>NC_073359.2:14020000-16420000 GCF_027580225.2 Misgurnus anguillicaudatus | reverse complement strand
AAATTATTTTTGAGATCAACTCTTGGGCTGATGAATAAGGACTGATCCCACAGGTTTGAAACAACGTGAGGGTGAATAAATGATGACAACGTTTCTTTTACTCTTGCTTTAATAGTTTGTATTATGACACAATCATGTTATAAATGAATAGTCCAGACATTAATTCCAGCTTTGTGAGGCTTACAATATGATGTGATCTTTATTGATGCATTAAATGCAACTGTAACACTGACCGAGACATTTTTCTCTGTAGTTGTTGTTGTTGTTTTCAAAATTTACATATATCAGAAGTAATAAGCTCTAAACTTTATCAAACGTTATATAGTTCAGTTGTGTTTGATCATGACTAAAATTTTGGAAAGAGCTGTTTTAATGCAACTTAACACAAGTAACTTGCTATTGCTTAGTGTGACACAACTCATTTATAACGTTTATAATTTTAATTGATTATTCTAGTTGTATATTTCATGGTCCTCAATCTGTTCTTAATGGAGAGACGAGACTTTTTTAAGTTGTCAAATAAGTCTTTGTTGTCCCCAGAGTGTGTATGTGAAGTTTTAGCTCAAAATACCATATCAATAATTTATTATAACATGTTAAAACTGCCACTTTGTAGGTGTAAGCAAAAATGTGCCATTTTGGGGTGTATCCTTTTAAATGAGCTAATATCTGCACTAAATGGCAGTGCTGTGGTTGGATAGTGCAGATTAACACAGGGGGAGCTACATTTCAATGACCTATTTTTTCATAGAGAATGGTTTACCAAAACTTAGTACCTGTGATATTCTTTTTCAGTCTTGTTAGGTTGATAGGAATACTGGGTACCCAATTATAGCACTTAAACATGAAAAAAGTCAGATTTGTCCCTGTGATATGTCCCTTTTAAATCACAACTTTCAACCACAATTTACAATGTAAATATTTAAGTACTTACCATAACTTTATTGTAGAAAATGTCGATCATCAACTCCCGCGTATCCACACTGAAGTCAATTATTTTCAGGTGCAGCCCTACGCTTTTCTGTCTCAAACTACATTCAGTCAACTCAGATTTTTCATTTGACACGATGAATTGGCTGAGCAGAGTTTAATATGTTCTGTGAATATATATTTTTGTTTTACCCCAATACCATGGGTTTTAATTACCACAATGCATATTTTTGTTTGGGGAGAATTATTTGAAAGCAATATGTTGAGTCAATACTTAACTTTCAGTTTCCACAATTTTTTTAAATATAATTTTTTTTACAGTGTAGGGTTAGAGTTGGGTTTGGGTTAGGATGTCATTTTATTTAACAGAAAGTCGTTCTAACCCCAAACCCATGCGACAATAGTAGGAAAATAGGAAAAACATAACTGTAACGTCAATAGTGGAACTTCTGCCTAAACGCTAGCATAAAGCATTAACTCTAGCATATAACATATTAACATTGTAACAACATTGTACTAAATTTAATGTGTAATTCAATATTGGGAGCGTACATATCGACTGTAACATCATTTGGTGTTTTAGTTAAAGGTAGGGTAACAGATTTGATCCTGAAACATTTTTAGTTATGCTGGTTAAAAGTCTCCTCACATCCTGATAGCAATCACTGTGTTAAGTTGTTTAAATGTATTTGTAGAAATTTATGGCATAACACCAAAACATTTTCAACCAATCATAGATTTCGGTCCGAACGGACGTTTTCTTTTTTGTCCATCATACGTAAGCGTAATTTGAATGCCCACCACGCAGCAAGTCCACGCAGACACCATACGTCATCGGCACGTTCACGTGCGCTCACCTCCCGTCTGTAAACAGCGAGAACAGCATTTGCTGAATTAACAACCTGTACAGGAGCCACAAAACGAAAGGCATCTTTTATAACAACAACAGCAAAAACTGCCTGGATCAGCAAAGAGCAAAAACCAGAACTAACATCGGTAACTTTACTGTTTTACCACGAGATGCTAACAGGTGCAGGAGGCAAAGGGTCTGAAAGGGTCGCTGCACTGTTTATTTTTGTAAGGCAGGTACACGATATGTTTGTATTGAGATGGATTCAGATATTCTACTTTGATGAAACATTGTGTTGCTTATGAAATGTGTGTTCGTTTACGGATTAGCGTAACGATATAGTTACTACGTCTACACAACATAAACATTAGTTTAAGTGTGCTTAAACTAATTTTGATGTACACCAGTTGTTTATGTTGGTTATTTTGGAATTGGAAGTGTTATTCACTTTGTACTGCAAAGTTTTCTCATTGGTGAATGAGACATGAGATGTGACCGTCTGATCTGTGCGTGTTCATGTGTTTTAAAAGAGATGTGACTTTGGATGGCGATTTGACTAAATTTGGCGTAATTTCATTGCTAGGCGGCTACCATTAGCATTTTTCAAAATGTGTTACCCTACCTTTAAAGGGGACATTTCACCAGACTTTTTACATCTTTGGTGTCCCCAGAGTGCGAATGTGAAGTTTTAGCTCAATATCCCATTGATAATTTATTATAATATGTTAAAACTGCCACTTTGCAGATGTGCGCAAAAATTTGGTTTTGGCGTGTTTCCTTTAAAATGCAAATAAGTTGATCTCTGCACTCAATGGCAGTGCTGTGGTTGGATAGTGCAGATAAAGGGGCGGTAGTTACTGTTTTTTTTTTTCATATTTTAGGTTGATAGAAGCACTGGGGACCCAGTTATAGCACTTAAACATGGAAAAAGTCAGATTTTAATTATATGTCCCCTTTAAGATTAACCTGTTATCCATGGGTCTTTTTCATGCATGAGGTTTACATAAGGAGGAGTAAACAATCGTGTTTTAGACTCACAATATACTGTTATTATTTATCTATGCCTAGGTAAATACAGTTGTCCATTCTACGGCACCTTTAAAGTTATGGCAACCACTTTAGATTGGTCTATCCAAGGCAGTGCATTTAAGCTTAGCCTATTCGGAGAATGTGCATTCCATGGGAATGGAGCTTATGACCTTGTTGTTGCTTGTGCCATGTTTTACTAGTTAACAGGGAAGTGGTTGTTTAAAACAAATTATGGTTCCTTGTCACACTGTGAGGTTTTTAATCTATTTATGGTGAACATATCTTTTGGTATGGGTTTCAAATATTAAATTTAAAGGTGTATAATGTTGTGCAATCAGTGTGGCTGATAAAATGTGTTTTAGTCTGTGTGTTTGATCTGTGAGAATTTTTTCAAAGATAAAAGGGAAAATTTGTGACTCTCGTTTTTAGATGTTTCTCATATTTATTTGTAACCACAAGATGTTTCAGTATGATATGAAAGCGGTATACAAAAATAAATTCCACTAGTTTTCTGTACATGTGAATAATACTGAACTTGAATTATGAGAATGTTTCCCAAACACTTCCATTATTATTTAATTGGTTAAACAGAAAGGCCCCACCCCAAACTCACACCATTGGTTGACCGTACATGATACTCAAGTAAACAGAGCAATATTTTGAATGTTTTAAAATCATATTTTTCAGGAAGCATCTTCAGATATTCACAATTGCGTTAAGCTAGGAGAGAAAAGTATTTAACATAAAAAACACAAAAAATACATTTGTACATTAAAAAATAAACAAAATATGTATATACACCCTTACGAAAATTAACCATGGTTTTATTACAGTAAAAAACAACAAAAAACATGGTTACTGTAGTAAAACCATGTTAACCACAAAATAACCATGGTTTTGGCAACCATGGTTTTCAAAAACCATAGTTAAATCATGGTTAGTGTAGTAAAACCATGGTTTTGCTCATAGTAATTAATACACCAAAAACCATGGTTCATTTTCATAAGGGCAGCTTTCCATGTAGTGGAAAATGCTAAATTACACCATTAAATCGATAAAGAGGATAAAAAATTTATTGAATAAATTATGGCACCAATATGGCGTCAACTCCGGTTTTGGAAGGCCAGTGCAGATTTTAGTTCTAACCCTAATCCAAATATGAAATATCTCAAATATCACACATAAAAAATACATAACAAGCTACATCGTATTTAGAATTGCTTTAAAAATGACTTTGATAAGGATTGAAACTAAACTTTGAAGGACATTGACTCTCCAGGATCAGCGCTAAATAGCCCTAACTTAATTAAGGTCTGTGGTATCTGTTTTCAGAAAGTGTGTCATATTTCCTCAGAGGTTTAATGGTTTCGACTTTTTTGGACGGTGGCACGTTGCATGCGTCCTTCCGACTCCGATCCTGTCGCCAACAGCTGGATTTCTGCAGTGCTGTATTTTCATAAATGGCCTCTGGAAACAAACAGCAACGTATAGTACTTGTTTGGTTACTTGAAATGGTTAACAATGCAAAATACAGGCCACGCTGAGGGTCTAAAGAAAGACGGTTTTTGCTCTGCACGCACACGCTGCACATAACTGCTCCAGTTTAACCACAGGCAAACGACAGGCATTTGATCGTCATAGACAAGACCTAATTCTCAAGAGCGCAAAACCACATGCCCACCCACACTCATTCAAAGACCAGGAAAGACAAATGCCTGTGTCTGACCTTAAACAAGACAGTCTTCCTTAATCTACCTGACTTTTCGGTTAATACTTTGGATTAAGTACACTCTTAAAAAAATGGTACAAATGCTGTCACTAAACATTTAACATTAACAAGTCTTTATGAAACAATAAAATACCAGCCTCATGCAAAGCATTATGGGAGTTCTCATAAACCTTTTTTTGTTAATTTCCTTTAGATTTTGGTTCCCAGAATGCTTTGCATGAAGCTGTTATTTTAGTTTTTTTTTGTTGTTGTTAAGATAAAGATTTGTTAATGTTTAATGTTCATTTAACTTGGAACAAATGGTTGCCAGTAAATAACATACATTTAAATCTGCAGTAAGTTACTGGCAACCAGCTGCCAGAAATACTGTAAATTCTACAAAACAATTTTACATTGCATTGATTGCATTTTGTTGTAAAACAGGAAATAATTCAGACTTTTGTATTTTAAAAAGCAAAAAAGTGTGCTTAGATCTAGTTGCGTAATAAAAGGACACAGGGCCGATGAACATTTAAGCGCACTGTTTTAATAGTGTACAGTAGCTTATACAACTGTTAGTATACGACTATGTGTTAGAAGTGCTTATTGCCTTTTATGTAAAGTTATAGACATTTTTCATAATCCAAAACACACAGCAATTTTTGTAACTCTCAGGATACCAGCAGTAACAATTTGTAAAAGCACTTTTTCAAAAGTATAGTCAAAGATGTCAACGTTACACATGTTAAGGTTCTTAAAAAACACATTAGCATATCTGTTATGTAATTTGTTAAATGCAGTGATTTCTTACAGACATACCTTTGGTTTTGCATGATAACAGGCATATGGCAACAACTATTATAATTAGTACTACGCATCCAACAGCCACCGCTACCCATATCCATATCCACCAATTTTCAATTGTTGGCTTGGTCGGTTCAGCTGTAGCACAGAAAAGATTAGGAAAAGATGTAAAATAGTATGTTTGATGAATACAGAACATGAAACGATTGTAGTATTGTAGTAAGTTATTTGTATAAGAGGACAGGCTGTAATTCTCTCGCAAACTGTAACGCAATTACTTGATCGACTTAGCGCTGGTGGATCAAAAAGACCACAAGTGTTAAGTATATCCTACTAATTTCGTATACAAATTGTTTATCTGTATAACAAATTAAATTTTGAAATTTCTACTGGAAAATTAACAATTATGTTTAGTGTTTGTTATAATGCTAGCATCCCCCCACGCTTGCATTAAATAAATCAGTATTCAGTATCGCATATACTGGATACTAGAAATAGCAGAATCTGAACTCTCTGCTCATCATAGATAACATTTCTTAGTTTTAAACTTTTATTATTTATTATAATAGACTTTAAATTCCAGGTAATGTGATCCCAGGCCTTTAAACCCCACCATATACATTACTTTTTCAAAGCTTTAAATTGAATCATGGCCAAAAACACCTGCAATATTGAATCAAATAGCGTAACATGATAAAAACATTTTGCAATCCCTTTCAAAATATAAAATACAATACAACACATATACTTTTAGTTTCCTTTAGTCTAAAAAATGCTGGGTTATTTTTTTAACCTACGGTTGGGACACTGAGGGACGAATTCTTCCATTGGGTTAAATTATCCTAAAATGATGTCTTAAACAACACATCACAGGTTAATTTATAACCTAACAGTTGGCGACTAAAATAAACATTCAAAGGCTTTAAGTAGCCTACTTATCAATTTATTTTTTATGGATCAAATCTGGAGGCCAAACATATGATTTACACTGTTTACATTCCTGCAAAGCATTGAATGCAGACTATTCAAAAGTGTATGAAATAAATTAAAATATTTACCTCTGGGGGAACAAACTGTTGGTGAATTTGTGGTAGTTTGGTTTTGAGTTGGTGTCTGAGTTGGATCCTGGGTGCTGTTTGGTTCTGCAAGGCAGGACAATTATAATTATCGAATATATTTTTTTTATTGAAATTTTAACAAACAATTCTGAAAATGGACAGTTAAGAATGTATGTTGACATGGTAAAAGGAATGAAAAATTAAGTTAAATGGGTCATTGTTTTATCCAAATAAAAATCTGTATAATGGTAAGCAAGAAAACAGAGTCATTTCTTCCCATAGACTCTCAATACCCCTCTACTTACCAACCAGAATATAAAGTCCATCACTGCATTTAGTTCTGAGAACAGGAATATCAAAGGTGACTTTGCAAAAGTACCATCCGCTGTCAGTGATCTTTACGGAAGAGTTTTCAAACGTTGACAAAGTGCTGTTATTTTGTTGAACAAAGAAGGATGAGTTTTCGCCTATCTTCTTTGACTCACAGTTTTTATAGGTTGAGTTAAAGTGCCAGCTCACTTTCCCTTGCATTTCATTCCAAGTGCAGTTAATTTGAATCGAATCCCCTTCACAAACTGTAATGTTTGCTGCCGGTTTCAGATGGACTTGTAAAAGGTTCCAGTCAAGTGCACTCCCAATCGAGGCTGATCAAAGAAAAAGATCAGTAACAAATACATAACTGATCACAAGTTTACCATATTGACCTGGCTGGAAACATGTGGTTATTGTGCTTTAACTGATAGTTAGACATAATCAGTTGTGTAAAAGTACTTAGTACTTTCTACTCTAGTAACACTATTTCAAAGTGTTTGTATTAGTCAATAAACAACTGAAACAAGCTGCTCTGAGACTATCACACAAAGCAGCATTTGTAGTTCATTTCAAGTCTGTAATACACTGTTGTGATATAGGAGACTGGGGCTAGTTGTCACACATTTAATACCAATGTTTTCAAGATTAATTTTTTAAAATGTAAGGACACTTCCTTATTAAATAATAAAGGGATGAGCGGTGCACAAACTAACGCAGGGTTCATTGTAACACGGCCACTTTACAAATGTATACACGGCCGAGCAATCTGTGGTCTTTTTCTCTTACTGCCAGAATATGATCTCCTGTGAATTTGTGAAAAGCTTTGATGTGTTTTGGTTAAGATATTGAACAAAGAGTATTTGGAGGCATGGCGGTTAATTTCTTCATCTTATATTTTTTTTTTTTCGATTTCTGAGATGAGCGTGTAACCAAATCCAACCTTATATTAATTTAATCACCATCTTGTTACCTAAAACATAACATTATTTTGAAACATGTCAGCAACTAGTAACTGATAGCTGGGATTGAAAACATTTGTACACAGCGGGATTAGTTGTAACAGTGTTACAATTAAGCCTCAGGTATACAATGAAGGATGGTTAGATGAAGGATCATGAATGGATGAATGTGTGGATATCTATCTATTATAGGCAGATATATAAACAATATCCACCTTTAGTATATAGGCAGAATTTTATTGCTTTATTTGTGTTTAAACAAAATTTTCTAGCAGGTGTTACAACAAACCCTCTGTTTGTTACAATTAATCCCACCTATGGGTTAAGTTGTAACATTTGCACTCTTGACTTCGATGTAAATGTACGATGACGGTAGGTCCCACAAACAAACTTTAAGTGTTCATTTGTAGTAGAAATTTGTGTATTGATTGTGGGAAAAAATGATTAATCTAACTTAAATATTTTTTTGAATGATAGAGCCAAAGTCAAAAAGCGTATGTTTGTTTCTCGCTCTCCTCTACTTTTACACTACTGGAAATAATAGCTTTCAACACAGAAAACTTAATGACATCACTTGAATTAGTAAATACACAACTGAAACAAGCTGCTCTGAAACTATCACAAAAAGCAACATTTGTAGTTCTTTACAATAAGTCTGTAATACACTGTTGTTGTATATAGGAAACTGGGGCTAGTTGTCACACATTTAATACCAATGGTTTCAAGATTATTTTTTTTTTAAATGTAAAGGCACTTCCTTATTAAATAATATACAGTTAATTGAACACATGACTTTATATAACACAAGCCATGTTGTCACAATATGGGAACTAAAGTTGTTATAATGAAAACCTGCTACAAAACTGCATATTATAGGCTTTTTATTGGCTTTTTCCAGTTTTTATTGAAATGAAAAGAGTAAACATGCAGAAAATATCAAAACATATTGTAATATATAAATGATGCTGTATATAAACACAGCACTTCAATAAAAATGGCACAACCTGCCGCATCCTATTCTTTATTTAAGAAAATAATTATCTTTCAGTTTAAATCCTTTATATAAAGCTAGGCTTACTTAAGTGTGGTTTAATTGTGCATACTTGTTTATCAATTAAACAAGTTATTGGTTGTTTTAATCTGTGGTATGGTAAAATATAAACGAACCATGTTCATGTTTGAAACAACCCAGCATTTTTAATACTGTGAAAAGACTGTGCTACAGTAAATTCAATAAAGTTATTTTAATCTAAGAAAGTTTTCAGTTGCATGAATCCAATACACAAAACCACAGAGGGAGAAGAAAATACGCTTTAACATAAATGGACTTCCTATGTGACAACTAGCCCCAGTCTAAATTTGGTCATACACTGTCAGAGAAACAAGTACAAAATGGTACCTTTTCTGTCGCTGTGGTTCTGTTTTGCACCTTTACAGGCATACAAAACATAATACATTGATGTAGCTTTTGTGTACCTTAAGAACCAATTATGTACCTTTAAAGGTACAGTATAATGTTTTGTATCCTTAACATTTAACTGCTACACAGTCCTTCACAACAGGTCCTTAACATTGTATTCAAAAAGGTACACATTTTTCAATGTGTTGTATAACCATAAAGGTACAAAAATGATACCACCCCAGAAGATTTTCATTTTTGTAAATTTTTCTAAAACATTTACATAAAGATTATATCCAAACCATATGTTTTGTTAACTTAATAGGAAATCTCACTTACCCGTTACTAGCAGTAAAAAGACTCCACTGCACAGCCGAGCCATGCCAAAAACAAAGTGCTCTGTAAACAACAAACTCCTTACAGTAACTCTGAAAAATGAAAATAAATAAGTTAAAGAAAAGATCCAACTTTTCAAACTGTAATCGAACAAAGATACACGACAGTACCTTGAGCCTTTACATAAGAATGCACAAAAGAAACGTTCTCATGCATTCATGGTGGTTTAATCTTGAAGTCTGATTATCTAGGCAGGTTCCTGTGTGGTCATGTCTACGAGGTTTTAGAAATTATACCGGCCCCCAAGACCATGATAGCTTCTCAAAAACCTTTTTTAGTCTTGTGTTGTCTTCCTGTCAAAGATCAAAGTCCACCATGTTATGTTTAGTTGAACATAACCTATAGTTTCTGCAATGAATTATTTTCCAAAAAAAGGCACTGCAAAACATAGAAGATGAAGATCACGCACTGTACCGACAAAAGTTTAGGTTTTTCAGACATTAAAATGATACACTTACCACTTTTTAGGTTGGAGGATGAGAATCACTTTGAAGCAACATGCAAGTATTTAGAAAAACTTTGAAAACAGGTCACGAGACACATTATAGTCAAAGACACAACAGAGATCTGACATCTCATAATCATACCACAGCATACTTTCAGTTCACTGTAGAAGCAGAGAAGATAGATACAGTTGCGATCTTACATCTTCATGCATCAGGTAGCGCATGGGATGTGGTCGTAACATTAAACCCGAGGGGAAACCTAACCATGGTTTAAAAGTTAACTCCAACATCGAATTAAAACTAAAAACAACAACAGCATTTTTATTAAATCGTACATGTTTATAATACTCTACGTTGGTAACAGAGTTTGACAGTAACAGAATTGACACTGACAAATTCGGACACGGTTTCAGTAGCAACAACATAAACAAACAGCTTCTTTGGACTAAACTTAACTTCGGATAAACTCCACAAAGAATCGATAACATTTACAGTAGTTTATTTCTGATAAGTAAATTACCTTCATTCATAAATTATTATAGCTAAAGCGTATCAATAATTACTGAGCTAATGCTACTGGGTAAAATTTATGTATGCAATGTTAGCTTGAGGTCCTTGAATTCTTGCCTGGCTGCCAAACCTCTTTTGATCCATGCTTATCATCTCCACTCGTCTTTAGCAAACCAAAACATTTTATTGTAAACAAGGTATTTGTTTCAGAGATCAGTTTAGCCACTAGCCAGGCCGATAAATAAATACAGACTGGAAGTTCACTTCGGTTCAGGATATGAAACAGCCTAAGCGCTTTCATCGGATGCACGCGTGTTGTCTCGGTGTGTCTGGACGGAGCTTAAAGGTATTGCGGAGGATTTTCTTTTTTTTCTGGGTGGATCATCAAGACTATTGGTCCTCCTAGTTGTCAATCAGGAGTGTTGTGCAATTGCATGGAGAAGGCGGTTCTTTTCTTAAATTTGAGAAAATCCTCCGCTACACCTTTAACTTCTGGTCTCTGTTTGTTAAAAGAGCACCTATTTCATTGCTAAAAACAATGCTTTGTTGTGTATTTGTAATAATACAACGTGTTCATGTGGTTTATGGTAAAAAAAACACATTATTTTCCACATACCATACATTTTTGGAGCTCCAGATTTCACTCTCTTCCTGAAACGCACAAATTTGATAATCTCTGTCCGTAATTGGCCAGCTAATCTTGTATGTTGTAATTGCCCTCCGGCTGAAAAAAACAGCATAGACCAGCATTAGTCCCATGTTGGTTTGGTGCTGGATTAGTTAGCATACCAGCACCAAAACACAACATATGCTGGTCTTGCTGGTATGACCAGCATGGGATGTTGGTGCTGGTATGCTGCTGATGACCACCAGCACCAAGCCAGCATGGGAATTATGCTGGTCTATGCTGGTGGTCAGAGCACACCAGCACCAAGCAGGGTGCTCTGAATACCTCTGATGTCAGCCGGAAATGTGACTATATGATAATGTCGCTCTTTACTACCTCACCAATCTCAGGAAGTAAACTGTTGCCGTGTTTGTTGTAGTCCAAGAAAAGTAAACTGAACTCTGGAACAAATACCTTGCCGAAAAAAACAAATGTTTTGGTTTCCTTAAGACGAGTAGAGACGGCGATCACGGATCACCGCTATGATTGATTGATTCTTTGTGGAAGTTTACTGGAAGTTATGTTTAGCAAGGAAATGAAATCATAATTGTCCATTAAAGGCGGGTTGCATGATCTCTGAAAGCCAATGTTGACATTTGAAATCACCTAAACAAACACGCCTCTACCCCTGTAGAATCTGGACCTTCTTTTGATAGACCCGTCATAGATAGTCATGTCACACTTCACTTTGTACTTCATGCTTGTTCACTATATATCTGATTCATTGGTATCATCTCACTTCGAAGTATTGTACGTTGTAACACTGCATACCGAGCGTTTCATGGTTAATGTTTCCTGTTATCTTGCCTTGTTTCATGTTTGGTATTCTTGTTATGGTTTCGACCCCTGCCTGTTATTTGGATTACGCTATTGGATTACCCTGTTTGGATTTGTTTGCCTGTCCTTCTGGGATTTTACAATAAACCTTCTTGGACATGGATTCTCTTCTCTCCCGCTTTGTGTAAGCAGCCTACGTTACAGTACGCAACCCAGGCAACGATGTCGGTTAGTAGACACGCCTCTTACTGCTGATTGGCTACAAGTGTGTTTTGGTACTCGGCCCCACTCCCTTTTCCAAAGTGTTTTTCAAAAATCATGCACACTGCCTTTAAATGATGTATTATAACACAGGAAAAGTATTTGACCCCTGAAGAAAAGTAGGTGCAAAAAGGCATGGAAATCCAAGACAGTCAGTAATAAAAAAGCAATCCTGCCCATTGTTAGTGCAAATAATAACAGCTGGTTCATTCCCAACTGATGGGTACTGTACATGGCATTAAGGGAAAAACCTTACCCAAACACACAGCCAAGGAAACTCTCAATTGGTTTCAGAAAAGGAATATAAAGCTGCTTGAATGACAAAGTCAATCACCTGACTTAAATCCAATTCAAAATCTATGAAAGAACTAAAGATCAGAGTTCATAGAGTTCAAGAGGCCAACAGAACCATTTTTTCTCTCGACTTTTTAAAAATAATTTTTGCTGACTCTTTAACTAATAATAAATACATTTGCATAAAGCATCCATATAGCAATTAAAGCATAAAGTGACAATCATGTGATTAATCTAGATTAAACATTTCAATCGATTGACAGCCCTAATTATTACACAAGTTATTTTTTATTGAATGTGTGGATTTCATGGGTTATTAACAACATCTGGTAAAAAAAGTTGATATCAATAGCACCTTTAGAACTATTTTAACTGACAAAAATGGCTTATTTTACCCACTGCAATAGAACTTTTATCAGGAAAAATTACATTTATGCATTTGGCAGACGCTTTTTATCCAAAACGACTTACAGTGCATTACAAGGTATACATTTTTTTATCAGGATGTTCCCTGGGTTCGAACCTATAACCTTTTGCGATACTAAGCAATGCTCTACCACTGAACTATACAGAAGCACTAAAACTGTAATAAAAATATTACACTGTTATAGGGTGTAACATTTATGAAAAAATTGACAAAGAATACACAGAAAATGAAAGACACAGCAGAAATAGTTTAGTATTTAATTTAATCATATCGCAAACATCATTTTGAATGACATATACAATTATAAATACTCATATAATTAAATATCAGTGACAAAAAGTGGCCATCCTCCTTTCTCGAAATTCAACAAGAGTTAAAATAAACTAAGATAACTGCAGACATGTTTCATTTCGAACAGCTCAGTGCAACGCACGCAGCAACTGTACACGGATTAGGAGTCAATGAATTTGAAAGGAAAGGACAATTTTATGCCACATTTAAATTCAAATTCCTTGAAACAGGAACAAATACAATCTTTTATTAAAAAGGTCACTAATATATAAAGCTGACGCCTGTTATCATGATGAAACCACACAATAGCTGTGAGTCAGTTTATCTGTAAACAGTCATCTAATCCCATGGTTTTAAAGCACGAGATAAACTAAAATCTGAAAACACTGTGGTATGACAAAGTAAATCACAGTGCTTTAATAAATCTACAATAAACTGACAGCTACATCACTTTTAAGTATACAGTAAATACATAAGTGTGCAAATTCTCATTTTTCATAGTCTGTTTCGCTTTGATCCTTAGTTAAATAAACTTGAATATAAAAGAATTCAAAAACAGCTATTACGAGTATAAATATACATTGTTATACAGTGTCAGTTCGCCATATCAATGTAGTTTTAGTCATATTTAATTTCCATACAAAATTCCCTGTTTCTTGTAAATGATGAAAACCAGCAGTTGCAAAGTCAAATTGTGAAATGAGGTCTTAAATGTACCAATAATAATAATAATATAATTTTTCTCAAAACAGCTGAAAACAAACAAAAACACCCTCACATCAAAAGGTAAAAAAATAAAATCATTTAAATCATTAAATAAATATGTATTGACATGAACCCTGTGCTTGTCTCCCATTGGCTGTCGGACTACAACTCATCTTTTGGGTTTATATGCAGGCCGTTTTCAAACATGTGCTGGTCATCCAAAGCTTGAACCACTTCATCTGCTTGAAGCCTCTCCTGTAATTCAATCGAAATGAGTTTAGTTTCTGTTTTACAGATGTTTCTACATAAAACATCCTACAACTTTGATGCTCCAAATCTCATTATTACGCTACGAGATGCCAGATAACGTCACATACTGTATATGAATAATAGTATCCGTCTTACTTCCTGCTTATACGTGGGTTGGCCAGGTTTCTGTGCAGCAAACAGGCATTCCTTGCATGTGGTCTACATGTGGGTGGTCAGGTTTATGACATCAGAAGTTCAATGTTTTCCTAGCGAGCCATTTTTGCAGCTTAGTTTAAAAATGTGCTTTATATCGCTTGTAAGATATTCTGAAAGGCCTCACAATTACTCATAACAGGTACAGTATTGTTATTAAAAGCTGTATATTCGTTTGTGTTTATTTATTTAAAGTGGTCAATGTGGAAAAATCACACCAGGTGAAAGGCCTTATAAAAGTTTGTATGGGTATGTAAATACGCTGGTATTATTTCGCTTTGTTGTGAGAACCGGAAGCGGTTTGGCGGTTTGAAAGCAATCATTGGTGGGTATAACACTTTTTAACAGGTGGGTATCTGTGGCTCAGAGATCGTGCTTAAGCTACAAAATTTTGACTTGATCGTCATATTTTGCCTATGTAGAGGATCTTATTAAACGCTGAATGCAAACTACAACAGAACCTCAAATGAGATGACGTGTTTGAAAATGAAATGAAAAAACGTGTTTTTTACTCACCAGTTCCCTGTAGAGGGGGTCTAAAGTGAACCAGATGGCCACAGCACATCGCTGCCCCCTAGTGACGGCACGCACGCCATGTGGGTTCTCTCCTCCTGATGAGAATCCGACCAATCGCCCGCATCTGGGTTTAACCGAAGCCTGTAATAGGAAACGGGTGTTTAACATAACCAAATTTGCAAGAGTGGGTCAAATGTTAAAAAAGTGCAGTTCTTACAGTGACAGTCTTGGCATCCATTTCCGTAAAAATAAATTCTCCACCATCAAAATCTCCATTCAGGTAGAGCAAAGCACTGAAAGATTATAAAAGAGAGCATGTTTACAACGGTAAAAATTTAAGTCTTTTTTTTACATTTTCTAAAGAAATGGAGCAGTTTGGGTCTTCCATGTTAAATGGATAGTTCAACCAAAAAATTTTAATTCTGTCATCATTTACTCACTCTCATGTTGTTACAAACCTGTAAAAATTCCTTTGTTCTGATGAACACTAAGGAAGAAATTTTAAAGGAATGTTTGTAACCAAACGGATCAGAAGCCCCATTCACTTTCATAGTATTCTTTTTCCCACTATGTAAGTAATTGGGTTTCTGGTTGGTTTGGTAACAAACATTTCTCAAAATATCTTCCTTTGTGTTCATCTGAACAAAGAATTTATACAACCAAACCGATCAGAAGTCCCATTCACTTCCATAGTTTTCTTTTATCCTACTATAGAAGTTAATGGGGCTTCTGGTTGGTTTGGTTACAAACATTCCTCAAAATATCTTTCTTCGTGTTCATCAAAACAAAGAAATTTATACAGGTTTGTAATAATATGGAAGTGAGTGAATGATGATTATTTTTAGTGAACTATCCATATAAGGAATTTTTTTTACTTTCACCATCAAATAGGTGACAGTTTTATCACTTAGAAAAGTGATAGCATGCCTCTCCTCCACAATTTGAACATTTAAGGTATAGACAGATCTTACCTGTAGTCTCGGAAGGTGTAAGCGGGCGGCTCTTTCCAGCACTCATTGGCCTCTGGGTCCAAAAGACAGTTGTCAGCATGTATCGGGTGACTGAGGTCGTTCCTGTAGTCCTGTTGCCCTTTAATACAAATTGTTTTTGATTATATATGCAATTTAGCAAAAGTACCAAGTCATAATCAATACATTGCTTAAAATTACATTTTGCTGTACATTTAACTGTACTTTCAATCATTATTCATTAATTAATATTACAATAAGCCTAAAAACACTGCAGTGGAATGTGTAGTAAACTGTGGTTTAACATGAGGTAGAAACTTAAAGTTGTGGTTCCGTACCAGATATGGCCGTCCTACACACAAGATGAGTGTATGAGAAATGCAAAGTGGAATTAAGCATGAAGTATGACTCAATGATACTCCTGGCCTTCTCGCTGACATCATAAAAGAGACGGGCACTTTTTAAAGGTATACGTCCCTCATATCCATACTGCGGAGGGTAAAGCATAAATAATTAATACAACCATGACAATTTTTTAAAATAAATACAGAGATGAAAAGCAGAACATATGTGACATGGCAACCCATTCTAATGAATTGCAAATAAATAGCAGGCCTTTTGAAAAGTTGTGCAATACATACGCCAAAGTCTGATTTTGCATGCATATGATATGCCAGTCCTTCCCGTTCACTTAAAATGGCGCATTTTTTAAGTAATTAGGGCCCGAGCACCGAGGAGCAGGCCAGAATGGCCTGCACCGTGGGTGCAAAGCCCTATTGTTTTTGCTTCGTTTATTATTAGGGCCCGAGCACACCAGTGTGAGGACCCTATTGTTTTTGCTCCGTTTATTATTAGGGCCCGAGCACACAAGTGTGAGGACCCTATTGTTTTTGCTCCGTTTATTATTATTATTAGGGCCCGAGCACACAAGTGTGAGGACCCTATTGTTTTTGCTCCGTTTATTATTATTATTAGGGCCCGAGCACACCGGGGTGTGAGGACCCTATTGTTTTTGCTCCGTTTATTATTATTATTATTATTAGGGCCCGAGCACCGAGGAGCAGGCCAGAATGGCCTGCACCGAAAGGTGCGAAGCCCTATTGTTTTTGCTCGAATTTATATTTTTTTTTTTTTTTTTTTTATTTTTATGTTTTTTAACACTTTTGGGCATTTTGGGTGCCTTAACATACTCGAAAACTCTTGAAATTTGGCAAAGACGTCAAAGTCGTCCGTCATTGCAGAAAACCAAAGGCTGGACAACGGGCGTGGCACAGGGGCTCTGTAGCGCCCCCTGTAATGCAGAAGAAACCATTGATGCACAGATCGGGCAAAAATGTACGCACATGTACGAGAATTGGTACGCTTATAAATCTCATCAACCCGAACAACTTTCGCCCTCTAACATTTAAGCTCCGCCCAACAGGAAGTCGGCTATTTCGCATTGTTTAAAAAATGCATGCGGTGAACTTTTAAATACTCCTTCTAGGGGATTCATGCGAATGACACCAAACGTGGTGATCATGATGTTGAGACATTGTACTTGCTAAATTGCGAAGGGATTTTTGATATCTCGAACGGTCCTGCCATGGCGAGGCGACAAAGTTGTGGCGAAATCAGAGAAACAGGAAGTGTCTAATATCTAAGGCAAAAAAATTCTTATTGTTATGCCAAGCGGGGCGTTTGTTCGTGTGAAGATTCCGATCGCATTGATGTGCCTATTGTGAGTCTCAGGTATAGCGCCACCACCAGGCGCCAGGAAGTGTGTCAGTCATGAACTTTTAAATACTTCTCCTAGGGAATTCATACAATTGACACCAAACGTGGTGAACATGATGCTGAGACATTGGACTTGCTAAATTGCGAAGGGATTTTTGATATCTCGAACGGTGTTGCCATGGCGAGGCGACAAATTTATGGCGAATTCAGAGAAACAGGAAGTGTCTAATATCTAAAGCAAAAAATGTCTTATTGGGATGAAACGCAGTGTGTATGTTCGGCCAAGGATTCCGATCGCATCGATGTGCCTATTGTGAGTCTCGGGTATAGCGCCACCAACAGGCACCAGGAAGTGTGGCAGTCACAAAAGGTGGATTTTTTGACAGTTCCATGCGATGTTCTTTTAAATACTCCTCCTAGGATTTTCATGCGATTGACACCAAAAGTGGTCAACATGATGCTGAGGCATAGTAGATGATAAATTGCGAAGGGATTTTTGATATCTCGAATGCTGCTCCCATGGCAACACGTCAAACTTTACTTTCATTTTCAGGGATATTTAAGCACTTGGCATGCACTTTGGGTGCCTTAACATGCTCAAAAACACCGGAAATTTGGCACAGACCTCAAAGTCGTCGGCCATTAGGACCGGGCAAATGCTGGAACACGGGCGTGGCAGTAGGGCTCTGTAGCGCCCCCTGTAATGCAAAAAAAATATTGGTGCACAAATCGGGCAAACATGTTCGCACATGTACGAAAGTTGGTACGTATATAGATCTCATCAACCCGAACAACTTTCACAATCAAACCTATTAGCTCCGCCCCACAGGAAGTCGGCCATTTTTGATTGTTTCAAAAACGCATGTGATGAACTTTTAAATACTCCTCCTAGGGGATTCATGCAAATGACACCAAACGTGGTGAACATGATGTCGAGACATTGTACTTGCTAAATTGCGAAGGGATTTTTGATATCTCGAACGGTCTTGCCATGGCGAAGCGGCAAAGTCATGGTGAAATCAGAGAAACAGGAAGTGTCTAATATCTAAGGCAAAAAATGTCTTATAGTGATGACACGCGGGGTGTTTGTTCGTCTGAAGATTCCGATCGCATCGATGTGCCTATTGTAAGTCTCGGGTATAGCGCCACCACCAGGTGCCAGGAAGTGTTGCAGTCACAAAGGTTGATTTTTTTGACAGTTCCATGTGATGTTCTTTTAAATACTCCTCCTAGAATGTTTATGCGATTGACACCAAAAGTGGTCAACATGATGCCAAGACATAGTAGATGATAAATTGCGAATGGATTTTTGATATCTCGAATGCTGTTCCCATGGCAACGTGTCAAACTTTACTTTCATTTTAAAGGCATATTGAAGCCTTTCAGTTCCATGCAGTGAACTTTTAAATACTCCTTCTAGAATATTCATTCGGTTGACACCAGAAGTGGTCAACATGATGCTGAGATGATAAAATGCGAAGGGATTTTTGACATCTTGAACGCTGTTGCCATGGCAACGCATCAAAGTTTACTATTATTTCAGGAATATTTAAGCCTCTTGGCATGCTTAGATTAACTTCAAATTTGGCACACACATCAGAGTTGTCAACTGTTAAGTGTTGACAAACAGGTCAGACATAGGTGTGCCTCTTAAGTCGCTCACTAGCGCCCCCGTTTGTCTAAAATGTGGGGTTTCTTTTACCTACAGTCCCCAATTGGGTCAGTAACAACATAAATAGTCCACCGATATTTACCCACTTGATGCACTTGCCCACCGTGCATCGTTTTCTCGGAGGCACCGTGTAGCGGTAAAAATACGTGCGAGGGCCCGCCATCGCTGCTTGCAGCTATATTTAGGGCCCGAGCACCGAGGAGCAGGCCAGAATGGCCTGCACCGTGGGTGCAAAGCCCTATTGTTTTTGCTCCGTTTATTATTATTTTTCTTCTTCTTCTTCTTCTTCTTCTTCTTCTTCTCCGAAATGGATCGCATTTTTGAGGGCATAAACATACCCGAAAACTCATGAAAATTTGCACACGCGTCAGAAGTGGCGAAAATTTACATGTAGTATAGGCGTCAGAAGTGGGCGTGTAAAAATGGCTCGATAGCGCCACCTGCAAAATTTCAAGAGAACAGCCCCCCCACTACGAAAAACTTACAGATACGAAATTTGGTAGGGTCATCTATCACCCCAAGACCTACAAAAAAGTCTCTTGGAGCTAAGCTCTAAACCCCACAGGAAGTCGGCCATTTTGAATTTTCTCTGTCATTTTTTGACATTTCGAAGCGTCGTACTTTAACGAACTCCTCCTAGAGATTTAATCCGATCATCATCATATTTGGTCAGTCTCATCTAAAGGCCTTTGCGATGCTAAATTGCAGAGCTTTTGACTTTTCGTTGAAGGGCGTGTCCGTGGCGGCCTGGCAAAATGTGATGTTTCGCCATGAAACAGGAAGCTGATGTAATTCAGGCATACATTGTCCGATCTGCCCCTGACTTCACAACTTTGATAAGGGTCCAGGCCTGAACACATCAACTTGGCATAACTCAGTAACACTTATAGCGCCACCTAGAGGCAGCCGGAAATACCATGTTTTACGCTGTGACTTACTGCTCTTAGATATTTAACCATATCAACATCATATTTCACCAGTGTAATCTCAAGACCTTGTGTGATGATAAAAAGCAACGACCTTGACTTTTCATTTAAGGGCGTGTCCGTGGCGGCCTCGCAAAGTATCGCTAAATTAATCGCATTTTTGACAGCCTAAACAAGCTCAAGAAGTCATAAAACATTGCACACACGTCAGAAGTGGCGAAAATGTACATGTGGCATAGGCGCCAGAAGTGGGCATGTAGAAATGGCTCGATAGCGCCACCTGCAAAATTTTAAGAGAACAGCCCCGCCGCTACGAAAAACCTACAGATACTAAATTTGGTAGGGTCATCTATCACCCCAAGACCTACAAAAAAGTCTCTTGGAGCGACGCTCTAAACCCCACAGGAAGTCGGCCATTTTGAATTTTTGCTGTGATTTCTGTGCAAATTTTGTCATTTCCAGGCTTTGTACTTTAACGAACTCCTCCTACAGATTTTATCAGATCGTCATCATATTTGGTCAGTCTAATCTAAAGGCCTTTGCGATGTTAAATTGCGGAGCTTTTGACTTTTCGTTGGAGGGTGTGTCCGTGGCGGCCTGACAAATTTCAGCGTTTTCGCCATGAAACAGGAAGTGGTTCTAACTCAGGCATTCAATGTCCAATCTGCCACACACTTCAAATGTTTGATAAGTGTCTTGACCTGAACACATTTCAATGCCAATATTCAGCTTCAGTCATAGCGCCACCTAGAAGTAGCAGGAAATGTCATGTTTTGCGTTGTGATTTACTGCTCTTAGAGATTTAATAAAATCATCATCATATTTGCCCAGACTGATCTTAAGCCCTTTGCGATGATAAATTGTGAAGATCTTGACTTTTCGTTGGAGGGCGTGTCCGTGGCAGCCTGGCAAAGTGTGATGTTTCTCCATGAAACAGGAAGCTGTTGTAATTCAGGCATACATTGTTCGATCTGCCCCAGACTTCAAACGTTTGTTAAGGGTCCCGGCCTGAACACGTCAATTTAACAATAATCAGGTTCAGTCATAGCGCCACCTACTGCACACAGGCGTTGTGGCACATCAATTTTCCTTTGAATATTCACCTATATTTACCCACTTTAATGCATATCCCCCTGGTTCAATGCTTTACTAAGGCCATAGGGTGGCGGTGCACATGCGTGCGAGGGCCCTTCCATCGCTGCTTGCAGCTTTAATTATTATTATTTTTCTTCTTCTTCTTCTTCTTCTTCTTCTTCTTCTTCTTCTTCTTCTCCGAAATGGATCGCATTTTTGAGGGCCTAAACATACCCGAAAACTCATGAAAATTTGCACACGCGTCAGAAGTGGTGAAAATTTACATGTAGTATAGGCGTCAGAAGTGGGCGTGTAAAAATGGCTCGATAGCGCCACCTGCAAAATTTCAAGAGAACAGCCCCCCCACTACGAAAAACGTACAGATACGAAATTTGGTAGGATCATCTATCACTCCAAGACCTACAAAAAAGTCTCTTGGAGCGAACCTCTAAACCCCACAGGAAGTCGGCCATTTTGAATTTTCTCTGTCATTTTTGGACATTTCCAAGCGTCGTACTTTAACGAACTCCTCCTAGAGATTTACTCTGATCATCATCATATTTGGTCAGTATCATCTAAAGGCCTTTGCGATGCTAAATTGCGGAGCTTTTGACTTTTCGTTGGAGGGCGTGTCCTTGGCGGCCTGGGAAAGTTTGATGTTTCGCCATGAAACAGGAAGCTGATGTAATTCAGGCATACGTTGTCCGATCTGCCCCTGACTTCACACGTTTGATAAGGGTCCAGGCCTGAACACATCAACATGGCATAATTCAGTAACACTCATAGCGCCACCTAGAGGCAGCAGGAAATACCATGTTTTATGCTGTGTCTTACTGCTCTTAGAGATTTAAACATATCAACATCATATTTCACCAGTGTAATCTCAAGACCTTGTGTGATGATAAAAAACAACGACCTTGACTTTTCATTAAAGGGCGTGTCCGTGGCAGCCTCGCAAAGTATCGCTAAATGAATCGCATTTTTGACAGGCTAAACAAGCTCAAAAAGTCATAAAACGTTGCACACACGTCAGAAGTGGCAAAAATTTACACGTGGCATAGGCGCCAGAAGTGGGCGTGTAGAAATGGCTCAATAGCGCCACCTGCAAAATTTCAAGAGAACAGCCCCCCCACTACGAAAAACCTACAGATACGAAATTTGGTAGGGTCATCTATCACCCCAAGACCTACCAAAAAGTCTCTTGGAGCGAAGCTCTAAACCCCACAGGAAGTCGTCCATTTTGAATTTTTGCTGTAATTTATGTGCAAATTTTGTCATTTCCAGGCTTCGTACTTTAACGAACTCCTCCTAGAGATTTTAATAGATCGTCATCATATTTGGTCAATCTCATCTAAAGGCCTTTGCGATGTTAAATTGCGGAGCTTTTGACTTTTCGTTGGAGGGTGTGTCCGTGGCGACCTGCCAAATATCAGCGTTTTCGCCATGAAACAGGACGTTTTTATAACTAAGGCATACAATGTCCAATCTGCCCCACGCTTCACATGTTTGATAAGGGTCTTGGCCTGAACACATTTCAATGCCAATATTCAGCTTCAGTCCTAGCGCCACCTAAAGGTAGCAGGAAATGCCTTGTTTTACACTGTGATTTACTGTTCTCAGAGATTTAATCAAATCATTATCATATCAGGTGAGACTGATCTTAAGCCCTTTGCGATGAAAAATTACGAAGATCTTGACTTTTCGTTGAAGGGCGTGTCCGTGACGGCCTGGCAAAGAGTGATGTTTCGCCATGAAACAGGAATCTGTTGCAATTCAGGCATACATTATCCGATCTGCCCTATACTTCACACTTTTGATAAGGGTCCCGGCCTGAACACATTAATATAACAACAATCAGTTACAGTCACAGCGCCACCTGCTGCACACAGGCGGTGTGGCACATCAGTTTCCCTTTGAATATCCACCTATATTTGCCCACTATAATTAAGATCCCCCTGGTTAACTGCTTTACTAATAGCATAGGGTAGCGGTGCACATGCGTGCGAGGGCCCTTCCATCGCTGCTTGCAGCTTTAATTATTATTTATTCTTCTTCTTCTCCAAAGTGAATCGCATTTTTGAGGGGCGAAACATGCTCGAAAACTCATGAAAATTTTGCACACGCGTCAGAAGTGGCGAAAATTTACATGTGGCATAGGTGCCAGAAGTGGGCGTGTAGAAATGGCTCGATAGCGCCACCTGCAAAATTTCAAGAGAACAGCCCCCCCACTACGAAAAACGTACAGATACGAAATTTGGTAGGATCATCTATCACCCCAAGACCTACAAAAAAGTCTCTTGGAGCGAAGCTCTAAACCCCACAGGAAGTCGGCCATTTTGAATTTTCACTGTGATTTCTGAGCAAATTTTGCCATTTCCAAGCGTCGTACTTTAACGAACTCCTCCTACAGATTTAATCCGATCATCATCATATTTGGTCAATCTCATCTAAAGGCCTTTGCGATGTTAAATTGCGGAGATCTTGACTTTTCGTTGGAGGGTGTGTCCGTGGCGGCCTGACAAAGTTCAGCATTTTCGCCATGAAACAGGAAGTTGTTATAACTAAGGCATACAATGTCCAATCTGCCCCACGCTTCATATGTTTGATAAGGGTCTTGACCTGAACACATTTCAATGCCAATATTCAGCTTCAGTCATAGCGCCACCTAGAGGTAGCAGGAAATGCCATGTTTTACGCTGTGATTTACTGCTCTTAGAGATTTAATCAAATCATCATCATATTTGGTCAGACTGATCTTAAGCCCTTTGTGATGATAAATTGTGAAGATCTTGACTTTTCGTTGAAGGGCGTGTCTGTGGCAGCCTGTCAAAGTGTGATATTTTGCCATGAAACAGGAAGCTGTTGTAATTCAGGCATACATTGTCCGATCTGCCCCCGACTTCACAAGTTTGATAAGGGTCACGGCCTGAACACGTCAATATAACAATAATCAGGTACCGTCATAGCGCCACCTGCTGCACACAGGCGGTGTGGCACATCAGTTTCCCTTTGAATATCCACCTGTATTTACCCACTTTAATTCATATCCCCCTGGTTCACTGCTTTACTAATGCCATAGGGTAGCGGTGCACATGCGTGCGAGGGCCCTTCCATCGCTGCTTGCAGCTTTAATTAGGGCCCGAGCACACCGGGGTGCGAGGACCCTATTGTTTTTGCTCGGTTTATTATTATTATTATTATTATTATTATTATTATTATTATTATTATTTATTCTTCTTCTTCTCCAAAGTGAATCGCATTTTTGAGGGGCGAAACATGCTCGAAAACTCATGAAATTTTGCACACATGTCAGAAGTGGCGAAAATTTACATGTAGTATAGGCGCCAGAAGTGGGCGTGTAGAAATGGCTCGATAGCGCCACCTGCAAAATTTCAAGAGAACAGCCCCCCCGCTACGAAAAACGTACAGATACGAAATTTGGTAGGATCATCTATCACCCCAAGACCTACAAAAAAGTCTCTTGGAGCGAAGCTCTAAACCCAACAGGAAGTCCGCCATTTTGAATTTTTGCCTTGATTTTTGTGCAAATTTGGTCATTTCCAGGCTTCATACTTTAACAAACTCCTCCTACAGATTTAATCCGATCATCGTCATATTTGGTCAATCTCATCTAAAGGCCTTTGCAATCTTAAATTGCGGAGATCTTGACTTTTCGTTGGAGGGTGTGTCCGTGGCGGCCTGACAAATTTCTGCATTTTCGCAATGAAACAGGAAGTGGCTCTAACTCAGGCATACAATGTCCAATCTGCCCCACGCTTCACATGTTTGATAAGGGTCTTGACCTGAACACATTTCAATGCCAATATTCAACTTCACTCATAGCGCCACCTAGAGGTAGGAGGAAATGCCATGTTTTACGCTGTGATTTACTGCTCTTAGAGATTTAATCAAATCATCATTATATTTGGTCAGACTGATGTTAAGCCCTTTGCCGTGATAAATTGCGAAGATCTTGACTTTTCGTTGAAGGGCGTGTCCGTGGCAGCCTGGCAAAGTGTGATATTTCGCCATGAAACAGGAAGCTGTTGTAATTCAGACATACATAGTCCGATCTGCCCCCAACTTCACACGTTTCATAAGGGTCCCGGCCTGAACACATCAACATGGCATAATTCAGTATCAGTCATAGCGCCACCTAGAGGCAGCAGGAAATACCACCTTTTATGCTGTGACTTACTGCTCTTAGAGATTTAACCATATCAACATCATATTTCATCAGTCTAATCTCAAGACCTTGTGTGATGATAAATAGCAACGACCTTGACTTTTCGTTAAAGGGCGTGTCCGTTGCGGCCTCGCAAAATATCGCTAAATGAATCCCATTTTTGACAGCCTAAACGAGCTCAAAAAGTCATGAAACGTTGCACACGTGTCAAAAGTGGCGAATATTTTCATTTGATATAGGCTTCAGAACTTGGGGTGTTAAAATGGCTCTATAGCGCCACCTACAAAAATTCAATAGAGCAGCCCCCCCGCTACGTTAATCGCACAGATACGAAATGCGGTAGGATCATGTATCACCCCAAGACCTACAAAAAAGTCTCTTGGAGCAAAGCTCTAAACCCCACAGGAAGTCAGCCATTTTGAATTTTCTCTGTAATTTGAGTGCAAATTTTGCCATTTCTGGCCTTCGTATTTTAACAAACTCCTCCTATAAATTTAATCAGATAATCATCATATTTGGTGAGTGTCATCTAAAGGGCTTTGCAATTGCTAAATTGCGGAGATCTTGACATTTCAATGGAGGGTGTGTATGTGGCGGCTTGCCAAATTTCTGTGTTTCTCAATGAAACAGGAAGTTGTTCTAACTCAGGTTTAAAATGTCCAATCTGACCCACGCTTCACAAGTTTGATAATTGTCCTGTCCTGAACACATCAACATGGCAATATTCAGTCAAAGTTATAGCGCCACCTGCTGGAAGCAGGAAATGACATGTTTTACACTGTGATTTACTGCTCATTGAAATGTATTCAGATCATCATCATATTTGGTCAGTCTGAACTTAGGGACTTCACAATGATAAATTGTGAAGATCTTGACATTTCGTTAAAGGGGCGTGTCCGTTGTGGCCTGTCAAAGTTTGATTTTTCGCCATGAGAAAGCTGTTGTAACTCAGACATGCAATGTCCGACCTGTCACAGACATCATACGTTTGACAAGGGTCCTGGCCTCAACACATCAATGTTACAACAATCAATTACAATCATAGCGCCACCTGCTGCATAAAGGAGTAGTGGCACTTCAAAGTTCCTTTGAATATCCACCTATATTTATCCACGGAAATTTCAATCCCCCTGGTTTATTGCTTTACTAAGGCCATAGAGTGGCGGTGCACATGAGTGCGAGGGCCCTTCCATCACTGCTTGCAGTTTTAATTAGGGCCCGAGCACACAGGCAGTGTGAGGACCCTATTGTTTTTGCTCGTTTATTATTATTATTATTATTATTATTATTATTCTTTTCTTCTCCAAAGTGAATCGCATTTTTGAGGGGCGAAACATGCTCGAAAACTCATGAAATTTTGCACACATGTCAGGAGTGGCGAAAATTTACATGTGGCATAGGCGCCAGAAGTGGGCGTGTAGAAATGGCTCGATAGCGCCACCTGCAAAATTTCAAGAGAACAGCCCCCCCACTACGAAAAACGTACAGATACGAAATTTGGTAGGATCATCTATCACCCCAAGACCTACAAAAAAGTCTCTTGGAGCGAAGCTCTAAACCCAACAGGAAGTCGGCCATTTTGAATTTTTGCCTTGATTTTTGTGCAAATTTGGTCATTTCCAGCCTTCATACTTTAACGAACTCCTCCTACAGATTTAATCCGATCATCGTCATATTTGGTCAATCTCATCTAAAGGCCTTTGCGATGTTAAATTGCGGAGATCTTGACTTTTCGTCAGAGGGTGTGTCCGTGGCGGCCTGACAAGTTTCGGCATTTTCGCCATGAAACAGGAAGTGGCTCTAACTCAGGCATACAATGTCCAATCTGCCCCACGCTTCACATGTTTGATAAGGGTCTTGACCTGAACACATTTCAATGCCAATATTCAACTTCACTCATAGCGCCACCTAGAGGTAGGAGGAAATACCATGTTTTATGCTCTGATTTACTGCTCTTAGAGATTTAATCAAATCATCATCATATTTGGTTTGACTGATGTTAAGCCCTTTTCCTTGATAAATTGCGAAGATCTTGACTTTTCGTTGAAGGGCGTGTCCGTGGCGGCCTGGCAAATTGTGATGTTTCGCCATGATACAGGAAGTTGTTATAACTCAGGCATACAATGTCCGATCTGCCCCTGACTTCACACGTTTGATAAGGGTCCAGGCCTGAACACATCAACATGGCATAATTCAGTAACACTCATAGCGCCACCTAGAGGCAGCAGGAAATACCATGTTTTACGCTGTGATTTACTGCTCTTAGAGATTTAATAAAATCATCATCATATTTGCTCAGACTGATCTTAAGCCCTTTGCGGTGATAAATTGTGAAGATCTTGACTTTTCCTTTAAGGGTGTGTCCATGGCGGCCTGGCAAAGTGTGATGTTTCGCCATGAAACAGGAAGCTGTTGTAATTCAGGCATACATTGTTCGATCTGCCCCAGACTTCACACGTTTGATAAGGGTCCCGGCCTGAACACGTCAATATAACAATAATCAGGTACAGTCATAGCGCCACCTGCTGCACACAGGCGGTGTGGCACATCAGTTTCCCTTTGAATATCCACCTGTATTTACCCACTTTAATTCATATCCCCCTGGTTCACTGCTTTACTAATGCCATAGGGTAGCGGTGCACATGCGTGCGAGGGCCCTTCCATCGCTGCTTGCAGCTTTAATTAGGGCCCGAGCACACCAGGGTGCGAGGACCCTATTGTTTTTGCTCGGTTTATTATTATTATTATTATTATTATTATTATTATTATTATTATTATTCTTCTTCTTCTCCAAAGTGAATCGCATTTTTGAGGGGCGAAACATGCTCGAAAACTCATGAAATTTTGCACACATGTCAGAAGTGGCGAAAATTTACATGTGGTATAGGCGCCAGAAGTGGGCGTGTAGAAATGGCTCGATAGCGCCACCTGCAAAATTTCAAGAGAACAGCCCCCCCGCTACGAAAAACGTACAGATACGAAATTTGGTAGGATCATCTATCACCCCAAGACCTACAAAAAAGTCTCTTGGAGCGAAGCTCTAAACCCAACAGGAAGTCCGCCATTTTGAATTTTTGCCTTGATTTTTGTGCAAATTTGGTCATTTCCAGGCTTCATACTTTAACGAACTCCTCCTACAGATTTAATCCGATCATCGTCATATTTGGTCAATCTCATCTAAAGGCCTTTGCGATGTTAAATTGCGGAGATCTTGACTTTTCGTCAGAGGGTGTGTCCGTGGCGGCCTGACAAATTTCTGCATTTTCGCCATGAAACAGGAAGTGGCTCTAACTCAGGCATACAATGTCCAATCTGCCCCACGCTTCATACGTTTGATAAGGGTCTTGGCCTGAACACATTTCAATGCCAATATTCAACTTCACTCATAGCGCCACCTAGAGGTAGGAGGAAATACCATGTTTTACGCTGTGATTTACTGCTCTTAGAGATTTAATCAAATCATCATCATATTTGGTCTGACTGATGTTAAGCCTGTTGCGGTGATAAATTGCGAAGATCTTGACTTTTCGTTGAAGGGCGTGTCCGTGGCGGCCTGGCAAAGTGTGATGTTTCACCATGAAACAGGAAGCTGTTGTAATTCAGACATACATAGTCCGATCTGCCCCCAACTTCACACGTTTCATAAGGGTCCCGGCCTGAACACATCAACATGGCATAATTCAGTATCAGTCATAGCGCCACCTAGAGGCAGCAGGAAATACCACCTTTTATGCTGTGACTTACTGCTCTTAGAGATTTAACCATATCAACATCATATTTCATCAGTCTAATCTCAAGACCTTGTGTGATGATAAATAGCAACGACCTTGACTTTTCGTTAAAGGGCGTGTCCGTTGCGGCCTCGCAAAGTATCGCTAAATGAATCCCATTTTTGACAGCCTAAACGAGCTCAAAAAGTCATGAAACGTTGCACACGTGTCAAAAGTGGCGAATATTTTCATGTGATATAGGCTTCAGAACTTGGGGTGTTAAAATGGCTCTATAGCGCCACCTACAAAAATTCAATAGAGCAGCCCCCCCGCTACGTTAATCGCACAGATACGAAATGCGGTAGGATCATGTATCACCCCAAGACCTACAAAAAAAGTCTCTTGGAGCAAAGCTCTAAACCCCACAGGAAGTCAGCCATTTTGAATTTTCTCTGTAATTTGAGTGCAAATTTTGCCATTTCTGGCCTTCGTATTTTAACAAACTCCTCCTATAAATTTAATCAGATAATCATCATATTTGGTGAGTGTCATCTAAAGGGCTTTGCAATGCTAAATTGCGGAGATCTTGACATTTCAATGGAGGGTGTGTATGTGGCGGCTTGCCAAATTTCTGTGTTTCTCAATGAAACAGGAAGTTGTTCTAACTCAGGTTTAAAATGTCCAATCTGACCCACGCTTCACAAGTTTGATAATTGTCCTGTCCTGAACACATCAACATGGCAATATTCAGTAAAAGTTATAGCGCCACCTGCTGGAAGCAGGAAATGACATGTTTTACACTGTGATTTACTGCTCATTGAAATGTATTCAGATCATCATCATATTTGGTCAGTCTGAACTTAGGGACTTCACAATGATAAATTGTGAAGATCTTGACATTTCGTTAAAGGGGCGTGTCCGTTGTGGCCTGTCAAAGTTTGATTTTTCGCCATGAGAAAGCTGTTGTAACTCAGACATGCAATGTCCGACCTGTCACAGACATCATACGTTTGACAAGGGTCCTGGCCTCAACACATCAATGTTACAACAATCAATTACAATCATAGCGCCACCTGCTGCATAAAGGAGTAGTGGCACTTCAAAGTTCCTTTGAATATCCACCTATATTTATCCACGGAAATTTCAATCCCCCTGGTTTATTGCTTTACTAAGGCCATAGAGTGGCGGTGCACATGAGTGCGAGGGCCCTTCCATCACTGCTTGCAGTTTTAATTAGGGCCCGAGCACACAAGTGTGAGGACCCTATTGTTTTTGCTCCGTTTATTATTATTATTAGGGCCCGAGCACACCAGGGTGTGAGGACCCTATTGTTTTTGCTCCGTTTATTATTATTATATTGTTTTTGCTTCGTTTATTATTATTATTATTATTATTTTCCGAAATGAATCGCATTTTTGAGGGGCGAAACATGCTCGAAAACTCATGAAATTTTGCACACGCGTCAGAAGTGGCGAAAATTTACATGTGGTATAGGCATCAGAAGTGGGCGTGTAGAAATGGCTCGATAGCGCCACCTGCAAAATTTCAAGAGAACAGCCCCCCCACTACGAAAAACGTACAGATACGAAATTTGGTAGGACCATCTATCACCCCAAGACCTACAAAAAAGTCTCTTGGAGCTAGGCTCTAAACCCCACAGGAAGTCGGCCATTTTGAATTTTCTCTGTCATTTTTGACATTTCCAAGCATCGTACTTTAACGAACTACTCCTACAGATTTAATCCGATCATCGTCATATTTGGTCAATCTCATCTAAAGGCCTTTGCGATGTTAAATTGCGGAGATCTTGACTTTTCGTCAGAGGGTGTGTCCGTGGCGGCCTGACAAATTTCTGCATTTTCGCCATGAAACAGGAAGTGGCTCTAACTCAGGCATACAATGTCCAATCTGCCCCACGCTTCATACGTTTGATAAGGGTCTTGGCCTGAACACATTTCAATGCCAATATTCAGCTTCAGTCATAGCACCACCTAGAGGCAGCAGGAAATGCCATGTTTTACGCTGTGACTTACTGCTCTTAGAGATTTAATCAAATCATCATCATATTTGGTCAGACTGATGTTAAGCCCTTTGCGATGATAAATTGCGAAGATCTTGACTTTTCGTTGAAGGGCGTGTCCGTGGCGGCCTGGCAAAGTGTGATGTTTCACCATGAAACAGGAAGCTGTTGTAATTCAGACATACATAGTCCGATCTGCCCCCAACTTCACACGTTTGATAAGGGTCCCGGCCTGAACACATCAACATGGCATAATTCAGTATCAGTCATAGCGCCACCTAGAGGCAGCAGGAAATACCACCTTTTATGCTGTGACTTACTGCTCTTAGAGATTTAACCATATCAACATCATATTTCATCAGTCTAATCTCAAGACCTTGTGTGATGATAAATAGCAACGACCTTGACTTTTCGTTAAAGGGCGTGTCCGTTGCGGCCTCGCAAAGTATCGCTAAATGAATCCCATTTTTGACAGCCTAAACGAGCTCAAAAAGTCATGAAACGTTGCACACGTGTCAAAAGTGGCGAATATTTTCATGTGATATAGGCTTCAGAACTTGGGGTGTTAAAATGGCTCTATAGCGCCACCTACAAAAATTCAATAGAGCAGCCCCCCCGCTACGTTAATCGCACAGATACGAAATGCGGTAGGATCATGTATCACCCCAAGACCTACAAAAAAGTCTCTTGGAGCAAAGCTCTAAACCCCACAGGAAGTCAGCCATTTTGAATTTTCTCTGTAATTTGAGTGCAAATTTTGCCATTTCTGGCCTTCGTATTTTAACAAACTCCTCCTATAAATTTAATCAGATAATCATCATATTTGGTGAGTGTCATCTAAAGGGCTTTGCAATGCTAAATTGCGGAGATCTTGACATTTCAATGGAGGGTGTGTATGTGGCGGCTTGCCAAATTTCTGTGTTTCTCAATGAAACAGGAAGTTGTTCTAACTCAGGTTTAAAATGTCCAATCTGACCCACGCTTCACAAGTTTGATAATTGTCCTGTCCTGAACACATCAACATGGCAATATTCAGTAAAAGTTATAGCGCCACCTGCTGGAAGCAGGAAATGACATGTTTTACACTGTGATTACTGCTCATTGAAATGTATTCAGATCATCATCATATTTGGTCAGTCTGAACTTAGGGACTTCACAATGATAAATTGTGAAGATCTTGACATTTCGTTAAAGGGGCGTGTCCGTTGTGGCCTGTCAAAGTTTGATTTTTCGCCATGAGAAAGCTGTTGTAACTCAGACATGCAATGTCCGACCTGTCACAGACATCATACGTTTGACAAGGGTCCTGGCCTCAACACATCAATGTTACAACAATCAATTACAATCATAGCGCCACCTGCTGCATAAAGGAGTAGTGGCACTTCAAAGTTCCTTTGAATATCCACCTATATTTATCCACGGAAATTTCAATCCCCCTGGTTTATTGCTTTACTAAGGCCATAGAGTGGCGGTGCACATGCGTGCGAGGGCCCTTCCATCACTGCTTGCAGTTTTAATTATTATTTATTCTTCTTCTTCTCCAAAGTGAATCGCATTTTTGAGGGGCGAAACATGCTCGAAAACTCATGAAATTTTGCACACATGTCAGGAGTGGAGAAAATTTACATGTGGCATAGGCGCCAGAAGTGGGCGTGTAGAAATGGCTCGATAGCGCCACCTGCAAAATTTCAAGAGAACAGCCCCCCCACTACGAAAAACGTACAGATACGAAATTTGGTAGGATCATCTATCACCCCAAGACCTACAAAAAAGTCTCTTAGAGCGAAGCTCTAAACCCAACAGGAAGTCCGCCATTTTGAATTTTTGCCTTGATTTTTGTGCAAATTTGGTCATTTCCAGCCTTCATACTTTAACGAACTCCTCCTACAGATTTAATCCGATCATCGTCATATTTGGTCAATCTCATCTAAAGGCCTTTGCGATGTTAAATTGCGGAGATCTTGACTTTTCGTCAGAGGGTGTGTCCGTGGCGGCCTGACAAATTTCGGCATTTTCGCCATGAAACAGGAAGTGGCTCTAACTCAGGCATACAATGTCCAATCTGCCCCACGCTTCATACGTTTGATAAGGGTCTTGGCCTGAACACATTTCAATGCCAATATTCAACTTCACTCATAGCGCCACCTAGAGGTAGGAGGAAATACCATGTTTTATGCTCTGATTTACTGCTCTTAGAGATTTAATCAAATCATCATCATATTTGGTCTGACTGATGTTAAGCCCTTTTCCTTGATAAATTGCGAAGATCTTGACTTTTCGTTGAAGGGCGTGTCCGTGGCGGCCTGGCAAAGTGTGATGTTTCGCCATGAAACAGGAAGTTGTTATAACTCAGGCATACAATGTCCGATCTGCCCCTGACTTCACACGTTTGATAAGGGTCCAGGCCTGAACACATCAACATGGCATAATTCAGTAACACTCATAGCGCCACCTAGAGGCAGCAGGAAATACCATGTTTTACGCTGTGATTTACTGCTCTTAGATATTTAACCATATCAACATCATATTTCACCAGTGTAATCTCAAGACCTTGTGTGATGATAAAAAGCAACGACCTTGACTTTTCATTAAAGGGCGTGTCCGTGGCGGCCTCGCAAAGTATCGGTAAATGAATCGCATTTTTGACAGGCTAAACAAGCTCAAAAAGTCATAAAACGTTGCACACATGTCAGAAGTGGCGAAAATTTACATGTGGCATAGGCGCCAGAAGTGGGCGTGTAGAAATGGCTCGATAGCGCCACCTGCAAAATTTCAAGCGAACAGCCCCCCCGCTACGAAAAATGTACAGATACGAAATTTGGTAGGATCATCTATCACCCCAAGACCTACAAAAAAGTCTCTTGGAGCGAAGCTCTAAACCCCACAGGAAGTCGGCCATTTTTAATTTTTGCCTTGATTTTTGTGCAAATTTGGTCATTTCCAGGCTTCATACTGCAACAAACTCCTCCTACAGATTTAATCCGATCATCGTCATATTTGGTCGGTCTTATCTAAAGGCCTTTGCGATGCTAAATTGCAGAGATCTTGACTTTTCGTTGGAGGGTGTGTCCGTGGCGGGCTGCCAAATTTCGGTGTTTTCGCCATGAAACAGGAAGTGGCTCTAACTCAGGTATACAATGTCCAATCTGCCCCACGCTTCACATGTTTGATTAGGGTCTTGGCCTGAACACATTTCAATGCCAATATTCAGCTTCAGTCATAGCGCCACCTAGAGGTAGCAGGAAATACCATGTTTTACGCTATGATTTACTGCTCTTAGAGATTTAATCAAATCATCATCATATTTGGTTAGATTGATGTAAAGCCCTCTGCGGTGATGAATTGTGAATATCTTGACTTTTCATTGAAGGGCGTGTCCGTGGCGGCCTGGCAAAGTGTGATATTTCGCCATGAAACAGGAAGCTGTTGTAATTCAGACATACATTGTTCGATCTGCCCCAGACTTCACATGTTTGATAAGGTTCTTGGCCTGAACACATTTCAATGCCAATATTCAGCTTCAGTCATAGCACCACCTGCTGCACACAGGCGGTGTGGCACATCAATTTCCCTTTGAATATCCACCTGTATTTACCCACTTTAATTCATATCCCCCTGGTTCACTGCTTTACTAATGCCATAGGGTATGCGGTGCACATGCGTGCGAGGGCCCTTCCATCGCTGCTTGCAGCTTTAATTAGGGCCCGAGCACACCAGGGTGTGAGGACCCTATTGTTTTTGCTCCGTTTATTATTATTATTATTTTTCTTCTTCTTCTTCTTCTTCTTCTTCTTCTTCTTCTTCTTCTCCGAAATGGATTGCATTTTTGAGGGCCTAAACATACCCGAAAACTCATGAAAATTTGCACACGCGTCAGAAGTGGCGAAAATTTACATGTAGTATAGGCGTCAGAAGTGGGCGTGTAGAAATGGCTCGATAGCGCCACCTGCAAAATTTCAAGAGAACAGCCCCCCCACTACGAAACATTTACAGATACGAAATTTGGTAGGATCATCTAGCACCCCAAGACCTACAAAAAAGTCTCTTGGAGCTAAGCTCTAAACCCCACAGGAAGTCGGCCATTTTGAATTTTCTGTGTCATTTTTTGACATTTCCAAGCATCGTACTTTAACGAACTCCTCCTAGCGATTTAATCCGATCATTATCATATTTGGTCAGTCTCATCTAAAGGCTTTTGCGATGTTAAATTGCGGAGATCTTGACTTTTCGTTGGAGGGTGTGTCCGTGGCGGCCTGACAAAGTTCAGCATTTTCGCCATGAAACAGGAAGTTGTTATAACTCAGGCATACAATGTCCAATCTGCCCCACGCTTCACATGTTTGATAAGGGTCTTGACCTGAACACATTTTAATGCCAATATTCAACTTCAGTCATAGCGCCACCTAGAGGTAGCAGGAAATGCCATGTTTTACGCTGTGATTTACTGCTCTTAGAGATTTAATCAAATCATCATCATATTTGGTCAGATTGATGTTAAGCCCTTTGCCGTGATAAATTGCGAAGATCTTGACTTTTCGTTGAAGGGCGTGTCCATGGCAGCCTGGCAAAGTGTGATATTTCGCCATGAAACAGGAAGCTGTTGTAATTCAGGCATACATTGTCCGATCTGCCCTATACTTTACACTTTTGATAAGGGTCACGGCCTGAACACATCAATATAACAACAATCAGTTACAGTCACAGCGCCACCTGCTGCACACATGCGGTGTGGCACATCAAAGTTCCTTTAATATCCACCTATATTTACCCATTTTAATTCATATCCCCCTGGTTCACTGCTTTACTAATGCCATAGGGTGGCGGTGCACATGCGTGCGAGGGCCCTTCCATCGCTGCTTGCAGCTTTAATTAGGGCCCGAGCACACCAGGGTGTGAGGACCCTATTGTTTTTGCTCCGTTTATTATTATTATTATTTTTCTTCTTCTTCTTCTTCTTCTTCTTCTTCTTCTTCTTCTTCTCCGAAATGGATCGCATTTTTGAGGGCCTAAACATACCCGAAAACTCATGAAAATTTGCACACGCGTCAGAAGTGGCGAAAATTTACATGTAGTATAGGCGTCAGAAGTGGGCGTGTAAAAATGGCTCGATAGCGCCACCTGCAAAATTTCAAGAGAACAGCCCCCCCACTACGAAAAACGTACAGATACGAAATTCGGTAGGATCATCTATTACTCCAAGACCTACAAAAAAGTCTCTTGGAGCGAACCTCTAAACCCCACAGGAAGTCGGCCATTTTGAATTTTCTCTGTCATTTTTGGACATTTCCAAGCGTCGTACTTTAACGAACTCCTCCTAGAGATTTACTCTGATCATCATCATATTTGGTCAGTATCATCTAAAGGCCTTTGCGATGCTAAATTGCAGAGCTTTTGACTTTTCGTTGGAGGGCGTGTCCTTGGCGGCCTGGGAAAGTTTGATGTTTCGCCATGAAACAGGAAGCTGATGTAATTCAGGCATACGTTGTCCGATCTGCCCCTGACTTCACACGTTTGATAAGGGTCCAGGCCTGAACACATCAACATGGCATAATTCAGTAACACTCATAGCGCCACCTAGAGGCAGCAGGAAATACCATGTTTTATGCTGTGTCTTACTGCTCTTAGAGATTTAAACATATCAACATCATATTTCACCAGTGTAATCTCAAGACCTTGTGTGATGATAAAAAGCAACGACCTTGACTTTTCATTAAAGGGCGTGTCCGTGGCAGCCTTGCAAAGTATCGCTAAATGAATCGCATTTTTGACAGGCTAAACAAGCTCAAAAAGTCATAAAACGTTGCACACACGTCAGAAGTGGCAAAAATTTACACGTGGCATAGGCGCCAGAAGTGGGCGTGTAGAAATGGCTCAATAGCGCCACCTGCAAAAATTCAAGAGAACAGCCCCCCCACTACGAAAAACCTACAGATACGAAATTTGGTAGGATCATCTATCACCCCAAGACCTACAAGAAAGTCTCTTGGAGCGTAGCTCTAAACCCAACAGGAAGTCGGCCATTTTGAATTTTTGCCTTGATTTTTGTGCAAATTTGGTCATTTCCAGCCTTCATACTTTAACGAACTCCTCCTACAGATTTAATCCGATCATCGTCATATTTGGTCAATCTCATCTAAAGGCCTTTGCGATGTTAAATTGCGGAGATCTTGACTTTTCGTCAGAGGGTGTGTCCGTGGCGGCCTGACAAATTTCGGCATTTTCGCCATGAAACAGGAAGTGGCTCTAACTCAGGCATACAATGTCCAATCTGGCCCACGCTTCACATGTTTGATTAGGGTCTTGGCCTGAACACATTTCAATGCCAATATTCAACTTCACTCATAGCGCCACCTAGAGGTAGGAGGAAATACCATGTTTTATGCTCTGATTTACTGCTCTTAGAGATTTAATCAAATCATCATCATATTTGGTCTGACTGATGTTAAGCCCTTTTCCTTGATAAATTGCGAAGATCTTGACTTTTCGTTGAAGGGCGTGTCCGTAGCGTCCTGCCAAAGTGTAATGTATCGCCATGAAACAGGAAGTTGTTATAACTCAGGCATACAATGTCCGATCTGCCCCTGACTTCACACGTTTGATAAGGGTCCAGGCCTGAACACATCAACATGGCATAATTCAGTAACACTCATAGCGCCACCTAGAGGCAGCAGGAAATACCATGTTTTACGCTGTGATTTACTGCTCTTAGATATTTAACCATATCAACATCATATTTCACCAGTGTAATCTCAAGACCTTGTGTGATGATAAAAAACAACGACCTTGACTTTTCATTAAAGGGCGTGTCCATGGCGGCCTCGCCAAGTATCGCTAAATGAATCGCATTTTTGACAGGCTAAACAAGCCCAAAAAGTCATAAAACGTTGCACACACGTCAGAAGTGGCGAAAATTTACATGTGGCATAGGCGTCAGAAGTGGGCGTGTAGAAATGGCTCAATAGACCACCTGCAAAATTTCAAAAGAACAGCCCCCCCACTACGCAAAACATACAGATATGAAATTTGGTAGGATCATCTATCACCCCAAGACTTACAAAAAAGTCTCTTGAAGCTAAGCTCTAAACCCCACAGGAAGTCGGCCATTTTGAATTTTTGCTGTGATTTCTGTGCAAATTTGGTCATTTCCAGGCTTCATACTTTAACAAACTCCTCCTACAGATTTAATCCAATCATCGTAATATTTGGTCAATCTCATCTAAAGGCCTTTGCGATGTTAAATTGCGGAGATCTTGACTTTTCGTTAGAGGGTGTGTCCGTGGCAGCCTGACAAATTTCGGCATTTTCGCCATGAAACAGGAAGTGGCTCTAACTCAGGCATACAATGTCCAATCTGCCCCATGCTTCACAAGTTTGATAAGGGTCTTGGCCTGAACACATTTCAATGCCAATATTCAGCTTTAATCATAGCGCCACCTAGAGGTTGCAGGAAATTACATGTTTTACGCTGTGATTTACTGCTCTTAGATATTTAATCAAATCATCATCATTTTTGGTAATACTGATCTTAAGGACTTTAATATGATATATTCAGAAGATCTTGACTTTTCGTTGAAGGGCGTGTCCGTGGCGGCCTGGCAAAGTGTGATGTTTCGCCATGAAACAGAAAGCTGTTGTAATTCAGACATTCATTGTTCGATCTGCTCGAGACTTCACACGTGTGTTAAGGGTCCCGGCCTGAACACGTCAATATAATAATAATCATGTACAGTCATAGCGCCACCTGCTGCACATTATCCTTTGAATATCTACCTATATTTACCCACTTTAATTCATATCCCCCTGGTTCACTGCTTTACTAATGCCATAGGGTAGCGGTGCACATGCGTGCGAGGGCCCTTCCATCGCTGCTTGCAGCTTTAATTAGGGCCCGAGCACACCGGGGTGCGAGGACCCTATTGTTTTTGCTCGGTTTATTATTATTATTATTATTATTATTATTATTATTATTATTATTATTTATTCTTCTTCTTCTCCAAAGTGAATCGCATTTTTGAGGGGCGAAACATGCTCGAAAACTCATGAAATTTTGCACACATGTCAGGAGTGGCGAAAATTTACATGTGGCATAGGCGCCAGAAGTGGGCGTGTAGAAATGGCTCGATAGCGCCACCTGCAAAATTTCAAGAGAACAGCCCCCCCGCTACGAAAAACGTACAGATACGAAATTTGGTAGGATCATCTATCACCCCAAGACCTACAAAAAAGTCTCTTGGAGCGAAGCTCTAAACCCAACAGGAAGTCCGCCATTTTGAATTTTTGCCTTGATTTTTGTGCAAATTTGGTCATTTCCAGGCTTCATACTTTAACGAACTCCTCCTACAGATTTAATCCGATCATCGTCATATTTGGTCAATCTCATCTAAAGGCCTTTGCGATGTTAAATTGCGGAGATCTTGACTTTTCGTCAGAGGGTGTGTCCGTGGCGGCCTGACAAATTTCTGCATTTTCGCCATGAAACAGGAAGTGGCTCTAACTCAGGCATACAATGTCCAATCTGCCCCACGCTTCACACGTTTGATAAGGGTCTTGGCCTGAACACATTTCAATGCCAATATTCAACTTCACTCATAGCGCCACCTAGAGGTAGGAGGAAAGACCATGTTTTACGCTGTGATTTACTGCTCTTAGAGATTTAATCAAATCATCATCATATTTGGTCTGACTGATGTTAAGCCTGTTGCGGTGATAAATTGCAAAGATCTTGACTTTTCGTTGAAGGGCGTGTCCGTGGCGGCCTGGCAAAGTGTGATGTTTCACCATGAAACAGGAAGCTGTTGTAATTCAGACATACATAGTCCGATCTGCCCCCAACTTCACACGTTTCATAAGGGTCCCGGCCTGAACACATCAACATGGCATAATTCAGTATCAGTCATAGCGCCACCTAGAGGCAGCAGGTAATACCACCTTTTATGCTGTGACTTACTGCTCTTAGAGATTTAACCATATCAACATCATATTTCATCAGTCTAATCTCAAGACCTTGTGTGATGATAAATAGCAACGACCTTGACTTTTCGTTAAAGGGCGTGTCCGTTGCGGCCTCGCAAAGTATCGCTAAATGAATCCCATTTTTGACAGCCTAAACGAGCTCAAAAAGTCATGAAACGTTGCACACGTGTCAAAAGTGGCGAATATTTTCATGTGATATAGGCTTCAGAACTTGGGGTGTTAAAATGGCTCTATAGCGCCACCTACAAAAATTCAATAGAGCAGCCCCCCCGCTACGTTAATCGCACAGATACGAAATGCGGTAGGATCATGTATCACCCCAAGACCTACAAAAAAGTCTCTTGGAGCAAAGCTCTAAACCCCACAGGAAGTCAGCCATTTTGAATTTTCTCTGTAATTTGAGTGCAAATTTTGCCATTTCTGGCCTTCGTATTTTAACAAACTCCTCCTATAAATTTAATCAGATAATCATCATATTTGGTGAGTGTCATCTAAAGGGCTTTGCAATGCTAAATTGCGGAGATCTTGACATTTCAATGGAGGGTGTGTATGTGGCGGCTTGCCAAATTTCTGTGTTTCTCAATGAAACAGGAAGTTGTTCTAACTCAGGTTTAAAATGTCCAATCTGACCCACGCTTCACAAGTTTGATAATTGTCCTGTCCTGAACACATCAACATGGCAATATTCAGTAAAAGTTATAGCGCCACCTGCTGGAAGCAGGAAATGACATGTTTTACACTGTGATTTACTGCTCATTGAAATGTATTCAGATCATCATCATATTTGGTCAGTCTGAACTTAGGGACTTCACAATGATAAATTGTGAAGATCTTGACATTTCGTTAAAGGGGCGTGTCCGTTGTGGCCTGTCAAAGTTTGATTTTTCGCCATGAGAAAGCTGTTGTAACTCAGACATGCAATGTCCGACCTGTCACAGACATCATACGTTTGACAAGGGTCCTGGCCTCAACACATCAATGTTACAACAATCAATTACAATCATAGCGCCACCTGCTGCATAAAGGAGTAGTGGCACTTCAAAGTTCCTTTGAATATCCACCTATATTTATCCACGGAAATTTCAATCCCCCTGGTTTATTGCTTTACTAAGGCCATAGAGTGGCGGTGCACATGAGTGCGAGGGCCCTTCCATCACTGCTTGCAGTTTTAATTATTATTTATTCTTCTTCTTCTCCAAAGTGAATCGCATTTTTGAGGGCCGAAACATGCTCGAAAACTCATGAAATTTTGCACACATGTCAGAAGTGGCGAAAATTTACATGTGGTATAGGCGCCAGAAGTGGGCGTGTAGAAATGGCTCGATAGCGCCACCTGCAAAATTTCAAGAGAACAGCCCCCCCGCTACGAAAAACGTACAGATACGAAATTTGGTAGGATCATCTATCACCCCAAGACCTACAAAAAAAGTCTCTTGGAGCGAAGCTCTAAACCCAACAGGAAGTCCGCCATTTTGAATTTTTGCCTTGATTTTTGTGCAAATTTGGTCATTTCCAGCCTTCATACTTTAACGAACTCCTCCTACAGATTTAATCCGATCATCGTCATATTTGGTCAATCTCATCTAAAGGCCTTTGCGATGTTAAATTGCGGAGATCTTGACTTTTCGTCAGAGGGTATGTCCGTGGCGGCCTGACAAATTTCGGCTTTTTCTCCATGAAACAGGAAGTGGCTCTAACTCAGGCATACAATGTCCAATCTGCCCCACGCTTCATACGTTTGATAATGGTCTTGGCCTGAACACATTTCAATGCCAATATTCAACTTCACTCATAGCGCCACCTAGAGGTAGGAGGAAATACCATGTTTTACGCTGTGATTTACTGCTCTTAGAGATTTAATCAAATCATCATCATATTTGGTCTGACTGATGTTAAGCCTGTTGCGGTGATAAATTGCGAAGATCTTGACTTTTCGCTGAAGGGCGTGTCCGTGGCGGCCTGGCAAAGTGTGATGTTTCACCATGAAACAGGAAGCTGTTGTAATTCAGACATACATAGTCCGATCTGCCCCCAACTTCACACGTTTCATAAGGGTCCCGGCCTGAACACATCAACATGGCATAATTCAGTATCAGTCATAGCGCCACCTAGAGGCAGCAGGGAATACCACCTTTTATGCTGTGACTTACTGCTCTTAGAGATTTAACCATATCAACATCATATTTCATCAGTCTAATCTCAAGACCTTGTGTGATGATAAATAGCAACGACCTTGACTTTTCGTTAAAGGGCGTGTCCGTTGCGGCCTCGCAAAGTATCGCTAAATGAATCCCATTTTTGACAGCCTAAACGAGCTCAAAAAGTCATGAAACGTTGCACACGTGTCAAAAGTGGCGAATATTTTCATGTGATATAGGCTTCAGAACTTGGGGTGTTAAAATGGCTCTATAGCGCCACCTACAAAAATTTAATAGAGCAGCCCCCCCGCTACGTTAATCGCACAGATACGAAATGCGGTAGGATCATGTATCACCCCAAGACCTACAAAAAAGTCTCTTGGAGCAAAGCTCTAAACCCCACAGGAAGTCAGCCATTTTGAATTTTCTCTGTAATTTGAGTGCAAATTTTGCCATTTCTGGCCTTCGTATTTTAACAAACTCCTCCTATAAATTTAATCAGATAATCATCATATTTGGTGAGTGTCATCTAAAGGGCTTTGCAATGCTAAATTGCGGAGATCTTGACATTTCAATGGAGGGTGTGTATGTGGCGGCTTGCCAAATTTCTGTGTTTCTCAATGAAACAGGAAGTTGTTCTAACTCAGGTTTAAAATGTCCAATCTGACCCACGCTTCACAAGTTTGATAATTGTCCTGTCCTGAACACATCAACATGGCAATATTCAGTAAAAGTTATAGCGCCACCTGCTGGAAGCAGGAAATGACATGTTTTACACTGTGATTTACTGCTCATTGAAATGTATTCAGATCATCATCATATTTGGTCAGTCTGAACTTAGGGACTTCACAATGATAAATTGTGAAGATCTTGACATTTCGTTAAAGGGGCGTGTCCGTTGTGGCCTGTCAAAGTTTGATTTTTCGCCATGAGAAAGCTGTTGTAACTCAGACATGCAATGTCCGACCTGTCACAGACATCATACGTTTGACAAGGGTCCTGGCCTCAACACATCAATGTTACAACAATCAATTACAATCATAGCGCCACCTGCTGCATAAAGGAGTAGTGGCACTTCAAAGTTCCTTTGAATATCCACCTATATTTATCCACGGAAATTTCAATCCCCCTGGTTTATTGCTTTACTAAGGCCATAGAGTGGCGGTGCACATGAGTGCGAGGGCCCTTCCATCACTGCTTGCAGTTTTAATTAGGGCCCGAGCACACAAGTGTGAGGACCCTATTGTTTTTGCTCCGTTTATTATTATTATTATTATTTATTCTTCTTCTTCTCCAAAGTGAATCGCATTTTTGAGGGGCGAAACATGCTCGAAAACTCATGAAATTTTGCACACATGTCAGGAGTGGCGAAAATTTACATGTGGCATAGGCGCCAGAAGTGGGCGTGTAGAAATGGCTCGATAGCGCCACCTGCAAAATTTCAAGAGAACAGCCCCCCCACTACGAAAAACGTACAGATACGAAATTTGGTAGGATCATCTATCACCCCAAGACCTACAAAAAAGTCTCTTGGAGCGAAGCTCTAAACCCAACAGGAAGTCGGCCATTTTGAATTTTTGCCTTGATTTTTGTGCAAATTTGGTCATTTCCAGCCTTCATACTTTAACGAACTCCTCCTACAGATTTAATCCGATCATCGTCATATTTGGTCAATCTCATCTAAAGGCCTTTGCGATGTTAAATTGCGGAGATCTTGACTTTTCGTTGGAGGGTGTGTCCGTGGCGGCCTGACAAATTTCGGCATTTTCGCCATGAAACAGGAAGTGGCTCTAACTCAGGCATACAATGTCCAATCTGCCCCACGCTTCATACGTTTGATAAGGGTCTTGGCCTGAACACATTTCAATGCCAATATTCAACTTCACTCATAGCGCCACCTAGAGGTAGGAGGAAATACCATGTTTTATGCTCTGATTTACTGCTCTTAGAGATTTAATCAAATCATCATCATATTTGGTCTGACTGATGTTAAGCCCTTTTCCTTGATAAATTGCGAAGATCTTGACTTTTCGTTGAAGGGCGTGTCCGTGGCGGCCTGGCAAATTGTGATGTTTCGCCATGAAACAGGAAGTTGTTATAACTCAGGCATACAATGTCCGATCTGCCCCTGACTTCACACGTTTGATAAGGGTCCAGGCCTGAACACATCAACATGGCATAATTCAGTAACACTCATAGCGCCACCTAGAGGCAGCAGGATATACCATGTTTTACGCTGTGATTTACTGCTCTTAGATATTTAACCATATCAACATCATATTTCACCAGTGTAATCTCAAGAACTTGTGTGATGATAAAAAGCAACGACCTTGACTTTTCATTAAAGGGCGTGTCCGTGGCGGCCTCGCAAAGTATCGGTAAATGAATCGCATTTTTGACAGGCTAAACAAGCTCAAAAAGTCATAAAACGTTGCACACATGTCAGAAGTGGCGAAAATATACATGTGGTATAGGCGTCAGAAGTGGGCGTGTAGAAATGGCTCGATAGCGCCACCTGCAAAATTTCAAGAGAACAGCCCCCCTGCTACGAAAAACGTACAGATACGAATTTTGGTAGGATCATCTATCACCCCAAGACCTACAAAAAAGTCTCTTGGAACTAAGCTCTAAACCCCACAGGAAGTCAGCCATTTTTAATTTTCTCTGTCATTTTTTTACATTTCCAAGCGTCGTACTTTAACGAACTCCTCCTAGAGATTTAATCCGATCATCATCATATTTGGTCAATCTCATTTAAAGGCCTTTGCGATGTTAAATTGCGGAGATCTTGACTTTTCGTTGGAGGGTGTGTCCGTGGCGGCCTGACAAAGTTAGGCATTTTCGCGATGAAACAGGAAGTTGTTATAACTCAGGCATACAATGTCCAATCTGCCCCACGCTTCACATGTTTGATAAGAGTCTCGACTTGAACACATTTTAATGCCAATATTCAGCTTCAATCATAGCGCCACCTAGAGGTAGCAGGAAATGCCATGTTTTACGCTGTGATTTACTGCTCTTAGAGATTTAATCAAATCATCATCATATTTGGTCAGACTGATGTTAAGCCCTTTGCCGTGATAAATTGCGAAGATCTTGACTTTTCGTTAAAGGGCGTGTCCGTGGCAGCCTGGCAAAGTGTGATATTTCGCCATATTATTTATTCTTCTTCTTCTCCAAAGTGAATCGCATTTTTGAGGGGCGAAACATGCTCGAAAACTCATGAAATTTTGCACACATGTCAGGAGTGGCGAAAATTTACATGTGGCATAGGCGCCAGAAGTGGGCGTGTAGAAATGGCTCGATAGCGCCACCTGCAAAATTTCAAGAGAACAGCCCCCCCACTACGAAAAACGTACAGATACGAAATTTGGTAGGATCATCTATCACCCCAAGACCTACAAAAAAGTCTCTTGGAGCGAAGCTCTAAACCCAACAGGAAGTCGGCCATTTTGAATTTTTGCCTTGATTTTTGTGCAAATTTGGTCATTTCCAGCCTTCATACTTTAACGAACTCCTCCTACAGATTTAATCCGATCATCGTCATATTTGGTCAATCTCATCTAAAGGCCTTTGCGATGTTAAATTGCGGAGATCTTGACTTTTCGTCAGAGGGTGTGTCCGTGGCGGCCTGACAAATTTCGGCATTTTCGCCATGAAACAGGAAGTGGCTCTAACTCAGGCATACAATGTCCAATCTGGCCCACGCTTCATACGTTTGATAAGGGTCTTGGCCTGAACACATTTCAATGCCAATATTCAACTTCACTCATAGCGCCACCTAGAGGTAGGAGGAAATACCATGTTTTATGCTCTGATTTACTGCTCTTAGAGATTTAATCAAATCATCATCATATTTGGTCTGACTGATGTTAAGCCCTTTTCCTTGATAAATTGCGAAGATCTTGACTTTTCGTTGAAGGGCGTGTCCGTGGCGGCCTGGCAAAGTGTGATGTTTCGCCATGAAACAGGAAGTTGTTATAACTCAGGCATACAATGTCCGATCTGCCCCTGACTTCACACGTTTGATAAGGGTCCAGGCCTGAACACATCAACATGGCATAATTCAGTAACACTCATAGCGCCACCTAGAGGCAGCAGGAAATACCATGTTTTACGCTGTGATTTACTGCTCTTAGATATTTAACCATATCAACATCATATTTCACCAGTGTAATCTCAAGACCTTGTGTGATGATAAAAAACAACGACCTTGACTTTTCATTAAAGGGCGTGTCCATGGCGGCCTCGCCAAGTATCGCTAAATGAATCGCATTTTTGACAGGCTAAACAAGCCCAAAAAGTCATAAAACGTTGCACACACGTCAGAAGTGGCGAAAATTTACATGTGGCATAGGCGCCAGAAGTGGGCGTGTAGAAATGGCTCGATAGCGCCACCTGCAAAATTTCAAAAGAACAGCCCCCCCACTACGAAAAACATACAGATATGAAATTTGGTAGGATCATCTATCACCCCAAGACTTACAAAAAAGTCTCTTGAAGCTAAGCTCTAAACCCCACAGGAAGTCGGCCATTTTGAATTTTTGCTGTGATTTCTGTGCAAATTTGGTCATTTCCAGGCTTCATACTTTAACGAACTCCTCCTACAGATTTAATCCAATCATCGTAATATTTGGTCAATGTCATCTAAAGGCCTTTGCGATGTTAAATTGCGGAGATCTTGACTTTTCGGTAGAGGGTGTGTCCGTGGAAGCCTGACAAATTTAGGCATTTTCGCCATGAAACAGGAAGAGGCTCTAACTCAGGCATACAATGTCCAATCTGCCCCATGCTTCACAAGTTTGATAAGGGTCTTGGCCTGAACACATTTCAATGCCAATATTCAGCTTTAATCATAGCGCCACCTAGAGGTTGCAGGAAATTACATGTTTTACGCTGTTATTTACTGCTCTTAGATATTTAATCAAATCATCATCATTTTTGGTAATACTGATCTTAAGGACTTTAATATGATATATTCAGAAGATCTTGACTTTTCGTTGAAGGGCGTGTCCGTGGCGGCCTGGCAAAGTGTGATGTTTCGCCATGAAACAGAAAGCTGTTGTAATTCAGACATACATTGTTCGATCTGCTCGAGACTTCACATGTGTGTTAAGGGTCCCGGCCTGAACACGTCAATATAATAATAATCATGTACAGTCATAGCGCCACCTGCTGCACATTTTCCTTTGAATATCTACCTATATTTACCCAATTTAATTCATATCCCCCTGGTTCACTGCTTTACTAATGCCATAGGGTAGCGGTGCACATGCGTGCGAGGGCCCTTCCATCGCTGCTTGCAGCTTTAATTATTATTTATTCTTCTTCTTCTCCAAAGTGAATCGCATTTTTGAGGGGCGAAACATGCTCGAAAACTCATGAAATTTTGCACACATGTCAGGAGTGGCGAAAATTTACATGTGGCATAGGCGCCAGAAGTGGGCGTGTAGAAATGGCTCGATAGCGCCACCTGCAAAATTTCAAGAGAACAGCCCCCCCGCTACGAAAAACGTACAGATACGAAATTTGGTAGGATCATCTATCACCCCAAGACCTACAAAAAAGTCTCTTGGAGCGAAGCTCTAAACCCAACAGGAAGTCCGCCATTTTGAATTTTTGCCTTGATTTTTGTGCAAATTTGGTCATTTACAGCCTTCATACTTTAACGAACTCCTCCTACAGATTTAATCCGATCATCGTCATATTTGGTCAATCTCATCTAAAGGCCTTTGCGATGTTAAATTGCGGAGATCTTGACTTTTCGTCAGAGGGTGTGTCCGTGGCGGCCTGACAAATTTCGGCATTTTCGCCATGAAACAGGAAGTGGCTCTAACTCAGGCATACAATGTCCAATCTGCCCCACGCTTCATACGTTTGATAAGGGTCTTGGCCTGAACACATTTCAATGCCAATATTCAACTTCACTCATAGCGCCACCTAGAGGTAGGAGGAAATACCATGTTTTATGCTCTGATTTACTGCTCTTAGAGATTTAATCAAATCATCATCATATTTGGTCTGACTGATGTTAAGCCCTTTTCCTTGATAAATTGCGAAGATCTTGACTTTTCGTTGAAGGGCGTGTCCGTGGCGGCCTGGCAAAGTGTGATGTTTCGCCATGAAACAGGAAGTTGTTATAACTCAGGCATACAATGTCCGATCTGCCCCTGACTTCACACGTTTGATAAGGGTCCAGGCCTGAACACATCAACATGGCATAATTCAGTAACACTCATAGCGCCACCTAGAGGCAGCAGGAAATACCATGTTTTACGCTGTGATTTTCTGCTCTTAGATATTTAACCATATCAACATCATATTTCACCAGTGTAATCTCAAGACCTTGTGTGATGATAAAAAGCAACGACCTTGACTTTTCATTAAAGGGCGTGTCCGTGGCGGCCTTGCAAAGTATCGGTAAATGAATCGCATTTTTGACAGGCTAAACAAGCCCAAAAAGTCATAAAACGTTGCACACATGTCAGAAGTGGCGAAAATTTACATGTGGCATAGGCGCCAGAAGTGGGCGTGTAGAAATGGCTCGATAGCGCCACCTGCAAAATTTCAAGCGAACAGCCCCCCCGCTACGAAAAATGTACAGATACGAAATTTGGTAGGATCATCTATCACCCCAAGACCTACAAAAAAGTCTCTTGGAGCGAAGCTCTAAACCCCACAGGAAGTCAGCCATTTTGAATTTTTGCCTTGATTTTTGTGCAAATTTGGTCATTTCCAGGCTTCATACTGCAAGAAACTCCTCCTACAGATTTAATCCGATCATCGTCATATTTGGTCGGTCTTATCTAAAGGCCTTTGCGACGCTAAATTGCAGAGATCTTGACTTTTCGTTGGAGGGTGTGTCCGTGGCAGGCTGCCAAATTTCTGCGTTTTCGCCATGAAACAGGAAGTGGCTCTAACTCAGGTATACAATGTCCAATCTGCCCCACGCTTCACATGTTTGATTAGGGTCTTGGCCTGAACACATTTCAATGCCAATATTCAGCTTCAGTCATAGCGCCATCTAGAGGTAGCAGGAAATACCATGTTTTACACTATGATTTGCTGCTCTTAGAGATTTAATCAAATCATCATCATATTTGGTTAGATTGATGTAAAGCCCTCTGCGGTGATAAATTGTGAATATCTTGACTTTTCGTTGAAGGGCGTGTCCGTGGCGGCCTGGCAAAGTGTGATGTTTCGCCATGAAACAGGAAGCTGTTGTCATTCAGACATACATTGTTCGATCTGCCCCAGACTTCACATGTTTGATAAGGTTCTTGGCCTGAACACATTTCAATGCCAATATTCAGCTTCAGTCATAGCACCACCTGCTGCACACAGGCGGTGTGGCACATCAGTTTCCCTTTGAATATCCACCTGTATTTACCCACTTTAATTCATATCCCCCTGGTTCACTGCTTTACTAATGCCATAGGGTAGCGGTGCACATGCGTGCGAGGGCCCTTCCATCGCTGCTTGCAGCTTTAATTATTATTTATTCTTCTTCTTCTCCAAAGTGAATCGCATTTTTGAGGGGCGAAACATGCTCGAAAACTCATGAAATTTTGCACACATGTCAGGAGTGGCGAAAATTTACATGTGGCATAGGCGCCAGAAGTGGGCGTGTAGAAATGGCTCGATAGCGCCACCTGCAAAATTTCAAGAGAACAGCCCCCCCACTACGAAAAACGTACAGATACGAAATTTGGTAGGATCATCTATCACCCCAAGACCTACAAAAAAGTCTCTTGGAGCGAAGCTCTAAACCCAACAGGAAGTCGGCCATTTTGAATTTTTGCCTTGATTTTTGTGCAAATTTGGTCATTTCCAGCCTTCATACTTTAACGAACTCCTCCTACAGATTTAATCCGATCATCGTCATATTTGGTCAATCTCATCTAAAGGCCTTTGCGATGTTAAATTGCGGAGATCTTGACTTTTCGTCAGAGGGTGTGTCCGTGGCGGCCTGACAAATTTCGGCATTTTCGCCATGAAACAGGAAGTGGCTCTAACTCAGGCATACAATGTCCAATCTGCCCCACGCTTCATACGTTTGATAAGGGTCTTGGCCTGAACACATTTCAATGCCAATATTCAACTTCACTCATAGCGCCACCTAGAGGTAGGAGGAAATACCATGTTTTATGCTCTGATTTACTGCTCTTAGAGATTTAATCAAATCATCATCATATTTGGTCTGACTGATGTTAAGCCCTTTTCCTTGATAAATTGCGAAGATCTTGACTTTTCGTTGAAGGGCGTGTCCGTGGCGGCCTGGCAAAGTGTGATGTTTCGCCATGAAACAGGAAGTTGTTATAACTCAGGCATACAATGTCCGATCTGCCCCTGACTTCACACGTTTGATAAGGGTCCAGGCCTGAACACATCAACATGGCATAATTCAGTAACACTCATAGCGCCACCTAGAGGCAGCAGGAAATACCATGTTTTACGCTGTGATTTACTGCTCTTAGATATTTAACCATATCAACATCATATTTCACCAGTGTAATCTCAAGACCTTGTGTGATGATAAAAAACAACGACCTTGACTTTTCATTAAAGGGCGTGTCCATGGCGGCCTCGCCAAGTATCGCTAAATGAATCGCATTTTTGACAGGCTAAACAAGCCCAAAAAGTCATAAAACGTTGCACACACGTCAGAAGTGGCGAAAATTTACATGTGGCATAGGCGCCAGAAGTGGGCGTGTAGAAATGGCTCGATAGCGCCACCTGCAAAATTTCAAAAGAACAGCCCCCCCACTACGAAAAACATACAGATATGAAATTTGGTAGGATCATCTATCACCCCAAGACTTACAAAAAAGTCTCTTGAAGCTAAGCTCTAAACCCCACAGGAAGTCGGCCATTTTGAATTTTTGCTGTGATTTCTGTGCAAATTTGGTCATTTCCAGGCTTCATACTTTAACGAACTCCTCCTACAGATTTAATCCAATCATCGTAATATTTGGTCAATGTCATCTAAAGGCCTTTGCGATGTTAAATTGCGGAGATCTTGACTTTTCGTTAGAGGGTGTGTCCGTGGCAGCCTGACAAATTTCGGCATTTTCGCCATGAAACAGGAAGTGGCTCTAACTCAGGCATACAATGTCCAATCTGCCCCATGCTTCACAAGTTTGATAAGGGTCTTGGCCTGAACACATTTCAATGCCAATATTCAGCTTTAATCATAGCGCCACCTAGAGGTTGCAGGAAATTACATGTTTTACGCTGTGATTTACTGCTCTTAGATATTTAATCAAATCATCATCATTTTTGGTAATACTGATCTTAAGGACTTTAATATGATATATTCAGAAGATCTTGACTTTTCGTTGAAGGGCGTGTCCGTGGCGGCCTGGCAAAGTGTGATGTTTCGCCATGAAACAGAAAGCTGTTGTAATTCAGACATACATTGTTCGATCTGCTCGAGACTTCACACGTGTGTTAAGGGTCCCGGCCTGAACACGTCAATATAATAATAATCATGTACAGTCATAGCGCCACCTGCTGCACATTTTCCTTTGAATATCTACCTATATTTACCCACTTTAATTCATATCCCCCTGGTTCACTGCTTTACTAATGCCATAGGGTAGCGGTGCACATGCGTGCGAGGGCCCTTCCATCGCTGCTTGCAGCTTTAATTAGGGCCCGAGCACCGAGGAGCAGGCCAGAATGGCCTGCACCGTGGGTGCAAAGCCCTATTGTTTTTGCTCCGTTTATTATTATTTTTCTTCTTCTTCTTCTTCTTCTTCTTCTTCTTCTTCTTCTCCGAAATGGATCGCATTTTTGAGGGCCTAAACATACCCGAAAACTCATGAAATTTTGCACACGCGTCAGAAGTGGTGAAAATTTACATGTGGTATAGGCGTCAGAAGTGGGCGTGTAGAAATGGCTCGATAGCGCCACCTGCAAAATTTCAAGAGAACAGCCCCCCCGCTACGAAAAACGTACAGATACGAATTTTGGTAGGATCATCTATCACCCCAAGACCTACAAAAAAGTCTCTTGGAACTAAGCTCTAAACCCCACAGGAAGTCGGCCATTTTGAATTTTCTCTGTCATTTTTTTACATTTCCAAGCATCGTACTTTAACAAACTCCTCCTAGAGATTTAATCCGATCATCATCATATTTGGTCAATCTCATCTAAAGGCCTTTGCGATGTTAAATTGCGGAGATCTTGACTTTTCGTTGGAGGGTGTGTCCGTGGCGGCCTGACAAAGTTAGGCATTTTCGCGATGAAACAGGAAGTTGTTATAACTCAGGCATACAATGTCCAATCTGCCCCACGCTTCACATGTTTGATAAGAGTCTCGACCTGAACACATTTTAATGCAAATATTCAGCTTCAGTCATAGCGCCACCTAGAGGTAGCAGGAAATGCCATGTTTTACGCTGTGATTTACTGCTCTTAGAGATTTAATCAAATCATCATCATATTTGGTCAGACTGATGTTAAGCCCTTTGCCGTGATAAATTGCGAAGATCTTGACTTTTCGTTGAAGGGCGTGTCCGTGGCGGCCTGGCAAAGTGTGATGTTTTGACATGAAACAGGAAGCTGTTGTAATTCAGGCATACATTATCCGATCTGCTCCAGACTTCACACGTTTGATAAGGGTCCCGGCCTGAACACGTCAATATAACAATAATCAGGTACAGTTATAGTGCCACCTGCTGCACACAGGCGGTGTGGCACATTTTTTGTCCTTTGAATATCAACCTATATTTACCCACTTTAATTCATATCCCCCTGGTTCACTGCTTAACTAATGCCATAGGGTGGCGGTGCACATCCGTGCGAGGGCCCTTCCATCGCTGCTTGCAGCTTTAATTATTATTTATTCTTCTTCTTCTCCAAAGTGAATCGCATTTTTGAAGGCCTAAACATGCTCAAAAACTCATGAAATTTTGCACACGCGTCAGAAGTGGTGAAAATTTACATGTGGTATAGGCGTCAGAAGTGGGCGTGTAGAAATGGCTCGATAGCGCCACCTGCAAAATTTCAAGAGAACAGCCCCCCCACTACGAAAAACGTACAGATACGAAATTTGGTAGGATCATCTATCACCCCAAGACCTACAAAAAAGTCTCTTGGAACTAAGCTCTAAACCCCACAGGAAGTCAGCCATTTTTAATTTTCTCTGTCATTTTTTGACATTTCCAAGCGTCATACTTTAACGAACTCCTCCCAGAGATTTAATCCGATCATCATCATATTTGGTCAGTATCATCTAAAGGCCTTTGCGATGCTAAATTGCGGAGATCTTGACTTTTCGTTGGAGGGTGTGTCCGTGGCGGCCTGACAAATTTAGGCATTTTCGCCATGAAACAGGAAGTTTTAATAACTCAGGCATACAATGTCCAATCTGCCCCACGCTTCACATGTTTGATAAGGGTCTTGACCTGAACACATTTCAATGCCAATATTCAGCTTCAGTCATAGCGCCACCTAGAGGTAGCAGGAAATGCCATGTTTTACGCTGTGATTTACTGCTCTTAGAGATTTAATAAAATCATCATCATATTTGGTCAGACTGATGTTAAGCCCTTTGTCGTGATAAATTGCGAAGATCTTGACTTTTCGTTGAAGGGCGTGTCCGTGGCGGCCTGGCAAAGTGTGATGTTTTGACATGAAACAGGAAGCTGTTGTAATTCAGGCATACATTATCCGATCTGCTCCAGACTTCACACGTTAGATAAGGGTCCCGGCTTGAACACGTCAATATAACAATAATCAGGTACCATCATAGCGCCACCTGCTGCACACAGGCGGTGTGGCACATCAGTTTACCTTTGAATATCCACCTGTATTTACCCACTTTAATTCATACCCCCCTGGTTTACTGCTTTACTAATGCCATAGGGTAGCATTGCACATGCGTGGGAGGGCCCTTCCATCGCTGCTTGCAGCTTTAATTATTAGGGCCCGAGCACCGAGGAGCAGGCCAGAATGGCCTGCACCGTGGGTGCAAAGCCCTATTGTTTTTGCTTCGTTTATTATTATTAGGGCCCGAGCACCGAGGAGCAGGCCAGAATGGCCTGCACCGTGGGTGCAAAGCCCTATTGTTTTTGCTTCGTTTATTATTATTATTATTATTATTTTCCGAAATGAATCGCATTTTTGAAGGCCTAAACATACCCGAAAACTCATGAAACTTTGCACACGCGTCAGAAGTGGCGTAAATTTACATGTAGTATAGGCGTCAGAAGTGGGCGTGTAGAAATGGCTCGATAGCGCCACCTGCAAAACTTCAAGAGAACAGCCCCCCCACTAGGAAAAACGTACAGATACGAAATTTGGTAGGATCATCAAGCACCCCAAGACCTACAAAAAAGTCTCTTGGAGCTAAGATCTAAACCCCACAGGAAGTCAGGCCATTTTGAATTTTCTCTGTCATTTTTTGACATTTCTAAGCGTCGTACTTTAACAAACTCCTCCTAGCGATTTAATCCGATCATTATCATATTTGGTCAGTCTCATCTAAAGGCCTTTGCGATGCTAAATTGCAGAGATCTTGACTTTTCGTTGGAGGGTGTGTCCGTGGCGGCCTGACAAAGTTCGGCATTTTCACCATGAAACAGGAAGTTGCTCTATCTCAGGCATACAATGTCCAATCTGCCACAAACTTCACATGTTTGATAAGAGTCTTGGCCTGAACACATTTTGATGCCAATATTCAGCTTCAGTCATAGCGCCACCTAGAGGTAGCAGGAAATGCCATGTTTTACGCTGTGATTTACTGCTCTTAGAGATTTAATCAAATAATCATCATATTTGGTCAGATTGATGTTAAGCCCTTTGCCGTGATAAATTGCGAAGATCTTGACTTTTCGTTGAAGGGCGTGTCCGTGGCAGCCTGGCAAAGTGTGATATTTCGCCATGAAACAGGAAGCTGTTGTAATTCAGGCATACATTTTCCGATCTGCCCCCCGACTTCACAAGTTTGATAAGGGTCCCGGCCTGAACATGTCAATATAACAATAATCAGGTACAGTCATAGCGCCACCTGCTGCACACAGGCGTTGTGGCACATCAATTTTTCTTTGAATATCCACCTATATTTACCCACTTTAATTCATATCCCCCTGGTTCACTGCTTTACTAATGCCATAGGGTAGCGGTGCACATGCGTGCGAGGGCCCTTCCATCGCTGCTTGCAGCTTTAATTATTATTATTTTCCGAAATGAATCGCATTTTTGAAGGCCTAAACATGCTCAAAAACTCATGAAATTTTGCACACGCGTCAGAAGTGGTGAAAATTTACATGTGGTATAGGCGTCAGAAGTGGGCGTGTAGAAATGGCTCGATAGCGCCACCTGCAAAATTTCAAGAGAACAGCCCCCCCGCTACGAAAAACGTACAGATACGAATTTTGGTAGGATCATCTATCACCCCAAGACCTACAAAAAAGTCTCTTGGAACTAAGCTCTAAACCCCAAAGGAAGTCAGCCATTTTGAATTTTCTCTGTCATTTTTTTACATTTCCAAGCGTCGTACTTTAACGAACTCCTCCTAGAGATTTAATCCGATCATCATCATATTTGGTCAATCTCATCTAAAGGCTTTGCGATGCTAAATTGCGGAGATCTTGACTTTTCGTTGGAGGGTGTGTCCGTGGCGGCCTGACAAAGTTAGGCATTTTCGCGATGAAACAGGAAGTTGTTATAACTCAGGCATACAATGTCCAATCTGCCCCACGCTTTCACATGTTTGATAAGAGTCTCGACCTGAACACATTTTAATGCCAATATTCAGCTTCAGTCATAGCGCCACCTAGAGGTAGCAGGAAATGCCATGTTTTACGCTGTGATTTACTGCTCTTAGAGATTTAATAAAATCATCATCATATTTGGTCAGACTGATGTTAAGCCCTTTGCCGTGATAAATTGCGAAGATCTTGACTTTTCTTTGAAGGGTGTGTCCGTGGCGGCCTGGCAAAGTGTGATGTTTTGACATGAAACAGGAAGCTGTTGTAATTCAGGCATACATTATCCGATCTGCTCCAGACTTCACACGTTTGATAAGGGTCCCGGCCTGAACACGTCAATTTAACAATAATCAGGTACCATCATAGCGCCACCTGCTGCACACAGGCGGTGTGGCACATCAGTTTCCCTTTGAATATCCACCTATATTTACCCACTTTAATTTATACCCCCCTGGTTTACTGCTTTACTAATGCCATAGGGTGGCGGTGCACATGCGTGCGAGGGCCCTTCCATCGCTGCTTGCAGCTTTAATTAGGGCCCGAGCACCGAAGAGCAGGCCAGAATGGCCTGCACCGAAAGGTGCGAAGCCCTATTGTTTTTGCTTCGTTTATTATTATTATTATTTTCCGAAATGAATCGCATTTTTGACAGCCTAAACATGCTCAAAAACTCATGAAATTTTGCACACGCGTCAGAAGTGGTGAAAATTTACATGTGGTATAGGCGTCGGAACGAAAGGTGCGAAGCCCTATTGTTTTTGCTCAAATTTATTATTATTTTTTTTTTTATTTTTATTTTTATTTTTATTTTTTTTAACACTTTTGGGCATTTTGGGTGCCTTAACATACTCGAAAACTCTTGAAATTTGGCACAGACGTCAGAGTCGTCCGTCATTGCGAACAGACAAAGGCTGGAACACGGGCGTGGCACGGGGGCTCTGTAGCGCCCCCTGTAATGCAAAAACAAACAGTAGTGCGCAGATCGGGCAAACATGTACGCACATTTACGAAAGTTGGTACACATATAGATCTCATCGACCCGAACAACTTTCGCCCTCTAACATTTTAGCTCCGCCCAACAGGAAGTCCGCCATTTTGGATTGTTTAAAAAATGCATGCGGTGAACTTTTAAATACTCCTCCTAGAGGATGAATGCGATTGACACCAAACGTGGTGAACATGATGTCGAGACATTGGACTTGCTAAATTGCGAAGGGATTTTTGATATCTCGAACGGTTTCGCCATGGCGAGGCGACGAATTCATGGCGAATTCAGAGAAACAGGAAGTGTCTAATATCTAAGGCAAAAAATATCTTATTGTGATGCCATGCGGGATGTTTGTTCGTCTAAAGATTCCGATCGCATCGATGTGCCTATTGTGACTCCCGGGTATAGCGCCACCACCAGGCGCCAGGAAGTGTGTCAGTCACAAAGGTGATTTTTTTTCACAGTTCCAGGCAATGTTCTTTTAAGTACTCCTTCTAGGATTTTCATGCGATTGTTACCAAAAGTGGTCAACATGATGCCGAGACATTGTAGATGATAAATTGCGAAGGGATTTTTGATATCTCAAACGCTGTTCCCATGGCAACCTGTCAAACTTTACTTTCATTTTAAAGGCATATTTAAACCTTACATCTGCATGCGGTAAACTTTTAAATACTCCTCCTGAGGAAATAATGTGATTGACTCCAGAAGTGGTCAACATAATGGTGAGACATTGTAGATGATAAATTGCGAAGGGATTTTTGATATCTCAAACGCTGTTCCCATGGCAACGCGTCAAACTTTACTTTTATTTCAGGCATATTTAAGGCTCTTGGCGTGCTTAGTTGAACTTTATATTTGGCACACACATCAGAGTTGTCGGCTGTTAAGTGTTGACAAAAAGGTCAGACATAGGCGTGTCTATTTAGTGTCTCACTAGCGCCCCCATTTGTCTAAAATGTGGGGTTTCTTTTACCTACAGTACCTAAATGGATCAGTAGCAACATGAAATAGTCCACTGATATTTACCCACTTGATACACATGCCCACCGTGCATCGTTTTCTCGGAGGCACCGTGTAGCGGTAAAAAAATGTGCGAGGGCCCGCCATCGCTGCTTGCAGCTATATTTAGGGCCCGAGCACCGAGGAGCAGGCCAGAATGGCCTGCACCGAAAGGTGCGAAGCCCTATTGTTTTTGCTCGGATTATTAGGGCCCGAGCACCGAGGAGCAGGCCAGAATGGCCTGCACCGAAAGGTGCGAAGCCCTATTGGTTTTGCTCGAATTTATTATTTTTTATTTTTTTTATTTTTATTTTTTTTAACACTTTTGGGCATTTTGGGTGCCTTAACATACTCGAAAACTCTTGAAATTTGGCACAGACGTCAGAGTCGTCCGTCATTGCAAACGGGCAAAGGCTGGAACACGGGCGTGGCACGGGGGCTCTGTAGCGCCCCCTGTAATGCAAAATAAAACATTGATGCACAGATCGTGCAAACATGTACGCACATGTACGAGAGTTGGTACGCATATAGATCTCATCGACCCGAACAACTTTCGCCCTCTAACATTTAAGCTCCGCCCAACAGGAAGTCGGCTATTTTGGATTGTTTAAAAAATGCATGCGTTGAACTTTTGAATACTCCTCCTAGAGGATGCATGCGATTGACACCAAAAGTGGTGAACATGATGTCGAGACATTGTACTTGCTAAATTGCGAAGGGATTTTTGATATCTCGAACGGTTCTGCCATGGCGAGCCGACAAAGTTGTGGCGAAATCAGAGAAACAGGAAGTGTCTAATATCTAAAGCAAAAAATGTCTTATTGTAATGACACGCGGGGTGTTTGTTCGTCTGAAGATTCCGATCGCATCGATGTGCCTATTGTGAGTCTCGGGTATAGCGCCACCACCAGGCGCCAGGAAGTGTGTCAGTCACAAAGCTGGATTTTTTTGAAAGTTCCATGCAATGTTCTTTTAAATACTCCTTCTAGGATTTTCATGCGATTGACACCAAAAGTGGTCACCATAATGCCGAGACATTGTAGATGATAAATTGCGAAGGGATTTTTGATATCTCAAACGCTGTTCCCATGGCAACGCGTCAAACTTTACTTTCATTTTAAAGGCATATTTAAGCCTTTCAGTTCCATACAGTTAACTTTTAAATACTCCTTCTAGGATTTTCATGCGATTGACACGAGAAGTGGTCAACATGATGCCGAGACATTGTAGATGATAAATTGCGAAGGGATTTTTGATATCTCAAACGCTGTTCCCATGGCAACGCGTCAAACTTTACTTTCATTTTAAAGGCATATTTAAGCCTTTCAGTTCCATACAGTTAACTTTTAAATACTCCTTCTAGGATTTTCATGCGATTGACACGAGAAGTGGTCAACATGATGCCGAGACATTGTAGATGATAAATTGCGAAGGGATTTTTGATATCTCAAACGCTGTTCCCATGGCAACCTGTCAAACTTTACTTTCATTTTAAAGGCATATTTGAGCCTTTCATACAGTTAACTTTTAAATACTCCTTCTAGGATTTTCATGCGATTGACACGAGAAGTGGTCAACATGATGCCGAGACATTGTAGATGATAAATTGCGAAGGGATTTTTGATATCTCAAACGCTGTTCCCATGGCAATGCATCAAACTTTACTTTCATTTTTACACATATTTAAGGCTGACCGTTAATTTGGCACACACATCCAGAGATGTATAAAGTACTAGGGACCCAGACTTGAGTAAAAGTACAAGTGCTCTATCAAAAAAGTGAGCACACCACTTAAGTGGAAGTACTGAAGTATTAAACATGTTTTGTACTTAAGTATTGCAAGTAGTTTATTTTAAAATATACTACTCAAGTACTGAAAGTAAAAGTACAAGTATTGTGTAATGTAGTTATTAAAGAAAACAGTCAAAAGTTTGAATATAATATTGTTTATATTATTTCAAATGTTTAAGCTAAAGGACACTCACAATTGCTTTGGCTGTAGCAGGAGTACAAGGACAGGAATGTTCAGATTAATTTAACTAATATGGCAATAGAGAATTCAGAATTAATAAAATATTAGTCGATGTAATGGTAATAGGTAAAGGTACAAGATGTTTCAATGTATTTAGGTTTCCTTCTTTCGCGCACACTCGCCCTTTCTCGCGAATTCTCTCTCTCTATCGGTCTCTCTCGTGCACTTTGGTTCTCTCTTCACTTCACATTTGTCCACAACCGCGGCTCATATTTGTGAGTGAGAGGGAGGGAGGGGTCCGCTCTTCACTATCTCCTATTGGTTTAGACCACAACCTGTGTGTGTTTCTAATGTGTATCACCGCTCCGGCAGTGATAATGTAGGTTTGGAATGATTCGTAACATTTGAGTGTAACGAGTAACTATGCAGCACATAAAAAATGTATTGGAGTAAAAGTATTAAACTCATCGAAAATATGTACTGAAGTAAAAGTGGAAGTAGGAGAAAAAAATAATACTTCAGTAGAGTACAGATACTGCCTATTAGTACTTAAGTACAGTAGTGAAGTAGTTCTACTTCGTTACTATACATCTCTGCACACATCAGAGTTTTCGGCTGTTAAGTGTTGACAAAAAGGTCAGACATAGGCGTGTCTCTTAAGTGGCTCACTAGTGCACCTGTTTGTCTAAAATGTGGGGTTTCTTTTACCTACAGTCCCCAAATGGCTCAGAAACAACATTAAATAGCCCACTGATATTTTACCCACTTGATGCCCTTGCCCACCGTGCATCGTTTTCTCGGACGCACCGTGTAGCGGTAAAAAAACGTGCGAGGGCCCGCCATTGCTGCTTGCAGCTATATTTATTATTATTTTCCGAAATGAATCGCATTTTTGACAGCCTAAACATGCTCAAAAACTCATGAAATTTTGCACACGCGTCAGAAGTGGTGAAAATTTACATGTGGTATAGGCGTCGGAAATGGGCGTGTAGAAATGGCTCGATAGCGCCACCTGCAAAATTTCAAGAGAACAACCCCCCCGCTACGAAAAACGTAGAGATACGAAATTTAGTAGGATCATCTATCACCCTAAGACCTACAAAAAAGTCTCTTGGAACTAAGCTCTAAACCCCACAGGAAGTCAGCCATTTTGAATTTTCTCTGTCATTTTTTGACATTTCCAAGCGTCGTACTTTAACGAACTCCTCCCAGAGATTTAATCCGATCATCATTATATTTGGTCAGTATCATCTAAAGGCCTTTGCGATGTTAAATTGCGGAGCTTTTGACTTTTCGTTTGAGGGTGTGTCCGTGGCAGCCTGACAAATTTCAGCTTTATCGCCATGAAACAGGAAGTTGTTCTAACTCAGGCATACAATGTCCAATCTGCCCCACGCTTCACATGTTTGATGAGGGTCTTGACCTGAACACATTTCAATGCCAATATTCAGCTTCAGTCATAGCGCCACCTAGAGGTAGGAGAAAATACCATGTTTTACGCTGGGATTTACTGCTCTTAGAGATTTAATCAAATTATCATCATATCTGGTCAGACTGATCTTAAGCCCTTTGCGATGATAAATTGCGAAGATCTTGACTTTTTGTTGAAGGGCGTGTCCATGGCGGTCTGGCAAAATGTGATGTTTCACCATGAAACAGGAAGCTGTTGTAATTCAGGCATACATTGTCCGATCTGCCCCCAACTTCAGACGTTTGATTAGGGTCCCGGCCTGAACACGTCAACATGGCATAATTCAGTAACAGTCATAGCGCCACCTAGAGGCAGCAGGAAATGCCATGTTTAATGCTGTGACTTATGGCTCTTAGAGATTTAACCATATAAACATCATATTTCATCAGTCTAATCTCAAGACCTTGTGTGATGATAAATAGCCACGACCTTGACTTTTCGTTAAAGGACGTGTCCGTTGCGGCCTCGCAAAGTATCGCTAAATGAATCGCATTTTTGACAGCCTAAACGAGCTCAAAAAGTCATGAAACGTTGCACACGTGTCAAAGGTGGCAAATATTTTCATGTGATATAGGCTTTAGAACTTGGGGTGTTAAAATGGCTCTATAGCGCCACCTACAAAAATTCAACAGAGCAGCCCCCCCGCTACATTAATCGTACAGATACGAAATGCGGTAGGATCATGTATCACCCCAAGACCTACAAAAAAGTCTCTTGGAGCAAAGCTCTAAACCCCACAGGAAGTCAGCCATTTTTAATTTTCTCTGTAATTTGAGTGCAAATTTTGCCATTTCTTGCCTTCGTATTTTAACGAACTCCTCCTTTAAATTTAATCAGATAATCATCATATTTGGTGTGTGTCATCTAAAGGGCTTTGGGATGCTAAATTGCGGAAATCTTGATATTTTAATGGAGGGTGTGTCCGTGGCGGCTTGCCAAATTTCTGTGTTTCTCAAAGAAACAGGAAGTTGTTCTAACTCAGGTTTAAAATGTCCAATCTGACCCACGCTTCACAAGTTTGATAAGTGTCCTGTCCTGAAGACATCAACATGGCAATATTCAGTAAAAGTTATAGCGCCACCTGCTGGAAGCAGAAAGTGTTTTACACTGTGATTTACTGCTCATCTAAATGTATTCAGATCATCATCATATTTGGTCAGTCTGAACTTAGGGACTTCACAATGATAAATTGTGAAGATCTTGACATTTCGTTAAAGGGGCGTGTCTGCGGTGGCCTAGCAAAGTTTGATATTTCGCCATGAGAAAGCTGTTGTAACTCAGGCATGCAATGTCCGACCTGTCACAGACATCATACGTTTGACAAGGGTCCTGGCCTCAACACATCAATGTTACAACAATCAATTACAATCATAGCGCCACCTGCTGCACAAAGGAAGTGTGGCACTTCAAAGTTCCTTTGAATATCCACCTATATTTACCCACTGAAATTTCAATCCCCCTGGTTCACTGCTTTACTAAGGCCATAGAGTGGCTGTGCACATGTGTGCGAGGGCCCTTCCATCACTGCTTGCAGTTTTAATTAGGGCCCGAGCACCGAGGAGCAGGCCAGAATGGCCTGCACCGAAAGGTGCGAAGCCCTATTGTTTTTGCTCGAATTTATTATTTTTTTTTTTTTATTTTTATTTTTTTTTTTTTTATTAAATTTTTATTTTTTTTAACACTTTTGGGCATTTTGGGTGCCTTAACATACTCGAAAACTCTTGAAATTTGGCACAGACGTTAGAGTCGTCCGTCATTGCGAACAGACAAAGGCTGGAACACGGGCGTGGCACGGGGGCTCTGTAGCGCCCCCTGTAATGCAAAAACAAACAGTAGTGCGCAGATCGGGCAAACATGTACGCACATTTACGAAAGTTGGAACCAATATAGATCTCATCGACCCGAACAACTTTCGCCCTCTAACATTTTAGCTCCGCCCAACAGGAAGTCCACCATTTTGGATTGTTTAAAAAATGCATGCGGTGAACTTTTGAATACTCCTCCTAGGGGATTCAAGCAAATGACACCAAACGTGGGGATCATGATGTCAAGACATTGGACTTGCTAAATTGCGAAGGGATTTTTGATATCTCGAACGGTTTTGCCATGGCGAGCCGACAAAGTTGTGGCGAAATCAGAGAAACAGGAAGTGTCTAATATCTAAGGCAAAAAATGTCTTATTGTAATGACACGCGGGGTGTTTGTTCGTCTGAAGATTCCGATCGCATCAATGTGCCTATTGTGACTCCCGGGTATAGCGCCACCAGCAGGCGCCAGGAAGTGTGTCAGTCACAAAGCTGGATTTTTTTTGAAAGTTCCATGCAATGTTCTTTTAAATACTCCTCCTAGGATTTTCATGCGATTGACACCAAAAGTGGTCACCATGATGCCGAGACATTGTAGATGATAAATTGCGAAGGGATTTTTGATATCTCAAACGCTGTTCCCATGGCAACGCGTCAAACTTTACTTTCATTTTAAAGGCATATTTAAGCCTTTCAGTTCCATACAGTTAACTTTTAAATACTCCTTCTAGGATTTTCATGCGATTTACACGAGAAGTGGTCAACATGATGCCGAGACATTGTAGATGATAAATTGCGAAGGGATTTTTGATATCTCGAACCCTGTTGCCATGGCAATGCATCAAAATTTACTTTCATTTTTACACATATTTAAGGCTGACAGTTACATGCTGTGAACCTTTAAATACTCCTCGTATGGGATTCATGCGATTTGACACCAGAAGTGGTCAACATGATGCCGTGACATTGTAGATGATAAATTGCGAAGAAATTTTTGACATCTCGAACGCCGTTCCCATGGCAACGCATCAAACTTTACTTTAATTTCAGGCATGTTTAAGGCTCTTGGCGTGCTTAGTTGAACTTTAAATTTGGCACACACATCAGAGTTTTCAGCTGTTAAGTGTTGAAAAAAAAGGTCAGATATAGGTGGTCTCTTAAGTGGATCACTAGTGCCCCTGTTTGTCTAAAATGTGGGGTTTCTTTTGCCTACAGTCCCCAAATGGCTCAGAAACAACATTAAATAGCCCACTGATATTTACCCACTTGATGCACTTGCCCACCGTGCATCGTTTTCTCGGAGGCACCGTGTAGCGGTAAATAAACGTGCGAGGGCCCGCCATCGCTGCTTGCAGCTATATTTAGGGCCCGAGCACCGAGGAGCAGGCCAGAATGGCCTGCACCGAAAGGTGCGAAGCCCTATTGTTTTTGCTCGGATTATTCTTTTTATTTTTATTTTTTTTTTTTTTATTTTTTTCAACACTTTTGGACATTTTGGGGGCCTTAACATACTCGAAAACTCTTGAAATTTGGCACAGACATCAGAGTCGTCCGTGATCGCCGAAAGCCAAAGGCTGGAACACGGGCGTGGCACGGGGGCTCTGTAGCGCCCCCTGTAATGCAAAAACAAACAGGAGTGCACAGATCGGGCAAACATGTACGCATATTTACGAAAGTTGGTACGCATATAGATCTCATCGACCCGAACAACTTTCGCCCTCTAACATTTTAGCTCCGCCCAACAGGAAGTCCGCCATTTTGGATTGTTTAAAAAATGCATGCGGTGAACTTTTGAATACTCCTCCTAGGGGATTCATGCAAATGACACCAAATGTGGTGATCATGATGTCAAGACATTGGACTTGCTAAATTGCGAAGGGATTTTTGATATCTCGAACAGTGTTGCCATGGCGAAGCGGCAAAGTCATGGTGAAATAAGAGAAACAGGAAGTGTCTAATATCTAAGGCAAAAAATGTCTTATAGTGATGACACGCGGGGTGTTTGTTCGTCTGAAGATTCCGATCGCATCGATGTGCCTATTGTAAGTCTCGGGTATAGCGCCACCACCAGGCGCCAGGAAGTGTTGCAGTCACAAAGGTTGATTTTTTTGACAGTTCCATGTGTTGTTCTTTTAAATACTCGTCCTAGAATGTTTATGCGATTGACACCAAAAGTGGTCAACATGATGCCAAGACATAGTAGATGATAAATTGCGAAGGGATTTTTGATATCTCAAACGTTGTTCCCATGACAACGCGTCAAACTTTACTTTCATTTTAAAGGCATATTTAAGCCCATGCAGTAAACTTTTCAATACTCCTTCTAGGATATTCATGCGATTGACACCAAACGTGGTCAACATGATGCCGAGACATTGAAGATGATAAAAAAGTGAAGGGATTCACTGTTCCCATGGCAACGCGTCAAACTTTTTACTTTCATTTTAAAGGCTTATTTAAGCCTGACAGTCGCATGCAATGTTCTTTTTAATACTCCTTCTAGGGAAATAATGCAATTCACACCAGAAGTTGTCAACATGATGCTGAGACATTGTAGACGCTAAATTGCGAAGGAATTTTTGACATCTCTAACGCTGTTCCCATGGCAACGTGTCAAACTTTACTTTTATGTCAGGCATATTTAAGGCTCTTGGTGTGCTTAGATTAACTTTAAATTTGGCACACACATCAGATTTGTCGGCTGTTAAGTGTTGACAAAAACGTCAGATAAAGGCGTGTCTATTTAGTGGCTCACTAGCGCCCCCGTTTGTCTAAAATGTGGGGTTTCTTTTACCTACAGTACCTAAATGGGTCAGTAGCAGCATGATATTTACCCACTTGATGCACTTGCCCACCGTGCATCGTTTTCTCGGAGGCACCGTGTAGCGGTAAACAAACGTGCGAGGGCCCGCCATCGCTGCTTGCAGCTATATTTATTATTATTATCCGAAATGAATCGCATTTTTGAAGGCCTAATCATACCCGAAAACTCATGAAAATTTGCACACGTGTCAGAAGTGGCGAAAATTTACATGTAGTATAGGCGTCAGAAGTGGGCGTGTAGAAATGGCTCGATAGCGCCACCTGCAAAATTTCAATAGAACAGCCCCCCCACTACGAAAAACTTACAGATTAGAAATTTGGTAGGATCATCTATCACCCCAAGACCTACAAAAAAGTCTCTTGGAGCTAAGCTCTAAACCCCAAAGGAAGTCAGCCATTTTGAATTTTCTCTGTCATTTTTTGACATTTCCAAGCATCGTACTTTAACGAACTCCTCCTAGAGATTTAATCCGATCATCATCATATTTGGTCAGTCTCATCTAAAGGCTTTTGCGATGTTAAATTGCGGAGCTTTTGACTTTTCGTTGGAGGGTGTGTCCGTGGCGGCCTGACAAAGTTCAGCGTTTTCGCCATGAAACAGGAAGTGGTTCTAACTCAGGCATACAATGTCCAATCTGACCCACACTTCACACGTTTGATAAGGGTCTTGGCCTGAACACATTTCAATGCCAATATTCAGCTTCAGTCATAGCGCCACCTAGAGGCAGCAGGAAATGCCATGTTTCACGCTGTGATTTACTGCTCTTAGAGATTTAATCACATCATCATCATATTTGGTCAGACTGATCTTAAGCCCTTTGTGATAATAAATTGCGAAGATCTTGACTTTTCGTTGAAGGGCGTGTCCGTGGCAGCCTGGCAAAGTGTGATGTTTCACCATGAAAGAGGAAGATGTTGTAATTCAGGCATACATTATTTGATCTGCTCTAGACTTCACACGTTTCATAAGGGTCCCGGCCTGAACACGTCAATATAACAATAATCAGGTACAGTCATAGCGCCACCTCCTGCACACAGGCGGTGTGGCAAATACATTTTTCTTTGAATATCCACCTATATTTACCCACTTTAATTAATATCCCCCTGGTACACTGCTTTACTAATGCCATAGGGTAGCGGTGCACATGCGTGCGAGGGCCCTTCCATCGCTGCTTGCAGCTTTAATTAGGGCCCGAGCACACAAGTGTGAGGACCCTATTGTTTTTGCTCCGTTTATTATTATTATTATTTTTCTTCTTCTTCTTCTTCTTCTTCTTCTTCTTCTTCTTCTTCTCCGAAATGGATCGCATTTTTGAGGGCCTAAACATACCCAAAAACTCATGAAAATTTGCACACGCGTCAGAAGTGGCGAAAATTTACATGTAATGTAGGCGTCAGAAGTGGGCGTGTAGAAATGGCTCGATAGCGCCACCTGCAAAATTTCAAGAGAACAGCCCCCCCACTACGAAAAACGTACAGATACGAAATTTGGTAGGATCATCTAGCACCCCAAGACCTACAAAAAAGTCTCTTGGAGCGAAGCTCTAAACCCCACAGGAAGTCGGCCATTTCGAATTTTTTCTGTCATTTTTTGACATTTCCAAGCGTCGTACTTTAACGAACTCCTCCTAGCGATTTAATCCGATCATTATCATATTTGGTCAGTCTCATCTAAAGGCCTTTGCGATGCTAAATTGCGGAGATCTTGACTTTTCGTGGGAGGGTGTGTCCGTGGCGGCCTGACAAAGTTCGACATTTTCGCCATGAAACAGGAAGTTGTTATAACTCAGGCATACAATGTCCAATCTGCTCCACGCTTCACATGTTTGATAAGGGTCTTGACCTGAACACATTTTAATGCCAATATTCAGCTTCAGTCATAGCGCCACCTAGAGATAGCAGGAAATGCCATGTTTTACGCTGTGATTTACTGCTCTTAGAGATTTAATCAAATCATCATCATATTTGGTCAGACTGATTTTAAGCCCTTTGCCGTGATAAATTGAGAAGATCTTGACTTTTCGTTGAAGGGCGTGTCCGTGGCAGCCTGGCAAAGTGTGATATTTCGCCATGAAACAGGAAGCTGTTGTAATTCAGGCATACATTATCCGATAAGCCCCCAACTTCACAAGTTTGATAAGGGTCCCGGCCTGAACACGTCAATATAACAATAATCAGGTACAGTCATAGCGCCACCTGCTGCACACAGGCGGTGTGGCACATTTTTTGTCCTTTGAATATCCACCTATATTTACCCACTTTAATTTATATCCCCCTGGTTCACTGCTTTACTAATGCCATAGGGTGGCGGTGCACATGCGTGCGAGGGCCCTTCCATCGCTGCTTGCAGCTTTAATTAGGGCCCGAGCACCGAGGAGCAGGCCAGAATGGCCTGCACCGTGGGTGCAAAGCCCTATTGTTTTTGCTTCGTTTATTATTATTAGGGCCCGAGCACACCAGGGTGTGAGGACCCTATTGTTTTTGCTCCGTTTATTATTATTATTATTTTTCTTCTTCTTCTTCTTCTTCTTTTTCTTCTTCTTCTTCTTCTCCGAAATGGATCGCATTTTTGAGGGCCTAAACATACCCGAAAACTCATGAAAATTTGCACACGCGTCAGAAGTGGCGAAAATTTACATGTAGTATAGGCGTCAGAAGTGGGCGTGTAAAAATGGCTCGATAGCGCCACCTGCAAAATTTCAAGAGAACAGCCCCCCCACTACGAAAAACGTACAGATACGAAATTTGGTAGGATCATCTATCACTCCAAGACCTACAAAAAAGTCTCTTGGAGCGAACCTCTAAACCCCACAGGAAGTCGGCCATTTTGAATTTTCTCTGTCATTTTTGGACATTTCCAAGCGTCGTACTTTAACGAACTCCTCCTAGAGATTTACTCTGATCATCATCATATTTGGTCAGTATCATCTAAAGGCCTTTGCGATGCTAAATTGCGGAGCTTTTGACTTTTCGTTGGAGGGCGTGTCCTTGGCGGCCTGTGAAAGTTTGATGTTTCGCCATGAAACAGGAAGCTGATGTAATTCAGGCATACGTTGTCCGATCTGCCCCTGACTTCACACGTTTGATAAGGGTCCCCTGACTTCACACGTTTGATAAGGGTCCAGGCCTGAACACATAAACATGGCATAATTCAGTAACACTCATAGCGCCACCTAGAGGCAGCAGGAAATACCATGTTTTATGCTGTGTCTTACTGCTCTTAGAGATTTAAACATATCAACATCATATTTCACCAGTGTAATCTCAAGACCTTGTGTGATGATAAAGAGCAACGGCCTTGACTTTTCATTAAAGGGCGTGTCCGTGGCAGCCTCGCAAAGTATCGCTAAATGAATCGCATTTTTGACAGGCTAAACAAGCTCAAAAAGTCATAAAACGTTGCACACACGTCAGAAGTGGCAAAAATTTACACGTGGCATAGGCGCCAGAAGTGGGCGTGTAGAAATGGCTCAATAGCGCCACCTGCAAAATTTCAAGAGAACAGCCCCCCCCACTACGAAAAACCTACAGATACGAAATTTGGTAGGGTCATCTATCACCCCAAGACCTACCAAAAAGTCTCTTGGAGCGAAGCTCTAAACCCCACAGGAAGTCGTCCATTTTGAATTTTTGCTGTAATTTATGTGCAAATTTTGTCATTTCCAGGCTTCGTACTTTAACGAACTCCTCCTAGAGATTTTAATAGATCGTCATCATATTTGGTCAATCTCATCTAAAGGCCTTTGCGATGTTAAATTGCGGAGCTTTTGACTTTTCGTTGGAGGGTGTGTCCGTGGCGACCTGCCAAATATCAGCGTTTTCGCCATGAAACAGGAAGTTGTTATAACTAAGGCATACAATGTCCAATCTGCCCCACGCTTCACATGTTTGATAAGGGTCTTGGCCTGAACACATTTCAATGCCAATATTCAGCTTCAGTCCTAGCGCCACCTAAAGGTAGCAGGAAATGCCTTGTTTTACACTGTGATTTACTGTTCTCAGAGATTTAATCAAATCATTATCATATCAGGTGAGACTGATCTTAAGCCCTTTGCGATGAAAAATTACGAAGATCTTGACTTTTCGTTGAAGGGCGTGTCCGTGACGGCCTGGCAAAGAGTGATGTTTCGCCATGAAACAGGAATCTGTTGCAATTCAGGCATACATTATCCGATCTGCCCTATACTTCACACTTTTGATAAGGGTCCCGGCCTGAACACATTAATATAACAACAATCAGTTACAGTCACAGCGCCACCTGCTGCACACAGGCGGTGTGGCACATCAGTTTCCCTTTGAATATCCACCTATATTTGCCCACTATAATTAAGATCCCCCTGGTTAACTGCTTTACTAATAGCATAGGGTAGCGGTGCACATGCGTGCGAGGGCCCTTCCATCGCTGCTTGCAGCTTTAATTATTATTATTATTATTATATTCCGAAATGAATCGCATTTTTGAAGGCCTAAACATACCCGAAAACTCATGAAAATTTGCACACGCGTCAGAAGTGGCGAAAATTTACATGTAGTATAGGCGTCAGAAGTGGCCGTGTAGAAATGGCTCGATAGCGCCACCTGCAAAATTTCAAGAGAACAGCCCCCCCACTACGAAAAACGTACAGATACGAAATTTGGTAGGATCATCTAGCACCCCAAGACCTACAAAAAAGTCTCTTGGAGCGAAGCTCTAAACCCCACAGGAAGTCGGCCATTTTGAATTTTTTCTGTCATTTTTTGACATTTCCAAGCGTCGTACTTTAACGAACTCCTCCTAGAGATTTAATCCGATCATTATCATATTTGGTCAGTCTCATCTAAAGGCCTTTGCGATGCTAAATTGCGGAGATCTTGACTTTTCGCTGGAGGGTGTGTCCGTGGCGGCCTGCCAAAGTTCGGCATTTTCGCCATGAAACAGGAAGTTGTTATAACTCAGGCATACAATGTCCAATCTGCCACACACTTCACATGTTAGATAAGAGTCTTGGCCTGAACACATTTTAATGCCAATATTCAACATCAGTCATAGCGCCACCTAGAGGTAGCAGGAAATGCCATGTTTTACTCTGTGATTTACTGCTCTTAGAGATTTAATCAAATCATCATCATATTTGGTCAGACTGATGTTAAGCCCTTTGCGGTGATAAATTGCGAAGATCTTGACTTTTCCTTGAAGGGCGTGTCCGTGGCAGCCTGGCAAAGTGTGATATTTCGCCATGAAACAGGAAGCTGTTGTAATTCAGGCATACATTATCCAATCTGCCCGCGACTTCACAAGTTTGATAAGGGTCCCGGCCTGAACACGTCAATATAACAATAATCAGGTACCGCCATAGCGCCACCTGCTGCACACAGGCGGTGTGGCACATCAGTTTCCCTTTGAATATCCACCTGTATTTATCCAATTTAAATCATACCCCCCTGGTTTACTGCTTTACTAATGCCATAGGGTAGCGGTGCACATGCGTGCGAGGGCCCTTCCATCGCTGCTTGCAGCTTTAATTAGGGCCCGAGCACCGAGGAGCAGGCCAGAATGGCCTGCACCGTGGGTGCAAAGCCCTATTGTTTTTGCTTCGTTTATTATTATTATTATTATTATTATTATATTCCGAAATGAATCGCATTTTTGAAGGCCTAAACATACCCGAAAACTCATGAAAATTTGCACACGCGTCAGAAGTGGCGAAAATTTACATGTAGTATAGGCGTCAGAAGTCAGCGTGTAGAAATGGCTCGATAGCGCCACCTGCAAAATTTCAAGAGAACAGCCCCCCCACTACGAAAAACGTACAGATACGAAATTTGGTAGGATCATCTAGCACCCCAAGACCTACAAAAAAGTCTCTTGGAGCGAAGCTCTAAACCCCACAGGAAGTCGGCCATTTTGAATTTTTTCTGTCATTTTTTGACATTTCCAAGCGTCGGACTTTAACGAACTCCTCCTAGAGATTTAATCCGATCATCATCATATTTGGTCAGTCTCATCTAAAGGCCTTTGCGATGCTAAATTGCGGAGATCTTGACTTTTCGCTGGAGGGTGTGTCCGTGGCGGCCTGCCAAAGTTCGGCATTTTCGCCATGAAACAGGAAGTTGTTATAACTCAGGCATACAATGTCCAATCTGCCCCACACTTCACATGTTTGATAAGAGTCTTTGCCTGAACACATTTTGATGCCAATATTCAACATCAGTCATAGCGCCACCTAGAGGTAGCAGGAAATGCCTTGTTTTACGCTGTGATTTACTGCTCTTAGAGATTTAATCAAATCATCATCATATTTGGTCAGACTGATGTTAAGCCCTTTGCGGTGATAAATTGCGAAGATCTTGACTTTTCGTTGAAGGGCGTGTCCGTGGCAGCCTGGCAAAGTGTGATATTTCGCCATGAAACAGGAAGCTGTTGTAATTCAGGCATACATTATCCAATCTGCCCGCGACTTCACACGTTTGATAAGGGTCCCGGCCTGAACACGTCAATATAACAATAATCAGGTACCGCCGTAGCGCCACCTGCTGCACACAGGCGGTGTGGCACATCAGTTTCCCTTTGAATATCCACCTGTATTTATCCACTTTAAATCATACCCCCCTGGTTTACTGCTTTACTAATACCATAGGGTAGCGGTGCACATGCGTGCGAGGGCCCTTCCATCGCTGCTTGCAGCTTTAATTCTTATTATTCTTTTTCTTCTCCGAAATGGATCGCATTTTTGAGGGGCGAAACATGCTCGAAAACTCATGAAATTTTGCACACATATCAGAAGTGGTGAAAATTTACATGTGGCATAGGCGCCAGAAGTGGGCGTGTAGAAATGGCTCGATAGCGCCACCTGCAAAATTTCAAGAGAACAGCCCCCCCGCTACGAAAAACGTACAGATACGAAATTTGGTAGGATCATCTATCACCCCAAGACCTACAAAAAAGTCTCTTGGAGCGAAGCTCTAAACCCCACAGGAAGTCGGCCATTTTGAATTTTTGCCTTGATTTTTGTGCAAATTTGGTCATTTCCAGGCTTCATACTTTAATTAACTCCTCCTACAGATTTAATCAGATCATCGTCATATTTGGTCAATCTCATCTAAAGGCCTTTGCGATGTTAAATTGCGGAGATCTTGACTTTTCGTCGGAGGGTGTGTCCATGGCATCCTGACAAATTTCAGCATTTTCGCCATGAAACAGGAAGTGGCTCTAACTCAGGCATACAATGTCCAATCTGCCCCACGCTTCACATGTTTCATAAGGGTCTTGACCTGAACACATTTCAATGCCAATATACAACTTTACTCATAGCGCCACCTAGAGGTAGGAGAAAATACCATGTTTTACGCTCTGATTTACTGCTCTTAGAGATTTAATCAAATCATCATCATATTTGGTCTGACTGATGTTAAGCCTGTTGCGGTGATAAATTGCAAAGATCTTGACTTTTCGTTGAAGGGCGTGTCCGTGGCAGCCTGGCAAAGTGTGATGTTTCACCATGAAACAGGAAGCTGTTGTAATTCAGACATACATAGTCCGATCTGCCCCCAACTTCACACGTTTCATAAGGGTCCCGGCCTGAACACATCAACATGGCATAATTCAGTATCAGTCATAGCGCCACCTAGAGGCAGCAGGAAATACCACCTTTTATGCTGTGACTTACTGCTCTTAGAGATTTAACCATATCAACATCATATTTCATCAGTCTAATCTCAAGACCTTGTGTGATGATAAATAGCAACGACCTTGACTTTTCGTTAAAGGGCGTGTCCATTGCGCCTCGCAAAGTATCGCTAAATGAATCCCATTTTTGACAGCCTAAACGAGCTCAAAAAGTCATGAAACGTTGCACACGAGTCAAAAGTGGTGAAAATGTTCATGTGATATAGGCTTCAGAACTTGGGGTGTTAAAATGGCTCTATAGCGCCACCTACAAAAATTCAATAGAGCAGCCCCCCCGCTACGTTAATCGCACAGATACGAAATGCGGTAGGATCATGTATCACCCCAAGACCTACAAAAAAGTCTCGTGGAGCAAAGCTCTAAACCCCACAGGAAGTGAGCCATTTTGAATTTTCTCTGTAATTTGAGTGCAAATTTTGCCATTTCTGGCCTTCGTATTTTAACAAACTCCTCCTATAAATTTAATCAGATAATCATCATATTTGGGGAGTGTCATCTAAAGGGCTTTGCAATGCTAAATTGCAGAGATCTTGACATTTCAATGGAGGGTGTGTATGTGGCGGCTTGCCAAATTTCTGTGTTTCTCAATGAAACAGGAAGTTGTTCTAACTCAGGTTTAAAATGTCCAATCTGACCCACGCTTCACAAGTTTGATAATTGTCCTGTCCTGAACACATCAACATGGCAATATTCAGTAAGTTATAGCGCCACCTGCTGGAAGCAGGAAATGACATGTTTTACACTGTGATTTACTGCTCATTGAAATGTATTCAGATCATCATCATATTTGGTCAGTCTGAACTTAGGGACTTCACAATGATAAATTGTGAAGATCTTGACATTTCGTTAAAGGGGCGTGTCCGTTGTGGCCTGTCAAAGTTTGATTTTTCGCCATGAGAAAGCTGTTGTAACTCAGACATGCAATGTCCGACCTGTCACAGACGTCATACGTTTGACAAGGGTCCTGGCCTCAACACATCAATGTTACAAAAATCAATTACAATCATAGCGCCACCTGCTGCATAAAGGAGTAGTGGCACTTCAAAGTTCCTTTGAATATCCACCTATATTTATCCACGGAAATTTCAATCCCCCTGGTTTATTGCTTTACTAAGGCCATAGAGTGGCGGTGCACATGAGTGCGAGGGCCCTTCCATCACTGCTTGCAGTTTTAATTATTAGGGCCCGAGCACCGAGGAGCAGGCCAGAATGGCCTGCACCGAAAGGTGCGAAGCCCTATTGTTTTTGCTCGAATTTATTATTAGGGCCCGAGCACCGAGGAGCAGGCCAGAATGGCCTGCACCGAAAGGTGCGAAGCCCTATTGTTTTTGCTCGGATTTATTATTTTTATTATTATTTTTTTTTAACACTTTTGGGCATTTTGGGTGCCTAAACATACTCGAAAACTCTTGAAATTTGGCACAGACGTCAGAGTCGTCGGCCATTAGGACTGGGCAAAGTCTGGAACACGAGCGTGGCAAGGGAGCTCTGTAGCGCCCCCTGTAATGCAAAAACAAACATTGGGGCACAGATCGGGCAAAAATGTACGCACATGTACGAGAGTTGGTACGCATATAGAACTCATCGACCCAAACAACTTTCGCCCTTAAACCTATTAGCTCTGCCCAACAGGAAGTCGGCCATTTTTGATTGTTTCAAAAACGCATGTGATGAACTTTTAAATACTCCTCCTAGGGGATTTACGCGATTGACACCAAACGCGGTGAACATGATGTCGAGACATTGTACTTGCTAAATTGCGAAGGGATTTTTGATATCTCGAACGGTTCTGCCATGGCGAAGCGGCAAAATCATGGCGAAATCAGAGAAACAGGAAGTGTCTAATATCTATGGCAAAAAGTATCTTATTGTGATGCCATGCGGGGTGTTTGTTCGTCTGAAGATTCCGAACGCATTGATGTGCCTATTGTGAGTCTTGGGTATAGCGCCACCATCAGGCGCCAGGAAGTGTGTCAGTCACAAAGGTGGATTTTTTTGACAGTTCAAGCGATGTTCTTTTAAATACTCCTTCTAGGATTTTCATGCGATTGACACCAAAAGTGGTCAACATGATGCCGAGGCATAGTAGATGATAAATTGCGATGGGATTTTTGATATCTCCAACGCTGTTCCCATGGCAACGCGTCAAATTTTACTTTTATTTCAGGCATGTTTAGGGCTCTTGGCATGCTTAGATTAACCTTAAACTTGGCAAACACATTATAGTTGTCGGCTGTTAAGTGTGCACAAAAAGGTCAGATAAAGGCGTGTCTCTTAAGTGGCTTACTAGCGCCCCCGTTTCTCTATAATGTGGGGTTCTTTTACCTACAGTCCCCAAATGGGTCAGTAACAACATTAAATAGCCCACTGATATTTACCCACTTGCCCACCGTGCATCGTTTCCTCCGAGGCATCGTATAGCGGTAAAATAACGTGCGAGGGCCCGCCATTGCTGCTTGCAGCTATATTTTTTTTTTTTTTTTTTTTTTATTTTTATTTTTTTTTAACACTTTTGGGCATTTTGGGTGCCTTAACATACTCGAAAACTCTTGAAATTTGGCAAAGACGTCAAAGTCGTCCGTCATTGCAGAAAACCAAAGGCTGGACAACGGGCGTGGCACAGGGGCTCTGTAGCGCCCCCTGTAATGCAGAAGAAACCATTGATGCACAGATCGGGCAAAAATGTACGCACATGTACGAGAATTGGTACGCTTATAAATCTCATCAACCCGAACAACTTTCGCCCTCTAACATTTAAGCTCCGCCCAACAGGAAGTCGGCTATTTTGCATTGTTTAAAAAATGCATGCGGTGAACTTTTAAATACTCCTTCTAGGGGATTCATGCGAATGACACCAAACATGGTGATCATGATGTCGAGACATTGTACTTGCTAAATTGCGAAGGGATTTTTGATATCTCGAACGGTCCTGCCAAGGCGAGGCGACAAAATTGTGGCGAAATCAGAGAAACAGGAAGTGTCTAATATCTAAGGCAAAAAAATTCTTATTGTTATACCAAGCGGGGCGTTTGTTCGTGTGAAGATTCCGATCGCATTGATGTGCCTATTGTGAGTTTCAGGTATAGCGCCACCACCAGGCGCCAGGAAGTGTGTCAGTCATGAACTTTTAGATACTTCTCCTAGGGAATTCATACAATTGACACCAAACGTGGTGAACATGATGCTGAGACATTGGACTTGCTAAATTGTGAAGGGATTTTTGATATCTCCAACGGTCCTGCCATGGCGAGGCGACAAAGTTGTGGCGAAATCAGAGAAACAGGAAGTGTCTAATATCTAAAGCAAAAAATGTCTTATTGGGATGAAACGCAGTGTGTATGTTCGGCCAAGGATTCCGATCGCATCGATGTGCCTATTGTGAGTCTCGGGTATAGCGCCACCAACAGGCACCAGGAAGTGTGGCAGTCACAAAAGGTGGATTTTTTGACAGTTCCATGCGATGTTCTTTTAAATACTCCTCCTAGGATTTTCATGCGATTGACACCAAAAGTGGTCAACATGATGCTGAGGCATAGTAGATGATAAATTGCGAAGGGATTTTTGATATCTCGAATGCTGCTCCCATGGCAACACGTCAAACTTTACTTTCATTTTCAGGGATATTTAAGCACTTGGCATGCACTTTGGGTGCCTTAACATGCTCGAAAACACCGGAAATTTGGCACAGACCTCAAAGTCGTCGGCCATTAGGACCGGGCAAACGCTGGAACACGGGTGTGGCAGTAGGGCTCTGTAGCGCCCCCTGTAATGCAAAAAAAATATTGGTGCACAAATCGGGCAAACATGTACGCACATGTACGAAAGTTGGTACGTATATAGATCTCATCGACCCGAACAACTTTCACAATCAAACCTATTAGCTCCGCCCCACAGGAAGTCGGCCATTTTGGAGGGTTAAAAAATGCATATTGTGAACTTTTGAATACTCCTTCTAGGGGATTCATGGGATTGACACCAAACGTGGTGATCATGATGTCGAGACATTGTACTTGCTAAATTGCGAAGGGATTTTTGATATCTCGAACGGTTCTGCCATGGCGAGGCGACAAATTCATGGCGAAATCAGAGAAACAGGAAGTGTCTAATATCTAAGGTAAAAAATGTCTTATTATTATGACACACAGGGTGTTTGTTCGTCTGAAGATTCTGATCGCATCGATGTGCCTATTGTGAGTCTCGGGTATAGCGCCACCACCAGGCGCCAGGAAGTGTTGCAGTCACAAAGGTTGATTTTTTTGACAGTTCCATGTGATGTTCTTTTAAATACTCCTCCTAGAATGTTTATGTGATTGACACCAAAAGTGGTCAACATGATGCTGAGACATTGTAGATGCTAAATTGCGAAGGAATTTTTGACATCTCGAATGCTGTTGCCATGGCAACGCTTCAAACTTCACTTTAATTTCAGGCATGTTTAAGGCTCTTTGCGTGCTTAGATTAACTTTAAATTTGGCACACACATGAGAGTTGTCGGCTGTTAAGTGTTGACAAAAAGGTCAGATAAAGGCGTGTCTATTTAGTGGCTCACTAGCGCCCCCGTTTGTCTAAAATGTGGGGTTTCTTTTACCTACAGTACCCAAATTGGTCAGTAGCAACATGAAATAGTCCACTGATATTTACCCACTTGATGCACGTGCCCACTTTGCGTCGTTTTCTCGGAGGCACCGTGTAGCGGTAAAAAAACGTGCGAGGGCCCGCCATTGCTGCTTGCAGCTATATTTAGGGCCCGAGCACCGAGGAGCAGGCCAGAATGGCCTGCACCGTGGGTGCAAAGCCCTATTGTTTTTGCTTCGTTTATTATTATTATTATTATTATTATTATTATTATTATTATTATATTCCGAAATGAATCGCATTTTTGAAGGCCTAAACATACCCGAAAACTCATGAAAATTTGCACACGCGTCAGAAGTGGCGAAAATTTACATGTAGTATAGGCGTCAGAAGTGGGCGTGTAGAAATGGCTCGATAGCGCCACCTGCAAAATTTCAAGAGAACAGCCCCCCCACTACAAAAAACATACAGATACGAAATTTGGTAGGAACATCAAGCACCCCAAGACCTAGAAAAAAGTCTCTTGGAGCGAAGCTCTAAACCCCACAGGAAGTCGGCCATTTTGAATTTTCTCTGTCATTTTTTGACATTTCCAAGCGTCGCACTTTAACGAACTCCTCCTAGCGATTTAATCCGATCATTATCATATTTGGTCAGTCTCATCTAAAGGCTTTTGCGATGCTAAATTGCGGAGATCTTGACTTTTGGTTGGAGGGTGTGTCCGTGGCGGCCGGACAAAGTTCGACATTTTCGCCATGAACCAGGAAGTTGTTATAACTCAGGCATACAATGTCCGATCTGACCCACGCTTCACATGTTTGATAAGAGTCTTGACCTGAACACATTTTAATGCCAATATTCAGCTTCAGTCATAGCGCCACCTAGAGGTAGCAGGAAATGCCATGTTTTACGCTGTGATTTACTGCTCTTAGAGATTTAATCAAATCATCATCATATTTGGTCAGACTGATGTTAAGCCCTTTGCCGTGATAAATTACGAAGATCTTGACTTTTCGTTGAAGGGCGTGTCTGTGGCAGCCTGGCAAAGTGTGATATTTCACCATGAAACAGGAAGCTGTTGTAATTCAGGCATACATTATCCGATCTGCCCCCGACTTCACAAGTTTGTTAAGGGTCCCGGCCTGAACACGTCAATATAACAATAATCAGGTACAGTCATAGCGCCACCTGCTGCACACAGGCGGTGTGGCACATTTTTTGTCCTTTGAATATCCACCTGTATTTACCCACTCTAATTCATATCCCCCTGGTTCACTGCTTAACTAATGCCATAGGGTGGCGGTGCACATGCGTGCGAGGGCCCTTCCATCGCTGCTTGCAGCTTTAATTAGGGCCCGAGCACCGAGGAGCAGGCCAGAATGGCCTGCACCGAAAGGTGCGAAGCCCTATTGTTTTTGCTCGAATTTATTATTTTTTTTTTTTTTATTTTTTTCAACACTTGTGCTAATTTGGGAGCCTTAACATACTCGAAAAGTCTTGAAATTTGGCACACACGTCAGAGTCGCGTGCCACTAGGCTCATGCAAAGGCTGGAATACGGGCGTGGCAAGGGAGCTCTGTAGCGCCCCCTGTAATTCAAAAACAAACATTGGGGCACAGATCGGGCAAAAATGTACGCACATGTACGAGAGTTGGTACACATATAGATCTCATCGACCCGAACAACTTTCGCCCTCTAACATTTAAGCTCTGCCCAACAGGAAGTCGGCTATTTCGGATTGTTTAAAAAATGCATGCGGTGAACTTTTGAATACTTCTTCTAGGGGATTCATGGGATTGACACCAAACGTGGTGATCATGATGTCGAGACATTGTACTTGCTAAATTGCGAAGGGATTTTTGATATCTCGAACGGTTCTGCCATGGCGAAGCGACAAAGTCATGGCGAAATCAGAGAAACAGGAAGTGTCTAATATCTAAGGCAAAAAATGTCTTATTGTGATGACACGCGGGGCGTTTGTTCGTCTGAAGATTCCGATCGCATTGATGTGCCTATTGTGAGTCTCGGGTATAGCGCCACCACCAGGCGCCAGGAAGTGTGTCAGTCACAAAGGTGGATTTTTTTGACAGTTCCATCCGATGTTCTTTTAAATACTCCTTCTAGGATATTCATTCGATTGACACCAAAAGTGGTCAACATGATGCTGAGACATTGTAGATGATCGATTGCGAAGGGATTTTTGATATCTCGAATGCTGTTCCCATGGCAACGTGTCAAACTTTACTTTCATTTTAAAGGCATATTGAAGCCTTTCAGTTCCATGCAGTGAACTTTTAAATACTCCTTCTAGAATATTCATTCGATTGACACCAAAAGTGGTCAACATGATGCTGAGACATTGTAGATGATAAATTGCGAAGGGATTTTTGATATCTCGAATGCTGTTCCCATGGCAATGCGTCAAACTTTACTTTTATTTAAGACTTTTTTAAGGCTCTTGGCGTGTTTGGATTAACTTTAAATTTGGCACACACATCAGAGTTGTTGGCAATTAAGTGTTGACAAAAAGGTCAGATAAAGGCGTGTCTATTTAGTGGCTGACTAGCCCCCCCCCCCCCCCGTTTGTCTAAAATGTGGGGTTTCTTTTACCTACAGTCCCCAAATGGGTCAGTAACAACATTAAATAGCCCACTGATATTTACCCACTTGAGGCCCTTGCCCACCGTGCATCGTTTTCTCGTACGCACCGTGTAGCGGAAAAATAACGTGTGAGGGCCCGCCATCGCTGCTTGCAGCTATATTTATTATTATTTTCCGAAATTAATCGCATTTTTGAAGGCCTAAACATGCTCAAAAACTCAGGAAATTTTGCACACGCGTCAGAAGTGGTGAAAATTTACATGTGGTATAGGCGTCAGAAGTGGGCGTGTAGAAATGGCTCGATAGCGCCACCTGCAAAATTTCAAGAGAACAGCCCCCCCGCTACGAAAAACGTACAGATACGAATTTTGGTAGGATCATCTATCACCCCAAGACCTACAAAAAAGTCTCTTGGAACTAAGCTCTAAACCCCACAGGAAGTCAGTCATTTTGAATTTTCTCTGTCATTTTTTTACATTTCCAAGTGTCGTACTTTAACAAACTCCTCCTAGAGATTTAATCCGATCATCATCATATTTGGTCAATCTCATCTAAAGGCCTTTGCGATGTTAAATTGCGGAGATCTTGACTTTTCGTTGGAGGGTGTGTCCGTGGCGGCCTGACAAAGTTAGGCATTTTCGCGATGAAACAGGAAGTTGTTATAACTCAGGCATACAATGTCCAATCTGCCCCACACTTCACATGTTTGATAAGAGTCTCGACCTGAACACATTTTAATGCCAATATTTAGCTTCAGTCATAGCGCCACCTAGAGCTAGCAGGAAATGCCATGTTTTACGCTGTGATTTACTGCTCTTAGAGATTTAATCAAATCATCATCAAATTTGGTCAGACTGATGTTAAGCCCTTTGCCGTGATAAATTGCGAAGATCTTGACTTTTCGTTGAAGGGCGTGTCCGTGGCGGCCTGGCAAAGTGTGATGTTTTGACATGAAACAGGAAGCTGTTGTAATTCAGGCTTACATTATCCGATCTGCTCCAGACTTCACACGTTTGATAAGGGTCCCGGCCTGAACACGTCAATATAACAATAATCAGGTACCATCATAGCGCCACCTGCTGCACACAGGCGGTGTGGCACATCAGTTTCCCTTTGAATATCCACCTATATTTACCCACTTTAATTTATACCCCCCTGGTTTACTGCTTTACTAATGCCATAGGGTAGCGGTGCACATGCGTGCGAGGGCCCTTCCATCGCTGCTTGCAGCTTTAATTTTATGTATTGGTTTCTCTCATTGTTACTTTGGGTTAGATTTGGGTTACTGTGCGTTCACACCAGACGCGGTAGAGGCGGCAATAATGCAATATTCATACTGTAGGTAGTTGAATTCTTGAACATTTTAAGTTTACTCGCTTCATTCTAATTCTAGATTCTAAATTCTAGTAATTCGAGACATTCACACGAAATTTGCATCATGGGAGGGGCTTCTGCGACTCCACTCGCTTCCTGTAATCATGTCAATACTAGAGCAAGATCCTGATTGGTTAACATGGCGCAAATATCTGCCAAAATTCAAATTTTTCAATTCGCCATTCATGCGCACCGCACTGCAGGATGCGTCTTTGCATTGATTTAACACGTAAATCACTCGCGCTTGCCGCCTCTTCTGCGTCTGGTGTGAACGCACAGTTAGGATGTCATTTTATGTATAGGTTTCTCCATTTATTTCTATTTTTAAAACATGGTTGCTTGGAGTTGGGGTAAGGGTTTGGGTAAGGATGTTTGAAATGTAACAAAGAGTTGTTGTATCCCCAAGCGACAATGGTACAAAAAATAGAAAAAATAAAAAAACAATGAAAAGATGCGTGGTATTAAGTGAATGGGAAGGAATGGCTTACCATATGCAAGCAAAATTGGACTTTGGCGTATGTTTTGCACGGCTTTTCAAAAGGCGTGCTATTTATATGCAATTCATGAGAATGGGTTGCACATAAATAAGGCTCTGTTTCAAAAATTAGTGTACCACCTACAGTACCTAGACAGCATTTTAAGGTCAATCCAAAACATATTGCAGCAACTTTATGCTTTGTTTTACTTTTAATCCTATTCTAATTTTAAAAATTTGTTTCTAAATTTTAAGGCAGCACTCTATGTTTTCTTTATGGAGAAGGCAATCCCAGAATGCATTTGGATTTTTTTTAAATCATACAAAATGGCAAACGAAACGAGGGATAAAAATTTCGACTTGTATATCCATATACTATAAATAGTTTATACTATATACATATACTATGATAAAAAATAGTGAAATAGTTAGCATAACTCTATGTACTGTATACTATTAATATGCTGCCTACATAGGCAGTAGACAACAAGACAGCTACTTTTTGAAACAGAGCTTGACTGTACTGTAAATATTATTCACTGTAAAATGAAGGAGGTCTTACTTTCAAAGTTTTCAATACTGTTGCCCCTTCAAATTTCTCATTGGGTGTGTGGGGAGACATTTTTCCCTTGTAGCCGTCACCTGCTGCAGTAACGCTCTGCAAATATTCAAAATATTCATACATCAAATCCCACTCAATGAACACAATCATGAAATATACATGATAATATACAGGTCTTGATTACAGCGTCTGTTAAATACAAAATAAATGTAAGTACACTCACATGTGCCAGTTGTTTGAGCTCAGAGCACTCGTCGTCTGTGATGACATCATCAAGAACCACTCTCTGTGATCCATTCAGAGCTTCAGAGTTTAACACAAGTCTCACGTTCTCATACAGCAAAGGACCTCCTACAAACACACAAAATCCTCAGTGTGGTTCGCAACTTTCGTAAATTTACAATACTGAACGCAGGTAGGTTTAAACGTTTAAATCACCATCTCTAAGTTCTACAGCCGTTGTAACGTTCTTCTTTGCTGAAATCGGCACATAGTCCATCCAGCCATCCGTACCTGAAGGGATCCTACAGACACATGTTTAAGATATGAGAAGAAACCTTCACAAGGTAACACAACACTGATAACTGAAGACTTGGGAGATTCATTGTGTACCTGTTTGCATCTTCTCGACCTCCTGTACTGCCCCAGTAATTCTGATGACAAAGACATATATGTGAATGATTTATCATCACCTGTCATATTGAGATTTTTTTTAATTAAATGAATAATGGCCATGTACAGACAAATAAAATGTATTGCTGCAACTTTATGCATTGTTTTGATTTTAAAAAATTGTTTCAAAATTTTAAGGCAGCACTCTATGTATTCTTTATAGAGAAGGCAATCCCAGAATGTATTTGGGACAAAATAAAAAAAATCATACAAGATGGAAAATGGCACGAGAGATTAAAATTCGACTTATATATCAATATACTATAAATGTAAGTATATAGATAAAAATAGTTAAAGCGAATTTTTGCAATGCTAATGAAATCTCACCCTGAACCTTTTTTGTTTTTGAATAAACAGAAGTAAATTGGCCTAAGACTTTTTTTAGATATTAACCTTAAACTAAAAGTTATTGACTGGTTACCAGTATTTATTTTTATTTATTTATCCTTTAACCAGGTATGTCTATTAGGTGGAATTTTTTTCAGGGAATCATTGTATGCTTGCTTGATAATCCTAACACAAGGGGGCGATCTAGGTCAGTTATTTAATCAGCTGTTTGACCACCTGTTCCCCGTCAGCTGGCATGAGCGCAAAGACATGATGTCCATGTCAATAATAGTAAAAAATGTTTTTACACTATATTCACAGTCAGAAAAAGACACAAAATGTACCTTTTCTGTCACTGGGGTGGTACACTCAAAGGTTAATTTTTGTACCTTGAAATGTTGTACCTTTTGGGGTACAATATAAAACCCAAAGACCTATTGTGTACCGTAAGAAACAATTTTGTACCAGTTTAATTTTACGGGTATTATATTTATGTTTAGTATACAGTGTATGATGTTGTACTGCTTGTGTAAATAAACCAAACTTTGAGCCCCAATTGTGACATACCCCTTCAATGTAGGGCACGCCAAGGTTTTGGCTGCCAATCTGAAGCAGATCTAACTCCTGTTTGTGTCGTCTCAGGTACTCTTCGGCTTCCTGTGGAAAAACAATGCAGGGTAGGGTCAGATCAATACCAGAAGTTTGGTTAGCCACTGGAATCTTTCATTTTAAACCAATACCTTTGGAAAAAAATAAACTATTCCTATCCCTATATCATACTTGGAATATAAATAGTTTGAACCATTTTTATTTAATCTTTTTGGTCATTTTGGATCTTCAGTGTTCATCTAACTTTACTTTATATAAAAAAAAATGTTTGTCTTTTTGTGACTTACATTTTTTTACATAATATGATCCTACATAATGTAAAACATTCTGTCAAAATATAACCTTGATATCTTTAATGTAAAATCAATGATTAAAATCAAACTTTGATGCTCCTGATCTCATAATGAGATTAAGAGACTTCAACCTGGATTTCACAGATAGGGTCACACTGTTTTTTTAGGAATCTTATTTAGCATTGATTTATAGATAAATTACTAGGTGAAACAATTACAGTCAATATAAGATATCTAGATAATGACAAAAATATAAACAAATCTACATAAGATTGATCTCACAGGTCAATGCATTAACTTTTACTGCCTAAATTGCTGAATCACGCTAAACAGGTGAGGTCAGCCTGATCTCACGAGAATTCTGACATATTTTACTAGTTGGCTAATTCGTATGAACTTGTACGAAGTGAATCGTACAAAAACATACTATTATCATAAAAACACTAACGAAACCCTAACCCCAACGTAACAAGGGCAAAAGCAAAGCGTACAAAAATGTACGAATGTGGTCGTACGAATTAATACGAATTGAACCTGTTTTGTTTTGTACTGTTGTACTGTGAAGACGCATGGGGGGAACCTTAAAGGTGGGCGAAATTCACAAGTCTACATTCGAGGGCGGTTGTAAAGTTACAGCTGGCATTACTTTGTTATGATATTTCCAGCAGGAGAAAAATTTCAATACATTTGAAAACTTTAGTCTGGTATTGCTTGTGTACATTTAAGCTTTAACAAATAAAAATAACAAACATACAAGCTTCACATGTGTAAAAACCTTTTGACCACAGGAATCCAAGTTGAAATTTGCGAAACTTTGTAGATTTTAAATATGTAGCATTTGGTAATGGGCTTTCAGCCACAAAATGTTATGTTTCCTACTCCCAGTAGATTATCATCACTAATTGTTTATCTACCTAACAGCTTGTTTGCGGTTTAACATAATAAAAAGACACCTGAGGGATACTTGGCCGTTCCACAACCTGTGCCATTTCTTTTGCCATTACACAACAGCCACTTTTTATTAAAGGTCCCTGCATGGTTCTTATTAATAGCAGTATGTTCTTGCTAAAATTAAAGGCTGCAAGTGTGGTTCAGACCGCATTTAATAGCAGTCATGTTGCCCTTGGGAGGAAAAGTTGAATGCTGTGTTACAAACTGTAACCATCAGTAGCATCCGTGGCTTAGCGTTCCTCTTCGCAATGCTAATCTAAACAGCTACCACATTGTTTCGAGGAGATTTCATGTCAGTTTCCTTTTCCACAATTTGAAGGCTATTTTGTCAGCACTATATCTTAGCTTTAGGTTAACAAGAACTAGAAAGAAACTAGAATTCGGGCAGTAAGATGTGGCAGCGTGCCAGAGAGATGGAAACATTCTTCAATGAGGTGGAAAAAAATCAATGCGGTTGTTACGAGGGTCTTGTATTGAAAGACATAACCAAGCATGTTGGCTCTTGACACAACAAACATGTTTGCCTTTACAGTGCTAATCGTTTCCAGGCTTTCTTTTGAAAATGTTTTGATGGTCCAAGAGTACGTGCAGACATTACTGTACATCTCACAAACCGAATCCACTAAACACCATGATTGTTCCAATGTGTTTATGCATATATGCGTATGGTCCAATATAAGGTCCCTAGCTGTCCCTGGAGCAGTACCCTTTCAAAAAATACACTGTTGCACCCAAAGAGTTCAAATTAGTATACATATTAATACCAAAGAGTGCACATTAGTAGCTCAAAAGTACAGATTAGAACCTCAGAGTTACATATTGCTACCAAATAGTAATATATACATACTATACCTGTACTTAAATGGGGGGGGGGGGGGGGGTTAAAGCTATGTCATGCATTCTGACTTATTAACACAGTTTAAGAGTTGGTTGTATAGTGTCAAAACAAAAGATGGATGGAGTATTTCTGTGCCGAATGCACTTCGGCAGAGTTCGCACAAGTTTCGGAAAGTTTATTTCGAACATGAAAGATTTGTACGTAACAATCTTGCTTTATTTCTTATAAGGGCAATTTCAGTGCAGGACGTACAGTGGAAGTCCTTATATAGGCATTTCAACCGGAATAGCACATGCACACACCACACAAAATCAACAGCACCAAAGAGTTGTGAGGAAAAATAGGAAAAATATAGAAACTCTTTGGGGTTTTTTGCACGATGCTAATGGTCTAATCAGATTCAATGGATTGTGCTAAGCTATGCTAAAAGTGCTAGCGCCAGACCCGGAGATCAGCTGAATGGATTCCAAAATGGTAAGAATCAAATGTTTCACTCTAGGGGAGCTGGAAAATATAAAAAAGCATATTTTCTAAAAAAGTAGAATGTCCCTTTAAATGTTAGTGTTGTCTTGTTCGAAAACTGACATATCTTAAGATGCACACCAGTAGTGTTTATTTATGAATTATGCTTTTAAAAATGACTTAAATATCCTAATTTAACTAAGGCCTAGTCCTGGCTTAAGCTAATCACTGTCCGGGAAACCACCCCGTAGTGAATCATGTTATCCAGAGATAGTGGGATAAAGTTTTGTGTGTAATGCTTGCTCCTGACTCGCTCCTTCTGCATTGTTGCATTGTCCCCTATTCATAGTAATAGCAGTGCATAATCTTGTTATATCCAATATCTTTGCTTATATGCATTATTGATAGCATGAGGGTGAGGAAATTTCCTTTTGGGGTGAACTATTCCCCAAAATGAAATATGTTATTACTGGAATAAACAGCTGAACGTGTGGTTCAGACCACAATTAATTGCAATGTTTCGCCCTTGGGAGGAAAAGAATGCTATGAATTTAAGTGTTACAAAACTGTAACCATCAGTAGCATCCGTGGCTTTGGGTTCCCCTATTGCAATGCTAATGTAAACAGCTACAAGATTATTTGGAGGAGATTTGATATCAGCTTCCTTTTCCACAATTTGAAGGCTATTTTGTCAACACTGTATCTTGGCTTGGGTAACAAGATCCCGGAGAAACAAAAAATCGTGCAATAAGAAGTGGCAATATCTCAGCTATTAGATCAAACCCTTAAATCTTCACTGTTGAGTGTTCATTTTGCATCTCACCTTACGAGGTTGACCATCACGTCCAAGTATTTCCCTGTAATGTTGCACATTCTCGGTCATGAACTCGTCCTCTTCGTGGAACAACAGATATGAAAGAGCGCATGCCAAAGCCTCCTCAATCCTCCCCACTAAATACAGAGGAAAGAATTTAGCATTAGATGAAGTTGACGTTTTACACCAAAGCATCTTAAAGTGCATTTAAGTAAGTGGGCTCTCTTTGAATTGAACCCACCACCTTTGAGCTGCTACCGCAATGCTACAGGAACACTTTAGTACTCTGTTAATGAAACATCTGGAGCATCTGTTTCTTGGTTGATGTCTCTGATGATTATTCATTTAATGGCACTGTCGTCTTTTCGCACAATAATCTGATTTCCTTTTGCAGACCTGTGAGTTCGGAAACACTCGCATTCCAAGTCAGTGAACACAATGGAAGAAACACAGGAGAGCTGAGCTAGTGGAAACACGCCACTATGAGACATTCAACAGAGACAACGCACACACCTGCATATCTGCATCGGATATCTCGGACTTTTCTGAATATTCTGAGAGCACTTCGGTTGAGTGATGTGCTAGTGAATGTGCAGCTGTGATGCTTTTAAAAAAGAGACATCTTATCTAACTCCCGACTGAATTATTTGTGGGATTCGCCCTTTCCTTTAGGCCAAGAGATTCATTTGATTTGATTAATGAGGTTGTTTATCATTTTCAAATGGCTTGCGTTATATAATTGCTGTTTATAATTTTCTTTCAAATCCAAATTGGATTCAGGATGAAAATGGAGTCCGAATGAGTTTTTTGCCAAGCACCCTTTAACAGTGCAAAAGGTTGTGGGTTTGTTTCCCAGGGAACACATGTGTAAAAATGTATAGCTTGAATGCACTGTAAGTCGCTTTGAATAAATGCATCTGCCAAATGCACAAATGAAACAGTATATGAAGACATACTTTGGAAATAGGCAAACTGTAGGTAGTCATAATGGAGGGGCAGGTAGTTTTCCATAGGTGACAGACGACCGGGGCGGGTTGCCAGATCTCTGACACATTCGTGCTCACAGTGAAGAACCTGCGTGTAATGATCTGAGATATAAAGATCAACATGAATTAGATGGCTACATCTTTATTCCTATTTGTAAATTCAGCTTTGTTGACCGTGTTTGGATAAATGCTTGTGTTAAATGAATAAATGAAAAGTTCAAAACCCTCTAAGTGCATCTGGCATGTTTTCTTAGTTGTAAATTAGCTTTTTTTAATCAGGCTCTTTTATCATGCATAAACCTCCTGTCACTCTTCACTGTCCTTTCTAAATAAAGACAAAAGGCAAAAAATTGGTTCAATACCCTAATATATTAGGTAAACCTCATTTAACAGGGTAAAAATCCACTGCATCTTAAAGGGGTCGCACACCGGGCGTGCAGCTCAGCGCCGTTCTAAAAAAAATCAAACACATTGGTTTCTATGAGTATACCCACACCAGCTACGACTCAGGAAGTTGCTCAAATCCCTGTCGCACCACATCATATTTGTCCCAAATCATTAACGATTAACATTGGCTGCTAACGTATATTTTGCATTTTGAAGTAGACGCTATCTGACGAAGCTCACGCTATTTAACGTGCACTTCCGGTTTACGATACCTCCGAGTTGTCCTAGACGCGACTCGACGCGGTGTGCGACCCCCTTTATTGTAGGCGCGGTTAATATCATCATCTAATTTTTGACTGAGATGGCGTTTGAGCTCTTAAAAGGAAATTTAATAAATGTGAATTATGCAAAATAATCTTACATTCAAAATCATTCCTATATTAATTAAGTAATGTAGTTTGTATTTATATATTTCAAATTAATATAAAATATTTGGATTTTTGTTACATATTTCCAATTAATTGATAAAAACATTTATTTATTAATAAAAAAGTATCTTGTATTTATTGTCAATAGCATTTGCAAGTATCAGTTTAGTTTATCTGTAACTTATATCCCAATATTGCCCTATCTAAAACATAAAATTGCAATACTTTACTTATCCATATGTAGGTTGTGGAGGCTTCAAAAGTAAAGCTTAAAAAGGTTAAATAAATGCTATTTTACCAAGTCATCAAGTGATCGTGTTAAGTAATCGGTATTATGATTATTACTAAAATAATCTGAATTATGATTTTCCCCACAAATGAGCAGCCCTAGTTCACATAACATAAAAGCTAGAGGGGCAGTTTCAAATCTGCCCATATGGCTCTCAGTTAGGGCTCGCTGCAATTCCATTTTTACCACATATTTACACTGGGGGAAAATGTGGGGCGCTGTTAAAGCAACACTATGTAGTTTTTCGACCTTTAAATAATGTCTCTAATATATTTTTTAGCTCAAAATACCAATGCAATTAAATGCAAATAAGCTGATGATTTTAGGTATTATGCCCTTCTGACAACACAACGGGAGCCAAATTTCAATTACCTATTTTTTACATGCTTGCAGAGAATGGTTTACAAAAAAAAGTTACTGGGTTGTTCTTTTACTAGTGATGGGCAAACATTAATCGCGATTAATCACATACAAAATAAAAGTGATTTTTGGCATAAAATATAAGTGTGTGTTTCATGTATTTATTTAAGAAACATTTACATGTGTATATATATATGTTTATATTTTAATATATTCTAAATTATATATTCATTTCAGACATTTTAATTTATATATATTAATTTATATATGTATGTGTGTGTGGTTAAATATACATAATAATTACACACAGTACACACACATATATTATGCCAAAAAATCTATACTTTTATTTTGTATGCGAAATTTTAGCACTCTTTTACACATTTTCTAGGTTGATAGTAGCACTGGGAACCCAATTAAAGCACTTAAACATAGAAAAAGTCAGATTTTTATGATATGTCCCCTTTAACACTTTAGATTTGATTAAGTTTATAGAGAGTTCAACCATTTCAAGTGGATTCATATTTTGGTGGGGCACTGCCCCGCCTGCCCATGCAGATGAGCCGCGCCAAACTGGCACCAAACTGGCATTCCAGTGAAATCAGTTCAAACAGTTCAAATCACAAATCATTACTATAAGCTTACTGTTTTGATTCAGGGTAAGGAGAGTGATTTTTATACTTGCTCAATAACCGACTTTTACAGACTGCACATATTTAAAAAGTACAGACTGCAGCTTTAAGAATAATATTTAAAACCGTTTCTAATAATAAATTATTTGATTCTCACAGACACCCAAGGTGAACCATATCATTCAGCTGGGCTCTGTCTATATCTGAGGTGCTGGTGTATTTCATGTGGCAAAGCTCAAGGCCAAAGACTGAATTAGAGAGATGAGAAGAGACTTGCATGGCAGAACTCGCCCACTTTAAAGGGCATGTTGGTCTGTTTTGACAGGGTAGATTAATAGTGTGCAGATTATTTTAACATGAAAGATGAGAGATTGGCTAACAGAAAACATGAGTAAATGCTACTTTCAAAAGACAGATTATGGGATAGATAGGGTTATGGTATTTGTGCCGAGTTAGCCTATTCACATAATCACAAAGGAATAAAACTAGTTTTTGGCTTCCTTTGTAAAGATTACACAATGACAACCTGGAAACCATGGAAAAGCTCAACCCATTTGTATCAAAAGACATTTTGTTAATATGGATTTAAGGCCAGTTCACACAAAAAACTATAACTATAAAGTTTCAAAATGGTTTTATAGTTTTCATCGGTCTGGATGTTAATATAGTTATCATTTTAGTTGTCTTTATAGTTACTGTTTTTTGTTGTGAAAAGGCCTTTATACTGTCAAACATCTAACATTCATCTTCACAGTGGCTTGCATTTGAAGTCAAGGAACAAAGATGATGTTTGTGTCCAGCATGGAAAAACAGTAACATGAATCAAAGTGCAAACAATAAAAAGATCCTAACGTACCATCAATCTGACAAAAAAAATGTATGCACACACACGCAAGTGCCCTCATTCACACAATAAATCACCAAAAGTGACATCAACATGACATCATTCCGAATGTTTTCCATAGATTCCACTCTGAAGACGTTCCGCACTTCACAAAACCCCCTAAAGCTCACATCAACACTGACAAGTCCCTCAGAGAACAAGTCCTTTCACGATTGACCGTGAACATTGGCTCTTCTCAGCCAGCGAACATGTTTTCCACATTCATGTCACGGTTCAAACATTTGGAACTTGGATGGCTGTCAATCATGCAATAGTATCTCAAGGTCTTCCTCGATTCACTAAAAATAACTGGTCATGAATTAGAATTATTCACATTAGCTCAGAAATGCACAATATTTAAGCAAAGTGTTAGCGGACGTTATGGCACAAGTGTTGGTGAAATATGGCTCCCTGTGGGACTTTATTAGCCGAGGTGTTTTGATAGTCTAATGTTGTTTTCCGTGACTTTCACGCTGTTTTACTTTATGTTCCAAGATTTTGCGTTGAAAAACTCTTTAAATGTAGTTCAGTCTATTGCAAAACAATAGTTTGGCTTTGTGCAAAATCTCTAATGCAAACAAAACATGGCTCACGTTTAGTCTGTATTACCTTTGAAGGCGTCAAAATAAACAATAAAATAGTGTTTTTGGATGCACCTGGATTTATATCAAAGCCAAATAAAGCTTTTAAAGTTTTAAGTTCAAAACATTGCGCAAGGCGATTACAGGGAAAAGTCACACCGTTTGAAGGTGTTGGTAGTTACAATCATGAATTTCCCGATAGACACAACAATAACAAATTGTGATTACTGTTTGGAAAAACAGCTTGCCTACTTCAAAAGGACAGCACAAGGTCACAACACAAAGGTCAGACAAGCGGAAAAAATCACTATTACTGGAAGTACAAATAGCTTTTGAAATGAGAGAAACATGATAACCGCAATAGAAAGTCCCGAGGAGTCACTCCAAGCCGGCAAAATTGCCAGAATTCCCTTTTCACAACCAAAGATAATAGCTCTACCATGTTAAAAGGAAGTGGATCGGTCAGAGTAAAAAAGCATGTATACCTGAGATCAGCTCATAGAGGCTGTATTTGTTCAAAACATGATTCTGTTCCTGAAAGTGGTGTGGCCCTTCGCAGAGGGCCCGACACTCCACATCAGCATGGTAATATTCAGTCAAAGCCTCTTCGAAGAAGCTCACGGCCCCTTCGTAGTCGCTCTTGTCGTAGAGCTTTACTCCATCAAAGAAGGCTTTCTGTAAATACAATGATGCATCCGGTTCATGAAACTGACCTAGTTTACATAAAAGACCTTGAAAGAAGATAATCACAAAAACAAATAATTAACCAGAGACAGATGTTGATACTAAGTGTAAACAGGGTCTGTCTTTGTAGGGTGTAGATTTGGTTTGAACAGCGTCAACTGTAAATCATGTTTTCAATAATTATTGTATAAATATTGCGGATTTGTAATTGCTTGTTTTAATTATTGGGAGGGTTACTGCCCACCCATCCCTCCGGAAACTGCAAAGAAATAGAAATGAAGCATAGAAATAAAAACAAGCGCTGTGATGTTTAACAGCCACTCACCTGATGTGGGCGAGCTTCCCGGTCAACAAAATGTTCCTCTTTTACGCCCTCCAGGGCTTTGTACTGCTCCAAGTCATCGCCCATCTCAACATGCTCAGGGTTGGCCTGGAAATACGTGTGAGCGGCAGATGCGGCTTTATCCAGCTGCCCGAGCTGTTTAAAGAGAGACACAAAACAGAAACACTGAGAAACCGGTGCAAATTACTACAAACTACAAATGTTGTAGGACATGATGAAATACATGTGCAAAAATATGACAAAGCCTGAAACACTGTGATATCTCATTTATTATGTGTTTGGGATGCTGGTGCTAAAAGGCTCTTGACTACCTTAAAGGGGACATATCATGAAAATCTGACTTTTTCCATGTTTAAGTGCTATAATTGGGTACCCAATGATTGTATCGACCTAGTAAATGTGACCAGTAACTAGTTTTAGTAAACCATTCTCTGCAAGCATGTGAAAAAATAGGTTATTGAAATTTGGCTCCCCTAGTGATGTCATAAGGGATAATACCGCCCCTAAATCTGCACTATCCAACCACAGCACTGCCATTTGATGCAGAGAACAACTTATTTGCATTTTAAAGGACGCACCCCAAAACGGCACATTTTTGCTCACACCTACAAAGTGGCAATTTTACATGCTATAATAAATGATCTATGGGGTACTTTTGAGCTAAAACTTCACATACATACTCTGGGGACACCAACCATTTATTTGACATCTTAATAAAGTCTTGTGAAATATCCCCTTTAACCAGCAAGCCTCTCTTGGTCAACTTTTCAAGAAAGCCCTTGTTGGTTGACCTTCATTTTTGGCAAATGAACATCATTACTCTGTTGGTCCAATATATATGGTCCAATATATATAGCATAAACCAACTTGGAAAAATGCATGAAAATTCAGTGGCTCTTTTTTAAAGATTTGCCTTCTGATGGTATTTGGGGATTTAAATAAAAAAACTGGGGACTTAAACAGCAAAACAAAGTCTCAGAAGCCATCATCTGTTAGTTTTCCAACCCTTTATGAATCGCAGACCTAAAATCTGTTTTGCACATTTGGGATTTTTGCACATCTTCCTAGAACAATGAATGGTACAAAACAGACGCCTAAATATAATGAGAAATGCCTTGTGTATTACGAAACAATTCCATTTAATATGCAGAAATCATCTTTCCGTTTTTGGGTGATTCTTGCGAAATTAGACTTATGAGGTGTCATGAATCATTTTGATGAAAAAAGTAAATGCAAAGAGTATCTAAATAAGAAGCATACAGTTACAAACATCTCTTCATGTACAATTTTGTACATGATTTCAAATGAAATCATACAAACCAATTTTGTTGTTTTTCCACATTTAAGGGGAAATTTTCATTACCGCAATGTGTCCATGACTGGATTTGGGTTCTTTGACATGAAAATATTTATAATTTAAAAATCTAAAAAAGAAAAAGCTTCAGTGCATGTTATACTATAAACATATACATTACATAAACATGTGGTGATTGGTGATCGTTGGTAAATGTAGAGACAATAATAAGGAATATAAATGTGTCCAATACCAATTTTTCTTATCCTCCGCAACAATTTTCAATCATTGTTTAAGCCCTCAAGGAACTAACATTTTCAACAAAAAAAATTTGTTGGAGGGACATAATTGATTGTGAGCAGTTAGCTGTTCTTATTTTTTCGCTCCAGATAAAAGTTGAAATTTTGTTTGTCATAGTACCTAGACAACGTTTTAGTTCTCATTACATAAACATGAGTTTGTAAATGCATATATTTAATGTAATATCATGTTACGGTAATGATAATTTTTTATAATGATAATCTAAAAAATGTGAATAATTATATAGGAAATATGTTTTAAATCCTCTAAAAACAATGGCTATAGTAAGTTCAGACCTTAATCTTATATGTGCAAAAAAAAATTGGCTTCAAGCGCTTTTTAAAAAATCTGATGCTGGACAACTTCTAAGTCTGGATTTCATGAGAATCACCCTTTTGCATTGCAAAGCTTTTAAGAAAAGTACATTAAGATATAGCAAATACACAGTTACAACACGGACACATAACACTAGTATCAGTTTTGATGATTAAACTTCTATGAAAATATGCAAACATGCAGGTTAAAAGACAAAAAATAAATGTAAATAACATGACACAAATTTTGTACTGTTTTGAAGTTTTCAGAATCCAATGTGCAATGTACATTTTGAGGACCTCATACAAAGCAGACTATGAAAAGGAAGATCAACCTAATTTTGTCCTTCTTTTGCAACACTCAGTCAAGGGTTGGTGGTTTGTTATCTGTTAGGAATGAATCAGGGAGGATAAGGGCTTAGTGAGACATGCTTGGTTTCCTCTGAAAAGCCAAAGTGCAAACTGCCGCCAACAGCATTCCTTCGTATTCTATCTCTGTCTTTTCCAAAAGACACACTGCGACTGAATTGCAAGGAACCTGACTGAATGCAGGAGGTCTCATTTATACATGACATCAGATTTCAAGACCCAAAGATCTGACTAAGATGTTTAGTCATCTAGCAAATTTGGTCCACACCTACCTCATCCTCATGCTCTGACAAATCCCAAAACTTCACAGAACAATGAATGACCAAAGAGTTCATGAGGGGGAGATGAAAAATAGCCCAGTTAGTCACAAACTCGCCTGTGAATTAAAACAACTGTCTGGACAAAAATCCCAACATACAACAAATCCTAGGGCTTAAAAAGTAGAAGACATCAAAAATGTGTTACTTTTGAAGTTTTAATATGAAACATTCACTGTGTGGTGTCGACATTTATTCAACATTTAATGTGCTTGAAACGCTTATGACCATCTTATTATTAAATATGACCCTGACCCAGTTTGTGTAATCCCGGTTAAAGTTATTTTTGTTTTCTACGTAAAATCATCCTAAAGAACATATTGTGAAAATATAAACTTAATATCTTTAATATTTTCTAATGTAAAGCTGCTTTGAAACAATTAAACAGCTGTGAAAAGCACTGTATAAATAAAATTAAACTGAATATCAGAGATTGAAATCAATGTGAAATCAATGTCTCAAAACTAAATTGAGACTTCAACATGGATTTTACAGACAACAAACATACGTTTTTACTCATGAGCCATTAAAGAGTCTTGCTGACAGGGAATGCTGGGCATTGGCTACTGTTCAAAGGTGTGTGTCGCAAAAATTTTTACAAAACGACCAAAAGTTCATGTATGTGACCGAAGAAATGGATGTTAAACAAAGTTGTGACTCATCGACCCTGTTGAGAGCAAGTATTTTAGTTTTACATCTAAATGACTTGAACAGCTGGTTTTACAGCTGCGAGGCTCATTTCACACACGCTTACACACTTATCCACAATGTCTCCTTTAAGCAGACTCTTACACTAAATCAATTACATCCTAAATTTTGTATGTATTCATTTTATATCAAAGGATCCCATAAGTACCCACCAGATTGTTGACAAACAAACTGCGCAACACTTTGGAATCGAATGAAGCATACTTTTTTTATTCACATAAACAGACTTAAGCTAACATTTGTTTGCTTGGTTTTTTTCCGGGTAAATATTTACCAGAGAAAGCACCTGTGATTCTTGCAACTGCTCTTTAATGCAGTGGTTCTCAACCTTTTCCAATTCAAGGCCCCCCTATTGTCCACTATAAATTTGAAGGCCTGCCCACTCATAATTTCAACCCAACAAAATATTCTAAAGCCTGGAGTAACTAGACAAAACGTATATATTTATTACAAAAATAACCAAACACTAAGGAAAATCAAGATTTTTTGTTGCTTTAGCTTATTTAATTTGTTGTCTTGTTTTATTCTGAATAATTTTAGGTCATCTTAAGGCCACCTTGGAAGTTTATTGAGGCCTCTAGTGAGCCCCGGCCCCCTGGTTGAGAAACACTGCTTTAATATACACAGCCAAAGTTTTTATCCCAGCCGGAGCATACAAACTGTTTACTCACTGGCTGTAAAAATAGAAAAACATTGCTCTTGATGTGGGATACAGCCGAAGCCAATGTCTCATTTACATGTGTTTTTTCTGTAAAAGCAGTCAAAGAATGTCAATGGGATGTTGTTGGAACTGTAGATGCATTTATGTTTTAAAATATTTTACCCTGACACAGAGAGACCATAAACAAGCGAGAGAGTGTCCCTTAGTGTGCTTATTTATTACACTGTAAAAAGTGAAAAGTTGGATCAACTTAAAAATTTACTCCAATTGGTAACACCTAAAAATATTTTTTCAACTTAAGTATTTTTTACATACTGTAGGCCTAAACATAAGTTGAAAATTTTTTTTAGGTGTTACCAATTGAAGTATTTTTTTAAGTTCTGGACAGAAGAATCAAAAGTGAGGCTGGTGTCAAAAAATACACCAAGGTTCCTGATTTTACTTTCAGTCTCTAAAACAGTGCCATCAACAATGTCAGAGTAGTCGCTTTGCGGACTCGATGACGAGACCCTATAAGCCTATAACCTCAGTTTTCCCGCCATTTCAGCACAGAAGGTTATTATTCATCCAAATTTTCATCATAAATACAGCCAGAAAGGTAAGAAGAATCAATATCTTCTCCAGGTTTAGAATGGATGTAAATTTGGGTATCGTCAGCATAGAAATGATGATTAAGACAGAGCGATCGCAGAAGATGCCTAAAAATGAATATAAATGAATAAATATTAAAAAGTAAAGGACCCAATACTGATTCCTGAGGGACACCAGTAAAGACCAGACAAGGAACAGAGCTAAAGCCACCTATCGATACAAATTGGAAACGGTCAGTAAAATAAGATTTAAACCATGCCAAAACTGTCCCGGACACCCCAAAATCAGTTTCTAGTCGAGCAAGACCGTGATCCAGTGTCGAAGGCTGCTTTAAGAAGAATTAGAAGTGAGATAGCTCCAGAGTCAGCGGCCATTAGCAAGTCATTGGTAACTTTGACCAAGTTTGTTTCAGTGCTGTGAAATTTGCAAAAACCTGACTGAAGGGGTTCAAAGAGATTATTAGTTATTAGATGACTACTGAGTTGGGAGGCAACAACACGCTCAAGCACTTTTGCATAAGAGCAGCAGACTTTAGTACTGCTGGTCCGACTCCAGTTTCCAGTGATTCATTTATAATGCTAAGGTAAAGGGGAACCACACAGAGAAGCATGATTTAAATAAATCCATATGAATTGGATCCAACAAACAGGTGGTTGATACCTCCCTTGTACAACACATTTTGGTAAATGTTAAAGGCCATACAGGTACACTGTTAAAAATGATTTGTTGGTTCAACTTAAAAAAAAGTTACCTGGTTGCATTCAAATTTGAGTTCATTCGACATTAAAATTTTAGTTAACTATAAAAAATGCTGTGTCAACTAATATTTTTAAATTGAAACAACTCAAAATTTTAAGGCAAACAGGTAACTTACTTTTACTTTTTTAAGTTGAAAAAGTAGTTTTTTTACGGTGTATATGCATACGGAAGATTTGCACACTGTGTACAGTACACAAACTGGAGTGGTCAAGTATGGTATTATGGTAATCTAAACATAGCCAATATAAAACATAGTCAAATAAAGAGTAGTCTACTAATACTAGATTACAATCAACTTTTGTATCTTCTATGAACCAGCCTTGAGGTAAACATAAAAATTTACTTTTGAGTATAAATATCCTCATAGGGCATGCTGGGAATTCTTGGGTGTGGACCGGACAAACAAAACTGACAGCCTGTGTACAAATGAAATAACTAAAGCAATTTCCTTTCCTAAAGTTCAGCACTGTCCTCCAAGGACCAAGCATAGTCACAACTTATTAATGGTTAAACTGAGCATAAACTTACAACAATTTCAATCTGCAACAAATAAAGTCTGTGAATTGTGTAATCAGTATGGGATTTTAACAGCCATTTGCCTGTCTTTGAACTACACTAAGCAATAAAAAAAGTTCAAATACACTAAAACTCTCCCTTGGTATTAAATGTAATATTTAGTATGTTTACAAAGAGGTTGATTTTTCAATATGAAACTCATCAGAAGTGTGTCAGTTTTTATTTGGGATACAATGCCAGGGAATTGTGAGAGTTACAGTATTTACAACTTGTGAGCGAAACATTTTTCGAAAATTTCCTTGCGTCGTTACGAAAGCATCTATTTATAGTAAAGCACATCTACTGTCTAAACCAAACTGTCATACACTGTAAAAAGTGAAATCTGCTCTACTTAAAAAAATACTATTTGGTAACTCCTAAAAATTTAAAGTTTTCTCACTTTAAGTGAAAAATTTTTGATGAAAAAACAACGTTAATTGGTAATGCCTAAAATATTAAAACAACTTCAACTTAAATTTTCACTTAAATTTCAGTTGAAAAAACATTTGAAAAGAAGTAATTTTTTAAGTTGATCCAACTTTTACTTTTTACATGTAGAAGAAAATGAAGCACCCTTCCTGAACCAATAAAAAGTATTTTGTAAAATAAACTCAAGTAGAACTAGTCCTCCTTCTAAAGCAAACCACATCCAATTAATCCCTTCTCTCTCCACTGCAGTCAAAACGCCACAGGGCACGTACCACATGTGGAGCACATGCTTCGGAAAATAGCCTGGGTTTGTGGGAATCCTGTGGATGATGTCATACTTGTGGGGCGTGGCTTCCGTACACCTTTTTTTAGTGCCGACAGTACAGCACACTACTCCTTTTCTCTTTGCCCGGGCCACACTTACACAGCATACATGTTGGTTTAATAAGGTAATGTCTAAGGAATGCCTTTAAAGCCAGAAGGAACAGACAACCTCTTTCATTAGAGCAAATATGTGAGAATATAGCATAACTGGAAAAAGCGCAAAGTTAAAATAGGTCTGTAATAACCCCCGCTACTGTATACAGCCAGAACCACAGATGAATGGAAAACTGTTTTCATGGGGTCTGGTTCTCAGGCGGTTCTTTGATTGATTCCTACTTAGATGCGATGTTCGGCTTTAGTCTGTTTATTTTTAACGTAATAGGAGAAGAAACGTTTTAAGAGTAAGCTGTAAGTACAGAGTAAAGTAGTCGATTAAAAGCAATTTAAAAGCTATAGTCAATTAGAAGCAAAATCTGAAGTTATTTACCATACACTTTTTAAATCAGGTCAAATGATGGGCTAAAATGTTTGACTTGTTTGTTCAAGGTAGTCTATAACCGGTGTACATTGGTTACTTTAGTAAATCTATTTATATATATAAAAAGTGTGTTGGTAATGCCAAGAGACTTTCTCATACAGTACAACAGCTGTGAGAGGCCATCAATGTAAAAAGAAAACAAAAACTGGAAACAAATGATCTACAATATCTCCTCACTGAAGAACACAGTTGGAAAAACTCTGTAAATATCTTCACACACAAGGAAACCCTTTCTGAGCAGCTTCAAATGTAGATTAATACATGTGTTTAATAACCCTCATCATTTCTTTTTTCCCAGCATCTCGTCTTTCATGTTACCCAGTAGGATCTGTTGGCCTGGAGCTGAAGGGTGAGTCAGTCCTCTCTACACATCCTTCACATTCCTGCTGAGCTCTTGACCCGAGGGAGGCCGGACCCCTCGGATGAGTGCGGATCAAAACCTGGATTCACGCTGGTTTCCTAATGACCAGATTCCCTGCTGGACAGCCGCTGAGCAAAACTAACACACTTTAACTGATGTGAACTTACAGTATAGTTAACCTCTGTGATACAGTACCACGTGGTTTACACTGTAAATTTGTTTTTGTAAAATTAAATTATATATAACTATTTATAATTATTTTGTTTTTTTACTAACAAAACGTATGCTTAAAACTGTTTGGCAATAGGGCAAGAAAAATAAACTTTAACAAACAAACAAGTTTAAAACAAACATTTTTCTTAATAGCTGTTTTTTAAGGAATAGTTCACCTAAAAATGAGCCAAACACACTCAAATTTATGTTAAATAATATCTTGGTTCTTCTTAGTTGTGTAACTGAATAGTGCCCAAGTTTTGAAGCTCCAAAAAGCACATTCATCCATCATCACAGTAATCCAAATGACTCCAGTGGGTTTCATTGCGCAAAAAAACACACTGAACCATTCATTTTCTTTGTTCGTTTTAATAGTTTCTTTAGAGCCAAGATATTATTTATTGTAACTCGGATTATGCATGTGGGTGAGTAAATGATGGCATAATTTTTAAGTGAACTACACCTTGCACTGTGTAACTTTTATGGTGCATTCCCACCAGCCGCGGTAGAGACGGCCAAAATGCGCTATTCGCGCGTAGTTGGACGCTTGAAAATTTGAGTTCACTCGCTTCATTTGTGCGTGAAAGCTGTGCATGAAATTCTTGTCATCCGAGACATCCAAGCAGAAATTTGCGTCATGGGAGGGGCTTCTGCGACTCATCTGAGACTCTCTGTAATCACGTCACTACTACAGCTTACCGCGTGTACCGCGCCGCAGGATGCCTAATCGCGTCTTTGCATTGACATGTAAATGTAAATCACAAGCCCAAGTCAGGGTATATGCAGCAATCCTTAAGTTAAATTTACAACTTTTTAATACCTTTTTTAATACCTTTAGAATATTTTTTAAAACCATCACGACACTGAATTGCAAGTGTTAATCAGTGACCTTTCTATTATTTACACATATTTTGACATATATAACATACAAAAAGAATAGACATGGATTAAAGTGAAAAAAATTCTTCTGACTGAAATGTTTTTCAGGCCAAGTCATATTCCTTTAACACTTTATGTAGGCGAGACCAATAACATTTTAAGGGGAGATTTTTTGCCATAAATTCCATATTGAAGTCTCCTGTGGCATATATAGGTAGCTGTAGTTTGCAGGGCATTTCAGATGCGAAGGCGAAACAGCTAAATAACTCACTATACTGTATAAAAAGAAAACATGAATATCACCACCTTTAATGAATCTTTTATAAACTATTTATTAATTGTAAATGTATTTATTTTAGCATTTACTAATATTTTTTTTAATCAAAGTTGAAACTCTTAACATTAGTGAATGCACCATGAACAACCATCAATTACTGTAATGACATAAACAAGAATTCATTAATGCTTATATACTCTATATTTTTCATTGTTTGTTCATGTTACATAATGCATTTACTAATGTGAACAAATACAACTTTTCATATCATATTATTCAGTAACGTTACACATAAACGAATAATCCAGGGTCTGTTCTGTTCACACAACAGCTTACAGTCACAGCTATACAAACGTTATGTATGAATATAAACCCTGAACGAGCAACTCGAGTTAAAGTAGTGTACAAATCGCACAGGATGTCTGTAACCATAGTGAAAGAAATTGAATGACTGTACCTTTATCAACTAAATATTATGTTACAATAGAGGCAGCGCTGATGTGCTATTTTATGCGCAATGTTTCTGCTGTTTACTTTCTCCTAAGACCTAAATGACAAACTGCTCTATAGAGTGTGATTTGTCAAGACATTGTCTCAGACAATGATGTGTTTGTCCTGTGGCGGCTACCGTAGCTTCCCTATGCATTTCGCCATTGGTTGCAATTCTCAGTCTCACTGCTAGATGTCGCTAAAAATCTACACAGTGGTCCGGCCTTAACTATAAACTTCACTACGGGTGTTTTCAGACTTGTAGATCGATTACTTTGTTTCAAAACCGGGGGGTTAAATGGCAACAATGATGCAATTTCATCTTGGTTTAGTTCGCATTCCCAAGGCAATATTTCCAAACGAACCAGAATTCGTTAATACAAGTCACATGCGAGTAAACTCTACTTTAATTGGTCAAAGTGCATCTGTTTATTTTCCGGGATTTATGTTGGTCAGGATGGACAGACAGTAGCTTTATGGGATTATTGTGTGGCTTTTTTGGTAATGCGGCTATATAAATTCATTATTTTAAGCAGGAATCAAAGGAACAGGTGCACTTTGGTTTTAAATGGCAATGACATGCCACCATAATTCGTCACCAAAGAGCTATCAGGTATGTTCATAATTAATAAACAAATAAGACGGCCTGTTCATGGGTCCGTTGGGTCAGATTGCTTTTAAACTTTTACCGAACCGCTCCAGAGTTTGTTTGCAATCAGGCCGAGACCACCTTGTTCAGGCGGTGTTGGAGTGGTTTTCTGGTGCGGATCTGAGCGCGATTGCCATGTTCACATATGCCTTAGTTAGTAAAAGCTACAATCCATAACTTTGTTTGGTTAAAAATAAATATCTGTTACTGACGAGTACATATAAAATCTGTATTTCATGGGAAACATAAAAGTATGTCAAGTAACTGTTTTAAACAGACATGGCAATAAATAAAGAGGCAAAAACTGCATCTTTAAGTTGATTCACTGAACAATAAATACGATTTCAGTAAAGTAAATAAGAGTATAGTAATTTAGTTTAAAAAAATGAATAAGAATTAATACATTCACTTAATTTACTTAAATTGAGTTAGATTTCCAGATGTTTAGACATTTATACTGGAAAAAAAGAATCTAGTCAACTAGTGAAAGTTTTACCCAGTGTACATAAGAAAGCACTATCAGATGTTTACGGGTGAATTCTTATTCAGGTCAGTAAGATTATAATGGCTTTTGCTCAAGTGAACCATGTCATGGCCGTGAAATGCATGGGTTGGAAACAAAGTCAGCTGGGCTTTGTACTAAAGAGTCAAATATAAAGCAGCCCTGGACTTTGTTCACACACAACAGAGCTTTATAACAGGCATAAAGGAGGTAATGCTATCACTGCGCCTGCACAATGCCACCATTCATTCTCCCACGAAACAAGCTAAAGCTCCAGCACCTTCATATTCCTCCCTGGAGACCTTGTGTACTGTACTTTATATGTTGCAGATGCCCATACAGTATGTAAGTCTGTATGTGAAGGAAAAAGCAAAGGCTACTGTATTGACCCTGTCAGGTGTGATCTTTTCACAACAGCAGAGACCGCAAAGGATTCTGGGAAACCAGTGATTGCCAAGCGATGAAAGATTTGTCCACGATGTCATTGACAAGTTGTTTGGATCGTTAGATGGGAGGTCTGGTTTTCTGGGATATGTTTAAATGTGAAAATAAAAGTTAAACAGGTCTCCTACATAGAGATAAAGCTGTATACCTTGAATGCAATGTAAGTTGCAATGGATAAAATGTGTAGATGTAAAACCGTCTAAAGTTGTACTTTAGGTATACATTTTAGCAACTATTTATAAACACTTTTCAAGAAAATATTTGTCTCTCATCTGTTTTTCGTAGCTATTTGCTTTGCTATGTGAATCCACACAAAGCCACACAAACATCCTGTCACAGAGTACGCTACAAAAGTCTGATTGATGTTAAGTCTGTATTCAACTTCTCACTCAACAAGACGTGATGTGACAAGTTTCACAGGCGAATTTTTTCATCCTCACCAAACACCACAACATGAAAATCACAGCCAATGCTGTTTTATAGACAGGTATGTAAGGTTGTCCAATAACATGACTGTAACAAAACACAAATACAACCGATAATAACTATAGCCATATCAGGCTAAAATATGAGACATGATTTTTATGATGTTATGACAATCTTAATTCAGGCCAAGTCTTACAGCATCCAGAGTACACAAAGCTCGGGTCCTAATTTTTAGGATCACAGCATGAGGCAGTTTGTTAACCCAGGGGGACCAGAAAAGGGGGTTTTGGGCTGTTATTCTTGGAGAAGTGGAGATCTTGACAGTAGTCTGACTAGCGATATTATTGGTGTGGTGCTGCTGTGAGTCGAGTGGAAGCCCCCCTTCAACCCAGGAATCACTTTGAGCATCTCCCTCTGGGTTAAATCCAGACCCCCTGCCGAAAACAAGACCGACAGTATTCTGACAAGCGAGAATAATGGCTGACTTGGTTGCTACTAAACTCTTCTGAGATGAAAATACAGTTGTTAAGTTGATTAGTTTGGATTCATACTTTTAAAGAAGTTACCTGGTAACATTGTATGCTTTCCTGGTTATTTTTTATTTAGTCATGGATTCAAAAGAAAATCAATCAATTGATTTGTGATATATGCTTGAAGAATTTAGTTGCAACTAGATTTATACATTTTTTTTATTCTCATGCAACACTTGCCATAATGCTACACTGTCAGAAAAAATGGTTACTATATGGTCCCTAGGTGTCACTGGGCCGGTAGCCTTTCAAAAAGTACATCTTTGCACCTTAAGAAGTCATATTAGCACATCCGAGGTACAAACTGGTACTAAAGAGAGTGCAAATTAGTACCTCAAAAGGTACATATTGGTATCAAATGTATATATATCTGAACCTTAATGGTACATATTAGGACAGTTTCAGACAGGGCTTTAGCAGAGTCCCATAATGCATGTTCAAGCTATCTTAACTGAAAACAGCTTGCACTGACATTTTAAAGGAGCATTTCACCCGTAGAAACATTAATCTTTATTGAAAGTGTGACATATCTGTAGTTGAAATGTAACATACATTTAGAATTTGGTGCCTATTTGACCGAGAAAAGGGGTGTTTGTAGTCTCACACCCTCAACAAAGATATTGGACTTCCTTCTTTCAATGATGCAAAATTATGATTTTTACATCATTGAAAGAAGGAAGTGCAACACTGAAGTCTGTATTTCTCCTGTCTCAGCAGAAACTGAGGAAATGATGCACGACCATTCAAAAACACGACTGGGGTTCTAACTATTCAAAGCTTAATGCAAATGGGTGAAGTGTCCCTTTAAAGGGGCCATGGCATGAAAATCTGACTTTTATCATGTTTAAGTTATATGATTGGGTCCCCAGTGCTTCTATCAACCTAGAAAATGTGAAAAAGATCAACCCAGTAACTTAGTTTTGGTAAACCATTCTCTACAAGCACGTGAAAAAATAGGTCGTTGAAATTTGGCTTTCCTTATGATGTCATAAGGAGCTCTTATTATAATAATATCACCCCTTAATCTGCACTATCCAAACACAGCACTGCCATTTAGTGCAGAGAAAAGCACAATTGAGTTTTAATTGCAACAAACCCCTATCATTGTGATCAGTGTTTGAATTTCATCAGCTCATTTGCATTTTAAAGGACACACCCAAAACGGCACATTTTTGCACACACCTACAAAGTGGCAATTTTAACATGCTATAATAAATTATTTATATGGTATTTTGAGCTAAAACTTCACACGCTCTGGGGACACCATAGATTTATTTGACATCTTAAAAAAGTCTTGTGCCATGGCCCCTTTAAAATATATGTGACCCTGGACCACAAAATCATATGGTTATATTTGTAGCAATAACCAACAATACATTGTATTAGTCACAATGATCACAGATATCAATTAAAGATCATAGTTTCATGAAGATATTTTGTAAATTTCCTACCGTAAATATATAAAAATGTATTTATTATTAGTAATAATATGTGTCGCTAAGGCAGTGCTTCTCAAATAGTGGGGCGGGACCCCCAGGGGGGGCTCGAAGCGACACCAGGGGGGGCGCGCGAGACCCCAGGGAAAATACTTTTTCAGGAAGTGATTTCTAAAGACATTACACCCCAATCACGCTGATAAGCCGCTTGTGTTTTTTATTATTATTTATTGATTATATTTAATTTTTCAGTATCAAATGGTCAAAAAATATTATACTTTAAATAAGGATTGATTTTTTTTTCAGGCAAATTGATGCATTTTAAGTCTTTTCTGTTACAGACTAAGTTATACAGACTAATAAAGTTATTCTTTGTTGTAAGTTGATCGATATTTCTTTTTTTGTGTTTTCTCAATGTTAATAAGGATACAATGTTTTGCAGATGTGTAATTTTATAGACAAATTATACTATTTACAGTCGCGGCGGAGAGTTGGGGGGGGGGGGGCGCGAAATGTTTACCTCTTCCTAGGGGGGGCGTGACAGAAAATAATTGAGAAGCACTGCGCTAAGGACTTCACTTGGACAACTTTAAAAGCGATTTTCTAAATATTTGGATTTGTTTGCACCCTCAGATTCCAGATTTTATAAATAGTTATATCCCAGCCAGAAATGGTCCTATCCTAACAAACCATACATCAATGAAAAGCTTATTTATTCAAACAAATAATGACTTATGACTGGTTTTGTGGGGCAGGGTCACATATCAGTGCCTGATACACATATCAAAATCTCAAGATGTACACCAGTAATGTTTTTGTAAGGTACTACATAAATGTCCTAACACAACTAAGCCCTTGTCCTGGTTTAATCAAAACCCTATCCATTAAACCAACCCTAAATATACAGAAATAGACCAATGCCACATTCGATTTCTGATGTTAATACATCAAACCAAGCTCTTGTCATTGAAATACTAAAAAATTGCACAGCGTGTAAATGTACCACACAAAAACATCTGGGATATCTTTTCTTTCCTGTAATATGTTCCACATTTCCATTTGAAGACTACGTGTAACTCCACTCCAATCCTCTACGCACCTTACGTTGATCAATAGCTACAGCTTGAATGTCAAGAGGTCACCATTGGCTCGACTCTCATCTGCTTTCAGTCATTCTCAAAACATTTTGATTTATGACTGATGAGTGGATCACTTAATAACACAAGGGCTGAGGGAAAAACAGTATTCAAATCAAATCCACACCACATAAATTACAACTACAGTTAGGAGCCAAGTATCCGTTTTTTAAAAGATGAACAGCTGACACTCTTAAAAATAAAGGTGATTGAAAGGTTCCTCACAGCAATGCCATAGATGAACTGATTTTTGCAATGTAGATATTTTAGTTTGCTTGTTCAGCATAATCGCCATAAGAATGAGTTTGCAAATATATAATTTTTTAAATGCATGAACACACATGAGAGCAAAATGAGAGCTAAATAACAAAATGTCATCTCCTGACCTCTGCCCACCGGGAATAACTCAGATCAAAGGGTGTAAGTTATCTTTCCCATATATTTATAGAAGAAGAAGGGCATAATGGGATGGTGGTCATAAAAACCACAACAGGTCTGGCTACAGAGATACGTATGTGTGTCAGAGGATCAGGGGTCTCGACCTGTGGGGTGATGACCTCACTGTAAGGAGACCCTCGGCCGGTGCCACGAGTCCTATAGTGGTCGGGAACCTTCTGGAATGATCTGGGACGACTGCAAAGTTGAAAGGTCACACTCGGCAGGATCTAACACATTTCTCTTACAAAAACAAGCGCAGAGACAATTTGACTGACCACCCAGACTGCAAAACACAATAGACAGAATGCAGCCAAATCTGTGTCGCATTTTATTGCTAAAGGTTTACAACACAGAAACGTCAAGAATCTGGCAAGACTGTTGAAAGCCACTGTCACTACAGAAATTCCTGAAGCATGTTAAAAATCTTCTCGAGTCTCCCACAAAATGTTTTTAATTTAGGCTACGACTTTGTTTTTTCTCTCTTTTTTGCTGTGACGTGTTTCTAAACACTTTTTAAGAAACAAACGTGAGGTATGGCCTTAAGCTGTACTGGCCTCTAATAATAGGAGCGAATTTCGAGGAGCGCATTTGGTTTTCATTCCCCCAATTTATAAAAAGCAGGCGTGCTCTGTTGGTCTTAAGCTGATTTCTGGGTGCATGCAAACACTTATCACACCGACATTAGAAACCGCAAAAGCTTTTGTTGTGGCTGCACAGATTTCTGGTTACTTCATTAAAACCATCATCTGCTATAGTGTCAGAAACATTACAGCTTAGTTTAAGACTAAAAATATTGGTTTCAATCAGTGCTATGTCAGAATAAGAACTCAATTAAAAGCCAATTAAAATAATTAGGTTTAAATGCACATTTCACTTGAAAAAGCCAGAAAAGTTATTAATATTGTTAGTGCAACAGTTGGAAAAACTTCATCTTGATCATGATACTAACAAAGCTTGCACATTATTAACACATGCTTCAGAGCAAGAGTTGGAATAACCTGCTAGTAAGTACAAGTTAAGCCTGCTTGTAATATGTTACATGTCTTTGTATGTTCCCCAAAACTGACTGTGACTTTAAATGGGACATTTCAAAATACTTTTTTAAGATGTAAAATAAATGGTTGGTGTCCCCAAAGTGCATATGTGAAGTTTTAGCTCAAAATATCATAGAGATAATTTATTATAACATGTTAAAATTGCTACTTTGTAGGTGTGTCCTTTTAAATGCAAATGAGCTGATTTCTGCACTAAATGGCAGTGTCGTGGTTGGATGGTGCAGATTAAGGGGCGGTATTATTCTCTTCTGACATCACAAGGGGAGCCAAATTTCAATGACCTATTTTTTCACATGCTTGCAGAGAGTTACTGGGTTGATCTTTTTACATTTTCTCGGTTTATAGAAGCACTGGGGACCCAATTATAGCACTTAAACATGGAAAAGTCAGATTTACATGATGTGTCCCCTATAAGACTCAAGGGTGAATCTAACCATGTCTATTTCCTTCCTTTATCATTTGTTTATGAAAATCTTCTTGTGATGGTGCAATGACTAATGCTGCGTTTACTTTACACCAGCCGCGGTAGAGGCGTCAAGCGCGAGTGATTTCAATATTAAGTCAATGTGAAGATGCGTTGGCGCGCGTCTGGAGGTCTCGCGGTGCGGATGAGGCGTTTAGCGCGGCGAATGGTGCAAATTGAGTGTTGCCATGGCAAACCCGCGAGTTGAAAAATGTGAACTTTGGCGGAAAAATGTGCCGCGTTAAGCAAATCAGGGGCTTGCTTTAATAGTGACGTTATTACAGAAAGCGAGTGGAGTCGCAGAAGCCCTCCCATGGAGCGAATTTCCGACTAGAATTTTATGCGCGGCTTTCACACGCGAATGAAGCGAGTACACTCAAACTGTTCAAGCACCAAACTAGGCGCGGTAGACATGATTTTGACGCCTCAAACGCGGCTGGTGAAAGCGCAGCATAAAAGTGGTGCTATCACCATCTACAATTAGTTTCAGATGGTACTTTAGCCGTTGTAATTGATTTCTAGTGGATCCAAGCTAGTCTTTAAATGATTCATGATGGACTACCAGCCATTTGGGTCTGGGTAAAGTTGGCTGACCTTGGTCAAAGGTGCAGGTCAAGCTGCTAGTTAATTGGTTTGGCAAGAAACCAGCAACCATATTCCAAAAAAGCATCTTAACCTGCTTTTAGCTAAGGTTAAATATGCATTGGATTTATGGATTTATACTCACAACAAGTGCTACTGATTAAGAAACAATGCATTTTTACTGAGCAAAACTATGCATCTATGAGTCTATCAGATTCAATTCCCAGCCGACTTTAGCGGCTGAATCCCAACATCTGGGAATAGTTTGCTAAAGCTGTGTTGGAGGTGGCTAATGAGAGTTACAACACCACCGAGCTCCAATACAGTGTATAACAATAACAAGCTGTTTTTGGACACTGCCACTGCATTGAAAAAACACACTGTAATCTCTTATCAGGACGTTCTTCTGCAACAGACAACATGTCCTAACGCTCATCATTTGTTGTAGTTCATATTTACATAAGAAAGTGTCATCAACATTATGACATGTCCATTTAAGGCAATCACATACAACCTGATCTAACATGAAAGCATCTTTTTTAAAGTAGCAAGACCTGTCAGATACTGTGCATGCGCAAAGTTTAATGTTGTGATTAAATACTATGGCTGTTTTAATTGTAAAAAAGCCCCTCACGCAGTGAACGTAATTTTTTAACAGTTGACGATTGGCTCTTTTTACTGGAAGGTGGGCCAATATTGACTGTTGCGATCTCCCCCATTCATAGCAATAGCAGTGATGCATCTTGTTAATATTAAATGGGACATTTCACCAGTCATTTTTTAAGGTGTAAAAGTTTTAGCTAAAAAACAAAACAAAAACATAGATAATTTATTATAACGTGTTAAAATTGCCACTTTGTAGGTGTGAGCAAAAATTTGAAATTTTTGCGTGTGTCCTTTCAAATGTAAGGCTCCAGAATAACTTTTTTCACTAGGAGCACAGCGGCCCCCAACTGAAAATTTTAGGAGCGCAACCAGAAAATGTAGGGGCACATACCGTAAATCAACATGCTAACCAAATATTCACATTTCTACTAATTTACACTGTATTGCTAATAAATACTTTAATGATAGATGCAGAAAGGGCAATGTGCTGTTTTAAATTCAGTGTCACATCACAAAAAAAGGTCAAATTTACTGGCCGCACATGTGCGACTGGATGTAAAATTCAGTGTGGCACACTCTCAAATTTTGGTGGCGCCCTGAAATGCAAATGAGCTGTGGAAATGCAAACACTGATTGCCATGATGGTGGTTTGTTGAAATTGAAACTGTCAATAATTTTTTTCTCTCTCTCTCTCACTAAATGGCAGAGCTGTGGTTGGATAGTGTAGGTTAAGGGGTGATATTATTATAATACGATACCCTTCTGACATCGCAGGTGGAGCCAAATTTTAATTACCTAACTTTCCAACTACTAAGTTACTGGGTGGTTTTCATAGTTTCTAAGTTGATAGAAGCACTGGGGACCCAATTATAGCACTTAAACCTGAAAAAAGTCCGATTTTTTATGATACGTCCCCATTAAATATCTTTGAAAGTGTAACTATTTTATAAATGAAAAATCTACGTCTTAAGATAATGAAGACTTTGCTTACAACGTTTATACAAATTCACTACTTTGCAAAATCATCTGTAAAATCACCAACAACCTGATCTCAAACTATTTTACAAAGTGGCAAGTTTGCATAAATGTCTTAAGATGTGAATTTGACAAAAACTTCCATTTATTATGAAAATTAACATGAAGGCTAACCCCTAAATACAATGTCACTGCAAATAACAAACATACAAAAACTTACAAATGGGATCATACAAATTCATCTGATTTAGCCAAAATGTAAAATCATTACAAATTGCCTTGACATTGTGTCACATACTGAGTCATGCTAAACAGAAAAAAACAATAAATAACACAAACAGGGCTTTATGACGTTATATAAATATATGAAGATTCTTGCTTTAAATGTCAACACCCCCATCCTTGAATCAAAGAGGCCAATGAACTCAAAATATTAAGTTCCTGTTTACTCTCACTCTGAGACAAGCCATTACAGATATTATGGTTAGTTTAGCAAACGCAAATCTTCCAGAGATTTTCTGGTCAGCTGGCCTCCAAACATGAATAAACTATAGAGATGGATGTTTATTCAAGAGATGCACGCTTTTAAGTTTGAACGATAATGAGTTAAAGTGTTTATAGCTACGTTTTGCAAAATGAACAGCACACCACATTCCTAAGCTATACAGTGGTGTGCTGTAAAATGGCATTCGTAAGCGGAGTGTTTACAATTACACATCTGTTTAATGTAAAGCAGCATTTTGTTTTCTTGCTGAAAGAGTTTCCATCCCAGCACTGTAGGGGTTTTACACATCTGTTTAGAGGGAAAATGTGAATTGCATAGTTGCTAACCGCAATTTCACAAAACCCTTGATTACTCACAGGGTTTAGATTAAGATATATTAGGACATTTAAGTCGTCTTTACAAATATGCCTTACAAAAAACAATACTGGTGTGCATCTTAAGACAAAACAATGCATTGATATATTTTAAGATATGTCAGTGCAAGATGTTTTTAAATTGAGACAGCTCAAACATACATTTTAGTCTGGGATTAGACCTAAATCCTGTCTGGGAAACTGCCCTATAGTGACTTATAGATTTACTTATAGGGGCGGTTTCCCGGACAGGACTTAGATTAATCCAGAACTAGGCCTTAGTTATTTTAGGACATTAAAGTGTTAGCTTACACTGTCGGTGGCTTAAATAGGGTGACCATACGTGCCATTCTTCCCGGACGCGTCCTAAACCAGGATTTCGGTGCGTCTTCCAGAAGTCGTATTTGTTGACCGCATACGCCATTCAGTTAAAAACATAAGACATACAATCGTAGTTTAAATTTTACCTTAAAATGTAACGGTTGCTATTCTGTAATAATAATGATAATCCTCTATGTATGACATATGCGGTTGACAAATAGGACTTCCGAAAGACGAACCCCGAAATCCTGGGCAGGACGCGTCCAGGAAGAATGGCACGTATGGTCACCCTAGCTTAAAGTGTTTATGAAAGTACATTTTTCACCTCACTGGTGCTATGAAATGCAAAGCACTTCTAATAAAAGTCCTACCCATATATCTGCACCACAGAAAACATTTACAAGAATGTATTTGTAATCTTATTCTGGAGTTTCTGACTATACCAGCCAAACACTGATGAATTAATTGCTTTCATGATCAGAATTAGGCCTCAAACAAGTCATATATAGCCCACGCCTTTCCTTGCTATAACCTGTAATCTCATAAATCCCATATACTGAAATTAAGGCTGCAGACATACAGACAGCAAACTTATTCAGGAGGGTGTTAAACAAATGCCCCAAATAAACCAACGGTTAACACAGGTATGCGTTAAAAATAGACTAGGCTACTCTCTGTCTGGGGACAGTTTCACGTGTATAGAGAATGTCTGATAAATCTATTCCATGATTTTACAGATGGGTATCCTGCATCAGCGTCTAAACAAACAAGTCTACACAAACTAGACTCAAAGCAAATACTTTCACTTGTCCTCAGCAATGTCTCACGATCAAACATCGATCACTCACTCAAGTTTGCTGCCAGACAAATGCACAATGGAGTTAGCACATGTTGCGGTTGTGGAAACAGACTAGCATGCGTTCGCATCATCCATCACCTACTTCTGACAACAAGGTACGATCCAGACAAATATCTGACAGCTGTGTGCTATTCGCTTTTTGGTCGGTCATAGAGAAAAGACTCAAACTAAGGCCCAAGGTGAGGCTTTGAGTAAGAGCATGTACTTGATACTCATACGATGTTGCCTTTAGGGACTGTAAAACGAAAGCACCTGGGGCAGAGTGCATGAGCTTTCCTGCTCTGTAGGTAACAGCAGAACTTAACAACAGCTGAAAAAAACTGAAAGGGATTTAAACGATATCGTGATTCAATAAAGACCTTTCAGACTATAATTATGTACAATATGTCTTTAGTAAACTACCATCAGTGGACTGTATAGAAACTTTAAATGTACCATGACGCACTGTATGTGGAGTTATTTCTTTACGATAAAAAGCATCTTTTAATGCAGGAAGCATTAGCGGGTATGGAAACAGAAGACACAGAACCTTTGTATTCACAAAATAAGGGAAAATAACACCCTTTGTTATTCTTATAAATAAATGGAAGTACTGTATTCTGCAATTTGGTGTATGCAGGGATGCGGCCAGTGGGGTTAATTCAACTTTGCAGAGGAAGCCAAAGGTAATGAAAAAAGCCAAATGTCATCACCGTTATATTTAGTGTGATAGGATATGTGATCATGACCTCATCATTACACCGGCCACATATATTAAACCACTGCTGCAATTATATGGACTGACTGGTGAAACTGGAAAAAAATGGTACACCACAATATGCAAGATTATAGAAGGGAAACATTACAAATTCTTCTGGATGAAGAGATTAACTAAAAAAAGCTTCATTCATGGTCTCATCAGTTAGTCTAGATCAGGGGTTTCCAAACTTTTTGATTGCAGGGACCCCTACATATATACATTTCCTAAAATGTATACCCATATTTTTTATAAAGAAACATTTAAACTGTATTAGATAAATAGTAATTGTGATAATATAAAGACAGCAAATTGTTTACAAGCTTAAATAATTGGCTAAACATTGATTTTTCTGGGGAAACAATGCACCCCAGTTTGAAAAACCCCTAGATAGCAAATGCATATAGAAAATCCATGTCCTGTGTTCTTGTAACTCAGTATAGTATTGTGTTGTTAATAGGAGAAAAGGATGTAGGTTTCCTCCCAAAGGTAAACACATACAGATAAAATGTCATAAAAGCATCTGCCAAATGCATAAAACAGCACTTGCAAATCAAAAAAAGTCCAATGAAGTTCCCCATCTGGTAGCTCGTAAACCTGGAGGGGAACTCACTCTGGAAGTGGCTTTGAAATACAGATCATATAAATACTCAACCGTTTCGCAATCCGCTCAAAGGACGGTGTCCAGGAAAAGTTTTCAAACATTAAATCACTCCTTAAACTCGAGACTCAGCGAATGGTTTACAATATCCCAACTGCTAAAGCGAAAATGCTGTTGGGAGGCCATCAAGACAGTTATGTAGAGGTTCAGAAAGCAGGGCTGCCAACAAGTGGGAAGATAAGCACAGATGGGAGTATAAGGTTTCCCACTCTGCAGAGATGATGTCTGTTCTCGAGTAGTCGCACAGACAACAAGGGTACGTCACCGAATTACAAAATTCTTTTAAATTGCGGATGAGTAAGATATGGTATGATTTGGCAGATAAATAAATTAGAAAGGATAAATTATGTGCAAAGAAAACTTCTTGCAGTTTTACCTCCATATCGAGTTAACTCTGATGTATTTCATATTGCTGGTCCCATTGTGTTTCATGTTGACAAAATGTCAAAACCAACTACCATCAAAGTAGTCGAACTGAGAACTGGAAACAAAGGATGGGGTGTCAGGTAGCTTTAGGAATAAGATTATTATCTTGTGGTTTTGGAACTGACATGATGCGTTGTAAAGGTTTTAGAAACATCCAAGATTTTCCACTGGGATTATTTCAGCATGCTGTACTCAATCAGAAAGCAGTTGACTGCTTAATTGTAAACTTTCCAAAGTTTAAAAAGTCACGTCTAGGTAAGCTATAGTTGCTGAAAAACAATACCTGACTTCTGTGCAAAGCCTAAGGGCATCAGTAATTGTTTTGAAAGCAAATTCCACGTCCTGTCCTGACAGTGATCGGGTGGGGTTTCAAGGAACCGTTCATTGTTTGTTCATTGTCACTAAGGAAAAGACTATGAGTAAAGGCTGCAAGCCACACTGCAATCAGCGAAATATCGCAATATGCGTACGGCAATGTTTCGCAATAACTAAATTATAAAAAAAATGTATAGTCAAAGTTTTGTTCTGGTGATTGTATTAGAGCAACTGTGGAGATAGAGAGAGAGTTAAGCATTCTTTTCGTAGTAAGAATTCGAAACCTTTATCTTGTTATTTAAGCATTGTATAGAGGGTATGCACATGACGTCGCCATTGGCGAGAGGGACTGCGGTTACGCCCACTGAGTGGCAAAAGACGGAGCGGCAGCATTTGATTACAGCGTGACATTGACGAAAACACAGTGAAAACGCATTGAAATGGGAAAAGCTGTTGTGCGATAGACAGATTAACAAGAATTCGGAGCTATCGTTTTAAAAAACATTGAAAGGAGAAGTAAATAGATTGTTCATTCCAACGTCCACTGACCACAGGTGGGTTGACAAGTTGCTAGGGTCACTATCAAGCAGAGTTTTTACTTTCTACTTAAACACATTTTTTCAAGTATTTGTATTTTATCCCTGTTTTTCTTTGGAAAACATACATTCCAAAGCATATTATCATAATTTTTACTTTATTACATTTCATAAATAATACGTTTCTGTTTTACATTTAATATTTAAGTACATTAACATAGTTTTTCTCAAGTAAAAGTACACAATTTAAATGTAATTAGATATTAGATCAATTTTAATATGCAATATTAAAGGAACAGTATGTAGGATTGTGGCCAAAACTGGTATTGCAATCATAAATCGTGTGGCTAAAACTGGTACTGCAATCACACAACTGGTGGCCATTACACAAAATGACAACATAAACATCAGTTGAGAGCTGCAACTCTACTTTTTAAATGACAATATCCTGTCCGGACCACTGTTGTCAGTGATTTAAGTATTTGAAATGAAAATGATTTCTTAATGTCTAGTGACATATCAGGGCCATTTATGATTTATTGATATAAATTTCTTACATACTGTTCCTTTAAAGAATACACAGTTTGATTCGCTTTAGAATGTATTGAAGTAATGTTTTTCCCAATACAAACAATCTAATAAAGCACGTATGCTTGGAAAATGTAACTAATGTAACTAAGTATTGTCTACCTCTGCTATCAAGTCCAACTAAATTCAATTTAAGCTGATAATAGTTAGTTTTACTGGCATTTTCGCAGCACCCGCTATAAAAACAGCCATTTTGTTGAACGTTTGCCACTCAACATGGCGAATTCCGGCGTGGTCACGTGGAAAAGTGATGTCAATGCATACCCTCTATTATAATCTAAAATGATTTTGTAAAGTTGAAGCATTACAGATTGCATATCATACATAACATAAATGACTTTTCACCCTAAATTATCCTTTCAAACCTCACATACATGGCTCCTTTGTACCAAATTTGACAACAACAACCATTTTAAACATACCCAATGTTTTGACAATTTTACATTAGATTGTATTTCACCTTAGATTGTGTGCAAGTGAGATAAAAAAACTAGATTTTCTATGATCAGATAAATAATATTTCGCCCCCTCAAATAAACCTATCAAATGTCTCGAAATATCGTTTAGTCATATGGACTAGATTTATGGCACATTTCTGTCAGGTTTGGAGCTCGACAGCATTGCTATGTCCTGTTTGGGTTCCAAAACATCTAGTTTTGCGTTCCACAGAACAAAGACTATCATGATGACAGAACTTTCACTTTGAAGCGATCCGCAGGGTTTTACAGAAGAATATCATGATTTCCTCAAACATGTCAAATCTCATTGAGATTTAGCAGTGTACTGCCGGTCGAGTCTGGGTGAACTGAAGGTAAAGGCAGTCATGATTCTGGTGTGTGTTCCCAACAGACTGAACAGTGATTGAAAACACATTCAAGCTAAATGACGCAGTATTCGCATGTCCATCATCCTCAAATGGTGAGCGTGAATAACCGCATAAATTCTTGTGTAATGTTCTGTGGTGCTGTTACAAATTAGGGAAAAGGTCTTTGTTAAAACGTCTATGAAAAAAATGGTTATATCTTAAATAGAGTATTCTGATTTGGCTATTTTATATTTCACATCCAGCCCTTCGCAAGACTTAAAGTATGTCACTGCTCAAAGACCTCTTAACCTCTCACCTGATGCAGTCGTGGGGTTTTACTTCATAGAGTATATGGGGCAAAAATTGAGGTAGGAGCTTATCTATAACATGCATCCAGACTCACAACTTCTACACTTAGCAATCACTAAAGATAGAAAAGTGAAACTTGCTTAAAACAAACCAGTTATAGACCTCCCAGATGAATTTCATCAACATCATTTGCTAGAAAAAATATTGGTTTTGCTCACTGCTTCCTGCAGCAGTCTGGGATGCCAGAAGACGTGCCAGGCCGAATGCATTGACAGCTCAATGCTTACCATGATCAAGCGTCTGCTCCGTGCATCCAACCACAAACAGAAATCAGATCCAAACACCTTATGGTGTTTCTGCCATGTGCCTTGATGTCTTCCAGAAACACTTCGACAGAGCACTTCATCCTTGTATTTAAGCTAACCACACCACTGCTGGCAGAACAAACGCATAAATCTTCACCATAAAACACATCACCAATCTGTAAAACAAACGGAAAAGCTGTGCAAACTCAATGTCATACTGATAAATGTGCACGGGGGTTATAAAAATTGGATCAACTTAAGAATTACTTCAATTGGTAATGCCTAAAAGAGAGAAATTTAGGTTGAAAAATGTTTCAATATTTTACCAACTGAAGTAATTTAAAAAAGTTTTTCACCTTAAAGTGAGAAAATCTGTTTATAAAAAAAAAAATAAAGGGTTAGCAATTAAAGTAGGGGTGTCACGATTATGAAATTTAGCTGAAGGTTAATTGTTTAATAAATTGTGACGATTATGACGATTAATTGCCTGTTTATTGCTTTGACATTTAATTCTCATACATTTTTTTGTTTATGAAATCATTTTCACAGATTGTTGTGATTATTTCAATTAAATCTTTTGCAAGGTTTATCCGGCAGTAAATATTTATACATTTTTAAAAGTAATCTGATACTGTCTCATTTATACAGGCGCTGCAGCTCCCCTTGTGTTTTTTAGAGAGATGTGCAATCATTGCGGTGATCTGAAATCATGAGGTCAAACAATTGCGATGAGACGATTATTTAATCATTGTGACAGCCCTAAATTGAAGTTTTTTAAGTAGAGTAGCTTTCACTTTTAACAGTGTAACCAACTACGAGCCTGCAGGTTTAGAAATATGTAGGTTAAAAGGAAATAAACCATCTTCATCTTCCATCTTCAACAAGAGTTTGCTGGTGAACATATTGGGTATGGTTTCAACCATAACCCTGCTAAAACTATGAGATAAAACCAGTATTCAGGCTAAATATGCTTGATTTACAGTACAATGAAGGCCAAGTACTTTCAAAGCACAGCACACCCCGTCCCGGCTCGTGTTGCAAACAGCTGCAGTCTTCTCAAACACATTCAGAATTATTGCCCTAACAATTCAGTGTATGGTCAATATGGTTTATGATGTCCTGTGTTGATAATAATAAAATGACAGGACACTTTTAAAGATTTAGAGAGTTTTTATGTGAAACAGAATTAAAAACATCAATTTGTTTTCTTCGATTTAAGTGATTTATCAGACCTGTGCACAGGATGTTACCACAGCACAGCATGTTACTAAAGCTTAAAGATAACGATTTATAAATTTAAAAATTAAAACAATTTTGTTAAAAGATTTGTTTATAAATCATGCTTTAATTAACAACAAATGTAAACCTAATGAATGCTTCATCTTTAAGGAATGTTATTTGTTTAAAACAAGTTAATCTCTTAAAAACAAAAATGGAGCGATAAGTTAAAGAGCGATATTTAGCAACTCAAGCTGCAACAAAGGTCACTGTCCATTTCCCTCCATCACTGTTAACACTTCTCTAACAACGTACACAACAAGCTGCCTCTACTTCGGCTTTTACCCTGATTTTGTAACATGCCTGTAGACATTGCCTACTTGTGAACTGCATGTGTAATTGCATGTTGACACGAACAACGACAGAGAAGTTGAAAAAAGAAAACTGACACGCAGCTATTTTAAACATTTCAGCCGAGGAACATTTTTACGTGTCAAGAATTTAAACAACTATGCCACCCTAATGGCATAATAGCATAAAAAATGGCTTTTCCATATACACGCCCAGTCCCGTTTATGAACTAGGTGAGCATCCAGGTTTTACGGGTGGTAAAATTTCAATATGGAACATGACCCAAAAAACACAATCAAAGAGTTCACAGTTAAACGCAGCAAAATTGACTTCAGTTTCCACAGATCTGTGATGTTAGTGAATGGGACTTCTGTTCAACTCGCTACCGAAGCAGCAGACCATGCGGCTTTCAGCAATTGAACACATGAGTCACATCCTGCAAGAGCCTTCACATCATCTCAACTATGAGCTCACATCATCATCTCAGCAGACATGCTGAGGCTACGCTCTGTCTGTGTTTAAAGTCGGTCTACCACAAGTTTAGGACTGTATACTTTTATTTGTGAAATGATATCGAACCCCTGATGATTTTCACATGTGCTTGAAAAAACAAACGTCACCCTAATGGATGATAAAATAAAACATAGACATATTTAGGGACCACAGTATCATAGAGACTTGGTGAACTCTTTTAACATGTGCTACTATGCAATTACTTACTGTAGCAAACCCATAACACCCTAGTGACCGCCTAAGAATGCCAACCAGAACATCATCTGGTGGGGAGTTTTTCTAACCTTCTTTATGTATTTTTATAATTTTCCTGGTATTGGGGCCGCACGATATTGAAGACAAAATGTGATATGCAATGACGATATGCGTTATGATAAGGCTTAAAGTTTGTAAAATCAATTTGAAAAATAATACAACATACATGTTTCATAGTCTCTGATCATTATTAATCAATTTCCACACGTCAGAGCACACACAAGCACTTATTTTTCTTAGCTATTGCAAACTATTGCCATATTGCAAACTATTGCCATATGTCCATCTGCAATATTTTGATATCTTTGATATATTGTGCAGCCTTATTTTCTATAATTTCCCTCAATATTTTTCATCAACAATGCGAACTTTGAAATGCACTGCTGTAAAAATGTATATTAAATCAGCATATATTTTTGTTACTTTAACTTAACAAATGAAGGTAAACAATTTCCACTTGTTTTTTGTCAAAACTTAAATTAAACTTGAATTAACCTGCAAAAACAAGTTGTTTTAATTTCATTATACAATTTGGTTTAAGAGAATTTTGGTTCAAAAAGTTGTTTAAACTTAAAAAAGTATACTCAAAAAATGACTTGGTTATTTTAGACCTATAATGGGTAAATATTGGACAGAACACATGCTGGGTTAAAAATGACCATGCTGGGTTGTTGTTATGCAACCATGGGATATAATAACCCAGAATTTGGGTTAAAACAACCCAGAATTGGGTCAATTTGAACCCAGCTGTGTTTATTTACCCATTATGGGTCAAAAAACCCAGCCATTTTTAGAGTGTAAGTTACGTAGTTGCCTTAACATTTTGAGTAAATTTAACCTAAAAATATTAGTTGACACAACAGTTTTTACAATTTTTTTTGAGTCAACTAATATTTTTAAGTTAAATGAAGGCAACCTGGTAACTTAATTTTTTAAGTTGAACAAACCAGTGTATTACAATGTAGAAATAAAAATACATTGGACTGCAACAATAAAACTCTTATGTCATGGCACTGAAACATCACACTCCCTATACGTCTCACTGGAAAGACGTGTGATGCTTAAATTTATGGGTCTGTGGTGAACACGAGATCTAAAGCTTTTAGTCAAATCCTGCAAGATTTAATACATGACAGTTTAAGAATGCAGAAAACTCTCCACTGCACCTTTAACCATTAACCAACAATGAAACAGATACTTAACTCCCTTCACCAGTGAAATACAACTGACCCTGAGTAGAGCAGTTTTGGATTTCATTATGTTCATCCAACACACCTTTAAACCCCTATATCAAAAATCATAGTCACTCAGGAACTTATGTTGGCCAAAGTGAGCAGTAATTGAAAAGTACAGAGGAGTTGTAATATAAGAAACAGATGGGCACATGCATTGGCATTTGTTCTGGGTCAGAGTAGGGTTGTAAAAATTTAACCCAACAAGCAAAAATTTAACCGGCAAACACCTTTAAAATGTCTAAAGGGTTAAAATTAGATCAAAGGCTGGATCATAGAAAATAAAACATAACCTCCCTGTGTCTCAGATGCCCAAAAAATAACCTCTTTTCCGTATTTGCTCTTTAACACTCACCCGTTACAGACACACACCCTGCACCTGTGGCCTATCTGCATGCCCATTGTTTAACAAGGCTTAGCTAGACTAATCTGTTATTTTCTATCTGGTGACCCTTCTTGCCTCACAGGTGTAAAAAAACAAATACAGACATCTCTGCGAAGCAACAACAGACACATACACATCTTTTATCATTTCACTTCCCAACCACTAAAATCCCTGATCCATTAAGGATGCTACAATGAGGAGTGTGGAGAGAAGGCAAAATGCTAACATTTGAGTAAACATCTGAAAAATCTGAAAAAACTAAAGTGGTTTATGACCATGCCAGTACAATGCTAAAGTTTTGTGGATTTACCGTTCCAACCCCAAGTACAATCCAACCTCAAGTATCTATGCTATTTTTGCCCCAGTTAAGTCTATGAAATACTTTCAAATAGATTTAGTTTGAAACCCCTTTTAAAAACGAACTAAAACACTGCTGTTCATTATGTATATGTGAGAGGAAACCGTACTTTCATTAAAAATAAGAGAAACAGCCATCTTCATGGAAAACTGTTCCAGACTCCAGACAGCCATTCGTCACAGCAAACAGATGTTTGCCTGGCTCCTGCATCCCGTTTTCCACTCAAACAGGATCTTTCCCAGGCATTGCCAAAATTCCCCCAAGAGCCCTTCTCTTCAAAGGCTTTGCCAGCTCTGGACCTTTCCTGTGACCTCAGACCAAAACTGACTTTTCTACAATATCTCTTTTTAGAGCCACAATATATATCAAGAGTGTTAAGAGGGATACAATTAACTGATATGTGGCCAAAATCTAGCATAAAGCGAAAAAATACGACAAAACAAGATTAAGCAAGACGTAATCTTATATCTGTGAGGTTATTTAGCTGAGGTTGATATCTAAAGTGCTTATCTCTACTTTCCGACCAGACCACAATTGATGGTCCTGTGATCTGGAAAATTCAACCCCCTAGAGATATGAAACAGTCTTTTGGAAGCACATGCGTTTCTGTGGTAGGATTTACTTTAACCTACTTTAACCTAGAGGGTAATTTTTTTGTGCAATGAAGTAAGGCTACATGCCCATAGATTCCTGCAGTGATGTTATCCGCTCAGAATCATTCATCCAGCATCATCCAAGATGTTTGGCAGAGGCGTGCAATGCTGCCTGGCTCAGCACATTCATGGGCAGAAACCAAATAACTGGGGAAACCCGACACACTCACACATTCAGTGCAGGTGCACTATACGCTTAAGTGTCAAAGCTAATGAGGGACAAAAAAAATCTTTTTTTCTAGCGAAATACACTGCATATGGGTTTGGCACAACAGTAAATTGGTCGTCTTTATTTTCAAAAAGTTGTGCTATGAGTGCCACAGAATGACATTAAGTTATTAAACTCTATTGGACTTAGGATGATCCAGCTCACTTTACTAACCAGCCAACTTGTGTCTGTACCACGGCTTAGCGGTTAGCGCACTGACAAATCTGGGTAATATCTCTTTCTTCTGTCTGTTCTCTATGTTCTAAATTAAAGGTTGCACAAGACATATAAATTTATCTGTCATGGGTGAAGGGCGAGACCACCAAGGGGAAAATGTATAGCTCTTCTAAAACTTACTACAGAATTAATGGAAACCTAAATTATGTCATTATGCCTACCTCAGTGTAGAAGCAGAACCAGACTTGCTCCTAACAACAATTTAATTCAATTCAAATTTATTTCTGTGCACTTTTCACAATTTTGCAGTGTAGCATAGCAGCATTTCAGCTTTTCTTTATCTACAGCTTTACTTTTTCGACAAGATATTGAATTGTGGTGGGTTGATGACAACTTCATGGCAGCTTTCACCAACACAGACTGGACAATTTGTAATTTGGCATGATAGTAAAAATGTGCTACCCTTAGGGCTGTCACGATTATAACATTTTTCTGACGGTTTATTGACTAATACATTGTGACGATTGTGACGATTAATTGCCTGTTTTATTGCTTTGATATTTAATTCTCATAAATTTAATGCTTTTGTTTGTTCATTAAATAATTTTCACACATTATTGTGGTATATTTAAATATAGTTATATAGTAAATATTAATTAATACACAACACATATTTATTTTTAAGTAATTATTTAATGAATATTTCTTTCAAAAACTGAAAATTCTTCATCAGAAATAAACACAATAAAGTCTCTGAAAAATAACTGAAAGTAGAAATGCAATCAAAATAAATTGACAATACCAGAACAGGCCTTAAAGGCGCTCTAAGCGAATCTGTGTGACATCTCTTTTTGTTGATGTTTGAACTGTTTTCAACCAAACGGAGTGTAGCTAACTCCTCCCGCTCCCTTCCGTGCTTTCATGAACGCGCCCAACCCCCACCCTTTGTTATGGTTTCTGTTTTGTAGGTTTGGCCGCTTTGGCTCTGTTTACACGTACATGGTTATTTTTAAAAACTGAGAGATTTACCTTTGTTTGTGCCCCTCGTTTACACGCAAACGGAGAACTCGCCTCTGAAACCGATTGTTTCTAAAAACTCCGGCCAGAGTGGAGATCTTGAAAATCTTCGGTTGCACGGTTGCATGTAAACTGAGACAAACGGAAGTTTAAGCAGGCAACGTCACAGAGTATGCGCCAGAGCTCGCACCTACGTCAAAAGTGCGACCTATGTTTACATGTGACTGCTACTCTGAACGCTTCCAAGACCACATTTATGTTCCTGCAAACTCATTTCGTGTGTTTGTATTTGCAAATACAGCTGCTCCATTATGTCGAGGAGCAGAGACGAGTACTCGGAGGTCAGCAATTTTACGCGTGTTTGACTTCATGCGGCGCTGCAAAAACCGACAGACGGATGATGTCAAAGTACCGCAAGAGCAATTGAAAATTAGACCTCTACGTGTGATTCCTCAACTCGCTCTCGCGGTAATTTGACATCATCGATCACCTACTGCAACAGCTCCTCCCTCCAGCATGAAGAACCAGTTCGCGTCACCACCAGCGCTGCAGGTGATTGGCTTACGTGGGCTTGAGCTTCTCTTGACGGCATATATGCACGGGTACGTGTACATAAACACTTTTCTGAAAACTGACATGTGTCCACGATATTATTTTTGAAACCGGAGAGCTTGAAATGTCCATTTATGAAAATAGCCGCCCACGTGTAAACATAGCCTTTGTTTGTATGCAGTTTGTGGAGCCTGGGCTGTCTACAGAGATAGCGTTTTTTACAGTTTGATCAGCGGACAGGCAGCAAGCAGATAGTGAGGAGATGTTTGCTGTATAACAAAAAATGTTTTATGGTCTAAAATGCATGAATTCGCTTAGAGCGCCTTTAAATAGTAACCAATCCTACTAAGGTCACATTAGTACTGGACCACATGTTTGTAGTGCCTGCAAAAAAATAAATTCCTTAGAGATCCCTAAGAATAGCATCCCTTACTTCCCTAAATTTGGATTTGCTGTTTTGGTATGTTTTACCTGGCAGTTCATACTACTTCTCAAAGTTTTGCAGTCTTTCTTTAAATGTTGTTTTTTCCACTGTATTGAATGGCGTTGCAATGTATCGCGTTGCACTGTCAGTTAAAGGCGGAGTCCACGATGTTTGAAAGCCAATGTTGATATTTGAAATCACCTAAACAAACACGCCCCTACCCCAATAGAATCTGGATCTTCGGTTGATAGAGCCGCCCCACACATACGCAACCCGGCAAGGATGTCGGTTAGTAGACACGCTCCTTACTGCTGATTGGCTATAAGTGTGTTTTGGTAGTCTGCCCGTCTCCTTTTCCAAAGCGTTTTTCAAACATCGTGGACTCCGCCTTTAAGGAGCGTCACTTGTTACTGTCTCGTTTATACACAGGCGCTGCAGCTCCCCCTTGTGTTTTTTTAAAGAGATGTGCAATCATTGTGGTGATCTGAAATCATTGGGATGAGGTCAAACAATCGCAATGAGATGATTATTTAATCATTGTGACAGCTCTAGCTACCCTGCACATTTTACTATCATTTTTACTACCATTGTGTAGTGTTATTTGCCTGACCATCCTGGCAAGTTTGGTGGCATCACAATAGATATATATTTCAATCTAATTACAGGCAAAATGTAATTTCTGCACAAGTAACACACCAAATTAATATGCAAAAATACTGACAGTTCCCACACAATTTCAAACAATCCCTCTAAATATAACCAGGTAGTCACGTCATTGTCTAAGCCAATCCTGTTATGTCCGATCCAGCAGATCTGCTTGATATAGTGATGTTATAGTTGCGACTTTACTTTCATATTGTTGCACTTTTGTATTTCAGAATGAAACAGAATATCGCACAAGGAAAATAGTGGCAGTTGCTTGTGTTATTCACTGTGGATTGATTAGACATAGAAAAGTAGGCATTTCAGTTGGAGGGGGTAGGGTTAACAAATGCTCTGCCTAAGCCGTCTGCTAACATCACCAGAGAAGGATCGCCACAATAGGTCGCAAGCATATTTTCAGATTTTGATTAAAAGTTTATGAAGGCACATGACTTTTTTAAATAATGACCCAAACACATAAATTGTTTATAATGAACCTGCCATATTAAATATTTAAAAAATAAGAACTGTCAGATTGGATTTCATAAGGACTTTAAGGATTGGAAAGTGGCATTACAAAACTTCTAACCTCTAATTTATCTCACATCCACTGATTTCCTCTAAATATTATACCAGTTTATATTTAAAAGGGATCTGCCTTACCCGCAGCTTCACATCTGATGGCTATCTGACCACAGAATGACTGACTACATGCTTGCTGAGCTTTGATCCATCTCTCATCAGGCCTTTCAAAACATGGGACACTAACCAATGATAAAGCGGTAGGAGGCACGACCGCTGACACAAAAATCATCCATTCATAAGCCTAACAAGCTGGTGCCTTTCCTTTGAGAAAAGAAAACATACCTTAAGAGGAACACAAAATATTTACTTAGATAAATGATGATTGAATTAAGAACAAAATTACTGGAGAAACAGTTGGCGCCTGTGGCCCTTTCGTCCAGGCCAAAAAGCCTCATTATGCCGGGGGCATGTTGGGTAAAAGAGGTGTGTGCGGTTAAAATGTCAGTGTGGTGAAGTGTTATTTATTTTCACAAACATCACCCCATAAATACTCACATGGATGTCTCCACTGTATTCACCAATCAGGAGCTCTGACAGGTATACGTCTACTCTTTTCTCCTTTGAATGGGTTATAGCAGGACGGTGCTGACTTGACTACTGTAGTCAGTACATGTAAGGTCCTTTAATATCCTTAAAGCTTTCTCTATTCATAATTCACTTGCAAGGATGTAGCAAAATAATTTGTTTGTCAAGAACTGAGCACTGTTCTCAGAATCTATAATTGATGCAAAATAATCCTAAACATTTTATTTATTTTATAATATATATCATATAAAACAAATTTACCATTGTCAAATCATAGTAACCAAATTGTAACCATGATATTTGTCATAGGACTATTGTAATACAAATGATAACTATAGTTACTACAGTTTAAATATAATAAACCATTGATAATAATGTTTATGTGCTCCAAATATAATGTTCTATTAGAGCTCATCCATCATCCCACGTTTTAGTGAAACTTTCATTACTCTTATTAATCGCTTCATTTATTGACATTACATTTTAAAGGCGCAATGTGTACATTTTAGGAGGATCTATTGACAGAAATGCAATATAATATACAGTTTATAACTATATTATCACTGGTGTACAAAGAACTTACATAATGAACCGTTATGTGTTTACCTTAAAATGAGCCATTTCTAACTACATACACCCCGGGTCCCCTTGCATGGTAAGGCGCCATTTTGCACCGCTACAGTAGCCCTAAACAGACAAACTGCTCTACAAAGCACGTTTCGTCACTATTGACCTCATTGCTTGACTGGTTACTCTCTGTTGTCTCAAATGATGACATCTTTGTCCTGTGTTGGCCACCATAGCTTCTCTATGTTCAAGAAAAGGGAGTGAGCTGTGGTTTGTTGCTAGAAGGGATACGGCAACCGCCAAAATCTTCTGAAAACTCGCTGGATGAGCGCTGTTCCCAATCTTACCCCTAAACCCAACATCTTGCGAGATATCTGTATTTGCTGTATCCCTTCTAGCCAAAACTGTGGGCCGTGGATTAAGCCGTTGTGATTGCAATTTACAACCACACAGCTAGATGGCGCTAAACTTTACACATTGCAACTTTTATATAAATGACAACTGCTAGGAAATTGACTTTTTTACACCAGCTGCTATGGCATTTTGGCAGAAACTGTAGTTACAATGGTAATTTTGTGAGGGGTTAAAAACCCACTGAAGTGTCCTAATGTGCAGCTTGGGTTGATTTACAGGAACAGGAAAGTGTAGGGTGGATATTGAGTGGCTCCTCCTCCTTTTAAAACATTTACCTCATAGCCTGACATCTGGGGCACGTTCAATCTTACACCGGTGCACAACGTTTTGCTACGGTTTCCGGGTTGAACGACATGTTTCCTGGAAACGGTGTGCAACGGAATGCAACAGGTTTTAGAAGCGTTTTCTCTTGTTTGGTGGGTGTGTCAGAAATGTCGGCCCAATCAGCGGCAAGATGTATAAAACCACGCGGTAGTAAAGAGACAGTTTGCTCAATGGGTTCAAGTTGGAATGTTGTCTTTCATTCTGGACGGCAAGGTCAGTGACTTTAACATTGAGGGTCTTTTACAGTATTAAACACACATTTATAACGATTTCATCAGTCCTCAGAAACATTTAAAAAAGAACACAAAGAATGGCCTCTCAGCTACCGTGGTTGCAACGCTTACGTCATCACAACAGGGCGTTCAACGCATCACCGTTTCTGTTTAATAAACGTTGTGCAACGTTTTGTCGGGGCTGAACGCAGCCCTGATGAGAAGCTGAAGTCTTAAAAATCATTGATCCGTAAGATTAGTGTGTTTATATCTTTAAAATGTAAATTTTGTCAATGTTTCTCAGCACACTTCTTTATAAATACCCTTAAAGCTAACATACATAAAAAATCCCCCCCAAAAAAACAACAAATTACTAGGGATGTAACGGTATTATACATTTCGTGGTATTGCGGAAATAAATTTTCACGGTACCACCGTGGTCACATGATTCGGTAAAACATTAGGTCTTCCGGGCAACACGTGCAGTTTTTTTCCGGCCAAGTGAAGCGAGTGGAGGGACGCGGAAACTACAATTCCCATAATCCCATGCGTGCCACTATGATGCCTCTCTACAAGTGGAGCAACAATGGCGGAAGCAAAAGAAACGCAAATTTTAAATCTGATGTGTGGAAAACGTTCGCGTTCGCTGTGACAAGAAACGAGAAAGGACAAAATGTGATACAAACATACAAAAAAAGCAACCTATGGAGGCTGCAGACTTCCGATTGGGAAACGCGCCCCTGTATTGAGTGAGCTGACCTCAGCTCTAGGTCCAGCTACAATAAGTAAGCTGCTATTTTCATTTTTACTGGGTTGTTTTTTGTTTTCAGGAATTGAACCATCTTAAAACCCATCATCTTTTCCTGATTCTACAATCACAACCGTTGTTTTCAAAGGAGTACCAAGCATTAGCATTAATAATAATAATAAATAAAAAAACTAGGTCAATTAAAGGAGGGACTCAATTCTTAAAACCTGACTGATTGGGAGTTGTTTAAAGTTGACAAACTAAACTGAAACTTTTTTATTTTATTTTATTGCATGGTCTAATTATTTTTGTCCTTTTTATAAAAATTGTAAACACTACACTACTGTCACGGGTGAGAACCAGGTAAGACAAGATGAGGCGAAATACGGATCCAAATGCAGTTTATTCCAATATATATACAAGTAAATAAGCAAAAACAAGAGCTAGAGAACACACAAGGGACTGGCGACATCTAACAACGAACGACAAAACAAGAATGAACAGGCAGGGTATAAATGCAAGACAATGACCAATGACAGAGCAGAAACAATGAGTAACTATGACAACACACAAGGGGAGAAGCATGATCACAATGAATATCCATGGTAACAAACAAGGGGGCGGAGACACTAATTAACACAGGGAGCTACACTAGGAACAAGGGTATACATGAACACAGGTTAAACACAGGTACACAGAGACATAATATAAATCCAAAACACAAGTATAACAAAACACAAGAATCACATAACACAGGGACACAGGAGGCACTACGTTACATAGCCCCCCCTCAAAAGGGCGGCTTCCAGACGCCCACCAGAAACAAGAACCCCAAAGTACATAAGTCCAGGTGGGCGGAGGTATGGAGGTGGACCCGGGGGAGGGATGGTGGGCCAAGCCCATGAAAGTCTAAGGGCCAGGGCGGAGCCGCAGGCGGAAACAGGGACCAAGGCGGCGCCGCAGGCGGAAACAGGGACCACGGCGGAGCCGCAGGCGGAGACAGGGACCAAGGCGGAGCCGCAGGCGGAGACAGGGACCAAGGCGGAGTCGCAGGCGGAGACAGGGACCAAGGAGGAGCCGCAGGCAGAGACAGGGACCAAGGAGGAGCCGAAGGCGGAGACAGGGACCAGGGAGGAGCCGTAGGCGGAGACAGGGACCAGGGAGGAGCCGCAGGCGGAGACAGGGACCAGGGAGGAGCCGACAGGCGGAGCCAAAGGGGAAGAATGGGACCTGGGAGGAGCCGACAGAACTGGCAACCAGGGCGGAGCCGGCAGAGCGGGAACCCAGGGCGGAGCCGGCAGAGCAGGAACCCAGGGTGGAGCCGGCAGGGCAGGAAGCCTGGGCAGGTCAGGAACCCAGGGCGGAGCCGGCAGAGCAAGAAGCCTGGACAGGTCAGGAACCCAGGGCGGAGCCCAGAGAGGGACTGGATACCAGGGTGGTGCTGGTGGTACCAGGAACCTGGGTAGAGGAGAACAGAGAGAGGCCCTCTGGGCCTGGTTAGACGGGGCAGTGAGTACAATTACAGTCATTATGGACCAGACAGTGAGAGCCAGGAGCTTGGGGACAGCCATCTTGGAACAGACGGTGAGTTGAGAACTGGCCATAGTTTTGGTGACCATAGAAAGTCTTTGGAGCTTCGGGATGACCACACTAGCATACCAATGAGGCGCAGGGGACTCAAACGGCACAGAAGACTCACTCGGCTCAGGGGAATCAGAAGACTCACTCGGCTCAGGGGAATCAGAAGACTCACTCGGCTCAGGGGAATCAGAAGACTCACTCGGCTCAGGGGAATCAGAAGACTCACTCGGCTCAGGGGAATCAGAAGACTCACTCGGCTCAGGGGAATCAGAAGACTCACTCGGCTCGGGGGAAACAGCAGCCTCACTCGGCTCGGGCGAATCAGACGCCGCACTCGGCTCGGGGGAATCAGAAGACTCAGGGGACTCGGGGGACTTAGAAGATTCATGGGAATCGAGGAACTCAGAAGATTCATGGGAATCGGGGAACTCGGGAGATTCACTCGGCTCGGAGGACTCGGGAGATTCACTCGGCTCGGAGGACTCGGGAGATTCACTCGGCTCGGAGGACTCGGGAGATTCACTCGGCTCGGAGGACTCGGGAGATTCACTCGGCTCGGAGGACTCGGGAGATTCACTCGGCTCGGAGGACTCGGGAGATTCACTCGGCTCGGAGGACTCGGGAGATTCACTCGGCTCGGAGGACTCGGGAGATTCACTCGGCTCAGGGGACTCAAGGGAATCAGAAGTCTCAGGGGACTCGGGAAACTCAGAAGATTCAGTAGACTCAGATGACTCAGTGGGTGTTAGGAAGCTGGAGACCACAGGACGAGGGACCCCAGCCACCCGTACAGATACTAATGGGGCATCCAACAGGCTGGCGATGAGACATTGGAACCTTGGCAGTGTTGGAGAGTTCATCAAAGTACTTTGGTGAGGAGGAGTGGGTATGGCAGTCATTATGTGAGACGGTTCGGGTATGGGAGCCATCTTGAAAACGGGTGCAGGTGTTACTACTGCACCTTTAACAGCTGGAACAGTGATGATGTTGGCCTTCTGATAAATCGGAGCTGGTATGGATGTGGGAAACTCGAAAACTGGGGCAGGATTAACAACAGCGAACTGAGGTATGGAGTGGGATGAAGTGACAGCCATTTTGTGCGCGGGCGCTGACACAGGGGAAACAGAACTGGTGAGAACAGCGTCCGTGCTAACAGCGGATTGCTCGGCCTTGGGTCTCTTCCTTCGCCGCCGATGATGTGAGCAATGCGCTGGCTTCATGTTGACTGGCTCGAGTGTCTTTACAGTCTCTGCTGGTCTTTCGGCGGGGAACTCCCACAAATTCCATCGGTTACGGTTGTGCAGGTAACCGACGAAACCCCAGAAATCCAGTATACGCAGCCCGTCCACCTCTTGCTGCGGCACGGGTTCGTCGAGACATTCATTAAAATAGTTCTTCAGTTCAGAGTCACTGAGATCTAGGCCATGCGAAAGTGACCAGAAAGTTTGCGCAAAACTGCGAACAGGTTGCCCCTGTTGCCGGAGGGAAGTCAGGTCGGCGAGTGCATTCCACCATTCTTCCTCCGTGGTGGGGGGTGAAACGTGCACTCGGACACTGCTGAGACGGAGCATAAGGACACAGGGAAAACACCAGGGAACTCGGGAAATCACGGGAAAGAGGAATTGCTGCTGGATCCTGAAGTGGTCGTTCGTTCTGTCACGGGTGAGAACCAGGTAAGACAGGATGAAGCGAGATGCGGATCCAAATGCAGTTTATTCCAATATATATACAAGTAAATAAGCAAAAACAAGAGCTAGAGAACACACAAGGGACTGGCGACATCTAACAACGAACGACAAAACAAGAATGAACAGGCAGGGTATAAATGCAAGACAATGACCAATGACAGAGCAGAAACAATGAGTAACTATGACAACACACAAGGGGAGAAGCATGATCACAATGAATATCCATGGTTACAAACAAGGGGACGGAGACACTAATTAACACAGGGAGCTACACTAGGAACAAGGGTATACATGAACACAGGTTAAACACAGGTACACAGAGACATAATATAAATCCAAAACACAAGTATAACAAAACACAAGAATCACAGAACACAGGGACACAGGAGGCACTACGTTACAACTACACTACACATTGTACATTGTAATGTTCAGTGTTGTTTAATAAACACTTATGGCAGTTTTTCCAAGTCTTCATTTGTTTTATCCTTCCAGCAAATGTTTCAATAGTTACCGTACCGTGGGCACCATACCGAAATACTACCGTACCGTGATTTTTTGATACCGTTACATCCCAACAAATTACTATAATTTTGATATCATAGGGACTTTAAAAGTGCAGTCAGGGAGTTTTAGCGGCATCTAGCGGAAAGACTATTGCAACCAACGGCTCAGTCCAAAGGTCACATGTCACTTTCAAAAACGCATAGTGAAGCTATCATCATCTGAGACAACGACTGTGTCCGAAACCGCATACTGTACAGTATGTACTGAATGAGATAAAGTACCTAATTACTGACCGTAGGTACTGTATAGTATGAATCTTGGTAGTATGAATGAGATTCGGACGTACTACATCCGCCATGTTGATACATCATGTGACATACGTCGTCATCACGTCATGTCATACCAGCGCAAACACAACGGCATCGCCACCGACGCCTCCTCTTCTCCGTTGGATAACTCTTCCGGGGCATCATGGGATAGTAAAGTGTCCGTCGTATGCACACTTCAAAATCTAACCGTAAGTAGTAGGTCATCCGGGTACTTTTCGCATACTGTTTTTGGAATACTATGGCTGCGTCTGAAAACTCTAAATTGCTGCCTTCTGACGTAGCTTTCCAAGGCAATAAGGCATTAAGGCATGTCCGAATTCAATGTTAGGTGATCCTGTCTCCTGAGATACCTATGCGTGGGCGTACAATAAGAATGTGATTGGTCGAGCCTGGTTGAGTTCGAAAGAATAAAATGGTGGCCAAGGAAGCGACTGGAGCACAAATTTTGTGTAAATAAAAGTAGAATTTCACTTTTTACACTTTTTAATTGCATTTCTAGCGAGAAATTAGTATTGTAGTTTTCAAATATGTGATTAGTTATCACAAAGGTGGTCTCTGTTTATATTTCAAACACGCTGCCTTTGAAGTGTGTCCGAAAGTCTTTCTCTGAGCTGCCTTCATGCCTCCGAAGTCTTTTGCTCATGAGGCAGCGAGGCAACGAGTCACTGCCTTGAGTTTTCGGACGCAGCCTATGTATTTGGACATACTCGCCTACTGCTTTTCGCCTACAATATAGTATGAAAGTAGGCATTTTCGGACGCAACAAACGTGAACGTAGTGACAAAACGCACTCTATAAAACAGTTTGTCCGTTTAGGGCTACTGTAGAAACATGATGGCGACTTCCATGTAAGTGGACCCGCGGTGTATGTAGATAAAAATGGCTCATTCTAAGGTAATAAAAACAATGCAGTTCGTTTTGTACGGTCTTAACACACCACTAAATGTATATTTTATAGCATTTCTGTCAACACACATTCTTTTAAATTTTACAAATTGCACATTTAACAGTGCACATACGAACCGCACTTCATATTTCACGTACAGTGTTATATGAACTTTAACATCGCTGGTCAACATTAAATTACTGAATTTGTGTAGTTATAATAATTGCAGACAGACTTTCTAGAGGTTTCTGGACCCTTCCCTCATGACCCGTAGGCGCAGCCACAGTAGCTCTCGGGATTGCGTAACCACTCAGCCGATAAACATTTCAACAGCGCAATATTAATTTCAACTTTAATTTATTTCCAACCTGCAACACATAAAAGTTATCTAATAGAAAGCAAAATTGCCTACATAGACAACTTAAACCACAGTATAATGAATTCCGTGTGTTTTAAGCTTTATCCCCCTGTGGTTCCCTTCCACCAGATAGCATCCCAGAATCAAACGCATTATCAGTAGAGATCCACAGAGACCATTATACGCTCTATTAAAACCAGTAAAATTCCCATTATACCCATTAAATCCATTGGTGATGGTTTCTATTGTAATGACAAAAATATACTAACTTATATATTATACTATAATAGTATGAGCGCACACATAGGGCTTAAATATGTTGTGTAGGTATGCAGCTCACTAGTGGTCTGGTGCATGCTTGTACCTACCTTTCTGTAGGCAAGTTGCAAGTAGTTGTAGGGAATTCTTCTGCTGAAATCTTGAATGACATCTTCACTAACTTTATGCATAGACTGAGGTCCTAACTTTCCCTCGATGCATTCATTCATACAATGCGCCCTATAAAGAATCACTTCATAGAAAGTATCCTCCTGAAAATCACCAAAACGATGCTGATCTCTGCATCTCAACCTGCACGTGATCCTTGTGTGGCGCACTTCAGAGAAAGAGTTCAGCGCGCTCTCCATGTAGCGCACAACATCGCTATAGTTCCCTCTATAAAAAGACTCAACTCCGTTATCGTAAAGTAGGTCGAAGGGTTGTAGGGTGGCCGATGACAGCACGAGTGACTGGAGGACGCATATTGAGACGCCAAAGATTATAAAGTTCACATCCATCTTTTCCGAAGCTGCGAGCTGGTGCGCGAAGTACTGCGCTTTGGTAAATAATGGATAAAATAGTACGTCGCAGAAATATGGTGTTAAAAAAGAAAAAGGCTAACGTTAGTGAAAAACGACCGCTTTAAGGCAGTTTTGTTGTCATTCATTATGAATGAGCGATTACCGGGGACGTTTCTGTAATGACCCCCCGTCTCCTCCCCTCCTGTCTGTGCAAACCGGTGCAGACTCCTCCCCTGCCGCCCACACGAAGGGAAAATGACAGTGGTTGAAGATGACCCACACTTTCTGACTATTGCAAAAGTTTAAAAGGAAGCGACGTTTAAAATTTTCCGTAGGGTCACTATTTTTGATCAAGTTTAGTAAAGAGTTAACCCTATTACGCACTATTTACTTATTTAAAGATATTACGATGAGATGCTCAGACCGCCACGAGCACATATTGTGGCTGGTTAAATGACTCCCTCTAGAGGACCGAAATCGTACATAAACCAATTTTTATACCCAATGCGATTTTTTAAAATTAAAGAACCAGATATGAAAATGTAAAAAAATAAAATTAACAGTATTGTAACAACAAGAAAGACGGGAACTATATACAACATGTAAGTCTACATACAGAGACAAAGAAAGCGTGAGCAAAATAAACTGATTGAATATATAAAAAATTATAACTTAAACTAAACATAAAATCTTAATAATAAGTACGCCTAAAATGGCAAATCAATAAATGAACAGAAACATTAATAAGAGGAAAGCAAACGAAAACTTATTTTTTCCTCATGTGGCGCTGCGCAGACGAATCGACCTATGACATCAAAGTATCGCTGTTCGAACACTCTCGCGGTCTGCGCAGCGCTGCACGTGACTCGACTGGTAACCTTGATGCACATAAAATCTGGTTTAGCGTTATAAAGAAAAGTAATAACGAAATTCATGTGTTAATTTAATTCCATTCAAATTTATTTGTTACAAAGCAACTTTAGTTTACATGCATTGAATAGAAACAAAGAAAAGTACATAAAAATTAAATCTACTTTAAGCCAGACCCCTAAAAACTCAAGGCAACCCACCTCCCCATGCTGAACCAACAAATACTTTCCCAGTCACAGTTTGAAGGAAATCAAATGTATTTCCTAATAAAAAAAATGTAGCCTAATGAATAATACTAATGTGAAGTAGTGAAATCTTTAAGAATGTAATTGGACCATAATAATTACCTCACATAATAGCAAACCTTCATATTTCCAACAAAGAATTTGTTTTTATTTTCACTTTAAAATATTTAAGATATTGAAATTATTATTTGTTCATTTAAAGAGCTATATGTAGAACAGCTGCCTTCTTTTCACAATGACACAGAATATACACCAAAGCTTAAGTAAAGGTGCTAAAAAGGGTTCTTTGAAACCATGCCATATAAAGAACCATTTTTGCTTCTCTAAAAAAATTTTTCACTTTCAGTGATTCTGTGCAGCAGGTTCTGTGGATTTCAAAGATTCTTTATAATAATAATAATTCAATATAATATTTTAATTCAATATAAATTGACATGTGCAATCCAATTATTGTCTATATTCTGTTTTTGTTGTTGGTCTTAAGTCCTTAAACATAGTCTTTATCAGGATTCTTGAATTTTGGAGGCTTACTAACATTAGCACTGGATCGCAGGTGTGTTTTGCTGCAGATGCACAACAGCACGCCTCCGAATACACAAAGGAAAGCTGCAATGAATCCAGCAAACAGAGATCTGCCGATATCTTTCCTATAAAAATCCAGCACAGAGAGTCAGTCAACATTTTGACCACCCAAAAAAGAAGCTAGCAAAAGAAAATTGGAAACATTATTAATCAGAATGTTTCCCACCTGTTCTCCTGCTTTTCCTTCTGAAAATCAGCAACAATTTCATAAATGAACCAGCTGGTTGTTGACAAAGCACACAAACCTAGACAGAAGAAGAATGTGGATATTATTCTTAATGTAAAGTTTATTTCTAACTGGTATAATAGCGGCAATTGTTACATTTATTACATTTTCTTTCATAATCATAACTCACTGATAACGAAACTATGATTTTGTCAAGCAATAACCATATGTAGTGTGTATGGTTAAGGCCTTTTCACTCTAAACACAACAACTATAACGTTTTTAAAAAGTTATACATTTAAGCGAATAGCCGAGTCCACACTTCAACTTAAATGATATAGAGAAATTATATTTTGGGGTTTACTTAAAAGCAATTTGAGCTGCTGAACAATAATACACTGACGAGCCAATCAAAATCCATTTGAATTTAAAGGGTCCACACACTTAAAACATAATACACTTTAATGTATTAAAAATAAACATTACCACTAAGGATGAAAAGACATCCCCCCGTGACAGCGACTTTGTCCTTCAACCGATCCTCTCCATCCAGACATTTTGTGCAACTGAGTCCAGCGAGACCAACAAACACACCAATGCCGGAGAGTGCAATGCTGAGGATCATCATTGCTCTTCCCACCCGGACTTCAACTACAACAACACAGAATTTGATGAAGATATTTGCATTAAATGACAAATAAGAGATAAGTAACCGAATAATAACTAACCTGACGGATGTAGGAACGAATTGTAACTTATGCACTTGACCTGAGACGAGCTGTCCATACTGCACTTCATCCACAGGCCTTCAATGATGTCCATAAACGTGACATCATCATTGTCTTGCTCAAAAACTTTCCATTCATTTGTAAACGTAGCTACAATTAACATAAATAATCCACAGATGGACAGAATGTAACCGATAAGCTGAACCGCCATTGTCATAAAAATCTTCTTGTTTCCAAAGCTAGTGTTCCTTAGACAGTTGTATTAATTTTAGCTCTTCAAACATACAAGAAATACTAGCGGTCAGGATCATGTGTCCACTGCTAAAGTATATCAATGCACACTAAGTTATCTGGGCTGTTATTTATAATCGTAAAAGTAGGTGTGAACTATCAATGATACAATGACGATCAGAGCAATGAGTCGGTTTTCCTGAAAACAGCAGTCTTACAAAATGTAGGTTTTGGGTTGCTTGGTGGTGTGGCTCACATGCATGATGCAAAAGCCGCTAAGTGTCAATTCCATCCAAAAAATTAGATAATGATATTAACCGAATGCTCTCAGCACGTATTGTATATTCATTAAATACTTTTGCTTCAAATCCGCTTAATCCCGACCTCAGGCCATTCAGAAATACCGTTGTTGGCAGAATAACGACATAATGATTTTTCAGCAAAGTCCTCTAAGTGCATGGAAGAAGCATTGGATGAATGATGGCTCAAATACGCGAGGGCGAGTTTTCATCCAGTTAAAGGATGTTTACTGAATATATTAGGATATTGATCGTATTTTTAAGTCTTTTACCTGTATTCAGAAAGGACAGAGAAGAGTGAATACATTTTTGCATGTACCTAGAGGGTTTTGCAGCAAAAGACAAATTTGTTAAATACCAATGAAATGACTAAAGTGGCATTTGTGAAAATAAGGCATTTCAATTACTTTTCAATAAACTTTTCATTGTAATAAAAGTAAAATTACTGAACCTAAGCATTTCAGCCTGAACAAAAATGCTTATGTACAAGAAAACTTTTGAAATTTTGTGTTGCATGAAAAGGTCATACAGGTTTAGAGTAACATGAGGGGGAGTTCATGTTTTCAGTCTTCTCTGAACTTTAATGGGAAGGGGTTGATCATTATGTTTCACGTAAAATGATGTAAAAATCCCTTTTAAACAAGATAAATCAACACATTCTTGATGACAAATGTGATGAAGTGAGTGATACAACATCAGTGTTTCAAAGACACACATATTAAATCAGAGAACTGTGTGTTTACAGGACATTATGCAATGTTATGCATGAACAGCACAAACAAATTCAAATGAATTTCATTGCAATGCCACATACAGTATATGGTCCATAAAGGTATTTGGACATATATGCAACACTAATGTCTTTGCATTCGATTAAAAATATCAAATGTAGTGGCATCAAATACAACCTGAGTTTTTTTTTCCAACTTGGAGTTATGCAGCTGTTTTCCTGTAACCCACTGTAGTTTAAAATTAATGTTATTCATGGCAACAGTTTGTTCAAAGTTAATTGATCACTAAACACTAACCCCCCGTCATTACAGAATAAAAAAAACAGACTCATGCAAAGCATTTTGGGAACCAGAAATCCTCATCAACCTTTTTCTGTTTTTTCCCCAATCAGATTTTGCTTCCCAGAATGCTTTGGATGAGGCAGTTATTTTAGTTTTATTATGTAAAGATAAAGACTTGCTCATGTTTAATGTTCATTTAACTTTAAACAAACATACATTTAAATCTACAGTAAGTTACTGGCAAACAGCTACCAGTAATACTGTAATTTCTACAGAATTTTTTTACAGTGTGAAAAACAAATGCTTTAGTGTAATAAAGTGTAATAAATGCCTCATAGTTTCTGTGATGCAATAAATGCAATTTTTTATACATTGGCTTAAGTGTCCAAATACTTCTGACCTATGTATATTTTGCTCTTATTCATAACCGTATGATGTTTCCTCCTTTTCGCGGTTAATGACTGTACCAGGAAACAACTGGGAGGGATTTGATATTTTTAGACTCAATATGGACAACAATATGCCGGGAAGACATTTTTTTTCATTTATTAATATAGTGACTAATGCTAGTGTTGAAATAATAGTTCAATTCAATTCAATTCAATTTTATTTATATAGCGCTTTTCACAATTGGTGATTGTTTCAAAGCAGCTTTACATTAATAGAAGCAGTGGAAAGCACAGAAAAACGACAGATAGCACAACATAATACACGATAGCACAAGCAGCTAAATTTGATGCGGCTATGAATCAACATTATAAGCGTGCGTATTGCTAATGTAACGTAAAGAAGAGGGTGCTAAGTTAAGCCCAAGAGGGCTGCCTCCCCGGGTTGAAAAACCCCCTAGGAGAAAAAAAAAAACCAGGCTCAGCCGGGGAAGTAAAAAAAAGTCATAGGAGGGAAAAACCCTTGGGAGATATATTTATATTGAAACGATTAAGGAGATTAGGCGGAGGTTAAGCGGGTTCTGCCGGTGGTCGTTGGTCATGCATCAGCTGGGCATCACGTTGAAGGTCTGCCGGTGGGTCAGAGGTGTGCCGACTTTCACATTTACCGGAACTGGGTCTGTTTGTCTCATTGTCCTCGGAGAGGAGGACGAGACATAAAGAAAGAAAAACAAAACCCAATTAGCGTAGGGGCCATTCATATGTATACACCTGTACATATACACAAACATATATCCATATATATCCACACATATCTATATATACATATATACACATATATATACATACACACATACACACATATACACATACATACACACACATGTACATATACGTATTGAAGATACAACGTCATCCTAGTGAAAGACTCTGCACAGTTTGGTTTAGGGAGAATGAGAAAAATGCACGGGACGGCAAATGTTTTGGAAATGGGTGCAGTGACACCCTTTTAAGGACTGAAGTCCCGCCCCCGACTAGTGGGCTTAACACCACAAATCTATACCCATCGTGCTTTATTGAAATCCGGACGAGCAAGGGAGTAAAGGGGAGACGGGGACGTGACTGCGCCAGCCATCTCCCTGATGCCTGTCTGGGCTTCACAGTACTCCCCTACTCGACTCAGAAACCTCAGGAGAAGGGCCGAGCAAGTGATAACATAATGCCATACATAACTTTCAATCACTCCTCTGCGCTTGGCAATTAATGGCCCGATTCGGGGATTTATTGGTGTAGTTTTGAAGTTTTGGCCTTGTATTGTGGTTTGTATGTGCACAGAGTAGCGTTTCTTTTCCTTGTATGTAGCCTTTTCTATTTTATACGTGACCTTTGTTTTTAAAAGTTTATGCCCGGCTCATGGTTTGCTGCACATATGTAAACGAGTAAGGAGAGATTAAACATTTTCTTAAGAATATTTAGTTTATTTATTTATTAGGTTGTTCAAGCTATCTATTGTGAGATGAGTACCATTAATAAAACAATTATGTGAATGCCTTGTTGAAGAGAAAAGTTTTAAGTCTAGATTTAAAATTATCGACTGTGTCTGATTCTCGGACATCGGTTGGTAAATCATTCCAGAGCTTAGGGGCTAAGTAGGAAAATGACCTTCCACTTTTAGACACTTTTGATAGTCTAGGGATAATCAAGAGACCAGAATTTTGCGACCGTAGTGTGCGTGATGGATTGTATTCTGATAGTAATGAGGGTGCTAGGCCATTTAAAGCTTTGTAGGTGATTAGTGATATTTTAAATTGTATGCGATATTTAACTGGTAGCCAGTGTAAAGATGCCAGAATTGGGCTTATGTGGTCATACTTTTTAGATCGAGTAAGTACCCTTGCGGAAGCGTTTTGAACTAGCTGAAGCTTGTTTACTTGATTTGCATGGCATCCCCCGAGTAGCGAGTTACAATAGTCTATTCTAGAGGTCATAAAAGCATGGATAAGCTTCTCTGCGTCAGATGTAGACAGTATATGGCGTATTTTCGAGATATTTCTAAGATGGAAGAATGCTGTGCGGCAGACGTTGGCGATATGACTATCGAAGGATAAGTTGCTGTCGAACATCACACCTAACTTCCTAACCGTGGAAGTTGGCACCACAGCGCAGCCATCTATGTGCAACTTGTAATCTGACATATTATGTTTGTAGCGATTCGGTTCAATAATAAGTATCTCTGTCTTATTGGAGTTCAGCTTAAGAAAGTTATGTGCCATCCAGTCACTAACATCGCTAAGGCAGTCTGTTAGCTTAGAAAACGTGTGTGTTTCGCTGGGATGTGAGGAGATGTAAAGCTGGGTATCATCCGCATAGCAGTGAAAACTTATGTTATGTTTCCTGATAATGTCTCCTAGAGGTAACATGTATAACGAGAACAGGATAGGACCTAAAACCGATCCCTGCGGTACACCGTATTTAACCAGGGAGTGATACGACTCTTCCTCGTTTACATAAACAAAGTGATAGCGATTGGTTAGATACGACCTAAACCAGGCTAGCGCCTGACCACTGATACCAACATAGTTTTCTAGTCTATTGAGTAAGATTGTATGATCTATTGTGTCAAAGGCTGCACTAAGGTCTAATAATATAAGAATTGAGATTTCACCACGATCGGATGTTAATAGGAGGTCATTTGTAACTCTAAGCAACGCTGTCTCTGTGCTATGGTGGGGCCTGAATCCTGATTGGAACTTTTCATATGTACTATTATTTGTCAAGAATGTGCGTAACTGGCTTGCCACTACCTTTTTTAATATTTTCGAAAGAAAAGGGAGATTTGAGATTGGTCTAAAGTTATTAAGCTCTCCCTGATCAAGCTGCGGTTTTTTAATCAGCGGTTTAATAACTGCTAGTTTGAAAGCTGTTGGAACATATCCTATTTCTAGCGATGAGTTAAAGATATTTAGAACCGGGGTTGACACTACAGGGAATACCTCTTTAAGCAGTTTTGTGGGAACGGGGTCTAATATACAGGATGATGATTTGGATGATGTAACTAGTCTAGAGAGCTCATCTATTGTAGTAGGTTTAAATGAATCAAGATGTTCGTATTGTAGTCTAGTGTTAAGTGAACTAACGGGTTGAGTGGTGGCTGCCTGGGTAGCTACGATGTTTTCCCTTATAGACATAATTTTGTTAGAAAAGAAGTTCATGAAGTCGTTACTATTGTGTTGAAGTTTACTATTGGTTTAGTTTAGGTGTTGAAAGTTTATTATACTTTATAAACAATTTACTAGATGTGCTTACTTGTGTGCATATGTATAAATCTGTACATACAGACACTGAATGATTTTGATATACATACATAAGTAATTGATATGCTGGCTGAAGCCATGTGCAGAATTACACCTCAGATGACAATAAGCCAAGCACAATGGGAAATTTGTCCTCTTTCTTTCTTTCTAATATGTGCAGACACAGAACATCTGCATGTCCTACATGCATTATTGCAGTAAATGCACGCAAAGACTTCGTTAAATGACTGGTTGCTAGTATACCGTTTGGAGGACATTGTTTATGAAGTATAATAAACTTTCAACACCTAAACTATTATTTCAACACTAGGATTAGTCACTATATTAATAAATGAAAAAAACTGTCTTCCCGGCATATTGTTGTCCATATTGAGTCTAAAAATATCAAATCCCTCCCAGTTGTTTCCTGGTATAGTCATAAACCGCGAAAAGGAGGAAATGTGTGCATATGTATAAGTCTGTACATACAGACATGTACTTGGGTATCAAAGTCATTCAAAGTAATTGATATGTGGTAGCCATGTGCAGAATTAGACCTCAGATGATGATAAGCCAAGCACAATGGGAAATTTGTCTTCTTTCTTTCTTTCTTTCTTTCTAATATGTGCAGACACAGAACATCTGCATGTCCTACATGCATTATTGCAGTAAATGCACGCAAAGACTTCGTTAAATGAATGGTTGCTATACAGTATGGAGTATATTAAATACACACACAAACTACACTACTAACGTGAACAAATGATTTTACTGTCAGGCCCTCACAAGCACAACAACACCAAAACAATGTTTGTTTTAACAAGGTTATGTCTGCACGAATGCATCTAATGTGTGTACATGCACTTCGGTTTCACTTCAGAAACATGTTGATTTTATACTGTTAAGTATTAAAAGAAAGAAGCAAACAATAAAATTGTTGTTGCTGGTAATATCATTCAAAGTTAAATTAAAATATATATTTTAGATTCTTACTCCCACTTTGCATATAAAGTAATCCAGACATGCTAAAATACACAGTGTGGTATGCACTCATGAAACAAAAGCACCTGCTAGTATTTAACTACAGTACATAGCAACTACAGGCTTAGTTTACCTTGTAAACATGTTGCTGGTAACTTAGTTTAACTAGAACATTTGTTATAGTCAGAACCAGTTGTAACGTACTTGCAAAAGAACCTCAAATGCATCATTGTAAGTTTCACATACTATACAACAGCTCTGGATTGGGGTGGGGTAGGGTGGGGCTTCATTTAACAAAAGATTGAAATACTTACATTACAACTGTCATTTGTGTAAGATCTGTACGTTTTAAAGGTTTAATAAGACATTGTTTAAAAATGAAAAGCCAACAATAACACTAGAAATGTTTCATGGTTAAAGATAATTAACAAGTGAAAGTGTTGTATCTGAATTGACATGATATCTAGCGCCATCTAGCGGCTTTTCTTCATACTGCCTGAATAATAACTTATTACTGTACAACAATTCAACAATGTGAGTTGTAATAAACACATATTTGGCTTATTTAAAAAGCGACAATATGCATTTTCATTTATATTATGCAAGTAGGAAATTACTTTATAATGCAACAAATGAATCCACATTCAAATACATGGTAAAAATTCAAGCATTTTGTCAAATTATGTTATGTCAACTTATTACAAGAGAAAACTTAAATAATTTGTTGAATTGACTTGCAAAGACAAGTTTTAACTTTTTCTACAGTGTATAAATATATATTAAGTAGCCTACACAAATGAAAGTGTATTACAAAATCTATTAAACCTATAATGTAATAAAGGTCTGATAGTGTATCACTTTAAAGTCTGGATTTACGTTAAACAGCTATTGCCACATGAGTAAATAGCTGAAAGTGAAACATTGATTAGAAAATTTTTATTTGTAACAAATTCAAACCTGGGATGAGAAAACTTACAGCAAAGTGATGCATTACACATATTATAGTACCAATGACTCGCTGTACTTGGATGAGAAGTGTGTTGTGGTGAATAACATGAAATGTCACGACTGACCAATCAGAAACAGAAGTTTTTCAGAGAGCTGTGTAATAATGTTTTTAAATGTCTTAACTAAAAGTAACTAAAGTTGTTTTAAAGTTTTATAGGCTAAACCTCCAGACATTAGTTATGAGTTCATGTCAAATTTTCCAGTATGCGCCCCAGGACTCGAACCTGTCTGGTGTCATTCCTGTATGGGAAGCCTACAGCCTGGGGTGCAACGACCTGCTATTACACAGCGTATGGGAATGCATGAGCTTTCTCCCTTTATCCATCCTTTATACATCTTTAAACATGTCGTACACGTGCACAAGATAAAGCCTATTAATGAAAGCATGTAATGCAGACACTGCACATTATGGCATTTCAATCGTCCTGTAAGCTAAACATAGCCTACATTCACAGACACTTTTGTCCAAAGCAACTTTCAGTGTCAAACCAATGACCTTTAGTTGCTAGTGCTCTACCAACTGAGCTATACATTGGACGTATACCTCGAGTTATCTAGTAGCTAAATTTGTAGATCATTGCGTTTGCAACTTAAAGGTCATGGGTTCGAAACCCAGAGAACTCACACACTGATAAAATCCATAACATTGTAAATGGCTTTGGATAAAAAACATATAAATATAAAAATAGTTATACTTTAATATTTAGTATAGTAAGCTTTAAAACTGACCGATAGTATCCAAGAACTTTACTATAGCCTACTATACTAAATATTCAAGTACTACAGTATTTACTAGTTTATAAATTCACTACATAATAGCCTACCATATTCATTAACAAAGTTTAGTAATTACTATAGTATACTACAGTATAATTACTAACTGAAGTTGACAGTTTTTGTCATGTGGGAAAATTTAGCAACATGAACCCATGTTGTTACTACAATAAGAAACCATGGTACTTTAGTAAAACCATGGTTTTGTTAATAGTAATTAATACACCAAAAACATGCTTACTACTACACTTTCCAGAAAAAAAAAACTTGTAATTTTCCTAAGGGTTAGCCTACTTTATTCAGTGTTTGAGCCATCTGGGAATCGAACCCATGACTTCTGTGGTTGCCAACCCAATGCTCTATAGCACAGGAACCATACATGAACCATAAAATAAATGATTTTAAATGCACCAGACTGTGTTTTTCATACATGGGAGCTGTTTGAGTTTGATGAGCATTGACTCGACACACCCTCATGTGACCACCTCTACCGGTTTAACCTGAAGATGCGCCGCAGGTCAATGACGAGAATTAAAGCAGGTTCACATTCACACCTGAGGACCGACACGCCTAAAAACTACAGTACCGACACGGAGGAAAAAGTGTTGAGATTACAGTTCTGCTCGTGTTAATATCTTTAATTCAACAGCAGGGTTGCGTTTCACTTCGGAGTGCTGCTTATTGTCGCTTCACAGTCTCCTCAGGTGAGTAACTGGTTCTGTCACTCACACATTGCATACAGTAGCCTAGTTTGACGCTGACATGAGTTTAATGTGAAACATAAACGCGGTTAAATTAAGAAACACATTAAGTTTATTCAATAAAGACACTGATAAATTGGTTAAACATGCGTTGGAATTGACTTACGTTAGGAGGGCGTTCACGAGGGATGCGTTGCGTCAACGTTGTTTTTCCTGTAAATTGTAATGTGTTTTAATTGTTTTTATGCACGTTTCAAAGGGACGTCATTTGGCGTAAAGTGGGGTCTCACGTATTGTTGCGTTCTGTGCGTCCAGTAAAACAAATTAACTTTTAAAATGCGTCTCGCGACACGATGGCTGCTGTGTTGTATCGTTTCGTTTGCGCGCTGTGTGGGGCCTGAGTTCTGAGCTGTCAATCATAACACCTTTATAAAATCGTTTACATTATTATTCGTTTTTAATACTTTTTAATAGTCTAATAATTTTAATAGAATAATAATGTTCAGTAATTGTAGACAATAAAAGTAAAATGGATCTGAATAATGCTGCTAAATGGAAATAAATACATTTAAAGGGAATTATTATTAATAAATGGGGATGGGTAAAAGATGAACGGTTTTAATGGATTTGTATAAACTAAACAAAAATGGTTTAATTAAATTGTTAACCATTTTAACGTTTTTTTTTTTTTGCACTTTACGTATAGTATGACTTATAGCGTATCATAAGTATCATGTCATTTAGCATTTTATGTCAATTACCCTGGTTAGGCTATACAAAAAGAGAACAGGCTCTGAGTATAAGATTATTTATATTTCTTTGTTTTTATTATTTCAGATGTTGTGTCAGAACAGAAGTTGTGTACCTGTAGTTTTGGCCTGCAGTGTACACTGCTGGGAGCCGTGGCTGAGATGAGCACGAGGATTTCAGTCATTGTTTCTGGTAGTGGACGCTGCAGATATTCATCTCACTACGCATGCGCGAAAATCATATCCACAAGCCTGGAAGGAAAAGGGCCAATATAAAGGTGGTAATATACTGTATATACAGTAGGTTGCATTGCTGTATAAATGTATACTGTGTATGGATGTACAGTAACAAGCAAGATCTCTTGCTGCCAATGGATGGCAGCAGATAGCAAATAAAATATTAAGGACCTGTGTTTCAACATGCAAGCAAATGTGAAAATCTTTGGCATGTAGGTGAACCTGCCCAGTATAGGCAGTTGGTTGGCATTTGTACTTCCTCATTCATTTGAAGTTGAGCTCTTTTTGTATATGACAACCACACCAAACTTTCCATTTGACTGAAGTCATTGCCATTCTGCTTTTATATACACACACGCAAGAGTTTTCATCAGGTTATGGGTTGTTTATTCAAGTCAGACATGTTGGATTACAAATATGATCTACAGACACAAACATACCCTTTAAAAGTCATTTATTTGGTATTTACAGTTGGCCAGTGGAAGCTATGAGAATGTGCAAGATACAAACACTTGTAGCCGGTCACAAAACGTCTCCAGCAGCAGTTGATTGTAAAACTGGCATCAATGTGACTTACGCTAAAATATCTTTCGCTTGGTCATACATACACATACACGATGGTATATCAGGTGCTGAAAGATCATGTTACAGATTTAGACAAAACATTTGTAAACCAGATATTGTTCTTTAGATGACAAAGCATTTTGTCAGCAATACTTTCATCCCTGAAAGTTGAACAGTTGGCACAGGTTCAACACTATCTACAGTGCACATCATGATATGCACTAGATTGACACAGCACTAGAGAGCAATATATGCACATTCATCACTAAAACACACACACACTTAAAGTGATTCAAAACTGAGTCAGCAATACAATTTCACAAGAAAAAGGTTCATTAAATCACCATGTGTTTAAGCATAGCAGCATGGCAACTGAATACATGTTAAAAGTTTACTGGCCATGCCTTTCGTTGGAATGCACCAACACAAAACAAGCATATCGTCATTCTCGAAAGCGTAAGATGTTAGCGTTTTCAGCACTAGCGACCAAACACTGGTCTTATAGAGGCACTAATGCGATACAAAAGTAGCTGCTGTCTTCAGTTGTATATGTACAGGATGCAACATGTAGCCCACACAATCATATTCCCATTCCCAAAAGCAAAGTGTGGAATATCCAATGGAATGTAATCCCTTTGAAACACATTTGACAGGAAATATGGAATGTCAACTATGAACAGTAAGGTACCTGTAAATAAAGTCCTGATATGCTGATGGCACTTTCAATAAACGGGGGACATACAGTACTTGTTGTTTCCAAAGGAACCAGGTGAATGCATGGTATAATGGGACACTTTTATAATATCATCCTACACTACATATTCAAAAAGTATAAAATAAATAGAGTATTAAATAAATAAAGTGGTTCCATTTGAATTGAACTTGGGGTGAGATGTTTCTCCTAAAAATTGAAATAAGAGACACAGAAATACAAATGAAGACTTATCTGCAAATGTTACATATTCTTTACATTTATGAATTTATTTATTGCTAAAAATATTGAAATCAATTTAAAACCAGCCTCACTGTAATTGCAAGTTTGAACCATATAAAATTAAACAGCTCATATTTAGCTTAACCTTTCACATCACATCTGTTTAGTCACCCTTTGTTGATAGCACAATTAAGCTTCATTGTCATTGTTTCAAGCCTTATGTTGTATCCCGTTCATGGAAAGTGCCAGATAAACATTGCTAGAGTCACGCTGGTTTGTTACTGGCAAGTTTGAATGCACTGTAAATTTAGCATATGAAAATGCAAGCTTATAAACCTATGAATACAACTGTACCAACATCAATGCTACTACATGCCTGTTTAAACTTTTTATTGTTTTTAAACTATAAATAAAAATGTATAAAAATAAAACATGAGTAGAGCTGTATTTTGTGGCCACTGTTTTTGATTCCAGATAACAAGATTTGTAAAGACTCAACCCCACAGACAGAGTTCACATTCAGCTAGCATGCACTTGAACACTGGATCATATCAGTAGGGCTATACCCACCTACAGAGTAGATAAAATGAGATGACACTTTTTGGACACTGTAGGTGAGAGGAAAAATATCCCAGAGGCACCCGAAGGCTGGGCATCTTGAGCCCACAGTATCCGTGAAGTTGCTCACAAATAATGCACGACCATGAAGTGATGCCAAAAGTAAAAAAAAAATCACCTTTGATCGTATTCTTACTTTAGAAACAACTGTGAAGGCTACATGACTGAAGAGCCTCACCTTGTGATTTTAATTGACTTCCTGTCTAGAAATGTCTAGCTTCGATTACAATGAAAAGTATATTAACAAGCTATATAAACAAGATATTGGCATTCAATCGAGATATTTAAACTTTGCATTTAAGTAGATCTCGTCAATGAATTACATCACTGGTTTGAAGTAACAGTCTTGTTAAAAGGGTCAAACAATCAGCATTTAAAGACAAATTGAAAATAATATTAAAATATATCCTCTCAAATCAATAAATATATAGCATAAAGCTATGCTGTATATACTCAAGCATCCTTCATTTTACAACATCCTTGGAAATCAGAAAGTGTGCTAGAAAACAAATGTTGATCTTCAGTAGCATGGCATAAACAAATTGGCTGTTTCATAGAGCTGTGCAGTAGATCCCTCCTGTCCAGTCATCCACAATAAGACATCACATCATCAAAGCGAACAGGAACCGTCCCTGTCGCTCATTAGTTCATAGCTCCGAGATAAAATACTCTTTCACGACACAAAGAGACAAATTCAGCTCACCTGATACATTGAGCTGACCGAGAAACTTTAAGAAAAAAATAAAGTGTCAGTAGATTTTTGTTGGAAGCCTCGCAAACAGTTTTTGATCCTTCCCTCTTCATTGATTCGCAAAGTAACAAGCCAAAAGCAAGGAACGGCTTGTGATTGGACAGCGGCGGAGGTTTACGGTCACTGTCTGTAATAGGCACCTAGAAGAAGGCCAGGAAGGAGATCATAAGCGATTTGACTTGCAAAACGTGATACCTCAATTGAATTTGTAAGTGCATTGGGTACCTTTGTAAGCCGCCTCTGGTCTTGACGGAGGTCGAGGGGAGTAGGGGCTCTCCACATAAGCGTAGCTCGGGTTTATGTTCTCGTAGTGATGTGTAGGTGGAGGTGGCCTGGAACGAAAGCAGACAAAATGAGTCCAAAAGAAAGATGCCTACTGATTATGGCCTAGTTAGGGCACTTCTTACTTCCTTAAATAAATCCCTATAATGAAACTTCTTAAGTCACTGAAGAGGTTTACATACACAAACAGATCTGCATGCTACACAAATAGTGCATTATGGGATGCATATGTGCAGTGATTGAAAGTGGCCTTGCAGGTTTGTGATTTTGTCGTAGTTTCTGGTACTCGTCTTCACCTCTATAAACTTCTTCTCCTCTATACACTTCTTCCCTTGTTCGTGGTCGTACGACTTCCTCTTGCATCGGCTTGTATGCATATAACAGAAGAGAGCATTTCAGACAGTTGTGTAGAGAGGAACAATTACAGCAGAATAAATTAGTCTTCAGTAAAATCCCATGTTCAGCATCATCTTGGGACAAGTGGGATGTTAATTACCTTGTATTCCAGTTCATGTCGTTTTTTCTCCATGGCATGTTTATCTTTGTCTCGGGATCTCTTGTATTCTTTTTTCTCTTCCTCCATCAGCCGGCGGGCTAATTCCTTAAATTTAAATAGAAACCAGATTACACTTTGAACATATTAAAAGTCACGACGACCCAAATTTGCACAAAAAAATGAACAAAGTCGTACCTCATCTTGCGCAACTTGTGCGGCGTGTTTGTCAATTTGGCTTGCCTTTAAAATAATAAGCAATGAGTAAACAAATACACATGTAATCAAATATACCTTGAGCATTGCGATCAGTTAATTTATTCACCATACCTTAATTTCCTCTTCCTGTAACCTGCGTGCCACTTCCAAGTCTTTCAACTCCTGGTCTTGTAGGTCCAAGTTTGCCAAGCCATGTGTCGCTTCTGTCATTCCATACTCTCTATGCATCCTCCGGCCTGAAGGGGGCATCAGAGTTCACTTTAAATATTACACTTCAGGTTAACATAAGCACTTCAGCAGCTCATGCAGACATTTTTGTGCAAATTAATTCAGAAACTGAATCTGAATTCAGATTTAGTGCCAAAGAAATCATGCACACCATTTCAGAGAGTCTACACCCACACCCGAAAAGTAAGGAAGTCACCAGTGCATAAAGAATATTAAGTTTGATAGTATTCCCAACACCAGAGGGCACTGCAAAATCACCGGACCTAGGTCCATACCTCTCTCTCTTTCTCTTGAGGAATGGCCCTCATTTGAGGGACCTCTAAGATTTAGCTCCTCAAACACATCATTAGGACCTGATGGTAGCCTTTGTCTGTTCTTGTGGTCCTCCCACTCCAGGCTTTCCTCTGACCGTCCTCTACTTGGTTCGCGATTGTAATCGTCTAGTTCCAGCTCCCTGCTTCTGTGTCTCTCTCTATTCCCATTTCTGACTCTTTCTCTGTGTCTATCTCTGCTACCGTGTCTATGGCCGTTTCTGTCCATTTCCCTGTCCAAATTTCTGCCCCTTTCTTCAACTCTATCTCCGCTTAGCATTCGATCTCGACTTCTTGCCCTGTGGTCTTTCTCCCTTGGTCTTTCTTTGGTTTTCTGTCCATTACCTTCTCGTTCCCTATCCCTATTCCTTTCTTTTTCCTGTGTAGCAGAATAATCTTTGGTAGGTTTTTCCTTTCTGCGCACTATAGGTTCCTGGTTGTCTCTGGGTTCTTCCATCAAATCCTGTTTTTTTCTTCTGCGAGGTTCTTTGTAATCGAGATCTAGGGGTGCGTTTCTTTCTTTCGCATAGTCTTCTGAGTGTTTTGGTCGTCGCTCGGGTGAATGGTACTCTGGGTACCTCCCCCTCCCTGGACTTTCTGGAGGCCTCAATAATCCAGATTCCGACGGGTCGTATTCTGGATATCTGTTTCGGGTAGCGTGACCGTTATTGGGATATCTTTTTCTGTCTGGGTCAGAAGAATCATATGGGGATCGGCTACTACTGTCGTCCCGATACCTTTCTTTTTTATAACCCGGAGAAAGAGAACCGGGATGCTGGTGTCGTGGGTCCAGCGGAGGTCGGGAGGCTAAAATCAAGTGTGGGGGAAAAGGAGTGCAGATAAGGAGAAAAAAACTTAACTGGGTTAGTACACAAGGGGTTAGTTCACTAATAATGCAGGAAGTCAAATAGCAAACAAGTCTATTACAGATAAGTAGTGCCAAGCTGTTCAAATGAAGATGTTACAGCCAGGGTCCAATATTAACTTTTTAAAAGTGTTTGAGAATAAATTTTTGTAAATTACTTGGCAAATTTACCGTTACATTGCAAGTGTTAATTTTGGACTCTGGTAGCAGAAGCTTCATGTGAACACATTAGAAAAGTCCATATTCTTTTCATTATGAATGTTTCATAAGAATGAATTAGGTTATTGCAGTCAAGTCTGTTATTTTAGGAAAGAAACCCACCACTATATTTTAGAGTTTTATAGAGTTTTTAGCTGCTATAAGATATTGATGTGTTATCAAGTGAATGTACTGGCTTCAAACCTGTTTATTTCTAATATAACTGTAAAACATGCAAAGTAACCTAACTTAACCACTTATAACTACTACTTATGACTACAGTAAATCTAGACTGAATGCAGATTCCCGGACAGGGGCTCCTAGTCCCAGATTAAAACGCATGTTTGAGCTGCCTTAATTTACAAACAACTTGTACCGCCATATTTTAACGTATATCAGTGGCATTATTTTGTCTCAAGATGCACACCAGTAATGTTTTTGTAAGGTATGTTTGTACAAACTACTTAAATGTCCTATAATATATCTAAGGCCTAAGTCCTGGCTTAACCTAAACCCTGTCTGGGAAACTGCCGCTAAGCGTTTACACACACATGTGCCAAATTTGATGTTGTTGGCCCTCTCCTACAACTCAAGTTCATTATAATAGATTTATACTGTAGGGTGAGGATTTACATAAACGTGCCTGATCCCCTCCTTCCAACTACACACATCACTGCATAAATGCTGTGCAATTATATGCGTGCTGGCGTGTGAATGGAGCTTAGCTATGCTGTTACAGTTTGGGAAAGAGAGACAATATACATGCCAGCTAAAGATATCCAACAAAGCCATCTCTAGGAGTGGATCTTTTACTCTGTATGCACTGTGCAGCTAATCTGTGATTATCAGGGTAGTAGGGATGTGCAGATTCACATTAGTAAACTGTCTGATATGAAGTTTGTCTTAAGAAAGCCTAGAAACAGCTAGACAAAGTGCAACATGGTGGATATATCTTATCAGGGTTCCCACACCTTGGTTAACTTCAAATTCAAGGACCTTTCAAAAACTTTCCAGGTCCAATACCCTCAAATTCAAGGACTAAATGTGGGGACACATTTCAAGTAAGACCAAGGTTACATAGTGTTACCTTTTAAGATACATTGTTACAGATCCCTTTCGAGGGAACTCGCGCTGGGTCACTGCGGTGACACTTTGGGGACACCACCAGGGATAAGTGCATCTGAATGTGTATATCAAATTCAGCCAATGGTGAGGCTTAACGACAAAGACAGGGTGACGCGGGAGCCAGGAAGTATATCTCTATCTGAAATATTGCCATAGACGGCGTTACAGGGACGCAGGAAGTATGGCAAGGGAGACGCAGCGCCTCGTTCCTTTCTCAGGGAACAACAGTGACATACGTAACCAGAGACGTTTTCATTTGTCACTATGCAAAAAAGCATTTTGGTATGAATCAACATTTGCATACAGAAGATATAAGCATTTAAAGTGAACAGTTTAGCATGCGTGACTAGACTAGAAATTTTATGATATTATCCTACACTACAAAGGGAATAATATGGATTTTGTTTTTCAGAAAACTTCTTGCATAAAATAGATTCAAGCACTTTCAACGACCTGTATCTATGCATGTATATTTTCAAAAACTTCCCAGGGCCTTAAATTCTTTTCCCCCAGATTCACAAACTTTCAAGGATTTCAAGGACCCATGGGAACCCTTGTCTTATACACGTGTACATAGGCAAACTATTGAGGAGCTCAGATGCAGAAAAGGCTAAACTCCACCTCCATCAAAATGAGATTATGATATCAACCGAATGCTCTCGGCACGTATTATACGTTCATCAAATATATTCGCCTCAAATCTGCATAATCCCAGCCTCAGGTCATTCAGAAATACCAGTTTGTTGACCGAATCCATTAAGAGCTTGATAAAAACATGTCAGACGCACTTAAAGGATTTTGCATCTGAGCTTTTCAATTATAGTACGCTGAAATGTACAGGGTACGGCCCTTACACGCACACACACTTTACAAAACATCAAGAGAAACGAAAAGGAAAGAGATTTTAAACAATGACCAACTGATCAGTGTTTGCACACTACACACTACACCTAAAGCTCTCTTCATTAGGCACCTACTGTATGAATGACAGATCGAGTGCCAGATGAAATCGGATGTTTGTTTACTGAGGCACACAAAGACCCTATGGGCGGCCCAAAATGCCTGAAAATTAGCGCGTGAGAGAATGATTACATAACTGGTGAAAGCGAACATTTCAAATGCAACCAGTGGCATGCAACAGCAACCACTGAGGGAGGGCGGGGTCAACAACTTTGGGAAGAAACAAACATCCTGCATGTCTAGTTCTGCAGCATTTGTTGTGAGGCTAAGAAGCCTTTGCAGAATACGCCAGTGTTTATTGAACACACAAGAGTTTTAAACTAACATGTGGTCGAGTTATTCCGCAAATTGTTTAAGTTCACAACAAATAGACTCGAGTATGTGGAGTGCTTGAGGCTTGAAATACATTCGGAAATGAGTTACAGTAACAGCATCCTTAACTGTAACTGTCTGAAAGAGCTGAAACAAACCAGCATATTTAAGGCTTCGTAGTCAATCTTTTTTTGGGGGGGGGTGACAAACGTGACATGTGAGGAGTGAAGAAGGTGGTTGCTGTCTTTGTAAACCTTTTTTTATGAATTTTTTAAAATCCCTTCAGTACAGAGGACAAGTCACCTCCCACCTTTCAGCAGGTGGCGCTCAACACACCTTGGTCTTCGAAGTACGGGTCTTCAAAGTTTGGTTCTGGCTGCTTTTGACGTTTTCTCTCCTTCATCTCCCGCTCCTGCAGTTTGCGGGCGATGGCCTAGTGGAATACACAAAGATTACCTTGAAGAAAGGCGTTTCAAGACAATACAAAAGATGTAAACAAAGTGTGGGTGTAGTTAAGTCTACGTTTACAGAAGTGTTGAAAAAATATATGCTATAACAAACGATGTACAGTATGTGTGGTTATGTGCCGTGCCAATGGCCAACATTAACATACTGTGAATGTGTGTGTGTGTCTGGCTCTCACCTCATCTTTCTCCTCCTGTTGCCTCAGTTGTTCAGCCTGCCGAACCAGTTGTTCTTGAATCTCCTGAGCTATTTCATTGTCGATGCGTTCGCTGATGGGACGGAGTACAAGAAAACAAAACACCTGTGTTAACAAACCCGAGTTCTCACATCAGCCACCGCGGGCTTCATTTTGTGGACAAGAGATGACTGCATTTTTGAATGACAATTGTACAGCGCTGGGTGTGTAACAAGTTATAAAACACATATGTTACTATAAACAGATACATATTTTTCTTGCAATTAGCCAACTAATTAATTACAGTGCTTACTAGGGATAGGTCTCACATGTAGAAGTTGAATGAACTCGCACGTAAACAAAAATAAAAGGTGACTTACGTTTTTACTGTGTGAACTGTGTTACAAATTTATTTGATCTTGTAAACAGAAGTCAAAGTTTGTTTTTTAGTTATGTATCGCTCATCTAGTAACTCACTTATGTGTGTAATCCCTTCCTGAGAAGGAAGCACCTTAGACGCGAAATGTGAATAAATCAACTATCAACAAAAATAAATCTAGGTAAATATAAATATTTGGGCTGGCTGGATATTTTTGACAGCAGACACTGCCGCAGAGGGATGTAGGATATGCCACAATTGCCCCGGGGGCCGGGTTCTTTAGACCATAATCTACAGTATGCGTCTGTATGAACTAGGGATGTCCCGATCGATCTGCCGCAGATCATTGCATTAAATGACTTGATCGGTCCTAACCAAAATCTCGAGAGCCGATTTTGCTGTTTACTTTTGTCATCATAGGGCTCCTGAATGTGGCCTCAATTGGAGACCATTTTTATGCTGTGCGAGCATTTGTACAACCCTTTGCGTATGTGCGACCTGCAAATTTGGATTTCTCTCTTTGCCTTTACTGATATTTGTGTATGTTCTATAAGGACGTGCTGCCATCTTAACAGTGCAATGTGTCTTCACATCCCCATCAAACATCATATACACCACATATACACTCACCTAGAGGATTATTAGGAACACATGTTCAATTTCCCGTTAATGCAATTATCTAATCAATCAATCACATGGCAGTTGCTTCAATGCATTTAGGGGTGTGGTCCTGGTCAAGACAATCTCTTGAGCTCCAAGTTGAATGTCAGAATGGAAAAAAGATGATTTAAGCAATTTTGAGCGTGGCATGGTTGTTGGTGACAGACGGGCCGGTCTGAGTATTTCACAATCTGCTCAGTTACTGGGATTTTCACGCACAACCATTTCTAGATTTTACGAATGGTGTGAAAAGGGAAAAACATCCAGTATACGGCAGTCCTGTGGGCAAAAATGACTTGTTAATGCTAGAGGTCAGAGGAGAATGGGCCGATTGATTCAAGCTGATAGAAAAGCAACTTTGACTGAAATAACCACTCATTACAACCGAGGTATGCAGCAAAGCATTTGTGAAGCCACAACACGCACAACCTTGAGGCGGATGGGCTACAACAGCAGAAGACCCCACCGGGTACCACTCATCTTCACTACAAATAGGAAATAGAGGCTACAGTTTGCACAAGCTCAGCAAAATTGGACAGTTGAATACTGGAAAAATGTTGCCTGATCTGGAAAAATGTTGCCTGTCTCGATTCTGTAGAGACATTCAGATGGTAAAGTCAGAATTTGGCGCTAACAGAATGAGAACATGGATCCATAATGCCTTGTTACCACAGTGCAGGTGTGGGGGATGTTTTCTTGGCATACTTTACGCCCCTTAGTGCCACTTGGGCATCTTTTAAATGCCACGGCCTACCTGAGCGTTCTTTCTGACCATGTCCATCCCTTTATGACCACCATGTACCCATCCTCTGATGGCTACTTCCAGCAGGATAATGCACCATGTCCCAAAGCTCGAATCATTTCAAATTGGTTTCTTGAACATGGCAATGAGTTCACTGTACTAAAATGGCCCCCACAGTCAACAGATCTCAACCCAATAGAGCATCCTTGGGATGTGGTGGAACAGGAGCTTCGTGTTCTGATTGTGCATCCCACAAATCTCCATCAACTGCAAGATGCTATCCTATCAATATGGGCCAACATTTCTAAAGAATGCTTTCAGCACCTTGTTGAATCAATGCCACATAGAATTAAGGCAGTTCTGAAGGCAAAAGGGGGTCAAACACAGTTTTAGTATGGTGTTCCTAATAATCTTTTAGGTGAGTGTATATGCTACAGTAACCTAATTCACCTCTTAATAAAATAATTTCTGCTTTTCACTGAAGAACTGTTGTACATTATATGAATGCTTGTATATTTAATTCATACAATGAAGTCTGTGAAGTTTTATTTGCATTACTTTTTACAGGCATAAGCCTTTATAAAGGCATATTAAATTGCTCTTTAAAGAATTAATATTTGTTGTGCTTATTTATTTGATTTTCTATAAAAAAATATATATAGGCTACCTATCTACTGCAAGTAATATAACAAAGGCAACATCTGTGGTATTACTTCATCTAGAAAAAATTTTACAGTCATCAAAGAGCTTGCATATCAGCTTGAAGAATCTGTATCTGGCATTGGTATTGGCCGATCATGAAGACAACAAATGGGTACTCGGTATCGGCTGCAAAAATCTTGATCGGAGCATCCCTAGTATGTACACTACCGGTCAAAAGTGTTCAAACACTTGACTGAAATGTTAACTATGATCTTAAAATTTTTTTAATTTGAAGGTGTATGGTTAAATGCTTGAAATTACTTTTGTAGACAAAAATATATCTGTCCCAAACAGATAATAAAGCATTTTTGAAATCGATGACTGAATATTGAAGGAAAAACAGCGAATATGAGCCTAGATGAAATGTGAACTCCTTCAATATTCTTTAAAATTCATACCAAGGTAAAACTTTAAAAAGCTTCTTGATAAAATGGCACAAGTTCAGTTTTGCAATTTCTAGGCAACAGGTGACTGCATTTCAGATGATAAAATATAACAGAGTTTTGATTTATTTTGGATGCTTTTAGTCACCAACATAATTCCTACAGTTACAATGGTGTGATGCCATAGTTTGGATGAGTTTATTATTATTCTGTACTGTGGAAAAAATATATAAATAAAGAACAAGTGAGTGTTTCAAAACTTTTGACCGGCAGTCTATGTGCACTTGTAAAACTGGATGCATCTCAGGCTTACCAAAATATATTGAATACACCAAACCTGGTACTTTTCCACTGGCTCTGTACCTCTGCTACTGGAAACCAATGTGCATTTATGCTAAAGCAAATAGCTGCTACAGTGAGCTATGCAATGACTTCCCCCGAGGCTCACTGGTCTCTGCCGTGCACAAAACCCTGATGATACAATCAGCTCGGAGGCCTTGAGACATCATCCAGCAGGAAGAGATGCTTTATCCGCGAGTGGCATAACTCAACGTCAAAACAATTTACTAGATCTGCACACTATGACCCTCACAAGGCTTTCGTGCTGGGTCACAACCTTGCAGTGTATTTTATTATAAACTATTACATTTTCTGCCAAATTTATAAATGTAAAATGCAAACAGGACATCTTTGTAATGTCATTTACTCCTACTGACAGTGCTTAGCTCAACAAACAGGATTTCCCATTTGGCACTGCACCGCATGAGGCATCTGACTGCCCCACAGGGGGCAGCTTACAGTGGGACGCACTGATACATAAATTATTTATAAGAAGATGGCAATGCTTCATGTTGGCTGGTTTAAACCAACAGGTTTCCAAATGTTTGACTAAACTGTTCATTGTTAACCTCTGTATGATCATTATTGCATTGGCAGCAAAGGGTTTAAGAGGCTCTTACAGGTGTTGATGATGTTTCTTGCTCTCGGCTTTGGCCCTTTTGTCTTCCTCCTCCTGCAGACGCTTGGCCACCCGCAGGTCCTGCTGTACCAAACGACTCTTATGGACGTTGCTCGCCAAGTGACTTTCGACTGGAAAGGGGAAGAGTGAATGAAACATTGAGGTGTACAGACAACGGTTCACACCAACACAAGTAATTTGCAGACCTTCACATGACACATATATCTATTAAAAAAAGACCTGAAAAACTGTTCTGGGTCTAATAGAAATAAAGGAAACCCAACAAAAACAATAACCACTAAAATACAATAATAAAAATGGAATATAAATGTGAATTAAAATTGCAATGTGGATGTTTATCATGCCAAAAATTCAAACTTGGTACAAAAAAAGCTTTTACATGAATTCAAGTTGAAATGCTGAATTGACTCTTATAATTTTAACATAACTCTTTGTTGATGCTGATCGGTGCAAAGCAATCACATTTACGAATGAGAAAAGATTTTGAGAGTTGACGTCAAACATGTTGCCATCTCAATGAGTCAATGTGGCAGGTCCATAAATCTTAAATGGTGACGCTATAAACAGCGTCATGTTCCCATACGCTTCTTATTGATTCAGTGACAGTGACCATAAGATACACGTTCTACTGATAATAAAGAAGACCAGAAGAAAATAATTTAAAGCATCCACCTAATAGTTACATGATATAGATGTCTTATGAGTGATTTCATTAAATCATAAAAGTGCTTAACAGATGCTGAAACATCTCAGTCAGATCCCATAAGCTTTACTGAATAATCTGACATTTTCAATACTTTTCATAATAATAATCTAATTTAAAAGATCAAATACTCTTTTACGCTTTAAAATTATATCAGAATATTCTTATATTCAGAAAATATAATTATTGTCAATAAAAATGTTTTTTTCCTTTAATTTATCAATGTGAATACAGCTGGAAAGTCTTTGAAAAAAGTTTAAAGATGTTAATTTAATGGCCAAATGAGTTGTTTTGTTAAATTGTATAAAAGCTCTTATGGAAAAAATAACTGTAAACTAGACAATTATAAAAATCAGATAGATTATGGGCTGATGTGGTCAGTTTTGTGACGTACGTTTTTACGATGTGAACCGTGATTCTGGATGTCTAGCGTATCTCTCATTGGTGATGAAAACACAGAAACATAAATGTGGACCACAAAGTAGTCATAAGTAGCCCAGGTATATTTGAAGACTTTGGTTCCAAAATGCAATAAATTCATTTTGACTAATTTTGGTAAAAACGTGTTTTCTATACCAAGAAAGATGAAAACCACAATTTTTCTGTTACAAACTTTCACATAGCATCTTCTTTAGGTTATAAAAACATGAAAAATTGAAATCGATAACTTAATTTTCAAAGATTTATTATAAAAACAATAATAAAAAAAAATGCTATAAATGTATTGAATCAATATATAAATGGGCATTCATCGTTTCCATTTTATATTCATTTAGTTGACTAGTGGTATACACCCATTAAAAAATAAACATTAATGACATTAACCAAAACACTTACTTGTCATATTCATAACACTGTCATTGCTGTGGTTATACTTATACATTTTTCACAGCGATCCGCTGTAAAATGTTTTGGTCCTGCTTGATTTTCGTTGACTTTGAGTAAAATAATATTAAGTTTTTCATAAGATCCCCTGGGGTCAATGTGTTAGCATGACAGAAGCTTGATGCTGTCGGGAGAACAAGCACCCGAGTGCCTCTCGCGGAAATTATTAGATGTTGATGGCTTATGTTTCTTTCCCGTCACAGAAAACACCACAGGTTTATCAATGCTATTAAAGTATTATTTTGTTTTTGTTTGTTTGGTGATCACGAAGTACAAAGTAGATGAGGAAAACTAGGATTCCGTGTACTTAACGCGCCGCCATTGTTTGTTTACATTGCATGGAATGGTGCGCTGTGATTTGTTGAGCAGATATTGCATTCTGCAGAAAAGGAGGAGTGGCGTTTATTGCGTTTTGGGAAAAAAGGGAGAAAAGATGACAGAATAACATGATGAATATTGGTTTTTGCATAAATTAAGAATTTACTTTTAAATACTGACCTGATATAATACTGATTCTGGCAGTAACTCTTTTTTTTTAAATGGCGTTTATCGCGTTTTGGAACTCTTCATTTGTAGCAATAGCCAACAATACATTGTATTATACATGTTTATGCCAAAAATGTATTAGGATATTAAGTAAAGATCATGTTCATATTTTGTAAATTTCCTACCGGAAATATATAAAAAATGTATTTATCATTAGTAATATGTGTAGCTAAGGACTTCATTTGGACAACTTTAAAGGCAAATTTTCTCCCTCAAATATTTTGCACCCTCAGACTTCAGATTTTCAAAAAATAGGTGTATCTTGGCCAAATATTCAGCTTTCAGATGGTATAAATCTTAAGTTTAAATATTGACCCTTATAACTGGTTTAGTGGTCCAGGGTCACAGATTTGCTATAGGAGACAACCCCCCAAAAATAAAAAACTGATTTCTGTAGCTTTTAGTTCATGCATGCTTTAAGGCCATCAACACGCCAATGTATTTTGAAACGTTGACAACAAAATTATCAAAATTGATAGATAATTGACAAAATTATCTTTAAAATGTAGTTATTCTCTTCTAAGAAACGTTCAAAAGTGTTGATGACTACCTTCCCTAAAATATTTTAGAATGAGAACGTGAGACAAATGCTGAGAATATACAGAGAACGTGACCTTCCTGCCGACTAAACGGTTAGATGTGCGTCAATCCATGTCCATTCAGAGTTCAGCTGTGATCACAGACTGATAGTAGCCTACAGTTTGTGCAGACGATTATGCTTTGACTTAACAACATCTTTGCACAGTGTTATATCAAGCAGTGAAGGACGTTACAACTAAGGTCCTTGTGACCTCAAAGTGGACAAAAACATTTACTGTTTAAGATTTGTAAATGGCTTGCTTCTCACCCTAATAACATATGAGCTGTGGTCAATACATTATTAATTAATTAAATGTATTAATTTATTTATTTAATCCTGTAACTTTCAGCCTTTGTAGTTACTACTAGTAATTCCATCATGCTTTCTTATAAGCACACATTAAGAAAGAGAAGCAAAATCATTACTTATTAAATAACCACTGAATTAACCATGCATTTGTATCTATGGATTAAATCTTGATATCTTGATATTTATTGGTCATGATCGACCAACATTATACTGTATTTATGTTTTTGTTCATGTGCCCCATTGCTACCAAAGGGGAAGTCATAAAGCAGCCTTGACTTTCAGAGTTGGTTCTTGCAACTGACAGTAATTTATTTTACATGCCTTACATTCTTTTAACAGAAGGGGAATGACAGTAATGACCACGAACGACTCCTTCAAAACCCCCAAAAAACCTGCTAGGTTTCACAGGTTGCAACTTTCCTACATTCTCATTCAAGTGCATAGGATGATACAAAACTACTTACTTTCCTGTTCTTGAAGGTTGTGGGCCAGACAGTGGTCCTCCAGCACAGCAAAGTCCCGGCACACTGCAAACAGAGATCAACAGAGATATGCAGACCGGATTATTTATTGTTAACACAGAGCTACGTCACAGTTTTAGACTCATGCAGGCAGCTCAAAGCACAAACCTAGGTCAAATAAAGACCTTTTCCCCATATACTGTAACTATAACATATATTTGAACATACAATGCACATACAATGCATTAAGAGTATGCATGCAATTTCATAAAAAAACAAGTCTTTTCCAAGACAGGGTGGGTTGGTCTAGAAACTTCTTTGTAATGAGGCCATTATCACCTCGGCCCACAAATAAATATAACTCCAGAAAGTGAAACTGCGTCCTCCACATCCTCTTTTAGTTCGTTCTTTTCTGTCTTCTGTAAGTTTCTGCACCTGTGCTTCTCTGTCCACCATTGAGACATGGTTGATCATTTAAGAGAGAAAAACGAATAAAACGACAGACTTTCGTTTCCATAATCAGAATCAGATAAAGGTTGCAAATCAGTTTGAAAGGCATCACTTTTCTGTGAAATGAACCAAGATTCACACTTATTTACATATTTCCACTGTATGCTCAGGTTACATGTGTGAAGACCGCAACCATTTTGACAACATTACACACTTCTGAGTACTGACTACTAAATTACATGATTCAGTGCAACACACTATGTACTCTGTGTGTGCCAGACAAAAGAAGATGATAAGATTAAGCCAGTTTTGCAGACCAGTAAATAAAGATACTGTCCATCTGCTGCTCATAATCTCTTTTAAGCAACACCTTGTTTTTATATCGAGATAACCCTAATAAAGCCTGGTACGCACCAAGACTGAGATATTCGTAGATCCTTATGAGGAACTGAGATCAGCATTTATTTTTCATAAAGAAAGCCCCTCTCATTCCAGCGAGTTTACTTCTTGTTCAAACATAGCAATGGAATAACTAGCACGCAGATTAATAAACAAGTAACGCTGGATCATAGGACAAGTGAGTCTGTAAGCCTCATGTATTTTAGGAATGTGAAAATGACAACTTCAAAATCAACTAGTCGTGGGTGGCCTGAACTTGCAGTCGACTTAATTGTTTTAAATAAGTCCTGAATAATTATGGGTTTGCGTTAACATGATCCTCATAAGGCACATTTGAGGCATAATTGTAGGTATATCCAACCTGACTTACTAAGAAGTTGTTGGGTGACTCATGTAATTGACCATCATGCCCCACTCCTACTGAATTGCTTTCTACTCGCTTTAAGAATACCCAAGACTTGTTGGGGTGGCTTCCCGGACAAAGTTTAGATTAATCCAGGACTAGTTATATTAGGATAAAATGTAAGCAGTTTTTACAAACAAACCTTACAAAAACAATAAGTTTGTGCATCTTGTTGACACAAAACAATGCCACTGATACATGTTAAGATATGTCAGTACAAAGTGTTTTAAAATTAAGGCGACTCAAACATGCATTTTAGTCTGGTGCTAAGATGGCCATGTCTGGGAAACTGCCCAGTTGTGATGTATATGACTTGATTCTAATAGAAAATGTTTGAGATATAAAAATTATCACAGCAGGAATAAAAGTATTACATTTTTCCACCAATACCGATAGCAGAGTGATATCTGCTGATACTGATAGTCTGGTGGTTATATTAACTTGCATTAACTAAATTCTGAAGATTACATTTTCTGAATGTTAGTCATTCACATAATGACCATTAACATTGAACTCTAAACTAGTGATGTTTTCAACATTTTACTATACACGGAGCTCAATTTCATTGCATTATCTTGTTCTTTTTTGATTGAGAGGATTTATCAGCTATAACTTATCGGAAAAAAACCCTGCACTCCACAATACAACTTTGCTTATATGAAAAAAATTGTGCTTTACCGATATGCAGTTAAATCAGTCCATCAAAAAATTGACAAACTGATATACAAGCCATGCGACTGAATCAGCCAACTGTGAAAACCTGGTCGATTTATTTGTGTTAGTTATCCTTGAGACATAATGGATATGAAAACAAAATTCTCATTTCCCATTTTTTAAACTGATTTATCCATGTTTAGCATCATATTAGCCAAAAGCCATGTAGTTGATACATTCTGGTCATTATAAAACAAATCCAAACTACTATCACAATTCCCATAACAACATTACGTTGAAAGTGATCAATTGAGTGTTACAGTACGCAGGGTGTTTCGATTACTAAAGGATGCTACAAATTCAAACAAAACACGTATTATGACAGCCAAGTTGATAAAAATTTCTAATCCATTAAGATGACTTTGATATCAAAGCCATTACTAAACATGGCATGCCAACATTCTGCTCCGTTACACTGAAAGTAACAGTTAGCCACATTAGTGAAGTTGAATCCTCTCTACGGCAAAAAAACATAACCAACATTGAATGCATCCCCAGAGGCTTTAGCTGGGCAGCAAAAACAGCATATTTTTTAAGCCTGCACTTCTTATCCAGGCCAACATCCTCGACATTCCAGAAAGATATAAGAGAAGCTTTAGTGGAAAAACAAACGCTGAAACCTGAACATGAAACCACTAAAATCAAAACAAAAAACACAAAGGTAAACATTCTTTACAGAAACAAACAAACAAAAACCCACAGACAAAATGTGGAATGTGTTTTTTCATGATAATGTTGTGCATCTAAAGTCAGAAATATTTAACAGATCTTCAACAAGGCAATGTATGAACAGCAAAGACTTTAAGCACTAAAGTACTAAAAAGTTACAATATAGTATTTCAGAACGCAATTTGAGGCTTGGAAACGCACTTTATTTCTTTATAATGTTTTTTTCCAGATTGTTTGATAGCATGTAAATCAGGTTCTTACATTATGTAGTAACTGACTGTAGTACAACTGAATCATGGGATTTAATTAGAATAACAATGACTTAATTATCTATAAAAAATACAACCCACTCCACACTTTTTATCAATTCTGGTTGAAATTAGACGAGTAAAATGGGCTTGCAAAGACTTTTTAGGGCAATAAATCATATTAATGCTGACTCTGCTGCTCCAATATGACGCTCACTGCTAACCTTTTCACGCACGTTACAGTAACAACAATACTAGTTATCATCAATACATAGTATCACCCTTTCATTTATACGTTATTTTGTATCGTAAAGACAACAGAGGCAACGATTTAAAGCGGTTTGGCTGTGAGCGAGTAAGGCTAATTCAACGTCTGTGATTGACTTTCGCCTTATGTAAAGATTTCCATACACATTATGGCAGAAAACCGGTTAAATGACAAGAAAAATACCAGTTTACCTTTACATTTTATAATAACGTCATCATATTTAATCGTTTTGGTCGTTTTTAACCATAACCGTCAGCTGACAGCAATCTACCGCCGTAGAAACGGCTACTGTCTATAATGCTTTAATGTATAGCGCGCGTGCCATTCGCACTTTTCATTTAATGCAGAGACGCACTGCCTCACCACCACCACCACCACCATCATCATCCTCATCCTCACTCACCCTCTTTAACGCCAGGCAGGTTGTTCTGATCAATACTGAAATCAGCCATGTCGTCGGCGATATTTCAAAACGCCCTAATGCTTCTCTGGGGTTTTTTGAAGGTTAATGTTTGACAGACAGATGGCGGTTTCGGTCCGATAAATAAATCCCGATCGATGTCTACAGCGAGCTGTCGCTCTGATTGGTTTCTGTCGCCAGGCTTTCTTCTCGTTCACGCTGTCTGTCCCTCCCTCTCTCTCTCTCAGATGAGTATTATGAGCTCACAAGTACACACACACATACAATACACACACTGGAAAGGAACGCAATGTGTGTATGTTATGTTTCCTACGGATGGCGGGATGGACATACCACGCACGCGCAAACATTAGGCGTGTTCGAGTTCATGCGACGCTTCGCGAACCGATTGATCTATGTCATCAACGTACCGCGAGAGTATAAGGAACAGCCTACTCTAGTATCGCTCTCGCGGTACTTTAATTTCACACGCTGATCTGTCTGCGCAAGTCAAACACACCTACGACTACGTCAACACGCACACGCCTGAACCAGCGCGAGCATGAAATTCTTTGGTCCCTGCTTGTCAGGTTTGTTAAAACTCAATTATGGGAAATATTTATGTCCGAGTTTAAGCTCAAAGGATATAATGATCATAAGGGAACCGTTTACAATAAAATATATATAAAATTTGCTATTTTAGACTCTTTTAATTAAAAAAAAACGTCTTTGTAGCCGATATTTATTACATTTGTTTAAAAACTGCTTCATAAAGCATAAAGATTTCTGCAATAGGCCTGATTAGGCTGTAATACGGAAAATTTAAATTTGCTTTAGCATTTTTATCCAAAAAACTTACAATGCATTCAAGGTATAGCATATTTTATCAGCAAGTGTGCTTGCTGGGAATCAAACCTGTTTCTTTTGCCCTGCTAACACATACCATTTGAGCAACAGGAACATGATATTTAATAGGTTTCTATCAGAGGTGTATATTTAGGCTACATCACTTTAAGCATTTTGGCAGATGCTTTGAAGCAACTATCAGCATGTTGCAAGGCAAAAACATAGTATGTGTGTTCCCTGCTTGAACCCATGACTATATGCACCGCTAATGCAATGATCTACTACTGAGCTTACAGGGTGTAACTGTTCCCTTTACGTAGGTGTTATGCCTACTACCACAGACAAACAAGAATGTCATAGAAATTACGTTGACATGCAAACTTTAAACTAAAAGGCCTCCTACCCTCAAACCAGAGGCCTTCTTGCTGGGAGACAAAATTGCTACCCCCTTTTAGGAAAACATGTGCAGATATCAATCTACCAAAATGGGCTTTTATAATACCAGGCATGTTTTTATATCACCAAAATGAAACCACAGACGTCCACAGACTTTTAGGTAAATTAAAAGAAGAATGCCAGGAACACTCTACCATCTTCATATAGATTAATGATACTCAGTATTAGTGATTTACTCTTGTCCCAACATGGCCATTCTTATAACAATGTGATTGATATGTGGTCGTTGGCCCTGAAGACGCCTCAGATCATCAGTCGAACCTGTCACAGACCTTTTTCAGATATGGCTGTCTGACAACACGTACAGCGTCATACTTTGATTTACAGTGATGACACATCTTCGCGTCTCCACACCTGATTATAAGTGACCCTTCTGATGGACCTTCAGCATTAAGCTGTTCGGTCAGGTACGAGCGAATAGATCGTGTCCAATTCCTCTGTGCCATGGACGTAGTACCTTCAGGAAGTTTCTTTCCACGACTCCTTGCTTTAATTCTTCTGATAAGTGCTCTCGAAGTTCAGACACGAAGTCTCGCAAGTCCAGGTGAGTAAATGTCTTTTTGCAGAAATATAGAAAGTGACACAAGAAGATTGTTGTAACTTGATGAACTTCTTATTCAGTATTGAAAGCAATGTGTTGTTGTATTTACCATTAGCAAGTAAAATGAAATTGGATCTCTTTGCTTTAATGTAAAGTAAATATGCACATATAGTGATATGTTAAATAGCGTTGCTCCTGTTTGGGGTTAATTTGAGTCCATTGCATAAATAGTATAATATATAATAAATATAACAAACATGCATGTGTATCTCTGTGTGAATTCCAAATATGTAACCATGTGAAAATCTATTGCATTTTGTTACATAGGCTCTCTGTAATGTATGAAGGGTGTTTGAAGCATATTATTAACTCGATACATCACATTATACATATTTTTGAGCTATTAGAAAAGGTCTTGTGGTATCTAAGACCAAAATTTTGACATTGGCTGTGATCTGAAATATATATTTCCAATCTGTTTTTTAACAGTGAACCAGGTTTACCATTTAAAGGATGATTCAGATGTCCAGAGCAAGATCCTAGCGTATTTATTACGCAAAAACATTCTTCCTGCCAAAGAAGAGGATGTAATGGGTAATGTCACTCAATAACATGCATCTAGAATCATGTACAACTATACAACCTTACTCACATGTTCTTGATATATTGCAGGACTGGAGTTGGCCGGCAAAATTGCAGAGCTACATGAGGTTTGTTTATTTTTGGTCACGTGCAGAGGATTAAGTTTAATATTAAATAAAATAAGACCATTGTTAGTTTGGTGCCAACCTTTACTTTAATAAATCTGTTTCAGATTGCAGCCTTACAAGAACAGCTTAATCTAGAAAGGCAGCTGATGTCTAACGCAATAGAAACAGAGAGATCGATACCTAAAAAAAGAAATGACGGTGAGTGTGGAGTTAATATGTGGTAATACCTGATAATACTGGCCGTGAACCAGTTGTGCTTAACAGGGGTGTAGCAAATATTTTTAATTGATATGTTACGTCACCCATGTTACTTAATATTCAAGAGTCAAGCAGATAAGGTTTATAATATATACCCCTCTACATCAGATCCCTATGCCTCTACAAGAATGACACAATGTATGACATAATTTATATATTTAATAACAAATACACCTGATTTCACTTTTGTTAGTGGGTTGCATTTTTATTTCAAATTTACAGTGTTTGCCAGTTACATGAGAAAAAACTTTGTAAATAAATGTGTTTTCTAATTTATTTGTAGCCTGTTTCTGGAAATACTGCGTTTGAGAATGAAGATACAGGACTGTGATCATCTGCTTCCCAAAAATGTTCCCTAAGAGCAGAACATTTTTTATATGAAATTATATGTGTCATGATAATTATGATGTAGTCATAATGTATTTATGTATCTATTACATATATATGTACTGCTATGAAAGTAATGTATTTTATGTAAATGTTATATTAATAAAACATTAACAGAATTTTTTTGACTTTGCTCTTTAATATCATTGTGCAATATAGTATCCAACATAATCACATAATTATGCATGGATTTTACTACATTTAGTTTCAAATAGTTGTATAAAGCCAAAGGTTCTTATTTCCACATGAAAGATACAAAAATGGCTTTACTAAGACCTCTTGTCTCCCTCTAGTGGTTAGACACTGTTTTACATTACATTATTTCAAACATGCAACATTGTGCTTAAAGGAAAATGAAAATTTTGTCATTATTCACCCTCAAGTTGTTACAAACCTGTATACATTTCTTTGTCCAGCTGACCATAAAGAAAGATATTTGCAGAAGGAGCAGAAGCACCACTGACCAGAGTCCTGCATTGGGGTCGGGTACCCACGGATACCCGCATAAAAGTGTCTCAAACGGGTGGAAAACAAAGCGCACATTAGCCTGTTTCATTAGCCTATTTATGACGCTGTTGTGATGTTGAGAGATGTACGAGATAAAAAATAAAGCATTTTAATTGGAATGATTTTAGCGTGTGTGATTTATGCGTGTGCGGGTACGGGTAACAGGACAAATATTAATGGGTCCGTGTGGTTGCGGATTTAATTTTGATATTATCACGGGTGACGGGTTGGATCGGGTGCTCAACTTTGCGGGTACAGGCGGGAGCGGGTCTCCAAAAATGGACCCGTGCAGAACTCTGCCACTGACTTCCATAGTAGGAGAGAAAAACAATATAGAAGTCAATGGTGCTCAAAAACGGTTTGGTTACAAACATTGCTCAAAATATTTTCCTTTGTGTTCAGCAGAACTAAGAAATGTATACAGGTTTGTAACAACTTGAGGGTGAGTAAATAATTACATAACTTTTATTTTTGGATGAACTATTTCTTTCAGGATATGCAGATGCATTAGAAACCAGACTATAAAAAGTGAAGAGTTGGATTAACATAAAGTGTTACTTTAGTTGTTCACACTTAAAATTTTAAAAAAGTTATTTCAACTTAAAATTTCACTTGAAAAGTTTAAGTTGAATTTTATTTTAAGTGTTACCAATTTAAGTGATGTTTTGGGTTGATCCACCTTTTTACAGTGAAAATACCACAGTCTAAATTTGGGTGATTTTAATAGTAATAGATTAATACATGTCCAACAGACACAAGTACAAATGTCTATATTTCAATGTAAATTGAATAGTTGTGTAATTTTTTGGGTCACATTTATTTCTACAGCACTTTTCACAGATTTGCATAGTAGCAAAGCAGCTATAGGGAATACAAAGTAGAACAGGCAAATTTATAAAAATAAATACATTTTATATAAAAATATAATCAAGGCGGATACAGACATCCATGTGGCCAATACTGCAGACTGAGATAAGTATTAAGGAAGAGCACAACACTACACTATGGTTATTAAAAGTACAACGCATCCATTTCAGCAAGACAGTCTTCAGGCTATAAAAGGTAAGTTCATTGGCACTTATAATCACAAAAATGCATATTTCATTTTTTCAAACAGAGTATTGTTTTGTGTTTATCATAAGGGCATTAGGGCTTATTTATATTATTCACAATAAAATAATTCTATATTTATGATCATTTTTCTCTTACAAATGAAAACTGAGCAATCTGGTCAATAACTATATTAACATGTAATTATATTCCCTCCCCAGCTTGACAGAATGTGGTTCACAATTCTTCTGCTTTTGCCTCCATTCACCCTCAGCATACGCTGTCCCAGCAGTTGCGTGTGTGACATTAAGGGTTCTGCAAAATGCACAGGGGACATCACAGACATACCCCCACTCGATCCCACCATCACCTTCCTACTCCTGCTTAATGACACCCGAATACAAGTTCTCCAAGAACGAAGCTTCCAGCCCTTTGTCCTTCTCCTGCGATTGAGGATTACCCAAGGCTCTCTCAACACCATCCACCCAGAAGCCTTTTATGGAGCTCCGCAGCTTCGCTCCATCAAATTGTCATCAAACGCTCTGTCTATTTTCCCACCTAAAGTGTTTGCCGAGCTGAGCAACCTGGAGCAACTGCACTTAGATGATAATCAGATAGTATCCATAAATTCAGGAATGTTTGAGGGACTGCTTAACCTAACCGAGCTGGATGTCAGCAAAAACCACATTTCTCAGTTGGACGCCAACATTTTTCAGAGCTTGACCAAGCTGAGCTTTTTAAACCTGGCAGGGAACCGACTGAGGAACCTCCCACGAACCGTCTTCCACAACCTTAGGCAACTGAAGACCCTGGTGCTTTACTCCAACCAGCTAGAGACTCTTGAAAGCGGCTTATTCGATGACCTAAGCAAACTGTTGGTGCTCCTACTACATAAGAACCAGATTCGAGAAATACCTCCACAACTTTTCTGGCACATGCCTTCCCTGCAAACCCTTTCGATGTCTAGCAACCAACTCCAACTTCTTCCACCCAGGAGCTTTTACTATTTGCCAAACCTTACCAAACTCACCCTGTACAAAAACCCATTGATATCACTACCCATTGAGCTGGTGGGTCAGATGCCAAGGCTCCAAGAACTTTACCTTTATGAAACAAATCTAGTCACCGTCCCCGGGAACCTTTTTGCTAACATGACTGGCTTAAAATTACTCCACTTACACTTTAACGAAAATCTTACCACACTGCCCAAAGACCTGTTTTGTTGCCTGCCCAAGCTGAACAAGCTTTCCATGAGACACAACAAGCTTATGGAGCTGCACCCTGATATCTTCTCAGCTTTAGGTAACCTTCAAATATTAATGCTTCAAGAAAACAAGCTCCAGTCTCTTCCGGCACAAATCTTCCAACATAACCCACGTTTACATTCACTTAACCTAAACAACAATGATTTGAGATATCTACCTGGAGATGTTTTTGTAAATGCTAGTGCACTAAGTTCACTCTCCCTTAGTGGCAACCAATGGATCTGCAACTGCAGCATTATAGGTATTGCCGAATGGATTCATGAAAACGCAAAGATTGTGAATGACTTGGAAAAAGGAGTAGCATGCCAGGAACCGTATCAATTGCGAGATCATCCGCTGCAGAACCTGACCTATGAAGATCTTCAATGTGGTCAGAGTGTATTCCCAACAGCTTATATGATCTCAACTACTACTGCTACTTTACAAAGTGAAGAAAACGTGACTTCACCATATCAACCAACAACTGATATAAGCACAACAACTACAAGTACATCTCCTGTGACTACATCTAACCAGCCATTTACAAGTACTTCTACAGTAACCTCTCTGTTATCCACTACAGATGAGGAGGTGAACATTAAGATTAGTAATGTGGTGTACAATAACGATCCAGGCTTTTATGATAAGATTGTCCTGGATAATGGACCTGATATTGTGCATAACAATTATTACAATGGTTGGATGTACCTGTGGACTGTCCCATCAACTGCACTATACAATGGTTTCATGATGGCTTTCTATATTGGCCTCTTGACCGTTGGTGTGGTTCTGATTGTGGCCGGCTTGTATGCTTTCTATCGGCTCAATAAGGTGATGTGGATTTTGGGGGGAAGCTTGTATCGAAGGCCAACAGAAGATAATGACTCAAAGATATAAATAGAGAGAGCTCAAATGTCTTAATTTACTCTTTAGCAAACTGTTCTTGTATTTACATCTATTTAAGGATATTGTAACGTAACTTATTATACCATATAGGCCTATATTCTGTACAATAATAACTGCACATTTTTTATTTTTTAATATTATTAATAATAATAATATTAAATTATTTAAAGATTACAGTAAACTTGAATTAACAAGTCATTTAAACTTTTTTGACTAGTGAAGAGTTGGTATAAAATTTTAAAACAATAAAGTTGAATAGGCTTATGTTATTGCATTTTGTTGTTTAAATTTATAACAACATCTAACTAGTCAAAAAAAGTTTAAATGACTTATTTATTCAAGTAGTTTCAACTTTTTCAGTGTAGGAGCTTTTACAGTGTAGTGGGGCTGAAGGAGCATCTGAAACCACCAGTAAAAACACATTTAATGGTAAAAAAAGAAAAAGAAAAATGTTTGCTTTCTTAGTTCATGCATATTGTTTTTTACACATATTTTTTACACATATTTGTAATATGTAATATTTTTGTCTTTCTCTTTTGCTGTAAATGCAGATGCATGTGAGGCCATGTGGCAGTAGTCTCCATTTATACATTGCATTCAATTATTATGAATCATCTGTTTCCTTATACAAACCTGAACTGAACCTGCTATAATCTCCACATTCCATTAAGTTATATAAGACTGCTGTGTACACACACTTGTTGGCTGTTAACTTAAGCGTCAGACCAAATTAAACCTTTCTGTACCTCCTTTAAATTGTCATGTGTGCCACCTGCTGGATGAACATCATAGAGCAGATGTTACTTGCAAAGTATGCATAAGGCTGACATTAATGCTATTTTGCTTTTTAATGTCTTTAAAATAAATGCCTGTTTGGGAGATCCTGTCTCATAGTCTAATTTTGGGATTAACAGCATCAAAGTGTGATTTTCAGTTATTGATTTCTCATTCATTTCGCATTTTGAGATGACCTTACTCATTCAATATTAAATATATCTAAGTTATATTTTCACATCATGTTCTTTACATGATGTAGGATGAGTTTATGTAAAAATAATAAATTTGTAGGTTTATTTACCACCCTGACCACCTTGACAAATCAATGTTAGCTAAACAAGGACAAGATTATCTGTTTGGCTGAACAATGGAAGACTAAGGGGTGCATTTGCTGAAATAAAATAAAACATAGTTTCAAAATATAAATATTTATGCAATTCAATCTATAACTAAACCCATCCTTATCAATACTAAGTTTATACAGCAAGCACTTATCAGATTCACTTCCACATGACTAATAATAATATGACTCATAAGCCCAACCGATGTCTGATATGCCTCAACATACATGTCCCTGATAGGGTGTAGCTCGTCTGGGGGCGTGGCTAATCTGCCCATGAAACATCTCAGGAACTCTATTACACCATTAACAGGATGTGACATGGTACAGTTTGACTCAGTTTTAACATCAGATATGATCCTCAGATATTAACTACAGGAAATGGAAACATGTACGGTCACATTTAGTGACAACATAGTGCATTCATACTTCTTCATACAAACTTCATACTATTCATACATTCATACCATCTGAACGGGTACAAAACCGGAACAACTGGAGAAAAACGTGATGTCTAACTCGAGGATCACATTTGAGGCCTAAATGTTAATGGAAAATCCATATATTTTAAAAAGATACTGTCCCAATGACAACTTTTGTACCTTTTTTCTGAGAGTGTTCTGTATATTTTTTACTTACGTTCAAGAGTAACTTACATCTGCACCAAACTATAACTCAGTATGAATCAGAGGGAATAAATGGTGAACTTTGCAGTCTTAGTGGTATCTGGAAATGTGTATGAACACGTTCAGGTGTCACAACATTCACTCCATCCACCTAGCAACCACATGTACAGAAACCTGAGGGAAAGAAGGTTTCAATAACATGAACTCTTAACAGATAGTGCTCGATAGTTCTTCTACAACCACCTGGGGTCCAGCGATGCCTAAACTACTATTCTCCAAGATCAGAATCAACGAGTTCAAGGATCTCAATCGGAACATAAAGCAACCAGAAACGTAAATACATTTTTATTTTGCCTTTTAGCATTTATATGAGTCGGGAATGCTTGGTGGTTATTATTATTGTCATAGACATGACGTTCTGTTAAGCAGAAAAAAGCAGAAGAACAATATCAGAAATGTTCTGAATCAGGAAAAGATTGACGCTGATAATAAGTAAGCTCGTAAGCAATCTTTAGTCATGTACATGCATGTGTATGCTGTGTGTTAAACATAGGAAACAATTGAACACTCTTATAAATAAATGTTCCTAAAAGTTTCTTCATCAGGTTGTGTGGTTCCTTAACCTTTAATATCAAAAGATTCCTTTTACACTGTCAGAAAAAAAATTGTCAGTATGTATTCATATTGACTTTAATTGGGGTGGTACCCTCACTGAAAAAATGAATCATTCAATTTACTCAGTTTTTTGGGGTGGGTGGTTGCAATTTATTTTTTTGAGCTACATTTAAACAAACAAAATGTTTTATTTTATTCTATTTTACTAATTGTTTGTTCAAATGTAGCTTAGATGGATTGAGTGCAACCACTTGCCTTTAAAAGATGTAGTAAATGGAATGAATAATTTTTTTTCAGTGCTTTCAAACACTACAGAGATCTTTCTACCTAAAGAGATCATATTCGTTACTCAGAGGTACATATAAGTACCAAATGTATACATATCTGTACTTAAATGGTACATATTAGGATCGTTTTAATGGGTACTTCTGACCTAGTGACTGCTGAGGTACATATTTTTAGGATTTATTTTACAACCTTTGACTCAGAGGTGTTCTTTGGGGAACCAAATATCATTCTTCCATGGCATCACTGCCAATGACTGTTAAATAATTCATTTATAAAAGTGCAAGAGTATTGCACACTGAAATCACCACAGAAATGTGAATACGTGAAGATGAAAAACATATTTTTAAAAGGAACGACCACTTCATGCCTTTCAATGCCGTAATAATATTTGCCTCAAAATACTTTTTTAAAATAATAGATAACAGTAATTTCAATGCTTTAACAGACTAGGCTGGGGTGATATGATGAGATTTTGCTGCATAGTAACCATATGGCAAAATACCAAGGTTTCACTGTGTTGCGGTATTGCCATTGAAACATTAAAATTATTTAACTTATTTTAAAGCAACATACAACAAGCATATGCCAGGTAAAATAAAGCCTTTAAAGTCACAATTAAAACAGAAGTAGCGATTGTCTTATTTTCCCCGTTGTGACGGTAAAAAAAGGTAGGGTGGGACTTGAATTTATCTATTGAGAATTAATTGAATCGTTGAAAGTTGGGCCATGATGCTATTTACTAATTGCTGCAATCTTTTCCCGGGCCCCGTCCACCTGCCGTTCCTCCGGAAGTAATGATAAATCTTTTCGAGGAGGGGAGCGAATTTACTCTTTTATTGAAAGATGAAGGCACATTCATTTAAAAAAATAATGCTCAGAGATAAAGTTATTTGTAAAAAGAATACCACAATATACAACAACAACAAAAAAACATTATAATATTCTTCCCCCAAAAATATTTTTGTAATATATATATCGATAACATCAAATCAATTACATTAATCAAAGGCGGGGTGCATGATTTTTGAAAAACACTTTGGAAAAGGGATTCGGGCCAAGTACCAAAACACACTTTGTGGTAATTAGTGGTATATATATATATATATATATATCGATATTATAGTTGTGCGCAAGCTCTACGCTGTAGGTTATCCGTAGCCTGTGCGTAGCTCAGCGTAGCCTGACGTGCATCTCGCAAAATTTTTAACAGCGCGTCAGTTTACGCGGACCGCAAGCCCTGTGATTGGTCCACCAGAACCCCTCCCATCAGGTAAAAAAAACTGCGTCATAGGTATTTCCGTTTGCGACGGTGAAAACAAAGATGAGCCAAGTTGAGGAGTGATTTAACTCAAACTGCAACAAAAGTCGCTGTTTCTTCTTCGTTTGTGGGTTAACTTGCCAAGCTTCTTCTTTGACGGTCGCCCTCCTACTGTGGTTACACGCGTGGTTACTGCCTACCAGCGGTCTGCGTGTGTTTGCACGTCGACGCGGAAGACGACGCAAAAGTATAAATGAAAACCGACGCGGAAACTACGCTGTAAGACCTACGCACAACTATAACGAGCCCTTAAGAAGGCATGTCTACTAACCGTCATTGTTGCCTGCGTTGCGTATTTGTGGGGTGGGTCTATCAAAAGAAGATCCCGATTCTATTGGGGTAGGGGTGTGTTTGTTTAGGTGATTTCAAATATCAACATTGGCTTTCAGAGATCATGCACCCCGCCTTTAATGATTTAATTAATTTTGTGTAAACACAGCTCTTACCTTGGAAACAGCATCACAGAATTTGTCTGTGGTTTTGAAACCTTCACCCTTTAAAACCTCTGTATACTGTACCTTGAAACCGATAACCGGCCCATGCCTACTTACTACCTTTATAAAATGTATGAAAATAAAAACTTTAAGGCACAACCTACTTACATTATTGTTTTTTCTGTAAGACTACAGGAGCATTCGACACCTGGGCTAAAGTTAGCAGATCTGCTGATAAATAAAGGTTAGTAACTTTTAACCAAATGCATAACCAACTAATGTAATGTTCCTACTTTCTATTTACGTTCATATTCCCTCTCAACAGACTACCTGTCTGCTTTTCGCTCATTCCTTGAGACTGAGTTTAGTGCGGAGAATGTGGATTTTTGGTTGGCCTGCAGGGAGTATAAGAAGATCTCGCCTGTCAAACGCCCCTACAGAGCAGCAGAGATCTATGAAGAGTTTCTTCATCCTATGGCGCAAAAAGAGGTCGGCATCTGAATCATTTCAGAGAAATAAATGTGTTCACACACACATTAAAGTACACTGTCATAAATAATGGTACAAAAGCTGTCAGTGGGACGCTACCCTTGAGAAAGCCCTTCAGGGCTCCTTCGCAAAAGAGACTTGTTCTCAAAGGATTTCCCTGGTTAAATAAAGGTTAAATAAATAAATAAAAAAGGTCCTTGTGTGTACCTTTGAGGCACCAATGTGTATCTTTGAAGTACCAATATGTATCTTTGAAGTACAAAGGTGTACCTTTGAAAGGGTACCGCCCTACTTTTGTACCTTTATTTTTAAGCATGTAGGAACACAGCAAACATATTAGCATGGATGGAAAATTATTGCATCATAGCATTTGTCTATTTATTTTATTTATTAATAGAATAGGTGGGGTGACTTACTTGTATTTGTATATTCTAATCTCTGAGGGATTTCACTGCAAATTATAATTGTAATATGATACCAAATTAAATATTTAACTTGAATATCAATTCAAAATTATGATATATATTTTAACTGTTAAAGTACCGTAAAAGTCAAGATCTCTATTTTAAAGAGGGATACAGACATGCAATGTGTTTAATAGCATCTAGTTTCCATGGTAGATTCATTGAATGTTAAATAAATGTATCAAACATATGAAATAGTTATAACTAAAATTTAACTAATGTACAATTCGCACAGGTCAACATTGACCATCACATTCGTGACAAGATCAAGAGATCCTTGGCGAATCCTGACCTCACTTGTTTCGATGAAGCAGAGGCCCACATATACAAACTGATGGAGAAAGACTCCTGCCCAAGGTTCCTCAAGTCTGAGGCCTACCAGGACCTAAGGAACACAAGACAGGAACCCAAAGTAGACCTGCTGTAGACAACAAAAGCAGAGAAAAGTCCCTCACCGAAAGAGGACATGTGCACGTGGTTTAGGGGAAGTAACTTAAAAAAAACAGAAAGTATGTGGCGTACAGTCTGAACCTCATTGCTATTGAGTGACAAGATGAAAAAGATGATAAAACAAGAAGATAAAAATGTCACTATCACTTGCAGTTATAGTAAATGACATAGAATGAAGAGAAATTGCATTGGTTTTGTTGCTGTTTTGGGAAGGGCAGGGTCAAGTGATTTTTTACAGGTGATTTTTGGAGTACATTTCTGAACAATACCAGTAAATAATGTTTTAATGATTATTAAAAGTGTTTACATTGTGTGATCTATATTAAACAGTATTACATTTACATGTTTTAATTGTTTCATTCATTTAGCAAACATAACCATAGTCTAAATATTATATACATATTTGGTGCCTCGTTGTGGCATAAGAATCAGACCTTGCTTATTTACTGAATGGTTAAGGTTTCCCTACTGAAAAATCCAGCTAAGACCAGCATAAGCTGGTAACTGGTTTTAGCTGGTTTAAGGTGGTTTACGCTGGTCATGCCAGCCTGACAAAGCTGGTCATGCTGGTGGGCCAGCTGTTCTTCCAGCCTGACCAGGTAAGTCCAGCTAGACCAGCTTAAAAAGTAACCAAAACACAGCCAGACCAGCTTGCTACACCAGCAAAACCAGCTTCATACACCAGCAAAACCAGCCAAAACCAAGCTGGAGACAAGCCAAAACCAGCTCACCAGCTAATGCTGGTCCTAGCTGGATTTTTCAGTAGGGTTAAAAGTAAAGTTGTTTAATCACAGACCAGTACTAGCAACGAAGTTGAACAAGCCACGAAAAATACTGGATTTTCTGAGCATCATGTCCATGCAAAGGCAGCTCAAATGCACTCTATCACACAGACTTTGAAACAGCAAACTGGGAAAATATTAAATATCATGATGACTTACATACTGTAGCATTTTGCTAACGTTAGCAAACACTGTTTGCCATAAGTCCTGGAAAGGCACAGTGTTAACTGGACCATGATAATTTCCTTCTGCTTAATCTGGTCCAAGCTCCTTAGTCTTTATTTGAAGAGGTTCGTTGCAAAACGAGATAACCACCGTTTTTTTAATTGTTAAGAAATCTGCAGTTGGTTTGTTTTGATTGAAACCTACATAACTAATACTGATTTGCTTACAATATAAGTGGGAGGGTTTGGGGCGCACAGTCCTGCGCCCCGGGGCGGATCAAGAACCAGCCAATTAAAGCTCAATCTCAGTCACATGTCTTTACCCTTTTTACTGACCTCGTTAGGGGTGCGCCCCAGACACACAAACATGACACACACAAAACAAACTGTTTTGATCATTTATTTATTTAAATAAATGATAACATGACTAACAGTAAAATAGTACAACTCAATGATTTATTCTGTATCAATTTGCACTATTAACATGTTAAAGTAGCTTTCTTCTCTCGCAAACTTTGGGGGGTGCCACAAATGCCTGAAAGCCATTGTCAAAAATTTGATGCAGATGACTAAAATTAAACAGACGAGTAAGATCAAGAGGGATTTCTATATGGACTCTCTTTGGTTAACTTAAAACAAGATGTAGTCTGGATCCTATATAAAGGTGTTATCATGCTGACTATGAGGGCATCTTTTATAATTGATATCTTTTATAGTTGATATATGTGACCCTGGACCACAAAACCAGTCGTAAGTCGCATGGGTATGTTAGTAGCAATAGCCAATTAGACATTTTATGAGTCAAAATTATAATTTTTTATGCCAAAAATCATTAGGAAATTATGTAAAGATCATGTTACATAAAGATATTATGTAAATTTCCTACTGTACAGGACCACAGGGAAGTATTAGTTTGCTGTTGGCGATCTGTTGCTATGACAACTGATGTCATGTGACCCGATAAAGATTAAATTAAAGTATTAAGAATAAATAAATATTATCATTTATAGAAATAATTTTATAAATATATATATTCAATTCAATTTTAAAAATATATCATAGGTTTTATAGGTATTATTTTGACACCCTTTATGCATGCCTTGCTCTTTGTCTTGGGGTAGTGGTACAAAACCTATGTATAGGACTTTAGCCTGGATTTCACAGACAGGGTAACAAATAAGAATATGTGGAATAAAACAAAGTGAAGTTTTGAAAGAATAATAAAAATCCAAAATAATAAACCCACTTCCTGAAAAGATGGTGATGTCATTACTCATTTATAGAATAGTCTATATTTTACTGTATGATGGGTTCTCCCACTCATTTAATCACTACATTCATTTGAGAGGTTGAGATGAACCTATGCTATATATTCTTCTGATGGTGATGATTCAAAAAAGTGTGCCACACACAGACATAAATAGCAAATGGGCTATATTTAGATCGCCTTAGGACGTGACTAACTACTGTATGTGCAGAGAAGAAACTCCTAGACAAGATTTTCCACAGTCTTTGAAAAATTGTGTTTTGGTCACATGTCAAAATTAATGCTGAAACAAGTTTAAAAGCAAAAGATGCAGACATTAAATACAAAAATAATCTTGATACCACCGTGACAATGACTTCTTTCCCAAATTTCAAGGCTTTAAAAGGCAATTCGAAACTGCTGAGAATAACCCATTTAATGCACTTAAAACTTTACCATTGCAGTGAATGTCATAAAATCTGATGGAAAATAAATCACCAGCACATGTCCTTCTTGGGAGAGATGATTTAACAATCGATGGTTTACAAGCACAGACCATGCACTGAGAATATCTGACATCTTATAATGGAAAAATATCATATTCAATAAGATATTATGTATAAATTATAAGAGGACTACATACAGAACATGTATGCAGCTAAAGTCATTTTTATGATCTACTGTTACATAAAGTCATCCCACATAATGTAAAGAACATTCTGTGAAAATATAACCTTGATATATTCAATATTGACTGAGTATAAAGTCATGTCATATATTAAAATCAATGTGAAATCAATGAGTAAAAATCAAACTTTGATGCTCTCATTGTGAGACTACGCCTGGATTTCGCAGACAGGGTCATATATTCAACATGATTTCGCAAAAACTGCTTCACTAGTTCGCCTGCGCATTCAGGTCTTAATGATTAATGGTAAACGAACTTGGCTTGCGGTCCTCGAAGGGAGATCTTTAACTGAGCTCTGAACCTTCAGAGAGCGTGAACCTGAGGCTGGGGCTCGAGCCCCAAGTTCAACAGCCTTTAACAAAACTGCAAAAAGGAAGAAAGAGAGAGTGAAGGAGGAGATGGGGAGGAGGAGGGATGCCGGAAAAAATTGCAGCTGGAAGCGGAGGCCTGAAGGCTGCCTTATATACGCCCATGATGATGATGATTGACAGGCCTGAATGTTTAGGCTCCTCCCGAACCTACGTTCAGAACTGAATTTAAAGAAAACAAATAAGACAGGGATATCCTGATTATACTAAACTATAGCAATATCAAAGATATCCTTTTTAAAATGTACATGTATACAGATTCATTGCTTCTGTAAATGTCCTATTCTTGCCTGTGCCCAATGAGTACTACTGTATACAGTATGCGCATACCTTATCTACACACTTATCTCAGTGCAGTTTTTCCCAAACATGCTATCATTCAGAGGCACAACGGATGTCAAATCATGTGGTAACACACTGACATAAGGAAATGAATTTCCACAGAGAGCCTCACTTTACAAACCCTATCGCAACTGTGGTAAATACAGCGGATGCCCAATGACTGCCTACACTTTCAGAAAAAAGGTGTAAAAGCTGTCACTGGGGTGGTCCCCTATCAGAAATTACACTTTTGTAGTGCATATTAGTACATCAAAGACGCATATTGCAACATATTTGTACATAAATGTTACACAATAGGACCTTTTTAAAGGGTACTACTCCAGTGACGGCTATAACACAATTGTTTCTGAGTACCAGTCCATACAGTGTAAAAAATAATGGGTTGTTTCAACCCATGGTTGGGTAAAGTATGAACAAACCCAACCGTTGATTTACAATAAACTTTGTAAATGTTCATTTTGACCCAGCATTGTTAACAGTGTACAGTAAGTTACCCCGTTTCAACCTGCGGATGACTTGCTGACCGAACTCTACCACGATCTCAGACTAAATACACGGTTGCCATGGCAACCGAAAGGAAATGAGTAAGTTTTAGAGCTGCTGAAATGGCCAGAGGAAGAAAGTTGCTCAAGTGTTCACGATGGACAAACTGGCAGCATTACAGTGAGATAAAGCAAGCTGATCATGTGACTTAGGCGCTAGTCTGCACATGTACTTCAGCATGAATGCTCGACTGCCTATATCCATTTTTGGACAAACTTGAGGAGTCACCGCAACCCAGAAAAGACGCTTATCATGGTTTCATACACATTGTCTGACCACAGAATAGACTAAAATGAAGCTGCTTTGTAAACTGAAAGCAACCTTGTATTAGTATAACTTACCCATGATAAATCGCATTGCTGTTTTTCTCACTTTTGGATAAAACATTTGCTAAGTACCTAAATGTAAATGTAAAATAGAGACTATAAAGGGTTTTTGAGTTAATGTGAGATTAATGTCTCACATTATTTAATTATGAAAGTACTTTTATAATATTTAGTAGCTCAAGAGCACAAAGGTCATGGGTTTGATCCCAGGGTGCACATATACAGATAAAATGTATTGTTTGAATGCACTGTAAGTCACTTTAGGTAAAAGCGTCTGCCAAACACATAAATGTAACTGTCTTTGTGGGACATCTGTAATCCCACAAATTTATTTGGTTCTGATATTTAATTTTATTACAGGGTTACACGTGAAACTGGTGACAGCCTGTCCATTATAGTCTAAACCAAATGTATTCATGTAGCTTTATAAAAAAAACAACAACGTTGAAAACAAAGAATGATGCACATGTTGTAACCATCTCATTTGACTCTTATTTTCATTACTGGGCCCGAATTCATAATTCGGACCCTGTTTGCATCCGTGTATTTTTCCAAGACACCAAATCATGCAAAGTTGTAATTTGCTTATCTGTTATATTCGTGGCCACCTCCGTATTTACATGTCTAATAATACGGTAAAATTACCCTCGTCAACATCACTCCCCATCTGACAGCAAATATTTCTTGAGGGTGCTTTGTGTATGTCAAGTGGGTGGAGAGTTGTGTGGCTTCCTCTTTGCTGTGGTTCGACGAGTCCCTGTTGGAGACACAAGCCCCTAGCAACCGTGGCAGGACATAAAAGGCAGAGCCGGATACGCAGAAGAGAAGCCGGTATACACCAAGTGCAGTATGATCACAACTAGAGAGAAGCTGAGGACTTTTGGACAACAATCCTTCGATCTACCATGCCTGGCCTAATCGTGCAGTATCCTACGAAAAGTTTCAACATGGAAAATGATGATCATGGAAGAAACAAGAACCTGTAAGTGCTACGTTTTACTGGGAGTTGTGTTATATTACAGCATGCTTTAGCATACGTTTGCATGTGTGAAGCGTGAAATGTCGACAACAAAGCTGATGTTTTCTTCGTAGAGGAAAGAACCTCATGTGCCGACTAAAGTGTATGTTCTCCGACTCACCTGCTCAGGAGAGGTAATGTACATAAAAAAAACTTAATTTGTGCAAGAATGTTTCATCCAAAAGCTATTGCCCCTAAATCAATTGTTAATGTTATAAAGTAGTAATAAAACATCTTCCTATTCTAGCAGGCTAAGTCTGGAAGATACCCAACAATGGGCCCAGTCTCTGGAGCGCCTTCTCGGGTCAAAATGTAAGAGCATCTATTTTTTTATTATTTATTGCTGTTTGCTTTCACGAGTTTAAAAGAAAACATTCATAAATCAAAGGAATTGGTTTTCATGTGTTTTGACGTTGATGCCTCCTTGCCTCCCTAGATGGCTTGGCCACATTTCGCACCTTTCTCAAATCAGAATACAGCGACGAAAACATGGAATTCTGGTTGACGTGCGAAGACTTCAAGAAAATCACGTCCTCACATAAGATGACATCAAGGGCAAAGAAAATTTTCGAGCAATTTGTTAAAGCCGAATCTCCGAAAGAGGTAATGTTAATACACCGAATCTAAACAGCAGAGTCCAGTACTCAATATCTGTGTCTTAGTTCTTTCCATTTGCATTACAGATTAACATTGACCACCAAACACGAGAAGAAATTAAGAAAAATGTAAGAAGGCCGACGGTGCAATGTTTCGATGAGGCTCAGAAGATTGTTTACGGACTGATGGAACGGGATTCTTATCCCAGGTTTCTACGATCTGAGATGTACAAGACTCTTCTTGATTCCCTCGCTGTGGACACTGAGCAAGGATGACTGGATTTGTTATACCAAAGCTAAAACTGGAATATTGTGAACTTGTTTGTTTGTTTGTTTGTTTAATGCTATTACAGCATCTATGACTATATTCATGGCGAGAACTGAGTATATCTCTAAACAAGTTGGGGAAGGACAAATTGCCATTTCCAATTTACCTAAACTATGGGAGAAAACCGAAGTATCTGGAATAAACCCATGCTGACTCAGGGAGAAAATGTAAATTCCACACAGAAGACCTCATCTGACCTGGCCGAGTCTTCTGGACTTCTTTGCAAAAGCCGAACCCTGCAGAACCTCAAAACATGGATCCCAACTCAGGGGGCCTAACATAACCCTCAAAGTCCCTCTGGGACTTAAAGATTAAAGCAGTAAGACTGTAGTGTACCGATCTACAACAAAGCAATTCTGGGACTGGGAGCCTCATTGCACTAAACCTACAGTTAGCCCCAAGCGTATTTTATTATTAAAGTTTTTTTTGACAACTTCTCTACTGCAGAGGTTTCCTGTGTAGATAAGCGTTCAGCTCCTTAAAGCTTTTCCGGTGGTTTTACAAAACTACAATGTTGGCACAACACTATCTGCTCCTGGAGCTTTCAGGAGATCTTTAAGAACTGTTTTGCCATGTCTTATAAAGAGTTTCATACCAAGAAAAATCTATCTCAGCCGGTATGAGATTCTTGCAAGAGGAATTGTTAAATGTGTTTTAATATTGCCAAAGATGTATAATTTAAATGACCTATTGAACTCCTCAAAAAATAAAATAAAAACTGTAGCATGTGTGCCACACACAAAAACTGTAATGTCATGATGTTTAAAGGGGTCATTCGATGTTGCTATAAAGAACATTATTTTGTGTATTTGGTGTATTGCAATGTGTTTATGGGTTAAGGTTAAAAAAACACATTATTTTCCACACACGGTATTATTGTTGCTCCTGTATACTAACGTTTTGAAAAGCTCAGTGTGCTATGATTGGCCAGCCATCCAGTGCGCTGTGATTGGCGTAACACCTCAAGCGGAAATGTTACCATATTTGGAATATCAGCTCCTAAAGCACACTGTCTTTACAACATGGCGGCGGTGACAACAATACTAAAGCGAGAATAAAAGTTATGCCTTCTTTCTTTGCATTTACATTTTGGTGGTGTTATGCAAATCTTCCCACATAGTGGCGTAGATCTTTGGAGGCGTGTTTGAGTTAGCCTTCACTTTTAGAAAGAATATCTCTCTGGGTTTGCAACTTTAATCTTTGCGACTACACAGATCTTCTATATGCACAAAGAGCTTTAACCCTCCAAACAGAAAAGAAATTATGAAATCACATCATATGACCACTTTAAAGCAAATGTACTACTGTACTATGACTGTTATTTATTAGATGCAACCACTGGTTGGATGTTGACATATGTTGTGTCAACTTTAATTATTAAGAAGAATAAAATTAAAATTGGATATTGTTCAACTTTATTCTTGGGTTATGCAGTTACTGCATAAAAATAAAAATTTGTCAGAAAATAAATTTTGCTTTATATTAAATACAGTTTGCTTATTTTACCGCATTTCGCTTTGATTTAAGTTTGTAAAAAAGGGGGTGGTTTCCCAGACAGGGATTAGCTTAAATCAGGACTAGGCCTTAGTTTAATTAGGAAATCTAACTAGTTTTAACAAACATGCCTTACTAAAATCATTACTTGTGTGCATTTTGAGGCAAAACAAAGGGCACTGATGTATTCTAAGATATGTCAGTCAAAGTTGTTTGCAGTTTGGACAGCTCTTACATTTATTTTAGTCTAGAATTAATCTAATCACTGTCCAGGAAACCGCCTTTAGATGTTAAAATAAATCAACTTTAATTCTCAAAACTGTCAAAAATTGTCCCTAGCTTTTACCTTTGCACCTAGAGTTCATATTAGTACTTCAGAGGTACATATTGGTACCAGAGAGTGGATATTAGTACCACAAAGGCACATACTGGTACCAGATGTATACATATCTGTACCTACAGTAAATGGTACACAATAGGACCTTTTTAAGTTGTGCCCAAGTAACAGCTTGAGACAATTTTTTCCTGAAAGTAAAGTAAACGCATTTATCTAAACAACGTTTAGATATTTACTGGACAACATCACTAAAACTTCATTTCATAGTATGACATTGGTTTCAACAAGATCACTGAGATCATGTGTTTGAATTCCGAGAAAACACACACTTTGATAAAACATACTGCAATTGCCCTGTTAATCACTTTGGATGAATTTCTATCAAAATACACAAATGCACAACTTCATGACAACACGATAGGAATGAGTCTGACAGGTCGCATGACTATTCTGTGACAAAACAATTACCTTTGAAACAGGAACATGTGAGTTTCATTTCCCACAGAAGAAGGAATTAAGACAGAAAGACATCAGACGCTGCAGAGAAGTGTGTATTGCAGTGCCGGCTGTAAAGTCAGGACATCTTGCAATTTGCACATTTTTGCTATTGCATGTAAAATATTGCTAATCAAGATTGATGCAAGCCTTCCTCCATGTGGCACAACACTTATAAGACACCAATTCACAATAGTTGCATGCAGGCCTACTGTGCTGTCTCAACAAAAAAACGTCAGTCTTCTTGGTCAAGTGTACACATACTAATGGATAAATGACTGATCTGATAAGCCTTAAAGGGGCCATGACATGAAAATCTGACTTTTTCCATGTTTAAGTGCTATAATTGGGTCTTCAGTGATTCTATTAACCTAGAAAATGTGAAAAGATCAACCCAGTAACTTAGTTTTGGTAAACCATTCTCTGCAAGCACATGAAAAAATAGGTCGTTGAAATTTGGCTCTCCTTATGATGTCATAAGGAGCTCTTATAATAATACCACCCCTTAATCTGCACTATCCAACCACAGCACTGCCATTTAGTGCAGAGAAAAGCACAATTGATTTTGATTGCAACAGGCCACCATCATTGTGATCGGTGTTTGAGTTTCGTCGGCTCGTTTGCATTTTAAAGGACACACCCAAAATGGCACATTTTTGCACACACCTACAAAGTGGCAATTTTAACGTGCTATAATAAATTATTTATATGGTATTTTGAGCTAAAACTTCACATATGTGCTTTGGGGACACCAAAGATTTATTTGACATCTTAAAAAAAGTCTTGTGCCAGGGCCCCTTTAATTCAGCGTAAAACAGGGTCCATGACTTTCAAGCCCAAAAATGTGCATCCATCCTTTACAGAAGTAATACACACATATTGGTTGCTACCGGAAATTAGGTATTATAGTTTATAAAGTTTTAAATATGATTTTTCAAAATCACATCCATTACCCCCATAAGGCCTTTATTAACCCCCTGGAGTCATGTGGATTACTGTTAATAATAATTCATAGCATGAAAATACAATTTTAAGCCTACAAAGTAAACGGCTTATCCAAACTGACCAAATATACTCATGCATAACTGAGGTTATTTCAAGTTCACCAAAACATGCATCATTTCACCAAATGCAGAGACATAATATGTTCTTGTTTTCGCACCAAGGTACTTTTGGAGTCCCCGACGAGTACAAAACACGTGTCATTACCAGGAAATACCTTGTGCGCAAGACCTCTGGAGAAGCGTCTGTTTGAATGGAAACTTGGCGAGATTGTGCAGAAGAGCACTTAAGTAGCTCACTGTTATTTACAGTCTGAACACCATAACAGACGATAAGTCTTTTAAAAACACACGGCCTTTATACTCCCAAACGTCTGTGAGGCTGGGTGATGTCTAAGAGGTCATAAATGAGACTTTATTTGTCGCAGATGTATTTGGCATACAGTAGGTCTCCAAGTCCGGCCTTTCACAAAAACGCTTATCTAGTTATCGTGATGGTTTGCACAACACTTGCCTAAGCATCTGATATTGATCAAAATGGATGAGATAACATAACAAATAGGAAGTGGTCAGAAAAAAGTTCACTGTGTTGTAAATTATGCATTTTTTGAAACCATAGAGGTTGTGTCAGGCAAAATCCCTCTCACAAGCATCGCAATTTCTATTACTCATACTTACAGTAGCAATAGCTTTTTTTCTTAAAACACTCATCCTGTACTGTGCTTCCAACATGAAAATACTGCACGGCTGGTTTACTCATTTTCACGCCATCCCAGATGTACGTACTTTATTCACGATTTTATATTAAAATGCCATCATGTTCTTATATGAGGCTCAACATGCTGAAGCTCCAAAACCACAATTATCCACGATTAAAGCATCCAAATGACTCCAATGGGTTAATATAGTTACAAAATGATACATTTGTAAAAAAAAAAACGATTCATATATTTTTTAGCTTATTTAGTCATTGATATGGCACATTTCTGGAAACATCATTCAGATCATTCAGCTGCAGACCTTTTCAATCGATTGACTATAAGAGGCCTAAAAATACAATGAACACCCAGTTTGATTATGAACAAGAGAAATAACTGCTTTCTATAGCCAACAGTGGTTGTCTGTTTCACGCTAACAGTAAAAATGCACCCATAAAGATTTGGGCATGGGTTTTATCACTTTGCTACCTAAAAACTACCTAGCAACCACCCAGGTTGTCCGAAATAACCCCCTATACCCTCATTCAATATTCCACTTAAATGAGTGAATGAAAATAAGTGAGTAAATTTGGACACTTAGCGTTGTAAGCACTGCGGGCAGCTGGGCACCATCTTGTGTGGAGATGCAAGAGTTCATTTTGCAAGTGCCTCAGTCAATGGGTAGTGGCTAGTCATTTTCGGACACCACTACAAAATGACTGTCCTCTATTTAAGGGAATACTGTAGGGAGATATTTTGGAAACAGCCCTATAGCATAGACTGTAAAAAAAGATGGAGACGCTCATTCGCTCTCTTCCATTGGTGAAAAGTGAAGCCGTCAGTGTCCTGATATGGTGCTGACATCTTGGGTCTTGAGTCTGCGCAGTAGTGATTTCGGGACCAGTCCTGCGCAGTAGTGAGCAGGAAGTAAAGCCGCGAAAGCAAGGCTCCGCCCTCGCAGAATGCATATCACAGCTGTCAATCATGATGTGACACCACCGTTTTTATTGCATTAAATAACCAACTAAAAACAAACTTATTTTAAAAACAAACACATGAATTTACATCAGCGTGATAAAAACTACAGTAAATGACAGAAACCTGCTTCGGAAAAAGATAATTGAAGTGTAATTAAATTGTTTAGTTGGTCTCAAGTCCCATTGAATAACATGTGGAGGCGGGGTTTATGACCTATACTGGGACCAGTCACTGGGGGGCGATCAAGCCGTTTTGGCTTCACTTTTCAGGGCTTGTGGGTCACACTGACCCTATAGAGAACCCTAGAACCTCCCATAGCAATGTGCTAAAAATAACACTTAGGTGCTCCCTAGCAACCACACAGTAACGCCCTGGCAACTACACTCTAAAAATGGCTGGGTTATTTTTGACCCATAATGGGTAAATATTGGCAAAACACATGCTGGGTTAAAATTTACCCCATGCTGGTTTAAAAATGACCCAATGTTGGGTTGTTGTTATGCAACCATGGGGTATAATAACCCAGGCAATTGGGTAAATTTTTAACCCCGCATGTGTTCTGTCTAATATTTACCCATTGTGGGCGAAAAATAACCCAGCCATTTTTAGAGTGTACCCACCCTAGCATACCCACATGAAACACTATAATATTAACTATAGTAAATTCTAGTAAAATTTCTAAATACTGTATTGTTTTTGAGTCTTCCTACAATTAACTATTAATATTTTTCATTTTCAGCTGGTTGTGGGTTTCCCATACAGGGTTTAGATTAATCCAGAACTAGGCTTTAGTTATATTAGAACATTTAAGTAGTTTTTACAAACAAACCTAACACAACGCAATTGAGACACACACTAACACTGATGTACAGTATGTTAAGATATGCGAGTACAAAGTGTTTTTAAATTAAGGCAGCTCAAACATGCATTTTAGTCTGGGACTAGGATAAGTCCTGTCCAGGAATCCGCCCTATAACGTGAAAAGCGGTATATAAATAAAATTGAATTTTAAGTACTTGGAAACTTCTAATTTTGATGTCTATGCAGTGTGTCTATGCAAATCGAACCATTTTCCATGTCCTCTTGGAATCGCTGTCAAAAACACAACCGATAATAGTTACATACACAAATCTATATTTGCCTATCATTGAATAAACAAATGGAAACATGCATTTTCCAATGACACGCTGGTTAAGCTCTGTTCATTCCATTTAGGGATATGAATCATCACATAAACCGGTATTTCATGTTCAAAGTGAAAATTATCAGGTGAGTTATGCGTAACACACTTAATCAGATTAGATTGAGGACAAGCGTAATCAAATTCTTCATTCTTGTTCTTAGATACTATTTCAGGGTTTATGCTTTTGAGATATTGGCTTACATGTTTGATTTCATAAAACATTATACACAATCACCACACTATAGACCAAATGTTTTTCATAAACACACTTAAGTTATACTTTTTTGTCACTGAGACAGTACCTTTACAAAGATCCTAATATGTACCATTTAGGTACAGATATATTTCTTTGAGATACAAGTATGTGCCTTTCAGGTACAAAAGTGAAAAGGTACTGCCCCAGTGACAACTTTTGTTTCTTGATGTACTTTTTTAAGAGTGCAGATAGGAGAAAATAGAAAAAGAGACCACAAGTGAAAATGTCTCAGTTTTGCATTCTTTCATAATTTAACATCCTAACTAAGACCTGGATGTCCACACACGTAGACATCACTTTTTTTTTTTTTTTGCACCATAATACTTTATTCTGTGTAACTGGAACCTGATGTACACAATCATCGGCAATAACACTGCTTTATGGTCAAAGAAAAATATTTGTTTATTATATAAAATATTTGTATCATTCCTAACCACAAATAGCTGGAAGAAATCTGAAAAAAGGACAAACAAAAGCTCAGGTCTTAGGAGGTTAATACAGACTTAATAATTAAAGAACATAAAATAAATAAATAAATTCAAGATCACAAAGAAACCATATATGGAATTAAAGTTAGCACTCGTTTAACCCTTTCAAAATGTTTCACAATCCTAAAACATTTTTAGTTTAAGTTTTAAATTTAGAGAATCCCAAGAATGTGGTCTCAGTATTTTGCATCTCCAGTGAATTTTCAAAACTGTGTATCCATATTGGTAATGTGCAGCTATGGGAACTACTGAAAAAAAATAATTGCTGCTTTCATTTTTTAAATTGAATCAATTGGCTGTTAAAGTCATGGGTCGGGGACCCACAAGTGGGTCACACAGTGGGATCAAGTGGGTTGTGCAAAGTCACTTGGTTGTTGAAGTGTATAGTATATGGCATTGTCCTATTAATGACAATAATGGCAATGGTTTTAATATCAGTTATTCTGGGATTACAATTAAACTTAAATTATAATTGATGCAGTGACAATGAAAATATTAATAACTCTCTTCTACAAAAGAATAAACTTCTTTTTGCATTTCTGAAATTTTTTTTCTGCATATTTCTATAAATTTTGGTGTGTCCTGAGAAAGATTAACCTACCCGTCAAAGTGGGTTGTATACACACTACATCTACATATACTGCATACACCCAGTTGTCACAAATTGCATATATTGATAAAGACCTTGATTCTAGACAAAGATTTTAAGATCATCCTTAAATATTCACTGATGCAACAAAACGTTTGTAACAAACTTGGCCACATGTGAAACCATTTCTGGTAATACTCTGTGTGTAAAATCCAGACAAAGGCTCATAATCTAATTATGAGGAACATCACGTTTGATTTCAATCATTGATTTTAGTCTTTGACATGATCGTACTCAGTCAATATTAAAGAAATCAAAGTTATATGTTTACTGAATGTTCTTTACATTATGTAGGATGATTTTATTTAGAAAACAGTAAATTACGTGTCCTGACAGATTAAAACAGAGCTTGTCAATTTCACCTGATATTTGTTGCTAAACAATTATTTCAAGAAAGGCTAAAAGCCTTTTGTGATTAAAGTAACACCCACATTAATTAAAACATTGTAAGCTATTTATATACACGAGTTTCTATAAATACAACATTCCTTCTATAAATAGAAACAACAAGAATGTTGGTTAAGAACGTACCAGTTTGTTCAGTACTTTAGGACAGACGGATGTTGCATTAATGTCCTCGTATGACAAAGGTGTGACGCAGTGCATTTGAAAGCTTTGACCTTTTGTAAACCTTTTCATTTTTAGGAAACAAAGCTTGATTATCTAGACAGGTGAGTGTTAATCCACACCTGGAGTACACAGATTTTCCATGACTTACTTCTGGAATAGTAGAGTCAATAAAACTATCCTATTACAAAAATAGGAACTTTAGGTAAAGGAAAGATATATATTTTCCTACCTTTATATTACCCTACTTTTTTGCTATATTTTCTAATCTGCATTAAAAGGTGCAAATCGTAGTTAATGTTACTAATGAAATTTTGGTAAAAGTGTTAAAAAACTTCACTTTTTTATACTGAGAGCTCTGAGATTGGTTGGTCCCTAACAACTGTATATCAAAAGGTTTTTAAAATCACACAAGCTGTTGAAATTTATTGTTTTCTGTACAAATGTCAAAAAATTCATAAATCAATATACATTTACCTGAGAAGCAAATGGCCTAAGATATCAAGTCTTGTTATATAACTTAAGAAACTTAAGTAAATTTATGCTTAAAAAATGGGGCAAGACAAAGTTGGGTATAGTTAATAAAGACTTCATTTTTCTCACCCCCAACTTTTAGATATTAAGATATAAAAATATTGTTTTGCAGTACATTATTTCATTTCACTGCAACCACGTGTTTGATTTGTGTATGTCATAAAACAGCACAGGTTTTAAACTCAAAACAAGTTCATTACTTATTTTAAACCCTAAAGTCATGTTTACTTTAAAAGGAAAAAAAATCCAGTGTTCCTGCCAACAAGACCTACACAAGCACTAGCACTCAAACACTCACACATGCAACCAATCACATGCTTCCTTCACTGATAAGGCCCCGCCCTCAGCACAGAGCACTCACATATAAAGAGCAGCACAGCATGTTGTTTTTAGATGTTACTGATACACACAGAAACAACAATAAGAGCTGCTATATACACAAGCATGGAGCGACTGATCTATTCAGAAAATCCTGACATGAGGTGAGATTTGTTTTATGCTTGTTTTAATCTTTTTTTTTGTAAAACAGTAAGTATGTGGTTGCTAATGTGATGTTGGATATACAATTGACAGAAGGAAGACTTGGAGGTCAAAGACGCTCTTCAGGAGCTTTCCGCAAAAAGAAATGTCCAGGAACACAACGCGGAAAAATGCATACAGGTATGGAAATGATTAATAATGTACATAACCAAATGCAAAATTATTTTGTAAATACCAGTGTTAAGGAAAGAATACTTAACAATCTTTCTAAATTGTGCAGGCCGTCTGCTGAAGAAGTTAGTCAATGGGCACAGTCTATGGATAATTTACTGAACAGTAAATGTAAGTACAGTATTGCATCATTTTCATTGCTTTTATTGCTTATTACTATACCCTTTTAGAAAAAAAGTCAAATATTAGCCATCACTGGGGTGGTACACTTTCAAAAAGTACACTTTTGCACCTAGAGAGTTCATATGAACCTCAGAGGTACATATTGGTACCTAATGTATACATATCTGTACCTAAACGGTACATAATAGGACCTTTTTAAAGGGTACCGCCCCAGTGACAGCTTGGGACCATTCATTTTTGACACTGTAGGTCATCAAGAAAATAAACTGGGGCACATACTGAATGACTTCATATATTCAAAGAGATTTACTTCATAAATCTCTCTTCTCATCTACAGATGGATTAACTGCATTTCGACTCTTCATGAAGTCTGAATACTGTGAGGAAAATATCGAGTTTTGGATGGCCTGCGAAAAGTTTCGAAAGATCAACTCCAGATCAAAACTCAGATCCAAGGCAAAAAGAATATATGAAGAATTCATCCGGGAAGGTTCTCCGAAAGAGGTAAGGTGGCCTACATCTTATCTTATTCAATATTGCAATGCCAACAATGAATATTTGCTTTGGCGAAAAACACATTTTAATCTATTTCGTCTCTTCTTTCAGGTCAACTTGGACTACCACATAAAGGAAACAGTCGACCAGTGCCTTATTCTCCCAACACAGACCAGCTTCATAGCCGCTCAGAACAAAGCATATCACCTGATGGAGCACAACTCGTACCCTCGCTTCCTGGAGTCTGAACTCTACTGTCGGCTTTGTGAATTAGCAAAGAGAGAGTAATATTATCGTAATATTTGAAAATTACAAAAAAATGGTTTACATTAGAAATGCTGGGCATTGAAATGTCAGGACAGATGGTAAAACAGGAGTTGTTGCACTAAAAATTTCAACGTATTTATATTTTGCATATTTTGCACAATATATGTAAATAGTTATTAAAATGTAATTCCTAGTGATCACATGATCAACTGTATTTGTTTTGGGTTTTTTTTTTAAGTAACCGTTTGTTCAAGATTTATTGCTTTTGGTCTGTTTTTATATTGTCATCTTGTTGACTGGCTCAACAAGTAGGCCTACATGATGTTTGACATCTTTTTTACAAATAAATTATAAAATAATTTACATTCGGTGTCTGTTTGGTCTGGTTATTGTTAATGTTTATTAATTTGGTTTAATCATAATCTCAAATAAAATTTGCAAAAAAATATTAAAGAAGTCCCGCCCTAACCCAATTCCCTTAGTTGGCACAATTTTAACAAATAGGCAAAAATGTTATACACTGTATAAAGTGATAATAGAATTTACCTTTTTTTTACTAAGATTTGTCAACTTACATTTTTACTTTTTAAGAAAAAAGATAAAAAGAAGGTGAGAAACTTAAAATTTATTTCAATTAGTAAACTAAAACATTTAAGCTTTATCAATTAATGTGAATCAATGTTACCAATTGAAATAATTTTTTTAAGTTAATTCAACTTTCACTTTTTACAAACACAAAAAAACAAAAATTCTGAATGGCTCTTTGGTAACTGTTATTGCACATTAATTTGAGATTACTGTATATCTTTTTTAAAAAACACACAAATAAATACACAAATTTTCTTTAAATATGTTTTTGCAGTAAAGTTGCTCAAGATAGATTAAACATTACATACAAATGAAAAAACAATCCAAAAATTCACAAAGAAATGTTGATGTCCTACAAGTTTCATTAACCAAACCATCATCACAAAATTGTATTACTTAAAATCAGATGTACACATTTTAATGCAGCCATAGTTAACATCACTGCATTATGTTAATACACTATAGATTTACATAGACTAAATTTATTTACAACAGGATCTAAAAGCAAACGTACATACACATCAATACTAACTCCACCCAAGTACAAACATTTAATGCAAATAAGAGAGATCTGAACACTGTTTTATTTGCCCAGGTTTGTTCCAAGTCCACATATCTGACGTAACCTAACATATTTTGGTATATGTGACTTGATTCTGCTTTTGCCATGATCTCATTGCAGGCAGACACTGTCCAGATACCAAACAGTCCATCTGTTTTGACTAATCCAAGAAGAAAGTGTTTACAGAAACCAAAGTGGCTTTTTACAACAGCAACGACTTTCCCATATCAGTCTGCAACGTTTAACAAAGGCATTCATTTATATATATGAATGCATTTGCACTATTAACAGCTTTTATTATATTGCACTTGTATAAAGTACCTTTTTACATACAGTATTGTTCAAAATAATAGCAGTACAATGTGACCAACCAGAATAATCAAGGTTTTTAATATATTTTTTATTGCTATGTGGCAAACAAGTCACCAGCAGGTTCAGCAGACTCCCAGAAAACAAACAAGACCCAGCATTCATGATATGCACGCTCTTAAGGCTGTGCAATTGGGCAATTAGTTGAAAGGGGTGTGTTCAAAAGAAACAGCAGTGTGGCATTCAATCACTGAGGTCATCAATTTTGTTAAGAAACAGGTGTGAATCAGGTGGCCCCTATTTAAGGATGAAGCCAACACTTGTTGAACATGCATTTGAAAGCTGGGGAAAATGGGTCGTTCAAGACATTGTTCAGAAGAACAGCGTACTTTGATTAAAAAGTTGATTGGAGAGGGGAAAACCTATAAAAAGGTGCAAAAAATGATAGGCTGTTCAGCTAAAATGATCTCCAATGCCTTAAAATGGAGAGCAAACCCAGAGAGACGTGGAAGAAAACGGAAGACAACCATCAAAATGGAAAGAAGAATAACCAGAATGGCAAAGGCTCAGCCAATGTTCACCTCCAGGATGATCAAAGACAGTCTGGAGTTATCTGTAAGTACTGTGACAGTTAGAAGACGTCTGTGTGAAGCTAATCTATTTTCAAGAATCCCCGCAAAGTCCCTCTTTAAAAAAAAGGCATGTGCAGAAGAGGTTACAATTTGCCAAAGAACATATCAACTGGCCTAAAGAGAAATGGAGGAACATTTTGTGGACTGATGAGAGTAAAATTGTTTTTTTTGGGTCCAAGGGCCACAGGCAGTTTGTGAGACGACCCCCAAACTCTGAATTCAAGCCACAGTACACCGTGAAGACAGTGAAGCATGGAGGTGCAAGCATCATGATATGGGCATGTTTCTCCTACTCTGGTGTTGGGCCTATTTATCGCATACCAGGGATCATGGATCAGTTTGCATATGTTAAAATACTTGAAGAGGTCATGTTGCCCTATGCTGAAGAGGACATGCCCTTGAAATGGTTGTTTCAACAAGACAATGACCCAAAACACACTAGTAAACAGGCAAAGTATTGGTTCCAAACCAACAAAATTAATGTTATGCAGTGCTCAGCCCCATCTCCAGACCTTAATCCAATTGAGAACTTGTGGGGTGATATCAAAAATGCGGTTTCTGAAGCAAAACCAAGAAATGTGAATGAATTGTGGAATGTTGTTTAAGAATCATGGAGTGGAATAACAGCTGAGAGGTGCCACAAGTTGGTTGACTCCATGCCACACAGATGTCAAGCAGTTTTAAAAAACTGTGGTCATACAACTAAATATTAGTTTAGTGATTCACAGGATTTCTAAATCCCAGAAAAAAAATGTTTGTACAAAATAGTTTTCAGTTTGTACAGTCAAAGGTAGACACTGCTATTTTTTTGAACACACCCCTTTCAACTAACTGCCCAACTGCACAGCCCCAAGAGCGCGCACACCATGAATGCTGGGTCTTGTTTGTTTTCTGAGAATCTACTGAACCTACTGGTAACTTGTTTGCCACGTAGCAATAAAAAATATACTAAAAACCTTGATTATTCTGGTTAGTCACATTGTACTGCTATTATTTTGAACAATACTGTATATGCATTTGGCAGATGCTTTTATCCAAAGCATTCAATCCATATATTTATCAGTAAACCTATGCATTACCCAGGGATCAAACCCATGACCTTTGCATGCTCTACCAATGCTCTACCACTTAAGTGTACAGTAAGACTTTATAAATAAAACATTTCACAAAAGAAGTCGGCAAGTTTCAGAGACCTCATTAAACTCGAAACACCAACAATTCTGACCGAGTAGACACATGCATTGTAAAAATGGCTTAGATCCAGACACACCCAAAACCAGATTATCAAGGTCTTCCAGATTACTTGGAAACAGTAAGACAGGTGTGTTACTAACTGCAAAATGTGATTGTTTAGTAATGAATCTGAATATCCATGGCATGAATGTGGTTGCTAACAGTTTGTTATAAAATTCATACATAATGCAAAAAAGTGACAAAATTCAATGACATTTCTTAGCCCATTTAACTTAATTTCTGTGGTTTAACTTGCATATTTTGCATTGGCTATTATTTCAAGATATTTAGATTTTTTTCAAACAGATGTTTGATTCTCAACAGTTTTTGAAACAAAACATTATAGACATGCAAAACATTGTACAGTAAATACGTCACGCTTTTGAACTAGATTAAGATTGTTAGGACTACAAGTCACGCCCTACACATACAAATATAAATTATATAAATGACTTCCTAAAGCAAGTGTACAGTTTGTTCTTTTCCCAATAAGATAAATGTGGTTGTCAAATCACAGTACTCGTGCATTACATTGTTTTTTTTTAGATCACTACTGGCCTAGAGACCTGAATGTAAATAAACAGTTCAGCAAAAATAGAAACTAAAGCTACGCGTCATTGTGCACGCAACTGGTACGACACTGCCAAGTATAGATTAAAAATAGATAGCATCTGGCAAATGCCTGTAGTTTAAAAAACATTTGTTCAACTTTATTAACAGAGTTTCTTTCACATTTCAAATGAATTGGAAAGTGCCATTTTAAAGGAATTTACTTGCTTTGATATGATGCACAATTGATGCTTTTACAATCAACAAATATTTACTTTAATATACTTCAATACACTACATTTATGTAGGCATATGAAAAAGCAGCACACTTGTTGCTACGAACCTTTATTTAAACAAACATTTTTTGGATAATAGATTTTATTTTTAACTCAGTTTATGCATTTTCCCCACCAAACATTGCATTTCAAAGAAACACGCATCTGCATTTTTCGTGTTTCAACCTAGAGTATCTCATAAGATATGAACACATGCAAATTAAAGACGCTGCATCGTGAACGGTTACTACAGCTATGACCGCAGCAAATCCGTGTGAATCTGCGTCATGTCCCTCTTTTAAACATCCCAGACGACTGGAAACAACAAGACAAAAAACATCTCTATTTACAAACACATGAGACCCGAAACTGCTATGTAAAGCAGCCAAATTGTAGGAAAACAAGAAGTTGTTACTGTAGCTCTTGCTTTATAGACTATAGTTAAAGATGGTCTAGATTAGGGGTCTCCAACTTCTTGAAAGCAAGGGCTGCCACAATGGATAAAATAATCTACTAGTGCTACTTTTGAATATATATTTTTATATAATAGCTATTATATAAAAAATAACAAATATTCAAATTGAGGCTATTGATAGATTGTGCTTTGGCGGGCAACTCAAAGGCACCATGTTGGAGACCACTGGTCTAGATTTATGACGTCATTAAATCGACAATAAATTGTCTTGCCGGTATACCAAATTGTTTCTAAAAAAAAGGGAGTTTGCATTTTAAGTTACTTGTAAACAATAATACCTTTACTGCAATAATAATTAATAAAATTATGTGATTATTTTGGAGCAGCAATGAAAAGAAAAGTTCATCCTAAAATAATATATTTAATTATTTACTCGCCCTCATTCCATTCTAAATTTAGTTTAACATTCACCAAAAAGTGTTGACGTCTGTCCTTTCTTTCCATCTGTGAAGCGGCTTCTAATCCTTCAAACTGGATCTGTAAACCGGATCAACTATTTCCTCTACAAAATTGTACACATTAAGTCACAATTATTTAAAAATGCGTTCAGTCACTAGCTTGGAATGACATGAGGATGAGAAAATGGTTCTCATTGTTTGCATGAAATACTTCTGTATATTGTGCACTTTTAAGAAAAACATGAAACTGCATAATTACTGAACAAATGAAAATTTATAAGAAAATAAGACATTATTTGAACATCTCTTCGCATGCATGCACAGACATATAGGAAATGACAGCAAGCACCATGCTTGACATTACTTCCTGGTGCTCCTTTTATGGGATACAGGTGACAACTGAGTGTTGTGTGATTCCGTGGCATAAGCTTTTATGGGGTCTAACAGTGTGGCGTTACTTTGCTCCTTGCACTTTTTTGGCACTTTGCTTTTCCTTTGCCTGAGAACACAAAAGAACGGGAAGAAAACGTAATTAATTATCTTAAAAGGCGGAGTCCACGATGTTTGAAAAACGCATTCGAAAAGAAGACGGGCCGACTACCAAAACACACTTATAGCCAATCAAATCAAATCAAATGCCGGGTTGCGTATGTGTGGGGCGGGTCTATCAACAGAAGGTCCAGATTCTATTGGGGTAGGGGCGTGTTTGTTTAGGTGATTTCAAATATCAACATTTGCTTTCAAACATCATGGACTCCGCCTTTAAGCTTAATTTAGAAAATGTGACCGTAGACCACAAAACCAGTCATAAGTACACTCTTAGAACGAATGTGTTAAAAACAACACATTTGTGTTGATTCTGGGACAAGACACTAAATGCGTTGTCCCAGAATTCACCCATCTCTGTGTTATTATTGAAACAACACATTTTGTGTTATATTTTAACACAAAATCAACACAAAATGACACAATGTGTTAAAATTACACAATGTTTTTAAAAGCTTAACGCACAAAGATGTGTAAAAAATTAACACATCCTTTCTAAGAGTGTACCAAGGGTTTATTTGTAGCAATAGCCAAAAATATAGTGCATGGGTTAAAATAATTGATTTTTGTCAAATAATAAAGATTAGGTAATGTTTCATGAAGATATATTTTATATATTATAAAGTGATCTTCTCAATATTTAGATTCTTTGAATCCCTCAGAATCCAGATTTTCAAACAGTTGTATCTCGGCCAAATATTGTCCTATCCTAACAAACCATACATCAACGAAAACTTTTTTTCTGTATATTTACCCTTTTGACTTGTTTTGTGGGCCTGGGTCACAAATATGTTAACACTTTACAATAAAAGGTTGTATTTTTTTAACATTAGTTATTGCATTAGCTAACAATGAATAGCACTTCTACAGCATTTACTAATCTAAGTTCATGTTAGCATTTAAATAATAATATCAAGTTTTAACTATTAACATTAGTTAATGCACAATGAACTAACACTAATGGTATTGGGATTAACTAACATTAATAAAGATGAATAAATCATGAAAACCTATATTGCTCATTGTTAGTAATGTTGACAAATACAACCTAAAATGTTATAAAATTTTAAAAGCAGTTTGCAACCCATTAACCTCTGCATAACGTTAAAATTAAATATTTAATGAGGAAAAAAGACACTGGATTTTTGCGAAATTGAATAGAATATGACTGGAACTAAATATTCGAATGGAGCCAGAATTAAATAAGAATTTGTTAAATTTGGCTATTTGTTCACATAATACAATAGCCACGCAACATCAGAGAAAAGGCAACTTATTTTAGTGGAAGAGAAAGTTATTACATTTTATTCTTAAAATACAATCAGAAACATTTAGCAAACTTTGACGTCAACAAATTGATAAGATCAAAACAGTGTCAGTTTAATTAATGTTAAATTACCCAACCAACACTGCCCTCTAGTGTACTGTGGAGCATCACATCAGACACCTTTAACTTTCAACATACAGTACATCACTGTCCAATCCAGATAACGATTTTTTCTGTTTCTCTGTGACCTCATAAATAAACCTCATACAGTTTCTTACCAGTTCTGCCTGATCTATCAAACTTGCAATTTAATAATACAAATTACCTTTTCAACCAATGGTATCAGCTGCTGATATTCAGCCAATGTCTTCAGTAACTCCATAATAAAGGGCAGATAGTTGTGTTTCCTTCTAATGTTTTCGACCTAAAAAAGCAGTCGAAACAAAGAACACATTATTCCTACACTTTCTATATTATCAATTTAAATTAATCTGCTTTCACACTACACAAAAGCATATAGGAATCGTACAGTATGAGTGAAATAAGCAAGTGGGAAGACGTACTTTATATCTTTTAAGTTTATGATTCTCTACTTCAATCAGAAGCTGATACTTCTCGATCTCTAATTGGATAGAGCGAAGATGATTTCCACTCTGATCTGTGTCCATTGGCTCTTCCTGTCAACAACAGAGTTGTGTTTGAGTGATTTTTTCATTGTATGTGCAGAACTAGTAATGTTTTACAGTTAGCGTGATGTACCTCTGTTATCTGGGTCTGTAGTTCAACAATCTTTCTTTCGTAGATCATCTTTCGATCTGATACGATGGCCATCAGGTTGAAACGAATTTCTCCTTCGCTGTATCTGATATTGGCAGTAATGTCATTTAATGTAATGTAATTTATATCATAAATAAATATAAAGCATCTGTATTCAGCACTTACTTTTGTATTCTTTTCTCAATAACGGGTCGCACAGCACCAATCCAATCATCCTGGTTACACACACCTAAGACAGTGAAAAAATTGGGAAAATGAAAAGGGGACAAAGAAATGTTAATTATCTCATAATAATCATGATTCATCTAAAAATCTACATTTTGATTAGAGGATCACAATATGACATACTAAGACCCCACCAAAAATACCTAATTTTACTACACAGACGAGGATTTAAGTTTCTATATACCCAGATCTATGGGTCCTTCACGAAGTCCATCCAGCTCATACAATCTACCATTAACAGGAACGTAGCTAACAAAGTGAAACGCATCTTCTTCTTTAGCAGAAGATTTGGAATCAAACTCAAACATTTGCTGTCTGAAAAAAATAACACATATTATTCAATATTATCACTATTTGTCACATGGTTACTGAGAAAAGAGTTCACAAAAGCAAATACACAACCTGGCAAAGCCGTTGTGGACTTGTCGAATCACTTCCGAGTTACTGAGAGCGAGACCCTTCATCTTGAAAAACAGACAAAATATTAAATCTAAATTCTATAAGAGCTATTTCCATTGCCTCTTACAAAAGATTACTGAAACAAATACTTACTGCTGCATCAAAACTGTTTGAAAACTCTTTAAATTCTGTCAGTGTTTCCCCAAGATGGATATCAGGATGTATGCAATTTAACAACACGCTGATGATCGCTTGGGTTGCACAGGCATTGTTGATGACCTATGATGTTAAACATATTGAAATTATGGTTTAACAGTTGGATGTTGCTGGAACGTGATAAAACGCACACAAAAATACATAACTGAGCACCTGCTTGGCAAAGAAGATCTGCTCCAGCCTTGAGTCTTCAACTATGGACCCTGCTGGCTCCTCACCGGGTTGCCACTTGAAGAGGAAAATCAGACCATGAACGGGCCTAAAATTGATTAAATTACAGTTAAATATGCAACATGTCAGATAAAAGCACTGCTTATACTGTATGATTCTTGGCTTACTTGAGATTTTCAAAGTTCTCTGGCTCCATGCTCCATATCTCTTCCACCTGTGCACCTTTGCACCCTTATAAAGACAAGTTTGAGAGTGTTTATGATCACACATTAGCAGACACAGTCTGTGTTTAAATTTAAATCTGTCTGTCTTTGAATCTTACATTAGATTTGATGCCATTTAAAAATGGCTAAATCAAACACCCTAATGATGCTCAACATTCTTATGAAGCATTAAAATACTAAATCAAACATTTGTAATGCACCTACTAAACACAAGAAAACCCGAATCAAACACTGATGTCACAAAAACCTGAACTGAGCAATTCAAACATCTCTGTGATGTCACAAAATCATGATTCGAACATTTCAAACATTTCTGCAATGTCACAAAATCATAATTCGAACATTTCAAACATCTCTGTGATGTCACAAAATCTAAATTCGAACATTTCAAACATTTCTGCTATGTCACAAAATCATCATGATTCGAACATTTCAAACATCTCTGTGATGTCACAAAATCCTGAATGTCCTTAATCATGTTGTTACAAAACCGCATACATTTCTTTGTTCTGATGAACACACAGAAAGATATGTTGAGAAATGTTTGTTGACCCCATTTACTTCCATAGTATTCTTTTTCCTACTATGGAAGTAAATGGAGTCCATGTACGGTTGGGTGATTCTCACGAAACCATTGAAACACCACGCCACTAATGATTTTAGCTTTAAAATGTGTAATATAGTAACATTAAAAAGCATCAGAATTAACACAATACTGTGTTCTACCTTGCACAATTTGTGATTTCAACATAAGAATTTATAATTGTAAATTTTATCTCATTTTCTGCTGAAATTCTCATTACCGCAATGTGTCCGGCTGTGTTTGAACATGCGTTATGTTGTAATTTAATCAAATTAACACAAAAATATTAAGAAAAAAAATAAATTGATGTTTTGCTAGACTACTTTAGATGACAGAAAAAATATTTACTGAATATTCATGTATAATAATAATGAAGAAAAATTAGGAAAATGATGTGTCCATGCCTGATGTTCTCATCCTCCGCAACACTTTTTGAGAACAGTTTAAGCACACATACAGAATTTTAATAAAGTTTGATTCTAAGTGACCAAGCACATGGACCAGTTACTTCAAGATGGCTACCAGGTAAGATCATTTTTTTACAGTTAATTTGAAATATTGTCTTGTCAGAATGCTTACACGACATTTTGATTATCATTACCGCAACAGATGCTTATTAAATGTTAATTTAATTAATAGAAGCATAATCTTTGATTTTAAATGCATGTGCAGAATCTCCAAATTATGTTCTTTCAGGTTTGTCATGTCATTTTGAAAATATGTCAGTGTTGATGTTTTCTGACTGACTGTTGCGGTAATGAGATTTTTTAGGACTAATTTTTTAAATTATGTTAAAAAAGTGTTAAATGATAAGTAAAAGTTTTTAAATTAATGTTTCCATTTACTCCAGACTTTGTTTTTCAATGTCTGGTGGGAAAAAAAGTAAGTTTAAGCAATTTTTACATTTTCATGCTTGACATGTTTAAAACCAAGTTTTCGTGAGAATCACCCGGTTGGTTACAAATATTTCTCAAAATATCCTTCTTTGCTTTCATCAGAACAAAGAAATGTATACAGGTTTGTAACAACATGAGAGTGAGTAAATGATGACAGAATTTTAATTTTTTGGGTGAACTATCCCTTTAATCAAACATTTCAAACATCTCTGTGAAGTTACAAATCCTAAATAGAACATTTCAAATGTCTCTGTGAGTGACTTCACAAAACCTGAATCAAACACTTTAAACGTCTTTGTGACATCACAAAATCCAGAATGTCCTAAAGCAAACATTTTAAACGTCTCTGTAACGTCACAAATGCTGAATAGAACATTTCAAACGTCTCTGTGACGTCACAAACCCCTAAACCAAATATTTTAAACCTGTTTTTAATGCAAGAAGATTTCAAACTGAAAATTTCAAATGTGTCTATAACGTTACAAAATCCTGAAACGATAATGATAAATGTGTGTATGATTTCATAAAATCCGAAATTGAAAATTATATAAATATAATTATTTATCTATGCAATCTATGCATTGACAGAACAGCATAAACGAGTGACATCTGTCATTCTGAATGATTTAACAAGCACTTTGCAGCTGACTCATGCACTGATCTCAGTTCAGTGGATTTGATGGTGATGGCGTAGGTATTGTCCTGCGATCTGTAGACTACATTGTATGCTGGCGATTATCTAAAACAAGCCTTAAATAAATTTCAGACCATCCGATATATCAGGAATCAAATCAGTGAACTAGAACACAACAAACGCAGTTAACGTTACCCCCTCCGCTAATGTAATAATAAAAAACAATGACTACTCACCAAAGCCTTTAATCAACTCAGTAAAAACGCCCGGGTCACTTTCCATAAGACACCATTCCCCTGCGCTTCCCGCCATTTCTGAATATATTTTATTTTACTGTAAACAGTATGTAAGCTCGTGTAGCGGTTAAACAATGCTAATACTGGACTCTCATTCACACATCCAAATGTTTTCCCGGCATTCCTTTCGACACGCATCAATCTTCTTCCTCATGCATTACATTCAATGAGCAAAGCGCACTTCTGCCACCACGTGGTCTGGAGTGCCGGTTTTTGGCCATTACTGCAACTTAAATCGTAACAGAACTGTCAGAATTTAAAGGGCATTTTAAAACGTTTATAAATATTAGAAACAAAATGTAACACTGAAAATTCTACATATATGAAGCTTTTACTAATAAATGAATTAACAATTATTGAATTAACAAAATCCTGGTTTCTTTATGCTTGTATGTTTATAATTTAACTGAAAACAATAAGCATTTCAACATTATTCTTGAAAAGACTTTAATAATTTAATTAAAATATTTCTGTACACATAACAGTGAGGTAGAGCTATTTAGCTCATGGTTATTTAAAAAAACAAATGACCAAACATTTTTTATTAAAAAAACATACAGCAAAGTGTACTTTAGTACAGTTGGTTGTTTAGTATATTATTTATAACAACAAAAATAATGGAAAAAAACAACAAACAACCAATAATATATACATACTCAATTATTCAACAAGCAGGCAGATCAGATGCTATTTTTCATCATAGCAGCAATACAGTACATTTTAATAACACTAGTGTATAACCACAACAAAACCAATATTAAAGATTCTGCTGAGATTGGGTATTCCCTGAGCCTTCACAGCATTGCCTACACTCCTCAATAAGTGGCAGTAGTTTTCCTTGCTGGTGAAGCTGTTTTGTATCTGAGCCTCCTCCAATGCACTGTCCATTAACAAAGACCCTTGGCACCTGAAATAGTTAAGAAGATTTTGACTTATACACATTGATTGTGCAACTGACAACTGCATACCCCATATAATCATCTGCTATGAGTGTATATATATTCACAACTTAAATAAATGACAGTACTTACTGTTCTGGCACCTGTCATTTGAGCCAAGGTCTCCTGAAGACGTCGGCCATCATTGTGCTCATCCAATTCAATGACTTTATATGAAGCCCCAATCTCTTTGAATACATTCTTAGCCATATTACAATAAGGGCATGTGGTCTTGGAAAATATCACAACACAGTTTTTGGAGACAACGTCCTATATTAAAAACAATAACAAAGGTTGAGGTTATTTAATTATAAAGCTATTTTCAAAAGGATGACATATGTAGCGACCACAGCTAGTTGTCATATGGTCTTTATCCTACACACCAATACAATACAAACTAGTGTAAAGCTTACCTGGACAAACTGAGTACACGCTGGGCTTGACAACGCTGGAGCAGAGGATGTAAAGTTCCCCATTCTAGATAAATGACATGAACTTAGTTAAATCAGTTTGAATACTCTATTCACATAAAACAGACTCATACTAATATAAAATATAACCTTGTGATGATCACAGGTTTGTACAGAAGACATGTTGAAGATACAAGAAATGCAAATACACTTAATACAGACAAAAGAGAGTTTGGCTGACAATTTAAATCGGTCATTGTCCAGAAACTACTGTCTGGTTTCTGGCTTAAGCTATTGGAAGTGAAGCAGGTAACAGAAGATGCACAGTAACAGCTCAGACTTTAATCTGATCAACTCACAGAGGATTTAAACCTTTAGTGATCTTTTAAACAGCATCGCTTTTGTCACCAGAAGTGGGTTAACTTGGACTAGTCTGTACACAACACAACTGCTGTTCGGAATTCCCCCATATTTACTTTAAATGGCACACGCGTTCTTATAAACAACCTAAAATCGAATATGTAACGTTAACGTATAATAACAGTTATGTTTATGACCTTAGGATTTGATAAGCCTGCTTGTATTTGAATAGAAAGCCCCTCGTAGACATTTTGACGACAAATCGTAAAGCACTGTTGGGCGGATTTAAAAAAATCTGAAGGACAGTCGATCACCTTCTTTCGACTTAACCTACAAAGATTTTAATCTGTTAAATACAAAACACATGCATACCTCTCAACCGGAAGCTCGTTGATGACGTTTTACGCTCCGGTCAAGTCCGCCTCTCACGCACATTATGGGTGAATTCCAAACGGCGTTTTAGCACCCTTGAAAGGCACTCCAGCTTCAGGTACCGTAGGGCACTTCGCATAAACATTCGCTTTCAAATAAAGAGAGAATTACGTTGTTTTCATTGCTCTACTCGGCACGTATATTTTAATTGACCACAATATGAGACACAACTGCGAAACTCCCTCTAGAATTTACACATCAAGCGTTCTGATCTTCGAAGGCAATAGGGATGATCACTTCCGATTGGAATACACCTTACGTATGCTACTCGCCTGTCCTGTTTACTTAAAAGCAACAGATGTTAGTTTTATTATAATTCAATTACAGCAAAACAGAAACATACAATTAGGCAATGCAAGGCAAGTTTATTTGTATACATTTCATACACAGAGGTAAAATAAATAAATAAATAAAATAAGGAAAGTGGGCTTACAGTTTACAATACAAATATACATATGATATACATAACATTTTAAAGACATCCAAGTTCAACTTTTTAGTAAATGCAATTGTATCCTAACTTTTTTTTGCTATCAATAAGTTGGAAATAATCCATATACAAATAAAATCAACCACAAATACCTTCAAACTAGGTTAGAATATTATTATTTTTTTGAATGAATATGAATTTTCCTTTTATGAATATAACATTTACAACAAAAAATCATAAAATATATCATAAAGTTAACATATATTTTTTGATTCAAGGATAAATGTTCCCCAATTTATTTTTAAAGGTGCATTATGTACATTTTAGAGGGATATCTTGACAGAAATGCAATATAATATACATAACTATATTATCAGTGGTGTATAAAGACCTGACATAATGAACTGTATTGTTGTTATTACCTTAGAATGAGGCATTTTTATCTCCTTACATCACGGGTCCCCTTACATGTTTCTACAGTAGCCCTAAACGGACACACTGCTCTATAAAGGGTATGCACGTGACTTCACCTTAGGTGAAAGTGACTGTGGTTACGCCCACTGTGGCAAAAAGTCTGAGCGACAGCATTAGCATGGCGCAAAAAAGTGCCATATGTCAGGTATGTAAAATTTTTTGGGGAAAAAATCCTATTAAAATACACCAATGAATACTCTTATTCTGTGTAATTGCAAAGATTTGTCAGTGAGCCTTTGTTAAAAAAACATCCATTATGATGAGCCTTGTGTTCTACAAAGGTGGGATGGTTTAAAGGTGCAGTGTGTAAGTTTTAGCGGCATCTAGTGGTAAGGTTGCGAATTGAACCAACGGCGTAGTCTACTGCTCACCCCTTGCTTTTGAAACACATAGAGAAGCTACTGTAGCTGCCACCGGACAAACACGTCATTGTCGGAGACATCTTAGTAAAAAAATTGTCCGTTAAGGGCTTCTGTAGAAAAATGGCGGCACAAAACGGCGACTTCCATGTAAGGGGACCATCCCTGCATACAGACAAAAAGGTCTCACTCCAAGGTAACAAACATATAACGGTTCATTATGAAAGGTCTTTGTACACCCCTGATAATATAGTTTTGTATATTATTTTGCATTTCTGTCAAGAGATCCTTCTAAAAATTACACACTGCACCTTTAATAGTGTTAGGCAAGACAAACACATGTCAGGAAAAGCAATGTCTGACCATATGCCAATGTCCACAAGACTACTGGTTGTTTGGCAAATTGTTAGAGTCATTGGTAAGGCTAAATTCAATTTAAACTGATAATAGTCCGTTTTACTGCCGTTTTCGCAGCAGCGGCTATGAAAACCAGCCATTTTGTTGAATGTTTTGCCACTCAACAGGGCGAGCTCCTGTGTGGTCACGTGGAAAAGTGACGTCGTTGCATACCCTCTATAGAGCACGTCATTCCTACGTTGTCTCAGATGACCACATGTTTGTCCAGCTGCATACAACTTTAATTTTATATTTTTAATAATTATAATATAAAACCCAAACTCTGTATTTTTCTTAATCAATTTATCTATATTGTAAAAAGGAAAAAGTTGGATCATCCAAAAAGTTGGATTGGAAAAAATCATTTAATTGGTAACACCTAAAAAAATATTTTTTATCTTAAATGTGTAAGTGAAACTACATTAAGTGAAAAATATGTTGAGAAGTGTTCAAAAAGTTGAAAAAAGTTGAAATAATTTAACTGAATTAGTTTGGTTAAAGTAACATAAAAAATATTGATTTGACATATTTTTTTTAAATATATTTATTTATTTCTATGACTTTTTTGTAAAAAATGGGCTACACACCTTCAATAAGGAAAGAATAAATGACTTTACCTTCAGTCATTGTCGTTTTTCACCCATAGGGTGGCGCTGTGACATTCTGTAAATGTTTTAACCATAAGCAACAATTTTTCTTTGGCATCTGTTATTCCTTGATTTTCGTCCCACTTTCCTTCTTTTATGACAAGTGATGTAACACAGCCCCTTATCTCTTTTTCTCAAAAGGTGCCACCTTGCCGTCTGCTAGACAGAGACAATTGATTTTTAACCGCTAAGCCCATAGAATTACGGCAGCATCTTATGTTTTTTTGTCACAACAATAAATGTTTTGAAAACCCATAAACAAGGATTTTCATAACACTTCTTTCTTTCTTTCTTTAATACGGTAAAAATGCTGGTTTGTTTCAACTCGTGGTTAAAATAACTAACGTTAAACAAATTAAAAGAGTTATATTTGAGTTAAAACAACCATTTTTACAGTATTCTTTCAAAATGTCAAGAACAAAAGAAACTGAATTATTTATAGGTTACATGTTTTAAAGTTTAATGGCCTGAACTCCATCCCCATTGATAATGTAAAAGACAGGCCGTGTGTCTTCACCTTTCACTTTCTGTAACAGTACACTGTACTTAAAAGGCCACTTGAAACTTGTTTGCTAGTTCAAAAACCTTCTTCTCCCTTATGATCTTTGTTCCCATCAAAAATACATCTGCTCCAGGTGGTACTTAAAATGTTTCCAGTGGGTAGATTTTGCTTTGTAGAATGAATAAAACTATAGATTTACATAACTAATCAGGATTATATCACATTATCTCCTGATCAAAATAGTCTGTTGCTATTAATTTTAAAGTGATTTTAACAATTTGTGACCCGGTCTGTAAAATCCCAGCTAAAGTTTGAAAGTTGAAATCAAACTTTGATGCTCTACCAGACATTGGATTGGATTTCACAGACAGGGTCACACATTAATATTTATATATTGAGTGAAAACGAATATGTAGGCTATTTGAGCTTTATTGATGTGACTGTGGGTACATAAAAGAAACAAAACTGGAAAACACTGCTTTGTAAATTGGACATCATATTTTTTTGCCATTTTCTCAAACTCTAATATGCTAAAATCGAGACAGATTTCTGATTTCTCGGACTCGTCTCGGACATGTTCCTTCAAAGACTTGGTCTTGACTTGGACCACAGTGGGAGAAGAAGGACTTGTTATTTCAGACCGAGTCCTCAAGACCAACGCATTTTTTATGTTCATATAAAAAACCACACAAAACATAACAATAAAAATAAAATGCAATGTTGAAGGGCATTATTTGAAAATAACATCCCATGGTGCAATGCAAAGATACTGCCATCAGAGCCGTTTATTTATCTCTAGCAATATAGGCAGAAGATGATGCATGTGGTAGGGTTTTTTTAATGATAGTAAAAGCATAATCCATATTAAGACGTTAAGACTGCTCTTCTAAACAATTCCCAATCTAGCTTAGTTCGTAGGCCTAACTGTTGATTATTAACTGGGGTGATATTAAATCATGAATATGAAAACCGACATGTTTTTATGGTCAGAGGAGGTCTTAACATAGAGGCATAGGTAGGCGCCTGCTTAGGGCCCCCTACCAGCGGTCATATTACAGGGCCCCCCAACCAACCTAAAAAATAAATAAATAAAGCCTTATCATCATGAACACTTCAAAAGCATGGTAAATTGTATTAATGTTCTTAAGAAATACATTGAAACTTTAAAGTAGTAGTTAAAATGTCCAGTTCATGTTTATCTGTCACTACACACATTCACTCCCTTCTTTCTAATTAAAATGGACTAGTCCATAACGGTGTGCGCGGCTTGAAAGATAAACAGTAGGAGTGACAGAAGGAAAGTATACGAACAGAGACGAATCAAGACAAATATAAACGCGAAAATTAAACAATCTTACCCAAGCGGCTCAAATAAAAGAAAAAAAAACGATGATGGGGCTTTGGTGAGTCAATCGCCTAGTTCTGCTAGTAATAGCGCTAGCCCTACACTGATGAAAATGATTTTGTGGTGAAGTAAATAACATTACTTCAGAAAAAACTAATTTAACCCTTATATTGGGGATGTTTTCGTCCACTATGGTTGCTGTTGAATCTTAATTTGGCCACAACTTTCTCTGTGTTTCAGCAAATGGAATGATTTTTGGTGACAAATTTTTGTTTGACACATATTTTGGGAAAATGCTTAGAAAATGTTTCAAAAACTCAACAATACACTGTGGGAAAATTCACAACCCTTTCGTTATCCATCCACTTAATCAGATACATATTTGGTTTCAAACTTTCTTGTCTCCCTCATTTACTGTCTGTGGCTGTTTTTGCCCCATTGACTTATTTTCTATTGGGTTCTATCATGACTATTAGTTTGTGTAGTGTTACACTTTGTGTGTTCTCTGCTTTCCATCTTAATTTAGGAGTAAAAAATTCATTCTCTTTTAAAGATCGGATAGGGGGGTGCGATACATACCTTCGCCTTGGGCCCCCAATTTGCTAAATCCACCACTGTTTATGGTCTTGGTCTCGACTCGGTCTCGACTCAGACTTGCTTCTTCAAAGACTTGATCTTGACTCAGACTCGACTGTATTTGAAAACCAACGGACTCGGTCTTGACTCTGCATAGGCGTTTTCGTCCCCATCACTTCTACCTTGTATAGCTCTTTTCATGCTTAAACCAACGCATAACCCACGTGTCAAGATGACGACAAAATCCTCTTTAGCATTTACACACTGCAAAAAGTGACTTTCTTACTTAATATTATTGCCTTGTTTTCAGTCCAAATATCTAAAAATTCTTAAATTAAAGTGATAGTTCACCCAAAAATGAAAATTCTGTCATCATTCATTCACTCTCATGTTGGTACAAACCTGCATACATTTTTTTTGTTCTGATAAACACGAAGGAAGATATTTTATGCAAGTAAATGGGGTCCACGAACGATTTGGTTACAAACATTTCTCAAAATATCTTCCTTTGTGTTCATCTAAACAAAGAAATGTATGAATGATGTGAGCGAATGATGACAGATTCTCATTTTTTGGGTAAACTATTCCTTTAATATGTATTTTCTTGATGAGCAAAATGACCCAAGAAAACAAGTCTAGTTTCTAGACGAAACTATACAATTTAAGTGAATTTGTGCTTTAAACAAGCAAAACAATCTGCCAATGGGGTAAGCAAAATTTTCTTGATTTTTTCTTGAATTAGGTGTGCATGTATTAAAACAACTTAAACTTAAGATTTTTTATCTTTGGTTAGTTTTATAACAAGCATACAGCATTCTAGTTATATGCCAAGCACTTGTATAATGGGTAGAAATTACGAGTAGGTAAATGTAGTTATAGTTAAATATTATTGTGAACAACCGGGGGCCTTGGCTTGAGGTCAAAAAGGTTGATATCCACAAATTTACAGTCTCATGAAAGTAACGGTGCCATTCACAAAACCATCAGCGAACCCATCACAAGCCCTAAAACGTAATTTCCGACCTCCAAATAGGTTTATACCGGTGCGCACGACACCCCTCGCCCCCGCTCTCCTCAGTGTCATCAGAATACACCCGGCTGATTTAACGTCCGCATGTATTCGTGGGCAGCCATGTAATCAAGGAGGAAGCGAGAGTTGAGGTTGCCCTCATAAATCACAGTCCCTGGCGGACAATCATCCCTTGCTATAAGAAGGCAGGCAGTAGTGAAGGCACTGATTTCACTCACAGCCTTATTAAAACTAGTGGAGGCGAAGAAAAAAAAAACACTCGTCTTTTTATTTATCGTCCCCATGTCATTTGCGTGCCACTCATTCTAGATCTGCCGTTCGCGCTTAAAATGATTGGCGCGGTGATGGAGTGATGCTTCAGTTGAGTTCACTGGAGAAATGGGTGCCGTTTCAATATTCTCCTGCCTCACTGAGCTGTGATTCCAGCCTCCTGTCAAAGCCAACTAACGTCTCCTTACGAAGTAGTCCGAGAAGCTTGTTTTGCCAATGCGCTGTGGCATTTTGTTAGAGAAGGTTACTGCACTTTGTCACGTAGGGGCTTATCTTCAAAGACGTCATTACAACCTGCATTTAAGGTGAAAAAACAGGCCTTTACAGTATATGAACAAAAACTGTTTGTTATAAAGCAATAGTTTACCCAAAAATGAACATTCTCTCTTAATTTTTCTCCCCTCATGTCATCCTTATATGACTTCTTTATTCAGTAATCAGTTAAATACAAACAAATCATTTTTATATGAGCCCATGAATGCATATCTCAGTTCTTTAGAGACCTGGAATATCATTATTGCAATCCTAATGGGTAGCCTACATTTTTGGCATTCATCAATCTTGTCCAATTTTGATCTGATCGACCAAAAAAGCATCTTAACAGGTATAAACATACTGTAAAAACCCAAACATTATGCATTTAAGGGTTTAAATGTCATTCTCTTAAACCTTAAAAATGTTGAAGCTCCAAAAAGTACAAACATTCTTCATAAAAGTAATCCACATAACTCTAGTGGGTCAATAAAGGGTCATGAGATGGGCCAGAACCAGTGGGGGCCAGTGACTTCTCTTCCGAGGGGCGCAAATTCAAATTATGTGTTCGGTGTGTCATGTGTGGCTTTTAATGTCAAAATATGTGTTTGGTGCATCATGTGAACCTATTTGCAGCATGCGTCATGTCAAAATACAGTAGGCACCTGCTGCATGTGGGCCAAAATTGTTTATGATAAAAGAGATGCTCACGTTCACAAAAGACACTAAATTCACTCGCAAGACACTAACTTAACACTAAACTCTGATTACACATTAGATCATGAGAGCGAGTATCTGGCAAATGTGAGTGACTTTGACTTTTTTTTATCATAAAACCCCTCTGACGCTTGTGCTGCAGGCACATATTATGACATGACACGTGATGCACATACGGACTACCGGCACATCCGGGAACATGACTGTAAATTTCGTCACCGCCCCTTTTTGGGGGATAAAAAAGCAGCCCTTCCATTGGCTTCCATTCAAAATAGCGGAACAAAACAACGTTTTTACACAGCCGGCAGGCGTAAATAACTTATGAAATCACTCAGATTAAACATGTCGAGTATTTATCTGTCCACCCTGCCTGCCATAGAGCCCGAAAGATACATTAACACATTTAATTTGGTCAATATAAAAACATGTCCCTTTCATTCTCACAGCGTCAAATTTGTGTAACAACCCCATCCAGTGATTGCTTGAAATATCGCTAAGCCAGTTAGTTGTATGACTAGACGGAAAAGTGCACTCATTACTCTAAATATAAAGACATAATAAATAAATACGAAGTAACTTTCAAATACGAAGTAAAATCATTCACTTGCTTCCCTGTTGACTCGATGAGGTACGAGTAAATGTCCGAGTAAGACACCTCTGGCCAATAGGGAGCGTTGTTACACAAATTTGATGCTGGGAGAATGAAAGAGACATGTTTTTATATTGACCAAATTAAATATGTTAATATATCTTTCGCGCTCTATGGCAGGCAGGGTGGACAGATAATTACTCAACATGTTTAATCTGAGTGATTTCATAAGTTATTTACGCCTGCCGGCTGTGTACGAACGTTGCTTTGTTCCGCTATTTTGAATGGAAGCCAATGGAAGGTCTAGTCTGATTTACCCCAAAAGTTGGCGTGAACCTGTTCAGAGACATTCTATGACGTTGCGCCGGTTGTGCGTATAGTTGACATGACGCGCCAAACACATATTTTGACATGATGAACCACACACATAACGTTTTGAAGAGCTTTGCATTGTGCGCCCTTGAAAAAGAAGTCACGACTGCCACTGGCCAGAACCAATGAGATTTGAAGCTATCAAAGTGCTGTCTTATTTGGCACAGTTATCTGATCTCCTTGTTTTGATTTCAATTTCGCTAAATAAGCTCAAAAGATATATAATTTTCTCTCACAAACGTATAATTTATTAACACACAGAAAGTCATTTACAAATCATTTTCAAAAATCTAAGGACGACATGCATAAAGCCTATCGTACAGTAACAATGCAAGGACTCTTTCCCTACCAGTGTGTTTAAGTGGTAGCCTGTGGAGGGGGTTTCCGCTCTGTATTCGGCAGGAATGGTTTGCCCTTTGTTGAAAAGGCACATACTAGTGATCCTGGTTGTTCAAGGTCTCAGAAGGGATTTCACAGCTTCTTGATCTCAGTAATCCACTGGTGTCCATTCAAGACGGCAAATGAAGTACACCCCAAAGAGGCGCTGCGGGAAATAGATACCTCCATCCGAGTGTAGCGCCGCTGTAATTGGACAGTACCAGGTGTGAAAAAGTGAGAATCATATTTTGATTGGGAGGAAAAAGCAATGTCATGGAGCCTTCACTGCTGTACAAAGGGACAAAGCTTGTTCTGCTGTAAATCAAGAGACTCAAAAAACACTGCAGCTGGAAATGTACAAAACACAAGGTTTAAAGGCCAAATCAAGATAAAAAGAATCAAGAGAAAAATCGTTCAGCCCAAAATTTACAATTCTGTCATCATTTATTCATCCTAATGTTGTATATTCTTTCTTCTGTAAAACAAAAAAAAAAGAAGATATTATGAGAAATGTGTTTAGTGGTTTTGTCTCACACCTTTTTTCCCTTAATATATGTGGTCCTGCATCTCAGGACCTATCAGGATTTTTTATCCTTGGACCTTTTATCAGTTGGCTTTAGAGACTCCTTCTGCCTGCCAACAGCTTGACTATTTTATCTCAGGCAGGAATTACGCTGACCTTGCAGCATCTCCTTATCGCTGCTTCAATAATCTTTTCTCACAGTAAAACACATCACAGTTAAATGACAAGTTCCCCACCGCAACCTTATATCACGACCGCCGAGTCTCTCAGAACACTTAACATTTAGCTCCTGCCTCTAGACTGAATGTGTATTTGAAACAATTGCTCTTGGTTATGGAGGCACAGTGTGTATTTCAGTCATATCTGTTTAGGCTAAACTCAAATAGCAAATATGGATTATTATGTGGTTCAGTAATTCATATACCACATTCATTTGAGTGTTTGATTAGCATTTTTGCTATCTGTAGTGCCAAAGTTAGTAACTCCGGTGCGGATCCGTCTGCTGTCAGGGTAGTTAATGTATATGCATTATTTCAGTTTTGTTGTTAACATTGTGCACATTTGTTATTGCATGCTGGGATGCTTCAACACATGGTTGGGTAAAATATGGACAAAAGCAAGGGCAACCAATGGATAATAAATCTTTTATTGTTTTACTTGATTTTATTTTATTTTACTTGTTGATATGTTTTATCATTGTTTAAAATGTTAACATGCATAAAAAAGCCAAGCTAAAATAAAAATATGTAATAAATAAATATTAAAATTGAGGCTATTAATAGAATGTGCTTCAGCGGGCAACTCACAGACTCCGTGCGGTCACCATGTTGCAGACCACTGGTTTAGATTAACTCCCAGATAGCAATAGACTCCGGGCCGGAACCGTACCGGAGGTAAAGCGTAGCAGCAGACTTCGGAACAGACTTGCCCCGGAGTCTATATTGCTATCTGGGCTTATGCTTTGTTTAACCCAAAAAGCTGGATTGTTTCTACCTGTTTTGTAGTTAAAATATGGACAATTTCTAGGTTTAAATCAATGGTTGTGTTTGTCCATATTGTCATTTATATATATATATATATATATATATATATATATCCTGCTTGAAGTAGCCATCAGAGAATGGGTACATGGTACATAAAGGGATGGACATGGTCAGAAACAATGCTCAGGTAGGCTGTGGCATTTAAACGATGCCCAAATGCCACTAAGGGGCCTAAAGTGTGTCAAGAAAACATCCCCACACCATTACACTATTGCATTAATGAGAAATTGAACATGTGTTCCTAATAATTATTTAGCTGTGTATACTCCAAAATAGAGCTTAAGTTGGTATATTAAAACTACAAATCCCAAAGTAAAAGATGACGCGCGTTATCATCTCCAACTTAAAACGCTTTCTTGGATTACAACAACCACGATGTATAGGCAACAATTTACTTTCTCATCCTGTTGACGTGGACACAGCGGTCATTGGGTATGGAAATACGGTAAGGAGCGTCACATTTCCGGCTGACGGTATTCAGGCCAATTACAACGTACTGATAAGCTGGCCAATCAGAAGACACTGCGCTTTTCAGAATGATGAGCTTTGTACAAAATCAACGGTTTTTAGGAAGGCAGGGCATAAAGCAGCAACAATAATGTACGGAAAATATAGCTGTCACTTTTTTAAGAGGACTTTTTTAGTGCACAAAAAGAAATGACATTTTTTGTTATTCTTTGATGAATGTTGTTTTCTTAATTTTGAATAAAGGAAGTCTAGTAAAAAGACATCAAAAGGGCTTTAATTTACATTTTCATTTTATTTAGCGTTTATTTAAGAATATAAATGCTTTAATTTTTTCTTCTTGTTTCACCGCAGGTGTCTTCATTTTATACGACAGTCTCTCTCTCTCTTTCATTCACTCACCCTCTCTCTCTATCTCTCTCCAGAGAAACGTGATGTGTTCTGTCACTTTCCCTGCTGCTGCCACTCCCCCCACAACAACTCCGTGGATCAATGGTCGGTTGCCATGGCAATGCAACAGCCCGGTTACTCTGAAGCCTTCTGTGGATCTGAACACCAAGGCTACCTGCAACCAACTGTCCTCCCTCTGGCTTACAGATTTGAAGCCGTCACCCTCCCCTGAACATGCCTCAAGAAACGGAGCCAAGAATAGCTCCTGCATCATAACACAGACACAAGTATTCCGATCTCGGGATTGTGATCATTCCCTAATGCGGGAGATTCGGTGTTTCCGAAAACAGCCACCTCTTACGAGGTCTGACGTATAACGTGCTATGTTGAAACTCTGCCTGCAGAGCAGAGGAAGTAATTTGTTTTTCCCTGTCATTCCTGGATGCGCCTATCCAAGCTTCCCACCAGCGCTCACTCCGAACACATTGAGCGGATCCACGTTATTTATGGAATGACAGATGGGCCAATTATCATAAAACCAAGAACGGTGCCTTTTGCTTTTCAAACAGTTGACTTCATTATCCGCAAGAGCGGAGGAGAGGATGGAGAGATATGGGAGGATAGAAAAGATGAAGAAGGGGAAGGATAGTGAGTTCTTCCTGTACCTTCGGAGCCTGACCTTGCGAAACAAATGTTGGCATGCATAGCAATATGTTTTTTTACGATGAAGAAACAGGAAGGGGCCAGAATACAGCTTGGCACTTTAGTGTGGAACTGTTTCTGGAGTAAATCGAAGAAATTAATCATTTTTGCAGCAGTCACCTGAAGAAAGTGGCACTCATGAAAACTGATGGACAATATATCCATGCAAACACAAGGAGACCCAGGGGTACATGTTATTGCTTACGGGTTGTTCTTTTATAGCTTGGGAGACTTAATGTAGCTCGACTGGTAAAGCAATGTGCTAGCAATGCAAAGGTGATGGGTTCAATCCAAAGAAGCACACATGTTAAATAAAAATTTATATCTTTAATGCACTGTAAATTACATTTGGATAAAAGCATCTGCATAAATGTTCTCGCAATAAATAATCGGGCTAAAATATGCAAAAATGTAACAAGTTAACACTGGTTGATTTCAAGGTTTTGTGACAGTCCTAAAATGCCACATTTTAGTGACACATTTGTCTTTTGTGTAACAGTTGTACCATAAAAAATGAAAACAGACAGCACTTCTCTTTCATTGATTTGATTAAAATTTGATGCTGTTTCGTGCATGTGCATGAACTTGCCTGACCTGTTCTTCATACTGTTCTTCCACAAACTCCCAGCAAGCTTAAGAGAAATCCCACTAGATGGCATAATAAAGGCTGTGGACATTACAGGCCTTTTAAAGTCCTCAAGGGAGCTCAACGCCGCCTCCTTCAAGTTCTGCAAGACATCCCAGATTGACGTACTGGCTGGTTATTTTACACATGCTGTTGAACCAGTCAACCCTGGAGTCTTGCTTGAGCTGACAGCTTGAATTTTTTGGGGGGGGTCTGCTGTTTCAAGTGACGTTACGGCAGTAGATATCATACAGTGTGTCTTGGGAAGTGAGATGTAAGCTTTTATGAAAACATACTGTATATGATTGCTAAGATTAGCAGTGGGTATTTTTGAAGACCTTCATAAGAGATCTTCTATCGACACATAAGGTCTACATGTTGTAAAGATTCAAAATTAATGTTACTGTTCTAGGCATTCTCAAACATTTTGACCCACGATGAACTTAAGTTCACATATATACCGGGGGTCATAAATTATGGATTCACTACAAACTGAAGCGGTCAGGGTTTGTCGCTTTGGCATGGACCACTAAATCAAATCAATCAAAAACACAATGAAAAATTCATGCGAATGTGCAGCTTGAACCACTGTGCCAACATGCTAAAAATAAACTCTTTCAGAAGGAGAACCACTTTAAAAGATGCAACATACCACCCATATTTAAGGAAAAGATGTTAGCAAATCATTAAAGTTATGCTTTCAATTGAATAAATAAGGCCATATTTTTATTTCTTATTATTCCACAATGTTTAATTAAAATATGTATTACATTCATTTGATGTTACATAGTCTGTGTCGTGCATCGTGAATATTTATTTAAAATGTATTCAGTATTTATGAGTAAATAACCAATGACAGCAAAACATCAAAGCTATTGCAGTTTCTTGTTGCAGTGTAGCCGCTTTTAGCATGATGCACACAAATGTGTAAACAAGTAAATAGTAAATGTAAATTTTTGGTCTGTGGTGCAATGAATTTAACGAAATAATAATGCAAAAATGCTCCAGTACGAAGCTTTTAATTGGTTAACTGTAAAACCTTCACATAAACAGAAAAACTGTTTTAACAAGATATCAAATTAAATATATGAATATTTTACTGTGAAAATCTGTAAATTGTTTAACAAAAGAATACATTTACTTTTACAGTAAAATATCATTAAAATTGTGTGATTTTGTAATAAAAAAACAAGCCACTGTAAAATTTACGGTGCAAAAATGATAAACAAACGTTCCCCTAATTCCTTATGTGACTCTTCACATTTGATGGTATTTCATTACAATATTTCTTTTTTTAACAGTTACATGCATATGGGTGTTTATGTTATGTTGTTTAATTAATGTGTATACTATTATTGCTACCCAGTCTCAAAAGGTTTCGTGATATAGTAATGTAATTTTATGATTCTTTTTTTCGTGATATTATCAGGAATTTTCGCATTTTTTCGTGATCGTATATCGAATTCCTGTTTTCGTGTGATTATTACGTATTGGTTACTCAACTGCTTTTTCCTATTTTCGAACCATTGTCGCTTCAGTTTAGGGTTAGATTTGGTGCTTGCATTAGAATGTCACTTTATTATTTATTGGTTTTTACTATTTTTTTCTGATTTATTTTTTCGTCTGGCGTTAGGGTTACAGTTGGGCCTGGGTAGGAATGTCATTTTAGGTCAAAACAGTTGAGTAACCAATACGTGATAATCACACGAAAACCGGAATTTGTTATACGAGCACGAAAAAATGCCTAAATTTGTGAAAATATCACGAAAAAAGAATGAAAAAATTATGTGACTATATAACGAAATATCGTTTCATGTCACAAGTGTTACCTTAATGGTGTATTTGTGTGCAAGCCCTGTGATCTGGCCATTTTGAATTTTGATTCACCATGTGGCTGTCCATTTACTGCCTGTATTATGGTGAATAGCTGTACTTTATCAGATGAAAGCAGATTTATATTATCAGCCATACAGTATTAGTTAACTAAATATGCAGTTGCAAATTATAAAACTTACAAAACCTTGCTGTAAACTTTCTGGCAACGACAGCTGCCTGTTTTTTTACCATGTTTTATGACGTACATTCACTTTGGACAAACGTTTTCTTTCTTATTCTGCATATAATCAAACAAAACTGCTTCTGAATTGTTAAATATGACAAATTATGAAGATTGAGATCTGTGTTGTTGACCTCTGTTGTTTTCAGTTTTGGTAACACAAGTTGCATATCTTTCATGATAATCAGTTGCATTCCATCAATCTGTCAATCTGTGGTGCTGGAATCAGGGACAAAGCGGGAGAGGAATGTGGTTTGGAATATGCACAATAATGTCAGCCATCAATCGTACGAGACATTAGATTTTTTTTTACGCAGAATCGATGTGAGCCTGCCACTGGGTTATAAATGGTTCATATTGTCTGAAAGATTCTCTCAGTCATTTAACCACAAGTAACAAATGGGCACATGAGGCCATTATGTTGTAATGCTTGTTTACAAGCGTGTTTTAACGGAATACGAGGGTTTTAAAAGATGGATTTCTCTGCTCAGTATATATATGTGGTGAAAAATAATCCCAGAGTCTTTTCCATGTCAGCCTTCTCAAGAGTTACATTACGAACCCAAGTCCTTTTCAGCTGCTACACCTCAAAGCAGATCAACACATTGATTTTTCCATTTGGACATCTCCCGGAAAACACAGCTATTATTGGTTAAAGAAATTGTGGTCCTTAAAGGAGCTGCATGGTCCTAAGTGCTGGTCTAAAACTATCTTCCATCACAACAGTTCTACCCCGGTAAAGCTCCACAAGGATATCTTGTGACGGTTCTGCTATGCCAAGGCAACAGCAGGGAAAAACAGGAATTGTTTGGTGAGAAAGTAAAATGCATGAAATCCTGTAATGTAGGCATTCTTTTAAAATAAAGTGTTCTTTCATTTATATTCATGTTGATCCTTTTTTTTTGCCGGCTAAGTGCTAATGGGCAAAGTGGGCTTAGATAAATTTGCCTTCAATTCTTCAGTATGCTCTTGTTCAATACACTTTGCATGGTCTCATGCGGAAACCCCACTAAATCTGACCTGAATTAAATAAGGACGCTTAGTCACTCAAAAAAAAAAAAAAAAAATATTATTCTGTTGAATGCGAGTAAATGAGGGCTGCTATTCATTAAGGACGTCAAAGAGCTTTTGAAGCACAATCCTAAATTCCTCACCTGTTTCCACGTGAAAATCAATGACTTCAAAAGTAGCAATGCATAAAATCACATTTGAAACTAGCTTCACATCATTAAACGTCATGATGCTAAACTGATTTCAGTTTGCTTGGTTTTTGGTACAGATCTTCAAATATAAACCTTCTCTATAACAGACACCTAGATGAAATCTGCATGTCTAAACGACCATTGAGAATTAAGGCTGTACTCATTCAATACTTGCCAATTGCCCTCCCTTACCCTCTTTGCTATGTTATAGGTTTTTTTACAGCATCAGGGCATTTATCACACTACAGCACTCGCTATATTTCTGGAAATGCGTCTCGTGCAACCCACTCCATCACGCCGGACATCACAGCCCTTTCCCCGGGTTCACTTTTCACACATTTAGAGAAGCACAGGTTTTCAATACTGATCAGTCACAGCCTCTTTCCTGTTCATTCATCACCCACAGTCACTTATTTTTTTCCTCCTATTTCTCTTTTTCTGTCTCTCTGGTAAATAGGTGTTGGGGATGAAGTGCACTAATCTTTCTCTGTGATTGCACCCGAAGTCGCCAAATGAAAACCGGTAGTGTTTGTTATATTCTCTTGCCCTTGGCCATGACTTTGATTCCTAATAATTGAGGAAGATAAATCCTTAAGAACAGATAAGGATTAAATAGATTGCAATGCATCGGGTCGCTTCATTTTTTTCTAGAGAATAGCTCATTCTCATCAGATTTTAGGCTCTAAGAATGAGGTACTGATAATCTTGATATTCAGAACAACTGACACGTTTTTGTGTCAACTGCCATGTTCATAAACGTAGACACTTATATAGTACAGTACACTCTAAAAAAAATGCTGGGTTATTTTTAACCCAGTGTTGAGTCAAAAATAGACAAACCCAGCTGTTTCAACCCAAAATACCAACATACACATTAAATAAAAACATTCGGCTTTTTGACCCAACACTGGATTGAAAATAACACAGCATTTTTTGCAAGTCACTTCACTAAACAAAATATTGGCTAGGTTATATTTGCATTTTCTTGACTTTAAATAGAAGACTGAAGTCATCATGTGTCTATGTGTGCTCTATCTATTTTTTTGTATATAAGCGGTATACACTTTAAAAAATGCTGTTTTTTTTTTCAAAAAGAGACAAATCCAGCCCACCGAGTTGAAATTTAACCTATGCTGAGTTGTTTTAGCCCAAAACGTTGAGCCAAATAGTATATATTCTGGGTTAATTTAAACAAACTGGTTGGGTTTGTCCCTTTTGACCCAATGCTGGGTTGAGTGTACAGCGTGTGTACTGTATATACAATTGATTTACAGTATTTGCTTTGGCATTGCAAGCAAAATGTTTAACAGAAGCACTACTGTAAATCTAAATATAGATCTCTCATATATTCCCAGTTATTCCATATTTGCTTCACTTTACTTCAGAGAGCCATTCATCATATGAAGAAAGCAAATACTTCAGTCTTTTATATTTACACTAGTTATCATTTTCTATATCGAAGCCTATTTTTAGCATTTTTTAAAGAAAAGCAAAATATGTACAAATAAATAATGTGCATTTTTACGCTTTTCACAAACGCTTTTATTCAAAGTGCATTACAAGGAATACATCCCTTCAGTGTGTGTGTGTGTGTTCGCCTGGGGATTGAACCCATGACCTTTTGTGCTACTATCACAACACTCTACCAATTGTATCAGTTGTATTGTGAAACCAATGTGCTTGAGTAATGTGTAAGGGTCCATTCAATCATCTGGGGCCTCATTAATAAAACGTGCGTACGCACAGATTTGATCGTAAAGTGTGCATATGCAAAAATCCAAAGCAAAGTCCATATTAATAAAAACTCTCTTCGCCGTCTAAATGTGCTTAGTGCCACGGCAGGGTCTAAGCAGACGTAAGCACTTTTGCTTGTCCGATTGCTGCAGCCATTCTTGCTGCTTAAAAAGAATTTAAACATTAACAGGCGCTCTTTTATATGTCAAAGACAATAATTAGGCATCGTTTAAAGGCGGAGATCTGAAACTGCTCAGCTGTGCACAAGTTCAAGATCATTTGCGATTTATAGATTTCCCATCTAAAAGAAAGGGGTGGCACGTTTTCGTACACGTACGCATTTCCATTTTTGATGAATGATCGTAATATCAAATGTATGATGGTTTTTACGCAGCATTTTATAAATGAGGCCCCTGGTGTCACCTGTAATTTGATGTGATGCGCAAACTCTGCATCTAGCACTTATCACAGTCATTCAAAAGCGCAGTTAATTAAAATCAGCCTGACAAATGAGTCACGAAAATGATAAATAAACTCTTCAAATGTCATTTTAATTGGATTACTTTCTGCTAATGTATCATGAAACCCCTTCACTAATTATATTTTGACCCAGAGCAACACCAGCATCTTTATCATTAAAGCATTAGTCTTCTCTTCCATCTGGGGACTGATTGCGACAATTTCAAGTTTCATTTTAATTTAATGAGCACATAATGGTGATTTAAATGTTGATATTTCTCCATAATGTTTGGAAATTTGCATGAATTATGCAAATTTTTGCACGGAAGAAGTTTTTAACATCGCAAATGACTTGTGCAACTGCCTGTAACAGTCAATTAGAAGTGAATTATTAGCAATAATATTTATTTTATCAGACTCGCAGTCACATTTATTTTCAATTTTACGCCAAAGTTATTGCAAATGTGATCATTTCTTGGGTGTCTCAAGAGTGTTCGAAGCAAGCAAGTCTTCCTGTGTTGTACAGTGGTTGTATGGGCTCAAAATTTATAGGATAGTATGTGAGCGTTATTCCATTTGGAGGAAGTGAAGTCAAAACTTTGCTAGGTTAAGGCAGAAGTATGGTCAAATTTTTTACGTGTATGTTTTTTAAAACCCTGCATACATTGAACGTGTATGTTGCACATGCACCTACAGGAGACTGTATTGTGTAGCCCTGGAGATGCATTGCATTTTTTTGCAATGTGCATGCGGCGAACGTCTGTGTAAATGAATAAATCAAACAAACTATACTTTGCAAGGCTGTGCATTTGACAGTGCGCATATGTTCACGTACACATAAAAAAGGGCAATACTCCGGGCTTTCTAGAAGGTACAGAACACAACTCATAGACAGTGTGCATAAGAAATACATTTAATAAATAGTTTTGCCTCCACCTTTATCAAGGGCAGAACTGTATACAGTATTTCGTCAATGTAAAGCTTTGAAAAATATTATTTTAACCATACCTGACATCTATGATGCAATTAAACTTCATATATATATATATATATATATATATATTCTTTTAAATTACACATACTGTTTTATTTTGGTTCGTTTACTGTAAACCGTTTGTAGGTTTTAGGTAGATAGAAAAATGAACATCTCTTAATGTCAAAGGTGGACATCTTTGAGAATCAATGAAAAGTGTCACAGTACAGATACACCACCATATGATATTCCCAGTTTTTATACAGAAACAGTGAGGATCTCAATAAAATTGGCCCTTGATAAATTCGCTCAAGCCTTTGCTTAAAGAGGAAGTTTGACAACCCCTCAATATGTCTCGGGTAATTGGCACCTGAAAATGGTGATATCACCATTGTATTATTTCTGTTGTGCATGCTATATATTGCACAAAGTTAATATCTCTCAATTCCTTTTAAAAAGTTTGCAACGGGTTTACAATACATAACATCTCTTTAAACTGAAAAAAATAGCTTTATTTGACAATACCCAAAAACACTGTGCTGTTCTTGTACACTGCTGAATTATGCACATGCTGTGTTAACGCTACTGCACCCCTGAGCCGTGGTCAATCACCGAAGACCTTCCCATTGTAACTTCCTGTGCCGCGGTCGCCCGCTCCTATCCTTCGCCATATTAAGGCAAGGATTGTGCTTGTTGCTTTGCAAGTGATTCCAGTATTTCATGAGTTCGTTGGGCTGGAACTGGTGGGAGGTGATCAGGTGACTGTATTTACAACTGGAGTAAGACACTCTCCAATGGTTGAAGAGAAACTCATTTGGTGGCGGCACCGGGTCGATCCGCAGTTTCGCCAGGCAGATCCCAACATAAACATCCTCGAGGTGAAGACGACGTATACTCAATGAGGCATTGTAGATTTTTGCCGCCATGTCCCCCGAGAACACATAGCCCGTTCCCGAGCAAAAGATAGGGTACCTCTCACTGGAATACAGCTCTGGTGGCATGTACCATTTACTGTCTTTGTTGCGGTTGGGTGCGTAGCCTCTCATTAGGTAGCCTGTAAAATAATTTTGTCGAGGTGCCGTGTTTGGCTTTAGCAGCTTTTGAATGAGATATTCTGTGTTGACGAACATGTCACTGTCCGTTTTCATGACGTAACGTGCGTGCGGGCAATACTGAGCAACCCAGCTCATGCCCATGAGTGTCTTGATAGTAAGATTGTAATAGGTGTCCATGAAGTCCTGCTGGATGATATCATGGTACAGCAAACTCTCCTCCTCGATGGAGCTCTGAGGATACACATCAGGTCTCCTTCCCATGCCCAGCAGGAAGAGGCGTACAAACCCATAACCCATGGCCACGCTCTCATTCCCCCAGGTCTGCCTGATGGCGTTCCTGGCCTCCAGTTGCCTTGGTTCTGCTGCAATTAGCAAAACCAGAAATGGGCCACTATCGTTACACTTGTAGGGCTCATTAAGCAGCCAGTGATAAGGCTGGGCTGCCAGACGTCCGCCCACTCCCATCTCCCTGTGCAAGCTCTTGGTGTTGCTATTGATGTTAGTGTTGTTGGTGTTCGCCGACATCTCCAAACCTACTATCCCCCGGGCAGTGATCTCAACCTGGTGAGAACTAAAATTGAAGTTAACAGACGGTTTGGGCAGCACGTAAGTATTGTCTTTCCAGAGGCTTCGCAATGAGCTTTGGTTTCCCTTTGTGCGCTCCTTGTGGGGGCGCAAACCCCGCATGGTGTAAACCAGGGGGTTGTCTCGCAACCAGCTCCGGCCCTGCAGCAGATCCTGATGGCAGTAGATGAGGAAGAGGGCGAAGAGTGAGGCCAGTGAGAGAAGGCCTGCTACATGTGTGCGGAAGAGTGACCGCTTGACATTCCAGGTCATCTTGATGGGGCAGCAGTGTCGCCGACGCCACTGCATGATGTAGAGCGAGGCTGCTTAGCAAAGCACGGCGGTCACAACCACTCACATCAAACATGTGTTGCAAACAGCCTGAGGGTTATCTGAGCTGGCAGATGGGTGTGTTCAGGGCCCTAGGTGGACCTATGAGAGGTTGACAAACTGTTGATGAGAGTTGCAGAAATGCGTTTCTCTGACCCTTGCCAGTGACAGACACTCATGCTTTGGGGCAGTTCCCTTCTGAAGGACGACTGCTTCCTAAGACTGATGCATATGTGATCTACGAAGGAAGAAAGAAAAGCAATGAATAACAATGCACAGTTGTGAACCGTGTGCTGTATAGCAGTATATGCATAAATACATGGCACAGTAAAATTGCATAAACAAATAACAGACCAATATTAAAGCAGTAGTTCATGTAAAATTTTCTTTATAAAAATATCATCATAAAAGTGGTCCATATAGTTTATGCATGCAGTATGGCTGAATCATAAGGTATGTAGCTGTACTGCCATAGACTGGTTGATAAGAAGATATTTTTTGCATTTATTTGTAATATGATAATCAATGAATCATTGTCCATGAAATGCCAGGTAAAATGATGAAATAGGACAAGGGTATTTTCAAATACAATTTATAAGCGGTTCAGTCTCTAATTGTCCTTTACAGCCAAACTATTACAAATGATACAAAGGCTTCAGTAGTTGATGGGTCATTCTGCAATTGGAGTGGCAAATGGGAGGCAGATATTTGTAAAAAAAATTCTTTATTTTATGTTGCCAAGCAGTTAAAATTGGTTTAATATGCTATATCCAGTTAAATTAAGGCTTATGAACATTTGTTTCTTTTTTGTATCATGTCTGTGGAATTCCTATAGAGTCTGTGGTGTTGCCAGAAAAAAACAGTAACACCATAGACAAATTAGCACAAATCCAGACTTTACTTAAAATATAGGCTGCCATCATGATAAATGTAATCATGAAGATTGTATTTATCACAATTTTAATCTAAAATATGTCAGATCTGCAAGTTATCAACATAACACAACAGATACCTATACACTGTGACACATGAAATTGTCAGAAATGTACCTAAATTTAAGATAATAAGAAAAAATGTACTCAACATGCACCCCTCAGATCAACCAGCACTTGCAATGACCTTTACACAAAGGAAGTAGTCCAAACAGATTTCTCCCTTTTCTTAAGGGGGCAACATCTATTCTGGCTAAAGGGGATACAGCTATGGCCAAATCTCACGGGATGTTGGGTTAAGGGTTAGATTTAGGTTGAAAAACAGAGGATCTGGATAGATAGGACACAGCTGCAGCCTAACTCCCGTGAAATGTTGGGGTTAGGGTTAAGTTTGGGGTAAAATTAGAATGAAAATAGCAAGATTTTATGAGATTTTGGCCGTAGCTGAATCTCTTCTAGCCACAACTGGCAACATGAATTTTGGGGACACAATTTTGTCCTTTAATATTGCACAATATGCATTTTCTTTAACTATTACATTAAAATGTACATTTTACATCCAATCTAAATTATCATTTTAACCGCTTTATTTGTGTGGAAAAAAGTTATATTGTTGCAGATACATTCAGGGCCTTCACTGATGAGGTGAAAGGTGGTGAGAATTATAGGGGCCCCCACTGGGAGTTTTTAAACTATTAGGCTTGCAATTGGCCTGGAATTTAGAAGAGACCAGACGGCTGCAGTGAGGGGAGGAGTGAAAAAAGTGCAGGCAAGCCGGACACTTCATGAATCTCGCTCTGTTGTGGACTGCAAACGCCAGCAATGGAAGAGATGGCGTTGGCGGATTTTATCGTGGATTAGATAGTCAACTAAAATTCCATTTACACTAAGATGTTCATAAGGAGAATCAACAAAGGTGAACTGTTCATTACTGGAAAAGGCTACTTAATAAATGTTGGGATGTAATCTAAGTCTAGAGGTAATACAAATTTGTTTCTGTGTAAAATATAAACAGTTCACAGTACAAATAATTCAACACCAATACAAAAGTTTAAAGGAATTCATTAAAAATATAAAATGTCATAAGAACAAGTAAAAAGATATTTAAATATAAAAAATATAAAAACTACTACAGGAGGTGGAGTTTTTAGAATTATAAAGTCATCAGCTGACATTCCCGGGCCAATGAGCATTAAGCTGTGTTGTCAGCAAGTCTTTTCCCATTATTCTTTTCGTCAACGCAGAATCTGACACATCCGCCTTGCGGTCGCGAGAGTTTTTTGACATACGTCAGCATGACATCAGAGCAAGCCCACCCGTCCTCGGACACAATTCTAACCTGCATGCATCTCGCTCTGAGCACCGGTGATCGGTTTGCGCAGATTTTGCTCATCTCAAACAAGCCTATTCAGTTCAATTAGTGACAAACATCAGAGGGAGCCAATGAAATTGTATGTCCCACATTGAGCTCGTGAACAGAACCACAATCAGAGTGAGGCAGCTGCTTAAGTTTGTGATGATGAGCAGGAGACTGACTGACTGAGGGATGTTAGGAGAGTTGTTGTATCTCAATCTGTCAAGATGTTCTTTAACAAGACATGTTAGTAATTGTCATCTTGCTGGCCGATTTACTTTTCTGGGAAGACTAGTGGCTACTCAGTGTTGTCACGTGATTTTTTGTTACTGTACCAGTGCAGTCACACGTGTGTAGGATTTTTGCAGCCGATACAGAGTACCAATTTGTTGTCTTTATGATCAGCCCATACCATTGCCCAATACTAAGTGTTCATGCTGATATGCAAGCTCTTTGATGACTTTAACTGTTACCATTTTTTCTAGATAATGTAATGCCACATATGTTGCCTTTATTATATTACTTATAGTAATTATGTAGCCTATATCATTGTTTTATGAAAGAATCAAGTAAATAAGCACCACAAATATTTCTTCTACAAAGAGCAATTTAATATGCCTGGAAAAGGCTATGCTTGTTAATGAAAATAAAACACTTCACAGTCTTTACTGTATGCATTTGAGAGAGTGATTTTAAAGACACGCTATGCAGTTATTTTACTTTAATATAACAGCTTCAAAGTTATTTCAGTGGTAAACAAAGTCATAGTAGGGCGAATCATCCTCCTGTTGAAGCTCGGGGAGGACCCCGCTAGCAAAACCACCAATGCAAGCTTGAGAGAACCGCCCCTGACAAATCTCGAGAGAATCACGACTTGCTTTACGGCAACGACGTCACACATGTAAGGCTTATTCGACTTCGCGTGGCGCTGCAAGAACCGACCGCCGGATGACGTCAAAGTACCGCGAGAATGATCCGAGATGGCACTTTGACGTCATCCGGCTGTCGGTTCTTGCAGCGCTGCATGAAGTCGATCAAGCCTATAACAACAACTGCACGCGCAAATTTGAGACGTGAGGCTAAACGATTTAAAAGTTAAGAAAGCGCGTTCGGAAGAGAGTAGGAAAAGGAAAAGAGAATCTGACCGCGTTAGGAACCGGACAAGAGTCCCACTCTGTCAGGTTTTTATTCGTTGGCGTGAGCTAGAAGACAGCACTGGATGGGATGCTGATCTGGCGATCTTGTTGATGGACTAGTAAGTAAATCTCTCATTTGTAAACTTGTTTGCGGTCTATGTTGTATGTTATGATATATATATACTATAATGATAAATAGCAATAATTATGTATAGTGACATTATAACGAACAACGTTATGAAATAATGCAACGTACACAATTAAAGGAACAGTATGTAAGAAATTTATATCAATTAATCATAAAATGGCCCTGATATGTCACTAGACATTTAGAAACCATTTTCATTTCTAATACTTATATCACTGACAACAGTGGTCTGGCCAGGATATTGTCATTTAAAAAGTGGAGTTGCAGCCCTCGACTGATGTTTATGTTGTCATGTTGTGTATTGGCCACCAGTTGGGTGATTGCAGTACCAGTTTTAGCCACAAGTTTTGTTATTGCAATACCAGTTTTGGCCACAATCCTACATACTGTTCCTTTAACTTTGTCATGGCATTTTGTAATGTTTACTTGTGATTTAGCTGCAATCATGTAAAAACGTTATAAGCTAGCAAACGCAGTACTTTATTATTATATGCACTCTACACTTGGAATAAACTTCTTATTATCCTATTAACATCATCTGTAGTTTAGTAGACTATGCAGTAGCCTAATATTTTATATATTCTAATATTTTACAAAAACGCCGAAAATGCATAGAATGGCTTTAAGGAGATATGAATTAGGTTACTGTAGCTTTAAGATGTGACAGAGATCGTTCTGTACTCGTGCACTGATGACAGGCTGCTGTGTGCACGCACGTTGGGTGTACGCGGACAAGAGCAGCTGTGAGGAAAAATTGTCTCCAATTGCGGCCACATTTAGGACTCATAGGGCTGATGACAAAAGTTTATATACATGCAAAGGTCAGCAACATCAAGCAAGCTCCAAAATAATTAAAAAGTTTATTAATAAAAAACAATTGCATAGCGTTAGTAGTGACGTTTCAAGCACAAAGGCCTGCGATAGCTTTTTTTAATAATAAACTTTTGTATACTTTTCAATAATCCAATAATGAGAATAGGAGCATCACATTTAATAATTAATTTCAATCTTTGTCATCACTCAGTCAAAATTATATTTTTATTACATTATGTAGGATGATTTTACACAGAAAACAAAAATATCACAAAAATTACTTTAGCTCGGTTTTCACAGGCAGTTTCACAAATGTTTGTTGGTTTTGCCTTCTTAAAAACATGGAGCCATGACAGGTCCAGAAATGACAGATGTTTCATTTTTTGACCAATTAACCATGATTCATTTGGACAAAAGAGGTTATTCATTTTAATGATGTCACAAACCCCACTAGACACTATTAATTTAGTTTGCTCGCTATAGGGGAGATTGCTAACAGGGGTCTTTGCATATCACGAGCTAACCTTTGCTGCCCTGCGTGAGAGTTTAAATTGCAGGTTTGCACAAGATGGCATTCACCACGAACACTGCTGCTTGTGAAGCCGTCTAAGCCACCTCCCCACCCAGACGCACGCTTAACAGCCAGAGAGGGGAAGCATCCGTCAAAATGAATTTTCAGGCTCCAGCAAGCAGTGTTGCAGGATCCACAGCCAGAAGCGGCGAATGATAACAGGCCTCACCCCCATATTCACCCTCCACCTTAAACTTATCAACACCGCACCAGAGGGATATGCCTCCCTGCCAGCAATTTCCTCTCTTAAACACTGCTTTCTCGCTCACTGGGGGTTATTAGATTGTCGAACCCGCTCCTCCTAGTAATGGTGATCTAAAAATAGAGGAGGAATTATTCGAGAGATAAAGAACAGGTTTTGTTTTGCTCTGGTTCATTCAGTGAGCATATGTGCTGGGAGTTGCGATTGATATAATCTGTGCAATTTGTAAATGCACCTTCTTTCTACCTGCCTCCTAAATGTTTGCATGTCTGTTTTGTTGCAACAGCTGGATTGGAGGGCGATAACGTTTTCAACCAAATATGCCCACCCGGTGTGGGCAATTACAGTAAGATGGAAAGAGGCTAAGCCTGACTTTACTTTAAAGGTTAACACACTTCAAAACAGAGAGAATGAAATGCTCCAAAGGTTCCCTTTGTCATCCATTTGATACCCTGTAATGAGAGCCCCACTAGAGAACACTGTGTGCTGAATTCACTAGCTGCTATGTGTTTTTGTTTTAGTCAAGCACAAAACACTGTTTGGACGAGCAGGGGGGTAAACAAATATTTATGCTTTGCTAACAAAAGATTTCTCAGATTTCAGCTACACCAGCGCCTATGTCATACAGTTAAGGAAATTACAAGCAAGATGTGGCCACAGCGGTCAGCAATTAGAAGAGCAACATGAGACCATTAGACATCTAATAGGAAACACCTGCAAATAAAGTTAATATGATAGAGAATTAGAGATCAACACTACGCTGCAATCTGTGCATCATACACAACAAAACACAGAAAGCTTTACAAACACAGCTCCCCAAGGGTGTTGATTTGTGTGTTTTTTTACGGTAACTGGTGTGTTGTTACCGTTTTCCCATTTCAAAGTATCGACTATTCAATGTGTTAACAGAGGCTGCTGATTGATAGATAAACCGTGAGCGGTGTGTTCAGTTTGTGAAAGGTAGCAAATTTGTAAAGAAGACACGCATTAGCAATGACATTTATTCATGAGGCTGGGACATACATCACACATAATAATGATTATGATTAATTAATACACCTTTTTTCAGTTTCTGCGCAAATTTTTTTTTACGGTAACTGGTGTCTTTTTACAGTTTTCCTTTTTTTGACTATTCAGTGTTAAAGGGGTAATATTATGAAAAAATTAAGATGTAAAATAAGTCTTTGGTGTTCCCAGAGTGCGTATGTGAAGTCTTATCTCAAAATATCCCACAGATAATTATTTATAGCATGTTAAATTTACCACTTTGTAGGCCTGAGCAAAATTGTGCCGATTTTGGGTGTGCCTTTAAAAATGCAACTGAGCCGATGAAATGCAAACACTGATCGCAATGATGGTGGTTTGTTGAAATTGAAACTCAATTGCGCTGTTTATTATCTTTTCTCTCTCTCTCTTTCTCTCTGCACTAAATGTCAGTGCCGTGGTTGGATAGTGCAGATTAAGGGGCAATATTATTGTAATTGGCCTTGCTACCTACGCTAAATTTGCCGATCTCATGAACCGATCTATCAGTTTACTTGTCATAGGGATCCTGAATGCGGCTGCAATAAGAGACACTTTTTTACGTAGTGCAAGCATTTTTATAACCCGTTGCTCATGTGCGACCATAGATATGTACACTAGATGTCGCCTTGGCTACGGCAGTTCATTGGACCGAATGCGTCAAACAGAGCCGCCATCCTGAAACAGGGGAATCCCGCATCAGCGTCATTGTAGGCAATGGTGTAACAGAATTAAGATCACCATAAATCATCATGAACGCGTTTTTCTTGGTTTTCTTTGGGTTCGTTTCAACAGTCATTTAGTACAGGAAAAAATAATTTTGATTTTATGAAAATTTACTTTTTCTAACTGTAATGCATAGTGCTAGTAGCCCTTTCATCCATGCGTAGCACAAAAGTCCGGCATCGTTCATGAATTCGAAGTACAGGCAGAGATGGCAGCTTAACCTAGATACTTCCTATGACAAGACCCCTGTTCTAAGATGGCGGCGGTTTTGACGCATGCTCAGAGCCCCAAGGCGACATCTAGTGTATATATCTATGATGTGCGACATGCAGATTTGGATTTCTCTTTCTGCCTTTCCGGTCAGCAGCGCGACGCGTCTTCACATCCCCATCATACAGCGTTAACAACACATCTATCGCGGACAATTGCATCCTCATGCCAAAATGTATTATTTGCATGCGTTTTAAAGTTTTGACCGTTTAAACTTTCATTTTGCTTACAGCTGCTCTTGTCTGCGTAAACCCGCCGTGCGCACACACACAGCAGAGTGTCATCAGTAGTACAGGTAAACAGAGCGATCTCTCTATCACGTCTTAAAGCTACAGTAACCTAATTCAATAAAATCAGTCTCTGCTCTTGACTAAAGAACTGTTGTACTTCATACGAATGCATGTTTATTTAATTCATTAAACTGTGAAGTGTTCAATTTTCATCACTTTTAAGAGACCTTTTTAAAGAAATATTAAATATCTCTTTGCAGAATAAATATTTGTTGAGGTTATTTATTTGATTCTCTATTAAAACAATAATATACCCAATTACTGCAAGTAATATGACAAATCCAACATTTGTGGTATTATTTTATCTAAAAAAAAATGTTAACAGTTACAGTCATCAAGCTTGCATATCAGCTAAAAAGAAAAAACGGTATTGGTATCGGCCGATCACGAAGATAACAAATCGGTAATCGTATCGGCTGCAAAAATCCTGATCGGAGCATTCCTAGCTATGACTCTTTTAACAGAGGCTTTAGATTAATAGATAAATGGTGAGTGTTGTTTTCATTTTGTAAGAGGTAACACATTTGTGAAGAAAACACAATGACAATGAGTCAGGGACAAACGGCACGCATAATAACGATTATGATTAATAAATACACTTTTTCTTTACGTTTTTGTGTCAAATCTGAGCAGACCCTTACCAACAGGCGAACAGGAAGGAAAAACAGCCTTTCAAGAGTACCATATCCAAGCCAATCAAAAACCTGATAAACAAACACCATGGTTGACATTTAAAATTTAAATAAATGGAGGGCAATAAAAGCGATGTACAATCACCACAAATGCGTAGCAGATTCAATAAATCTCCACGTACACTGCTGATTCTCCCTGGAGGAGTGATTAATTCGACATTGTGTGTCTTCTGTGAAAACACACATCATCAGTTTTGCATTTCACACTGTGACTGTTCACGTTATTGCGATTTGTTTGAATATACCACCACAATCTGACACCACATTTCGATGTTTTCTTAAAAGTGTGCGCCGTGACCCTTACAAGCAATATTTGGGTCGTGCCTGGAATGTAATTGCATCCATTAGTCAAATGCCAGGGTACTTTATAAACCTTGTATAGAAGTTTGAAATTGCTCTTTTGAAAGGTGAATTTAGTGAATTGCATATTTTGAAGATGAAGCACAGATCATTTCATTCTCACACCATCTGTCATTTATTACTAGATTCAGATGAATACTATCCCTTGACTACTGCTTTAACAGAGGATTGTGTTCAAATTAAACACGCTACATCATACCCTAATGTAAAATGCCAACATATATCTTAGTCCTCGCATAGTTTAGCAGGTTGTTTAGATTGTTTTTATGTCATATTATGGTTAATGACTAACGTGACATCTCATCTGTGATGATAGCAAATGGGTTTGTTGATTTATGCTCACAATCTGTTGACGTTTGGCATCTTTCTGAACAACGTTAGTCTTTTTAATGAACTGCAACATTGCCTTTTTGGTGCATTAATAACATGTAATGACCCCAGGGTACAATACTAAATGTAAATGCTATGCTTGCTACTCTCATGTTGTTACAAACCTCTATAAATGTCTTTGTTCTGATAAACACAAAGGAAGATATTTTGAGGAATCTTTGTAACCAAACCGATCAGAGGCCCTATTGACTTCCATAGTATTCTTTTATTTTACGATGGAAGTCACTGGGGCCCTGATCGGTTTTCATTTTTGGGTGAACTACCCCTTTAAGAATTGTATTACCTAGGCAACTGGATTAGACTCTTATTGACAATAAATGCTTTGTGGGATGCAGAAACAGGCCAACATGATCTTTTTTTCTGCTAAAACCATGGCTATAAAGTGCTTTTGAGAAGAGTTGTAAACCATGGGTGGTGGTCAGCATGCAAAAGTCCATCTCGCTGGGCAGCTGTGGTGCTTAAATGCCTCACCGCTTAAGGCTTAGCCAAATCCAGGGCACTTCACCAAAACCACTTCATCACCTGCTAGCAGTCGCACTTCCTACATTTATTTCTCATCCAACTACACTACTATTAAATTAACCCCCCCATCCCACTTCTTTTATCTGAGAGTTGAGTGGGTGAATCATTGAGCAGGGTCATGTATTTTTAATCTGGAATGTGCTCTTAAGTTAGAAGTCCGGGTGTAGACAGTTCCCTGAGGATTTGGAGGTAGTCATCTGCATTGTAGTTTTAAATGTGTCCACATCCCTTACGAAAATATGCACTTTGGGTTTTATTATAGTAAAAGAAAAGTTCTGTTCATCAAAATCATGTTTTTTGGGAAATTTTAGATAAAGCATGATCAAACTATGGTTCCTATAACAAATCCATGATTTGTGTGTGATATCATTTATTTGTAGTAAAACCATGGTAAATTAGTTATTCATACTGATGAGGTAGCTTTCTTCTTCAGTACGCACTGTAGGGTTAATACTTTGTGGACGGCAAAAAGTAATTAAATGGAGAAAATGGTCAAAACAACAGATTCTCAATAGATTATGAGACCTACCTCACTCTGTGGGAGAGCGGAAAGATGCGCGCCGTCTGTAGACCCGCACCGCGCGCCATCATTACCTCCAGCACCACCAAAAACCGACGCCAAACCTCCCGTTCACTTCTACCCGTGTCACTCACAAGAACTTAAGCTCGTCCCCTCGTTTTCCATCGTTGTGTAAGTGCAGGAAAAAAACTCCGTCAGGGTTTGTTGTTGTCTAGCGAGCTACATTTCGGGCTTCATCCCTCTTGCCCTGACAGTGCTGAATCCTTAAATGTCCGTTGTGCTGTCAACGAGTCGGCTACTTGTTTCTTCTGCTATTGAATTCGCGATCCCCACTAATAAACAAACAGAAGCAATATTGAAATATTGAACTTCAACCGGTCTATTTCATCGCATTCCACCGCTCGGGTCTGCAATCAATCGGAGACATCGCTCCAGAGCAGTAGCGGAAAAATATGGGAATGTGACTGCTCCCGCGGTTATTTCGTCTCGGAATAACGGCAAACGGATGCACGAGGCCCCTCTGCGACCCGTCGAACGGAACACGGCCCTAAAGTGGAACAAAAAAACGAAGGCTCTCCGTTCACAATTGTACCGAATGATGTGGGGTGGGCTGGTGGGAGGGGAAGCAGCTGTTGAAATGAACACCGGTCTAACCCCGTTCCTCTGACTGAAGCCCTCCGACGTCACCGCCTACTTAGATCGGAATCCCACGTGATCCATTTAGATTACTCCCCCCACCCACTCAGACCCCTTCTCTCTGCGTTGATGGAGTGAACGGATTTAACTGAGGGGTCAGGGTTTGGCAGGTTAGCGCGGTCCAGTTAGCCCCTGCTTGTAGATGGAGTAGATGACACAATTATGGGGGCAGAAAACATCCTTCTTCATTGACAGCCTTTATAAAGTAGACGCGTGCATTGTGACGAAATATTTTTACAAGAAACATATCAAAATGTAAATATGACTGAAAAAGACAATTATTTAAATTTATTTTAAACAGTACCAAGACGTTTTTAAAATGCTAAAAAAACATTTTTTTTCTTTTAAATATAATGTTCTCTTTTTACTGACGTCACAGCATAGGTCCCTACTCAGGTGAATAATTTATCTAAAACATCCTCCAGTTTTAAATGAACAGTGTTAATAATCCACACCCAGTGTGTTAAAAATTAACACTGAATCAGTGAATTGTTTTGTATTCTTCACAGAACCATCACAACACTGCTGTATTATGGGGTTAAGAGTCCAAAATTCTAAAAGTCTAAAAATGACCGAACACGCCTATGATTAGGAAAATTATAACATTATGATAGTCTACGCATCAACAAGCAATCAATGTTTTTTATTTTTTTTTGCTTCTTTAGCTGTTAAATACAAGAAATCCTGGGCCAATTGTCCAGCTTAAAGTAAAACTAATCACTGTTAGGGTGACTTCTTATGAATCATTTCTTCAGTGATTATATTTATGAACAGCATGTGTTCATTATTATTTTTACTTCATCATTTTATTATCTCATTAACTTACACTGAATCAGTGTGTTACTTTTTAAGACTAATCTTTAGTGTATATAAAGTATATAAGGAGCAGTTTCCCAGACAGGGTTTAGATTAAGCCAGGACTAGTTCTGAGATATATTAGGACATTTATGTTGTTTTTACAAAAATACCATACAAAAACATTTATTGGTGCATCTTCAGACAAACAATGGTGTATTTGACGTATTCAGTTAAAACAGCACAATCAAGCATTTTAGTCTTGGACTTAAGCCCTGTCTGGGAAACCGCCCCTAAGAGTGTAGATTTAACACTGAGGGTTTTGCAGTGTATTATTAGCTGCTTGCAAAAATGGCTACTTTTAAATGGCTGTCAGTGTAGACAATATAATTTTTTGTCACAATAGTAATTAATCCTGATTCAAATTCTAAAAGAGATAAACAGATCACTTATTTATTTCTTGATTAATGAATAACTATCACAACAAAAATTAAAGCAAATAAGCCACAGATGCCATCACACATTTAGTTTTTATTGAACATTTCTTTCTTAGGAATTTTTAAATACAAAAAGGGTATTATTCCTCCCATCAGTTGGAGTAAAATAACTTTTGCATTTATAATGATAGAGAAAAAATCCTTTTTCATCTGTATGCTGGCAATTGCTGGAATCAAAAAAAAAAAAAAAAACCTATCTGCAGGTTTCGTTACCACTCAGGGCCAGAGTTATACAATTTAAAATACAGACTTTAAAAAAAAACATCAAAAAGTACCTTTTTATTTTTGTGTTTAGAAGATGACTGACAACACATAAAACCATGTTTAGCACTTTCAACAGTGTTTTATGTAATTTCAAAGGGTTTCCTGTAAAATTATACCAAACTTTTGTATGTGCACCTCTGTTTGTGGGTATGAGAAGCTTTTGAAATTGGGTAGGCCAAATCCAGGCGGAGAGTAAGTAGCCTCAGAGTAAGTAAAACCTGCTGAAAAGCGTGCACAAAAAAAATCTGATTTAGAATAGAAACAAACATAATTTACAGGCAGGTGAAAAGACAGGCAACTGTACAGAGAGGAGAGCATAAGTCATAAAGCACTGGAGGTAAAATTCCTTATATGCATATTTATTTAAACAGCTTCTTCAGACATTATATTGCTATAAAAGATGTTGCAGTTAATACATAAATATGACTTTGCAAGCTGTTGTAGTGTGCATAAACATAAACTGTTTTTTTATTATTTTATAGATCATATTTGAAGCAAAAATTAAAGGATTTAGTTTTGAGACACTTTTATTAACTTAAATTTTAAATGTTTGGGTTGCTTGGATTACAAAATCAAAATTGTAAGTTCAATTGTTGTTCATTACAGTGACGTAACTCGTGATAGGAGGAATGAAATAGAGGAATGTTGGAGAGATACAAAAGGGGAACGGTCATATTGACTAAGTATTGGCACATGATCATCTATGGTGTGTGCATGTATTCGCAAGCGCTATGTATAACAGTTTACCTCAGACAGAGCAGGAAATAAACTGAGCTGAAACCCAATGCCATTCTGTTTATATCATAAACCAATAAATAGACTCTTATAAATGATGGGTTATTTTTAACCCAGCGATGGGTCAAATAGGGACCGTTGGTATATAATTTAAGGTTTATCAATGCTAAAAACGTCATTGCTCATTGTTACTGTAGTTTATGTATCCAAAGTATGGACAGCATTTACTGTTAACAAATACAACTTTATTGTAGTGTTACTGTTAAAAATTAGCCTGGCTAACACCAGACCAGTCTTATAGAGAATGAGACGTGGTCTAAGAACCCTATGCTAATTTTCTCGTATTTAATGGTTGGTTACAAATGCCCAGAGCCATTTATTGGGCGCTACGAATGTCTATTAAATGCGTCTGTATGTAGCTCATAGACAATCTTTTCAATTATACCAGATGACGTATGTACAGCGACATAACAGGGTCAACAACAACTTTTATTGGGTATGAGTGCACACAGGTGAAAGCTGTGCAACTAAACCGGTAGCTGTATATTGAATATATTGATATTGAAAAGCAACACAACTTAGTGGTACTGTGACAACCACAATAGGTAGGCTACACTGCCCTCCAAAGGCTAAGTGCAGTATCTACGCAAACACTGAAACTGAGAAAAATGGCTTTAAAGTTTTTTACATCAGCCAGTCAAACATGTTACTGCAATTTTGGCACACACATTTCTCTGAAATGGGACAAAATTGAACCAGGAGACTTTGTCACAAGACACAACAGATCTCACAAAGCCCATTTTAACCCTTAACTCAATTTTGACCAAATGCGTAGTTACTGCGCTTTCGCTTTGTAGGGCAGTACAGGCATAATGACAATATGATATTAATAAATACCACTTACCATTTATAAGTTAAATGGACTTCGTTGACAACGATGCCTGGCAGGTTGGTCCTATAAAAGGCCATACCCAAACATCCTTTTTGGATATGAAATTGTTTAATGCCAAAAGTTGCTCTTTTTTTAAATAAACTTGCGTTCAAAACTACTTAGAACACTGTCTAAGGCTGCATCGAAAAGTAACTTCAAGTCTGCTGTCGTGTTGGATAAACAAAACTGCTTCGGTGTGCCGCATAGACATCATCATCGTCTTGCTACCCCCTCCCCGTTCTGTGATTGGTTCCCTATTTCAGGGAAAAAAATTGTTCCATGGTTTCCATGCTAGACTTGCAGCGTGAATAAATTTGCATGCAAGGCAGCATGGGGACCCAGGCTAGTTTAAAATTATAGACTGATTACTGTTTTCTTTATTCTTTTAATAAAGGTGATGTTTTGGAGGCTGTAATTAATGGTAACGTGACAAGAAACAGCAATGTGTTTTAATTTACATACAGGAATAACTGCATAAGGCTTTGTTCATGTTAAACTGGCTTTAGCTGTCACAATTTTTCCTCCAGTTAATATTTCATGGGTTAGGTTTATTTCTGAAGGGTTCAGTGTTATTTTGTTTTAAAAGCTTTTTTGCAGCTAACATTTTTACTGTTGTTGCCCATGGAAAAGGAAACGTTTAGATCCAGCACAAGATACTGTCTATTGAACTTATGTTGACCTACCCAATATTAAAAAAGTTTCATGATGCACAGGAACCTGCCATATAATATGTCTTATTATATAATTTTTGCAAACATGTAAACAATTAAAAAATTACGTTTACGTCTGTCAGAAGTCCTGTCTGTGTCTGCCCTGTTTCAGTCTCCCCTGCTCCTACTTGATCCTGTGTTGCTCCGCCCCCTTGTTTGTTGCCATGGACATTAATTCAAACTCCACCCATTGGCCATCTGTTTCCATAGTAATTAATTGTCTCTGCCCTGTCATTGGTTGTCATCATGTTAAATACCCTGTCTGTTCATTCCCTCTTTGTGTGTCCTTGTGTGTTTTATCCTGTTCCGTTTTCCTGCCCATGGCTTGCTTGTTTTTTAATTAATATTACACTCCAAAACTGCAGTTGGATCGGCACACCTTGTCTTGCCTACCTGTGACAACGTCCTGGTATTGTTTACTCAACCTCAAACAAAAGAATGATGAATATTTAGTTTGTAGAATTCCCAAAAGTAATTTCCCCGAATCCTGTAATTTAAGAGACTAATTTATAAATAATATCGAAGAATGAAGTTTCTGAAACCAACAAACAGCACAAAACAACAAAACACATTTATTATTGGACATTGGATTTAAAACCCAGTAGTTACTCAGATATATGTATAGGCCTTATGACAACTTGCCCCAGAAGGTTTCCATCTGCAAATTATTGTATCTATACAGTATCTAATTTTGTCTTTCTTTCAATTTTGTTTTAATTACCAAATCCAGGGGGAAATATAGTAAGAGCTGACTTTCTCTGTGTCAGCAGGTGCTGAAGACTGTTGTGAATACCACGCAAAGGTATCACTGTGGTTTCAAGGCCACAGTGAGAGTGAATAATTAATAAATGTCTTCTCGTTGACAGGAGTACTTTGGGAGCCATTAGCTCAGGTACCTGACCAGCGTGAGCATATTAGTGAGAAAGAGGTGATTCTGGAAAGATTGATTTCCCCACAAGTTGATGGATAAGAGCCATGGCCTGCACATTAATACCTGACCAGATTTCTATTCAGGGTGGGACTTCCTAACCGTAAGCACAAAAAGCAAAGCAAAGCATAAGCGACCAAAGGAATGCTTGATTTGATTTCTTAAAAAAAAAATCTGTGCTCAATGTCTTTATCATTAATGATACAAATAAATAGACCTTTATTTTCATGAACATGGCATGATTGGTAACATTGTGTTATATTTTGACATGGATTACTGAGAGTCAAAAGCTCCGTTTTAAAACCAACCAATTGTAGGCTGCCTCACTGCCTGCTAAATCCACCCAAAGTAGAAGCTTGAAAGTGACTGGTTTTGAATGCTCTCCATGGGTTGAATACAAAATAATCTGCACAGGAGACTTGACTTAAGTTCCAATTGGAATAAATGATGCCTATGCAGTGCTGAAGTTGTAGTGTCACTCCAAACAGAAGTGCCCAAAAATACAGTAACTACTTCTTAAGGGCAAGTCAAAATAAATGCTTTCCTTTGATTTTGCTGATTGACCCTTTGCTCCCCGAATTTTCTGAAATTTCAGAGCACAAATTTACTTACATTGAATTTCAGATCTGTGGTTTGTTACGCAAGTTAAAACCAGTTGCAGCTGAGATGGAAAATGTGTGTGTTACATAAAGAAATAAAAGCACTAGATGTTAAATAATGTCAACATTTGCATGGCCATATAACAGCAATAGAGTAGATGTTAGGGAATAAACAGGAACAAAGCAAATGAACCCGATTATGACCAAGACGGCTAAACACTTTACATAATAGATTTATCATAGACCGCTGAAGGTATTTAAACAAATATTAAGGTAATTGTCAGTACTGACACCTGATATGTCTGAATAATTAACTTTTAGGAAACAGACTGTCCATGGTTAATAAGATCCTGCTCAAATTTCTGTGTGAAAACATAAAATGTAAGTTTAATACTCAAACAATCTCTTCACTTATATTTGTAAGTAATGGAAAAACTTTGAAATATTGAAATATTTATTATCAAAATGTAAAATCTACTGACATTATACAGTGTTATCAACACCGATATTGTTTTGCATAAACAGGTGGAATAAACAGTGGACTGAGATCGGTTTAGTAATCCGTACTCTCTTATTGACTAATGAAGAAACACAAATAGAGAGGTTTGGAGATGATTCATAATACCCATTGTGTCTTTGAACAAACACACAACCCAAAGTTATGGATTGACCTTGGAATGAATAGCTGTTAATTAATAAATAATATCCTTTACATTACAAAGCATGATCTTCTAAATCACAAAGCACTTTAAAGTATGTCAAATGTTCCCTTCATTTCTATTTATTGGAGTTACTGAGTAGATGACACAAATTAAAACAACTTTAAGTGAGCCATAATACAGTTTGAACATAATATGTGAATTTTAGATCATATTATACTATACCTGGCAAATGTTTTGCACCCCAAATGTGTTGCGAACCCAAGCGCAGACGTAGATGTAACAATAAACACTTTATTTTATAAAAAAACAACAAGAACAAAACCCATGATGGGGCAACAACAAACAATAAACTGAACAATAAACTGAACAGAAGACTGGATTAACACTGGACTATTATAACTAGACTAGACTAGACTACAAAGACAAACACAAGAACACTCGTGTTAAACACAACACATTAGTGTTGATTCTGGGACAACACACTAAATGCGTCGTCCCAAAATCCACACATCTCTGTGTTATTATTGAAACAACATGTTTTGTGTTACTTTTAACACAACTTGTGTTTTATTTTAACACAAAATGACACATAATGTGTTAAAATTATACATAAGGTGTAAGCTCAACACAAAAAGATGTGTAAAAAATTAACACATCCTTTCTAATTGTGAAACTGGACTATGACTTAACTAACCATTATTTCAGGGTTCTCACAATGACAGGACAAAACAAACCAGTAAAGAACACCAAACACAAGGACTTTAAATAAGGAGAATTAATGAGGGATACAGGTGAAAATCACAAGTAAGGGATCAGGTAAAAAGTGACGAGACACAGGAAATACGTAGTTAGCATACACAATACAGACCACACATTCTCCACACAAAACATTGTACTGTCAGAACCCTGCCATACTGGACTAATATAAAAAATGAGACTGATGTGTCCGAAACCGCTCCCTATCCACTATAGTGCACTATATCGAGTGTCAGCTATTTTGTAGTGGTGTCCGAAACCTAAGTGGACAACTTCATTCCCTACATTCGTACACGTTCATTCTTTTTACCCGCAATGCACTCTGATTTTGAGGGTACATTCGATGTACACTCGCTCACTCATATTTCCCATGATGCAACGGGAGACGAATGCATAAATGGAATCAGCTAAAGGATACTCACAATAAACACTAAAGATTTACATTTATACACAATTTTTTAATTCTTGTTGTCAGCTATTTTCTACTTTTTTTTAAATAAACAAAAAAATATTGTGATATATTTTATTTAAAATATAATACACATTTTTATTAATTAAAGGTATAGCGGAAGATTTTCGTTTTCCGGGTGGATCACCTATATTATTGGTCATCCCAGATGTCAATCATTCTGATTATATGTTGACGTTTAACCGTCGTACGTGCTCGTCTCTAGGTTCGCTTTCTGCACATGCGCACTTTCACATGTATGTGTGTTGTGCTACGGTTTTAACCATTCATTGACGCTCGCATTCTCACTGTGTTTTTTTCAAAATGTCTCAGAGGGTCGCAAGAGAAAAAGTGTATTGTATGACAAGAAGAGAAAGGACTATGAAGAAAGAAACAAGACCAGAGTGTTTATGGGAGACACGCTGGCTGCTGGCGTGAGCTAATAGGACAGGTTGGGCTTTCCACGCAAAGTTTCTACTGGTAAGGTACATTTTGTCATGCTATTTGGAGAAATCCATTTAAAATCACTGCTGGTAAAAGTTGATGTTAGCTATGATTAGCGATGCTAGCCCTGCCACAAGTCACGAACCGCACAGACACGGTAAAAATGCCGACAGCAACTTGTAAACAGAGCGAAGAGAAAAACTACCTGCATGCTCTCTGTCTGTCTCGTGCACGCGTTTAACAGGCGTTCCCTCTCGGGAGGAGGTAGAGTGCTGCGCGTGTGCATTTATTAAAAAATGTGGAGGGGCGGTTCTTTTAAATAATTCGAGAAAATCTTCTGCTATACCTTTAATAAATAAGCAACACCAAATAAATACGACAAGCAGTTGTTTTGTTCTCTTTATTATTAACTAATACAATAAACATGACAAATGTGACGAACAGTAAGAAAGAAAACTTTACCGTTTTTTACAGTACAATCAATAAAGCAACACATGTGTTGATGACGAATCTCTGCGACAGCTCTCCAACGCATGGTATTTCTGTCAGGTCCATTAAGTCAAGAACATACAGACAATAAAAATGATGAGAAATTTTTATTCAATAGATGCAAGCAGATGAAATTTGGCAGTATGGCTCTGTTCAGGAAGTCCTCTGATCTTTCATGAGCACCATGAAATAGCAGAGAGTCAGAGGACAGCAGCAGCATCAGCATCAGGGAACGTTCACGCAGTTTAGGACTGTGAGAGCTAAAATTCCCCCCCATGAACAGAGCAGGCAACATGACAAAGCAAATGGCACGTTATACGACAGGAGGAGCTGGGGAGGTGGTGGGCAGCTTAAGCGGGCAGCAAGCATGTAGACGCCAACTGAATGTGCTTAAATAGGGCGCCTGTTGTCTTGCCATTGGCGGCGAGGAAAGTTAACCTGTTAATGCAACTCAGCTGGAGCAAATCAGCTGACAGCAGTGTTGTTAACGAAATCGCGTTAGCAGCGTCTTGACTACCTGGCCTGCCAGAACTGACGCTGACACTCAATTTACGTCAATGTCTGAAATCGCTCACTCATTTTCGTTCCCTTCTTCCCCATATAGTGGACTCAATTGTCATTTACTATATAGCGAATAGTGAATGAGTGAACAAGGGAGTGGTTTCGGGAGCAGCTGCGGTTCTGGCAGGAAGGATCCTGACAAAATGTGAATGCAAATAAAATTTTGCTAATTTACAGATTGAGATTTAACATCACAGAATGTATAGGGTTGAGAGCCTTTATAATAGCATATTAATAATAAAGATCAAAATACATACATTGAGCTCCTTTTTGATTGTGAAGACAATGAATAAAAATTAGAAGTAATGGAAAAATTGCAATATGCCATTGTGTTTGTAATAAGAAAACAGATATAGTTTTAATTGCAGTAGCTTTTTATCCAACACTGTAAAACCTAACAGTGTAAGTCACTAAACGAAGTGAGTTTATTTAACTTATTGTTTTTTAAAAAGTTAATTTCACTCAATAAAAACTGTGATATAAACTCAAAAACTGCAAATGATTAACCATAACTTAAACCAAATAAGTACTACATTAAAAATTAACTTAAACTGAATAAGTACCGAATAACCGAATCACACATTCTCCCTCACACACACCTGAAGTAAATAATGTGCTTTAATTTTGACACGCGCCTATCCCCCACATCTCTCACGAAGTTTCACAGAGCAGCAACAGCCAGGACAACATAAAGAGCTAACAGGTAAACACTGCAAACCTTGTAAAAACCTCTTTAAACTTTAAAAACATGCTGTTTGTTTTGACTCTTGATTTTAATACTGTCTCGTTTAAGGAAATTTGTGGCATGTTACCACGAGAGAACGCGACATTGACACAGCAATATTTCCTCAGACTCCTTTCTCTTTAAAGCATCTTTAAACTTTAAAAACGTGTTTGTTTGTCGTGACTCTTCATTTTAATACTGACTCGGTTACAGTAATTTGTGTAATGTTGGACAACGCGACATTGACACAACAGTATTGCCTCAGACTCATTTTTATCAGAAGATAATGTGCATTGAGTACACCACAGTTCTGTAACGTTAAGTGGAAAATTAATTCATATATTATGTGTTTTCTCTCTCAGTAAGGACTAACGTTAACTCACTCTCTGTCTGTCTGTTCTCAACCAAATGGTCATTCAAGACCTTTTAAAGGTAACGTTACCACATTTATTCATTCATTTATTATGTTGTGAGTACACCACAGTTCTGTAAATGGAAAATTTATATTTTCATATTTGTGTGTGTTTTCTTACTGTTTAGCACAAGCATTTCCCGTGCACGTTTGAATTTCTCTCAGTAACTACTGACGGACGGTCATTCACTCATAAAACCTTTTAAAGGTAATGCTACCACATTTCTTATGTTGTGAGTATACTACAGTCTGTAAGTGGAAAAGTAATTCATTTTTTTGTGTTTTCTCACAGGGTAGCACAAATGGGTCCAGCATAAAAACTTTAAGTTTAACTTTACAGTGAACATGATCTCACGGAAAGTCGTGCCTTGAGCACGAATGTCTTTGTCGTGTCACTCTCACGAATGTCTATAAATAGTTTTTTTTTGTGTCATTTTATGTATTGTTTTCTCTTTTTTTTTTTTAAATCATTGTCGCTTGGGGTTGCCCTTACGAAAATTAACTATGGTTTTACTACAGTTAAAACAAAAAAACCATGGTTACTGTAGCAAAACTATAGTAACCACAAAATAAACATGGTTTTGACAACCATGGTTTTCAAAAAAAAAAAAAAGGTTTTGCTGATAGTAATCAATACACCAAAAAACCATGGTTACTACATTTTTACCACAATAAAACCATGGTTAAGTTTCGTAAGGGTGGGGTTAGATTTGGGGTATGGGTTAGGATGTACTTTTATGTATTGGTTTCTACGTGGTTTTCTTCAGCTTTTAAGAGTTGGGGTTAGAGTTGGGGTTTGGGTTAGGATGTCTAAAAATGTAACAAAGTTATTCTAACCCTGACCCCAAGCGACAATGGTAAGAAAATAGGAAAAAACAACGAGAAAGCAATACATAAAATGAAACAAAACGAAAAAGAATGTTGTGCAACGGACACGATAAACTATTTATAGAAATTTGTGTGAGTGCCAAAGATTCTAATAAATTAATCAAATTTTTTGTGACCAGGCCATTTAACACGACTTTCCGTGAGATCAGTCTGTTTTTATCTAATTTCTCATCTTTTGCCATCATTTGTTTCTCATTATCATACACACTAAATGCAGAAACAGTGACAGAACTTTTTCCCTGTATGTACCTAAAAATATGTAATACAAACCTAATTTTAAGTATTTACCTTTTGTGCATAAATGCTGGTAATAAAATTAAATCTGAAGAAACATTTCTCCCATGGGTGTATTTCAAAATATTTGAAACTGCCTGTGAAAACTATTGTTCCCTTTCAGTCGGTCACTACGACATCACGTCGTGACCGACAAATTGGAAACTCGCTGAGAGAGACCAATCTGCTTCGAGTACTACTAAAACGCCAATGAACTTGGCATTGAGATATTTGCATAATGCTGGCGCCGCCCCGCCATGTGCGTATATAAGCAGCAGGTGCAAATATGGAAATTAGCTTTTTCGCTTCGAAAGCCGGCATTATCTGCTACTGAGAAGCTACCTGCTCTTCTGGGAACGGTTGCTGAAGTTGATTGACAAGCAGTACTAACACAGCGAATGCTCGCAGTATTCCACTGCTCTGCATATTTTTTTTTTGAGAATAGTGTGTGCGTTGCCTCTCCCTGTGTGCATCATCAGCTGAGCACCTAAAGAGTGATTTCCCTAAAAGAGTGATACGTGAGAGCTCTGTGTCTTTTTAAAGACAGCCACTCTCTCGTATATTCGGAGATCAGCGTCCTTTTTAAGATAGCTTATCGTCTGTGCGGTCTTGGATGCAAGAAGTGTAAAGGCTCCAGTGACGGTCACGAGCGCTGTCTTCGTGCTTGGGCATCGAGCACTCCGAGGCTGGGTTCGTGGAGAGTTTTTGTTCTCTCTGTGAGAGCATAACCCTCTTGGATTGTGGAGACGACTGTCGTTTCTACGGGAACGGTGTCCGCGCCTTTGCAGTGCTGACGCCGCCATGGTGCGGCTGTCAAGCGCTAGCAGGACGCTCTTCACATCACTATGCTGAGTAGGACAGAGGATGCGTCCTCCACCTACCGATCTTCTCATCCTCAGCCGGTTGAGGCTCCGGTGGAGACTGCAGAGTCGTGTTCTACGATTTCTGCCGAATCCATTGGACCTCCTTCTGGTAACGTCACTTCTGCAGCATCAGAGGGGTGCCCACTTTTCCCTCCGAGGCGGAGTCGTTCTGGAGATAGATAGATACTTTCATGTGTCCATTCTCCCTCGTCCTCCGTTTTGCGTTCGAGGGTCGGGCATATCAGTACAAAGTTTTACCATTTGGGCTGTCTCTCTCTCCCCGTGTGTTCACGAAAATAGTGGAGGCGGCGTTAAAGCCCCTCAGAGAGACCGTTGTTTGTATATTGGCTTACCTCGACAATTGGCTTATAATAGCGCATTCTCGGCGGACGCTTTGCTAGCACAGAGATTTAACGCTTCGGCATCTCGCCCGTTTGGGTCTTCGGGTCAACTGGGAAAAGAGCAAACTCTGCCCCATGAAGAGGATCTCTTTTCTCGGTATGGAACTGGACTCGATCGATTTATCGGCGCGTTTAACAGAAGAGCGCGTCCAGTCAATTCTGACTTACCTCGGTATATTTCGAGGGAAGAATGCGGTCCCGCTGAAACAATTTCAAAAGCTCCTGGGGCATATGTCAGCAGCCGCGGCTGTGACACCGCTTGGGCTGCTCCATATGAGACCGCTTTAGTTTTGGCTTCACGATCGAGTCCCGAGGAGAGCGTGGCGCGCCGGCATCCATTGTGTAACCATTACACCTGGATGTCGCCTAACATTCCCCCCGTGGTCAGACCCCGCCTTTCTCAGGACTGGTGTGTCCATGAGACAGGTCTCCCGACATGCTGTTGTTCACACAGATGCGTCCAACACGGGATGGGGAGCCATGTACGACGGGCTTGCAGCTTCAGGGGTGTGGACAGCACCCCAGCAGCACTGGCATATCAATTGGCGCGAGTTGTGGGCTGTATATCTGGGACTTGTACGCTTCGCTACGGAGCTACGAGGGAAGGATGTACTATACGCTCCGACAACACTGCGACCGTTGCGTATATCAACCGTCAAGGCGGTTTGCGCTCTCGTCAACTGTCGCATCTCACTCTTCATCTCGTCCTTTGGAGTCAGAAGCATCTGAGGTTCCTTCGTGCTATTTACATCCCGAGTTCGCTCAATACAGCAGCAGACGCTCTTTCCAGAGCTGCGCGCCCCGGCGAATGGCGACTCCATCCCCAGACGGTTCAGCTAATTTGGAAGAAGTTCGGTCGTGCGGAAGGACCTTCTTTCTCAAGGAGAGGGCCCATTATGGCACCCACGATCTCCATGTATGGTCGTTGAGCGCGCGCAAGGTTTAGGTGATTTATCGCAAGCGGTATCTAACACTATCACCGCGGCACAAGCGCCGTCCACAAGACGGGCTTACGCGCTTAAATGAAACCTTTTCGTCACATGGTGCTCTTCGCAACGCGAGGACCCCCAGAGAATGCCCCATTAACATTGTGCTTTCATATCTTCAACACCGTTTGGAGCGTAGGCTGTCACCATCCACCATTAAAGTTGATATCGCCGCTATTTCTGCTCATCATTCACTTATCAATGGCAGATCGGTCGGCCAGCATGACTTAGTGATTAGGTTTTTGAGAGGCGCTCGTAGGCTAAACCCCTCGTGCCCTCCCTCTATTCCTCTCTGGGACCTGTCCATGGTGCTGAAAGCCCTGCAGGGACCCCCTTCGAGCCTTTGCAGTCTGCGAGTCTGAAGTTTTTATCAATGAAAACTCTGACCCTGCTAGCATTGGGCTCTGTGAAGAGAGTAGGGGATTTACATGCATTCTCTGTTGACGATTCGTGCCTTCAGTTTGGTCCTGCTGTCTCGAGCGTAACACTCAGACCCAGACCAGGCTATGTGCCCAAAGTTTCCACCACTCCCTTCAGAGATCAGGTGGTGAGCTTGCAAGCGCTGCCCCCGGAGGAGGCAGACCCAACCATGGCTTTGTTGTGCCCCGTACGCGCACTGCGACTCTACGTGGATCGCATGCAAAGCCTCAGGACCTCAGATCAGCTCTTTGTCTGTTATGGTGGTCAGCAGAAAGGGAAAGCTGTCAATAAGCAGAGGATATCTCATTGGAGGTCAGCCCCTAGTGGCGTTTTGGTAGGGATTCCCAATTCGTCGGTCACGATGTGAGGTCGTTGTGACCGACTGAAAGGTCACGTCCCGTCGTCACAGGTGCTGCTCCCTGCTGTCGGCCGGTCACATTTCCCCTGGCTTTCTCTATTTCCATATTTGCACCTGCTGCTTATATACGCACCTGGTGGGGCAGCGCCAGCATTATGCAAATATCTCAATGCCAAGTTCATTGGCGTTTTAGTAGTACTCGAAGCAGATTGGTCTCTATAAGCGAGTTCCCAATTCGTCGGTCACGACGTGACGTCTCCGTTCCCTCCTTCAGGGAACGAGGGTTACATCCGTAACCAAGACGTTTTCTACATAAACTCCTTCTACATAATGTAAAGAAACATTACGTGAAAATATAACCTTGATATCTTTAATATTGACTGAGTAAGGTCATGTCAAAAATTTTAATCAATGATTAAAATCAACCTTTGAGACTTTAGCCTTGATTTCACAGATATGGGTCACTAGTTATCCAAGGTAATGGACTTACTTTATTGTAAATAAATAAATAAAGTAGGGGCTTCTGACCTCATATCAAGCAAAAACTGCTAAACACAAATGTTTATCCTCAACAAATCTTACATTTTATTAAGAAGACATAATGTACATATGATTTTAGTGCACACAAAAAATATTTTTGGCAGTTGCCATAAACAGGCACTTGCCATCAGCTAGACCTCCTGGATATTTTATACTCCACGCATTCTGCTTTTATTTTCCTTTTTCAGCATTCGTGCTTTCAACATCAAGAGCAGAGATGAAAGAAGACACTCAGACTTTAGCATGCAAATTGGAGCACAGGCTGCATTGGAAGTGTCGCATCACATATAGTTGCGGGTTTGATGTGGTAACAAGCAGGGTAAACAGCTGATACCACAAGACCAATGACAACCACTGAGTAAAGACACCCTATGTATAACAGCACTAGACCCTTTATAATACGTCACATGTGCAGACAATTTTGCCAAATTATGCAAATCGATCGAAAAATTTGCCTGTAAGCTTGGTATTTCTTTATGTAAATGTTTGACCCTATTGAGTGGGCCATTGAAAATCCAGCCAAAATCATTTTTTTGTGATTTACTGTTTTCAACATAAAATCATCCTAAATAATGAACATTCAGTGAAAATATAATCTTGATATATTTAATATTGACTGAGTAAGGTCATGAAATCAACAACTAACATAAGACTTTAAGATAGATTATGAGACTTTGGCCTGATTTTTGCAGACAGGGTTACATTTGACCTCATCACAAATATCATACAATCAACTTATGAAATCAATTCATTCAATAATATATGAAACTAAAAGCTTAGTAAACATTTTTTTTCATTTCTAAAGTTGAAAATATGAAATGGTTTAGATCAGTAGTCTCCAACATAGCACCAGGTTGCTCGCACAGAGTCTGTGAGTTGCCCGCCATATTCTAATAATAACCTTAATTTTAATATTTATTTATTACATATGTTTTATATTAGCTTGGCTTCTTTTATGTATGTTAACATTTTAAACAATAATAAAAAATCAACAAGTAAAATAAAATAAAGGAAGAGTAAAAGAAAAAAAGACAATACAATAGATGTGTTGTCCTCAGGGGCAGAGCCAGACATTTTAGACATTGGGGTTTTAGCCCAAATCTAGGGGTTTCAAAGAATGGTCCCCTGCTAATATTTTTTTTCCATTTACGGCAGCTTTATAAAGTACATTTTTTAAAATCTGATTACTATTTTTTAATCATATTTAATCCTATTTTTGGATAAGAGAAGTTCAAGTGTCATTGTAAAAAAATATTTTACAGTTTCAAAATGACAATACAGAGAACACAGCGAGGTTCTCTGTATTGTCATTTTGAAACTGTAATGTAACAACTTTTGACAATGACACTTTAACTTCTCCTTTCCAAAAATAGGCCAAATATGTTTTGCTGTGGGCTAATCCAGTAACTTTAAAGCTTCATAAGAAAGAATAACAATTTTGACTTCACTAGCAGAACAATTTCTCACTCCAATTCTCTCTCCACCCTCCTCTCTCCCTATTTGCACTGACAATTATCACACATAAGGATATTTTTATGTAAGAGATTGAGGATTCACATTTTAGAACTGTTTATATATTTCTGAGGTGAAATCATTACGAATTTCAGAGAAATGCATATGGACAAAACATAAGCTGCCTAAGTACATATTCTCACCTTTTACTTCCGACGTCTTAAAAAAATAAATCGTACATCCATCTATAAAAAAAGGGATATGTGCAATGAGCAAGTTTTTTGCAAAGTTTTAATTTAGGCCTACTGTAATTAAATGTAGCCTACTTTAAAATATAACATTACCAATGACAGTATGTAGCAGAGCAGGCAGACTAGATCAGAGTGCTAACACATAAGCCGTTAGCCATGCAGGTAATATATCAGTTGACGCTATTTAAGAGTATTTACATTCAGTGGCGGCTGGTCACTAGGGGCGCTGGGGCGCCGCCACCTTAAAGCTGGCCAGAGAGGAAAGCTACTTTAACATGTTACCAAAAAGTTAAATATATAGTGCAAATTAATACAAAATAAAATCATTTAGTTGTACTTTTTCACTGTTAGTCATGTTATAATTTATTTAAAACAATTAAAAATCAAAACGAGTTTGTTGTGTGTGTGTCATGTTTGTGTGTCTAGGGCGCACCCCTAATAAGTGTCTATGTAGGTCAGGAAAAAGGGTAAAAACATGTGACCTGAGGCTGAGCTCTAAGTGTCTGGTTTCGGATCCGCCCTGGGGCGCAGGACTGTGCGCCCCAAATCCTCCCACTTATGTTGTAAGTGAATCAATATTGCTTTTAATGTTTTTTACCTCCTGTGATTGGATCGTTCTCAGAGTCTCATAACCGCGTTGGAGATTGCTGTGTTAACTGATAGCTACAGTACAGATCAGTGAAAGCAAGTGAAATATCTTGAGATGAAGGAAAATATGCTTTTATCCTTACAATATCACCCTATACAAGGTATTTAATTGTTGAATAAATAAATGATTAAGAAGCTTGGACCAGATCGACCAACGGAGTCAAATGATGGCAGTCTGTGTGCTCCACCACTTCTCATGGCAAACAGAGTTGGCTAGCTGGATATCATGTAAGTCTTGAGTTTTATTTTTTTCCCTGTTTGCTGTTTTAAAGTCTGAATGTGTGATAGACGTGCACGACATGAACTTTTGTGGCGCGTTTGAGCTTGTGTTGCGTGGACATAATGAGAGCGAGAGCTCATCCGGTATATTCCATGGCTTGGTCAACTTTGTTGTTAGTTTTGTTGTTGTAGAGTTTAAAAAAGCACCCACGAGAAAACCACTGTTTTTAAGGAAACTTCACGAACCATGCATATTGAGCTGATGGACTGTATGTAACGTTACTTAGTCTGTGAGGGAAAAATGTGCTTGTGCTATTGCTATATAAGCAAAAAGAAACGTACGAGACTGTGATTAGGCAACTTTAGTGTGTGTTTCGGTCGCGTTAACCGAAAAGTCTTTGACTGAGAAAATTAAAGCAGGATAAAGAAAAATCTGAACGCCATTTTGGCAGATTGCACATACAACTCAACTTGAGAATGTAATTCCTAGGCATGTCCAGTTGGTGGCAGTGTGTTGCTCAAATGACGCCCTGGTTTCTAAACATTCTCGCGATATTTTGATGTCATACACTGATTGGTCTGCGCATGGCTGCTGAAGTTAAACACTATAGGAGCGCTGCAACAAGACGCCTGTCTAAGGTAAAGATACAAAATCTAATAACAAGAGTCTGCATTAATCTGCGCTTCATGCGTTTATTACACAAGGTGGTTTCAGATGAGTTTAGTTCAATTCAGATTTTTACATTTGTTCATATTTGCCTGTTCAGCATAAAGCTCCGTGTTTTATTGCCTCCGCTGTCACTGTGAGAAAAAAACATGAATTCATCTGCTTCATGCACGGTCTACGTTTATCTGTTCTCTAAACAAATGAATAAACACATTTGACTTGCTCGTCTTGTAAGTTTATGATTAGAAATGGACATGTGAACGAAAATTAAATTAATTAAAATATGAAATGACAGATAATAACTGACTGTGAAGGACTCTTTACAACGCTGTTTATCAAAAAAATGACGGAGATTGAAAAAGTCTATCGCAACCTCTGTGTGTGTGTGTGTGTGTGTGTGCGCATGCGTGTGCTTGTGTGTGTGCTTGTGTGTGTGTGTGTGTGAATGATTACCTTGATATTAGTTCATTACAGATTCATAGTACATTTGTTTCGTGCGTTTGATTTCAACTGTAACATTTTCAGCATTTTAGCTAAGTAGTAGCCTAATGATACTCATCACCTGATAAATGGCTATTAAGAGTACTGCATTACTAGAGTAAAAGTTTGATTTTGAGTGTGTTTGCGCCCCCCCAAATTTTTTTAGCACCACCCGCCACTGTTTACATTACATAACTGCACACTTACAGTAATAACGAAGTCACTGTAATAATAAAGACACTTTAAAAATGTGTTTACTGTCGGGAAATTCGTGCTTCGTCCGAAACCGCCTACTTCCATACTATATAGTAGGCGAAAAGCAGTAGGCGAGTAGTATGTCCAAATACGTAGTATTCCAAAAACAGTATGCGAAAAGTACCCGGATGACCTACTACTTCCGGTTAGATATCGAAGCGTGCATACACTTCACTATCCCATGATGCCCAAGGAGCGGAGTTATGCAACGAAGAAGAAAGGCGAAAGCAGCGATAGGGCTATATTCGCCCTAGATATGTATACTAAAGGCTAGCTGTCTCGCTTGCGCTACTGGCCAATTGAGTGGAACGTCCACTGTATGAAAAGAGGTGTATCCGTACTAGGAAACTCCTGTATACATCACTGATTTTCGGAAGTATCTAATAGTTCCACTGAGGGTAAACTTTTAATTCCACCAAGTTAGGATACTCCGGTAATGATACAAATTTGGCTGTATCTTGCTGAAGGGATATTCCCGTGGTATATGCAGCCATTTGTTGCCATGGCAAGTAATGCCATTGAAGATTTTGTTAGGGAACACTTTCACACCTACATAGGTACTGGAATTTCACACCTTTGCAAAATTCTGGTGTCCCCATCAGAGTATGTGAGCGGTGCGGAGTGGGAGCGGAGCGAGGAGTGGAGTGGGATGATTTTGCCAGGAGCGAGGAGCAGATTTTTGGAATGTCGGAGCGTCGTGATTTTCTCTCGCTCAGAAAAAGCTCCACTATCACTCAGTCACGAGCAAGAACCAAAAACACTGTGAGACAAGGGAGGGACACTAAAAATGTTTCTAAACATATATTTTGGCCCCAATTGCATTTGTTTTGTATTGTTTAACTACACAAAATTAATATAATATCATGTTATTTATTATGTTTTTATTTATATTTTACTGACCCCCTCGCGATTTCCGCCTTTGCATTATATGATGGACGAATTCATAAGTTATTAATAAGCACAGTTAAAGGATAATTCCGGTATTTAACACTTTGAGTCTCATTTCTGGTTTGTTTTGGATGAACTACAGTGATGGACAATGGGTCGTGTCGTGTCTTGAGTTTTTGACTCGTCTCTTGACTGCTTCAGAATGGAAGTCAACGGCCATGCACAAACACGTCATCAAAACAACACTTAACGTTCATTTTCAAAACTGTGCTACTCACCAAGTGGTTCGTGGTGTTCGTTGATGACCAAAAACAAGTTGTGTAGCGAAATACAGTTTCTGTCGTGTTTTATTTGGCATTTTGTAAAATTCCATTGACTTCTCTGGAAGACTCATTGCTCGCTGATATATCACTCCGCCGCCGGGAAACAGAAAAGGGACTGTTTACATGTGGTTGTTGTTTTTTCGCTCGGTTTCTCTCAGAATAAATTTTTCCCATATTTGTAGGGCTGGACCAGAATATTCGAATATTCGTTCTGTGGGTAGACATTCGATTTTCAGTTTTGAGATTCGAATATATATATATAAATATTTTACAGCGTTAATGCAGAGCTTTTGCCAAGCAGGAAGTGCGCTTTATGCTCCCGCTCTATAGGTGGCGCAGAGAGACCAACATCCATAGCCAACAGCCACCAAACGGCACCAGTGGAAGATTGCCTCAAACGGAAAACGCGCTTCCTGCTTTGGCATTCACGCTAATAATGTTGTAAATAACGTTCAGTTTCTTGCAAAAACTGATTGATTTGCTTCACAAGACGCCAATATGTCACACGGAGTTATGGGGGATTACTGTTGTATTGGATATATATGCTTTAGCTCTTAAATTGTGCGGATCTGTTGACTTGCATGACGGAGCACTGGGGTTTCTGCAAAATATCTTCTTTATTGTTCTGCTGATGAAAAAAACATAATGGATGGTGTAAGTGTTATAAATAAACTTGATTTTGAAAGTATGCTACCGTTTTATTACAGTTTGTTGGACTACGTTCATTCATGCTTCAGACTCTCATATAGAGCGGAAGTATATCCGCGGTTGTGAGGTATCTGAAAAAATAGTTCCACTATAGCAAATAACACGGATTGAAATCATACATTGCGCCAATACATTTGTTTTTAATCATCAACGAACACCACGAACCACTCGGTGAGTAGTACAGTTTTGAAAATGAACGTTGTTTTAAGTGTTAAGTGTTGTTTTAATGACTTCCATTCTGAAGCAGTCAAGAGACGCTTCTAAATAAGTCGAAAAGTCAAGACACGACCCATTGTCAAAATTTCTGTGTCCATCACTGTTGTTCATCCAAAACAAACCAGAAATGAGACTCAAAGTGTTAAATACCGGAATTATCCTTTAAAGAAAGACAGAAATAAAGAGTTTCTGAAATACTACAGTGCAATGGGGGCAAAATACAAATGTATTTTAAAAGGTAAAACAACATCAAAAGATTCCTTGTGTAATCTTAAAAGGCACGTGTCAAGAAAACAAGTTTTCTGCTTACACTTGGAAAGAAAATGTAAAGGTCGGTACTAATACAGCTTTAACAACCTAAACCACCAACACAGAATAAAAGAAAAAGCCATTTAAATTTGTAAATAATTTGCGGCATTTACCTTGCTACAGTGCGGTCCGTGACACAGTTATGCCATATGCTTTATTAGAGTTGGACAATAAATTGCGCATTCTGCTACAGAGCTGCAATGGACTCTGATATTTTAATGAGCCAACAAGGTTGGTGTTGTTTCAAAAGAGAATTAAAATTTACAACGGAGCGAACGCGGAGCGAGGCGTTAATAAGGAGGGCGTGGGGAGGGAGCGAGGAGCGGAATATTGTACACCCAGAGTGGAGCTTGAGCGGAGTTATTATGAAATGCTTTGAGCGCGGAGCGCAAATTCTTTCCACTCCGCTCACATACTCTGGTCCCCATTGGTGTCTAATCTTAACACTGATTGGTTACTTTGAAAAACCCTTCCCAAAACTTGACAACTATTGGGACACTAAAAAAAAAATATTGGGACAATACTTTGAAACTTTCTTGTTGAGATGATTTGATTGGTTACACTTTGTATTTAGCCCAACCCAAGCCCTCATAGCTTTGTGACTTGATTGGTTATTTACCTGCTATGCAGATAGACTACAACGCCCCCCCCCCCCACTATATACTACTATACACTCCCAAAACCTTTAAAAACTTTAATTTAGTTTGACATTTATTTAATAAAAAAATAACTGAACAATCCACATGTCACAATCACAAAACATTATACACAAATATTAAAAGTTGCATACATAAACAATACTATTTAAACTGATAAATATACAGACAGCAATATAAGAGTAAAATAAAATAAAATAAAAGGAACAATGAAAACTACATCATAGTATCATGTGTGTTGTTTGCGTTTTCAAAATATGTGTTTGTTGCGTCATGTGAACCATGTGCATCACGTGTTTTGTCAAAATAAGTGCCTGCTGCACACGTGTCAAAACCATTTATGATAAAAGAGACGCTCACATTCACAAAATACACACAAGACACTCCCTTAACAGTAAACTCTGATTACACATGAGATTAAACCCTCAGGCACTTATTTTGACAAGACACGTGATGCACATACACACACTCAACACACAGAACACATATTTTGAAATAAAGAACCACACAAATGACGGGCTAAATACATGTTGTGACGAACTTCGCATTGAGCGCTCACGAAAAAAGAAGTCACCAGCTGCCACTATAATGTAGATAATGATCTAAATAAAATGAACAACAACTATATTGATATTGCTTTAAGAAAACAGTCCTACACTGCAAAACATGACTTTCTTAGTGTTTTTGTCTTGTTTTTAGGAGAAATATCCAGTTGCTGATGGTCTGGAGGGGGTTTGCAATTGTCATTGCCTTCATTGCCATGAAACAACTTTAGCCTAGATAAAGGCTTTTATTATCAAAGCAAAAGCTGTACTATTCATACTGTTCTTGCTCAGCCCTGCTCTGAAAATTCTGACCGGCACAGTACTGTAGCCTGCATAAAAGTAGATCTTGATGCAGATTAGCAGTGGCCCTCAAAGTGAAAAATTAATTAAATTCCAAGCGGCTTTGAAGTTCAGGATCACTCTGGTACTGAAATTAAAAGGATGAAGAAATACAACATATGATTTTCCCAACTCCTACTATACAGAATGTGTTTGCCGAGACCATGGTTCTTGCTGACCTGCCGTGTCTTTAATAAGCTTGACCCGTACTCTCATTTCTCGTATGATATACGATTGGGATCCTACAGAAGAAAGGTTCACAAAAACTGTTACAATTTTTAGAACCCACCCCAAGCCATATATGCACCATTTTTTCTATCAGCTTTTCCTCATCTAACTTAATGAGCTACCCTATTGAATCCCAGCTTCTGGAGAGCTGTTGTGTGACAGTGTGTACAGTTAATACTGAGCACTAATGGAGCATCGCAAAGCATTACTGTCTGGTGAGCCCGTAAAGAATCTCGTGAGGCAGGTTCATTTGAGGACTGAATGTTATTAGGACTAGTGAGTTTCTCATCTAATGTCAAAATCACCCAAAGCTATGTGGGAGCTATTAGAAGCATCTCCAGCAGTATTAAGCCTATAATATATACTGTACTGTGCTTTTAAAATCCTTTCTTGAGGTTCTTTTAGATTAATTAATGCTTTCCAAAGTTGATATAACATTTTACTCATTTATTCATTTAGCAGACACTTTTATACAAAGCGACTTAGAGACTTGAATAAGAAAATAATGAGGATTTTAAATGCTATATGTATATGTAAAGTGGGATTTTTTTGCATTTTTTGGGTTTACCAACTTTCACTTTTTTACAAAATCATCTAATCATGAGTATGGTAACTTTAGATGATAAAATATAACAAAGTTTTGATTTATTTTGGATGCTTTTAGTCACCAACATAATTCCCACATAAAATACATTTGTGTTAAGTCATAGTTTGGATGAGTTTATTATTATTCTGTAATGTTGAAAAACTATGTAAATAAACTATGTAAGTGTGTGTTCCAAAAGGGGTTGGAGCTAAACTTTGCAGGACAGTGGCCCTCCAAGAACAGGAATGCCCACCCCTGACTAAGAGGGTTTTGCAGTGAAAAATGTGATAAATACCAATAAAATGACAATGAAGTGACATTTAGGAAAATTAGGCATTTTAATACCTGCCTAATAACCTTTTCATTGCCACTGAAATTAAATGACTAAACCGCAACATAAGAGCCTTATAAAAAATACTCAGTGTTGCCAAGTCCGCTTATTATAAGCGACTTTGGGCTTGCTTTTCTGTAAAGTCGCTTACAAATATTGGTAGTCGCGTGTCGCGTTATTTAAGGCTTGTTTCTAAAGTGTAGTTGCTTATTTGGGCTTGATCCCAGCTCCATAATAAGTTGTCAATCAGATATTTTCTATAAGTTATTTAAATGTAGGAGTTTGTCTAGCCTGTCTCCGTCTCTCCCCATACACACAGGAGACAGCACTTTTTTCCCACACACACCTGTTTTTTAATTGGCTCTGACCCAGATGGCAACGAGTACTAGCCAATCAGAGGCAGAGCAGCAGGGCAATCTGTTTTTTTTCTGGGTAGGAAAACGTAGTCAGTGAGTGATGTAAACTTTAAATTACTGTGCGAGTTGCGACTGATGTTGACTGACTGGACTGTAGGAGAGTTTTTTGGAGGAACAAATGCCTGGGACAAGGTGGGAAAAGACTGGAAGAAAGAGAAAGGAGTAAAAGAATGGATTCAACCTGTCGTGTGGGACGACTCAAAGCACTGTGCAGAGTATCAGTTAAGTGTGAAATATGACCTCGTACAACATGATAGCACATAGAAATATAAAAAATGCAGCCCCGTTCTCCTCAATGGTCTCGTACACATTGCAAACTTTCGGGAATGACAACCGCATGTAAATGCTGGAGTGAATCCCCTAAATGTTTGTTTCATGTCAGTACGGAACAAGACTCACTCCCGAAAATGTGATGATTGACACAGAAATGACCATAGCAACGTTCTGCCGTCTCGCGTGTTTATCACTCACAGCTTGGACCAAAATAATCTAACAGCATTGTGTTTTTGGAGTCGTAGAAAAGTCGCTTGTTTTGGGCTTGTTTTCACAGGCCTGGTTGCTTATTTGTCTCACGAGATCTGGCAACACTGAAAATACTCATTTACAAGAAAACATGAAAGACGCAGACGTACCAGGATTTTGAATCTGAACTCAACAATTTTTATTTATTATTACAGAGGAATAAGAAAAAGCCACGTTTGGAAAAACATACAAAGATAAATGTGATGACAACATTTTCATTTTGAAACAAACTACCCCTTTAAATAATTCAGTAAATAAAACAAAACAAAACATGGAAACCTTTGCTTTTTCTTTCACAGTGATGTCTTTGCTGCTTTTATCTTAAAAGCAAGTCTTATAGTTGAAATCTGCAAAATATTGGGTCTTGTTTGTTGTGTTGCATCGTTGACGTCAGAGTAAACAGTGTTTGGCAATGCTGATGTATTGGGCTCTTCTGGGAACAGACACACAAAATCCAGTTTTACACAGTCCTTCAAAACTCCCCTGATGGAATTGCTTTGCATTTAAAACATACAATTAATTATTCCCTTTTGGCCTACAGGAAACACTTCAATGGCCACACTCGAAAACAAGGAGCCTTGGGGTCCTGCGGGTGGGGTTTTATCACGATCCAGTGCACATCCCCTGTGTTTCTTTGTTTCAGAACCATCTTGTTTCATTTATTGCTTTGTAAACTGTGCATATGAGCCACGTTAACATCGGCTTTAAGCCTTTTCTCAGATTAAAGTGGTCAATAGCTAGATAAGGGCATTTTATTAAATCTGTAGGTCCGGTGGTGCACCGTAAACCCAGCTGTTCGCGGTCAGGTCTGCTTAATGGATGCTTGTACCACCTGCTTGTAGCATTGACCCCCACTGCACCCACAATCAGTGTTGGGGGTAACGCATTACAAGTAACTTGCATTACATAATAATATTACTTTTCTAAAGTAATGAGTAAAGTAACTCATTACTTTATAAATGTACACATTAATATTTAAGTTACTTTTTTTTAAAAGTAATGCAAGTTACTTTTCAGTTTAATTAATTTAATTTAAAAATAATGTACTGAATTAAACTGAACTTATACCACGGGCCTGTTGAATGCTTTATTTTGATTGGTTGAGAAATATTGTCACGGAGTGACTTAGGGCGGAACCAAAAAGTGGGAGAAGAGGTTCCGCCCGGATTGAATATCGCAGACACCCGTCACTTCCTGGTTCCCAGGGCAACGCAAATGAGGCTGAATTTGCGAAAGGTGTGAAGGATTACATGGCGATTGTTGACTGGGCAGATTCACATACTGAAGGAGGATAAAAGGAGGAGTGAAGATGCAGGAAGAGAGGCTGATTTTGGGCAAACTCACTCTCGCCAAAGGCGAAGCGGTTGACTTCGGGCGGGCTCGTTTCCGCCAAAGGTGGACCAAACCAAACACCCTGGTTAAGAGTCGGAAGGCCCCACTGATCCGGGGATCGCAGGAACGCGAGGGGAGAGAGTGCGGGGCTAGAAGAGACGACAATAAGGGTTTGTTGTTGTTTGAGGAAGAGACGCCACGAGTGAGTAGGAGCACGTTGTTGGGGAAGGAGCGCCACGGGCGAAGCGGTGACTTAAAGACCCGGAACTAACAGGACGAGTGAGCTCTGGAGGACTTCGGCTTGGGCTGTGGAAGAGAGAAAGCCGACGAGTAATCAGGGTGAGCAACGAAAATACAAACCAGGAAAGCTACTTACCTTTGTGTGTTGTGTCAAGGACACGGAGCAGGAAAACAGCCTGGGCGAAGCCGCGGTGGAGTTGTGGAACCTCCTGTAAGCGGATTGTGGAGAGAGGAAGACAAATATCAACATAGATTGTGAGTAAAGTGGACTATGATGAGAGAAAGACAAATATCAACATAGACTGTGAGTAAAGCGGATCTTGATGTTTGCCATGTTCTCATGATTGGGCCTTATAAATGCAAAGTACAGCTGTTGTGTAGATCTGACCACTGTGTGTGAGGACATCAGTGGAGAAGAGGAAGCGTCCGATTAGGCCTGGTTGTCTTGCGGGCCTGACCGATTGGTTGAATATTGTGTGTGTACAGCAAATCCAAGTTTCCCCTAAGGACGGGCCTCAACCCGGTGAAGAGTACAGACCTTATTGGATCACTAGAGTGTGTGTGGAGTGCCGTGGGTGAGCTTTAACTTTGACGTGTGTGCACTTAAAGCTTTGCAGTGCTGTGCCGTCTCTTTCTGCTGTCTGTACCTGCCCACAGGTCCGGGGAGCTCCTATTGGAACGAGTGAGAGCTGTAGTCGCCCAAAATCCTATAGCTGCCCGCCGCCAGCCTCGGCCCTGAGGACATAGTGGTGTATGCATCCATCGATGAGGTACTGTACAGCGTTCTAGTTAACTCACTTTTGTATGGCAAAAAAGCCTAAAGTAAGAAGATTAGAACGACGAACGATACTTACCTGTACCCAGAGCTAAAGCTTACTTACCGTGCATCTTCTGAGCGCCTAGAGAGAAAGAATACGGCGACGAACGATACTTACCTGTACCTAGAGCTAAAGCTTACTCACCTTGTACTTTCTGAGCGCCTAGAGAGAAGGAATACGGCAAAGAACGATATTTACCTGTGCCCAGAGCTAAAGCTAACTCACCTTCCACCATCTGAGTGTCTAGAGTGAAGGAATACGGCGAGCCACAATATTTACCTGCACCAGAGCCAGAGTTAACTCCCTTTGTGTTCACAGAGATCTAGAGAGGAGGAAAATATCGACATCTCTTGTTACTTACCCATCTATGTCCGGGTATCCAAAAGGTTCTACGCAGGAGAGGACGTACGGACACTAACGCCCACCACTATTTGAACAGGAGAACGAGGCCGCTGGAGACGGGCCTGTGGACGTTGGGGACAGTGGATTAAGGTAGTGCCGTTTACCTATTCCCCTAGTATTCATCGTGTGTTTCTTTGCCTTCAGGAGGAAGAGAAGGGTGCCACGGGATCAATAAAAGTGCAGGAGGTGTGACAGGGACGAAGGAGCTCCGTCCTGTCTTTTCCCTGTTGGCCCTCACCCTTGTCGTCTGGACGACCCGTCACGCCCCCGTCTCTTGACCCCCGTCTCTCCCTGGAGGAGAGGAAGAGAGAGACTTGATTTTAGATTCCCTTTCCCTCCCCCCCAAGTCATTTTAAATTATTTAAATAAATAAAGTTGTTACATTTTACTTAACTTTCTCTCGTGTGTCTGGTCATTGGGGTACTTTTGGGACCTCCTCGAGGTGGAACCCAGGAAGGGGCGCGACTCACCCAGTCAATATTCCATGGGTGTTGATTATTTTTCTGTAAACCGCCCACCTACCCTGTCAAATGTCTTAAAAATAGGCACCAGAGCGATGTTTGTGGTAACAGGAATAATTGACTCTGGTCCTTTAAATTATAAGAAAATAATGCACGCACGATGTATATATATATATATATATCATTATATACAGTTATATATCATTATATACAGTTAAAAGTAACGCAAAAGTAACTTAAAAGTAATGTAAGCATTACTTTCCATGAGAAGTAACTAAGTAATGCAATTAGTTACTTTTTTTGTGGAGTAACTTAATATTATAATGCATTACTTTCAAAAGGAACTTTCCCCAACACTACCCACAATGCATGTAAAGCACAGAGCCATAACATAAGCCAAACTTGCAAGCGACACAGCTATTAGCTTTTTTCTTTGTTTTGCTAAGTGTTCTGCTGGCAAGTGGAAAAGTTTTGTCATTATTTTCCTGCAAAGGGATTGAATTTTGTTTGCTGTGTTAAACAGGCAAAAACAAAATAAACTCAGTGCCCCAAATTTGTGTTATTGACTTAGCAATTACCTTTTGACGTCTTCTTGAATCCACAAAGATTATGAGAACACAAAGACGAGGCTGTGTTTATTGGTTCACATGCTTCATTACCCTGTATCAGCATGTTATCATCACTTCATAAACATTACAAATTAATCAAATAAGAAGACAACTCACTAATGGTATATGTCATCTGTGTTTGTTTAGCTTTAGTATACACTTTAGTATACAGGTCTTATTGAACACAATATGGCTATAACGCAATAAGGGCACTGAAATCCGATGTTGCTCACGCGTTCACTCCTTCACTATTACCAATTGTTTTAGCCTAGACATCTGGCCTGTGTTTAGATGGCTATCAAAGATTATATAAATGCTAAGGGTGATGGGTAAAAAGAGTGAAAAAATGTAGGGAATTAAGTCAATTACTCAGGTTTTGGACACATAAGCACTATTCGGACGGGATACGTTTTCCAAACGACGTTTGAGTTTCAACGTGTCCCCCACGACGTCTGTGATTTCATGTACAGATTCGGATGGGATAAATTTTAAGGCTATTCCATAGAGGGGAGTGTCTGTTTCTTGCGTTTGGGCGTTGCAGATCGCGAGCTCTGGATACGTGTGTTTGTAATGTTTGATATTTTGCTTTAAATTTAAAATGATTACAGAACATGTAATTTCTTAATTTAATTTTACCAAATCAATAGAACGTATACAAATTCTACTATAGTAGCCTACATGTTTTAAATAACTGGCTGCTTATAATGAACCCAAAGAAATGAAGAATTAATGATTAATAACAATTTATTATCTTTATTAATTAACATTACCATTCCAGAGTTGAAAAAAATAAGGTTGAGTTTACCTTATACTGATATTACAATGGCCAGGCTTAACAGTGTTTGAAATTCAGCTCGTCTTGATTTAATTGTTTTATTTCGCAGAATGAAAAAACATCCATATCTGAATGAATGGGACTTGTCAGGGTCTGGTGGTGGAGGAAGGCTAGATGATGACGATGGAAATAAACAGAATGATACTTTTAATAATACCACAAATGAACTGGTACATACAACTGCAAAACATAAACATTAACAAACAATGACCAACAAAGGGAGGATGACAAACAGAGTATATATATGGTGACTGATGATAATTGCTTGCAGGTGTGCTGATGATAATGAAGATCAGGTGAGGAGAGTGAAGCATGATGGGAAATAAAGTCCAGAGAGTGATTACAGGGGAAAAACATGAGGGCACAGAGAATGAGGTTGTGAAAGTCCTTGCACCTGGTAAAGGAACAAAGTACTACCTGGGAGGGGGGTGGGTATCCTAGAGGCTAGGACTGGACACGGAAACCCCCAGAATGGTCCAGATGGACCGGGGTCAACCCGGTGCTGCCCGCACTGGTGGCCACGGAGGCACAGGCAGTTTAGGTGGCCACGGAGGCGCTGGCAGTTCGGGTGGCCACGAAGGCGAGGGCAGGACGGGTGGTCACAGATGCGAGGGCAGGGCAGGACAGGGAGCGCCGGAGGAACGTCCAGGACAGGAGGTGCCGGCAGAACAGGAGCCACTGGCAGGGCACCAAATGTCACAGTGACCATGACTCTGAGGACTGGTGAGCACGAAGAGCTCACGGTCACTGCGACCGTGGTGGTATGGCCCCCCAAAATTCTTTGGGACAGACCTAGTGTTCAGGGTATTTGAGAGCGACCATCTTGGGCCGGGCAGAGAGTTCAGGGACCAGAAAACGACCATCTTGGGCCGGGCAGAGAGTTCCGGGCACTCGGAAATGGCCACCTTAGGCCGGGCAGGGAGTTCAGGGTGCTCGGGTGCATTCAGGCAAGTCAGTTGATTCAGGCAATTCAAGTAAGTCAGGCGATTCAGGTTCGTTGGCTTGAGAGTACTCACAGGAAACTGAAGAGCAGTAAGCAGACCACATACACCACAGAGCCATGGCAAACATGGGAAGCACGGAACTCAAAGGAACCTAACCAGACTCAGGATTCCGGCCGCCCGCACAGACATCATTTGAGAATCCTCCAGACTTGACATCATTCTAGGATTCTTCATCTCACGGGGAACAGATACAGGCGTGAAGGTCTTCTCTCGAGGAACAGAGGAGGAAGTCTTCAGCTCGCGGGGCAGAGATAAGCGAGTCTTCAGCTGGCTGGGAACAGAGGAGTGAGTCTTCATCTCGCGGGGATCAGAGGGGCGAGTCTGCGGCTCGCAGGGAACAGAGGCAGGAATGGTGATGGCCACCTGATGAAGGAGGTTGCAGATCTCATGGGGTTCGAACCGGGTACTGGTGAAGGTAGGATGAGGTGGAAGTCACTGGGTGATGGTTATGGTGAACTGGAGGATGGTTTCGGTTTGGGGCTGGATCATTAATGTTAAATTTGTTCTCAGGAACAATATCAATCTCAAAATTAGAGCCCTTTAATTGGAGAACATAATTGAAGAAATCAATAAAGGACCTTTCACATAGATCGGGCGAAACCATAATTTGAAGATCATGATCCAGTCCCAAACGAAAGCAGTTGTTAAGGGCTGAATCCCTCCAGCTCACCTGATGGGCATTGTCCATAAATTTCAGCACATTGTCCTCCAGAGGCCGACCATCCTGGAAAATGGTGAATATCTTGAGGTCCTCTGGAGAATGGGTGCTGGTAATCCTGTTGTGGTTGGTCATTCTAGGTGTGGTGATGGAGGAAGGCAAGATGATGACGATGGAAATAAACGTAATGATACTTTTAATAATAACACAAATTAACTGGTACATACTACTGCAAAACATAAACATTAACAAACAATGACCAACAAAGTGAGGAGGACAAACGTAAAAGTATATATATGGTGACTGATGATAATTGCTGGCAAGTGTGCTGATGATAATGAAAATCAGATGAGGAGTATGAAGGATGATGGGAAATGAAGTCCAGAGAGTGATTACAGGGGGAAAACATGAGGGCACAGAGAATGGGGTTGTGACAGGAACTACAATATATGCGTGTTAGTAAGACCTTACTGCAGATCACATTGGCCAAAACAAGAAAAGAACCACGTTTCAACAGATATTGCGGGCAAACACAGACTGAGTTCAGCGAAAAACTAGGTAAATTGCTCTGGAATTCTTACGGAGGTTGTCAGAGAAAAACACAGACATGGCCGATTCGGACAGGATTAAAAACACAGAGGACCTCTAAGAAGCACGATTTGTCATGAAACACAAGCGGAAGCAAATGCAAGTAATGAGTGTTTATTTAAACTGAATCAGGAAATGGATATGACAGTCAATAACAGCCTCAGCTCACACACAGAGACACCAACACAACGATCTGACAATGGAGATGAGAAATCAGTGAGCTTATAAAGGGAGAGATAATCGGCTGCAGGTGGTGATGATGATGATTGGAATCAGCTGTGGCTGGTAAGCTGATGACAGCATGGCTGACACACACGCCCACAAACACACATGCACATGTCACAACACAAACACTAGACGAGAAGGAAACAATGCATTTGTAAACCATGACAGTACCCCTCTCTCTAAGGACGCCTCCTGGCGTCCCCAGAACTCCTTACCTGTCGATTGAAATCATCGATAAGGGAGTGATCTAGTATGTCTCTAGCAGGCACCCAACTTCTCTCCTCCGGACCGTAACCTTCCCAGTCCACCAAGTACTGAAATCCGTGTCCCCTCCGTCTAGAATCCAGAATACGATTGACCGAAAATGTTGGTTCCCCATCTACGAGTCGAGGCGGGGGGGGGGGACCGGGGCAGGCGGATTAAGCCGTGAACGAAAAACAGGTTTAATTTTGGATATATGGAAGACGGAATGAATTCTCCTGTACGCTGGAGGAAGATTAAGGCGGACAGTCACTGGATTAATGATTTTAGTGACTGCAAATGGGCCAATGAATTTGGGAGCAAGTTTATTCGAGACAGAACGAAGCGGAATGTTCTTGGTAGAAAGCCACACTTTTTGACCGACGATGTATACGGGAGGCTTTGACCGGTGGCGATCGGCCTTAGCCTTAGTGCGCGCCCCCACCTGAAGTAGAGTCTCTCGGGCTCTAGTCCAAGTGCGGTGGCACCTCTGGATGAAAGCGTGAGCAGAGGGGACTGCGACTTCGGATTCCAGACTGGGAAAAACAGGTGGCTGGTACCCTAAACTACATTCAAACGGAGATAGGCCCGTAGATGACACTGGTAAGGCATTGTGGGCGTACTCCACCATAGACAGTTGTTGACTCCAGGAAGAAGGATTCTTGGAGACCAAACATCGCAACACTCTCTCCAAATCTTGGTTGGCTCGCTCGGTTTGACCATTGCTATGGGGATGAAACCCAGAGGACAGACTGACAGTCGCCCCCAATAATTTACAAAACTCTCGCCAGAATTTGGACACGAACTGGGGACCCCTGTCGGAGACCACGTCTGTCGGGAGGCCATGTAAGCGAAAGACGTGATCTACGACAGTCACTGCTGTTTCCTTGGCTGAGGGTAATTTGGGCAAGGGAATGAAATGGGCCGCCTTCGAGAATCGGTCCACCACGGTCAAAACTACCGTGTTGCCCTGAGAGGGCGGGAGGGCGGTCATAAAATCTAGCGCGATATGGGACCAGGGTCTCGAAGGGACCGGCAGCAGCTGAAGTAACCCATCAGGTGGTCGATTGGAAGTCTTACCAATGGCGCAGACCGAACAAGCCAAAACAAAACTGTGGATGTCGCGAGCCATAAGTGGCCACCAAAATCGTTGCTTAACCATGAACTTAGTACGGTTTACCCCTGGATGGCAAGCCACATTGGAACAATAACCCCATCGAATGACGTCGGACCGTAATCCCTCCGGCACAAATAAGCGATTCGGTGGACACCCGGACGGAGGCGTTACCCCTTCTAGAGCCGTTTTGACCCTCGATTCGATCTCCCATGTGAGTGTGGAGACAATTAAGGTCTCGGGTAAAATGCACTCGGGAGTAGACGGACGTTCGGAACGGTCTGCGCTGAAGAGATGCAAACAGCCAGACGGTGAGTTATCCACAGAACAAATGAACCGGAACATGAAACACAGGAATCCAACACCGAACGGGAAACACAGCCTCAGCTCACACACAGAGACACCAACACAACGATCTGACAATGGAGATGAGAAATCAGTGAGCTTATAAAGGGAGAGATAATCGGCTGCAGGTGATGATGATGATGATTGGAATCAGCTGTGGCTGGTAAGCTGATGACAGCATGGCTGACACACACACCCACAAACACACATGCACATGTCACAACACAAACACTAGACGAGAAGGAAACAATGCATTTGTAAACCGTGACACGATTTTCTTAGAGGTCCCCCTGTAAAACTAATCCCATCCGAATAGGGCTATAGACTTAAAAGAAATGATGGACGCCGCGATGCTGCTTCCTTCCATTGTAATGAACTGAACGTAAAATGTGCAACAATGGATGCTGACACATTACGCAAAAACATCAGTTTGGAGCCGAAGGCGGTGACGCGGTATCAAACTTTTACTCACATGCTAGCACGCCCAATTCAACCACGCCCCTTGAATGTCTCATTTGACTGGCTTGCTAAAATAAAGTATGTTAAATACAAATACAACTAACGACTTAAATTTAAAAACACATAATATTGCACTATGGGCTGGTTTCCCAGACAGGGATTAGTTTAAGCCAGGACTAGGCTGTAAATTAGGAAATATAATTCGTTTTAACAAACATGCCTTGGTAAAAACATCACTTGTGTGCATTTTGAGACAAAACAAAGGGCACTGATGTATTTTAGGTTTGTCAGTGCAAGTTGTTTTCAGTTTGGACAGCTCTTACATTGATTTTAGTCTAGGACTAGTCTAATCCCTGTCCGGGGAAACCGCCCCATTATATTAAAAACAGTACAACTAGTCTATCACAATGTGTTGGACAGCAAACTTAACAATCTTTAGTTCATACAGTCTGTTTTAACTACTTTAGGTGTGCTTTCTTAGCTACTACCATTGATTAATTCGCTTATAAAGCCCACAGCTAAAGTTACCGGAAAAAACTCAGTTATCCGTCAGATCCTTTAAGTCGGTTAGTACAGTTTACTGCTGAACAACTCATTTTGTGTGAAATAACACAGAAATCGAAAATAAATTGTTAGTTATATCTTAAATCTTCCCTCAAGCCCCAACAGTCCGCTCAGAGAAGCTGTCAATCACAAATGTCGATCATAATGACACACCTCATTTCACACCACCACAAAATGGCTGCCACCCAATTTAGTGCACTACATAAGAGATAGTGAGAGGTTTTAGACACAGTTTGTCCTGTATGGCATAGTTCAGGATAGCGGCAATACATTGACCCGTCAGCATCAAATATGAAACCGACAGATTTAATAAGGAATAATACTTAATACTCATCCTATACAATTACACAGACAATATATATATATATATATATATATATATATATATATATATATATATATATATATATATATATATATATATATATACACAGTACATTTTATTTTATATATATATATATATATATATATATATATATATATATATATATATATATATATATATATAAAATTCCCTCGTTTTCCTTTTCTCCCTTTTAGTCCCTCAATGGTCAAGACAAAATGTTATTTTTTCCAGTGAATCACCCTGCAAATGTCATACCTACTAGACACATTGTGGATATCATGATGTGCTCCATGGACTAAAATGTCAGGTGGGAATGGTGGCTGTGTATGCTTTAGTTTTTATTTCGTACCATAATGTGATAGCATAGCATTAAGTGTATCGGAGGGAAAATTAGACAAGTCCTTCCTTTTTCTCTATACAGAACTGGCGGATAACAAAGGGATCTATAATTGGTGAGAGCTTGAAAGCTAACATGTTCTAAAGCTGCCACATGCCTCACATTAATGAATTAAAGATGAAATAGGACCCCCCCCCCCTTTCTCTCTTTTACTTTTCTAAAGGCAAATTCTCTTAATTGGACCTTTTACAAGCAGCCAGGATTCTCTTTTTTCTGCTTTCATTTTATCTGAGGTCTGTTCAGATTGACTGCACCAGCAGCATGGTTCAATCTCATTCAAGCCCTTGTGTCGACGTACAGTAACTCTGTGATTACTTTAATAGTATCAAAGGGGAGAGTCACATGCCCTTAGAGAAGTTCACAGAAAAATATAATAGGAATAAATTACTCTTTGGAAGTGATATAAAAAGATCTAAGAGTCCAGCTTTGTCATTTTCTTTTTCTCTTATATATACATATTCTATATCCTCTTAGATATTTTATGCTATGCAGAAAAGTGGAAAAAGCTAAATATATATATATAATGGGTCATATATAATTATAATTATATAATTAAAAGCCATTTTGAGCTTTTTCCACTTTTCTGCATATTTCTGTATATATAAAGAACTACCGTGCTCCAAAGAAGGCAGTCCCCTTCATTAAAGCTGGAGAGAAACCCATGTATGCCTCGGACTGGCAGCTGCAGGTCGATCTGGCAAAACAACTGAGGGTCCCTCAGCATATCGTAACAACACGTCTCCGCCCAGACATGATAGTTACCTCAGAGGTTTCAAAACAGCTGATCATGCTGGAACTTACCGTGCCCTGGGAAGAGCAGATGGAGGAAGCAAATGAGAGGAAACGTGCTAAGTACCAGGATTTGGTTGTGGAATGCAGGGAGAGAAGCTGGAAAATTTTCTTTAAGCCCATAGAAGTTGGCTGTAGAGGCTTTGCCGGTCGGTCTTTTTGCAAAGTCCTCACCCGTTTGGGAATTACAGGGGCGGCCAAGAAGAGGGCCATTCAATTTGCAAGTGAAGCTGCAGAGAAGGCCACAAGGTGACTTTGGATTAAGAGGGCTGATCCGTGGACTGCTACTGGGACGCAAGTCGGGGCCTGATCAACCCCGGTTGGGTCGACTGGGCGAGGTTGACTGTATGATGTTGCGAGACCCGAAACATCCAATGATCCCAGGATACATCACTGAGGATGTGTCCCAGTGCAACCTTGAGATGTTTTTTGCTTATATATACTTTACGTTACATCTTTACGTTATACAAATTCACAGATCAGAGGCCACCAAATTTGAACTTTGAAACTCTGACGCATTCAAGTCTAAGGAACGAAAAGTGCAGTAAACATGGCTTCATTGGTCCAGATCATCAGGGATTCATTTGCAGTAATAGTCATGTGACTATACTGTAGATTAGGGGTGTCCAATACGTCGATCGCAAAGGCAATGCCGGTAGATCGCACATAAGTTAACTGTATATGATGCTCCATGAGCATCGGAAAACAGAGGGCGAAATAGGCATAAAGAGAGGGGCCAATCACACCAAAAGCGTTTATGGCAGTTGCAGGCGCCTTTTTTGAATGATATTATATGGACAGGGAGCGTTTGCGCGCTGTTTATGCTTATGCGCGCTGAGCGCCTTGCGGTTTTTGCCGCCGGCCGCAGCACGCGCCTTTGAAGGAACGCTGAGAGCTGAGAAGCGCCCGACGTCATTCACGTCTTTCCATTGTCCAATCGAATGAGGGGAGAGGCGGGCCTTACGTTGTGGTAAGGGAAGTTTACAGTTGCTTTAAAGAACCGGACTCCACTCGCTCACTCTCTCCTGCGTGTTTGTGCACCTCTCATCCTCAAACAAGGTCAGAGTAAACGCCCTCTTTTTAAAGTTTCTGCTAATATGACAGTTAACAGCAAAAGAGCGCTCACGCTTCAATATTTGATGGACAAGACAGCTGACTCAGTGGTTGCCTACCAATAGAAAGCCGCGTCGCACTGTTCTTTTTTTTTAAAGAGAGGCTTCTGATACTGTTGTCTTTTTCTAGTTTGTTTCACTAAACTGCATCTCCGCTATTTTAAGCAGTACTTGACATGTACTCAATGACTTTTTTAACTCCTCAAAAAGAATGGAGTAGCCTAATGGGGACAGCCTTAAATTCAATGTAGAGATATGCAATATAGTCCTAATACGCTTTTAAATTGTCATTAAAAAATGTAACTGTGTTTTTTAGCAGGTAGATCTTTTCGGCTTTATCATTTTAAAAGTAGATCACCACACAAAAAAGTCTGGACACCCCTGCTGTAGATTATCCCTTATTTAAAGATTTAAGTGAACAAATGAATCATTTGAACACACCAAATATTTGTAAATGAAAAGATGTTGCTGAACATTATTTACACAAGACGTCATTCAGCATCCTTTGTTTGTGGTCCTGGAACAACATTCTCATCTACAGTTACTCTTTAAAGACGCGATTTACGGTCAAAGATTACGACTGAATTGATTGAACAGAATGTTCTAGTAAGTTGATTCAATCTACATAATGCACATAAACATTATAATACCACAATCCAAATGCATAGCAGTTTCTAATCACTCTCTTTAAACATGTAGGGGTGGTTTCCAGGACAGGGATTATACTAGTCCTAGACTAAAATAAATGTAAGAGCTGTCCAAACTGAAAACAACTTGTACTGGCATATCTTTAAATACATCAGTGCCATTTGCTTTGCCTCAAAATGCACACAAATCATGTTTTAAGAAAGTTATGTTTGTTAAAACTAGTTAATTTCCTAATTAAACTAAAGCCTATTTCTGTCTTAAATTAATCCCTTTCTTAGGGGCTGTTTAGATTAATCCAGGACTAGGCCTTTTATGAGTTATGTTAGGACATTTAAGTAGTTTTTATAAACAAACAATACCGGTCTGCATATTGAAACGAAACAATGGCACTAATATATGTTAAGATATGTTAGTACAAGGTGTGTTTAAACTAAGGCAGCTCAAACATGCATATTAGTGTGGGACTAAGAAAAGCCCTGTCTGGGAAACCACACCATTTTTCTTTTAAGGAAGGTTACTTAAAGATTTTTTCACATTGATCCATATGTGAAAATGGAAAACACTATGCAGGGATGGTATTTCAAACCTTCACTGATATAAAAGGGTTACTATAAGAGCACAATAAGAGGAAATTTAATGGAAGGAAATTAGATGCTTTATTTTGCGCCTCTCGTTAGGGCATAATTGCAAAGGCTTAAATTACCGGCTAAGAGCCTAATAATCAGTAATATGTTTTGACAAAAGACCAAGCATTTTATAAAGGTTAGAGTTGCCTAAAAGTCCAAAGTTCTCAGTCATTGAAAAGCTATTAATCTGCAGAAATCACTCCATGGTGCTATATGGGTTCTGGTATAATTTTAGCATCGTCGCCTTTTCTGTTTCAGAGGTTTCACCTTTCATCCATTTGCTGCTCTGACACCAATAAGCATTGATTTTCATCAAGAATTAAGTAGCTTAAAAGGTATCACTCTGTACTGCAATTCAAGCCTTCACTGGCAGGACATATTCACCTCTGTTTGCTGAAAGTAATGCTGATCTGAGAGAAGAATTCAATTATTTCCTCCATAACCATGACCGCAGGCATTCTGTTCACATTGTAATGTGTGAGATACATTTTACTTAAAGGTACAGTGCACAAACTAGAAAATGCACTTCCGGAGGAACCGCAAAAGTGTGCTTGCTCTGGTGCGGTCACTAACGTGATTTGTGAAATGTAAAATTTTAGAATGTTTTTTATCTTGTGCATCCTCGCATTGGAGTCCCAAGTTCATGTACAAAGTTTGGTTTCAATACGTGAAAGCATTCCTGACACACACACACACACACACACACACACACACACACACACACACAAATGTATACAGGCTTGTAACCAGGGGTGCTTCCAGCATTTAAGGACATCCGGGGCTTAGCACAGACCATTTTATGTAAATACAGGGATAGCTAGCTAGCCTAGAACCAACTATAACGGCTGTGCTGCACATGTTCAGGGTTCGACATTAAAGGCGGAGTCCACGATGTTTGAAAAACGCGTTGGAAAAGGAGACGGGCCGACTACCAAAACACACTTATAGCCAATAAAATCAAATCAAATGCCGGTTTGCGTATGTGTGGGGCGGGTCTATCAACAGAAGGTCCAGATTCTATTGGGGTAGGGGCGTGTTTGTTTAGGTGATTTCAAATATCAACATTGGCTTTCAAACATCATGGACTCCGCCTTTAAGGCTTGTCCGCTTGTCCGGGACAAGTGGATTTTTTGTAGGACAAGTGTGAGAAAAAATTAGTTGTCCGACTCCTCTATGAAAAATCCCTTGCTCTGCCACTGATTATCAAAACACAAAAAATACATTATATTATAAAACTTTACCCGGACAAGTGACTTTTGTGCATGGACAAGTGAAACACAAAAACGAAGGACAAGTTCCTCAAAAAGTTAATGTCAAGCCCTCAGTGTTTTCTTATTAAATTTTTTTTAGAATTGTAATTTAAATAATTTTAATTTTTGAGTGAACAATCCCTTTAAAGTGCCCCATTTTCACACACTAGTTTTGTACATAATATACCAAAAATCCTTTAGTACTTAAGATAATCTTAAAAACATGAGACTTAAAGGTGCAGTGTGTAAATTTTAGCGGCATCTAGTGGTGAGGTTCCAAATTGCAACCAAAAGCTCAGTTCACAGCTCACCCCTCGCTTTTGAAATGCATAGAGGAGCTACGGTAGCCACCACAGGACAAACATGTCATGATTTTGTCCATTAAGACTGTAGAAACATGGTGGCACAAAATGCCGACTTCCATGTAAGGGGACCTTCTGTGTATGTAGATAAAAACATCTCATTCTAAAGTAATAAAAACATAACGGCCATATAAGAGCCATATGAAAGGTCTTTATACACCCCTGATAATATAGTTTTGTATATTATTTTGCATTTCTGTCAAGAGATCCTTCTAAAAATTACACACTGCACCTTTAATGTAGGCCAGAGTTCACGTCACAAAAAGCAGCAGATATAAGCTGCATTTTATTGATCATAAGCTCATTTTTAAAATAAGCAATAGGAAAGAGCGACAGCAGCACTGATAGCCTAATATCGTTTCATTTCTTTACTATTTATGAATATGATTGTGTGTTGAGCATCTACGACAGGGCTATTCAATTAGTTTGTCATGAGGGCCAGAGATATATCAGTGATGATGACGACATATACATTTAAACATACTCATGTTGTATTTTGAAACTGCATAACAACAAAATAATTGCATTGTACAATATACTTTTTCTACAAACATGTATTTTCAAACTGCATACAACAAAACTTGTGCATTGTAATATGACCAAGTAGGCTTTATCTACATCCAGACATGTTTGTATTTTGTATTTTAAAACTGCATAACAACATAAGTGCATTGTAAGATACCTGAGTAAGCTTTATTCTACATTTAAAGGTGTAAATAAGAGCCATATCTACTCACTTAAGTACACATAACCAAAAGTTTATAATATGGAACATAAAATTGTTTTATGCAGTTTTTTGTCAAAGCTTATTATTTCACAACCCTTTATTTAAACTACAACCGCCATCTTAATAACTGGCAAACATTAGGCTAGCTTCTAATCAGAGAAATTATACTTTTAGATTTCATCAGGGCAGTAAAATCACGTGTATGTTTGTCAGCGCGATACGCATACAGTGGTGCAGGTGCTGTGCTGTGAGTGATGGCCGATTAACTTACTCGTTTAAATTGCATTCTTTTGTGAGAACGATGACTCGCATAATATTTGAGCCTTTGCTGTATGAGCAAGCACAGAGAAAACATTCGCGTCTGGAGATAACTGTAGTTACAGTCCCGAGTAAGCAAAGTAGATGTGATGTTTTCAGCACTCGGATTAAAACTCAACACTGAATGGCTGCAGAGACGGAGTCTCCATTGACTGTGGCGTTGACTAATGAATATGGATGATCTCTGTTCTTCTCTTCAATGGAGCGGGGCGTGGCTCTTTATAAATAATGCAGTAACATGAGAGACGGTACATCTCCCTCTTTTAATACAGTTAACAACGAATTACATTATTTGTTTTCGATTTCACTTACACCATTTAAAAGCAGACATTCCAAGCATTATGTAGACATTTATCTTTTGTTTCTTTGACAACAAATCGTTCAGTTACAGCTCATTTTTCTGACACGTTTCTGAAAGGACGTCACTAAGAGAGAGAACAACGCGCATTATGTTTATTTTCTTAATTTTGCGAAAAGCACAACATTCTGTTTTTAATGGGAGTGGACAGAAAAAACACTAGACACTTTAACGTTTTAAATGATGTATAAATCATATCTGTAAGTCCAAAATCAGCAGAGTTATCTAAGTCTTTTTGCGGAGTGATTGAAAAATAAAGATTTTGCGGCGCCCGCGCCTCTGTCGACCCAGACTGTGAAATTAATGATAAAAGAAAATATTTCCCTCAGTGATTGACAGCATAATGCAATCAATCGTGTTCCCGTTCAACAGTAGCTAAGCATACGATTTAGATATATGTATCTTCTTACCTGAAGATTATGTAAATGGCATATACGCAGTCTTCTGGCAAAAGCTGTGTTTTTAAATGTGTCATACATTTCTGAAAGTCATGACTGTTTAAATACACTTGGCATCACATGCATGATTTAAGGTAAAATGACACTTTTTCGCGTCAATTCACAATCATTTAAACCATGCAGCTGTCATAGAGCCGACGCCAAAAGATCACGCGAGCGAGGACGCGATACTGACGCGCGAGGATTGCGTCTTTACAAACTAATACGTTTACAATGTATTACATTGATGAAAAGGGGAATTAAATTCCCTTATTATCCCAATACACCACACTTGTAATGCCATATATCTCTGTAATAAAAGAAAGGGATTAAAATATGTCTGAATCATATTCCTACCTGTATGTGCAACGGCACGTTCTCCAGAGAGCTTGCGTTGATTCAAGCATTCAGAATATAAAATCCATTTGCAGTTTTGTACACAAAAGTATATGAGAAATATTAATATTCCATCGGATTTAGTATCAAATAATGCTCAATATATATATCGTTTTTTAATACCGTATTCACACAGTCAGGCTGCGTCCGAAACCGCATACTGTATAGTGAATAAGATGAAGTTTTAGGATTTTAAAAATATGTATCCAGGATTCCGCTGTCCATATACGATACGAAGATTGGGTGGCAGCCGAGGTTACTGAGTCCTCCACGGCTCGCAGCAGAGTCTGAGGCTGTCCCTCTTCTCCGGGGTTCTCTACTTTCTCTTCCTCAGCTCTTCGCTGTATTGTGGCTCTTAAAGGAACACCCGATTCTCTCACAGCTCTTTTAAATTCCATTTTGCCATTTTAACATTAAAACTACATCCCGCCATTGTTATTCAAACTTTTCCACGGAGCCATAGCCTGTTAGCTTAGCTTCTAAAGATGGCTGCCGCTATCTTTACATTCTGTCTAAAAAACACGTTTGAACGTAAAGGCTGCCCTCTACTGGTAAAGGCTAATGACATTTTTTATTTTTACACAGGTTTTAATTGGACATTTTAAAGTGAAAATAACATAATATAGACATGTTACTGCAATGTTTTTTTATCTTGGGCATCTTCACATTGGAGTAAAGAGTTCATATAAAAATTTTGGTTAGTAAATGTTACAGACATATTGAGATTTGAACTACTTCCTGTTTTGGCGGCGTTGACGCACATTTAGTTTGGGCTGTGGCGCGCAAACGCTTCCGAAAATCAAAAATCCTTCTAGTAACTTTTGTGAGGCTCGGTCCAAGGATCGCGTACGTGTAATTTCATGAAGTTTGGACAAAATTTGTGACCTGTGAAACTTTTTTAAGGTTTTGTGTTCTCTCCAATATGGCGGCCGAACGACATGGATCTGTGACTTCATCCTCTCAAGCAACTTACACCGGTACTGCCCGAACATTTTAAAGTTTGAACGGTGTCTCTGCGTCAAACGGTCTGGTCGCTAGAGCTGACACAAAAAATCTACCCGGGAATAATAATAATAATAATAATAAGAATAATAAAACTTAAGAAGAACAATAAGTGTGCTTTTGCAAGCACACTTAAAAATAAGAACTCTGTCTTTGTTTTCTCATTTATGTTGCATGTTTTTTTTTACTTACAAATACAAAAGATGTTACTTCATCTTTAAAAGGTTCTGGAATTATGTCAATAAAATATGTCATGACGTCATGATGTAATTTTTTCCAGTTTCACAAAAAAATTGTATTACGGCACTCTCGTCTCTTTATTTATTTTGGTGCGTAAATCCATTCAGTTACTTCATACATAAAACCATGATTTGTACTAAAAAAAATTTTGTATTTTATTTTACATTTCTTTACAGGAGGACAAAATACAGTTGTTTCAGCTTAAATCCTTCTTCAGTGCGTGGACTCATTTAGTGCCTTCACCCACACTCTTAGAAAGTATGTGTTAATTTTTTACACATCTTTGTGCATTAAGCTTTTAACAAATTATGTGTAATTTTAAAACATTATATGTCATTTTGTATTGATTTTGTGTTAAAATAAAACACAATTTGTGTTGAAAGTAACACAAAATGTGTTGTTTCAATAATAACACATAGATGGGTGGATTCTGGGACAAAACATTTAGGCCCTGTTTACATTAGAGCATTTGCATTTTAAAACGGCATTTTAAAATGAAAACGATCCTCGTTTATACTGGCATTTCAAAAGAATCTTCACCTACACTATACACATCTATAAACGCATGAAACATGACTAATCACGTAACATGTATGCGCATAAAAGTGTAAAATAAATTATTACTCTAATAATAGCTTACCTTTGCACATTTAGGGGTTGTGTACACCAAAACTTTTAAACGCGGCTGAAAACGCCTGGACAACGACGAATGCCAGCTGTTTTTTTCAGCTTAGTGCCAGCTTTCTTCAGCTAAGCGCTTTGGTAGCTGTGATACGTCAGCTGTGGGAGGGTTGGTTGCCACGATACTTGTCCCATCCCTCCTCCACTGTGACTGAGCGCGGAAAAACGACCAAGCGCCGGTTTTCAGCGCGAAAGAAAACCGCTAGCTGCTGGCTTATTTGAAAAACGCAGAGTTTCCATTGAAATGAATCGAAAACATGCGCCGGCCGTGGGCGTAAAAGTCATCTGCTATTTGGAATTGGTTCGGTTTTGCGGCGTCAGACTCAAAACAAACAACACCCCTCTGCAAAGTGTCTTAGAAGTCTGTTGCTAGCAAAGGTACGAACAATTTACTGCAGCACCTTAAACAGAGGCATGCTGTCGAGTGGGAGAGATGTTGTGCCCTGCGAAAGACCGCGGCAGCACAAGCAAACACGACAAAAAAACAGCCTACTTTCTAGAAACATTTACAAACTGCATCCAGTAACGTTAGTGATGCGGGTTGTCTCGTAACTCGCGGGGCGGGTAAAGTTGTCACTTTATTGCGGAGCGGGTGATTAAAACCAAAATAAAAAAACATGTATGTTGCGTGCAATTCCCCATTGTCTTTATTAAATATTTGGGAATGTTTATTTTCATATTTTATTAGGTTTGATAAGGTTAAATTACGTAGCAACGTAACTTAATATCACTGTTGGCCTTCAAGAAAGCGCCAAGTAGCTTCCGCTGCCAGCCACAAAAATAAAATAAACAAGAGAAATAAAAGTGAAGATGAAAGACGAGGTGCAAGAGATATTAAGGTCTTAATTTGTCGGTAGATAATACAAACTTTGCTTTGTAAAGGTTAAAAATGTTTATAATTATAATATGACAATGCTGGTTTCTATGGTTCATAACTTAAGTGTATTGCTGCCAGTTTACAGGGTGATGTTGGAAATAGCCAAGCACTTTTAGGCTGAAAAAAAGCCTGTTTTCGTTTACATTGCACATGCTTAGTATGTCTATTTTAATGGTCACAGGACGGGTTGGAAAAATAGATACAGTGGTGCGTGGCGGGGCAAATTTTTCATAAAAGCGGGACCTGCGTGTTGAAAAAAATCCTGACCTGCGCATCACCAGTACCTATCCTGTATGATAAGAATGGGGCAGTTGGAAAATGATCACAGATGCAGTCCCAATGTATATTGCAAAAGATATGGTCCCCATATATACTGTGGAAATAAAGTTAAAAACTTGTTTTGAACAATTTCTTTGCAATCTGCAGAATTATTTTTCAGTAGGGTGGAAAACCGATTTAAATCGTAAATCTGATTTTTTGTGAAAAAATCGGGGATTTTTATTTTGGGCCACATCGCCCAGCCCTAATCAAACATAATAAGAGGTAAACATCAACATAATTTATCTTTCCTTACCTGTCGCTGTTCAGTGTGCAATTAATTAATAAAAATTAAAATGACGTTAATTTTTTAAAGGATGCGAGGTCCGTGCATGTCTTCGCTAGCAACACAGAAATAGCAAGAAGCGCAATCGGCTAAACGAGCATTTAAAATTAATATGACATTGATTTTATTGTTTTTATTAATTTATATTCACAAAACTTATCAACAAAACATCGATTAAAATTAAGAGACAAATTCATTTTAAAGTAGCAAACAAAACTTAAATTAAACTCGAAAATAATGTCTGACCCATTACAATTCTCCCTTTATATTGGCCTTAACAACGCCCTATATGGAGTTTAAAATTACAGTCTATCTTTCATAATAAGCTAACTAAATTTAAACAAAACATTAACAACAATATTCAAACCCAACAATACTCAAACATAAATATAAAACAGACATTATCTGTAAGGATACATGTAAAAACAATCTGATATAGCGTTTATAATAGCTGGTTGGTAGATGTTTACTATTTTGTCAAAACCTCCGTTGCAAACCTCCATTTACCTGAATAAAAATATTTTTTACTTTGAAAATGATGCGCTGTCAAGTTAACATCAGCTGTTCGTTTACATAAGACTCCGTCTACGTTCATTTACACTGCAGCGCAACGTCTGAGTTCTCAAACTTAAACAGGGTCTTCAGCGTTTACGAACGACTCCGTTTATGAGGGTCGAAAACGGTGGTGTAGTGTAAATGAAAGGCGTAAACATAGCAAAAGTAAAGCGTTTTAACGGATAAACGCATTAATGTAAACATAGCCTTAGTGTGTTGTCCCAGAATCAACACTAACTGGCACAGTGCATTCGGTGGTTAGTTTGGTGGTTAGAAGATTGTTTGTAGTTCACTATAACTTTAGCGAAATGACAAATAATGTAAATGTTTTAAATTAGGAGCACGGTTAAAACTTCATACGACGCTCGGATAGTCTTATTTTGTCCCATCAATCGTCACGTGGTTAGACGATATGAAGCGGCCGCGGCAAGTAACCTGGCATATTTAATTACCTCGTCCTGTCAGGAGTTGATGGAGCAGCATTGAAAATTATTAAAAGTATGTCTACCAATATTTACACAGTGATTTCGTCTTTTTTAAAGCGAATGTGCACCTTAGCCAGTCCAATAACTATTTCGTTTTTATGTGGTACCATGATAGAATTCATTTGCAAACTTGCCAACACTTATTCCTTCAAATCAGGAGACTTAAATCCTTTTAAGTGGAATCTACAAAGCTCACATATGGTTTAAGAAATTACTTACAGATAATATCTGGTCACACTGTAAAGGTTTATATAACTGCATGGCAGGTTACATCTGATCACATAGTAAATGTTTAATATAACTGCATGACAGGTAACAGCTGATCACATAGTAAAGGTTTAATATAACTGCACAACAGCTGATCACATTGTAAAGGTTTAATATAAATGCACAACATCTGATCACATTGTAAAGGTTTAATATAAATGCACAACATCTGATCACACTGTAAATGTTTAATATCACTGCATGACATCTGATCACATATGAAGGTTTAATGTAACTTTACAACAGGTAAAGCAAGACCACCCTGCAATAAATTAAGACACAGCTTTATCGGAGTCATCAGGAGCTGATCCCAAGTGTTTATCTGGAAGCTGTTGGTGTATGTACTGGTAAAGTGCTTGGTGACTGTGTAATGGATGCAATATCAACCCTGTGTAAAGCTGACAAAGATGGTTGTTTCTCAGCAGAGATATGTACATTTGTGCCAGCTCAACACATTGAAGCAGTTTCTCGGACAGGGTTTACAGGACTAGGATTTAATTATATTATACTACTGAACAGCGGAAATGACCACAGGATTTTAAACCAGCACCTGGATGGACATTCAGAAGACAAGGATAAAACTCTGCAGTCACAACTACTGTTCACAGACACAGCTCAGGCTGAGCCCTGCCCACAGACCTCGCTACAGCTGGATTGTGAATCAACACCCAAGGACGTTTCTGTTGATAATGACCCGAGGAATGATAACACTCCCTCCCAGCCTTCAGGAACACCAGAATCACAGCTGATGTCGTCACACTCTCTCTCTCCCTCTCTCCAACATCACCACTTCTGGGCTTTTCAGAGAAAATGGAGAAACTGGTATCTGCTGGAACAAAGCTCTCCCACTCTATTGCTGCGAGTCCCCAAATATCAACCAAGAAACGGCGGGCTCCTCAACCACCAAAGCCTTCGGGCCCAGCCCGCCCTCTCCCTCCTTCTGAGAGAGCACTCCGACCTCTGCCTCAACGTCAAGGATCACACCTGCCCTCATCTGCAAACAGCACTGGTAACTGATGTGTGTTGGGTTCCCGCTACGTCAGCAGTAACAATCATAAATATTTTAAGAACAAGCGGGTGCCCGATGTCCCTTTAGCTTTCCCTATCTCTGTCCTGACATGTGATAGAAAGATGAAGGCCGCCTCCAGCCGCACAGCAATTCTATCTAATCTACTGCCTATTATACGTCATTCTGAGATTGATACAGTGCCAAAACCAGTAACTGTTAAGTTAGCACTTCTGAACATCCGTTCACTAAAGAACAAATCCTTTTTAGTTAATGATCTTATCACCAACAACAACCTGGACTTTATGTTTCTAAATGAAACTTGGTTAGATGACAGCTGCAGTGCTACAGTCCTCAATGAATCAGCCCCACCCAACTTTACCTTTATAAATGTCTGTAGAGCTCTTAGAAGGGGCGGAGGAATAGCTGCTTTATTCAAAGATGCCTTTCAATGCAAGCAAGTGTTACATGGTGATTACCAGTCTTTTGAATATTTGTGTATTGCTTTAAAAGGTACACCACGCATTCTGTTTACAATTATTTATAGACCTCCCAAATACACCTCAGCATTTGTTGATGAATTCACAGAACTTTTATCAACAATTTCCTCTGAATTTGATTATTTTGTTATTGCTGGAGATTTTAATATTCATATAGACAATGCAGAAAACAATGCTGCAATTGAACTGTTAAATGTTTTAAACACCTTTGATCTGACCCAGCACGTGAAAGGTCCTACACACAATCGGGGACACACTCTTGATCTGCTCATTAGCAAGGGTCTAAACATTTCATCCACTGTAATCAAGGATGAAGCACTATCTGACCATTTCTGTGTTTACTTTGATTTATTGATCTGTCCTGCCACTGATGCTAGATCTGTCTATGTTAAAAAAAGGTTCATAAATGAGAACACCAGTGAGGTATTTATGAATGCTATATCAATGTTGCCAAACATATCGGCAGACTCTGTTGATGTTCTCCTTGAAAACTTTAACATAAAAGTTAAAGATGCCATTGATGGTATAGCTCCAGTAAAGGTCAAGGTGATCACTGGCAGACGTAAAGCACCCTGGAGAAACACAACAGCAGTACAGCACATGAAAAGAACATGCAGAAAAGCTGAACGTATGTGGCGGAAAACAAAACTTGAAGTACATTATAGCATCTATAAAGACAGTCTTCGTGCTTTCAATGTAGAACTAGGCACAGCTAGACAGACCTTCTTTTCAAACATTATAAACAAAAACATAAACAACACTCGCACTCTTTTTGCTACTGTAGAGAGACTAACAAACCCCCCAAATCAAGTTCCTAGTGAAATGCTCTCTGACAACAAATGCAATGAGTTTGCAACCTTTTTCTCTGAGAAGATCAGTAATATCAGAATGGCAATCAATACGGCCTCATATTGTACTGTGATCAGTCAGATATCATTGCAACAACCTCAGAAATTAGCCATTCTCTCAGAATTTGACATAATTGATATAAAAACCTTGGAAGAAACAGTACAACATCTTAAAGCATCAACTAGCAGCCTTGACACACTCCCCACATCTTTTCTCAAAAAGGTACTTAACTGCTTAGAAACTGACCTCTTAAAAATAGTAAATACCTCTCTGATCACAGGCACCTTTCCAGAGTCATTGAAAACAGCAGTTGTTAAGCCTCTCCTAAAAAAGAGTAACCTAGACAAAACCATACTTAGCAACTACAGACCAATCTCAAATCTTCCGTTTATAGGCAAGATCATTGAAAAGGTGGTTTTTAATCAGCTGAACAAATTCTTAAACTCAAATGGCTATCTGGACAATTTTCAATCTGGTTTCCGTCAGCATCACAGCACAGAGACAGTGCTCATAAAGATAATAAATGATATTCGCTTAAACTCTGATTTAGGTAAAATATCAGTGCTGGTGCTACTAGATCTTAGTGCTGCCTTTGACACAGTAGATCACACCATACTCTTACATAGACTGGAAAACTGGGTAGGGCTCTCTGGGATGGTCCTCAAATGGTTTAAATCATACCTACAAGGAAGAGGTTACTATGTGAACATAGGTAACCATAAATCTGAGTGGACATCCATGACATGTGGAGTCCCACAGGGTTCAATTCTTGCACCGCTTCTGTTTAATTTGTATATGCTCCCACTTGGTCAAATAATGAAAAAGAACCAAATTGCTTACCACAGCTATGCAGATGACACCCAGATATACTTAGCCCTGTCACCTAATGACTACAGCCCCATTGACTCTCTATGTAAATGCACTGATGAAATTAACTGTTGGATGCGTCAATACTTCCTCCAGTTAAACAAAGACAAAACTGAAGTCATTGTATTTGGAAATAAAGATGAAACTCTCAAAGTTAACACATACCTTGATTCTAGGGGTCTAAAGACACAAAATAAAGTCAGAAATCTTGGTGTAATTTTAGAGTCTGACCTTAATTTCAGTAGTCATGTGAAAGCAATTAGCAAATCAGCTTACTACCATCTCAGAAATATTGCCAGAATTAGCTGTTTTGTCTCAAGACAGGACTTAGAGAAACTTGTTCATGCTTTCATCACCAGCAGGGTGGATTACTGCAATGGACTTCTTACTGGGATCCCCAAAAAGACCATTAGACAGCTGCAGCTCATACAAAACACTGCTGCCAGAATTCTGACCAGAACCAAAAAATCTGAGCACATTACTCCAATCCTCAGGTCCTTACACTGGCTTCCTGTTACATTTAGAATAGATTTTAAAGTATTGTTACTCGTTTATAAATCACTTCATGGCTTAGGACCCAAATACATGACAGATATGCTAACTGTATATAAACCTAAAAGATTACTCAGATCATTAGGATCAGGTCAGTTAGAAATACCAAGGGTTCACTCAAAACAAGGTGCGTCAGCATTTAGTTATTATGCCACCTCTAGCTGGAATCAGCTTCCAGAAGAGATCAGATGTGCTTCAACAGTAAACACTTTTAAATCTAGATTAAAAACACATCTGTTTAACTTTGCATTTACTGAATGAGCACTGTGCTGCTTCACACTGACTGCACTTTTAACTCAAGTCACTTTTACTTCTGTTTTATTCTTTTTAACATTTTAAAGTGTTTTTATTAAAATCACATCTATTTTCTTTAATTGTTATTCTAAATTCTCATGTATCTTTGTTTTTATTGTGATTTTATTGTGTATCTATTATTTTTACATTTTCTTTTTTCTCTTTTATATATTGTTTTCTCATTTCTATGTAAAGCACTTTGAATGACCTCTGTGTATGAAATGTGCTATACAAATAAACTTGCCTTGCCTTGCCTTGCCTATATTAGGACATTTTAGTTTTTACAAACAAACCCTACAAAAAAACAAGACTGGTGCGCATCTTGTGACAAAACAATGGGACTCATATATGTTGAGGTATGTCAGTAAAAGGTGTTTTTAAATGATTGTAGCTCAAATATGCATTTTAGCCTGGGACCAGTATAAGCCCTGTCAGGGAAACTGCACCATTGTTTTCCCATATCAGATGTAGGTTGCTTCAGGTTGAGTTGTGATTTTAAAGTGTAGTTGTGGTCAGAGACGGATGGATCCTCCCATTGTGTTTCTGCATCACAGTTTAGGAACATGTTGATTGTATCATCCTCACAGTTGTCCACTGCATCACTACACATCAATGCATCTGTGAAAACAATATAACCATAAACAGTTTTATGTTAGTATTTAAAATAAACTTGCATCATGAGAATTAATATATAAATGGCACCCATACTTAAACAGAACAGTGTCTAAGAGAGAGATGCATTAAAAAAAGACAGTAACATTATACACACAACCTTTAACTTCAGTGTGAAATAATACGTTGTTTAATAGGTCATTATCAATATCTGAATGAGGAATGAACTGACATTCTAGCATCTGAAATCTCAGTAACTTGTAGGAATCACGTGGGCTACTGTAAGAATGCAATGTACTATAATATTTCGTTGTACTATCGTAAATATAAAAATATAGGTGGACAATTAAAACCATTCAAATAGTTGCATTTTATAAACTAACGTTACTGATCTTAAGTGTATTTGTAGAACGGACTTCACAAATCTAACTTTAGGCGAACGAGCACAAAGTTAGCTAAGATAGCTTACCTGAAACTGGCCACCTTTTCAACACCCGGCGTGGTTTAAAGTTACCGGAACATCGTAGTCGAACCATTTCTTGGGATAAGGGTGTTCCTCAGTTGGCTTAAAATTGGTAAGAAAGAAACATAAAGGCGCTCGAGCTTTTTAAGCTTAACGCGTCGCCTTCAGTCATTGCCTCAGCTGCTCATCGTCTATGCGGCCGGAAGAACGTTGACAAAATGAGCGAAATGGCGCCGCCCTTGTTGTCGTGAAAAATAAGGTGAATAGCGATTGGGTAAGGGGTGGGGCCATGCTCTGTCACTCCAGTGCATCATCGAGCCACCATTTTAAAACCGCCCAAATAATCCTGAACACACAAATGTGGTAAAATTGTAACTCCACAATTCAGTATTACATAGTTCACAATCTTTGTAACGTGTTTCAGCAATACATTTCTAACATTTATAAGTTTAGAAACAATTTTCTGAAATGCCTTTCACCAGGGGTTCTCAACCTTTATCACTTTAAGGCCCCTCTATTTGTCCACAACAATATGTGTAGGCCCCCAACTCACAATTTCTACCAAATAAAATATATTAGAGCTAGACAGATGTGTATTCTTTACAAAAATCATCAAACACTAAGAAATAGTGGAAATAGACACCAGCCCCCTAGTTGAAAAACCCTACTTTATGCAGACTTGAATTATGTTAACATCATAAGCAGATTGGCCAGTTTTTAGGCTTAAGACTTCTGTTTAATTAACCTGGAAATGTCCATATCTGACCCAACCATGGTTTGGGTTTTAAACAACCGAGTAGGCTATAGATTATTTTAAACATAATGGTTGTGTTTAGATTTATGGAGTGTACTGTATCCTTCGTTCAATCCAAAATTTCACACAGGCCAACACAAATACAGTATGATGAATCGAATAACATGCTCTCTGCAAGCTACATTCATCTACTGAACTTCAGGGTTTTCCTTTTATACTCCTAAGAAATATGTGTCAGGGTTCCTGAAGGATTCAGCGAGCACATCTTCAGCCATGCCAAGAATGCTTCAGTAAATGACACATTCACCGTGACCCGATTATGAAATTACAAAAACGCTGCAGAAATGTTTTTATTTATCATCCCAGGCCAGGCACCACATGAAGCAGCACCCCCCCCACCCCTTAAAAGTAATGGCAAACTCTGGGTTCACTTGTAAAAATACTGTACCAATTCATGAATGCAGACCAGAGGGCTTTTTAATGTGTGTCTAGGGTAAAAAGTCAGCAATCTTCATGACTGAAGTATGCATGTGTTATGTCCTTTCTTCCTGCACCACTGCCCCCTCATTTGGTTTATCCTGCACCATTGCCCTAATACACTGCCTGATAATAAACCAGCGTGTTTGCATATCAACCTCAGACTCACAGCACTCTTTAAACAGAAGCAATACCATATCTTCTCTGTCATAAATAACCCATAGCAACCAAAGCCAATGCAGATACAATTTATAACCGGTTATAAAAATGCTGGGATTCATACGTATTGACTAACAGACTGTTTGTTTAATGAGTTTGATCAATAGATTCATTGTCTATTATTTTCGAGACCAACTGGGGTCAGGTGAACCAAAAACAGCCTAATTATCCATGACTTCCTCAAGACCAATATATCGACCACTTCGACCACTAAAAATACTTAGTTTTGTACATCCCTTAATGATTACAGAGCTCAAAATTAACATACAGTAATAAACCTATCATTTACAGCCCATGGTAAGTATTCTTTTAAAAGTAAAGGTAACACAGGGTTCTTTGCAGCAATGCCATAAAATAACCATTTTTGGTTTTCCAGAGGGTGATAAATAAACCATTTCTTTCTGACTTTTTATAGTCTAAAGAAACCTTTTCCACTACAAAGAGTCTTTTGTGTAACAGAAAGCTTCTTTGGATGTTAAAGGTTCTTTATGGCACCATACAGCTCGACAAAGAACCTGTAGGAAACTTTATTTATAAAAGTGAAAGTAGATCGCAGTTTGTGTGTATTTAAACCCAGTGGTATGTGTAAAAGTCTGTAATACTTTATGTATGTTTTTAGGGTGTAACTGAAATTGAACTTTCCACAGTTGTAGCCCACATACATGGACGTCTACACTAACCACACAAGTTTGAAATCCGCTTACACCCCCTATATAAACACAATGATCGTAAAGGCTAACACACTAACACCATTATGAAGTCATCACGCCTACGCAGCAGGAGTGACATCAAACTCATTCAACAATGAGCAAATTGCAAAAATGAAACACGAGGAGCATGCAGTATACGCAAGGTCCCAGCATACTGACTGACAGCTGGAATAAGACAGACCAAATTTGTTTAAGTGTGCTGAGCGTAGACCCCCACCTTTAAGATGTAATTTAATGTACAGATCATAATTATGACACAGTCATGTCTCTGGCCATTTTAGATTATGTTGTATGTTATTTCTTGCATATAAAACAATATGCATCCTATGCAAAATCATATTATATACTGCAGAATTTGTTTGAGTACTTTTTTAATACGTGATTATGACAAATACAGTCCATGTATTGATTACCTGTAATGTAAGCAAAGCTTAACTAAATTGCTTCAATAAACAGGCCTGATCTTCATTCTCAACCCATATACCCTCAAGAACAGTACATATAGCAGTGCACAAGTGCATATACGGTACAGCATGTTAATAAAAGGAAAGCTTTCAAATGTTTAAAGTGACATCGACTGATGCATTTGGATTTTGTGTTAGTTGGACAGTAAAATATGAACAACAGCTCAATGCTGAGCAGATGGCTGACCAATGTCCTGGCTGGAAGCAACATTTTACATAATTTCATAATCTTCTGTTACTTTGTTGTGTGACTCAGAGGCTGCATAACAATATAAAAAATGACAAGAATAAATGACAGCACGAAGACAGCAAAAAGGTTTTAGAATATAATGGTACATAATGTTTTTGATGCTAAAACATGGGTAGAAAACTTTATGTAATTAAGCAGTAGGCTATAGGTTGATTTCACCATAAAAAATTGAGCATTCTGTGAAGATATAAAAGCGTTTTTTTTTTCTTTCGTTTGACTGTCCTTACCAGCCCAGTAGAGCAACACTGACTCAACCAATCTGTTTGGTAAGTCGCTTGGTATGTAGTTTGCACTCACTTCATATGAGTCTTAAATCACAACAGCTGTTTATGGCACTTTTAATTCATAGCACGCATTTAAGCTATATTATATAAACTTGCGGTGTACACTATATTCATTCACGGTGTCCTGGATACCAATACAAATCATAAGAGATAAATTACTTTCTGGCCATCTGGGATTTCAGTATGGAAAAAAGGTGACTGTTTTGATATTTGTGTAGTTTTTCAGCACACCATGAGTGTATATTAGTATAGTTTGTTGTTTGCTTAAGGCATCTGATGGAGCATTTGGACTCAGAAGCTGTGGCATGTGATGTGATGTGAAATTTAACAAGCAGATGGCGTGAGTCTAGGGACATTTTGTTTACATTTTTATATTTATGAATTCGACAGACACTTTTATCCAAAGCAACTTACAGTGCATTACAAGGTATACATTGTTTTATCAGTATATGTGGGTTCGAACCCCTGACCTTTTGCGCTGTTAACACACCACACTATACCAATTAAGCAATGAAAGGAAGGGAAAGGAAATTTGCTATATTTTTGGTATTAGATAGATAGATAGATAGATAGATAGACAGACAGACAGACAGACAGACAGACAGACAGACAGACAGACAGACAGACAGACAGATGAAGTTTAACAACACAGCGAGCGCAAATGCACTTTGGGTAGATGGAGCGATACAACTCTTTCCTCTGCCAGTAATGAGTCTCTTATCACTGAAAGGCTCTAATCTTGAAAGATTTCCTGTGAAGTTGTCTTGCGTGCAGCACGCTGGCATTTAATCCATATTTAAAGCATCACAATTTATACTTTCCCTCTAATTGCTTGAGTGTTTCGGGCTGCGGTGTTTAGCCATTACTGGATTATTTATGGGGAAATATGTCATTCAAGTTATTTAAAGTCTGTCTTTAGAGAAATATGGTTTGGGGTTTTATGATGAAAATGTGGCTTAGAAGTTAGTCTATGTCCGCTGATGCATTGAGCCGTGATGCTTAATTGGGTTGCAAACCTTGGCTTGTGGCATTTTCTCATCTCTTGACTTCTCTTTAAAGTAGCAAAATGTAAAATTATTTAAAGGCTCTGTTTCATGGGAGTCAGAAGCAAAATGTGGTCCAAAACATTTACTGTACTACCGTAAATGCCATTTTTTGTATTCTGGTGCCTTTTAATTAAACAATTGCTTTTATAGCCTAAAAGCTTTGTTTACCTTGTTGTGTCGCGGTCGTGCCAGAAAGTGAAAGTGTTATAATTATTTTAACAGTCTAAGCGCATTGTCTAAAGTGCATAGCGCACGGTCTAAACAGGCCTGTATGATTCCACTTTTGCTAATTTAACGACGGAAAAAATGGTTTATGCGCCAAGGGCACGGCCTAAAGGGATTGTTCCTATTCTCCTAATGAGTAATGGGTGTGTTTTGGGCATAACGTGCAATAAACCAATGAGAATCTCAGCTCTCATCCCCTTTAAAAGCCAGTTGCGCCATGCCGATTCCCTATTTAAAAAGTGGAACTTGTTAACTTGAAAAAATGAGTGGAGGAGACCACTAGTTTAAAAATAATGTTAAAAAATTGTGTTGTTTTTATTTCGATTGAAATTGTTATTCTTTTGGATTAAAACCTTTAAAAGCCAGTTTCTTTCAGTCATAGAAGTAAAACCAGCAGGCTTTAAATTGCTGTAAATGTATTGATATCCTACATAATCATTGTAATCTCAAAAAATAATTTGCAAATATGCAAGGAAAGGTTTGTAACCTTTATTTATAACACACAAGAGATAAAGAATATACAAACGTGCGGAGAGCTGTTTCAGCACTCGGACAGTGCCATTGGTGCATTACTTAACAACGGTTCTCTTCTCATCATATCCACAGGTACAGAGTCATCATATACAATAAATCTGTGGGGAAGCATTTAAAAAACATTTCAAAATAGATGCATTTGTTTAAAGCAAAGCATTTATTTACTTACCTGGCTACAGGTGAAGCAGCTCTTTACACCTGTTAGAGAAAAAGTGAGTGGGTCCAGATGGGGTAAAACTAAAATAAACTGTAAAAAAAAATGTGATATGTAGTCATTACATTTTTTTTGTAAATAGCTTTAACTATTAAAATAAGTTAACCAAATTCAACTTTTTTATTAGTTACAGCAACTCATCATTGGTCAAGATTTAAATTAGTAAATTGAAATTACTTGTATAGCCAAGTTGATTATACTTGAAAAAAATAAGGCAACAAACATGGATATTTTAGGTTTGATCTAATTTTTATGTGTTTTTTTATTAAAATGGTAAATTTTAAATTAGCTTTCATTTTTTACATGTAAGTTGTTGGTTATTTTGATACAAACATTTGTTATTTTATTAGTTTGTAATTTTATTGGTTAATTTTTAATTAATATTGATATTTAAGATATTTATTGCTAAGAAAATATTATAAATTTTTATTTTATTCAAGTTACTCAACTAATACTTAGGCCTAGATTTTTTTTTTAATTCACGTGTTACATGCTAACCAAATGATGTACAAATCAGTCTCTGAGGTTTCATTTCAGTTATAATGGTGATTAAGATGGTGGATAGAGGGTATATAGATTAAAATGGAACAATGCAGTATATATAGTATACAACATAAATATTTTAAATATGGCATTACAGCAATTAAAAAAAGCTCATACTGTTGTAATGACGTCTCATTTGAAACAAGCCCAGGCCTTTCTTGTGTAATTCTTCCACAATTCAGTCATACAATCAAGATATTAGTTAAAGGTATTCCAGTCTACAAGACAAGAATCCAGATTGATTTTCTTTCCCTCTTTATTCCTCCCCGCAGTGCTAAGAGCAAATGAAGTTTTTTTATTTAGCCCTCGGGCGATTTCTGCCATGTCACAGCGAGAATCTGGCACTCTGCTGTATTATGTTTTAACTGCATTTTGTTTTTTGAACCATAATCTGGCACGGACTTGTGCGATGGCGTCAGCTTTTGGAACCCATTTAAATCACCCTGGTTTACTCAATAGTAAGCTATAAAAGAGTTTCAGGCCATTTCTATGGGATGGCAATCAAATTAATTCCTATCATTTGATGTCGCTCAATTAGGTGTTGTAAAGTCTCTGTGTCACGGGGTGACTTTTGAAGGGCCGAACCTAAAGTGGTGGAGATTAGTTCCCCCTGGACGACAATCCCCAAATACCAGTCACTTCCGGGAACTCCGGGCAACCCAAATCTGGGTTTTATTGGCAGCAGGTGTGCCGATGAGTGTGGCGATCGTTGAGTGGGCAACTCAATGAAGAGGAGGCGTATAAATAGGGCATCAAGAGACCGGAAGAGTATGTAGTTTTTCGAGCGGTCCTGTTTCCGTCGCTCGCGCTGGGCGGCCGTGGGGATGCGGTGAGAGGGGGACGCAGAACGCCGAGCGCCGAACACCCGAACACCGAGCGCCGAACACCCGAACGCCGCAGCCACGTGCGACGCCAAGGGCGGACAGAACGTAAGCCTTCTAAGAAGGAGTCGGAAGGCCCCGTTGATCCGGCGATCGCAAGGAAGCGAAGCGGAAAGAGTACGGGGCTGGAGAAAACGTGAATTGTGTGAAGTTATTCCAGCAGATATTGCGGGTGAAACGGAGCGGCGGAGATGAGTGGAGAGACGGATGTTATGTAGATATTGAGGATTGGGCGAGAACACACACACAGGTTGGATTGTACAGATACCTTTCTTGAAGTGTTGTATCAGCATGTGTTACTTCCTGTGAAGAGACTGCAGGCATTGAAGAGCTGTTCGGCTGTGTTTACGTTGAATATCTGGAAGGAAGGGGAGAAGAATTAGTATCAACAGCCCCAGTAAGCGGCCCCACTGTGGAAAGGATCGGTGGACGAGCCGGAACCAGTTAAAAAGGGAGGACGCTACATTGTCGTGGCTGTGACGTCTACTTTTGGCCATCCGCCGTGTCAGCGACTTCGATTACCCATAAAACTTTTTTAATAAAATTTTTTATTCCTTTGTCTGTCTGGTCATTGGGGTGTTTTGGGACCTCCTCAGGGTGGAAGTAGAAGGAGGCGCGTGACCCGCGACAGGGGCGGTCCGCTCCCACCTGTGACATCTGCACTGTCAGAAAAATTGTCAAACTATAGTAACCTGTCAATGGGCTGTATCCTTTCAAAAAGTACAGCTTTGCACCTAAAGAGTTCATATTAGTACCTCAGAGGTACATATTGGTAACAAAGTGTGCATATTAGTAAAGCTACATACATCAAAGGTACATATTGAAACGAAAAGTACATGATTTTTTTAAAGGGTACTTTACTATACTAAATCTTTATCACCACCAAGTAGTCATGAACAAAAAGAAAATATATCTACTTAAGTAAAAAAATAAACCCATATGCAATAGGGTAGTAGCTAATTCACCCTTCACTGGTAACTCTATAATATAGAACCACATCTACCGTCATGGACGCTGCACACTGCAGTCAGCCTGAAAATCTTTTTCACTATGTTAATGACTAGATATTAGCTTTCTTTAATCTCTTCTTTGCAGTAATTCATCTGTGTAATAAGCACCTCAAGCTGGATGCCGTCTTAGTGCACGGCATTATATTTCTAATGCAGAGACTTAAGAAGCAAATCCAAAAGTGTGTGTGCACAACCTGCTGAGATATCTCAGTGGGCTTCCATCACAGTATTGGGAGACAACAAGGTTCTCAGCAGGAGGGTCTGACATCATCTTTCTCACTTTCTCTTTTTTCTATCTCTTATTTCAAAAATTAATTCAGAAAAAATAAAACAGGAAACTGATGCATATGGACAACATCAAGACATGAACCAGACATGAACTTGCATCAGTCGCACCATTTCCACAGCTCCTTTCTAGACGTTATAATGCAAAAAAGAAACCATTAACAAGCTTTATTTTGGCCTTCTACTTTCATTTTGCAGTATAACTTTAACCTTATTTACATTAATCTGGAAAGCAAAAAACACTGAAATCTCACTGACACCTGAGTTTATTAATTCCCGGTTGTGTTAACTGTTAACTGCTATGCCACGGCTCCAGCCAGCTCTATGCTTTCTTGCTAAATGTGAAGATAATGTGAGTATAATGTAAGCGGCAGTTATCTCCCTTCATTTAACACCTCTCGACATGTAATCCTCTGCAGATATACTTCATTGCCCTAATCAAATAAATATGTAATTATACAGGGATGACTGCTGCCCTTGGCATATGAGCTGTTACAATTTCCAAATCTGAATTGAATGCGAATTAACACATTTACACTACTGTAATTTTACCACCAAATGTGATTTAAAGCAATATAAATAGGGAAAACACAGTCCTTAACAAGGTTAAACTAAAGTTAATAGTCAGCCTCTATGGGCCCTGCTGAAAAAAACAGCATACCAGCAAGACCAGCATATGTTGTGTTTTGGTGCTGGTTTGCTAGTGAACACCAGCTAAACTAGCATCAAACCAGCATAGACCAGCATAATTCCCATGCTGGTTTGATGCTGTTTTTTCAGCAGGGGGTGCAGTGTAGTATACAAAGAAGGGAAAATATGATATTGTGTATTTTAGCATGATTAGGCTGTATAAGCATGTAAAGTACTGTGCAAAAGGGCTGTTTACACTTGGTATTAAGATGTGTTTTCATCGATTGGATCACAAGTGGACAAGAGAGACACATCACGTTTACACCTGGTATTTAAATCCGTCTCTTTTGTCCACATTCGACTGCTGCTGTCTTGAATACAGTACTTTGAGGGGGTGGTCTGTGAGAATGTGGGCGAGTCTCTCAGCTGTCATTTGAACGCGAGCGAGAGTAATGACGAGTTTATATGGACGCGAACTAATATTATGTCGGAGTCCACTGCTTTTGTTGTAAGTAAACATGCTGCTCAGTGTTTTGTACATGTATATGTTAGAGATTTCTCTGATATTTCAGCGCAATTGATGAAATAGGATCGCGCAACTTTCACACGCTTGCAAAATGAAACTGCGGAGATCAGCCGCTTTAGTTTTATCAATGAAAGGCTAAAAATAGCGCTTTTCACCGTGTGTTCACGCCAGATGTCAGAAAAGACGTAAAACATTGTGTTCAGTACCTCAAATTAGATAAATGGGTGGAGAGAAGGCAGTCGTGTGTGGCTGTTCGAACACATTCAACCACAAAACCACAAAACGTTTGAGTTCGTCCACTTTCAACCACTTTCAACCACATTCAGAGGTAGTCGAAAACCCTTTCGATCGGATTGCTTTTGTAATGTAAACGCTACAAAAGCAATCCGATCAAAAGCGCTTTTGACTACCTCTGAATGTGGTTGAAAGTGGTCGAAAGTGGACGAGCTCAAAACTTTTTGAACCCCATTTGAAGAGTTTCGTTGCAAAACGAGATAACCACCGTTTTTTTTAATTGTTCAGAAATCTCGTTTGTTGGTTGTGCATTCCAATTAATTTCAATGCAACTGCAGTTGGTTTGTTTTGATTTAAACCTTCATAACTTAAAAAATACAGCTAAGTAGCACCATAAAACAAAATAATAACATGATAACATAATAATAAACATGTTTTGACAAAATGTAAAAAAATGGATTTATCTCGTTATGCAATGAAACTCTTCATTTACACCTGGCATTAACGTCGTCCACTTGTGATCCGATCGATGAAAACGCATGTTAATGCCAAGTGTAAACAGCCTCTATAATGATCATATATAATTATTTCCTTTTAATCAGAATACTAAAAAAAAAATCAGAAGATGTGTATGCAGTAAGTAAGGAATAACTGATGACGGGCCATTGAATTATTAAAAAATAATGCACACCCAAGGTGATGCAGCACAATGTAAAGCGGAGTGCGGTTACACCGCGGGTGTGCATTATTTTCAATATAGTCAATTATTCTGCTTATACCACAGTTATCACATTGCGTAGACATTGCTCTGGTGTTTTTTTAATACATTTGACAGGTCAGGTGTGCTTTTATTGAAAAAATAATGCATACCGTTCTCAACCAATCAGAATAAAGCATTCAACAGCCCTGTAGTAGAATGAAAAAAAATACTGAATACAACTATAAGCTATAGTATTTACTGTGAGCTATAGCAGGAACTTGCAAGATATCTTAATGGACATATCATGGAAATCTGACTTTTTCCATGTTTAAGTGCATAATTTTGTCCCCAGTGCTTCTATCAACCTAGAAAATGTGAAAAAGAACAACCCAGTAACTTTGTTTTGCTAAACCATTCTCTGCAAGCATGTGTAAAAATAGGCCATTGAAATTTGGCTCCCCTTGTGATGTCAGAAGGGCATAATATCGCCCCTTAATCTGCACTATCCAACCACGGCACTGACATTTATGGCGCTTTTCCATTGCATAGTACTCCACGGTTTGGTGTAGTTTGGGTCGGGTCAGCTTACTTTTGGGAGCTTTTCCATTGGGTGCAGTACGTAGTACCCAATACTTTTTTTCGTACCACCTCGGTTGGGGTTCCAAGCGACCCGAGCTGATACCAAACGTGACGCGAAAACACTGTAGGTCATTGATTGGTCTGAGAGAATTGTCACTACAGCGTCATCGCTATAATGTAAATTAGCTTTACCTGTGCTAGGCTAGCTTACGCTGTCTCGAGCAAAAATGTTGTCATCTGTGCTCGGCTTTAAGTTACCAAACTCACAAAAAACCTCCACAGGTTGAGAATCAGGGACACCATAACAGTTTTTTCCAAACTTGCAGTTTTGGCGGAACATTCGCGACAAGCATGTCAGCATTATATGCTTAAATGCAACTTCAATGAGGCTCAGGGGAGCGCCGTCGACTGACGCCACGTGTGTTTGAACAGAAAATGTCATGTGAGACTGAGGTAACGTTACTGAAAAACGCGATGTGCAAACATCTATTTGTGGTGGCCAATTTTAATTTTGTGGGGGACTGAAAAATAAATAAATGAATGGGAATGTACAAGGACGCTCTCACTTGTATGATGTCACAGCAGTATGCAGCGCAAATATAACGACACGCCTATAATCCCTCCCACTGCGAAGTGATACCAAACTCGATGGAAAAGCTAACCACGCCAAAGTGAGGTGAGCTGACCCGACCCGGGCTGGACTAGGCCGTGGGGTGCTATGCAATGGAAAAGCGCCATTAGTGCAGAGATCAGCTCATTTGCATTTAAAAAGGCACATTTTTGCTCACACTTACAAAGTGGCATTTTAACATGCTATGATAAATTATTTGTGGGGTATTTACAGATAAAACCTCACATATGTACTCTGGGGATACTAAAGATTTATGTGACACCTAAAACAAGTCTTGTGAAATGTCCCTTTAAACCTAATTGAAATTAAATCCTAATTTCTTATTCTAATCTAATGACTTCAGGACTTCAGTCTCCTCAACGGTTCACAATTTCAAGTTTAGTCCCAAGAGAGGTCACACTTTGTGTGCCATTTTATGTGTTTTTTATATATATAAATGGACATTTTGGGGCGGTTTCCAAGAAAGAGTTTATATAGTCCAAGACTAAAGTGCACCTTTGAGCTGATATAATTTAAAAACACTTTGTCCTGACAGATTTTAACATAAATCACTGACATTGTTTTGTCCTAAGATGCACACTTGTAGTGTTTTTTGTAAGGTTTGTTTGTTAAAACCTCTTAAATGACCTAATATAAATAAGGCCTAGTCCTGGTTTAACCTAATCCCTGTCTTGGAAACCGCCCCTAAAACTTTGCTAAAACAACAAAGCTGATAGTGGGTTTAGAACTTTGCACAATATAAAATTGTATACCACATGAAAAAATTACGATGGCAATGCCATCATCACACACATTATCAGATTAAACAAACCTAGTATATGTACAGTATTGTTCAAAATAATAGCAGTACAATGTGACTAACCAGAATAATCAAGGTTTTTAGTATATTTTTTTATTGCTACGTGGCAAACAAGTTACCAGTAGGTTCAGTGGATTCTCAGAGAACAAACGGGACCCAGCGTTCATGATGTGCGCGCTCTTGGGGCTGTGCAATTGGGCAATTAGTTGAATTAGTTGAAAGGGGTGTGTTCAAAAAAATAGCAGTGTGGCATTCAATCACTGAGGTCATCAATTTTGTGAAGAAACAGATGTGAATCAGGTGGCCCATATTTAAGGATGAAGCCAACACTTGTTGAACATGCATTTGAAAGCTGAGGAAAATGGGTAGTTCAAGACATTGTTCAGAAGAACAGCGTACTTTGATTAAAAAGTTGATTGGAGAGGGGAAAACCTATAAAGAGGTGCAAAAAATGATAGGCTGTTCAGATAAAATGATCTCCAATGCCTCAAAATGGAGAGCAAAACCAGAGAGACATGGAAGAAAACGGAAGACAACCATCACAATGGATAGAAGAATAACCAGAATGGCAAAGGCTCAGCCAATGATCACCTCCAGGATGATCAAAGACAGTCTGGAGTTACCTGTAAGTACTGTGACAGTTAGAAGACGTCTGTGTGAAGCTAATCTATTTTCAAGAATCCCCCGCAAAGTCCTTCTGTTAAAAAAAAGGCATGTGCAGAAGAGGTTACAATTTGCCAAAGAACACATCAACTAGCCTAAAGAGAAATGGAGGAACATTTTGTGGACTGATGAGAGTAAAATTGTTCTTTTTGGGTCCAAGGGCCACAGGCAGTTTGTGAGACGACCCCCAAACTCTGAATTCAAGCCACAGTACACAGTGAAGACAGTGAAGCATGGAGGTGCAAGCATCATGATATGGGCATGTTTCTCCTACTATGGTGTTGGGCCTATTTATCGCATACCAGGGATCATGGATCAGTTTGCATATGTTAAAATACTTGAAGAGGTCATGTTGCCCTATGCTGAAGAGGACATGCCCTTGAAATGGTTGTTTCAACAAGACAATGACCCAAAACACACTAGTAAACGGGCAAAGTCTTTGTTCCAAACCAACAAAATTAATGTTATGGAGTGGCCAGCCCAATCTCAAGACCTTAATCCAATTGAGAACTTGTGGGTTGATATCAAAAATGCTGTTTCTGAAGCAAAACCAAGAAATGTGAATGAATTGTGGAATGTTGTTAAAGAATCATGGAGTGGAATAACAGCTGAGAGGTGCCACAAGTTGGTTGACTCCATGCCACACAGATGTCAAGCAGTTTTAAAAAACTGTGGTCATACAACAATATTAGTTTAGTGATTCACAGGATCAGAGGTGGGTAGTAACGAATTACATTTACTTCGTTACATTTACTTGAGTACATTTTTCGTGTAACTAGTACTTTTAGAGTAAATTTAAGGATGGGTACTTTTACTCTTACTTAAGTACATTTCTAGTGAAAAAACTGTACTTTTACTTCGCTACATTCGGCGGCGTTACTGCGCTACTGTCAAATGGTAATAATTAATGAATATATATATTTTTTTAAAGTTTATAGGGCGTGTTCGAAAGTTGCGCGAAACAGGCTGCGTCACCCTTTAGCGCGCGACCGCGCGGCCGCGTAGATGATAGGAGAAGCAGATGAGGGCGCGTGTGCGTTGTGCGAGTTATCGGAGGCAGACCATGCGTGGCTTCAAGTTCGGTCTATGTTTTCACTCCAAGAGGTCAAAAAGAATAGTTTCATAATGTGATGCGTGCTTTGTTCCCAGAGAGCGCGCGAGAGGTGATGGATTTGCGAATGCACAAGAGGACGCAGTCTGAGCGCATACACACTTCGGGAAAGATACAACAATTGCATGGAAGTGATTGGAGAGATATATATTGCGTGCACATTCTCAGGGCAAGAGCGGAGAAAAATTCAGCGCATACCTGAATGCACACGAAATCAAAGGAAACCCGCCAGCTGAGAGGTTCGCGCATCATTTTAATGTAAGCTACTTTGGGCAACAAAAATGCCCTCTCGACAGTTGTCATTAAAAGTCTTAAATCACTTTTAACAGAAATCATGATCAAGCATATAAAATACAATCTGCATAAACAAGTTGAAAGTAAAATTCATGTACATTTCTTGACTGGTTGTCGAGGGGTTTTGTGTATATCTTTTCAGTTAATCTTCTACACCCCTGCTCCACTTTTAATATATTCATTCAATGTAAATCTATTTATGCCTTACTAGACTGTTTTTATGCACCTAAATATATGATATGATCTATACTGATATACCTGGTATATACCAGCTAATGTTGTCCTAATTTGGGTGGTCAGACTGCATTTGAAATTCAATCTGCATCTAATTTAGCTAAACCAAGTAAATTTGCTCAAATTAAAGTCATTTTAGGATGCCAAAGTCAAGTTTTGGCTGGTGAGCAAAAAAGTTAATGTCAAGCCCATGTATAAATGCATGTTTTTACAGTCATTTAAGTAATCGTGTTAAATAATCGAGATTAAGATTTTTATCAAAACAATCGGGATTATGATTTTTCCCATAATCGAGCAGCCCTACCTATTCATATAAAAACATGATAACAAACAGACACACACGTTCTTATTTGTTTACTGTTTGCATGTTTAAAGGCAGACGCTGACAAGTTTGTGTTGTGAACATGAAAATAAATACAGAGTTAACCGTCAGAAAAACATCTGTGTGTGTGTGTGTGTGTGTGTGTGTGTGTGTGTGTGTGTGTGTGTGTGTGTGTGTGTGTGTGTTTGAGATTTTTTCTCAAACGACACATTATGTGATGTTAATGTACCCATTGCAGGACTGAGATAGGCTGCTTACTTGTATATAAGCAGAACAATGAGACTCTTAAGGCGAGGTTTGTGAAAACCCTCCAAGAAGTCTGAAATTCAGTGCTTTTGCGCTACTTCTCTATCAGATCAGAAGTAACGAGTAACTAACTACTTGAGTAGTTTTTTCATCTAATACTTTTTTACTCTTACTCAAGTAAATAATTAGATTGATACTTTTACTTTTACTTGAGTACATTTTTGTATAAGTACTTGTACTTTTACTTGAGTACAGATTTTGGGTACTCTACCCACCTCTGCACAGGATTGCTAAATCCCAGAAAAAAAAATGTTTGTACAAAATAGTTTTGAGTTTGTACAGTCAAAGGTAGACACTGCTATTTTTTTGAACACACCCCTTTCAACTAATTGCCCAATTGCACAGCCTTAAGAGCGTGCATATCATGAATGCTGGGTCTTGTTTGTTTTCTGAGAATCTACTAAACCTACTGGTAACTTGTTTGCCACGTAGCAATAAAAAATATACTAAAAACCTTGATTATTCTGGTTAGTCACATTGTACTGCTATTATTTTGAACAATACTGTAAAACCTCTGTCAGTGTATTTTCTTTCTAATACAGAACAGTGTGATGTTTCTCATCTTCGTGAGTGAAATACACTGCTGCTGTTAATTTTCCTCCAAGTTTCTTCTGTTCAATCGGTCCCTGAGGAAATTTAGTCTGGGTTTTATTAATCACATTCTCTGACTCGGCGAGAGAGATTTCTCTGAGTGCTGACTCATAAAAATGATGTAATTTCTGTTGTGTTGATTGCCGATATCAGCTGGGTGTAATTTTGCTGCAGTGGCCACTCATCATATGGATTTCATCAGTCCTGCTTGCGGTGAGCGAAATGAACTTCTCTACATTTGTTTTATGGTTTGATAGGGAAATTGGGCTTTCAAGTAAATCAAGCAAGAAATCCAATCAAATAATTTTATTTCATTTTTCTAGGACATCATACCACATCAGAAGTACAGACGCTACTTAATATAAGAAAATGCAAAATGGAAACATGTGGTATGGAAGTTGTGGGTGTTTGCTAAGATCTATTTTTTACTATACACTGTCAGAAAAAAAATGTTAAAAATAGTCCCTAGCTGTCACTGGAGTGGTACTCTTTTCAAAAGTTTACCTTTGTACCTAAAGAGCTTCATATTAGTACCTCAGAGGTGGCATATTACCAAATGTATACATATCTGTACATATTAGGACCTACATATTAGGTCCTTTTTAAACGGCCCCGCTCTAATGACAGATACAGTACGGCTACCTTTAGTAAAAAAAATATTCTGACTGGGTTGTGCTAAGACATATCTAGTTGGTCACTAGGGTGTTATGGGTTGTTGCTAGGTGGTTGCTAGCTTACTGGAAAATACGTCACAAGAGCCTATTCCCAAATCAGTTATTCAACAAAATGTACACCTACGAAACCTAAGAAAATAATACTAGTTTTTTAGACAAAAAATAAACAATTTAAGTGAATTTGTGGTTAAAACAAGCATAAATATCTGCCAATGGGGTGAGAAAATTTTACTTGAATTAAGTGTTTAAGAAAAAAGAAATCTTATTTCACTTTTTTTCTCACCCCATTGGCAGATAATTTTGCTTGTTTCAAGGACAATTTCACTTAAATTGTATATTATTTGTCTTAAAACTAGACTTATTTACTTAGTATTTTTGTCTTGTTTTCAATAGAAATATCTAAAAATTCTTAAACTAAGATGTTTTTTCTTGATAAGCAAAACGACCTAAGTAAGAAAGTCATTTTTTGCAGTGTAAAGGTATAGTTCACTAAAGTAGATTGTTGATGTTGCTTTCTTTAGTGTTCTTGTAGAGCATTGCATTAGTTGGCTACCGCAAAATGCATTGGTTTGATCCCACATACTGACAAAAAATGTATTCAGTAGCTTGAATGCACTCGTAAGCATGTGCTGAATGTTAAAAACACAATATGTAGGTTTCACCACTAGAGGTCACATTTTCAAAACGTTACCGAAAGTGAAGCTTAAAGCTGTAGTTCACCCAAAAATGAAAATAATGCCATTAATGACTCGACCTCATGTCGTTCAAAACTCGTAAGACCTCCGTTCATCTTCGGAACACAGTTTAAGATGTTTTATATTTAGTCCGAGAGCTTCTTGACCCTTCATTGAAAATCTACGTACGGTATACTGTCCATGTCCAAAAGGTAATAAATCGAAAATACATTTTGGTCCAAAAATAACAAGATTTTAATTGAAAATCTACGTACAGTATACCGTACGTAGATTTCAATGAAGGGTCAACAAGTTCTCGGACTAAATATAAAACATCTTAATCTGTGTTCCAAAAATGAAGGTGATCTTACGAGTTTGGAACGACATTAGGGTGAGTCATTAATGACATTATTTTCATTATGGGGTGAACTATCCCTTATATGACATTACTGTATATTGAGAGTGGAACGATGGGAGATGTTGTTTTCACCATCTGGAGACATAAGGAATTTGCCAATCATGTTCAAAGATGAGGTAATGAATACATTTTTTATTACTTGTACGTTTGATTACATTATTTTATGCCATGTTTATAAATTAGCTGCAAGGCAAAATAGCTGCATGCCAGATGTATAACCACCACTTCTTCCTCTGTTCACACGTGTTGCCATAGTTTAAACAAGCGGAAACCAAAGATAGCATTGATAATACTTTGTTTAGGCGACAATGACAAGGGACACGTCATTATTTAAAATAGGAATTTCTCTGGAATTACAAATCCTTGGGAACTTTCGGGATAATGTATTGTAAGTACATAACTGCATGCCATAAAAATATCTCACAGCAAGTAGTTTTTGTATATAAAAAAAAACATATTGTAGGCTAGACACATTCAACTTATGAAAAAGACAAAAAGCACAATAAAATAATAAAATTATCCACATGACTCACATTTAATATTCAAAAGTCATCCTAAGCCATTTCTGTCACAATAATGGGTTCGGAGTCAAATGCAAGTAAACAATGTTTATTTAGAAAAGGGAGAGGTGCAGAGCAAAGTCAAATAGTTCTCAGAACCACACACGGCAATCACACAGTCGGCACTACAGAATAGTCCAGTTCAGATCTTGAAGAGAGAGAGAGCCACCCACGCTAACAGTCGAAAACGCCAGCACAATCACCACACGCGACAGAGGGTATGAAGCACGCACAACTGAAGGTGGGTGAAAGGCGGAGATGGAAGATGTTAATCCAAAGTTCTCAGACTGGATGTAATCCACTGCGGATACAGATGTAGCTGACGCAACCCGGAAGTAACTGGTGTACCGCCTGAATACGAAGCAAACCAGCTGTTCCGAGAAACAATCAGAGTCAATAGAGTTCATATAATCCACAATGGTGAAACCTGTATAATCCACTCACGGGTGATGGTGATAGCCGATGAAAACCGGAAACGACTGGTGTACCGCCTGAATACGAAGCGAACCAGCTGTTCCGAGAAACAATCAGAGTCAATAGAGTTCTAGTTATAATCCACAAGCGAGTTATAACTGGAGAGAAAACAAAGAAACGACCGACAAGACAAGGCAGGGCAGCTAGACTGTGACCATACAAATGAGCGCGCGACAAGAGACAGGATGACGTGCAATATAAAGGAAAAGGTAAACGAGACACCACCGGTGAACAATTACCAAAACGAGCGGTCATGACAGTACCCCCCCCACGACCGGCACCAGACGGACCGGGAGACTCACCCTGTCGCCGACGGAGGTCCTCGATCAGCCCAGGATCCAGTATATCCCGAGCCGGAACCCAGCACCTCTCATCCGGACCATATCCTTCCCAATCCACTAGATACTAAAACCCTCTGCCCCTGCGGCGAGAATCTAGTTACCTCTTAACTGTATAGACAGGGGCACCATCCACTAGACGAGGGGCGGGGGGATTAGGGGCAGAGACGGGAGGGTTATTGCGAGCAAATATCACAGATTTAACCTTGGATACATGAAAAACAGGGTGAACCCGACCAAGAGAAAGGGGTAACTTAAGCTTTACCGTCACTGGGTTAATGACCTTAGAGACCGCTGTATGGCCCAATGAATCGCGGAGCCAGCTTACGAGAAGGCTCACGGAGAGACAGATCCTTGGTAGAAAGCCATACCCTTTGACCACAAACGTAACGGGGTGGAGGTCGCCGATGACGGTCAGCCGCAGCTTTGGTTCGTATGGAATTAGATAGTAAAAGAGTCTTAGCTCTCCTCCAAGTGCGTCTGCACCTGCGCACGAAAGCTAACGCAGACGGAACCGCTGCCTCAGGCTCCTGTGATGGAAACAGGGGAGGTTGATAACCTATGGAAAGTTCAAACGGGGACATATTAGTAGACGTAATGGGAAGAGAATTATGAGAATACTCGACCCACGGAAGCTGATCGCACCAGGAATTCGGATATTGTGACGACAGACAGCGAAGCATTCTACCGAGATCCTGATTAGCCCGTTCGCATTGCCCATTGGTCTGCGGGTGATAACCAGAAGACAAGCTGGGCGTGGCACCAATCTGTCTACAAAACTCCTGCCAAAAACGAGAGATGAACTGAGGACCCCTATCTGACACTACATCAGTCGGAATACCGTGTAACCGAAAGACGTGATTGATCAAAACCTGAGCCATCTCTTTGGCAGAAGGAAGCTTGGGTAAGGGAATAAAATGAACCGCCTTAGAAAAGCGATCCACCACAGTAAGAATAACCGTGATACCATTAGATGCCGGTAAGCCGGTGACAAAATCAAGGGCTATATGAGACCAGGGGCGGGAGGGCACGAGCAAAGATTTAAGCAGACCAGCGGGGGGTAAATTGGATGTTTTATTACGAGCACAAACCGAACAGGCTAATACAAACTGTCTGACGTCCGTGGTCATAGAAGACCACCAAAAACCCTGACGGACGACAGCCAACATTCTCCAAATTCCTGGATGGCCGACACATTTGGATTTGTGACCCCACCGGATGACATCGGAACGTAAACGCTCAGGAACCCATAGGCGACCCGCTGGACACCCCTCCGGAACTTCCCCCTCCCGACCGGCCTCTCTCACCCGCTGTTCGATTCCCCACACGAGGGCACCGACCACTCTCCCCTCCGGGACAATGGTCTCAGTCCGCTCTGAATCAGACTTCTCGAACAGACGGGAGAGAGCGTCAGGTTTTGTATTCTTCGAGCCAGGCCGGTACAAGAGGGTGAAGTTAAAACGATCAAAGAAAAGTGCCCAACGAGCCTGCCTAGATGTTAGTCTTCTGGCCGAACGGATATATTCAAGATTCTTATGATCCGTCCAGACCAGAAAGGGCTCAGAGGGTCCCTCCAACCAGTGACGCCATTCACCCAAAGCGAGTCTAACCGCCAACAGCTCCCGATTTCCTATGTCGTAATTTCGTTCCGCTGGGTTTAACCGGTGAAAGAAAAAAGCACACGGATGCACTTTCCCATCAATAGACGATCGCTGAGATAAAACGGCACCTACCCCGACATCAGATGCATCCACTTCCACTATATACTGTTTAGCCGGATCGGGGATAGAGAGGACAGGCGCAGAGATGAACTGGGACTTTAAATCATCAAAGGCCTCCTGAGCCTCCCGATTCCAACGGAAACACATGTTAGGTGAAGTGAGAGCGGGAAGAGGTTTAGCGATCTGACCAAAATTTCTGATGAAACGCCGATAAAAATTGGCGAATCCCAGAAATCGCTGAAGCTTTTTCCGAGTGTCGGGTACTGCCCAATCGGCAACCGTCTTAACTTTACAGACTCCTTGTGGAACTCGCACTTCTCCGCCTTAACGAAAAGTTGATTCTCTAATAGCCGTTGTAAAACCATGCGAACATGCTGAGTGTGTATCTGCATGGAGGGAGAAAAGATGAGAATGTCATCGAGATACACAAAGACAAATCTGTTAATCATGTCACCCAGCACTTCGTTGACCATGGTCTGAAAGACAGCCGGCGCGTTACAAAGACCGAACGGCAGAACGGAATATTCCCAGTGTCCCGAAGGTGTATTAAAGGCTGTCTTCCACTCATCGCCCTCTTACGCAGATCTAACTTGGTAAATACGGGCGCTCCCTGTAACAACTCGAATGCTGATGACATTAATGGCAAGGGGTACTTATTCATAACAGTAATGTTATTCAGCCCTCGATAATCAATGCACGGACGAAGAGACCCGTCTTTCTTTTTAACAAAGAAAAATCCAGCACCGGCTGGAGACGAGGAGCAGCGAATGAGACCGGCTTTTAGAGCTTCACCATTGCCTCTCTTTCTGGTTTAGATAGGGAAAAAATACGACCCTTAGGCGGAGAAGTGTTGGGAAGGAGTTTGATTTCACAATCATACGACCGGTGAGGAAGCAGAGAAGTAGCCCGGGCTTTACTGAATTCCTGATGCAGATACGAGTACTCCGCCGGGACCCCTGAGAGATCGACAGCCGGAACCTGCGAAACAGAACAAGAGACAAGAGAGGGAGCAGGACCAAGACATGAAACATAACACGAAGACTTCCATGACAACACAACATTGTTATGCCAATCAACGTGAGGATTATGTTTGGATAGCCAGTCAGGGCCTAAAATGACCGGCGATTGTGAATCTTCTAAAAGATAGAATTCAATCTCCTCACGATGATTGCCAGAAACAAACAAACTCAAAGGGGGTGTGCGGTGCATGATCACAGCCATATGCTGACCCTTCAAAGTCCAGGCAGACAAAGGAGAAGAAAGAGGGATAAAAGGAATACCCCAGGCCAACCCAGCATCCAAAAGACACGCCTCCGCACCAGAGTCTAACAATGCCTGTGAATGAAAATAATTGATTATTGCAGGAAGTGTGGTACTGTTAGCGGGAGATTTAAATGACGATGCGCCCACCGAGACTCCCAAGTTCATCGGCGGGCGGAACCCTTTTACCGGACATGTAGCCGCCATGTGCCCCGGCCTGCCACAATACAGACAGAGTCCATTAGACAGACGACGATTTCTCTCACCAGCAGAGATACGAAACTTTCCCAGTTGCATGGGCTCTTCGGTGGGCATATCCGAAGCAGACTCCCCTAGTTCAGACAACAGATGGCGAAATGATCGACGCAGATCTCTCTGCCGATGGCGAGACTCAACCCTCAGGGCCAGGTCGATGGCAGCCTCCAGTGACGTGGGTGGCTCCCTGAGTGCAATCTCGTCTGGAACCGCTGTTGTGAGACCCTTGAGAAACTGAGCTCTTAAAGCAGCATCGTTCCAGTTGCAGCAAATAGCAAGCGTCTTAAATTTGATGGCAAAGTCAGTAACAGAGTCATTACGTTGCCGTAATCTCACCAATTCAGCCGCAGCCATGTCTCCCTTGGGTGAACGGTCAAATAAGTTCAACATTTCCTCCTCTAGAGCCTCAAATGAAAGCGTAAATGGAGCCTTAGCCCCCCAGGCAGCCATACCCCAGTCTCTCGCTCTCCCAGTGAGTAACGTCAGAACAAAAACCACCTTGGAAGTGGATGATGAGACGCGACGGGGTTGGAGCGCAAAAACGAGAGAGCACTGTTGCAAAAAGGATCGGCATGTGTTGGAATCACCGTCGTAGGTGGGAGGTGTCGCCATGTGTGGCTCCCGCTCAGTCGATGCGGCTCCTCCAGATGTAGCTGGAAGTTCACTGAGTGAAGCAACTCGGTCCAACCGTTTACTCCTTAAGTTGTTCAGAGAATAGGTTGAAATCTCTGGCCGCAGCATTCAATAATGATGAGTGTTGTTCAATGACCGCCCCCTGCTGGTGAAGGGCGGTCTGCACCTCCAAACTCTCCGAACTCGCTGACTCCATAGGTGGCGCGCTCATCTGTCACAATAACGTTCGGAGTCAAATGCAAGTTAACAATGTTTATTGAGAAAAGGAGAGATGGAGAGCAAAGTCAATAGTTTAGAACCACACACGGCAATCACCCTCGACTCACTCTGGATGGAATCACTACTGCCGGTATGAAGCACACCCAGCAGTAGGAGAGAGTGAGTCGGCACTACAGAATAGTCCAGTTCAGATCTTGAAGAGAGAGAGCCACCCACACTAACAGTCGAAAACGCCAGCACAATCACCACACGCGACAGAGGGTATGAAGCACGCACAACTGAAGGTGGGTGAAAGGCGGAGATGGAAGATGTTAATCCAAAGTTTTCAGACTGGATGTAATCCACTGCGGAAGCTGATGTGGCTGATGCAACCCGGAAGTAACTGGTGTACCGCCTAAATACAAGGCGAACCAGCTGTTCCGAGAAACAATCAGAGTCAATAGAGTTCATATAATCCACAATGGTGAAACCTGTATAATCCACTCACGGGTGATGGTGATAGCCGATGAAAACCGGAAACGACTGGTGTACCGCCTGAATACGAAGCGAACCAGCTGTTCTGAGAAACAATCAGAGTCAATAGAGTTCCAGTTATAATCCACAAGTGAGTTATATCCGGGTGAAGACGAGCCTCCGGATGCCGTAATCCAACCCTGGGGTAACTGGAGAGAAAACAAAGAAACGACCGACAAGACAAGGCAGGGCAGCTAGACTGTGACCAAACAAATGAGCGCGCGACGAGAGACAGGACGACGTGCAATATAAAGGAAAAGGTAAACGAGACACCACCGGTGAACAATTACCGAAACGAGCGGGCGGAGCTAGTGAACACATGAGGAACCGTCACCACAGGTAAACAAACACACACATACCCCACACACACACCCAGCCAACATGTATATGTGGGCCCCACATGGGTTTTACTTGGGCTACATGGGTACCAAGTGGGCATGGTCCTATTATGGGCATCTTATATGGGACTCACTTGGGTTAGTGTAGTAGGCCCCACATGGGTTAAAAAACATAGGCTCCCTATATGGGTCCTAGTTGGGATGTTAATGGGAAATGAGGGCATGGGCTCATAATAGGAAACACATATGGGGCCCTCTTGGGCAACCAATATGGGTCTAAAATTGGCTAACACAATAATTCCCAAAAAGGTTTCTTATATGGTTCAAAAGTGGGACCCACATAGGTTATGATTATATGTGATTTGAATAAGGAAACACAAATGGGACCCTTTTGGCCAAACCATATGGGTCCAACATGGGCAAACACAATTATTCCCATATAGGTTCCTTATATGGGTCCAAAGTGGGACCCACATAGGTCACCTATATATGTGTTTTGAATAAGGAAACACATATGGGACCCCTGTGGCCAAACCAGATGGGTACAACATGGGCAAACACAATTAGTCCCATATAGGCTACTTATCTGGGACGAAAGTGGGACCCTCGTAGGTCAAATTTCTGTGTATTGAATAAGGAAACTCATATGGGGCCCTTTTGGCCAAACCATATGGGTACAACATGGGCAAACACAATTATTCCCATATAGGCTCCTTATATGGGCCCGAAGTGGGACCCACATAGGTCACCTGTATATGTATTTGAATAAGAAACACATATGGGACCCTTTTGGCCGAACCATATGGGTACAACATGGGCAAACACAATTATTCCCAAATAGGCTCCTTATATGGGCCCAAGGTGGGACCCACATAGGTCACCTGTATATGTGTTTTGAATAAGGAAACACATATGGGACCCTTTTGGCCAAACCATATGGGTACAACATGGGCAAACACAATTATCCCCATATAGGCTCCTTATATGGGCCCAAAGTGGGACCAACATAGGTCACCTGCATATGTGTTTTGAATAAGGAAACACATATAGGACCCTTTTGGCCAAACCATATGGGTTCAACATGGGCAAACACAATTATTCCCATATAGGCTCTTTATATGGGCTGAAAGTGGGACCCACATAGGTCACCTGTATATGTGTTTTGAATAAGGAAACCCACATGGGACCCTATTGGACAAACCATATGGATACATCATGGGCAAACACAAATATTCCCATATAGGCTCCTTATATGGGCCAAAAGTGGGACCCACATAGGTCACCTGTATATGTCTTTTGAATAAGGAAACACATATGGGACACTTTTGGCCAAACCATATGGTTACAACATGGGCAAACACAATTATTCCCATACAGGCTCCTTATATGGGCTAAAAGTGGGACCCACATAGGTCACCTGTATATGTCTTTTGAATAAGGAAACACATATGGGACACTTTTGGCCAAACCATATGGTTACAACATGGGCAAACACAATTATTCCCATACAGGCTCCTTATATGGGCTGAAAGTGGGACCCACATAGGTCACCTGTATATGTGTTTTGAATAAGGAAGCACATATGGGACCCTTTTAACCAAACCATATGGGTACAACATGGGCAAACACAATTATCCCCATATAGATTCCTTATATGGGTCCAAAGTGGGACCCACATAGGTCACCTGTATATGTGTTTTGAATAAGGAAACACATATGGGACCCTTTTGGCCAAACCATATGTGTCCAACATGGTCAAACACAATTATTCCCATATAGGTTCCTTATATGGGTCCAAAGTGGGACCCACATAGGTCACCTGTATATGTGTTTTGAATAAGGAAACACATATGGGACCCTTTTGGCCAAACCATATGGGTTCAACATGGGCAAACACAATTATTCCCATATAGGCTTTTTATATGGGCTGAAAGTGGGACCCACATAGGTCACCTGTATATGTGTTTTGAATAAGGAAACCCACATGGGACCCTATTGGACAAACCATATGGATACATCATGGGCAAACACAAATATTCCCATATAGGCTCCTTATATGGGCCAAAAGTGGGACCAACATAGGTCACCTGTATATGTCTTTTGAATAAGGAAACACATATGGGACACTTTTGGCCAAACCATATGGTTACAACATGGGCAAACACAATTATTCCCCATACAGGCTCCTTATATGGGCTAAAAGTGGGACCCACATAGGTCACCTGTATATGTCTTTTGAATAAGGAAACACATATGGGACACTTTTGGCCAAACCATATGGTTACAACATGGGCAAACACAATTATTCCCATACAGGCTCCTTATATGGGCTAAAAGTGGGACCCACATAGGTCACCTGTATATGTCTTTTGAATAAGGAAACACATATGGGACACTTTTGGCCAAACCATATGGTTACAACATGGGCAAACACAATTATTCCCATACAGGCTCCTTATATGGGCTGAAAGTGGGACCCACATAGGTCACCTGTATATGTGTTTTGAATAAGGAAGCACATATGGGACCCTTTTAACCAAACCATATGGGTCCAACATGGGCAAACACAATTATCCCCATATAGATTCCTTATATGGGTCCAAAGTGGGACCCACATAGGTCACCTGTATATGTGTTTTGAATAAGGAAACACATATGGGACCCTTTTGGCCAAACCATATGTGTCCAACATGGTCAAACACAATTATTCCCATATAGGCTCCTTATATGGGCCGAAAGTGGGACCCACGCAGGTCACATGTCTGTGTTTTGAATAAGGAAACACATATGGGGCCCTTTTGGCCAAACCATATGGGTACAACATGGGCAAACACAATTATTCCCATATAGGCTCCTTATATGGGCTGAAAGTGGGACCCACATACATAGGTCACCTGTATATGTGTTTTGAATAAGGAAACACATATGGAACCCTATTGGCCAAACCATATGGTTACAACATGGACAAACACAAATATTCCCAAATAGGCTCCTTACATGGGCCGAAAGTGGGACCCACATAGGTCACCTGTATATGTCTTTTGAATAAGGAAACACATATGGAACCCTATTGGCCAAACCATATGGGTACAACATGGGCAAACACAAATATTCCCATATAGGCTCCTTATATGGGCCGAAAGTGGGACCCACATAGGTCACCTGTATATGTCTTTTGAATAAGGAAACACATATGGGGCCCTTTTGGCTAAACCATATGGGTACAACATGGGCAAACACAATAATTCCCATATAGGCTCCTTATATGGGCCGAAAGTGGGACCCACATAGGTCACCTGTATATGTCTTTTGAATAAGGAAACGCATATGGGGCCCTTTTGGCCAAACCATATGGGTACAACATGGGCAAACACAATTATTCCCATATAGGCTCCTTATATGGCCCGAAAGTGGGACCCACATAGGTCACCTGTATATGTCTTTTGAATAAGAAAACGCATATGGGGCCCTTTTGGCCAAACCATATGGGTACAACATGGGCAAACACAATTATTCCCATATAGGCTTCTTATATGGTTTAGAAGTGGGACCCACATAGGTCACCTGTATATGTGTTTTGAATAAGGAAACACATATGGGACCCTTTGGGCCAAGCCATATGGGTAAAACATGGGCAAACACAATTATTCCCATGTAGGCTTCTTATATGGGTCTGAAGTGGGACCCACATAGGTCATGAGTTTATGGGTTTTGAATGAGGATACACATTTGGGACCCTTTCGGCCAAACCATATGGGTACAACATGGGCAAACACAATAATTCCTATAAAGACTCCTTATATGGGCCCAAAGTGGGACCCACATAGGTCATGAGTATATGGATTCTAAATAAGGAAACACTTATGGGACCCTTTCTGTCAAATCATATTAGACCAAAATGGGCAAACACAATCAGTCCCATACAAGCTCCCGACATGGACCCCCATATGTAATTGTCATGTCATGCCCTGTTTTAAACAGGGATCCTGAAAGGTTTATGCCTATGTTTTCAGACTGTCTTACTTCACAAACCATGGTGACGCTAAAAGCAAGACATGTAGCCTAATAGTTTATGAAGTCCCAAAGGACTGCAGGATAACTTCTAAGTAAAGACGGCTGCATCAATGTAACAGAAGCCTTGCATTTTTTACCCAAAGCTTGTATTAGTGCATTTAAAATGTTATTTGTAATATGATGACAAAACATTGCAAAAATTAGTTAGGTTCAGGCTCAGGTTAAAATTTTCCTGCAAGTCTAAAGCGATCTAACATAATTAGCAAAAGTGAGAAAGAGACCATATTCACCGTATTCTGATATCTAGACCAATCAGTTTTCACTGTGGGCAGGCTTACAATCAACCTCTCTCTTCAGCTCAGTAAACCACTGTACAGTAGTTTATTTACAATGTACAGTAAATGACAGAGTGTCCAAAAAAAACACTGGAAAATAATACAATATTTACTTTATTTTTCAAGTACATAAAAGTGTATCTGTGTGTAAACCCTCTGCTTTTAAACAAAACAAAAACATTTGATCCTATCTTTATTTGTTCCTTTTTATCTTATTTTAAATATGTGTAGTTTTTTATAAATATAGGGTCAAAGGAGTTTAAGGTGTCCTTCATAATTGTACATATATTTTATAGCTGTTAAAAGAGCAACCATATTAAAGTAGGCTAATAAACAATATAACACAATATATAATTTATATTGATGATTTAATTATTTTAAATGTATGTTTTTTTTTGCGGGGGCTTGTTGGTGAGCTTCCTTCCCAATCAGTTTTTGTAGGGTGGGATGTCTGAGTGTAATTTTAATAAATTAAACAGTCAAAACTGCACAAAAATCTTTTATTTACATTGTCTCCAATGTTTGCTATACTGAGAGGATTTGTTCATATGTAGAACTAATTTTATGTTTTGATAGATACTAAGTGAATTATCACAATACACCAAAGGCCTCTATCATGCTCTGGCCAGACCTTCAATACTGAAAGTGTTTAGAATGTTTAGCCAACATTGAGACAAGCTGAGTCATGCTGAGTCCATGAGTTTAGGCCCATGAGAAGAGCATTGAGCAACTAGGCTCTCCTGATTTTGCCAAGTGGTTGATGTCCTCAGGGCAACTTTATGTTGACCCGGGGGTAACATTTCAATCAACCAATCAGATTTCAGAAATAAGTTTACAGTTTGTTTCACCAACTATGGTGTGGTGCAGGGGTGGCTGGTGACTTCTCTTGTGAAGGATTCAAAAATTTGTGTTTGGGGTGTCATGTGTGTTGCTCATCATGTCAAAATATGTGTTTGTTGCGTCATGTGAACCATGTGCATCATGCATCGTGCCTGCTGGACACACATCGAAAGGATTTGTAATTAAAGAGGCGCTCACAAAATACTTGCAAGACACTACACTAAATTCATGCCACACACATGACAGGCTACATGTTGTGATGAGATTTGCATCATGTGCCCTCGATAAAGAAGTCACCACGCGGCCGTCACTGCGTAAATGGCTACTGGATTTTATTTATTTGGGGTCTATGGGCTACAGTTTTCCAAAATATACCCTTATGAAAATTAAATAATTAAATTAAATTAAATGGTTTACTACAGTTTAAACAAAAAAAAAAAACATACTCTAGTAAAACCATGGTTTTGCCAATAGTAGGCCTAATCAATACCAAAAAACATTTTACTGTACCACAAAAAAACATGCTTAATTTTCGTTAGCTAGGCTGTCTCTTTTTTCAATGGGCTATTATACTTTCATGTAGAAAATTAACCATGGTTTTACTATAGTTAAAACAAAAACAAAAAACATAATAGAACCATGGTTTTGCTAGTAACCAATACACCAAAAAAACATGTTTACACTTTTACCACAATAAAACCATGGTAAATTTTCGTAAGGGCTATATGCACATTGTGTTTTGGGGTATATTTATGCAGATACAGGCCCATACAAATTCTAAACCGTAGACATTGTGTGTGTGTGTGTTTGTGTGTGTGTACGTGTATTGCAATAAACTCGAATTATATGTGTATCCTACAGAAAATGCAGTATTAATGCTAAAAAGTGATTTGTCCTGCATCATCACTATGTTGTATTCGTTTAAAAAAACGGCGCCAAGAAAGAAAGGACATGCGCATTGTTCTCCTCCTGAGCCAGTTAACGTAGAGCTGGTACATTGCTGTCTTCACTGGAGTGCTGCAAGCTCGAAGTGTGGTGAGTAGATCTGTTTTATTACAATATATGACATTAAACTGTTGATAAAAAGTATATTCAAGTAGTCAAACATTAAAATATTCTTGGATGTTATTCTAAATCAGTGGCGAAGCTCGCCGGGATAACGTTTGGTGAATGCGTACGGTCGAGGTTGCGAAAATCAACCTTGTGTTTAAATTGTTAGGGTTTTAAAACATTACATTTACTCTGTTAACGTAACATTTACTTAAGAAGCGCTTTAGGATAACAGTTATAGTGGGTATTTTTACTTTTACTCGTAACTCGATGATATTTCTATTGACATGCCCTCAGTTTTGCACGACGCACGATGCAGTACGAAACGCGAACTTCAGATTATTATTATTATTTCATAATTTGCCGAAGCATTTGATTTGTGAATGAATGACTCTTTTGAACGAGTCGGTTCTTCACAAAATATTGCAAATGAATTACTGTTTTGTACCGGGTCGATTCTAAACTAGCTATTGATTGAACGGTTTGAATCAGTTTGAATGATTTGTTCCGTGTGCTGCAAGATCTGAATCATCTGTACATCTGCAGGCTGCAGCACTTCTCGCTCGTAACGTGAAACTTAAAAACACGCCAAGGAGTGGATGCAAGTGAACTATCAATCTACTGAAACAGAAGCGGGAAATGTATTCGAAGACGAAAATGCTCGCGCGACCTGTGCGTCAGACCCGGATAAACGCACGCGAGCTGACAAAGTAAGTTAACGCGCTTTCAGAAATGTTCACTTGAATCACAGCAGGAAGAAAATCCATCGACGATTGGCGTCTGATTCGCTCTAAAAAGTAATGTTTGTTCAGATGTGAGTGCTTTTTGTGACACATTAGTTTGATAATATTAGATAACACGAATTACTGTATTTTTACTCAAGTAAAATATTGACTGCTGTCCCCTCCTATGGAAATCACGTTTTCGTTTGGCTGCATCTAGTAATAGGTATGTTGCTAACTCCGCGGAAGTCACCAGGTCAAGATGGACTTACAACTAACTTTTATCGTTATTTCTGGTCTGATATAAGAGAATTGCTCTTTGGAGCACTGTCGGAGTGTTTAGAAAGAAATACATTACTAACAACAATGAAACAAGCTATAATTGTGTTATTACCAAAACCAAAAAAAGATAAAACTTTTATGGATAATCTAAGGCCAATTACGTTACTTAATGTGGACTACAAAATATTCACTACTGCTTTAGCTAGTAGACTTAAAAGTGGTATAGGTACAATTATTAGTGAAACACAATCTGGTTTTCTTCCAAATCGATTAATACACAATAACATTCGGCTGGTCTTAGATTTATTAGATTATTCACATCTGCTAGAGGATGATGGAATAATATTATTTCTAGACTTCTTTAAAGCTTTTGACAAACTTGAACATCATTTTATTTTACATTCCCTGCAACATTTTGGCTTTGGGAGAAAATTTATTAATATAATTTCAATGTTATACAAACAAATTACAAGTGCTGTTTTACTTCAATCAGGCACTACAAAGAGATTTGATATTAATAGGGGAATTCGTCAGGGTGACCCAGTTAGCCCACTTCTTTTCTTACTTTCTGTTGAGTTACTAGCATTGTATATTAAAAATAATGAAGATATAAAACCTCTAAATGTTTTGGGTAGATCTTTGGTAATTACACAACTAGCAGATGATACAACCTTATTTTTAAAGGACTATGATCAAATACCTAATGCTTTAAAAGCTGTATCTTGTTTTTCTGATGCTTCAGGGTTATATTTAAACTTGAAAAAATGTGAGATATTAACTATTCGTGACAATGCACAAGATTTAATTTATAACATCCCAGTCAAAAATGAAATCACATACTTGGGAATAAGTATTACAAAAGTTTTAAGGGACAGGGAAGTAAATAATATTCAAGTTATTGTACAAAAAAATAAAAACATATTGAATAGCTGGTTACAACGAAATATTTCCATATTTGGAAGAATTTTATTAACAAAAATGGAAGGGATATCAAGACTAATTTACCCAGCATATTCATTGGCAATTCCCGAAAGGTGCATTAAGGAAATCAATCAAATTCATTATAACTTTATCTGGAACAATAAACAACACATGATTCGAAAGAGTGATATGGTAAAATTGACAGAAGAAGGAGGGATGAATGTAATTGATTTTGGGGCAATGAATGGAGTTATTAAATTAAGATGGTTACAATCATTTGTAAAAGATGAAAAATCTATATGGTTTAGTCTTCCTTTTCATCTTTTACAAAGGGTAGGGGGAATTTCTTTTCTATTAAGATGTGATTTTGAACCATTAAAACTGCCTTTTAAGTTATCTGATTTTCATATGCAGGTGTTACTATACTGGAAAATGCTGTACAAACATAATTTCTCTCCACACAAGGCTATAATTTGGAATAACAGATGTATTTTACATAAAAGGAAATCTTTATTTTATAAAGACTGGATGGAAAAAGGAGTTTGGGCTGTTATACATTTAATGGATGAAGATGGTAATATGTTGAGTTATGATAATTTTAAGACCAAGTTTAATTTGGAATGTTCATATAGACAATATTCTGTAGTTATCAAAGCTATTCCTGTAGCTTTGAGAAATCTAATCAAAGGTATATTACAATATTCTTCTGTAATACCCACACCTCTGGAATTGTTTGTTGACAAATATAATTTTTTAGATGAAAACTGTAATAACAAGGTTTTGAGATCACTTATTACAAAAGAATATTTTCCTCTTCCTGTTAAAAGAAAGAATCTATCTTCAAGGTTTTCCATAGCTGACACTATTAAAGTTAGAACTAGATACTTATCATTTCCTTTGTTACCTAAAATGAAAGAAGTACATTTCAAGACAATTAATGATATTTATCCATGTAATGAATTTTTAAGAATACGGTTTAATTTGGAAACCAATGCATGTACATTTTGTCAAAAAGATATTGAGTCTCAGGAACATTTATTTTATAACTGTACAGTTGTTAAGTCCTTTTGGGACAGATTGTATGAGTGGTTGGAGACAAAAAATGTAATACCTGCTTTTGACTATCATAATGTTAAATTTGGGGTTTTTTTGGACAACAAAGACATTGAATTTTTGTGTAATAATGTGTTGATTGTAGCCAAATTTTATCTACACAAATGTAGATTTGTTAAAGTTTCTCCTTGTTTTGAGTCATTTAAAAATGACTTTATAATTTTATTTAAGTCCATAAAAAAACTAAAAATGAGGAATGCCTTAAAACTCTCTAAACTACTGGAAAAATATATGGATTAACCCCCCCGGGAATTTAATTTACTCAGTTATAATTAGGGATGTCCCGATCAGGTTTTTTTGCCCTCGAGTCCGAGTCCGAGTCATTTGATTTTGAGTATCTGCCGATACCGAGTCCCGATCCGATACTTCTATAATACATAAAAAAGAATAAAGAAGAGCGATAAACAGAACCAGGATGTTCCTTATGTCATGCCGCACGCATTGCTGTTTCTGTGTGGAGTCAAAAGAGTCTAACTCTGTGCCAGCGCATAATTATAGATGTGTTAAAAAATAATTAGAATATTTATGGTATATATACAGGGGTTAAATTGGGATTTGTTTTGTGGGGATGCTCTGTTGGGAGGGAGGGTTCGAGGGGTAGCATGTTTAATCCTGATGACAGCAAATTGGTAAATGGTGTGTTTCAATTACATTTTGTACCTCTGATAGGATTTTATAAGTTTCAGTTTTAAAGCTGTGCCACATGTTGACCCAAACTTTAAAACCTGAACTTTAAATTATGCAAATCTATGAGTCTGACACCCTATATGCATTTGTTGCACATGTCATCATTATGCACAATTGATCAAACTTAGAAGGAAGTTATAAGACTTAACCTCCTTGACAAATTCTAGGCATAAGATAGGCTACCCAAAAAGACTCAATTAACAAGAAAAACAACATACTGATTCAGCAATATGTCTTATAAAATAGCCATAGAGATTCCCTAAGCTGGTCAGCAATTAGTTAAAAAATACCTATAGTTAGGTCGTAATTAATCTGTATAATCAAAATACATTATTTTATTAAACTATACAATCAGTTGTATCCAGTTATCTAGTTAACATATTGTAATGAGATGAGTGACATGGCTATACATACTTTAATACTTTGTTTCTAGACTTCTATTAAGTTTTTTTCGACGTGGGCACCATTCTTACCTCTCTCTCTCTCTATCTCTCATCTCTCCAGTATCCTGCGCGAATGCGCGTTCTTGAGGTTCTGAGTGAGACGCGGAGCTGCGTCTGAGCACATGATGACAAAACGATCAACGCGTCGTTTAAATGAGCGGTAAAAACTCGGTTTTGTCGTGGGTTCCTTGCACGCACGAGTGTGAAGCTTATGAATGAAAACACGTCAATAGGCTTGCTCGACTTCATGCGGGGCCGCAACAATGGGCAGCCGGGTGACGTCAAACTACCGCGCGAGTGTTCCGCGAAATCATACGGAGGCGTTTGCTTTTAAATCGCTCTCGCGGAACTTTGAGGTCATCCGGCTGCCGGTTCTTGTGACGCCGCATGAAGTCGAACACGCCTATTTTCTTCTTGTCAGTTCACACGAACCAGCGCAGCGCGTACACTGGCGCGGAGCAGAGCGAGACCTTGATGGATTTTAAACCCTGCATATGTATCCGAGTCTTGATCGGGAGGTGACGTCCGATTCCGATCGAGTCCGAAATCACGTGATCGGGGCCGATTTCCGATCATGTGATCGGATCGGGACATCCCTAGTTATAATTTGCTTTTCATGTTTTATTCCTTTATTATTTATTTATATATTTTTTCTTTATTTTATATTATTTACAATATGCTGCTTGGTTTTTTGTTAAGGCCTATCATCGGTGAAATGTTAATGCCTTTTTGTTATTCAGACTGATTCAATAAAAAAAAAAAAAAAAAAAAAAAAAAAAAAAAAAAAAATGTTGCTAACTCCGCTGTCGCGGCTGATTTTTTTGGTTCCGCTCAACGAAACCCAAGATTTCCTCAGGCGGCGCGCGGTGTTGTGGAAAATAATGCTTCTGTTGGTTTGTTGATGGTGAAATTTCTGAGTTTTAATTCTTAACATCACCGGAAGAAGCATAGGTACCTTCTCGTTTTCAGTCACCACCTTTTATGTTTCACTGCTGGCCGTGCGAGCTCGCCAAAGTCTGTTGTTTGTAAAATCATCGCTGTTTTTACTGAAGTTGAGTAAAGACATTCTTGAAATTGTAAAGACATTTAGTTTAATTGCTAAACTACAAGTGGACGAAATTTTAATAAATTTGAACGACTACCAAAGGTGGTTTTACCTCTACCAAAATCTGCTTGAATGGTAAAGAATGGGGAGCAGCCGTATAGCCATGCAGTAGATGTCTGTATATAGACTGAATAAAGAGTGTTATTTGGTGTAATTAGTGGTTTGTTTTTTTATATATCTGACTTTTCAGAAGTAGAATATGTAGAGGATATGGCAAACAGCTTATCCTGAAAGATTCAGGTCAATATCTTAAAATTTTAAAAACTTATAGCTAAAAACGTCATAATTTTCATGATTCGGTCACACATTTTCTTGAATTTTAATGGAAAACATGGGACCAAATAAAGTGATGATTTTCGAGTTTCAAATGGCCAGTACTTTGTTATTCTTTAACCCACATGATCTTGGTCTCATTTAAAAGCTTTTTTCAAGCTCTTTCTATCTGAACAACTCGTTTTAGCATTTAACCATTTTGAAAATTTTAGCAACATACCTACTAGTAAGAGCACTATTTTGTTTGCTCAGTTTGATCACTGATATCTATTACAAGTTTTAATGTCATTTTGGATGTAGGGAAGCAATTAGGTGCAGCGTTATAACAAGACTATTGACTTCTATGCCTACCTTTACATGAATTTTTTTTTAGCGTACATACTGTATAGTATAGACTTGGTTAGTGAACTTTAACAGTAGCTGTTAACTCATATAATTTTGTCATTTTTATGGATTTTTTTCAGATCCTGAGTAGCTGTTATTCAACATAAACACATTTCCGCACACATGAAGATGGATGACGATACTTCATCTTAAAATGAAACTTATGTTTATCAGCTTACCCCCAGGCCATCCAAGAGGTAGGTGACTTTGTTTCTTCAGTAGAACACAAATGTAGATTTTTAACTCCAACAGTTTCAGTCTGTCAGTTGTATAAGTGGATGGTAACAAAAACCGAAAGAGAAAAAAAACATGCACAGACAAATCCAAATAAAACCCTGCAGCTCGTGACGACACATCCGTGTCCTACTTAAGACACAAAACCTTCGGTTTGTGCGAGAAACCGAACAGTATTTATATCATTTTTTACCTCTAATACAACATTATCCCCAGAGAAACGGCAGCCCCTACGCCCTCATTCTGTGCACCCGATACAGTAGGTGGCAGTATGCACCTATGAAGTTGTTTTGCAACCCGCTATTAAACATTAGATGAATAAGAAGGTGATGTGTGAATGCGCGTGTTTCATTTTAAGATGAACTATCGCTATAAACAGGCCCATTGGCTGCCTACATATTATAATAAGCTGTTTTAAATTTCAAATGTTCAATGCCTTATTGCACCGAGCCCAACCCGAACATAATTTCTAAATATCTATCCGAACCCGGCCCGTCGGGTACCGTCGGGTCCCGCTGGCTCGGTTCGAGTATCCATCCTTTAATACCTACTGTATGCCAAAGACTGTCATTGTAAAAAGTACAAATGTGCCATTTTTAATATTTCTTTATCTTAAAAATTTATTTGGTTTTGCAGATGCTCTTAAGAACAACGCCCTGATGTCCAAGGTCAACCAGCAAGAAGCTGAGAAGGCACTGCCAAAATGGTTTACTGGGGCAAGGGACAGAGGAGGACAGAGAGCATCAAGAATGCAGAAAAGGATGTCTGTTTGAGAAAGGTTAAAACTACAGTTGTTGATTTGAACTGTTGTAGTTCTTTAATTTTTCTTAAAGGAAAACACAATAATTTTTCAATATTTACCATGTTCTTCCCTCAACTTAGATGAATTAATACAAACCTCTCTTTTCTCAATGTGTGCACTTAAAGGTGGGGTGCACAATTTCTAAAAAAAAACGTTTTGGAAAAGGGAGACAGGCCGACTATCAAAACACACTTGTAGCCAATTAGCAGCATGTCTACTAAATGACATCGTTGCCTGGGTTGCGTATGTGTGGGGCGGGTCTATCAAAAGAAGGTCCAGATTCTATTAGGGTAAGGGTGTGTTTGTTTAGATGATTTTAAATATCAACATTGGCTTTCATGCACCCTGCCTTTATTTGTTGTAAAGTGTGGCGTGAATGTGTTAGCATTTAGCCAAGCACCATTCATTCATTAGGATCCAAACAGGGATGAATTTAATAGCCACCAAACACTTCCATGTTTTCCCTATTCAAAGACTGTTACATGAGTAGTTACACGAGGAAGTATGGTAAAAAATATAACTATATTGTATGGCGGAAGAGCACTTTGTTTGTAGCACTCGACCTTGGGCACAGTAACATCATCACTCCTGACTACTCCCCCTCTTGCTTAAACTACAGTCAACATAACCAACATGCCTGTACTAATGTTAGTACATTGAGCAGACTCTGCGAAATATCAAGTTAAGTTTAGGTGTACGCATTGGGGGGGGAGAGATATGTATTTATTTGGCTGGGTTGATGGAGGAACATGGTAAAATATTGAAAAACTGTGTTTGTAATTATCTTACTTTCATTTACTTTTAAGGGCCCCATTTCAATAATTTTTTAAAGGGGCCATGGCATGAAAATCTGACTTTTTCCATGTTTAAGTACTACAATTGGGTCCCCAGTGCTTCTATCAACCTAGAAAATGTGAAAAAGATCAACCCAGTAACTTCCATTCTCTGCAAGCATGTGAAAAAATAGGTAGTTGAAATTTGGCTCTCCTTATGATGTCAGAAGGAGCTCTTATTATAATAATACCACACCTTAATCTGCACTATCCAACCACAGCACTGCCATTTAGTGCAGAGAGGGAGAGACAGAGAAAAAAATTCACAGCACAATTAAGTTTCAATTTCAACAAACCACCATCATTGTTATCAGTGTTTGAATTTCATCAGCTCATTTGCATTTTAAAGTAGGGATGCACCGAAATGAAAATTCTTGGCCAAAACCAAAAAAAGGAAACCAAGGCCGAAAAACCGAAACACCGAAAGAAATTATTATGCCAATTATAAGTACAATTGCATTTATGGCTATCACTGTGTACTAACTTTACTAGGGGTGTGTGATGGATAAAAAAAACCTTACAGTTCGGATCACATTACAGTTTTTGAGGCACAGATCAGATTATTTTTCGGATCAGCAAAAAGCAGGTGGGAAAAAATCTAATAAACAATAAAGAAATTGCAAACATTTACAAAAAAGAACAAAGTTGTACATTAATAAGGTCTGAAATTAGCATTAGGTACAGAAATCAAATTAAATGAATCATAACACAATAAATTAAATGTATTATTATTTTTAGAGCTATTTGTCTCTTTGTCATGGGTTGTTTGATTAACATTAATGACACAGACTTAAGTAGGTTAATCTGACTGTAATCTATACATACACTTAAGACATAAACAAATGTTTTTATTAGAAAAAGAATACTGTGGAGATAATTTTGTTTATATGTGCCCTGTCAATAACAGAGAGATTTTATGTTTGCTTGTTTTTTTTTTTTTAAACGCGTTTCTCTCGTATGTGCACTATTAAACGCGCGCGCACACATAGAGAACGAGGGTGGATCCCAAACAGCGCAACAGTCGCTCCACATAAAAACGTTACGTTGTGTTTCGTTGCTTTATTCGCCGAATGTATGTTAATGGATTACAGTATGAGACACATTAGAGCGACTCTCTCTAAAGTTTACACATCAAGACATGCTTAATCTTTGCAGACGCGTGCAAACAGCTCGACCGTGAGTGAAACCTGCTTGAGCACGAAGGGGAGGGGTGGGAGACGACTGATCACCGTGAGTGAAACCTAAGCGCTAGTGCACGGATGGGAGGGGCGCAGTTAACATTCATTTTCGGTTGACTTTTTCGGCTGGATTTTTTATTTCGGCCGAAACAGATAATGCCATTTTTGACCGAAAATTTCGGCGACCGAAATTTCGGTGCACCCCTATTTTAAAGGACACACCCAAAACAGCACATTTTTGCACACACCTACAAAGTCGCTATTTTAACATGCTATAATAAATTATTTATATGGTATTTTGAGCTAAAACTTCACATTTGTGCTCTGGGGACACCAAAGATGTATTTGACATCTTAAAAAGGTCTTGTGAAATGGCCCCTTTAAGATGTAAAATAAATCTTTGGTGTCTCCAGAGTACATATATGAAACTCTAGCTCAAAATATCGTATATATGAAGAGTTTGGTTCCAAAACGCGATAAACGCCATTTTTGAAAAAAATGAGTTACTGCCAAAATCAGTATTATATCAGGTCAGTAGTTAAAAGTAAATAATTAATTTTACGCAAAATCCAATACCCGCCGTGATATTCTGTCATCTTTTCTCCCTTTTTTCCCAAAATGCGACAAACGCCAATACTCCTTTTTTACAGACCGCAATAAATCCATTTCTGATATTACAGCGCACCAGTCACGCAATGTAAACAAACATGGCGGCGCGCTGAGTACACGGAGTCCTAGTTTTCCTCATCTACTTTGTACTTCGTGATCAACAAACAAAACAAAATAATACTTTAATAGCATTGCCAAACCTGTGATGGTTTTCTGTGACGGGAAAGAAACGTAAGCCATCAACAGCTAATATTTCCGCGAGAGGCACTCGGTTGCTTGTTCTCCAGACAGCATCAAGCTTCTCATGCTAAAACATTGTGTTCTTAATATAACAAAGTAAGTGTTTTGGTTAATGCCATTAATGTTTATTTTTTAATAATTGTATACCACTAGTCAACTAAATAAATATAAAATGGTAAAGATGAATGCACATTTATACATTGATTTAATAGATTTATAGCATTTTGAAATAAAAAACTGTCATGGATTTATTGCATTTTGTGGAAAAAATAATTCGTTTTTATAATAAATCTTTAAAAATCAAGTTATGGATTTGAATTTTTTATGTTTTTATAACCTAAAGATGCTATGTGAAAGTTTGTAACAGAAAATAGTGGTTGTCATCTTGTCACTTTCTTGGTATAGAAAACACGTTTTTACCGAAATTTGTCAAAATGGATTTATTGCGTTTTGGAACCAAACTCTTCATATAGATAATTTGTTATAGCAAGTTGAAATTGCCACTTTGTAGGTCCAAGCAAAACTGCGTCCTTTAAACGTGTCCTTTAAAATGCAAACACAGATCACAATGATGGTGGTTTGTTGAAATTGAAACTCAGTTGTTCTGTCAATTATTTTTTCTCACTCTCTGCACTAAATGGCAGTGCCATGTTTGGATAGTGCAGATTAAGGAGTGTTATTATTATAATAAGATCCCCTTCTGATATCACAAGGGGAGCCACATTTATATTACCTATTTTTGACATGCTTGCAGCGAACATTTTACCAGGTTTTCATGCTATGGGCCCTTTAAATATAATTTTTTTTCTAATTGTATTCGCAATATACTTATCAAAGTACATACCTCCTTATACTATATATGGTGGCAAGGAAAAATGTGAATCTTTTAGATTTTCATTTTTTTTAAATAATTTTTTCATAAAATGTGATCTGATTTCCATCTAACATAATGTGTCTAAAAAAATAACACAACTTCTGATCTTTTATGTCTTTATTGAACACACTTAGTGGCCAACCACATCAAACGTGTTTATGGAAGTTGCAGGCGCCTTTTTTGAATGATATTTTTTGGGCAGGGAGCGTTTATGCGTGCCGAACGGCTTGCGGTTTTTGCTGCCAGTCGCAGCACTTGCTTTTGAAGGAGCGCTGAGAGCGGAAAAGCGCACGACGTCATTCGCGTCTTTCCATTTTCCAATCGAATGAGGGGAGAGGCAGGCCTTACGGTGTGGTGAGGGAAGTTTACAGTGCTTTGAAGAACCGGACTCTCTCACTCTCTCCTGCGTGTTTGTGCACCTTTCACCCTCAAACAAGGTCACAGTAAACGCCCTCTTTTTAAAGTTTCTGCTAATATGACAGTTAACAGCAAAAGAGCGCTCACGCTTCAATATTTGGACGTCTCATGTGTATGCCGTTCTTCAAGTCAATCCATAAAATCTCTATTGTGTTGAGGTCTGGGCTTTGACTTGGCCACTCCAAAAGGCGGATTTTGTTTTTCTGAAGCCATTCTCCTCTGGACTTGCTCCGGTGTTTTGGGTCTTTGTCCTGTTGCATCACCCAGACATTCCTCCTACAGACATTCACACATTATCCTGAAGAATTGTCTGATAAACTTGGGAATTTATCTTCCCCTCAATGATTGCAAGCTGGCCATACCCTGATGCAGCAAAGCAGGCCCAAATCAACAGGTCTTCTCCATAATACTTTACAGTTGGGATGATGTTTTCATAATGATATTGCGTGCCCTTTCTATGCCAGATGTAGTGCTGTGTGTTTTTCCAAATAGTTCAATCTTCGTTTCATTAGTCCACAAAACATTTTGCCAAATACCACTGTTGGAATGTCAATTTGTTCTTTTGCAAATTTCAGGCGTGCAGCAATGTTCTTTTTAGTACTGTAATTAGTGACTTCCTTTGGTGTCCTGCCGTGAATACACTGCTTGTTCAGTGTTTTACGTGTTGTAGACTCAAATACAGAGAGTTCCAATAATGCCTTCAAATCTTTGCCTGTCATTCTGGGTTGTTTCTATACCTCATTAAAGGAATAGTCTACTCATTTTCAATATTAAAATATGTTATTACCTTAACTAAGAATTGTTGATACATCCCTCTATCATCTGTGTGCGTGCACGTAAGAGCTGGAGCGCGCTGCGACACTTCGATAGCATTTAGCTTAGCCCCATTCATTCAATGCTACCATTTAGAGATAAAGTTAGAAGTGACCAAACACATCAACGTTTTTCCTATTTAAGACGAGTAGTTATACGAGCAAGTTTGGTGGTACAAAATAAAACATAGCGCTTTTCTAAGCGGATTTAAAAGAGGAACTATATTTTATGGCGTAATAGCACTTTTGGGAGTACTTCGACTCGCCTGAAAAGTCCGCTCCCCTTCTCACTCTCATAATGGGAGAGGGAGGGTGTTACTGCGCCGAGTCGAAGTACTCCCAAAAGTGCTATTACGCCATAAAATATAGTTCCTCTTTTAAATCCGCTTGAAAAGCTCTACGTTTTATTTTGTACCACCAAACTTGCTCGTTTAGCTACTCCTCTTAAATGGGAGGGGCGTTGATGTGTTTGGTCGCTTCTGACTTTGTCTCTGGATGGTACCATTGAATGAATGGGGCTAAGCTAAATGCTATCGAAGCGTCGCAGCGCGCTCCAGCGCTTACGTGTACGCACACAGATGATAGAGGGATGTATCAACAATTCTTAGTTAAGGTAATAGCATGTTTTGATATTGAGAATGAGTAGACTATTCCTTTAATGAGTCTTCGTGGTGCTCTTAGTGTCATTTTGACTGGGTGTCCATCTCTTGGTAGAGTAGCAACAGTCCCAAAGCATCTCCATTTGTAGATTGTATGTCTGTAGACTGGTGAATTTCTACAGTCTTTGACATAACTTTTAACCCTTTCGAGCTCCATGTAAAGCAACAATTCTTGATTAAAGCTCTTTTGATAGCTCTTTTTGGTGAGGCATGGCCCATATAAAAAAATGAACTCCAAAAGTAAACTTTAAAGTAGCTGTAGTCCACACCTCCAAATACATTATCTTAAAGAGACTCCAGGTGTGATAAAACCTGACTCCATTTTGCTTTTTCGAGGTCTCGTTCGCTTAAAAGTTCACATACTTTTTTCACAAGCACTATGAGTTTTTAGGTTGTTCTTAAATAATTCTGTTCTTTCATGTCTTTATTGTTTTGTTTTTTTAGAACCATTATGTTTGTCAATACCCTTGACTTGATGAAGACCAGATCACATTTTATGACAAATTTATTTAGAAAGCTATGAAATTCCAAAAGGTTAATATACTTTATCTTGTTACTGTATTTCTTGAAGGACATACTTCTTTTCAAAACACTCAAGACTCTAAAAGGTTCTAAAATAGTTTTGTGCCATTGTAACAAATGTGGCATGATGGTTAGTTAAATAAAAATGGAATTTGAAAGGATTTCAGTGTCACTGTGTGCTTTACTTCTTTCTGCCCTGTTAATACAGGGCGTCATCACACTCCTCTCATTACAATACGCTAACTGGATAACACTGGATATGTCTTATTGAATATGCAGTTTACTAAAATAATGTATTTACCTGCAACAAATTAATTACAGCCTAACTATAGTTATTGTATTTACTAGCTGCTGACCTAGGATTTATAGTTATAATTTTAAAGAAATCTATATTTTGCTGTACCTTTTGTTGTGAATTGTGTCTTTTGGGGTATTTTTTGTCTAAATATAGTCAAGGGGGTTGTATGATTCTTTGGTTCACAACTTCCTATTCTGAAAGTTTGATCAATTCTGCAACAAATGTATTTATGGTAACAGACTCAAAAAGTTTTTCTTGTGTAGTTTAATGCAAGTTCAGACTAACATTTTAATTTTTTTGGTTTAACCTCTGCCACAGCTTTTCAAAGCTGAAACTCATGTAGATGTAGCAGAAACGCATACAATCCCACCAGCAACCCAGATTTTAGATCAGGTAGTCTTCGTGTAGCACCCATTTAGAGCTGTAAGATGGGTCCCAGATGGGTTTTGCTTATGTTGTACATTTGGGAACTACCTTAAAACCGAGTAAAATCCTGCATATAACCTACATGGGCAATTGACAAGGGGCAAACATGGAACCCACGGACAATCTCACTTACAACCCATATTTCATGACCATGTTGTCCCTATGTAGTACCCACATAAAACTCAAATCTGGGCCCAACATGGGCATTATGCATATTGCCCAATTGGGGCCCACCAAACACCCAGTGAAATCCTGCAGATAACCTACATGGGTAATTGACAAGGGGCAAACATGGAACCCGCGGACAATCCCACTTACAACCCATATTTCATGACCATGTTGTCCCCATGTAGTACCCACATAAAACTCAAATCTGGGCCCAACATGGGCATTATGCATATTGCCCAATTGGGGCCCACCAAACACCCAGTGGAATCCTACAGATAACCTACATGGGTAATTGACAAGGGGCAAACATGGAACCCGCGGACAATCCCACTTACAACCCATATTTCATGACCATGTTGTCCCTATGTAGTACCCACATAAAACTCAAATCTGGGCCCAACATGGGCATTATGCATATTGCCCAATTGGGTCCCACCAAACACCCAGTGGAATCCTACAGATAACCTACATGGGTAATTGACAAGGGGCAAATATGGAACCCGTGGACAATCCCACTTACAACCCATATTTCATGACCATGTTGTCCCCATGTAGTACCCACATAAAACTTAAATCTGGGCCCAACATGGGCATTATGCATATTGCCCAATTGGGGCCCACCAAACACCCAGTGGAATCCTACAGATAACCTACATGGGTAATTGACAAGGGGCAAACATGGAACCAGCGGACAATCCCACTTACAACCCATATTTCATGACCATGTTGTCCCTATGTAGTACCCACATAAAACTCAAATCTGGGCCCAACATCGGCATTATGCATATTGCCCAATTGGGGCCCACCAAACACCCAGTGGAATCCTACAGATAACCTACATGGGTAATTGACAAGGGGCAAATATGGAACCCGTGGACAATCCCACTTACAACCCATACTTCATGACCATGTTGTCCCTATGTAGTACCCATATAAAACTCAAATCTGGGCCCAATATGGGTGTCGTGCATGTTGCCCAGGTGGGGCCCACCTAGTAGCAAGTGCAATCCTGCATGAAATCCATGTGGGCAACTGGCATGAGGCCATTATGGAACCCGCGGACAATCCTATATAGGGCCCATTTTTCAGCCCAGTTCATACCCATATGGGCCCTATATACAAATGTTGGCTGGGCAACCATCGATCACCCAGCAGTCATGACAATTTCAAAGTTATATTTATGTTTACATTATTTCTGTATAAAAGTGCAGGGTTGCTTCGTAAAAAAAAATAAAAAGTATGCTGGGTTGTTTGAAACCAAGGTTTTGTCAAATAGTCATAACTCAACCACTGGGTTAAACTCAACCAGGAAAATGTCGACCATGGGTTCAAACAGCCTAGCATTTCTTTAGAGTATAGGAAATACATTTCACTAATACTTTAGATCCTTTGATGGGTTTCAGGAGCTTTTAAAACTTTATTGCACACTGATCTCCACCAAGATCACGCATCAATGTGTCTGTGATGAATGACTGTGCCAGGGTCATTAATATGAACTGCTCATTATATCACACCTAACTCTCCACATCTGATCTGGTGTTTCTGATGCTGGCACGTGAGCAGTCCCGGCGCCATGGGCGGGCTTTAGGGGGCCGGGCCCGCCCTGTGAGTCACTAGTGCCCGCCCTGGACGAACCTGCGGTCTCCCTTCACCTGTTCACCAGCTCCATGTTTTTATCAATAGGCCACTGTTATTAATTAAAAGTTATTGTTTTGTACATATATAACTCATGAATAAAAATAAAAATGTGTTTGGTCTGATTTAAAAAAAAATATTAATTAAACGAATTTGATTGGTTTGTCAGTAGTGAGCGCGGAAATGTTTGGTTGTTTGCTAAGCGCGCCACCGCTAATGTTAAGACATGATTGAGTGCTGCCTGCAGTGAGACTGACACGTTATGGTTCTGCTGTTATCTTTCACTATTTTCGCTGCTGAAACAACAAAAACAGTCAACATTGCGTCTAAAATGTAAGTGGCTTAATATTAATTATTTGTAGTGAACTGTCATTAAATCTGTCACATTTTCAACCGTGATGTGATGCTGCTTAACTGTATCATGTTGTTATTAAAAAATCCACATTTTTACCGCAGTATGTTTAACCCACTTTGTTAACACACTTTGTGTTTGCTGTGGTTATTTGTTTAACTTTGCGTTTTTACATTATGCACTTTCGGTCGCCATTGATTAAAGGATGCAGAATCATTATCCTGTTTTGGTGATTGTTATTGGCGTTTTTAATCAGACTAGGCTACTTCGGTCGAGTAAGTAAAATTCTCTTTCACTTGGCCTTTTAAAATATCCACTTGTCTCTGATATTAACCGGACAAGCGTTGATGTCGAGCCCTGCGACGCGTTTTATTTGCGTTTAGATTGCTTCAGTAAGCTAGGTCCAATCTTTACGACTTCTCCGTTGTATTGCATTAATGGAGAGGTATGTTTAGTTCTTCCTCGCTTTTTTGTCCACTTAATGCATAATTAATGATATTATGCATTGCAGTGACGTTGCTCTCATTTGTGCCCCCCCTGAAAAATGAAATGCCCGTCCGTGAATTTGTGTCTGGCGCCGGGTCTGCACGTGAGGTGTTTTCACAACCCGGTGACACCTACCTTCTGTCCTCAACGGTTCAGGAAGTGTCTGAAATGTGGGCTGTAACAGGTGGCGGTTGACAGGGTACTGCGTCTTCCTGTAGTATATTCCTCCCCTGCTTGTCTGCCGTACCGAGGAAAGACTTAAAATGATGAGTTGTCCATACCAGACACCATTGATTCTGAAAACGTTCAGTGGGAGGTCCACGATGCAAAGGACACCGGGACAATCGGGGCGTGAAAATGGGCAGAGTGGTCTGAATGATACATGAATCCCCCTGAAGGCACAGAAACTCTAAGTTTGGCTGAGGACAGGGCAGCGTTCTAGAATTTATCATTAATTAATTGACCTGGGGAGTGTTTTCTAAGTGCACTTTAAGAAGTCTGGTTAATCAGCATAAAATTACCCAGTTCTTCCAAAAATAAAAAGTCTGCCATCATCTATTCACCTTTTATGTTGATTCAAGCATGTGTGACTTCAAATGCAGTAGGAAAAATCTTTGAGTATTGCAATTAAAATGAAGTTTTATATTCAAAGAAGCATCATATAAGTATCATAGTAGTAAATCATAATATTCATTCTGTGCTACTGTATACATCTTCTGAGTCATATGGTTGTCTTTATCTTTGTTTTTACATATTTTTAAATTTTTTGGTGAGCTGTTGCTTTAATATGACAATATGAGGTCTTTTCATGGCTTTGAAAGTGAAGGCTATCACAGAAATATGTCTGCAACCTCTTTAAAAAGCATTTTATTAAACTTTTACACTGTGTATATTTCCATAACCAACATGATTTACTACTGATTTCTTCTGCCTTTCTATGTGGTGATGCAAGAGTCGACAGTTATATTATAGTCTGATGAATCATTTTGGCATTACTTTGCTATTGTTTAGCTTAAAGTGACATGCAAGAGAAAAGAGAATGGCTGCTCCTTATTCACAATACAGCTTTAGAAATGCTATAGCGTGCTCCTATTTTTCTATACGGTTGTATTAGCAATTTGTCTTTGTGGCCCCGAAATGACAGGAGAGGCCACTGAGGGCCTTTACAATACCTGTTAGTGACTACAGCACTTCCTTTATGCATAAGAAACTGCATAGCATCTGGAATGCATAAGAAACTGCATAGCATCACCCTAGCAATCACATATTAACATGGTTAAAGCCAATTAGATCACATTAGAGAGTGCATTGCTACATAAGCATAAGCGTCAGCCGATACCTTTTCGGTCGACCTTTTCTTTTCAATATTGTTTACATTGTAATTCAATGTTTGTGTTTATGTTTGCTTGTAAATTGTCTTTTTTTCTTCTTTTTCTTTTTTTCCTTTTTGAAGTTGATCGAAATAAACTTTAACTAACTTGAACTTTAACCTTAGAAACCACATACAGTATTAACATTGTAAACACCCTCAGATTACTTTAGAAACTGCATTGCTATGCCTTAGCAACACATATCTACACACTAAAAGCTACTTATAGAGCCCCTATTACATTAGTATAATCAACTTTATTTGGTGTATTTGGTGTAATACAATGTGTTTGCATGGTTTATGTTTAAAAAACACATTATTTTCCACATACCGTACATTATTGTTGCTCCTCCATGCCCTGAGTTTGGTACAAAGCTCCTCATTCTGAAAGGCGCACTGTCCTCTGATTCACCAGCTAACCTGTACATTGTGATTGGCCTGCATATCACTGTCGTCAGCCGGAAATGTGATGCTACGTACCATATTTGGGAGATCAGCTCCCAATGCAATACTGACAGGAGTTAATATCGTCTTTACTACCTTAAATATGAGCCTCATTTTATCCAGAAAATGCTGATGACCAAGTTGATCGATCAACTCTGCCAGCACGGCTTGAGCAGGACGTAACAGATTGGTAAAGTTAGGATACTAAAACATTAAAACCATGTCTAACCAAGTGATCGTAAAAACGACAAACAACAAGTGCTACTCTACACTGCTCAAAACTTTTCAATCATGGTTTAAATAGTAAGTAGTAAATTATTTTAATATAAAAACATAGACTACTTACAGGCTGTGAGTCTGAAGCGGGCGTAATTATGATAATGGCCGTCGTGTCCACGTCAACAGGCTGAGAAAGAAATTGTGTTGCCAATATCTCAGCTTTTTTAAGAGACCTGTTCTTTCATGTATTATATTGTATGTTCATATATTTAAAGAAGAATTTTTGTCTGCAAGGCATTAAACTTCTATGGAAATCATAAAAAATCCTGGTGGCTGGCAACTTTATTTAAAAACGCTGGCAGAGTTAAGAAACAGCATAGCAACACCCTAGCAACCACAGATCAACACGCTAAAATCCCAGAAGATCATTTAAGAAATGGCATAGCAACACACTAGCAAACACATATCAACTAGGGCACGATTTTTTCATTTTTTTAAACAAAAACATTTATTGCACTCAAGTAAAAATGTGCTACACAAGACTTTCTGTTATAAGTGCTGGACTTTAAAGTAACAGTCTCAAAACAGTCTTATAAGGAACACTCCACTTTTTTTGAAAATAGGCTAATTTTTTCTGCTCCCCTAGAGTTAAACATTTGAGTTTTGGAATCCATTCAGCCGATCTCCGGGTCTGGCGGTACCACTTTTAGCATAGCTTAGCACAATTCATTGAATTTGATTAAAACATTATTATCACGCTAGAGCCCTGCATTTCAGCCCGAGCCCGACGGGGCCCGACCTGTTTACGCCCTTTGGGTCGGGTTTCGGGCCAATTTTAACGTCACAGCAGATACGCGGGCCGGACCCTCGGGCTTATTTAAGCGTCTCCATCTTTTTATAGTTTTCAATTTAATTAAAAGAATCTTTTGACAGACATTTATGATTGCAAAACAAACATAGGAAGACGTTTAACCTATCGCATGAGTCCGCTACGCACAGCCACACATTTACAATGCAGCTGTTTTAACAGCGTATTTAAACAGCAGGACCTTCAGCGCACCAGGAAAAATTATAAATGGAGTACTAGATTAAAACCTTGGATACTGTACATAATCTATGCAGACAGCATCCAAGACATAATCTATTAAAGACTTCTCCCTGTATTTATTTTTGTGTAAGAAGGCTGTGTCTTTATTTCTTGTTTGTGTATGGGTCGACTTTTTTTATTAGTTTAACTGTTGGATGGATACATGAATAGCCATGTTCTGTGGTAAGTCCTTACATTAAAAAAAAATGTATATGCAAAAGCGAAGTTGTAAGATAAGGTAGCATGCATGTATATTCTGTTTCATGTTTATTTCGTTTCGTTTTGTATAGCCCTTTTTATTTTTTTATTTCTGCACCCGTTGCAACTGCGAGCAACCTGCCTTCGCTTTTTAAAAATAGTGTGTGTTGATAATAAACGTTTAAACTAACATTGTGATATGCTGAAAATATTTATTTTATATAGTTGTTATTATAGGCAAGTGAAGTGTTGATTTGAGAGGATCAATTCATAAAATATGTCGTCAACTTGCTGTCCACCGCTAACCACTTGGTTATCATAAAAAACTTTAACAAACAAAAACTGCTCTAAAATGTAAATAAAAAATAAATATAACTATTTTGCCATTTAAAACAAAACTGAACTGCTTTAATTGCTACAAGAGTACAACTGTACAAGCTGTGTAAGGAGTTTTTGCTATTTCTTTGGATTTCTTTTGCAAAATCTATGCGGAATTTTGCAGAATGATTTAAAATGTTTTAAAATGATCTGAGAAAATGTGCGCTGTGAATATTACAAAACAATAAAATATTATATTTTATATATATTATATTATACATTTTATTAAAGGATTACCCTGAATTAAACTGGACCAACATGAACCAACAGATAATGGATAATGTGCTGTCACGACCATAGTTTTATATAATATACAAATATTACTGTCTACAGTGTAAGAGTAAAAAGAAAAGGCTTCTCATAATAAATGTAGCGTATATAGCAAGATAATTTCATCAGTTTAACAACACAATGTATATATATTTATCTTGTAAACGGATTTAAAATAATAAATAATTGTCGCGTCACGTAGCAAGAGAGACGATAGAGATCTCATTAACATCTCCACAGAAAGTTTTATTTCAAATTCAAGTTTTACATATTAAATAGGCTATTAAAAAGTTTGTGCTTCTCTCATAAAAACCTCACTGCAGACAGCACAGACATCTACTCACAAACATACGCGATGCAGTGACTATATCTGCGGACGCAGATTCCTAATGGGGAAAATTAAAAAGTTCGGACTCGGGTCAGACTCGGGCTGAGAATTCTGATAAGCTGTCGGACAAGGGCCGGGCTAGGGCCTAAGCGTCTCGGGCCAGGGCCGGGTCAGGGCCTAGATTTTTGGCCCGTGCAGGGCTCTATATCACGCTCAAAAATGACCAAATAGTTACGACATTTTTTTCTATTTAAAACTTAATTCTTTAGTTACATCCTGTACTAAAACCTACAGAAACATTTTAAGTTGTGATTTTCTGGGCCAATATGACTTTACTATACTCTCCCCTTACCAACATTAACCATGGTTTTACTACAGTTAAAACAAAAAAAAACATGGTTACTGTAGTAAAACCATGGTAACCACAAAATAACCATGGTTTTGACAACCATGGTCAGGGCTGCCTTAACCTAATGTGAGGCCCCAGGGCTAAGAGGTTTTGTAGGCCCCCCTTCCCCTCGATTTATAGTCTCATTTTTTTAAGTGTAATATCTAGGTAATCTACATCACAAAATGCATTAGTTTCTTTCGAGACATACAACAGTGAGTTTTCCCTCTTTGAGCCAGAAAACACCATAATATTGTTATTAACATATCACTGAGCCCACTTGAGCATAAACATAAGACACTTTATTTAACAACCACACACAGCAACTTGTGATGCTAATAAAACCAACATGTGTGAAAGTTTATATGTTTATAGGCTTTATGTTTATATAGTTTTTGGAATATACAAATTTGCAGAAAATTGCCACTCACTAATTAAATGCTCACCACAGTTTTAAAAATATAATGGGGTAGTTTCCCGGACAGGGAGTAGCTTAAGCCAGGACTAGGCCTCAGTTTAATTAGGACATATAACTAGTTTTAACAAAAATGTCTTACTTAAAACATTACTTGTGTGCATTTTGAGGCAAAACAAAGGGAACTGATGTATTTTAAGATATGTCTGTGCAAGTTGTTTTCAGTTTGGACAGCTCTTAAATTTATTTTAGTCTAGGAGTAGTCTAATCCCTGTCCAGGAAACCGCCCCAATAAGTTAGTTTTAAAGTGAAAATGCATTAATGATAACAAAAGATAAGTCTTTATAGACAGAATCTTGTTTTTTAATCAGTTATTTATTTTGTAGGCTATTGAAGATATAGTATGCATTGTATTTAGTATTTATGCATACATAAGCATGTTAAACGACCAAGTATGAATATGCACAAGACAGACAGGAAACATACCTGTATATAAGATCTTTAGATAATGAGATTATAAATATGAATGGTGCTATCAGGGGATGATCATTTGAGATAGTCTTGTCGCTCTTTACTTTCTTAGACTTGCACCTTTACCGTTGCGTCTCTTGCTCGTCTTTTTAAACCAACAGTCACTGATATAAACGCGAGTAAACTTAAACTTTATAACAACTAACAGCATTATGTGCGGGAACTCCTTTATTTATTTAGCGGCACAGTTTCTGGCGCACGATTGGAGAGACTTCTGCATGCCAGAGACTCAGACAGCTGCACGAGCACAGAGAGAGCGACGCGCGCGCGAGAGATAGAGAGAGAGACCTGCACCTCACTAGTGCTTATTATGAAAAATTTCAGAAATTACTCTTTCATTTGTTGGTGGATTATTTCCCGTTTCTCTGTCACACTCAGTCTAACGTGCAGGAATGTCAAGTTGACACGCGCACTTAAGCAATATCGCTCGAGTAGGAGTGTGATATAGCTCTATATCATCACGGCTGTGATTAGGCCAGAGGCACGAGGCCGTAGGCCGAGTGCCGGAGGCAATCACAGCCGTGATGATATAGAGCTATATCACACGACTCCGAGAGCGATATTGCTTTTATACAACAGTTCGACGGCACACGTTTGAAAAACGAAAACTAGAAAACAACAACGGAGTAATTTTAAAAGCCTCTTTGTTTGAGAACTACTTCTTCCACCACGGATTTGAGGGCGGCCAGAATGACAGGTAACACTTTCGGCTGCTTTGAATCTCATATTAACTCAATGGACGGATTCGCTGTTTTTAAATATTACAATTTCTTGGTCACAAAGTGTAGTTTTAAGATTAGTTCAGTCGAGAATATATATGTATTATATTTAAATCTACAGTCGATTAGTAAAGATAGCGCCTGTTTGAACGTTTGCTTAGTGAGATTCGGTACGTATGAGAACCAAAGCATGAGCGGACGTCAGTGTTCACTCGCCCCGCTGACCACCGCCCTCTCTGTGCTACATCTTTGACAGGGATTCCCTGGCTCTCATGTTGGCCTGATGATCAAAAATTAGATCAAATCACCAGTATTTGGTGTCATGATGAAACTATTACTTGTTTTCTTATTCATATTTAGTGTCTTGTGTGTTGTTATTGTTTTGGCACGAGGTAAAAGTTAATAAAACTATACTTCTATAATGTTACTGTTGGTTTACCATTTCATCTTAAAGCGGTATGAGTACTCGGTTATTATTAGACTTCGTTCTTGTCAGTACTATATAAAACTGTTTTTATAAGTGTCAGAGAGATGTTTTTGCATGCTTCTTATAAATATACCAGTGGCGATATCTCATAACATGTTTTAATAGTCACGTCACGATTAAATAAATTATCAATGTCCACATTTAAAAGCTGCTGTGCTTACCTGCAGTTCCACTGTGTTTTCACGTTCTGATAAGAGATATAGCTCCAGAAAAAATGAGTGTTTAAGTTACATTCCTCTTTCCAAGTGTTAATCGTCCACACAATGTGACAAGACATTAATCCCATTAAGTTTAACGTAACATCTAAGAGCGCTGATCTTTGACGGAATAATAACTTCCGATTGGGGATTCACAGACTGATTTATGAGCTAGTGAACTAATGAGACACACGGAGAGTGTTTAAAAACAGGGCGTCTGTGTTTTTCCATTCAGAGATGAGCCTGTTTAGGACCTCCATTCACTAGGTGGCGGAATGATACGAAAGGTGAAGCGGTTACTGTGCCGTTATCAGTACAATATCGTATAGCTCTTAGCCAATCAGATTCGAGAACCAGAAAGAACTGTTGTATAATATTAAATAAAAATAATTAAAATAAACAGCACCTGTGCTTTTTGTACACTCCAACTGGCCAACCTTAAACTTTAAAAACATTCAATCTTAAAGGAATAGTCTACTCATTTTAAATATTAAAATATGTTATTACCTTAAATAAGAATTGTTGATACATCCCTCTATCATCTGTGTGCGTGCACGTAAGCGCTGGAGCGCGCTGCGACACTTCGATAGCATTTAGCTTAGCCCCATTCATTCAATGGTACCATTTAGAGATAAAGTTAGAAGTGACCAAACACATCAACGTTTTTCCTATTTAAGACGAGTAGTTATACGAGCAAGTTTGGTGGTACAAAATAAAACGTAGCGCTTTTCTAAGCGGATTTAAAAGAGGAACTATATTGTATGGTGTAATAGCACTTATGGGAGTACTTCGACTCGGCGCAGTAACACCCTCCCTCTCCCATTATGAGAGGGAGAAGGGGAGCGGACTTTTCAGGCGAGTCGAAGTACTCCCAAAAGTGCTATTACGCCATAAAATATAGTTCCTCTTTTAAATCCGCTTAGAAAAGCGCTACGTTTTATTTTGTACCACCAAACTTGCTCGTATAACTACTCGTCTTAAATAGGAAAAACGTTGATGTGTTTGGTCACTTCTAACTTTATCTCTAAATGGTACCATTGAATGAATGGGGCTAAGCTAAATGCTATCGAAGCGTCGCAGCGCGCTCCAGCGCTTACGTGCACGCACACAGATGATAGAGGGATGTATCAACAATTCTTAGTTAAGGTAATAACATATTTTAATATTGAAAATGAGTAGACTATTCCTTTAAAAGGCGGAGTGCACGATTTCTGAAAAAACCCTTTGGAAAAGGGAGTCTGATCAACTATCAAAACACACTTGTAGCCAATCAGCAGTAAGGTGCATGTCTACTAGACCTGTTTGAGTCGTGACCACTGATCTATATGAATGACTGGATTGCGCATGACGTCACAACTGTTAAGCCACCGCACCGCCATGTTGGTATACCCAAACATTCTATTAAATCAATAGACACGATCAGATTTTAATGATAAAACATCACTTTACTAGTCTTTGTTTTTATATCTGAAGTTACCCTGTACATTATTACAACACAAACGTCCTAAGCATGTACATAGTTATTTACTGAAAGTTGTACATTTTAGTTTTTAATCAGTTATTATACATTCATCTTCATTACAGTATCAGATCAGCAGACAGACCGCAGCAAACGTGCTCATTCTGAAATCTAAATAAATAATCATACTTTGCACTGCATGCAATAATTTGCTGGTTTTATGTTATCTAAACTTACAAGTTACCTAAACTTATTTAGAGAAATAACGCTGACCGTGTAGCTGAATGTCAAAAAAAAAACTTTATTTATACCCATGTCATTAACAGAACGCAGCAGACACACTCACCTTAACGTTTTTTTATAAATCCATTTCCCTGCCCAATTAAAGCATAAACATTGCAAATAACACCAGAATTAACAGTTAAGTTACGTACACATATCCTAAAAATAATCTTGCGTGACTGATACGCTGTAAAGCGGGTGAATTTAAAACATGATTTTGAATGGAAGTCAATAACGCCGTCTGCCGGTTGGGTATACCAAGATGGCGGCTCGAACTCTGCGCTGGCTTCACCTCACGCTGTTACGTTAAGCGTTCTATGCGCAATCCAGTCATTTATATAGATCAGTGGTCGTGACTCACTCTGAGCTTTCACCCGGATCTTTAAATTAACTCATGAGTCGCAAGTCTCTAGTATCATTAACCCGGATCAGTTGAGTCCTACTACAATTCAATGTATAACCATAAACAGTGCCACCACACACACAAACCTCTTGCAATATTATTGATGAGACTTTGCACGCTCTACAGATCCACTCGTAACCGGCTGATCTGCGCGAGAACTGACCTGAGATTCTCACTCAGAGCTGGAAACATTGCGGACTCGAGAGACATGCGAATCTGCAATGTAACAGGTCACAGAATTCGACACAACACCTACCAAATTCTGTGACTAGAGGGCGCTAAATCTCGAGAATCTCTCAACTCGTAACCGGCTGATCCGCGTGAACTGTCTCTCGAGTCAGAGCCGGAAACACTGCAGATTCACAGATTTGTTGGAAACATTGCAGACTCCAGACTGTTCACGCGAATCAGCCGGTTAGTGAATCTTTAGAGCAAGTGAAGTCTCATGAGTCCCATGGTCTGCGAGTCTGCAATGTTTCCGGCTCTGAGAATCTCGAGTCGCGCGGATCAGCCGGTTACAAGTGGGTCTGTACTGAGTTTCCTTGGCGATTTAGCAATACAGACTCAACCCAAATCACTTTAGTGAGTGACTCACAATAACCCGGATGCTTAAAAGGAATCGAGTTTGCCAGGCCTAGTGTCTACTAAATGACATTGTTGCCTGGGTTGCGCATGTGTGGGGCGGGTCTATCAAAAGAATGTCCAGATTCTATTGGGGTAGGGAGCGCGTTTGTTTAGGTGATTTCAAATGTCAACATTGGCTTTCAGAGATCATGGACCCTGCCTTTAAAACACTAAACGATCAACATTTTTAGCCTTCAGAGAGGAACGCAGACATGACATGTTACAATGTTCGCCCCATGCTAAAAACCCTTTTTGTTGAGGAACTTGTGTCAGTGATAAAGAGGTATTTCCTTGCTTTTTTCAGAACCTATTATTCCATTGTCACTCTCTCAGTCGCCACCAGGATTTTCCTCAATGGCACACATTTTTTTCTCTCTTTTGTGTGAAAATTTGCTGCTCCAAATCCAACAAGTAAACAGACTATGTGTGTAGGTCTGCCATCACCTTGTTACACGTCATGTGAGTGACAACAGGAAAAGTAGCGTAGTTATGGGTCTATTTGACCTATTTTGACCTTTTGTTGTTACTGATGTCAAAATACCGACACGAAAGCAATAAAAACTCTGACTTCAAATGGACCAGAAAATTTCAAGATTGTCTTTCTAAGTGAGGTCACACAATAGCTTGGATTAAATTTGCCTATTGTAATCCCCTTTACATACTGCATTTCAGTGTGTGCTGTGCACTCTCAGACCAAAACTGAATAAATATTGATTCAGACAGTGGCTAGCTGACTCAAACAGTCTAAATATAAAACAAAGAATATCACTGTTTGCAGATTTTGGTGGCCTGGATATCTCTAGCCCTACTCTTAAAGTTAAAAGAAAGAACAATCTGATTATCTTGAGCTCCCCAAACTGGAAAAGGCAGCAAAAGCACTTTATTCTTTTTTCCCTCCCCAGACCTAAGCGTCCCAGCTGCTATGATTTATTGATCTTTACGTGTGCAACCTGAGCTAAGGAAGGCCTGTTTCCTTGTTTCCTTGGTAACTGCTCTCTTGCTGTTATAGACTTGCAGTGTCAAAAGCTTCAACCATAAACAGTCCGGCAACCAAAGACCAATGTGCGATGCTGTATGCCATTTATCACACACTATGTGTCACTTTCAATTACTGTCAAGAATTAATTTAGTGTGTAAGTTTACAGAGCTGTTTGTACTTGAATGTGGGCCTTTTAACAGCAGATGTGAGGTTAGCTACAAGCGTGACGCCCTCACCTGCAACGTTCTAAAAAGGGAAATTTAAACTTTGACTTTCAAAGCAGAAAGTATAGTAGGTGTGAGGAAATCTGCATTTTTGAAACAATGTAAAGTTAATGTGACAACACGACAACGTGCATTGCAATTGCTAGTCTGTAATTAGTCTGCAGCACCTAAGGCCACGATATGCTAATGCTAATCACAAAGAAATTAAAGCGTCAAAAGAAATTAGCACAATGGACTTGAATCACCACAAAATGCTACTAATGTGTAATATCTGAATTAAAATCAGTATGATAAAATGCTTATGGCAATGGAGAGCGACTTTAACCTGCTTGTGTATGAGAAACGATGCGTGAGTGAATAAACTTACTTTGCTTTCTCTTTTGTGTGCGATCGTTCTGCTGATAAGTTTCCAATTCCAGAATGGCAACAGCCATGCTGTCGCAGTCGGTCGTGAATGAGTCTCAGTCAGCCGGTTAAGCCGTTTCATATCTTTAAAATTGTTATGTATGAGATGTTCTATAGGGCCAAACATTGCTTATATTTACTGCTTTCCAAACATGTGCCTACAAAAAAAAAATAACAATTATGCAGCATTATTTTCTCTGTAGTGAAACGTCATTATTTATTTATACAGTATTTTTCAGGTATAGGTTCACACAAGTCTTGGCTATAAAAAAAGATACGTATAACTTAGGGTGAATTATTCATTTAACTTTACCTGATGTAGAGTAACAAGCTATGTAATATTTTTAAAGTCCCTGTCAACAGGAAGTTGGGATCGACTTGATTTCCGTATTGTGGCGTATTTCCAAGAGAAATGGAAAATAGGCGTAGGCTTTAAATGGAACTTGCAACAGACGGACAGTTGGAGGGGGCGGGGTTAACGGATGTGCCCACCCAAACCATCTAGCTGACATCATTAGAGAATGATCAACACAAATGGACAGAAGTACGTTTCAGATTTTGATTAAAGTTTATAAGGGCACATGCATTTGATGAACAGATAATGACCCACACACACTGAAAAAAGTGTTTCATTGGATCAAAGTAAAAATTTTGCGTCAACTTGTTACATCTAATTACTTTACTTTTTATCAACCTAAAATTTTTACTTTGAAAAGAATGAACTATCCATTACTTAGCCAAAGCAAAAAGTATCTTTGAATCAAATAAATTTTTTAAGTTTAATGAAATGTCAAATTATACTTTGTCTTAATGCATTAACCTAATTATTTTACTTTACATCTAACCAAATATCCAACCAAATACAATTTAAAATATTAATTTAATATAAATAAATTTATTTACTTTCAGAATGTGTAATTTTACCATCTGTCTAAGATGAATGACTTCAAGCATCAAACTTTTGACAATTTATTTTGTCATACACATTTTTTGTACAAATACACACTGTCTAACAATGTAAACACATTATAATCTTGACAATTGTCATAAAACATTTCAACAATGTGTATAGTATTGTTATAAAAACACATACTGTATAACAGTTTTTAGTATTTGTAGAAACACTTGGATACAATGTAAATTCACCAAAAGAATCAGTTATGGTTGATAGATGGAAGAAAAATCATAAGATAGATAAACCATAAAACTTAATCAAGATAAAACAAATCAGGTTTAGTAAACAGTATTACAGTTAATGTTGTATAAAAGGCTTAAAAAATGTTACCTTCAGTAGCTGGGTCAAAGGAAACAAATTTAGTCCTGCAGTTTTAAAGAGAGGTTCTGCACCCTTCGGCTCATCTGCTTACTGTCTATATCCATGAATTTTTTTTTGAAAGGCCTTAAAGGTATATTTGAGTCCATCAGGATATTTTAAGTTCAGTTCAAATGAGTCCAAACATGGACAAGCAACATAGGGCAACTCATTTATTACTCCACACCGTCAATGAAAATGGAAATGTTTAGTGCATGATTAAGAGCATCACCTTCACGGATCACAAAAAATTCCATTGTGGTCTTTTTGAACTCGCTCCGCTTTATCCCTCTGGTCAGCCTAAAAACATACAAGAACAGAGTATAATTGAGGGACTGTGGAACAAGAAAACACCCCTTCATCTGAAAATGTATTACACAATTTTGTTTGTTTTCCTACTATGGAGGTCAATGTAGAGCCCAAACGTCTGTTGCTAACTTTCATTAAAATATCTTCATTTGTGTTCAGTGCAAAAATAAAATGTGTACGGTTTATTACAAGAGGAGAGTAAGTGATGACAAAATTTTCATTTTTTATCACATGGACACAAAACCAATGCAGGTAAATGGGGGGCTCTTAACAACATTCTTCAAAATATCAGCCTGTGTGACTTTCTTCCACAGAACACAAAAGAATATGTGAGGTAAGAACATAATAAAATATTGAAAAACTGTGGTGTTTTCCTTTAAAGGGATAGTTCACCTTAAAATTAAAATTCTGTCATCATTTACTCATCCTCATGTTGTTCTAAACCTGTATGAATTTCTTTTTTTTCTGAAGAACACAAAAGAAGATATTTTGAGAAATTATGGTAGTGTTCATTGACTTCTATAGTTGGAAAAATATTTTGGAAGTTTTGTGATAAATAATGAAGAAAATATTTTGATAAATGATGGTAAGCACACGGTTGACAATACCCATTAAATTCCATCATTTTTTTAATTCCTACTATGTAAGTTAATGGTCACTGGTCTGCTGTGTGTTTACCATCATTTCTCAAAATATCTTCTTTTGTGTTCATCAGAAAAAAGAAATTCATACAGGTTTAGAACAACATGAGGATGAGTAAATGGACACAAAACCAATGCAGGTAAATGGGGGGCTCTTAACAACATTCTTCAAAATATCAGCCTGTGTGACTTTCTTCCACAGAACACAAAAGAATATGTGTAAATGACACAATTACTTGAACTACTTTAAAGCGATATTACACTACCAAATCAAAATTTCCCATGTTTTATTCACCATCAAGGCTTGAGAAGACCTCTGTTAAAAGAAAACGGCACAGCTTTTCCATATTTCACTATGTTTTTCCCTCAAAGTAGATACATACCTCTCATGTCTCAGTGCGAGCAACTTAAAATATGAGTCCACTTCTGAATAAAAATTCCTTATAATTTACTCACCTCGATGTCATCTAAGATGTTCATGACTTTCTTCAGTCAAAAATAAATTAAGGTTTTTGATGAAAACATTCCAGGATTAGTCTCCATATAGTGGACTTCAATGATGCCCAAATGGCTGAAGGTAAAAATGAGTTTCAGTGCAGCTTCAAAGGGCTTTAAACTATACCAGACGAGGAATAAGTGTCTTATCAAAGAAATGATCGGCCCTTTAAAAAAAAATACAACTGTATTTGGTTTAAAAAAACAAATGATCGCCTTGCTTCCGCTTTCTGTATTCTTCTAAAGCCCTATTCGGACGGGATTAGTATTACAGGGGGACCTCTGAGAAAATCGTGCTTCTCAGAGGTCCTCTGTGTTTTTAATCCCGTCCGAATGCAAATGTCTGTGTTTGCCCGCAATATCTTTTGAAAACGCGGTTCTTGTCGTGTTTTGGCCAACGTGATCTGCCGTAAGGTCTTACTAATGCGCATATATTGTATTCCCTTTCAGTCGGTCACTACGACGTCACGTCGTGACCGACGAATTGGGAACTCGCTTAGAGAGACCAATCTGCTTCGAATACTACTAAAACGCCAATGAACTTGGCATTGAGATATTTGCATAATGCTGGTGCCGCCCCGCCAGGTGCGTATATAAGGAGCACGTGCAAATAGGGAAATCAGCTTTTTATCGCTTCGAAAGCCGGCAGTATCTGCTACTGAGAAGCTACTTTACTCTGTTGGGATCGATTGCTGAAGTTGGTTGGACTGGCAGTACCACAGCGGACGCTTCGCAGTATTCCACGGCTCTGCATCTTTTTTGTTTTGAGTTTAGTGTGTGCGTTGCCTTTCCCTGTGCGCATCATCAACTGAGCATCTGAGTGAATTTCCCTAAAAGAGTGATACGGAGAGCTTTGTGCCTTGATAAAGGCAGCCACTCTCTCGTATATCCGGAGATCAGCGTCCTTTTCAGGATGGATTTTCGTCCGTGCGATCTTGGGTGCGGAAAGTATATGGGTCCGAAGGACGGTCACGAGCGTTGTCTTTCATGCTTGGGCATCGAGCGATGTCTGTAGAATCTGTCGTGCCTCCCTCTGGAACCACGGAAACCGCAGCATCCTCCGGTCGGGTCGTGATGCCGGAGTTCGATCCAGAGATGGTGGCCGTGCTCGCTGGAGCGGCGGAGACCGTAGGGTTAGAGTGGGTTCACCCCCCTCAGCCCGAACCGTCCCGCCTAGATGATTGGTTCTTTGGAGCTGCCCGGGTTTCACAACCCTCTCCGCCGGTGCCATTCTTCCCCGAGGTGCACGAGGAGCTGACTAGAACCTGGAAGTCGCCGTTTTCTACTAGATTACGGCCGTTTCAGCCCTTCCCCCTCACCTCCCTCACCGATGGAGCCGCTAAGGGTTATTCGGGGATCCCCCCCGTGGAGCGTGCGGTCGCGATGCAGTTGTGTCCGGCCACCGCTCCCTCCTGGAAGGACCGCCCAACCCTCCCCTCCCGTGCTTGCAGACAGTCCTCCGGTTTAACGGGTGCTGCCCACCAGGCATGCGGAGAGGCGGCTTCAGCCCTGCACGCAATGGCGTTGCTGCAGGTTCATCAAGCGAAGGCCTTCTGGCTCTCCGCGCTACTAAGGTTACAGCGCAGGCGATTGGTCGTGCCATGTCCACGATGGTGGTCCAGGAACGCCACTTATGGCTATGTCTGGCGGACATGTCGGATGCGGAGAACAAGTTCTTCGACGCTCCCGTGTCCCAGACTGGTTTTTTCGGTGAGTCGGTGGAGTCTTTTGCCCAGCAGTTCTCCGCCGCTCAGAAGCAGACGGAGGCGATCGCTCAGATCATGCCCCGGCGCAAGCGACCTGCATCTCGCCCTCCAGTGCCGGCTGCCCCGTCTGCTCCTCGCCGAGGGCACCCTCCGGCGGCTGCCTCCGCCCCCCCCGCTAGAACATTTTCCAGGCCACGGAGGGGGAACAGCCGTCGGCAGCCCGCCCCGCCCGCTTCCCGTGGCAAACGGAAATCAAAGCGGCCCTGAGACGGGCGACCTGGATTTGGATGGGATCACTCAGCGGGAGACGGTGATGGCACCGCTCCTTCCACCGGTAGAGGGCCGGGTGGAAAATCTTTGGTTTCGTTTTGTTTCTGTTCCGCCGGCTTCTCAGCCGTCACCCACAAAACCACAAAAAGAGTGCATTCCTATTCCTTCTCCAGGTCTCCAGAGGATCGAGAGAGATGTGAGCGGGCAGTCAGATGCTCTTCCTCCCTCTCCTGTATCGCCAGCGGGTGTCACAGCAGACCGGCAGTCCCACCTGTCTCGCTTTGCTGCCCCACCGCGGGTACACCGGTAGTGCCGTTAATTCCTCTTGTACGGTCTCTGGGGGCTTGGCTTCAGCTTCCCAGCCCGTCTCGTTGGGTTTTACGCACGATCCGCCTCGGTTACGAAATTCAATTCAACCGGCACACACCCAAATTCTCGGGCGTACTTTCACCACGGTGAAAGCGTCCGATGCACATGTACTGCGTGCAGAGGTCGCAGTCCTATTGGCGAAGGACGCGATTCAGCCGGTCCCTCTTACCGAGATGAGATCGGGTTTTTACAGCCCGTATTTCATAGTACCCAAGAAAAGCGGCGGGTTACGACCAATTTTGGATTTGCGCGTCCTGAACAAATCTCTTCAGAAGAGGTCTTTCAGGATGATTACACCGAAGCAAATATTCAGTTCAATATGCCCCCAAGATTGGTTTGCAGCAATAGACCTGAAAGACGCGTACTTTCATGTGTCCATTCTCCCTCGTCACAGACCGTTTCTCCGGTTTGCGTTCGAAGGACGGGCATATCAGTACAAAGTTTTACCATTCGGGCTGTCTCTCTCTCCCCGTGTGTTCACAAAAGTAGTGGAGGCGGCGTTAAAGCCCCTCAGAGTCAATTCTGACTTGCCTCGGTTCATTCCGAGGGAAGAATGCGGTCCCGCTGAAACAATTTCAGAAACTCCTGGGGCGTATGGCAGCAGCAGCGGCCGTGACACCGCTCGGACTGCTCCATATGAGACCGCTTCAGCGTTGGCTTCACGATCGAGTCCCGAGGAGAGCGTGGCGCGCTGGCATCCATCGTGTAACCATTACACCTGCATGTCGCCTAACATTCCCCCCGTGGTCAGACCCCGCGTTTCTCAGGACCGGCGTGTCCATGAGACAGGTCTCCCGGCATGCTGTTGTCCATACAGATGCCTCCGACATGGGCTGGGGAGCCACGTACGACAAGCTCACGGCTTCGGGGGTGTGGACAGCACCCCAGTTGCATTGGCATATCAATTGCCGCGAGTTATGGGCAGTATATCTGGGACTCGTACACTTCGCTACGGAGCTGCGAGGGAAGGATGTACTACTACGCTCAGACAACACTGCGACTGGAGCGTATATCAACCGTCAAGGCGGTTTGCGCTCCCGTCACCTGTCGCATCTCGCTCGTCATCTCCTCCTTTGGAGTCAGAAGCATCTGAGGTCCCTTCGTGCCATGTACATCCCGGGCTCGCTCAACACAGCGGCAGACACGCTTTCCCGAGCTGTGCGCCCCGGCGAATGGCGACTCCACCCCCAGACGGTCCAGCTGATTTGGAGGAAGTTCGGTTGTGCGCAGATAGACCTATTTGCGTCACCGGACGATACCCACTGTCGCCTATTTTATTCACTAACCGAGGGCAGCCTCGGCGTGGATGCGTTGGCACACAGCTGGCCGCGGGGCATGCGCAAATACGCGTTCCCCCCAGTGAGCCTAATAGCACAGACCCTGTGCAAAGTCAGGCAGGACGAGGAGAGCCTTTTAATGATCGCCCCATATTGGACGACCAGGAATTGGTTTCCGGAACTAATGCTCCTCGCGACAGCCCCTCCCTGGCGGATTCCCCTGAGGAAGGACCTTCTTTCTCAAGGAGGGGGCACATTATGGCACCCGTGCCCCGACTTGTGGAATCTCCACGTTTGGTTGTTGAGCGCGCACAAGGTTTAAGTGATTTACCCCAGGTGGTATCTAACACAATCGACGCGGCACGAGCTCCGTCTACGAGACGGGCTTACGCGTTTAAATGGAACCTTTTCGTCACTTGGTGCTCTTCGCAACGCGAGGACCCCAGAGAATGGCCTATTAACATCGTGCTTTTATATCTTCAACATAGGTTAGACGGTAGGCTGTCACCCTCCACTATTAAAGTTGATATCGCCGCTATATCTGCTCATCACTCACTTATTAACGGCAGATCAGTTGGCCAGCATGATTTGGTTATTAGATTCCTGAGAGGCACTCGTAGGCTAAACCCCTCGCGCCCTCCTTCTATTCCTCCCTGGGACTTGTCCATGGTGCTGAAAGCACTCCAAGGACCGCCATTCGAGCCTTTGCAGTCTGCGAGTCTGAAGCTTTTATCAATAAAAGCTCTGACCCTGCTAGCATTGGCCTCAGTGAAAAGAGTAGGGGATTTACATGCATTCTCTGTTGATAATTCGTGCCTTCAGTTTGGTCCTGCTGTCTCGAGCGTGACATTGAGACCCAGACCAGGCTACATGCCCAAAATTCTCGCAGACTCGCAGATCGGCTTGCAGCCTCCGACTGAGGCTCCAAATTGAGTTTTCAGAATGGAAGGCCATCAGAGCAAAAATGCGTAATGGTTTGAATTGCTCTTCCTCCACTGCCTTGGCAGCCTTTGTTGCGGAGCATTGGCTGTCAGCCTTTCACTAGCTGTATTCTTACGAACCTACGTGTTTGGCCAGGGCCCCACATTGTGTCCCATCGGGTTCCTTTGTGAGTATTTTCCGTGGGGTTAATCCTACCAGCCCACGTTTCCCTTAGCAGAGCACTGCTTTGCTTACACAGCCACGGCTGTCCTTATTACTGTTATTTGTCCACCATCAGCCCTTAAGAGGGGCGGTGGCTTCCGCAGCGTTCCTATCCCGCTCTGGTAGGGCGCTTCCCAGTCGCTGGCACTGCTGTGGGTTAAAGGAACATCTAGTGCCCGGCCTTTCTGCCTTATCCTATTTCTCCATTCCCTTTTTGCAGACACTGGAAGAGGTCAGCCCCTAGTGGCGTTTTGGTAGGGATTCCCAATTCGTCGGTCACGACATGACGTCGTAGTGACCGACTGAAAGGGAACGTCTCGGTTACGGATGTAACCCTCGTTCCCTGAAGGAGGGAACGGAGACGTCACGTCCTGTCGCCACAGGTGCTGCCACCTGCTGTTACGGCCAGTCACCTTTCCGGCTTTCTCAGCGAACAGAAGCTGATTTCCCTATTTGCACGTGCTCCTTATATACGCACCTGGTGGGGTGGCGCCAGCATTATGCAAATATCTCAATGCCAAGTTCATTGGCGTTTTAGTAGTATTCGAAGCAGATTGGTCTCTCTAAGCGAGTTCCCAATTCGTCGGTCACGACGTGACGTCTCCGTTCCCTCCTTCAGGGAACGAGGGTTACATCCTGAGTCCCATTCAGATATTAATGTTTTTTCGCATTCGGCAAAAAAATTTTAATCAAGACGAGCTGAATATCATACACTGTTAAGACTGGCCACTGTAATATCATTAACGTTAAAAGAAACTCTGTTCAAAGTTGTTCAGCTCCGGAATGGTAATGTTAATTAATTAAGATAATACATTTTTATTAATCATTTCTTCATTTCTTTGTGTTTTTTATAAGCAGACAGTTATATAAAACACGTAGGCTAACGTTACTTTAGTAGGATTTGTAAATTTTATTTTAATTTGCTAAAATTAAATTAATAAATTACATGTTCTGTCACAATTTTACATTTAAAGCAAAATATTAAACATTACAATCACACGTATCCAGAGCACGTGCTACTGCAACGCCCAAATGCATGAAACACACACTCCCATCTCTGGAATAGCCTGCATCATTTTAATCACGCCCGAATCGGTACATAAAATCACAGACGTCCTGGGGGACACGTTTAAACTCAAACGTCATTTGGAAAACTAATCCCGTCCGAATAGTGCTAAAGAGCTTACGCTGTATGTCCTACACCTTCCCTATTCTACTTACAGAAAAAAAACGAACTGGTGCTGCGTTTGTTCCGTAAGCAGAATAGGGAAGGCGTAGGACATACAGCGTAAATCCTCTGCAGAACAGTTTAGCCATTTGTGTGTAATCGAAGTCCACTATATATGGAGAATAATTGTTTATTGTTTATTTATTTACCAGGACAGTGCATATTAACAACAGTACACCTGTAACATCATCTGTAGTCCTGATTGCCAGTTGTACATTGGCACCCTAGAAAAAAGTACATATTTAAAAATATTTGCACTGTTAATGTAACAAAGTTAAAATAAAAAGATAAAAACATTAAATGTTAAATTAGTCTAAAAATAAGTTGTAACATCATTTACAAATCCTTACAGTAATTACAGTAAATCCTGGAATGTTTTCATCAAAAACCTTAATTTATTTTATTTACTGAAGACAGAAAGTCATGAACATCTTAGATGACATGGACGTGAGTAAATTATGAGGAATGTTTAATTCAGAAGTGGGCTAATAGTTTAATTGCTGTAGCGTGCATATGTTAGCGTTTAGCTTAGCACCATTCATTCCTTAGGATCCAAACAGCATGCAGTAACACCATCACACCTGACTAGTCCCCCTCTTTTGAATTTGAGGTTGAGTTCTGATGATGTTACTGCGACCGAGGTCGAAGTGCTGCAAACTAAGTGCTTTTGCGCCATACAATATAGTTCTCATTTTTTATCTGCTTAGAAAATCACCATGTTTTATTTTGTGCCACCATACTTACTGGTGTAACTACTCATGTAACAGTCTTTAAATATGGAAAACATGGAAGTGTTTGGTGGCTTCTAAATGTATCCCTGTTTGGATCCTAAAGTATGAATGGGGCTAGGCTAAATGCTAATACATTTACCATACACTGTACAAAGATTAAGTGTACTTATTGAAAAAAGATAGGGATGGATTAATTCGTCTAAGTTGAGGTAAGAACATAATAAAATATTGAAAAACTGTGGTGTTTTCCTTTAAAGGGATAGTTCACCTTAAAATGAAAATTTTGTCATCATTTACTCATCCTCATGTTGTTCTAAACCTGTATGAATTTCTTTTTTTTCTGAAGAACACAAAAGAAGACATTTTGAGAATTTATGGTAGTGTTCATTGACTTCTATAGTTGGAAAAATATTTTGGAAGTTTTGTGATAAATAATGAAGAAAATATTTTGATAAATGATGGTAAGCACACGGTTGACAATACCCATTAAATTCCATCATTTTTTTAATTCCTACTATGTAAGTTGGTCACTGGTCTGCTGTGTGTTTACCATAATTTCTCAAAATATCTTCTTTTGTGTTCATCAGAAAAAAGAAATTCATACAGATTTAGAACAACATGAGGATGAGTAAATGATGACAGAATTTTTATCTTAAGGTGAACTATCCCTTTAAGGCAAACATGGTTGGAGAAAATTTCAGTAGTTTGATTTGTCTACATTACCTGGTATTCTTTTATCAGACCGCTTGCATCTTCACCAAAGTACATGAATCAGGCACTTCAGCAGGCTTTCTCTTCTGATTTCTATGTCCAGACTCTACAAAATGTTCAAGATTTATTGTTTATATTAGACCAAAATACTACTAAATTAATTGCCACAAGCAATTTTGTTCGCATGCAACCAATACCTGATCCATAACTTTAATAGTGTCATTAGTTTTTCATGGAGGACTCCACATTTGCTCCTAATAACATGAGAGCTCTGTCTGTCCAAAGAGGCCATGAATCTTGATTTTCAAAGTAAGATCGTGATGCGCAATTCTGCATTAATCTGAAAGAGAGAAACAGAAAATACACTTATGAAAAAAAAATTCTAGAACTATTTAGATCTATTTATATAGATATACACACAAAACATTGAATGAATATATAATTAGAGCATCTAAGACAAAAACACTACATCCTATGATAAAAAAACTATGGTAAATTCAGTATTAGTCACATTTTAACATTTTATAATAAAATAAATGCTTTTACCTCCTCTTGTAGAAACAGAGCTGGCAATATTTCTTATATACTGTTCAGTTCTTGAAAAGTAGGTTGGTTTTCCACAATCTCTTGTCTGCTAAGGCAAACGTCTTTGTCATAATGTTTGCTGATGTCTCTCCAGGGATGGGATATGATTGGCCTGAACAAATAATAGATAATTGCTAGACATTTACATGTTCACTACATCTTGTGACATAAACAAAAGTTTTTATTTAAAAAAGAATACTGTGGAGATCATTTTGTTTGTATGGACCCTGTCAAGAACCGAAAGATTTTATGTTTACTCGTCTCTCCACGTGTGCAGTGCATACACCGAGACGGAGCGCGGACTTCAAACAGCGCTTCTGGAAGGAGATGCAACATAAACAGTCGCATTGCTCTATTTATTGACAAAGTAGCAAAACTGTCGCTAAAGTTTACACATCAAGAGTTATGATCTTTGAAGGGCTATAGGGACACATTCAACCGCATGCGCATAGAAACTGCTCACTTTAGCGCCTTTTTGGCGGTCAAATAGCTTAAAATCACTTTGGTATTAACATTTGCAAGCCTTTAAAACCCGTGCAAATGATTAAGCGTTTCCTATTTTAATTTGCGCATTAATCCGCGAATCGCATGCGAGCCGAACCGTCATGCTCAATCAACTGCGATCCGATTCCGGTACACCACTAAGTATTACTAACCGTATTTAAAACAACAGTACAATCACACATGTATAATGTTAATAATACGCCAAAACGTATGTTTAAAATTACTTACCAATTTTCTTGAATCCCGTTGTACCATGCGGAGTTCATCTATCGGTGCAGTGTATAACAAGATGGCGGAAAGCTGAACTTGAGATGAACGTCCTCACGCACGACAAACGGATGACGTTAGAAGTCACGTGACAATGGAAACTAATATTTTTAATTTAATTTACAGAAATGTATTTACTTTACACCAACAAGACTTACTTTTAATTTAAATCAAACACATTTTTACATAAAACTGATGGCTGGACAGAAAATTTATTTTTTTGAGTTAGATCAAATATAAAAACTTCTTTAGAGTAATGACGTGCATTGTGCACTTTTTTCAGTGCAGATAAATAGTTTATGAACAATATTACATTAAAAATAAGAATTGTCAGTTTTGATTTCATGGGGACTTTAAGTCTTAAGTATTTATATAATTGCTAAATTCTGCTTCTGGTTTAAAATGACTGTATATTTCAAATTCTCTCCCTGTTCTGTATATGCAGGCAGATGACCTTGTTCGTCTCAAAGTGTGTCCTCCATGTAGACCTGAAACATTTTTTCATCCTTTCAGTACATTTTTAAACCCCCCTCTGAGAGCTGTACAGAGCATCTAGTAAACATGTTTTAGACAAGTCAATCAGCTTTTTCCCCAGACCAATCAATTGAGTGTCCGAGGCTTAAAGCAGCCTGGAAATAGATTGAGGTTTTTCAAACAGTCCAGAGTGCACTTAAGCATGAGGATAAATCGGCTAAAATTTCTATCCGTGATCCGGCGTGGCATATTAATGCCTGTTATATTTGGTTTGGTCACATCTGAACGCTGAAGAACACTTTAAAGGGGTCGATTCAGCATTTACCTGACAAGGAGAAAACAGGAAAGCTGTCAAAGTTTTAGGGGTTCATATATATTTCTGCCATTTGCTTTGTGCCCACACGCAAAATAAGATACGGGAGATAAGAACGGTAGTGACATTTTGGGCTTTCCAAATTCAAAACCTAAGGGTTTTAAATGAGGTCTTGACTGGCCTCTAGGTTTCTTGGATTTATGCTCAATGGCCATAGTTCTGACTTTATTCTCACAGTATAGTGCAAATATCATTGGGTACTTAATGAAAATTCACCAGATATACAACTTTTAAAGACATTTGGCTTGTCTACAAAGCATATATAACAGTATCCACAATGCATTGCACTGTGCACTACTCTTTGTGGCATATTTATAAAGGAAACAACTTAATGCAGATTTTGGATTTGACTGGACTCTTTAAACTATGATAAAACTGTTTCATATGTATACATTTATATATGTATGTGAACGTAATTTTTGTGATTTCATCCTACATAATGTAAATAACAGTCTGTGAAAATATAACCTTGATATCTTTCACATTGACTGAGTAAGTTCATGTCAATAATCGAAATCAATGTGAAATTACATTGTGAGATTTTACAGACAGGGTCACAAATACACACACATTCCCAATTCCCATTTTCTGTAATGATTTGCAGTATAATACAGTCAGGGAGAGATATTTTAATAAACAATTGTTAATTTCATATACAGTAGAGGGTCCTGTGGGATTGTGATATTTATTTTCATCAGGTAAGTGAAGCATTACCATCTCACATTTAGTCTTCCCCAACATCACCATATGTGCATTCACTTCATACACCAGCATGTATTTGACAGCCAATGTGTTTTGAGGCCCACCATAGTGCTCCATAGATACAGCGACCATCTGCATTATCTGCCAAGTTGACATTTTCCAGCACATAATCTCTCAAAAACCTCACCAACCGATTTTCTATCACCTGATGTTATCTCCAGTTCCCAAAGTCCAATTGTTCAGTTCAATCACAGAACAATGAGGAGATAAAAAGTCACCCTCAACTAAAAGATGGCTGAGAAAAGGGGAGAGATGGCGTTCTTTTGTGGTTCTGTAATTTGGGAAGCATCTCTGGACATCAGATGACTATGTCCAGATGGCATGGTTTCACTTTTCTGTGATCCAAATTCCCCTTAAATAACATGTTGGTTTTTTATAATCTACTCTAATAAGAAATGATTTAGTAATATGCTTTGGTCAAGCTCTAGCACTTTAGCTTTGTTATTATAAATTGATTATTCACACAATTGCAAGAACACGATAGGGCAGTGTTCTTCACTCCCAATCCTGGAGAGCCGGTGTCCTGCAGAGTTTAGCTCCAACCTTAATCAAACACACCTACCTGTGATTTTCTAGTGATCATGAAGACATTGATTAGCTTGCAGGTGTGTTTAATTAAGGATGGAGCTGGACTCTGCAGGACGCCGGCTCTCCGGGATTGGGAGTGAAGAACACTGCTATAGGGTGCCCAACACAATAGAAATAAGAAGCTAAAGATAGCCGTTGCTCAGTCAGAGTTATATTACGTGACGTAATTTTAGCAGGATAAAATGATTCAGAGTGAGGATCAACAAATGCGAATGCAAAAAAAACATCACAGATCTCTATTTAAATGCATATCTTACTGATGTCTGTGCTATTGTTTTCCCAAAAAATAAGGTTGTTCTTAACCCTAAGAGCCCTAAGGTCATTTTTACAATGTATTGTCCGTCTGGTTTTATTTTCTTAAAAAGCTTGTAAAACATCAACCCTGCAGTGCACAGACAATCTACAAACATCTTTTTTTTCAGGACAAGTTGGACTGTCAGAATATGTGTGTTGTATTGATGTCACATGCATGTAAAATAAGTTATGGGACCATAAAGACAAATAAAAAAATAAAACAAAAATTGAATCAATTATATATTTATTGTAATCACACACAAAATAATAAAAGCTAAGCATTTTTCCTCTGTAAAACAGTTGTCTTTGGAGTCCTTGAGCACAGAAATGAACATTATAAATTATACAGATCAAAAATTATTTACATTTTTACAAAAAAAGTCCAGGCGTTTTCATGACATTTATTATTATCAAGCCACATGCGTGATGACGCACACATGCGTGATGACGCACACAAACAGAAAGCATCAGTGGACATTGTAGCCTTTAGCTAGCGGTAAACCCGATAGAAAAATCGATGGACATCAAGTGGATACATCTAGGATGTAAGAGTTTGGATGCATTGCTGAACAACTCTGAAAAGAGGGACAAGTTTCAGGCTGGATAAAAAACCTTCTGTAAAAGCTAGAAAGACACCAAATATATCCCCGTGATGGCTAACTCCTCAGCAATTAGCAGAAAAAAACTGTAAGAAGCTACGTTTTACGGTTATTAAATTATTTAAATATGAATCAGAGGTGCCGTTTTCAATCGTCGACGATTGATTAGGTTTCTGAGGGTTAAATGATGATGTCTTTAAAAACTAAAAGACTAAAAAGTGAATTTGAAGAATTTATCTTTTATGAAATAGCAACAGACATAAACTTTTTACCTGCCATGCTTGTTGGAGACAGGCAGTATTACGGGGAGGAGAAGTTTCATTCTAGCAAGCATTTAATTGGTCAAAAATCTGCAGTGCAAGATGAGTCATCGATGTTCGGCGGTTAATTACTCGCTCCATTACTTGCATTCTGTTTACCTTCTGACCTGTCCTTGTGGTTTACATTGGTAAAACCTATAGACAACTCTGCACTCAGATTAATGAACATTGTAGCTCTACAAAGGTAAATTAAAGCTGCCGTCGGCAACTCTGGAGGATTGAGCAGTTTCCAAATGTTTACAATTTCATGTCCCTCCCCCACTACCTCCGAGCAACCTCCCACGAGCTTGTTCTCGTCAACGCGTGTGCACCAGTATTATTGTGAACGCATACTTAGCAAGAACACTTAGATTACTTACATAACACTCCGAAACACAATCAATGGTTGATAAAGCACAATTACCTGTTGAGAAGAAATGTGGCAAGCTCTGCATCTAGCTTGAACCCTTTAAAATCTTGTAGATTCCTCGACCTTTCAAATGCTGGTCCGATATTGATCCTAGTTTTATTACGGTCATGGTCGCTTTCTATCTTTGTTTCCTTCTTTTCATTGGTTGTTTTCCTAGCTCTGGTTGTTAACCGAGGAATCGGAAGTTTGTTAGTGAATGTTCTCTCCGCCATCACGCTGCATTCAAACCAAAACACCTATGAACTTCAGGCGGATGCACGTGATATTATAACGCGCGCGAGGGGGAGGGGAATCTGTGGCCAAATGAACCGGCCTGCGCTGATTGGACCCAATGAACCGGGAGCGGTGGATTTTTGCAAAACAAATAACAGGCTCTAGGTGGAGCTAGAAGCGCAGGGTTTTTTCTTAAACAGTCTAATTTATGTTATTCTATCGGAGCATAGTGTTGGTTTCAGTGAATATGATAAAAAAATATGATCAGATAAGTTGCTGACCGCAGCTTTAAAATCTCCAGTTGCTGAAAACCACTCATTAAGACCACACACTTTCTGTCTGTGGTGTTGATAGAGTTACACTTTGCCATACATAACATCAACAATTGTGCTATGCGGTGTGTGATCGCATGGACTTTTAGTTAATGCAGAACAACCTTTTAATTCTCATAGAAGTAATTTCTATCAACTCATAGGTTGTCATGTTCATTAGAGCGTGTACTATATCTATCCGGCTACATGTTGGTGTGAACTGTAGATTTTTTTAATTGAATGATTTTCTCAATCGTGATCAAGTGCTTTAATAAAGAAATCAACCTTGGCTTTGAAAATATGTATAGTACATATATTGTTGATTAAATATGTGATGTAAATACATCTTATATGCAGTAATGAAATTAGTCTGGAATTAAACGATTGCTTATTTCTTTATTACGGACATTTTCTTTCTTACTGTGCTGTATGCCAAATTGCCTATTTATAAAATGCCTTAAAATTATGTATTGTTTTTGCTGTGGGAAAGTATATACATTTTAGCACGTAGCAAAAACCCAAAGATATTTAATATTAACAAGATGCTCACTGGTATTAATATGAATGGGGGAGATTGCAGCATTATGGTCGCTCTAGTCCCGCCGTCTAGTAAAAAGTCAATGAATGAAATTTTCAGTATCTGACAATTCTTGCTTCATCAAGACCTAGAGGCGTTGCAAATATGGCGGCGCAGTGACATGACACCCTTAAAAATAGTTTTCTAGCGTGCAACAAAAGCGAACGTTGTTGCCTAGGCAACATTGTGATTGTTAACAATAACACATCAAAATACAACTCTTTCGTGCATTTCAGCTTTTCTTTATTTATTTCTTAGGTAATGTTGACTATATCAGTACATTCAGTTAAGCAGTGGTTGTTAACATTGTGGACCCAAAACACATTTTGCATGACTCCTTTATCTGACATGCTTTGTTTATTCCAGTGATCTCTCTTCTATGAAGATTTAAATGAGGTGGGTTTAATAAGCAACACATACAAAATATAGATCGCTGTGGTTTTCTGGAATCACATTTGAGAATCACTGCATGATGGGAAATAAATTGCAAAAAAAAAAAAATTATTACAACGAAGCGTTTCTGTAGTAAATGACATCGTCCATTTATTCTGATGGGGAGGCTATGAAAGCCATAAAAAACGACACTAGGTCTGGTATTCACATGTAATTGCTCACCCAGGGAGGAAGCACAGAGGCTTGTGGTCGACTGCACGCCCATGGTGTCAGGTTCTGTCAAAATGATGAAACTACACACGGCCCACAGACTTGCTTTGAGACTGCCTGGTGCCAAGGGGGACGTCAATTTTCGACTTTATAAATCTAAAATTGATGAAATATGAGGACACTCTTCACCAGCTATGGCTTAGTTTTATATTTTAGAGATCCTTTACTGCAGCCTCTTGGGATTCGTCCCCTGATTCATGTTACACCAAAGCCAAGCACCTTTGAAATGCGAGAGTTTGTTCCAAATACCACAACAACATTGCCTACGAATGATTTTATTTCAGGCGCTTATGATGTGGAAGAAGTAAAGGTAAACTCATGAATTAGTTATGACTGTTTCTTGGACTATGGCCACTTTTGTCCCTCTGAACTTTTAGAAAAGAATATTTGTTAAAATTGAATTTCAATGTAAACACATATATCAGCTGAGAATTCGGTTATTTTGTCAATATAATAAAGTGTCATGAAGATATCCACATAAATGCCATTTTTATTACACTTCAAGTTTTGTATTGTGATTATTAATTCTTAGTGTTAAAATGACATTTTACTTTTTTTTGTTTTGGAAAAACCTGAAAACGGAGGATTTTATTTAACAAGTCGAAAGTGATATTACTGTACCTTGATTGTACTTTGTTTTCTATAGGCTTTATGTCTCATTTTATCCCATTTAGTAGCTAACAAAATGTTATGTCCAACTCTAAACAATTGAGATCTTCGCTTTTTCATATTTCATGAAAAATGCATAAAAATGTATGAATGCACGTTGCATTGGTGTGTGTTGGAGTATAGACTGAAGCTCAGCTTTGAGAAGAATTTAAGGAGGCTTGGTTAAAAATGACACACAACACATGTGCAAAAATCTATAAGGTTTAGATATAGCTCAGAATAAAAACTACAAAATATTTCCCTAAATATCAACAAATATTAATAACTAAAGATAAAATTGTAGTCAATGTATGATGTATTACCTGTGAGCTTTTTTTAAATATTTGTTTGTATATTAAAATAAAATTCCCTGCTATGGTTTCCCTTTTTGACAAATACACAATGTTTAATATTTAAACACAATGTTTAATATTTTGTCTATTTTGTACACTTTCAGAAAAAAGTTACATGCAGGTACAAAAGTTATCACTGGGGTGGTACCTTTTCAAAAAGTACATTTTTGTACCTAAAAGGTGCATATTGGTACCTCTAAGGCACATATTTGTATCTAAATGGTAGGACAATTTTTAAAGGTACTGTACAACTTTTGTACCTTTTTTTGAGAGTGTACCATACACCTTTTATTTTTATAGATCTAACCTAAGAGAGCACTGAAAGCAAATATTGCACAAATCTTCTCCCCCATACATCAGTTTTAGCCACTTTACTGTAAAATAGTCACTGACACCTTAAAAAAAAAACTTTATTAGTTGCAGAATTATAGGTTGTGATAGAAATGAGTCTGTGCTGTAGTTTAATTGGTAAAGCATAATAATAGCAATGCAAAGGTTATAGGTATGATTCCTAGGGGAACACGCATACTGAAAATAATGAAGACCTTGAATGCACTGAAAGTTAGTATGGAAAAATGCATACATTTTAAATAGTAACTGATGTCACAACTGATATTGGTACATACAATTAAATGTATGTGCTTATATTTATTAAAAAGCACTTAATGTTTCCCTAACCCCACAAACAAATCAATGTCATTACTGTATGCCCCATATTCTACATGCAGAAACCCTAGAAACTGAAGTGATGTAAAATAGTCATAGATTCCTTCCCAGAAGGCTAATACCAGCAGAAGAGCAAGCCCTAAGATAACCTTAAAGGAACAGTATGTAAGAAATGTATATCAATTAATCATAAAATGACCCTGATATGTCACTAGACATTAAGAAATAATTTTCATTTCAAATACTTATCACTGACAACAGTGTTATGGCCAGGATATTGTCATGTAAAAAGTGGAGTTGCAGCCCTCAACTGATGTTTATGTTGTCATTTTGTGTATTGGCCACCAGTTGGGTGATTGCAGTACCAGTTTTAGCCACAAGTTTTGTTATTGCAATACCAGCTTTGGCCACAATCCTACATACTGTCCCTTTAAATGACATAAGTTCACTTTTAAAAACAGACTGTACTGTCTGCCTCAACTCAAGATGAATGTCTCCACAATTAGACTAACATTTAATGGGAATGGGAGAGTTCTCAAAAAAAAAAAAAAATAATAATAATAATTAAATATGCTATTTGAAAATGAATTTTTGTCACACAGCCTTTTGCTGTCAGGCTGACTATTATAGTGTTCTACAAGTCTAAAAATCATAGTCCTGATCAGAATTCATGTCTGTTTTATTCAATAAAAATATCTAGAACCATCTAGATCAATATAATTGTTGTACACCGTTTTTATCACACATTGTTTTAAGTATAAACTTTCATTGGATAGGTTTAAAGGTATAATGCCCAACAGAATCCTCCTTGCACGGCACTTCCACGTTAAAGCCATCGCCATCTTAGATTAAACATAAAACTGTCACCTTTTATATTTGGTAAATGATTGTTTGTTAACAGATGGTGTAATTCTAGGATCACAGGTGGAATCAAACCGACCCTTAGCTGCCTGTCAGATAGCTGACAGCGAACGCCGTGTTCAATGAAAAAGATAAACAGTCGAGAGCTGTGACCCTGGTCCAGGCAAAGAGACGAGAAGTCAGGCGTCAGAATGATTTTCATAGCAGATTAAGCTGCCAGCTGGGCCGTTTCAGAGGCGGGCACAGCAAACATTTCGGATTAGGATCAGCGCTTATGCACCCGTTAAGGCGATTGTGATTCTGGGAAAGACGCTTTCTGCACATTTATTGAACACAGGGATTTATCTGATCCTCTAAGTCAACCCAGATCATTTAATGCTGCAGAGCTTCCCATCAAATTAGTTACAATGATTTGACCAGGACAGATACAAATCAACTATAACATTATTAAGAAAAATACATGCAACAATACAACTTTTTTATGAGGGGCCTAATTCCTATGAATTCCCACAAACTCATTTGTTTTAGTTTGATCTGTTTTCACCATATTGAGGTTTTGTCCATGCATTTTTCTGATATATTCATATTTCTTCTGTATTATTCAAACTGTATGAAATTTGGGAATTTTTATTTAAAGCTAAATATGTCACGAAATACTTCGGAGTCAAATGCAAGTTATAAACAGAGTTTATTTAGAATAATAGAGAATTAGAGAGTTGGAGTGCAAAGTCACTGGTAATATCCACACACGGCAAACACCCTCGACTCACTCTGGATGGAATCACTACTGCTGGCATGAAGCACGTCCAACAGTAGGAGAGAGTGAGTCGGCGCTACAAGATAGTCCAATACTGATCTGAAGAGAGAAAGAGCCACCCACGCTCTCCGTTGAGAACACCAGCGCCGTCACCACACGCTACAGAGGGATGATACACGCCGCCCTGAAGGCGGATGACGGCCGGAGATGGAAGGTGGAAAATCCAACGTTCTCAGATGGAGTAATCCACTGTGGAATCCTGATGTAGATGAAGCAACCCGGAAGTAACTGGTGTACCGCCTAGTAACGAAGCGAACCAGCTGTTCCGAGAGACAAACAGTCAATAGAGTCAATGTAATCCACAATGGTGAAATAGTATAATCCACTCACGGGTGATGGTGTAAGCCGATGGAAAGCAGAGACAGCTGGTGTACCGCCTAAAAATGAAGCGAACCAGCTGTTCCGAGAGATAAACAAAGTCAATCAGTTCCAGTAATTCACAAGCGAGCGGTCCGGGCGAAAACGAGCCTCCGGATGCCGTAATCCAAACCTGGGGTAACTAGAGAAGAAAACAAGGAAGCGTCCGACAAGACAAGGCAGAGCAGCAAGACTGTGATAAAACAAATGAGCGCGCAACGAAAGACAGGACTACATGCAATATAAAGGAAAAGGTAAACGAGACACCACCGGTGAACAATCATCGAAACAAGGGGGCGGAGTTAGTGAACACACGAGGAACCGGCACCACAGGTAAACAAACACACACACACACATATCCCACACACAGACATCGATCACCCAGCAGTCATTACAGTAGCCACCCCTCCACGAAATGCACCAGACGGACCGTGAGACTCACCCTGTCGCCGACGGAGGTCCTCGATCAACCCAGGATCCAGTATATCCCGAGTCGGAACCCAGCTCCTCTCATCCGGACCGTATCCTTCCCAATCCACTAAATACTGAAATCCTCTGCCCCTGCGGCGAGAATCTAGTAACCTCTTACCTTTATAGACAGGGGCACCATCCACTAGACGAGGGGCGGGGGGATTAGTGGCAGAGACAGGAGTGTTATAGCGAGCAAATATCACAGGTTTAACCTTGGATACATGAAAAACAGGGTGAACCCGACCAAGAGAAAGAGGTAACTTAAGCTTTACCGTCACCGGGTTAATGACCTTAGAGATGCTGTAAGGCCCAATGAATCGCGGAGCCAGCTTACGAGAAGGCTCACGGAGAGACAGATCCTTGGTAGAAAGCCATACCCTTTGACCACAAACGTAACGGGGTGGAGGTCGCCGATGACGGTCAGCCGCAGCTTTGGTTCGTCTGGAATTAGATAGTAAAAGAGTCTTAGCTCTCCTCCAAGTGCGTGTGCACCTGCGCACGAAAGCTAACGCAGACAGAACCGCTGCCTCGGGCTCCTGTGATGGAAACAGGGGAGGTTGATAACCAATGGAAAGTTCAAACGGGGACAAATTATTAGACGTAACGGGAAGAGAATTATGAGAATACTCAACCCACGGAAGCTGATCGCACCAGGAATTCGGATATTGTGACGACAGACAGCAAAGCGTTCGACCGAGATCCTGATTAGCCTGTTAACATTGCCCATTGGTCTGCGGGTGATAATCAGAAGACAAGCTGGCCGTAGCACCAATCTGTCTACAAAACTCCTGCCAAAAACGAGAGATGAACTGAGGACCCCTATCTGACACTACGTCATTCGGAATACCATGTAACCGAAAAACGTGATTGATCAAAACCTGAGCCATCTCTTTTGCAGAAGGCAGCTTGGGCAGGGGAATAAAATGAACCGCCTTCGAAAAGCGATCCACCACAGTTAGAATAACAGTGTTACCATTAGATGCCGGTAAGCCGGTGACAAAATCAAGGGCTATATGAGACCAGGGGCGGGAGGGCACGGGCAAAGATTTAAGCAGACCAGCGGGTGGTAAATTAGATGCTTTATTACGAGCACAAACCGAACAGGCTAATACAAACTGTCTGACGTCTGTGGACATAGAAGGCCACCAAAAACGCTGACGGACGGCAGCCAACGTTCTCCGAATACTTGGACTCGTGACCCCACCGGATAACATCGGAACATAACCGCTCAGGAACCCATAGGCGACCCGCTGGGCACCCCTCCGGAACTTCCCCCTCCTGACCGGCCTCTCTCACCCGCTGTTCGATTCCCCATACGAGGGCGCCGACCACTCTCCCCTCCGGGAGAGTGGTCTCAGTCCGCTCTGAATCAGACTTCTCGAACAGACGGGAGAGAGCATCAGGTTTTGTATTTTTTTAACCAGGCCGGTACGAGAGAGTGAAGTTAAAACGATCAAAGAAGAGTGCCCAACGAGCCTGCCTAGATGTTAGTCTTCTGGCCGAACGGATGTACTCAAGATTCTTATGATCCGTCCAGACCAGAAAGGGCTCCGAGGTTCCTTCCAACCAGTGACGCCATTCACCCAAAGCGAGTCTAACCGCCAACAGCTCCCGATTCCCTATGTCGTAATTACGTTCTGCTGGGTTTAACCGGTGAGAGGAAAAAGCACACGGATGTACTTTCCCATCAATAAACGATCGCTGAGATAACACGGCGCCTACCCCGACATCAGATGCATCCACTTCCACTATAAATTGTTTAGCCGGATCGGGAATAGAGAGGACAGGCGCAGAGATGAACCGGGACTTTAACGTATCAAAGGCCTCCTGAGCCTCTCTATTTCAGCGGAAACATACGTTAGGTGAAGTGAGAGCGGTAAGAGGTTTAGCGATCTGACCAAAATTTCTGATGAAACGCCGATAAAAATTGGCGAACCCCAGAAATCGCTGAAGCTCTTTCCGAGTGTCGGCCAATCGGCAACCGTCTTAACTTTAGCGGGATCGGGACGAATCTCTCCCTCGGCAATAACAAAACCCAGAAACGAAACCGACTTCCTGTGGAACTCGCACTTCTCCGCCTTAACGAACAGTAGATTTTCTAAAAGCCGTTGTAAAAACATGCGAACGTGTTGAGTGTGTATCTGCATGGAGGGAGAAAAGATGAGAATGTCATCGAGATACACAAAGACAAATCTGTTAATCATGTCACCCAGCACTTCATTAACCATGGTCTGAAAGACAGCCGGAGCGTTACAAAGACCGAACGGCAGAACGGAATATTCCCAGTGTCCCGAGGGTGTATTAAAGGCTGTCTTCCACTCATCGCCCTCTTTAATACGTACCAAGTGATAAGCGTTGCGCAGATCTAGCTTGGTAAATATGCGCGCTCCCTGTAACAACTCGAATGCTGATGACATTAATGGCAAGGGGTACTTATTCTTAACAGTAATGTCATTCAGCCCTCGATAATCAATGCACGGACGAAGAGACCCGTCTTTCTTCTTAACAAAGAAAAATCCAGCACCGGCTGGAGACGAGGAGCGGCGAATGAGACCGGCTTTAAGAGCGTCATTAATATATTTGTCCATAGCCTCTCTTTCTGGTTTAGATAGGGAAAATATACGACCCTTAGGCGGAGAAGTGTTGGGAAGTAGTTTGATTTCGCAATCATACGACCGATGAGGAGGCAGAGAGGTGGCCCGGGATTTACTGAAAACCTGATGCAGATCCGAATACTCCGCCGGGACCCCTGATATATCGACAGCTGGAACCTGTGAAACAGAACAAGAGACAAGAGAAGGAGCAGGACCAAGACAAGAAACATAACACGAAGACTTTTACGATAACACAACATTGTTCTGCTAATCAACGTGAGGATTATGTTTGGATAACCAGTCATGACCTAAAATGACTGGTGATTGTGAATCCTCTAAGATGTAAAATTCAATCTCCTCACGATGATTGCCAGAAACAAACAAACTCACAGGGGATCACAGCCATATGCTGACCCTTCAATGTCCAAGCAGACAAAGGAGAGGAAAGAGGGATGAAAGGAATACCCCAGGACTTGGCCAACCCAGCATCCAAAAGACACGCCTCCGCACCGGAATCCAGCAACGCCTGTGAATGGAAGGAGTTACTAATAACAGGAAGGGTAGTACTGCTTACGGGAGATTTAAATGACGATGCGCCCACCGAGACTCCCAAGTTCATCGGCGGGCGTGAGCTTTTACCGGACATGTAGCTGCCAAGTGCCCCGGCTTGCCACAATACAAGCAGAGACCATTAGACAGACGACGACCTCTCTCACTAGCAGAGATACGAAACTTGCCCAGCTGCATAGGCTCCTCGGTGGGCATCTCTGAAGCGGTCTCCCCTGGTTCCGACATCAGATGACGAAATGAACGACGCAGATCTCTCTGCCGATGGCGAGACTCAACCCTCAAGGCCAGATCGATGGCAGCCTCCAGTGACGTGGGTGGCTCCCTCAGTGCAATCTCGTCTTGAATCGCCGGTGTGAGACCCTCGAGAAATTGAGCTCTTAAAGCCGCGTCGTTCCAGTTGCAGCAAATAGCGAGAGTCTTAAATCTGATGGCAAAGTCAGTAACAGAATCATTACGTTGCCGTAATCTCACCAATTCAGCCGCTGCCATGTCTCCCTTGAGTGAACGATCAAATAATCTCAACATTTCCTCCTCTAAAGCCTCGAATGAAAACTTAACTGGCGCCTTCGCCCCCCAGGCAGCCAAACCCCCGTCGCTGGCTCTCCCCGTTAGTAACGTCATAACAAACCCCACCTTGGACGTGGATTAACAAACGCGACGGGGTTGGAGCGCAAAGACGAGAGAGCACTGTTGCAGAAAGGATCGGCAGGTGTTGGGATCGCCGTTGTAGGTGGGAGTTGTTGCCGTGTGTGGCTCCCGTTCAGTCGAAGCGATTTCTCCGGATGTAGCTGGAGGTTCATTGCGAGGAACCACTTGGTCCAACCGATTACTAAGCTCCTTAAGTTGCTCAGACAGAATGTTGAAGTCCCTGGCCGCAGCAGTCAATAATGAAGAGTGTTGTTCAATGACCGCTCCCTGCTGGTGAAGGGCGGTCTCCAAACTTGCTGACTCCATAGGTGGCGCGCTCATCTGTCACGAAATACTTCGGAGTCAAATGCAAGTTAAACAGAGTTTATTTAGAATAATAGAGAATTAGAGAGTTGGAGTGCAAAGTCACTGGTAATATCCACACACGGCATACACCCTCGACTCACTCTGGATGGAATCACTACTGCTGGCATGAAGCACGTCCAACAGTAGGAGAGAGTGAGTCGGCGCTACAAGATAGTCCAATACTGATCTGAAGAGAGAGAGAGCCACCCACGCTCTCCGTTGAGAACACCAGCGCCGTCACCACACGCTACAGAGGGATGATACATGCCGCCCTGAAGGCGGATGACGGCCGGAGATGGAAGGTGGAAAATCCAACGTTCTCGGATGGAGTAATCCACTGTGGAATCCTGATGTAGATGAAGCAACCCGGAAGTAACTGGTGTACCGCCTAGTAACGAAGCGAACCAGCTGTTCCGAGAGACAAACAGTCAATAGAGTCAATGTAATCCACAATGGTGAAATAGTATAATCCACTCACGGGTGATGGTGTAAGCCGATTGAAAGCAGATACAGCTGGTGTACCGCCTAAAAACGAAGCGAACCAGCTGTTCCGAGAGATAAACAAAGTCAATCAGTTCCAGTAATCCACAAGCGAGCGGTCCGGGCGAAAACGAGCCTCCGGATGCCGTAATCCAAACCTGGGGTAACTAGAGAAGAAAAACAAGGAAGCGTCCGACAAGACAAGGCAGAGCAGCAAGACTGTGATAAAACAAATTAGCGCGCAACGAAAGACAGGACTACGTGCAATATAAAGGAAAAGGTAAACGAGACACCACCGGTGAACAATCATCGAAACAAGGGGGCGGAGTTAGTGAACACACGAGGAACCGGCACCACAGGTAAACAAACACACACACACATATCCCACACACAGCCATCGATCACCCAGCAGTCATGACAAAATATGTATACTGTAGAAATATATGCTAATATATATATATATATATATATATATATATATATATATATATATATATATATTTTATTTCTCGCAGCATTTCTGTCAAATTCCTAATAAAAATAATGATTACCTTGTCGCTCCACATTTCTTAGTGGTAAAGAGCAGAGCCAGTTCTTGAATGAAAATAAGGTCAGAAAAATATCTGCATAGTCAGCCAAACATATTTAGCTTCCCCCGTCAGTTTGCACCACGGTAGATGTTATCTAGGTTATTCGAAAAAGGTAACCCTGAACCTTCTTAGAAGCCTAAGAGAAGAAACTGAAAGGGAATACCAAGGGAATGCTGACAAACTAAAATTTTAAGAATATGCAAGGGTAATGATTTTTTCAAATACAAATGCAATTAACTACACATTGCACTACAATTTTTTTCTTTAAAAATGGTTTGATATAAACAGGACGAATCTACATTCCATCTAGCAGAGGTCTCACATGTATGCAGTTTTCTGCAAGTCACATGCAACCAGGAATGATAAGCCCTGCAATTTCGCCCAACAAGATTTCCAAATCCATTTATTAACAAAGGAAGTCTCTGGATTTTCATCAGAACATTTTTCGAGCCAGCACGACCTCAGAGGAAAAGATGCTATCTCTGGCATACTGTACCTGCCAAGACAAAATCTACCCAGGGATCTGTCAGCTTACTCAGATGCTGTTGTTTACATTTTCATCAAACCTTTCCTGTCTTAAGCAGGCTAAACAAAATCACACTAATGTCAGGACAAGTATCTTGAACAGATAAGCAACACCCTCACCATCATGCCATACCAGATGTACATGACTACCTTTCTTTTGTTGAATACAAACAAATACCTTCATATTAAAATGCTCTGATGTCATCTTCATATGGGGCTTAACATGGCAAAGCTCCAAAAATCAACATCAAAGTAATCCAAGTGTTTTAAAAGTAAAAAGATACATTTTTTAGCGATTAATATGTCATGTATGATAGCAATGCAGAGAAAGGTAAGTTCAAATACGGCGGCACATTGATAACATTAAATCTCATTGGTTCTTAAGTATCATGTGACGAAAGACGCATATTAAAACTAATCACGAGACACAAGTAAACCAGTTAGATTCGACATTATTGATGTGCCACCATATTTGTGATAACCGTAACATTATCTGAAAGTTGAATAAAGGTTTCAATGGTTTGTTATCAGCCCTATCAGTAAGGCTCAAGTACCCCTTCATTGAAACTTAACCAAAGTTGTGTTTTAAAGACAAATAATTAGGAATATTAATTAACTAATTAATTTTAAACATTAAAGTAAAAATCACTGACTGATGAAGCATGTTTATTTCAACAAACCACCATCATCAGTGTTTGCATTTTATCAGCTCATTTGCATTTTAAATGACACATTTTTGCGCAGGCCACAACTTTGACATGCTATAATTAATTATCTGTAGGGTGTTTTGAGATAAAACTTCACATACGGACTCCAAAGACTTATTTTACAAATTAAAAGAATTTCATCATATGACCCCTTTAAGAGACAGATTTACTAACAGCTTGTGCAAACCATAATTTTGCCGTTAAAAAATGACTGAACTTACTAAAGACACGCAGTAGATATTTAGCTCTGAAAGGGTGTTATTTTTGTGACCTTATTGCATATGCATTTGTAGTTTTCCTTTTAGAAGCAACATTAATGGGAGGAGAGTATTACATTTTGCCAGAGGAACATACATTTTTAAAAATATAAAAAATATATAGTTTTGCAAATCTATGCTATGTTTAATTTGCTGAAGAAAAGAGGAGGAGAAGTCACGAGGAGAAGTCAAATCAGGTTTTTCAAAACTTCTTTAACCTTTCATCTTGCGTCCCCGGGTGCTTTTACTTAGCTGGAATTTCATACTCCGCAGTCCGCATTTTCATTGCGATGTCCTGCCGAGGTTTCTGTAATAATTTGCGCTGCTCTTAGTAGATTGCAATGGTCATTATGGAAATGTGCTTGTGTCATTATTGTGCCTGTGTATTTTTTTGCGCCTTTGTAGTACACGTAAATCGTTCTTGAGTTGGACATCGTTATTGTGTTTTGGAGCATGTAGCGCATTTACTCACGACGGCTAATAATATTAATGATAAGATAAAATTACATTTAGGCCTAAAGTTGTCCTTTTTATAATGCTTTCCTCACAAAAAAAAAACAATCTTATATCAATGACTGGAAAAACGAAAGACATTTTTATTAAAAGTAAATGAGATCAAAGCAAAATCTAAATCTTTTCGCTCTTACGCGTACCCCCGGTTGGGAATCACTGAAAATAGCATTTAAAGTTATCCAAATAAAGTCCTTAACAAATGCATTCACTCAAAAAATAGTTTAAATATATTTATGTTAGGACATTTACAAAACATCTTTACCTAATATCCTAATGATTTTTGGCATTAAAGAAAAATCTATAATTCGGCCCATACACTGTATTGTTGGCTACTGCTACAAATATACCCGTAAGACTGGGTTTTGTGTTCCAGGGTCACATTTGAACTCACGCCGTTGATCTGCAACATATCAATGGATAGATACGCTTCACCATTTTGACCCCCATATAAGAAGATAACATGCAAGATGCCAGTATTTTAATATAAATAAAAAATATGCTAGCAATAGCAGCCATATAGCCATAGCCATTTCCATACCAGACACATGGAAAAGTCTCATTTATATCAATTCTGGTTTTTGTGCAAGTCTCAGAGGACTCTATAGGCTGTCAGCAGACAGAATTGTTTTGCCTCTGTTTGAAACCATTTTTTCTTCAATTATTCAGCTAGTTGTGCACAAAGAATTCATGTTCAAGTAGGTTTGAAATCCTGCTTAATGGAAACTCTTTCCACCTGTGCTAAAAGATCAGGAAGGGTCTGAACAGTCTGTTCATTTGCAGAACCCTCGGGTGACCTGTAGAGTCAAAAATTGCTCTAAAATATTAGCTGCCTATTTTCCCCACCGTACTCCGATGCTATAATGATAAATCATTTTTTCCACCATTTCACTTCAGAGCCTACGTAATATGTTGCTATAGCAACCATATATTCCAATAGCTCATACAAGCCTAGCAAGGGTTATAATACCGGCATCTATACAGACACCTTTAGCGTTAATGAAACCTCCTATTCTTATACAAGGCTAATATATATATATATATATTTTTTTTTTTTTCTTTTAATGGCTCACAGATCAAAGCCCTGAACACATCAAAGACACGTTAGCCCGTATGCAATTCACTTCAGAAATGTCTAATTTACTCACATCTTCCGTATTAAAGGTATAAACTGCAGAAGAGAATTAGCCTTAACATACCGTAGGTGCAAACAGCACATTTACAAGTTAATCACTTTGATAAGAAAAGCCCATTAATGCATCTGGCGCTTTCAAAACTGAAAAAGCCAATCTTTAATGACTACATCTAATGACTCACTGATGTGCAAAAACTGCCATTCCACACCTACACGAAGCTCGCTGCAGTAAGACGGGTTTTATTTTCATTTATTTACGCTCTCGATCTCGTAATTGAGAGGCACAAAGTGCAGCAGGGTCAAGGATGTTTTTTCAATCGGGTGTGGGGAGAAGAGACAAACATCCGGTGCTGTATTGAAGAAGCAATCACCTCCATCCGTTCTGCCATGTAACCCTCTTCATGTTATTGATAAACAGCCAGCACTCATTACGACGCACTGGAGAATACTTTCTGCTAGCTCTGCTCGATGAAACAACCGGGAAGCTGAGACGTCTTGACTGCAGTTCACTATGTTATAGTACTGTTTGGGTGTGGTGTGACATTAACTGAATTAATCTGAACTGATTTAAACTTGAGCTTTAATATGCAATTTCAAACATTACAATAAGGTTGTTTTTGTTAACATTAGTAAATGCAATGGCTAACATGAAATAAAAATGAGCAATATAGTTTTTCAGCATTTACTAATCTTTGTCAATGCCTATGCAGTTCATAAGACAAAATTTAATTGCTCGGCCTTGACATTATGAAAATTAACTGAGAAGAGCAACTCATAATAGTAATAGTTTTTTAAATAAAAAATTTGCAACCAGAAACAGTGTATATCGAATACAATGTATAAAGTGAAAAGTTGGATCTACTTAAAAAATTACTTCAATTGATAATACCTAAAAAATTAAGTTTTTAAGTTTCACTTAAAAATATGTTGACATTTTACCAATTGAAGTAATTTTTTTAAGTTGATCCAACTTTTTTACAGTGCATTTTTATCCATTTTAAGTCCTTCAGCGACAACACTTCACTAGGAAAAGTCCTTATAACATCTTCATAATCATGTTATCAAATACATATTTATCATGTAACCAAACTAATACACACTCTAAAAACCGTTGGGTTATTTGTTTTACCCAATAGGTGGGTTAAACATATTGGGTTGTTCTGTTGGGTTATTCCTAGCTTGTATTGGGTTATTTCTATAACAACCCAGACAGTTGGGTTAAAATCGGGCTCACGTCACACATTTTGAATTTCAACGGTCCACCGGTGCCACTGCTGAGTGCTGACAGACACGAGAGATACGTTTTAAAATATATCTCTGTGTAATGTTTTATTTGCTACAAAGTGTCTTTAAGCTCTAACACACAGTAAACTATCAGCCACGTTTTCTACAAATATGTACAAAAACGCTGTTGTCTAGTTTTTGTCCGTTACACCGGTTCCATTGATTAACTGTTACCGATGCCAAAACGCGTTTTTAAGCCTTAAGGTAGAAAAACATCGCAATTTATTTTAATACTAAACAGCACCAACAGCATGGTCCCCTACGAAAATGAATCATGTCTTCTTTTAGTAGTATAACGTTAGTTTCATGGCGTATTGATTGCCATATTGCTTTAACCATGGTTTCTGTAACAGACAATGTTTTTTTGTTTTGTTTAAAGTGTAGTAAAAACCGTTTTTAACTTTTGTAAGGGATGCAACCGGCTGTTTTTTGCTCCAAATATTTTTTTAGCTGGTCTGTGTTATAAACACAGAGCTGTAATATAAATGTGCTTCTGAATGGAAATGTCTTAAGAAATGACTTTTGTTGTCTTACCTCAGTATAATCCCTGATAAAGCGCTGTTTAATCCTGACCTGCACATCTACTACTGTTTACGGTAACCCCGGTAACGATTGAATTTGCAATTTTGCGCCATCTACTGTCAAAGTAGAGTATTTATTCAGCGTGCCAGATGTGTTTGCTTTGAGATTTAATTCATTTTTCTTTTCTTTAAATGTAGACATTCTTGGAGATGTTGCATTAAAACCCCTACAAAATGTCCAGCAAGATGGTTCAGCCTTCCTAGAGTACCAAGAGCCAAAGCAAACATTTATTAATTTGCAACCTGTAAGTATCATTTATGACACTTAGTTTTTTTATCCTGTTTATGTGTGCATATTTACATTGTGAAAATTCTGTCTTAAGGTCAGAAAACAAACATTATTCAGTATTTGAAGGAGGAGGTGCGACGAAGACCCCATGTCCTGCTATGGGATGAATTCGACTAATCACGCAAGCCTTTGTTATCGTGGGAAGGCATGGCCCAGGAGCAAGACCAGCAGTTGACACATGCTTTAATATTTTTTATCCCAAGCCTTTCACTACTATTAGGTAGTTTCTGTAACACACAATACATTTTGTACCAGGTGATGTTCCCTTAACACACTGTCACTTGCTTAAAGGGATAGTTCCCCCCAAAATGAAAATTCTGTCAATTTTTTTCCTCTCCTGTCGTAACAAACCTGTATGCATTTCTTTGTTCTGATGACCACAAAGGAAGATATTTTGAGTTTGATGTTTGAAACTAAACAGATCATGAGCCCCATTGACTGTCATAGTAGGAAAAAAGAATACTATGAAAGTGAATGGGGCTCATGATCGGTTTTAATTTCAAACATTCTTTGAAATATCTTTCTTTGTGATCATCAAAATAAACACTTTTATACAGGTTTATAACAACATGAGAGGATGAAAATGATGACAAAATGTGTGAACTATCCTTTTAAGCAGTTTTTAGTTTGATAAGATGGAGTAGATTTGTTCTGTTCTTATAGGTTTTTGTTTATTTAAATATGTATGTGTGTATGTATTTATGCCTTTATACATGTATGTATTTATACATTTAAGTGCAGGTGCAAATGACTAAATGGAAATAAAGCATTAGAAATGTATTTGTAAGTTTTGTATTATTTATTTATAAAGCAAATAATAGTAATAAATAATAATAATATTAATAATGCACTGAAAAAAATTCATTGAATTTACTCAATTTTTTTAAGGTAAGTGGTTTGCAATCAATTTATTTAAGATACATTTAAACAAAAAAGATTAGTAAAGTAAAATAAAATATAAAACTTTTTTTAAATGTAGCTTAAATAAATTGATTGCAACCACTTACCTCAAAAAAAAAAAAAAAAATTAAATTCAATGAATAATTTTTTTCAGTGTGGGGTTAAAACAGCATTGCAAAAATAACCCAACAAATTGGTTATTTCATAACCCAACTAATTGGGTAAAACTTTCTACCCAATGCATTGGGTTAAAATAACCCAACAAAGGGTCAGTGCTATAGTAACCCACCATTGGGTTATTTATTGGGTTATTTTTAACCCAACTGTTTTAAGTGAGCAGTGAATTCTGTTGTAGTTTGGCAGCATCAAAACATTCGTATTCTGACTGGGCTCAGATGTCTCTTTAACTTAATCTAGGCTGTCTGTTGGATGTCAGAAAGGTAGCTCTTGTTTGGCTAAAGCCAGAGAGGAATTTATCCAAGAGCTGTGAACCAGCTTTCCGGGCCGAGTGTGGCTCGGGTCAGAGCAAACACGGATTTGTCCCGGCCGGCCGCTGCTCTAAGTCAAAAGAGAGATTGAAAACCAAGATAAATCCTGTTAGAGATCAGCTTATCCCACAGACAGACGAAAAACAATCAGCTCAGCTCTCGTGTATTTGGAATTCATTTTCATAAGCCTGGAGAAATAGCACTCTTGCAATGCTATGTCGTGGTATTAATCTCTCACAGAATATTGAAAAAAACGATTTTGCTTTGAAATAAATTATCATGAATGAATAAAAATAACCCAATATATGCTATGCAAGACATAACATGTAAATCTATATCCAATGATATATCTATGTAAACAGCAAGACTGAATGGCACAAATTACTCTAATAGACTAAATAAAAACATTGTGATTATTTACATTTTCATAATGTGTGCATTTTTATTAATAACTGTAACTGAAAAGTGAACAAGAAAAATTAAATGATTAACTGTGAAGGTGGTTTGTATAATTAGACTTTTTATGGCAAAGTCTACAATATATACAGAAGTCGGCATGATCTCAAGGGAATTTCTAAGTAATTTACAAGGTGGCAAGATTCCGTACAAAGTGAAACGTACAAAAACGCATGAGAATATTAAGTCTGCGTCCAAAACCGAAGGCAGAAGACTTGTTGCCTCGCTGCCTCATGAGGCAATAGGTGTGTTCGAGTTCATGTGGCGCTGCGCATGTGGCGCTGCACCGCTTGCAGTCAAGGGAGGAGTAAAAGACGGAGCCGCCAAGTAGGACACCTACTGCTTGCCGTAGTCACATGTGCGCCAATATGTGTGAATTAGATGGTGAGTTTGTTTTCAACAAACCTTTTAATAAAAAATTTGCAACCAGAAACAGTGTATATCGAATATTTTAATTGCTGCTTATACTGTACTGTAAGCCCGAAAATAACGGGAAACATAAGCCTACATTATTAAAATACCAATAGAGTCTTTCACTTTTTTCATTTTTATTTTACACAATACGACATTTTCAGATATTTTAATGAATTTTACCTGTTATAAAACAATGAATTTATAATGTTTCTTAACTCTTTCCCCGCCATTGACGAGTTATCTTATCAATTAAGAGAAAACGCTTCCCTGCCAGTGACGAGAATTTCTGGCTTTCCGTACCTCAGCAACTTATACAACCCGGAAGTAACGCCTCACGTGAAAGAGAAAGAACTCCATGTATGTTTTAAAGATCGCTCTGCATCTGATCTCTATCAAAAGTCCTTCACAAAAATGGAATTATCTTATTAATTAGCTTTTTGCTCAAAATTGGGTGTTCTGAAAGAAGCCTACCCATATTTGAGAGGCCCATGTTTGGAAGCAGAGGGTCTGTTTTTTCATTTGATATATTGTTTGTTTATATATTTAAAGAAGAACATTTTCTGGAAGGCATTAAACTTTTGTAAAAATCATGAAAAATGCTAGCGCTGGCTGGCAACTTTTGTTTTAAAAAAACGCTGGCGGGGAAAGAGTTATCATCATCAATCGGCTGCAAACAGGGTAGGTTGACAGTCGGTCACTAATTTTGTCCATTCCTCGCGATTTTTGGCAACTTTTCGTAGTTCGCTTATTGTTGCTGGTACATCCTTGTTGATAAGTTCCCCGATATATTGGTGGTATAGTTTTCGCGCTCTGCCTTGACCTCTTTTGCCGTGTCGCTGTTGTGGGGTGTACAGGACGTACTTGTTGATCAAGTCACTCTCATGTCTTCTTAAGGAATGTCCTACAAATCTTAACTGCCTCTGTTGTACTTGAAGGACAAGTTGGTTGCGGCCGACTCTTTCATAAACCTCTTTATTGCTTTTCTTGTCCAGACGTTTTATGCCTAGCATGATTCTGTAACAGTTGGTAGCAAAGCTGTTAAGTTGGTCTCTGAGTTTGCTGTTAAGGATCCAGCTCTCGCAGCCATAGAGCAGGATTGAGACACACGCAGATTCAAATATATTAATTTTAAGTGTAATTGGAATAGTTCTTGACTGGAATACGTTCTTCATCTTCCAGAAGGCCCCCCATGCTTGACCTTTTCGGATTTTGATGTCAGATTCGCTAGAGGTGATATGGGATCCAAGATATTTAAAGTTCTTTGTCCATTTGATTGTTTGTCCATCTAGCTCTATGTGCTGATGATTATGTGTTGCCATGTCCAGACTGGAATGTTCTTGATTAGTCATAGCTTCTGTTTTGCCTATATTAACTTGAAGGCCTACTCTCCTGGCCCACTGTGCTGTTGTTGTGAGTTGTTCCTGTGCTCTATCCAGGGTGTTTTCAAACAGGGCAATGTCATCGGCGAAATCCAGGTCAAATAGTGATACTTCTGGATTTCTGCTGGATTCTTTTAAATGTGTTACGATTCCGTGCGATGATGTGTTCCTTGCATGCTCCTGTTCAGCTCGTGTTAATACATAGTCTATGACGATTATAAATAGGAAGGGAGCTAGGGTGTCACCTTGTAAGACGCCTGTTGTAGTGTGGAAGTGGTCAGACAGCTTCCCTTCTACTAGTACGTGACTCTTTGACTTATTGTATAGTGTGCGGATCGCACTTACTATTTTGTCTGGGATCCCATAATGTCGTAGTATGTCAAACATGGTTGATCTCTTGAGTTAATGGAACTGAAGGTTGGCTTAAACATGAAATGCACGTGACCGTTGTCATCAGTGAGGCGACCAATCACGAAGAGCTGTGGCGTCATCAAAACTCTGTGCAGCCGCCAGCCGCTACTCTCGAAATGCTCTTGCGGTACTTTAAAACCATACCTCACATGCCTTGGAGTGCCAGATCAAGTCAGACAAAATTTCCAACAGGCATACACAGCTTCAAGTCAGGCGCAGATGGGTCTGCGCAGCGCTGCATAAAGCCTAGTTTATAGTCGCCGCGTCCGCAAGAGCGCGTTGGTGCGCGCGGCAAAAATGACGTCAACGCGGAGTGGGCGGTCGCGCGCGTTGGGTGCGCGAGACCCCATTTCGCGTGGCGCTGTGCACGGCATTTTTTGTAACTTTCCGCGCGGCTCCGCATCCGAAAATGACCGAACTCGAGGCGATTCTGTCCGAGCAGGCAAGCCTGTGACGTATCTCTTTGATAAATCCAAGCAAAACAATGTATATATTTATCTGACACTCTGGAAGTAAAGTATGGAAACTTTGCAGTTTAAAACACGAATTATTTTACATGAATCAGAATGTTTGGCTTATATTTGTATTGAATGAACCACTGGATGAGGAATAAAATATAAACCTTAAGATGTCTGTACTGTTTGTTTAGTAAAAACGTTAATGAAATGATAATGTTTAATAAAGACATATTTAAAAGATTGTTGTTTTATTCATGTTCTCATATTTATATATATCAAACTCTAATGTTAAAAGCACTAGGGTTGTTCCAGCGGACGACTTCTTCTATCCTCTTCTTTGTGTTTGTTTTTGACTTTATTGCTCGCGTCGCCGCCTGGTGGTTAAAAAAATAGTGCAACGGCGAGCGCGTTAACTATAAACGCCTCGTCCGTTTGGTGAGACGCGCGCGCGATCCGCGGAGGCTTGCGTTGCGGACCAAAGCGCGAGTATAACCAGCCCTTAAAGTCGAACACACCTAATGATTTTGCAGACATAAAAGCAGCTGTGGGAAAAGCATTCGGACGGTGTTCATAAAAATAAAAACAGAGAGCGCCTTTGTGATAACTAATTCCATATTTGAAAATTGCAATACTAATTTCTTGCGAAAATATAAGCTTATTTACACTAAATTTGTGGTCCAGCCTCTTTCTTTTATTTTTTCAAACTCGACCAGGCTTGACCAATCACATTCCCAGCACACGCACACATGCACGCACGCATACAATTGTGTGAATAGACGATTAAGGTCTCTCAGGAGTCAGGAAGTAAAGCAAACATTGGATTCGGACGTGCCTTACTGACTTGAAATGTTGCCTCTGAGGGCAGCATTTTAGAGCTTTTGTGCGAAGCCTTAAAGCAGACATATCATGCTTTTAAATATGTCCTTTTTACATATAAATCATATGTTTGTGGTCTATATAAAGCGGAACTACAATGCTTGGGTCTGAATTCCTCATTATTATAGCTCCACAGGCCTCTTTTCTGTCCCTTTTCTGATGTGCATCTGAGAGCAACACTTTTTGGTGCTGTCTTTTTAAATGCACGTCATACCCTGCCCCCTCTCCAGGTTGCAGAGGTGACACTCGGTTAAACTCCACCCCGTTTGACCATTTTTGTAGTTTTATAGCAGAGGTATGATTATCTAGCGGCACAGAAACTTTTTATTCACACATTATTAACAAAATGTCAACAACGGACGACTTGTCCATCCAGCCTTACATGTTCGAGTCGGAAACGGAGCGAGATGAAAATGAAGACTACGAACCTGCAGAACAACGTCTTTATATGGAGGTATCGCAATGGTGTGTTACTGCCGTTTGTCAATACGAAGGCTGCAGCCTCCGGAGGTTGCATTTCTAGTCTGCATACGTCATCAAGACGGTCTTATTTCAGAACATTAACAATTATAAAGTTGACTATTATTCTTAGTAAATCATAAGTTGTTGTAATATGCTCATGACTTGCAAATGTAATGCTCAGTTAACTTAAACCAGGCTTGATGACCATATGCGATCTTTGCAGGCCGCAGCCTTCGGATTGAGAAACGGCACTGCTAAACCATGACCACCGTATACTTTACTTTTTTTATTATTTACAGCTTACCAAAGTGCTCTGCTCGTTGCCTCCAAAGATAGAAGTAATTGACCCCTCAATCAGACAAAGTCTATCGGCAAATCCTTCTTTATACTGGCGGAGATTGGTGAAGTAGTTATTCTTGAAGTGCTTCGGGCACACAAAAATGACTTTACCCACAAATGTGGGTACATTTCTTACTCTCTCGTAACTTCTGCATCCTTGACCTTGGACTATAATGGCCCTGTCCCAAATGGCACACTCCGGACTTGTGGTCCTCCTCAGAGTCCACACTTTGATGACATCACGTAGTCCAGACTTTAGGGACCCTTGATGCGAGTCCACGTGGGTGCACCGGAGTCGTATTTTGGGACAGACTCGAGCATCACACCGGAAATAGGTAGGGAAGTTGCCCGTCAGTGTGAACTCCTCCCTTCCTTCGTCTGATTGGTCTGATTGCCCTTTCGCAAGGACTTCTGGGTTGGTAAAGTGCGCGAAGCCTGGTGAAGTGTGGGCTTCGCTGAAGGCCGCATCAAGGGGGCAAAGGAGGCGCTGATGAGCACACTTCAAAGCGTAAAAATGACAGATGGGACACCCTACGGACTCGAAGACTAAGCGAGAACGCGCAATTTAAGGCCACGAGACCGAAAGCCTACATGAAGTGCAGCATTTGGGACAGGGCCATCATCGCAGCGAGAAATAAAAATGGCGGATTGCTCGAAGTGTTGAGCTGGGAGTCGATGTCCTTATTTGGCAGTTCCGCTGCAAATACTGTGACGTAATTGTTAAAAAAACGTAATAGATAATAGAAAAATCAGAACAGGTTGGAAAATATGACCAAAACAGAATATTAAGATATCAACAAAGCACCTGAAGAGACTAATTTCAACTTTTCTGTATTTCTAAACACTACAAATATACAACAAAATGCATTTAAGGACTAAAAAAGTGGATTTAGCATGATATGTCGCATGTTGCACTAAAACGTATTAATGAGATTACAAATTAGCTATGTAAACAAGTTACAAAATGTGATGAGATTTGTCTCAGAACACAAAATATATATATTTACTACAATGAACTCTTTCGCCGCCATTGACGAGATAACTCGTCAATTAAGAGAAAACGCTTCCCTGCCAATGACGAGAATTTCCAGCTTTTCGCAATACCACTATTAACATTTTCTGAAAGGCATTAAACTTTTATGAAAATCATGAAAAATGCTGGCGCTGGCTGGCAACTTTTTTAAAAAACGCTGGCGGGGAAAGAGTTAAATATGAATGTGGGTGCGCATTATTTTCCAAAAATTATTGGACATTATAAGACATTGCTTCCACATATAAGCTTCCACATTGTGAAAAAGAACAAGGTGTATATTCCTGCTAAACATCACCTTTATTTTTCATAAAAAATCGAGCAGGTTTGGAACAACAGTGTGCGTAAATTTGCAGAAGCCTGTAATGTAAAATCAAACGAATAAATAAACAGCTCTTAATGTGAGCATTACACTACATAGCATTACATTAACATGGCTCAATGTTCTCTGCACTCTGTTTTATTAGTGGGGATATGACCAAAACAACACAAGCCAACTCACCTCTTACCACCTCAGAAATAACGTGACAAATAGTGCCACATTTATCTCATTTTCCCTGTCAGTGATTGCGGGTGTCTTTAAGCCCCGGAGTCTGTTTGATAAGAATTTGATTACTGTTTCTTCTTGCAGAAAATGAATATCAATGGCTACAGGCACCAGAAACTCTTATCTAGGATTCTGGCTGTGGTCGTACGCCTGTTTCAATTCCCTCAAGGGATGGATGCTGCGAACAACGGTTACAAAACAATCAAAAATTGATATTTTTAATTCATACAACTACGTTCAGAGGAGAAAAGCAATGATACTCCTGAAATTACTTATTTGCCCCCGAAATGTAAAATGTTAGCCATGCAAATTGCATTTTATCTCATTTCCCTTTGTGTTTTATAGTATTTTTTCGTGAACGACCAAACAATGAATGAAATGTAAATGTTCAGTGTTTCTGTGCCATCAAAAAAACAAAAAAACAAACAGTGATTGTTTGCAAAGACAGAGGTGTCATGCCCATTCAAACTGAGGGGGCACCTGGATTTTGCATTCAACCTCAAAATCAAATAAGCGTCCATTAATCTGTTATTTGACTTTTAATCTGTTTAATATGGACAACATTATACATTCTGTGCTGCATCCTTGTCACTTTTCGGAGATTTTCGCCGTTTTGATAGTGTTTTGATCATGTTACATTACTTTTATTCTGGCGGCAGCGGCTGGGCGCGCTCACGAGCTCTCTGCTGTTGCTGGCTTGCTGCTGCATTTGGCTATCTGAGGAATTAAAACGTGTTAAAAAACGCTCACAACATTTCCAAACCCCAGTACGGTAATGTGCAGTTAACCTCCTCTGTGTAGAAAAGGTATGGTTTTAAATGTGACCGTCTCAACGTTATATTAGTAGAGATTCATCTTCTTGGCAAAACTCCAAAGTTTGCCAGAGTTCACACGGGCGCGGAATCTCACATGCTCACATGAGGTAAAATTTAATGCAAAAATCCGTTTCTCTAATAATTTTATCTAAACATATTTTTTAAAATCATTATTGAACATTAAAATAAATCACGTGGCTATAGCTTATGTCATTTTCGTTGTTTATATACTTTATGGATTTAAAATTACATTAATTTTATGTGATAATGTAGTTGTTGTGCAAAATGCATTAATGACACAATTAAACAAGCCATTAAGACTTAAATAAAACATGCCGTTTCAGATGTAAATATGATGCAAATGTGTCATTATTCCGATTGAATAGTATTTGATATTAAAGTTAGTCATCACTCTTATTTTGGAGGTTTTTGCATGAAAGCAGGGGTTTTCAGATTGCTAGAAATGTAAGTGCCATGGAAAAGACTGAAAGCTCTAAAATATTTCGTTTGATGTCTGTGTATGCACACATTTCTGTGAGCTGTTGACACTGTGCCCCCTTAAAAAAAATTGGTGCATGATGCCCCTGTGCAAAGACACTCCACTTTTCTCTGTTGGTCAATCAAACTGATAACCGCAAAACTCAAGCAAAAACATACAAACAAACATAGTAAGGTAATATATGGTGATATATTCGATATATTCGAAGAACCATCCTTCTGGTGGCTTACCTAGTTGTTTCAGGATATGGGATAGCAGAGCCTTTGGGTATACTGAAAATACTGGCCTCATTTGTTGGGTATACGTTTTACCAATCATTGTAATAGCTGGAAGTTTTTAGGGAATTTGGGAACTTCATTTTGTATTTGTGTGTTTTGTCATCCATAACAGCTCAAAATAGGATAGCTGGAGTATCACAACAGCTTGTCTCTATTAGCAAATGAAAAAACATTCAGGGAACGTGCCTTCTGGGAAGAAGGGATGCGTAGCTTTGTGGTAATAGGTTTGGACACGGTTGTGTTCACAGTACCAAACTCCACAAGCTGTGCTTATCGTGGCTGAAGAGATTTTGGATTTGTAGGACACATACATCTGGGGGTTCAAGAGAAGGTTTGTGTGACGTCTGCCTGTCACACAATGTGCGAGATTACAAGTCCTGAAAAGTTTTGCTAACCATAACTTTCTGTGCTGCGGGCTCTGTGGGTTTAAATTCAGGCTGAGGAGTCATAAAGAGGAGACATTGACATCAAGGAGGTCTACAATGCCTAGAAAAGCTATTGCTGGTTTCACTGCCAGGATTTTTGTGGGCCCATCACCTAAGCTGTAAATACAATTTGACAAATCACTTATTGACCAGCTGAGCCTAACTGGGCATTGCTTACCAGCCAAACCTTGACTATTTAATATAGACTTGGTCTCTGAAGAACTACAAAATGTGTAGGATTCAAATAAGGATTATTTTTATTAGAGGTCGACCGATTTATCCGATTAATTGGCCGATTTTTGGCATATTTAAAAAAATCGGCTTTGGCCGATTTTGCTGCAAAATTAGGCCGATTAATAGGCAGGTGCATCCTAAGCGTTGTTGTAGAACTCGTGACGCTGCCTCTTGCTCCAAGCAGATCGCTCCCGTGTGTTTGCAGCCGTGCCTTGTTCACAAACAGCTTAAACGATGGCGGGATCGCGCGAATTAAGCAGCCAGTACAACAGCGTGACGGGCTTATGTCTCGCGGTGCACTGTCCGTGCAAAGATTAGGCTAATTTCATGTGAATAATGAGTGATGATGATCATTTTTTTTTGCGTGACAAAGAGAGCAGAGCTGTGCGTGCACACTTTCTGTCTTTAAACTGTCTCCCTGCTTTTATTACTCAAAACAAAACTGACTCGATGGCGAAAGCCGGAAGACCAAATCATATCCACAGAGGAAATGTTTTTCGTGTTGTTACAGTAACACTTTGTTTACAGTTTTGCGTTGCTCAGCCTGGATTAGAACACAGCGCGTCCGATTCACGAACTGCTTTGAACGGATTCGTTTGAATGAATGGTTGAAACAACAGATCTGTCCCAACACTAAACTCACAAGACGTCACTGTCAGCACAATCAGTCACTTATAGCGCCTCAGAAATGAGAATGTAAATGTGTTTAGAAAGATTTGCCCTAAATAACAGTCTCAACTAAAAAACATAGACATTTACTATGTTAACTTTATGATGAATAAATAATGTATCAGGTCTACCAAATAAGGATTTTATCCTACAAAGCAATAAAAAAAAACTGATCAAAGATGATGACGGCAGAGTGTCAGGTAATATCTGTGTCTGATAAATGCATGGTGCAGAGGAGGTTATAAAACTCTCCAGAAAGACCAGTCATAATTTTTTTAAATACTTTGACTTAAATAGTGACATTTTTACTATTAAAATATCTGCTAACGATGAGAACATTTTGATTATTATGTACATATAGAAAATCGGCCAAACATATTTGCCATCGGCTGCCCTGATTTCTAAATATCGGCATCGGCCAGAGAAAAAGCCATATCGGTCGACCTAATTTAAAGCTTTATCAATTTTTATTTGCATAAGTCGGAAAGATGTATTTATCCACCTTCCCAAATTCATTTGGGTGAAACGCATGTCGGAACATCTCTCGGGACGAAAAGTTGGAGAAGATTTCACTGGAAGCAATTTCTGCTCAAACTCAGCCGTTTGATCTGAACCAGATAGAACAAAAAGATCCCTTAAAAAGTACACTCTTGACAAGAAGAGCACATGAAGAATTGCTGTACTTGGGCTTTACCGCTGTACTTGGGCATTAAAAAGAATGAGAGGATATCTCTGTAATTTGACATTTGCATTTAAAGATGAACTTCAATATGGAGTGGCTTAGTGAGAACTGCAAATTGCATGGACTTCTTTGGATGAGCTCCCATGCTTTCTTTCCAATCTACTTCCAATCGCTCACCGATCACCTCTGGAAAGGCTGGCTTTGGTTTTTCCTCAGCTAGGTAGGTTTTGTGCTATCTCACATGGTCCACACAGACATAATGGAAAGCGCTGCAATGTTATCTGATTCCATTGAGTCACCTGCTTTATTCTTCATGCGGGTGGGAAATGCTTGCCACTGCATGCGCAAACCTGCGGTTTCTTTCTGCATTTTTATTTGTTGACACTTTCCCTAAAGACTTTGGTATGAAAACTACTTAGAAGTGTTGCAGAGCGACACTATTATCAAACATAAAATAAATCAAGCATTAAAAGTAGCTTGTTTCAAACACATGAAGTTTTTTTGTGTACAATGTTAAAAAATTCTCATGCAAATAACGATTAAAATATTTTCATAAGTTTGTTGTGTGGCTGTATTACGTTTATTTTATGTAAATAATAATTAAAATGTTTTCATAAGAAACCTTAATGTATATGAACTTGATTTGTAAGGGTACTTTGGGGTTGGACCTTGCTTGCGTTTCTTGGGTCCGATTTCAAAGCCCCCAAACCCTTTCAGGGGTGAGGGTGGACGCAGCGATGTCCTCTGCTGGCGTCAGGTCATGTGTAGAGGCAGATCCACCTCCCGTTACATGGCGTGCCCGATTAATGCTGGCAAGCTTGGGATTCCCCTGTCTCCTGACATCATTGTAGGGCTTGGTGCAACGATGGGGATGCCAGCTGATGAGACAATTGTGGCTATTTTCTCTCACGCCTGTTTAACCTACGCTGATTTGGGCGTGTTTCTCCTATCCCCATACAAAACAACTTCTCTGTCTTTGACTGCTCTTACAAGAACGTGGGTCTCCTCGGCTGTGAACCGCTCCTGGCGTGCGCCTGGTAAATCCGTCATAATAATAGCAACCCGCCATGGAACTTGCACCCTTGCGTTTAAAGGGAATGTAAAGGGAATGTTGGATAGCGTTCTGATTGGTTTATTTGATGTTACGCCCAAACCACACCTATGAATAATGAACCTATACTTCAGACCAACCCCTTATTGATTTGCGCCTGGCGCAAGAGTTATTTCTCCCGCCGGGAAAATAGCAACAGCACCCAAGATCCGCCCACAAAGTCACTTGCCCTTTGCGCTTCGCACTTGCGTTTCAGATCGTTAAAATAGGGCCCATTGTCCTAAAGTGCTTTACAAAATAAAAACATTAAAATCATACAACAAAACAAACATACTTTATTCAAAAGCTAAAGAAAATAAAATAGTTTTGATAAATGAGAATAAGACTTAAAAGTTGTAACTGATGGAGCTGACCTCACATGGAATGGGAGACTATTCCAGAGTTTTAGATAGTTTTATTAAAGGGATAGTTCACCCAAAAATGAAAATAATGTCATTAAGGACTCACCCTCATGTTGTTCCAAACTCGGAAGACCTCCGTAATCTTCGGAACACAGTTTAAGATGTTTTAGATTTAGTCCGAGAGCTTTTTGACCCTCCAATGAAAATCTAGTAACAGTATACTGTCCATGTCTCGAAAGGTAATAAAAACATCATCAAAGTAGTTCATGTGACATCAGTAGGTCAGTTAGAATGTGTTGAAGCATTGAAAATACATTTTGGTCCAAAAATAACGACTTTATTCTGCATTCTCTTCTCTTCTGGTTCTGTTGGAAAACGCATGCATGACGTGTTATTCTCAGACATGTTTGTGGAGTTTTTTTTTTCAAACTTACAGCATGCGTCTCCCTCAGACTGTAAACAAAGCTTGAGGTGCACCAGATAACACGTCAGCCGCATCATACGTCAGCCGCGTGACTCGCTTCACAACAAAACCGGAAGAGAAGACAATGCTGAATAAAGTCGTAATTTCTGTTATTTTAATATCACATTATTTTCATTTTTGGGTGAACTATCCCTTTAAAATTAGGAAAATAAAATATAAATTCTCTGTTTTATTTATAGCTTAGGAAAGACCCTCTGGTTTGGGGGGGCAGTGCACCCCTGCTCCCCAAACTCTGCCTTTGACTTTATCTACACTCTTAAGAAAAATGGTTCTATATAGTATCTTGTAACAATAGCAGCACCCTTTTTGGTACTATATAGAACCCCTTTTTAGATGGTTCTATATAGAACCTTGCCTTAAAAAGTGCTACATAGAATCACAGTGGTGCTATAAAGAACCCTTTTATTTATCAGCTGTCAGGAGGATTATTTTTGTTATGTTTTTATGCATAGCACTTTATAAGGTTTAACAGTTTAAAAACAGAACTTCAAGACATCAGAAAAATACTTTTATTTTCACTTTTTCATTACATGAGGTGCCATACAATAATAAATATGTGCATAAAAATCACAATAAGAATAAATATATTAATTATTATGCAAATTAGGGATGCACGATCTTGATTTTTCGTGGCCAATTCCGATCCGATTTCCGATTTTTTTTCTTATCAAGCAACAAACAAGAAAGAATGAAAGTATACATAAACAATATGTTTATTTGGTATTTAACAGGCTAAACTTGGTTTGGCTATTGAAAACAATAACTGTAACCATCTAAAATGAACAGCAGTAACTGTGCAGTAGGCTACATTCAATACAAACATAAGTGGTTAAATGAGACCATGATATGGATGGTTGAGTGAGGGTTGAATGTCTTGCCTGTTTTGCATTATCAACAGACTTTTGATACTTATTGTGTTCTATCAGGTGATGAACTTAAATATCTCACCAAGTTTGTTGTGGTGAATGCAGGGCTCTCAGGTTTTATTTAAAAGTTTGGAGTGAGATAACATCTGCTAGGGGAGGAGCTCCTCTGCCCCACCAAATTCTCAAGTTTTTGTTAGCAGTTCAATGTTACCTTTATTCATAACTGACCAGCACAAATATAAATTATAACAATCGGTAAGTCTTATAAAAGACAAACAAATTTATCCAAATTAAATAAATTGCTCTACACTCTAAAAAATCCTGGGTTATTTTTTCTACCCAAATGTTGGGTTAAGCCATTTGGGTAATTTTTTTGGGTTATTTTCGCAGTCTTATGTAGTTTTTTGGGTAGTTTTATGTAACCCCACCACTGGGTTATTTTCTGGGTAATTTTCGCTGAGAGTGGAATCAATACACCCCCTTCCCCACCCGGACTCAACAACCCAGCTCATTGGGTCAAATCAACTCGGCGCAGATTCAGGTGCAGCACACGGGCTGACTGAATTTGAGGTTGATGCAACGCTCACTAATATTTGGAGAAATAAGGTTCGTATCAACATATTTATTCATATAACATATATTTTTAAACCTATTTATACACGTATCATAATACAGAGGGCTATATAAAGACGTAAGTGCCATTACATTCAGTTTTACATGGCATTAAATACACCGCCAGCTTCGCTCGTTTAGTTTGACTTGTTTGATATGCCCGTTGGATAGTAAATACGTTTTCTACTGTTTTTGTTTAATGTTTTAAACGTCCCCTTTGGACAAAGCCTTAAGTTTTTTTCTTAACTAACGTTATATGACGACATTTACTCTACCTTAAACCCCAGTTAACTGTTAACTTAAAACGAGATTAATGTAAGGTAAAGTAAATGCATTCTTTGCTTTTTCAGATTATTAAAATGAGATTTTTGACAATTACAGCCCGTAACAAATCTCTGGTAATTAATTTCTGAAAACCATTTTTTGTACACGAACAGTTAAAGCAGCCCATCCCCCGCTGTACAGCAGTGCTGCTGGGTCAAAACAACCCAATTGCTGGATCATCTGTCGCGGGGATTTTGGATCGTCAGCAGGACTTTACAAGCAGACATTCTTCAGCAGTTCTTTTCTGGTGAAATAAAGGTCTGTATTTGTCTTTGTATCATTTAATCGATACTTATTGGCAAAGGGTGGTCCAACAACGTTGGCATTTCATTACGTTTAGTCAACAACATCAGTCGAGTGCTTGAAATAACTTTTTGTGACCAGATGCGCGTTTTTTACCACAAAACGGGGTAACGTTGGACAATATGTTTAATATGGTAATAATGACGATTAACATTGGACTATAATTATACTTTATTATTACGAGTATAGACCGTTTCATCGGACGCACGCGTGTCGCGGGTACGCGACTACGCGTCTGGTCTTTACTTCCGGTTTAATGGTCTGACTAGTGCCTAAAATGAATTCTAGAACAAATTACCTCGTCAAAAATAACAAATGTTTTGGTTTCCTAAAGGCAGGGGGAGACGGCGATAGCCGATTTGTAGTTAACATTGTATACATTTTAATACACATTTTACTTAGCAACGTTAGCTCAGTGTAGTTTTTATACACTTTAGCTATGAAATAAGAACTGAGGTAATTTACTTGTTGTTTATTTTGCTTGGTATCAGAAATAAACAGAGGTGGAAAAAGTACTAAAATACTGTACTCAAGTAAAAGTAAAGGTACTTTAATAATATTTTACTTAAGTAAAAGTAAAGTTACTTGTCTAAAAATCTACTTAAGTAAAAGTAAAAAGTAAGTCATTTTAACTTTACTCAGAGTAAAAGTTACTTTTTTACAGCGGGAAGAGGTGGAGGATTCTAGTATAGTTCAAAAACAACAAGAGAATATACATCTCAAACTAGTTTAGGGTGACCAGACGTCCCGAAAAATTCGGGACAGTCCCGAAATCTAAGCTGCTGTCCCGAATCCCGAATCCTGCTCTAATTGTCCCGAAAATCATACTGAAGCTAAATCTTAATCCGAATCCCGCTTTAATTTCCACGAAAATTATACTAAAGCAAAATCTTGAGTAGTAGTTGTCTGATAAAACATGAGCGAGGAGGTTAAGTCATCCTGCAGCCAGCCCCAAAATAAAGAAAACTATTATTGTATGAACTATTATTGTATAAAGTATAAAATACTATACGTATTATATCAATTTATTTATATGCATATGTACTTATATTAATATGATTGATTCCGTTTGAAATTCATTATCTTTTATTATTAAATAAAATTAATAAATAAAACTATTATTGGATGACCCCCCCCCCCCGTTATGTCTGCAACACCCCCCCCCCCCCCCGTCCCGAATTTCAGCCAATCTCATCTGGTCACCCTAAACTAGTTGTTTTTAATTGTAGGAACATCTTTACAATTAAAGTGCAATAACAAAAAGTTAATAAAATAAAAAGCTTTTTTAAGTAAGAAACATTTATGGAATTGTTTAATGATTTTTACATGTGAGTTATGCACTTTTGAAGGTGGTCAGCAGCTTGTAAATACAATCACTATAGTAAGGTTGTAATTGATGTATTGCTGGTAACATACATTATTCCATTAAACTATATATCTAGTTTAAATGAGCATATAATGAGATGAGTGCCATATACATTTGACACGTTTATTATCTTCTTACTTCCCTGACCTGGGTACCTGATGACCTTTATTCTTCTCGCTCTCTCGCGCGCGCTCTCTCTCTCTTGATCTCTCTCTCTCTCTCTCTCTCTCTCTCGCGCGCTCTCTCTCTCTCTCTCTGCAATGTCTAATGACCCGTCTGCGCATTCTCGAGGACGTTTTGAAGTTGTGTTTGACTTGACGCAAAGCTGCTAGACCTCGGAAGATAATGCGCATGGTATTAAAAACGTGTCGTGCAATTTCGTACTAAAGAGCATGAATCCTACCTTTCATAGAAATGAAACACTCGCTTCGCGTCAGTAGAAAGTGGTCGCTTAAATATGACCAGGGGTTTCTTTCATAAGATTTGAACTGAGGCGGGTCTGCATTAGCGCGCGCCTGTCTCGTCCGTCTCCATGGTTCTTTTTGCGCGTTCCCCGGGCCCTGCCCATTTACATCCGTTGCGCGTCTTTATCACCTAGCTTTTTAAAATATTTTTTTACTCAGTAACGGATATGATTTAAAATGTAGCGAAGTACAATACTTTAAATAAAACATACTTAAGTAAAAGTAAAAGTACAGATTTTAAAAACTACTCAAAAAAGTAAAAATACACAAAAAAACTACTCAATTACAGTAACGTGAGTAAATGTAATTCGTTACTTTCCACCTCTGGAAATTAACTACTCTAAAAAAACTTTGTTGTTATTTATTCTTAGCCGAGTTTACCGGAAGTTGTTTATAAATGACAAGATTCAACTAACTTTAATATGTCCATTAAAGCCTAAGTTAATCACACTCTGTGACATTCAAATCTGCGTCCGTGCTTAAACAGCGAAAGCAGTTTACGTGTATGAAACAAACATTCAGATATATGTTATTCCAGTACTTATTCCAGAAGTACTGGAATAAATCTTTATAGTTCAGATATAAACACTGCTGTCAAAAGAGATTAAATCGTCTTTTCGACAGTGACAATGCTTTAAATATAGTTTCTCTTTAGTACAACATTAATGCCAGCAGGTGGTGACAAGTGAATTAAAGGCGGGGTGCATGATCTCTGAAAGCCAATGTTGACATTTGAAATCACCTAAACAAATGAATGAGTATGAATGGTTTATTACAGGGGTGGTGAACGTCGGTCCTGGAGAGCCGCAGTCCTGCAGAGTTTAGTTCCAGCTCTAATCAAACACAGTTGAACAGGTAATCAAGGTCTTAAGAGTTACTAGAAACCTTCAGACGGGTGAGGTTTAATCAGGGTTGGAGCTAAAAGCTGCAGGGCTGTGGCTCTCCAGGACCAACGTTCCCACCCCTGGTCTATTATCTATATTGATAGACAAAAATGCATCACTTACAGCTAAAAGTTTGTGTTTTTCTGTTTTAGGTGGTCTGAGTTTTCATGAGTTTCCTAGGCTAACTATCCCAAGCATGGTATGTTAATATACTGTCTTTATCATATGGTAACGTCTCGGTTACATATGTAACCCTCGTTCCCTGAAGGAAGGGAACGGAGACGTCACGTCGTGACCGACGAATTGGGAACCGCTTCGCGGGTGACCTATCTGCTTCGAGAAACCTTTAAAACGCCAATGAACTTGGCATGCAGATAATTGCATCTGCCGGCGCCGCCCCGCCGCACAGCTATTTAATGAGCGGCAGGTGCAGTTATCAAATCAGCTATTTTTTGCTGAGAAAGCTGGCCAGAAAGAAAAAATTGTCCGGCCGATATCAGCAGTGGAACAGCAAACTGTGGCGACGGGACGTGACGTCTCCGTTCCCTTCCTTCAGGGAACGAGGGTTACATATGTAACCGAGACGTTCCCTTTCAGTCGGTCACTACGACGTCACGTCGTGACCGACGAATTGGGAATCCCTACCAAAGCGCCACTGAAGCTGACCCTTCCAGTGCCTGCGTAAACCCTCCGACTCTCCTCTTTAAGGGATCGGAAATGGGGTTGAAGCAGAGGCCGGTCACTACTTGTTCCTTAACCCACGATAGTGACTAGGCGAACTGGGAAGCGAACTCGTCAGGCGGGACTAAGATCGCTGCGGAAAAAAAACCCTCTAGGGGTCTACCACTAAGGTGATGGATAAAAAGACACGAGGTCTATAAAAAATACACTCTCTTAGCAACACTAGAGAGGCGCGGAACGAACTCCGCTAAGGGAAACGTGGTAAATCACAAACTTTCCACGGAAATACTCACAAAGAAACCACTAGGGGGCGCAATGTGGGCGCTAGCCTCACCCAGATAGTCAAGAATACATCCAGTGAGAGGCTGGCAGCCGATGCTCCGCAACATCGGCCACCAAGCGGTGGAAAAAGACAAAAAACATTTTTTGTAAAGTTTTTGCCATAATGGCCTTCCATACTGGTGCGGTTTCTGCGCAGCCAAAAAGAAAGGCTCCAAGCCGACACAGGAGCCGTTCCTCGATGTTCTCACTGATCTGATGAGAGAACTCGAGAGGATACCGGCTCAACACGAACACTGTAGAATCTAGTGAACGTATTAGGTGTCGCCCAGCCAGCAGCTCTACAAATATCTGAAAGCGAGGAACCACGAGCCAAAGCCCAAGATGAAGCCACGCTTCTGGTTGAATGGGCTCTCAAACCAAAAGGGCAGGGAATGCCCTGTTTCTCATAAGCCAGGGCGATTGTGTCTACAATCCAGTGAGACATCCTCTGTTTAGTGACAGCTCTCCCTTTCTACTGACCACCGTAACAGACAAAGAGCTGCTCTGAGGTCCGAAAGCTTTGAGTGCGATTCACATACACACGTAGTGCACGTACAGGACATAACAAAGCCATAGCTGCGTCTGCCTCTTCCAAAGGCAGAGCTTGTAAGTTCACCACTTGATCCCTAAAGGGAGTGGTGGGAACTTTAGGCACGTAGCCCGGCCGGGGTCTCAGTGTAACGCTGGATTCAGCCGGCCCGAACTGAAGGCACGAATCGTTGACCGAGAATGCATGAAGATCCCCTATCCTCTTAATAGAAGCCAGTGCGAGGAGCATCAAAGTTTTCATAGTGAGAAACTTGACACTCACCGTCTGCAGAGGCTCGAACGGGCAGTCCCTGAGAGCGTTCAGCACCATGGACAGGTCCCAAGGAGGAATAGAGGGAGGACGCGAAGGATTGAGCCTCCGTGCACCTCTTAAAAACCTAATGACCAGATCGTGCTGACCCACAGATCTACCGTCTATGGGTACGTGATGCGCGGATATTGCCGCGATATCTACTTTAATAGTAGACGGTGACAGCCTCTTCTCCAAGCGGTGCTGGAGATATGAAAGCACAATATTGATCGGGCATTCTCGGGGGTCCTCTCGTTGAGAAGTACACCAAACAACAAACAGGTTCCATTTCAGCGTATACGCCTGTCTCGTAGACGGCGCTCGCGCTGCGGCGATGGTGTTAGATACCGCCGGGGGTAAATCACCTACAACCTCCGCGCCCCGTCCAGAGACCACACATGGAGGTTCCACAGATCGGGACGGGGGTGCCATAATGTGCCCCCTTCTTGAGACAGAAGGTCCCTCCTCAGGGGAATCCTCCAGGGAGGGGCTGTCGCGAGGAGAGTGAGCTCTGGAAACCAACTCCTGGTGGCCCAATATGGAGCAACTAAAAGAATTTTCTCCTCGTCCTCCCTGACTTTGCACAATGTCTGTGCAATGAGGCGCACTGGGGGAAATGCGTATTTGCGAAGACCTCTCGGCCAGCTGTGCGCCAATGCATCCACGCCGAGTGATCCCTCGTTCAGTGAATAAAATAGGTGACAGTGGGTTGTTTCTGGAGATGCAAACAGATCTATCTGCGCTCTGCCGAAACGTCTCCAAATCAGCTGGACCGATTGAGGGTGGAGTCGCCATTCGCCGGGGCGCGCTGCTCGGGAAAGCGCGTCTGCCGCTACGTTGAGCGACCCCGGGATGTGAATGGCACGAAGAGACCTCAGATTCTTCTGACTCCAAAAGAGGAGATGGCGGGCGAGATGCGACATGTGACGAGAGCGCACTCCGCCTTGGCGATTGATATACGCAACAGTCGCAATGTTGTCTGTGCGAACTAATACATCTTTGCCTCTCAACTCGCTGCTGAAGCGGACGAGCGCAAGATATACAGCCCACAGTTCTCGGCAATTTATGTGCCAATGCAGCTGGGGTGATGTCCATACTCCTGAAGCTGCAAGCTCGCCATACGTGGCTCCCCACCCCGTGTTGGAGGCATCTGTGCATACTATTGCATGTCTGGAGACCTGTCTCAGCGGCACCCCCGCCCTGAGAAACGCTGGGTCTGACCACGGGGTGAAAGTGAGACGGCATTTCGGTGTGATCGTGACACGGTGAAAGCCGGTTAGCCACGCTCTCCTCGGGACTCGGTCGTGAAGCCAATGCTGAAGCGGTCTCATATGCAGCAAACCGAGTGGCGTTACAGCCGCGGCTGCAGCCATATGCCCCAGTAATTTCTGAAATTGTTTCAGAGGGACCGCAGTCTTGCCCGAAAACGTATTCAAGCAAGCCAGAATCGACTGAACGCGCGCCTCCGTGAGGCGTGCTGTAAGATTGACCGAATCCAATTCCATGCCGAGAAAAGAGATCTTCTGTGTCGGGCACAGTTTGCTCTTCTCTCGGTTGACCTGAAGACCGAGACGGGCGAGGTGTTTGAGCACCCGATCTAGATGAGTGCAAAGCATTTGACGCGACTGTGCTATAATGAGCCAATCGTCGAGATATGCCAAGATGCGAACACCGCTCTCTCTGAGAGGTTTTAAAGCACCCTCTGCCACTTTTGTGAAGACGCGGGGAGAGAGAGAGAGCCCGAACGGTAAGACTTTGTACTGATATGCTTTTCCCTCGAACGCAAAGCGGAGAAACGGCCTGTGCCGGGGAAGGATTGAGACATGAAAGTACGCGTCCTTCAGGTCGATGGCTGCAAACCAATCCTGTGGGCGAATGCATTGAAATATGGTTTTCTGCGTAAGCATTTTGAACGGCATCTTGTGAAGTGCTCGATTCAGAACGCGCAGATCCAGGATCGGTCGCAACCCGCCGCTTTTCTTGGGTACAATAAAGTAAGGGCTGTAAAACCCTGACCTCATCTCGGCTGGAGGAACCGGCTGAATCGCGTCTTTCGCCAATAAGACAGCAATTTCTGCACGTAGTACGTGCGCATCGGCGGGTTTCACTATAGTGAAACGGATGCCCGTAAATTTGGGAGGTCGCCGGGCGAATTGTATCGCATAACCAAGACGGATCGTGCGTAAAAGCCAGCGCGACGGACTGGGAAGTTGTTGCCAAGCTTCCAGATACCGGGCGAGGGGAATTAACGGCACAATCGTAGTACCCGCGGCGAGCGGAACGGCGGTGCTCGATGACGCGCTCTCTTGGGCTGCGTTGACATGTGTATTGTGAGAATGAGCACTCACCTGACTCCGCTGATGGATGGCTGCGCGGGGAAGACTCTGATGAAGATATCTCGGTGCGCTTAACACATCCTTTGGCGAGAGAGGAGGGGGAGAACGTAGGGTTATGAGCCCATCCGTCACACCCGACTGCCTCTGATGACCTGGAGGAGGAAGAGGAATTCGCTCTTTTTGTGGTTTTGTGGGTGCCGGCTGAAAAGCCGGCGGAACAGAAATTAAAGAAAACCAAAGATTCCCCACCCGGTCCTCCTCCGGGGGGGGAGTGGTGCGTTCACCATCTCCCGAAGAGCGATCCCCTCCACCTCCAGGTCGCCCATCTCAGGGCCGCTTAGATTTTCGCTTTCCACCAGGCTTAGCGGGCTGAGCGGGCGGGGCGGGCTGCTGACGGCCGGTTCCTCGCTTTCTTGGACGGCCCCGATGAGGAACGGAGGCGGCCGCCGCTGCAGGACGCCCTCGGTGAGGGGCAGACTGAGGTGCCGACGTCGACGGGGCAGGTGCTGGTCTCTTCCGACGCGGCATGATGTTAGCCAGAGCCTCAGTCTGCTTCTGGGTGGCGGAGACCTGTTGTGCGAAGTCTTCCACCGCCTCGCCGAACAGGCCGGCCTGGGACACCGGGGCGTTTAGAAGCCGGGTTTTATCGGCATCCCGCATGTCCGCAAGGCACAGCCAGAGGTGGCGCTCCTGGACCACCAAGGTGGACATAGCACGACCGACGGCCTGTGCGGTGGTCTTGGTCGCACGTAGCGCCAGATCCGTAGCCGCACGCAGGTCTTTAAAGACCGCCGAATCGTGACCTCCCTCGTGCAGGTCCTTCAGAGCCTTAGCCTGATGAACCTGCAACAAAGCCATGGCATGTATGGCAGAGGCCGCCTCCCCACAAGCCCGATATGCAGACTCCGTCAAAGCTGACGAATGCCTGCAGGCCTGTGAGGGAAGGGTAGGACGGTCCTTCCAGTAGGAGACGCCGGCAGGACACAACTGCATCGCTACCGAGCGCTCCACTGTCGGGATACCGGCATACCCTTTAGCGGCCCCCCCATCGAGGGAGGTGAGGGGTGATGGCTGATGCGGACGGTTCCGGGAGGAAAACGGGGTTTTCCACGTCCGAGTCAGCTCATCATGCACCTCGGGAAAGAAAGGTACCGGTGGGGAAGACTGTGAAGCCCGTGCAGCCCCAAAGTACCAATCGTCTAGGCGGGACGGTACGGGAGGGGGAGGAGCTCTCCACTCCAACCCGACCGTCTCCGCAGCCCGAGCGAGCATGGCCGTCATCTCCGGGTCGAGATCGGGAACCGCAACCCTTCCCGAAGGAGGGAGAGGCTCGGGATCCACGTCCGAAAGTGACGGCCCCCCCTCCGATGTTACGACAGACACCGAATCCTCGGGAGGTCCGACAGAGGTAGAAAGCGACGCAGAACGCGCGCTCTCCGTCTCCATCGGAACCTCAGATGGTTGCGGATCCGGTGGCTGAGGGCCGCTGGACGAACCAGCTTGCCGATTCAGCACCGTGAGGCGGAGGTCGTCTCTCCGTAGCTTCACAGCCGCCTTCTTGGCGGTGATCAGCAACGGAGGGCGGCGTTCCCGGAGAAACGCCACACGACCCCGCAGATCCGCAAGAGTCAGGCTCTCGCAAGCGGAGCATGTCCCTCCCATGAAAGCTGCTTCAGCATGCTGGAGACCCAGACATGAGAGACAGCGATCATGTCCATCGCGAGGACCCATGTATTTGCCGCATCCAGAAGTCGAACACGGACGAAAAGACATCTTTAAAAAGACGCTTTAACGCCCGTGAGCAGTGAACGGCTGTCTTTAAAAAGACGCAAGTTCAACTGCAGCTCTTTTAGGGGAAATCACTCTTTTAGCTGTGTAGTTGATGAAGCACACAGGGAGGAGAACGCACACACTCAAAAAGAGAGTGAAAAGAAAGAGGTGGAAAACACTCGCGAGCCTCGCTGTGGTGCCTTCGCCCAACCAACTGACACGCAGAGATCTATTTCACAGGATCAGAGCAGCTTCTCGTGAGCAGTGTTTGTCTGCCAGCTTTCGAAGCTAAAAAGCTGATTTGATAACTGCACCTGCCGCTCATTAAATAGCTGTGCGGCGGGGCGGCGCCGGCAGATGCAATTATCTGCATGCCAAGTTCATTGGCGTTTTAAAGGTTTCTCGAAGCAGATAGGTCACCCGCGAAGCGGTTCCCAATTCGTCGGTCACGACGTGACGTCGTAGTGACCGACTGAAAGGGAACAAGAGTTTTATTTAGTCTTTTTTTTAGAAGTTGTTTTTTTTTTGTTATTTTTGCATTTAGATTGCACAAGACTTTTACACATTACATTAGGATGCAGCTCCAAAACTCTTCAAGAAATGGCTCCCTTGATATACCGATAGGATCTTGCATTTTTCTAAACCAGAAGCAAAGCTTCCATGTTCAGTTGAGGAGATGACACAAGGTAAAGTTTCTCCACTATTTTGATATTATGGGCCAGATTTACTAATATCAATTTAATAAAGGCAGCCACTGATAAATTAATGAAGAAAATTTTTGGCAATAATTGCTGTTGGGAGATTTAGCACTTTCTCCACTCATCTTCATTTATTTGAAATGCCAGACAGTTAACCAACATTATCTGACCATGCTGCTTTTCAATTTCTGCTGCTACAGATGCAAAGGGATATCTTGCATTAAAGCTGCTCCCTGTTTTGCTTCCACCTCCACCCTTCAAAACTGCCAGAAAAAGTCCGGCCCAGCATTGATGATGGCAAAAAAGCTTTCATCGACATTCAGCCTGTGAGTACAAATCAAGAAATTTACTTTAATAATTTATTTACCAGGTATTTAAATAAACTACCATTCAAAAGTTTGGGACATTATGTTAGTGGCTGTCTTAAAGTGGGCAAGATCAAGGTGTAATAGCTCCCAAACCCATCACCCATACACCCTGACACCCCCCAAGTTTCACCTTAACTCATTTGCATTGTGTGTCCTTTAGGTTGGAACAAATATGATGGAGTAACTCCAGCAGGCTGAAGCATCAGGACTTTACCCTTATTTCCTGTCACTTGAAAATGGACACGAGAAAATGACTCCCAGGCATTCGTCATCCTTGGAGGAGAAACTTTGGACAAGGCACTTAGATTAGGGTAGTAGAAGCACTACATTCTTGCAAGTAAATGACAAGAGGTTTTTTTAATAGACTGGGTTTCAGGTACAAGAGTTATCATTTTAGGTTTTTTTTACAGACTTAAAGGTGCTCTAAGCGAATCTGTGTGACGTTACTTTTTGTTGATGTTTGAACTGTTTTCAAACAAACAGAGCATAGCTAACTCCTCCCCTCCCTTCTGTGCTTTCATGAACGCGCCCAACCCTCACCCCCAAATCCTTCTTGTCGTTAATTGGCTGGAACACTTTGTTATCCCTTCTGATGGTAGGTTTGGCCACTGTGTTTTTATTGCAGTTTGTGGAGCCTGGGCTGTCTACAGAGATCGCGTTTTTTTACAGTTTGATCAGCGGACAGGCAGCAAGCAGATAGTGAGAAGATGTTTGCTGTATGTAACAAAAAATGTTTCATGGTCTAAAACACGTGAATTCGCTTAGAGCACCTAAGAGTATTACTTGATGAATATTAATGACATGTTTATGAAATGTTACACTGGCAAAATGCTGTATTTCATAGATTTTTTGTTTGTGTTCAGAATGTAGACTAAAACAATACTGCTTTGTAACAAACAGTTGTTCTTAAAGGTATTTTATGAATTTCATGAATTTTTTTAAAATGTTAAAACATATAGGGGCGGTTTCACAGACAAGGATAAGACTAGTCCTAGACTAAAGTAAATGTAAGAGCTGTCCAAACTGAAAACTACTTGCACTGACATATCTTAAAATTCATCAATGCCCTTTGTTTTCCCTCGAAATGCACACAAGTAATGTTTTTATTAAGACATGTTTGTTCAAACTTGTTATATTTCCTAATTAATAACTAAGGACTATCCAATCCCTGTCCGGGAAACCACCACTTACACTTTTGCAATTAGAGGCAAATGAAGAAATTGTTTAAAAATGGAATTTTATTATTTATTGTATTTATAGTTTGGTATGATCTCCTGAATTTTTGATTGAGCTATTGTGTACAAAGTGTACATTACACAAAGTGTAATATGCTAAAAAATATTAATGAAAAATAAAGTTAATACAATGTTGACCTGTTTGTTTATCTTGTGGTTTTTAATTTTAAATGATAATCTTAAAAGGAATAAAAATAACCCTATATACATTTTTAACCCATTTATGAAGTCAAATTAACCCATCATTTTAGTAAAAAATAACCCAAGTTTTGGGTTTGAACTCGCGCAATCTGAGACTCAAGGCAGAGGAGATTCAGAAACCTGTATCTCACTCAAAAATAGCATGGATGGATTTTTTTCCAAGTTTGTATGCTTGTGGGAGCATCAGAGACACAAAATAACACCCCAAAACCCAGAAAAAGTGAGTTTTTCATAATATGGGCATTTTAAAAGCCACAAGGATTATTTTTATTGTCCATTGACTACTTGACAAGACACTTGGTGATGACTTGTAAAGCTCCAGAGATACTGTATACTCTCAAAAGAAGAAGGTAGGATGGTAGCCTTTAAAAAGGTCCTAATGTGTACTATTTAGGTCTTGATATGTATACATTTGGTACCAATATGTACATTTGAGGTACTAATATGAATTCTTTAAGTACCTTATACCCGAATATAAGACAATGTTTTTGTCCTCAAAATAGGCAGGTCTCCACCCACCAGGGAGCTAGAGAGAGCACAGAGAGCAGTCACTTCGCTCGCTGATACCCTGCTGTTATCATGTCTCACTGAAATAACAGCGCTATTTGGATATTATGGATTATACTTCCGCCTACTTTTAAAAACAAAGTTTTAACGCGTGGTTATTGGAACCCGGAGTAATCTTATATACAGTGTGTTACGACGCAAATAGTCATCAGATTGTAGGCGATAAGACCTTCTTGCGAAATCTGATGTAAACAACAGACTATGTATCTATATTTCACGGATTATACGCATTTGTGGACAAAAATGGTCATTGGATGTATTTTATTGGACTTTCATGGATCATTCACACATCTGAAACAGACTGGATTCGATTCGCGATCGTTGTATCAACACAAAAGGTAAAAAGTCACGTTATATTTTGCATGTTGTCATCTTCTGTCACAAAATAATACATTTATGATGCTAGAGCATCTGTATCTCAAAACAGAGATCATACATTGGTGCCAATCCCGTAAATTATACCTTTTAAATGTATAGTGATGTTAAAATTGTTTGTAGACAGTAACGTTAGGCTATATAGATATTTTTGCCGGCTAGATAGTTTACAGCGTGGTTTCGAAAGTTTAAAACAAATTTAACGGCTTTATTTTACAATTCTACAAGAACTAAGTAATAGTGCTTTGCCAAACTAAAAGTTTTTTGCCAAACTAACCGAGACCGGGCCTTACCGCCCCGGCTTTTCTGACGAGGATAACCCCCGAGCCTCTTATAACTTTACGTCCGGACCTCCCGCTAGCTTCTAGCAATTAGCACGCGGTCCACAAGCAGTGTACATCCCCCGCCGGGTCTTAATTTCTGTAATTTGCGAAAATAATGCGTATGAAAATGTTTTATAACGGGAATATGTTAGCATTGTCCAGGGAAAACGATTTTATTGTTGAGACTGCTAACGTTACATCACAATTGACTCTGGAATCATTGTGTGTCATGAGTTTCTTCTCCTGTAGTGTACTTATTAGTGATACTTTTCTGCATGATTTGTCTGTTGGCAACATAAACCGTTAATAATAATAATATATAAAATAATAACACAGTATGATCTGTACTGCTCACGATATCACTACGCGCACATGACGTTAGTAGTGGGGTGTGATCAAAGGAGCAGCAGCTCATAAATATGTAATGACTAGCTCAAAATGGCACAATCTGAAATGCCCTGAAACAGAGGCTCCTAGAGATGGGTAACAATCTTTTCCTACAAGCTATTTCGAGCAAACAACTTTTGAAACATGCTTTATGGAATTCATACATCTATTTAACTTGTGGAAAAGCAGTCATAAGATGGGCACTTTAATGCTAAAGAAAAAACATTAAACAAAACTATTTCCTAGTGTCCTTGTAGTTTACTTGGTAAAGCATATTATTAGCACCCAGGGAACATGCACATGGGTAAATGTACACCTTAAAATAAACCACAAGTCACTTAGGATAAAAGCCCCTGTCAAAATGCATAAAAACAGTATTTCAATGCAGGTTCCCGGAAAGAAACAGCAGATCAGAAACTTAGCTATACAGTACATCAAGAGTGTTTAGTAGCTGATGATAGCATGTTGAAATTCTGTGGGGTATAAATCGAGGATTACGTATCCTGCAAAAACCAGCATGGTTCTGTTTAAACCAGTATGTTTCTGGTGAAGCTGGGTTATCAGGGAAATCTTGCAGGTTACACACTAAAAAATACGGGGTTGTTTTTAACCCAGGGTTGGGTAACTATAGGACAGAACACATTTCTGGGTTAAAATGACCCAAATAATGGGTTGTTTTAGCCCAACTGTTGGGTTGTTTCAACATGGTTGATTAACAATAACCCAGCAGTTGGGTTGGAACAGCCCATTGTTTGGGTCATTTTGGCCCGGAGGTGTGTTCTGTCCTATAGTTACCCAGCCCTGGGTTAAATATTTTTTAGAGTGTAACCTTTAGATTTTTGGTGAGACTTAAGCCCTATTCGGATGGGACCTCTGAGAAAATCGTGCTTCTCATAGGTCCTCTGTGTTTTTAATCCCGTCCGAATCGGCCATGTCTGTGTTTTTCTCTGACGACCTCCGTAAGAATTCCAGAGCAATTTACCTACTGTGTTTCGCCGAACTCAGAGGTCCTCTGAGAAATGTAATCCCGTTCGAATGCAAATGTCTGTGTTTGCCCGCAATATCTTTTGAAAACACGGTTAATTTCATGTTTTGGCCAACGTGATCTGCCGTAAGGTCTTACTAATGTGCGTATATTGTATTTCCTGAGTCCCATTCATTCAGATATGAATGTTTTTTCGCATTCGGCAAAATAAAATAATTAAATCAATACGAGCTGAATATCAAACACTGGCCACTGTAATATCATTAACGTTATAAGAAACTCTGTTCAAAGTTGTTCAACTACGGAATGGTAATGTTAATTAATAAAGATATTAAATTGTATTATCATTATTTCTTCATTTCTTTGTGTTTATTATAAGCAGACAGTTATATAAAACACGTAGGCTAACGTTACTTTAGTAGGATTTTTATATTTTATTTTATTTGTTAAAATTAAATTAATAAATGACATGTTCCGTCATAATTTTACATTTAAAGCAAAATATTAAACATTACAAACACGCGTATCCAGAGCACGTGCTACTGCAATGCCCAAATGCATGAAACAGACACTCCCATCTCTGGAATAGCCTGCATCATTTTAATCCTGTCCGAATCGGTACATAAAATCACAGACGTCCTGGGGGAAACGTTGAAACTCAAACGTCGTTTGGAAAACTAATCCCGTCCGAATAGTGCTTAAGTTAGTTTTAGTATAATTTAGTTGGATACCAACAATGACATTGAGCTTGTAAGCCTTATCCTAAAAACATCCGAAAGCCCGACACTCTCCAGAGTTCGAATCGGTACATTATCTTCGGGATTCCAACCAAGGCAAAAGCGAAAAGACACCAGCGGGGTACAGATATGAAAGAAACCTCAAAACACAGGAACTAAGAAGTGAAAGCCAAAGAGAAAGAGGCCTGTCAGTCTAGAGCCTCCAGGGACCAGCGTGTCCCCGAATCCGCTGCCAATACTTGAGACAAAAACCTGCAGTATCTTCTTGCTTTGACAGCTCACGTCTCATATCTGACTGACGGCTAACCCAAAACAAGCAATGCCACAGACACCTCAAGACATGAAATTGCAGAGGATGTCTTTACCCTGAGCTTTAAATTCCTAATCTTAGTAAGATAGAGATGACATTTGGTTTTGGCTCTTTTTTACAGGCTGTCACTTTCTTGAAAATGACAGTGAAAAACAAATACTGCGTTTGAAATCTTACAAAGCACTTTATGGCTCACTTTTAAAAAATATGGTACAAAAGACTCCCTTGTGATAAGATCTTGGTTAAAAAACAACACGGACATAGAGCTGTTTAATATCTGAACACTTAAAATACCAACTTAATCCCCAATTGAATAGCTCAGATGCAAAACCCTCTAAGTGCATCTGACATGTTTTCTTGTAAATGAGCAATCAGACTCTTAATGGTTTCTGCCAACAAGCCGGAATTTCTGTAAGGCTTGAGGCCAAGATAAAGCGGATAAAAGCGGCTTGTGCATCTGAGATCCTCAATTGACTTTAAAATATGATGCTAGATTGTTGATGCTCTAATAGCATTTGTATACGCAGAACTCAAAAAAATGTTCAGCAGTGATTTTCGGTGTTAAAAAAATGGATATGTTTTTTAAAAAGCATTTCTCTTGGGTAATTGCCATCTTCAATGTTTTTCAATGAGCTTGTAGCAATGCATTCTGAGATTGACCTTTCTGCGAGGCATACATGCAATACACACATGTATCATTATTTGAGATGATAACTATGCCTAAGTAATAGACTTTCTTTTAAACCCCCTGGAGAAAATTATCAAAGCATTAGAAATCTCACGAAACATTATGCCTCACAGCGTACTGCAAAAATATCCCCTGTGACAAAATCACAACACGAACATGCAGCTGTTTAAAGTCTGATAACACAAATTCCTTGTGGCAAAGCATCTGTTAAAACCTGAACAAAAAGAAATATGTGCCTGGCTGTCACTGGGCCGGTACCCTTTCCAAAAGTACACCTTTGTATCTGAAAAGTTTATATTAGCATCTCATAGGTACATACTGGTACCCAAAGAGGGCATATAAATACACCAAATGTATATAGAGTATAGGTACCAAATGTATGCGTATCTGTACCTAAAAGGTACATATTAAGACCTTTATGAAGGGTACTAACCCAGCGACAGCTTGAGACCATTTTTGACAAATTGTTTCTTACAGTGTACAGCGGAATTTAATGCAAAAATAAACTGATAGATAAACTTCATGCTTCAAAACAACTCCTTACTTAAAACTGTACCAGCCTTTTTACTGGATGTGACCTTCATACGATGATGCATTGTGGGAGATCTCTCTCTTTGAGTGAGGCCCATTCTGAGGTCCGCGATCATCAATCGCTGGTCGGCAGGGTTTAATAGAACTCAGTGGTTATTGGAGCCCATGAGAGATTAAACCACAGTCTGTACATAATGAACAGCTTAATGACGGAATTACGGAGATATTTAATGACATCATAAATGCGGCCATCAACCGTTCAGACTATCCCAGAAAATGTATTAACCAAATGTAATTGGGGCATTAAATAATGCTTGGTTTACAAAGCTCATTTACAATAGCGTGACCTGGAAAACCCCTCAGAACTGGTCGATTATTAATATAATGATAACTAGTACTGCATTTAAAATGATCTTGGCTTTAGAGAGTCAACGAGAACTATATTTCTAATCAACATGATAAGCTTCCTTAATTGTTCCGAGCAATAATGGAGACACAACAAATGACAGCGTCTACAATAACAAATTAAAAAGGAATTAGTTATGGTTATGCTAACGTAAATATTAAAGCTATATATTTTTCATCTTTAAAATTATAATTTTTTCTTGCGGTGTACTGTAAGTAGGCCATGTGCCTAACCCTAAACCCTAAAGTGAACAGGTATTGTTCAGCCTGATCTCACAAGAATTCATACATATTTTACGAGTTGGGTAATTCGTATGAATTCGTACAAAGTTAATCGTGCAAAAATTTACGATTATCATAAAAAAACAACAATAATGAAACCCCATCCCTAACCCCAACGTCCTAAGTACAAATATGTATGAATCTGTCAGGATCCCGGTGTGATCGGTTGCTCTTTTTGTTGTTTACCTTTTGTGTCTCATGTGTGCGCACTCGGTCTCCTCCCTTCTCGTTATCCCTGATTGTTTTCCAGCTGATGTGTGTTTGTTTTTCTCTATTTTAGGTCCGGGGTTGCTGTGTTTTGTGCGCGTTTGTTGAGTTACTTCCGGGTGATCGCTGTCATGCTATGCTAGACTCTTGTTGGTCTGTTGATCGTGTTTTTTTGTTCTCTTGTGAATTTTTGCCTCCAGGACTCGGCAGAGATTGGTGTCGCTCGGTACTCGCTCTCTCCTCCGGTATGGATTACTGTTTTTGAATCTTGTGGACTTTCGGTGGCCGTATTCACCGTAATTCAACTAGCCTCATTTAGGCTGGGAGAGTTTCTTAATTTACCCGGTACTGTACACATCTGTTAACTTTTTGTGTCTCGTTTCTCTGCTCATCGGTGTGTCTCGTTTTCAGGCTAGATCCGATTGAGCGTGGTGGTGTTTCTCACCGTCCGAACTGTCTATTCACCGGTTTCTGAGAACGGTGGATTATTTTCCCTGCCGCGTTTGAGGATTGTGTATTCCCAGCTGATTCCTTATGAGACTGTGAATTAACTACTATTCAGAGAACTATCGTGGATTGTGTTGTTGGCTGCTGACTTGCTGAGACCCTTGTGGATTATAATTTTTCCTCTCCTCTACTCTGTTTATTCTAATAAACATTTTACTTGCATAAGATTCCCCGTCTCATCCATTACAGAACGAACGCGCCAACATGGAATCTGCAAGTCAGGCGAGTGGAGAGTCAGTCCAAGCGGCTTTAGCCCAGCAGGGGGCGCTATTGGAGCAACATTCATCTATGCTTTCCTCAGCTTCTCATGATTTCCAAGTGCTGTCGGGTCGTCTAGCGGAAATCCATAACAGAATGGAGCAGGTGGCGCAAGCCATTGGAGATAGAGGAGCGTCCACATCCTCTACTGAGAGTTTGAGTGGTACGGAACGCGAACCCCATGCGAATAATCCGCCCACCTACGACGGAGATGTCAAGTCATGCAGAGCCTTTCTTTCTGAGTGCTCCCTAGTCTTCGCGCTCCAGCCTCGGAGGTATGCCTCGGAGGCTTTAAAGGTGGCATATGTCCTTACTCTCCTCACGGGCAGAGCGCGAGACTGGGGAATGGCAGTCTGGGATGCCAAACACCCTTGCTGCGTCACGTTTGAATCTTTTCGCATGGAGAAGATCAGACTATTTGACCGTAGTGTACAAGGCGATTTAGCAGCAGCCGAGTTGACCCGCCTCACTCAGGGTAATTCTTCTGTTACGGATTTCGCGATTAAATTCAGAACCCTCGCCGTGTCAAGCGAATGGAACGACTCCGCCCAGAGAGCTCAGTTTCTCAGAGGTTTGAATGAACATATTCAAGATGAGATCGCATCCCATGACCTACCTGGCTCTCTGGAAGGTACCATCGATCTGGCGCTCCGTGTCGAGGCTCGCCACAGGCAGCGGAGGGCTCGTCGCTCTTTACACCATCTTCTGTCCGATCCCTCGCTGCATGTGGGCAACGATGTTTCTTCACCATCCATCTCTCCGGGTGAGCCTATGCAACTGGGTCGCCTTCGGCTTACTGCAGAAGAGAAACAACAACGTCTCGTCAATGGTCTGTGTCTGTACTGTGGTAAGCCGGGGCATAAGGCTCTCAACTGCCCAGCAAAAGGTTCCGCCCGCCGGTAGCCCCGGGAGTATCGGTGGGCGTTTCTCCACTCAGTTCTTCTCCTGGGTCTCGTACCATGTTGACTGTCTCCATCATCCATAATAATTGTGTGTTCCACTCTCAGGCCTTGCTGGACTCCGGTGCCGAGGCGAGTTTTATGGACGCTTATCTCGCTGAGTCTTGGGGTATTCCTGCGGTGCCCCTAACAGAGTGTCTATCTGCTTTAACTTTAAAAGGGCAACACATGGCAGAGATCACTCATTGCACCCCCTCTGTAAGTCTTTTTGTTTCTGGCAATCATCGTGAGGATTTTAAATTTCTTTTGTTACATTCTTCCCAGTCACCCATTATTTTAGGTCATGACTGGTTAACTAAACATAATCCTCACGTTGATTGGCAGAATTGTCTTGTATTGTCTTGGTCACTGTCTTGTCATGTATCTTGTCTTGGTCCTGCTCTTTCTGATCCTGTTTGTCCTGTTTTGCAGATTCCAGCGGCTGATGTCTCGGGGGTTCCGGCGGAGTGTTCCGATCTGCACCGGGTGTTCAGTAAGACTCGAGCTACGTCCCTGCCTCCTCACCGGTCGTATGATTGTGCTATCGATCTTCTCCCAGGTACTTTTCCGCCTAAGGGTCGTGTTTTTTCCCTTTCGGGTCCTGAAAGAGAGGCAATGGACAAATATATTAATGAAGCTCTTGCCGCCGGTCTCATTCGCCGTTCCACCTCCCCTGGCGGGGGCAGGTTTTTTCTTTGTCAAGAAGAAAGACGGCTCCCTCCGTCCGTGTATTGATTATAGAGGGTTAAACGACATTACTGTTAAGAATAAATACCCCTTACCTTTAATGTCCACCACCTTTGAACTATTACAGGGAGCTCGCGTCTTCACCAAGTTAGATCTGCGTAACGCGTATCACTTGGTTCGCATAAGGGAGGGCGATGAGGGGAAGACAGCATTTAATACACCCTCTGGACACTGGGAATACTCCGTTTTACCGTTCAGATTAGCGAACGCTCCAGCTGTCTTCCAGACTATGGTCAATGAAGTGTTGGGAGACATGATTAACAAATTTGTCTTCGTGTATCTGGATGACATTCTCATCTTCTCACCTTCAGTGCAGATACACACCCAGCATGTTCGCCTAGTCTTACAACGGCTCTTAGAGAATCAGTTATTTGTTAAGGTGGAGAAGTGCGAATTCCACAAACAGTCGGTTTCGTTCTTGGGTTTTGTTATAGCCGCGGGAGAGATTCGCCCCGATTCCGCTAAGATCAAAGCGGTCGCTGAGTGGCCAGTACCCGACACACGTAAGGATTTACAGCGATTTCTGGGATTCGGCAATTTTTATCGGCGTTTCATCAGAAACTTTGGTCAGATCGCTAAACCTCTTACTTCACTTACCTCTACTAAAGTAGGTTTTCGTTGGAATAACGAAGCTCAGGAAGCCTTTGATTAATTAAAGTCCCGTTTCATCTCTGCACCTGTACTTACTATTCCTGATCCGGCTCACCAGTTTATAGTTGAGGTAGATGCTTCTGATGTCGGGGTAGGCGCCGTTTTGTCTCAGCGGTCACCTATTGATGGGAAAGTGCATCCTTGCGCTTTTTTTCTCACCGGTTAAACCCAGCAGAACGTAATTACGACATAGGTAATCGGGAGCTGCTGGCGGTTAGACTCGCTTTGGGTGAGTGGCGTCACTGGTTGGGCGGTCGTCTGGGGCATCGAGCAGCGGGTGAGAGAGGCCGGACGAAGGGTGGAAGTTCCAGAGGGGTGTACAGCGGGTTGTCTGTGGGTTCCCGAGGCGTTGCGTTCTGATGTCATCCGGTGGTGTCATGAATCCAGGTTTGTCGGCCATCCTGGTGTTCGGAGAACGTTGGCTGCTGTCCGTCAACGTTTTTGGTGGCCCGCTATGGGTTCTGACGTCAGACAGTTTGTATTAGCCTGCCAGGTTTGTGCTTGTAATAAGGCCTCTCATCAGCCGCCTGTTGGTCTGCTTAAACCTTTGCCTGTCCCCTCCCGCCCCTGGTCTCACATAGCCCTTGATTTTGTCACTGGCTTGCCACCATCTGATGGTAACACAGTTATTTTGACTGTGGTGGATCGCTTCTCTAAAGCGGTTCATTTTGTTCCCCTGCCCAAACTTCCTACTGCCAAGGAGATGGCTCAGGTTCTGATTAACCATGTCTTTAGGTTACACGGTCTTCCCTCTGATGTGGTTTCAGATAGGGGTCCTCAGTTCATCTCGCATTTCTGGCAGGAGTTTTGTAAACAGATCGGCACCACCGCCAGTCTGTCTTCTGGTTACCATCCGCAGACCAACGGGCAATGTGAACGGGCTAATCAGGATCTCGGTCGTACGCTCCGCTGTCTGTCGTCTCGCTATCCAAACTCCTGGTGCCAACAGTTTCCCTGGGTCGAGTACTCTCATAACTCTCTTCCCGTTTCCTCGACCAATCTGTCCCCGTTTGAAGCCTCTATCGGTTTCCAACCTCCCCTATTTCCATCACAAGAACCCGATGCAGCGGTTCCGTCGGCTTTAGCTTTTGTCCGAAGGTGCAGACACACTTGGAAGAAAGCTAGAACCCTATTATTACAAAGCTCCAGACGAACCAAGGCTGCGGCTGACCATCACCGGCGACCTCCTCCTCGTTATATCTGTGGACAGAAGGTTTGGCTTTCCTCCAAGGATCTGCCTCTTCGCGAGCCATCTCGTAAGCTGGCTCCGAGATTTCTTGGGCCATTCAGTATTGTCAAGGTGGTCAATCCAGTGACAGTTAAGCTTAAGTTACCTCTTTCTCTTGGTCGGGTTCACCCTGTTTTTCATGTATCCAGGGTTAAACCAGTGATTTTTGCTTCTATTAATTCCCCTGTCTCTGCCCCTAAGCCCCCGCCCCTTTTCTAGTGGATGGTACTCCTGCCTACACGGTCAGGAGGTTACTAGATGTTCGCCGTAGGGGTAGAGGTTTTCAGTATCTTGTGGACTGGGAGGGATACGGTCCGGAGGAGAGGTGTTGGGTACCGGCTCGGGACATTGTGGACCCCGGACTGATCGAGGATCTCCGTCGTCGACAGGGTGAGTCCCTCCCTGGTCCGTCTGGTGCCGGCCGTGGGGGGGGTACTGTCAGGATCCCGGTGTGATCGGTTGCTCTTTTTGTTTGTTTACCTTTTGTGTCTCATGTGTGCACTCTTGGTCTCCTCCCTTCTCGTTATCCCTGATTGTTTTCCAGCTGATGTGTGTTGTTTTCCTCTATTTTAGGTCCGGGGTTGCTGTGTTTTGTGCGCGTTTGTTGAGTTACTTCCGGGTGATCGCTGTCATGCTATGCTAGACTCTTGTTGGTCTGTTGATCGTGTTTTTTTGTTCTCTTGTGAATTTTTGCCTCCAGGACTCGGCAGAGATTGGTGTCACTCGGTACTCGCTCTCACCTCCGGTATGGATTACTGTTATTGATTCTTATGGACTTTCGGCGGCCGTAATCACCGTAATTCAACTAAGCCTCATTCAAGCTGAGAGAGTTTCTTCATTTACCCGGTACTGTACTCCTCTGTGAACTTTTTGTGTCTCGTTTCTCTGCTCATCGGTGTGTCTCGTTTTCAGGCTAGATCCGATTGAGCGTGGTGGTGTTTCTCACCATCCGTACTGCCTATTTACCAGTTTCTGAGAACTGAGGATTATTTTTCCTGCCGCGTTGAGGATTGTGTATTCCAGCTGATTCCTCATGAGACTGTGGATTTACTACTATGGATTGTGTTGTTGGCTGCTGACTTGCTGAGACCCTTGTGGATTATAATTTTTCCTCTCCTCTACTCTGTTTATTCTAATAAACATTTTACTTGCATAAGATTCCCCGTCTCATCCATTACAGAATCAAGTACAAAAATGTACGAATGTGGTCGTACAAATTAATACGAATCAGAGCATGTGAGCCGAGCGGGAGCGGAGCGTTGAGCGGTGTGGTAATATTTCCATCAGAGCGCATTTCCGAAAATTCCACTCCGCTCGCTCAATACGCTCAGGACCGCTCACTCATCCCAGAATGCCCTTTGGTAATTTGCTAGTTCGAGAATCTGTAAAAACGGCTAGCAATAAGTTATGGAGTTCAAATATTGTTTTAATGAAGTCGCCAACCTTATATATAAATGAAAGAAATGAAACTAAGATGACAGAATAACTGTAGCGTCGTCTGCATCTAGATGCAGTTTTAAAGATTAAAATTACTTTAATAACTGATCAACACAAATATAAAGCACCATAATATAACTGATTGCTTACCAACATTAAAACCACTTAAAATAAAAACCTTTATAGTTCTTTGTGTATCTACAGCGTCCGCTCCGTGGATGAGGAAGCTTCAGCCAAAAACGCCGGTGCCTTTAGTATTAACTGACTGAATAACACTTGACTCTTACCTGGACATTTAGATATTAAATTTATTCATCAACAAAATCTGCGTGGAACATAATAAACATTGATGATAATCTGCCGACTCGACTGATTCAGCACGTCTTCTATTTTACAGAGAGTCCACTTAATTAACGGCTTTTCGTTCGGTCCGCGTGAGCTAAACAGTTTTGTTCTGTAATTTGTTCTCGCATAGGCTATATTTCTACATATTTTCGACCAAGTAGCACTCGGGATAAAATGTAAGTTCTTATAGATACCATTTAAGCTTGTTCTGAAATGATGACAAATCATTCTGACTAAAATGATTTATCCAGATTAATTTAGCCAAAATAATGATTTATTCGTTTTCATATAGATACATATTTATTGATCTACTAATATACTATTGAAAATGCCATTAATAAATACTCATGGCCTTCTGTATTGCATTCGTTTTGTACATTCACAGATTCATAAATACGGTCTAATTTTTAATTTCTTTAAGACACAGCTGTGTTCTGTATTTACCGATGCACTGTAAATTTGCACTTAAAAAACCTTCTTGTTAAGAAATTGTTCTTCAATTTATTTTAGTTTTTTTCAAATAATATATTTATATAATAGTATAGTTTGTTTATCTTTTTCTCATAAGGGGAACGAAGTATTATAATATTTGGTAATTACTTATTACATTTATTATTACTTAAAATTGTGAATTAGTAAAACATGTGGATGTCGTGGAAACAAATTGTTAATTTTAATTATAACCGGAGCTCCGTATCAGTTAAATTAGGTCTAATAGCCAACACACAACTGTACATAACTGCGATTTATCAGCTAATACTTTAATTAAATGCAATTATTCAAGAACGTCAGTACAGAAAACAATTAGGCTTACTAAATATTTTTTTATGTCGGAGCGGGATCGGAGCGGGAATTGGTTTATTTGCGAGCGTGAGCGAAAAAGTTAAAGGAGCGCTTGCTTGGGCGGTACGCGAGTGAGTGGAGCGCTTGAACAGTTGAGCGGAATATTTAGCGGAGCGTCACACTGCTCTGCTTCGCTCACATGCTCTGATACGAATTAGCCACCTCGTAAAATAGGTACAAATTGCCATGAGACACCGTGGTATTGTTTTGACAATGTTGTTTTCTGTGCGCAAAACTGAAAAGGATAAACATTTCCCTTTAACCCCCTGGGGTCCAAAAACGCGGGGCCGCGTTTTGACGTGTTTTTTCCTTATCATGGCAGAATCAACTTAAAATACTCCATCATTAATAATCATACACTTACGTGTTTGACATCATTTGAAACGGTAAAGGGTCTTCTTTAATATGTGTTCATTCACAATAACAACAGATCTTTGTGTTTTTGTCAAATAAAGAAAATAAACAGGGTGTACATCCAGACATTTCTGTCTCCGCCAGCTGTCTCTCAAAACACGTTACAAAAATCAATTGAAACTCCGCGAATACTCGTCACACAAGCATGATACACATATCCAAAGAAAGCCTGAAATGTCTACTTTTAAACAAGCTAAATATAATCGAAAACAAATATTGCCTGTTTATGTAATCTGAATTGAAGTAAAGAGAGTACTGTTTTTCCTGGCTGACTTCATTATCTTTAATTTGGTCACGCCCACAGCTGTTGACATGGTAATGAAGACACGAGCTGTTCATAACAAGCAAAGCGTAAAGTTTGATCAGATTTAAAGACTTTACCGCATGTTTGGGAGATAAACTTTACACACACGTGAGGAATATCTTCATTTATGTCTGGACATTGAGGAAGAGAAGCATTTATCTTTAACGTTACCTAAGAATAACAATGGAGAACGCACTGGAGCTGGATTAGAAGTAAGTAACGTTAACAGTTAATTTATACCATTTATATTTGCTATCATGTAACTTAATATGCTCATGGCTTGTGCAGTTCAGCCTACATACAGTAACGTTAAGCAACCTTAACAGACTGCATGCTTCGGATTGAAAAACTTTCGCATTGTTTACAAACGGACGCGATCTCACGTAATGGCGGATTTCACTGTTGCATGCTGTAACAGTGTTAAACACAGTTATTCACTTATATCCTTCATGGAAACTTTCAGTAAGCCTGAACTGCTGTATCTTTTAAGTGTGTGCTGTAATATGATTCCATGTTTACATGCTTATTTACAAACAAATCCGCGTGACCTCCCGTAATGGCGGATATCTGTTACATGCTGTACAGTGTTAGACACAGTTATTATTCACTTTCGTATCCTTCATGGCAACTTTGAGTAAATGCTGCACTGCGGGATTTGCTGTAAAATGATTCCATATTGTTTACATGCAAGGCAATTCCATACATTGCGCTTTACGCAACACCGTTTTTATGAGCGCCGCGTGACACGGAGACGCGAGCTCGCGCACATGGACGCGCCATATGCGATGTGTTTTTAAAGTTCATACGCACTTACAGAAACACGTTTAAAACAGAAGCTAGACGATAAGGGGATGGGCATCTGAAAACAGTCATCTGAAAACAGCTTTTTATATTAATTGCTGCAGATGTTTATCTGAGATTAAGTTTATGTACAAGAGTGTATAATGTACCTTAGTATCAGTGACATTTACCCATCCGTTATATAAGTAAGGGTATTTCTGTGGACAATTTATGCTAACAGCTGTTTATAACTCTCTTAGAGGTTTGCATCTCTCTCATCAGTACAAAACTATGAAGTGGAAAAACACTTTTTGGACATAAAGTTATATGGTAACATGAGCCACATGAAGTTTACAGCTCTGTTGTGTATCAGTTTCTTAGTTTATACAAAGTTTTTGAATAAGTTTTGTTTCCAAATAAACTTAAAATGTCCTACTAACCATCATTTCTATTTTGATTATATTGTTAACTTAATAAACCTCAAACAAACATGTATACATTTGTCCTCACATTCTTTACTGTAGTTCATTCTCACATTCCTGCCTCATTATGCAGCTCATTATGCGAGCCTTTGTTTGCTAGCTGTCAATCAATCCTTCTCGCATACGGCCCCTCTAAACAAAAAGTGTCTTACAATTTCTAAATCAATACATTGTTTTATGTGAATAAGTAGGCATGGTGATTGTCACATCATTTTAAAGAAAAAACTCTAGACTACTAGAGGGTTAAAGTACATGGTTATCGTGTAAACTTACCTTTAAACACAAACAAAATTAAATACATTTTCTATGCCAAACATTTCACTCATCTTCTCGACAACATAGATTTCTCTCCAGCTGCTGTGTTCAGTTTCCAGCATGTATGCCATACGCCTCCGGATATTTTGCCTCCCTAGAGAATTTCGGCTTCAGCAACACACACAAGCATCTCCCCCCAGTACCATCCGAAGAATTTGCAAGTCGAACCTCAAAGGCTCGGCGCCAGGCGTGCGTACAGGCCGAACATACTGCTCTCCAAGGTCAGTGCTTTTATTTTGCTCGACTTGATCGACTTGCAACTGGCAGAACTCGAAAGGTTTGTTGCTTGGTAGAAGGCATCTGATCTCAATTTGTCAGACGGATCATCTTCCATCCTCTGCCCCTGTTTTGCACCACGCTCTTATTTAACAAGATCAGATGTTATGTCACAGTAAGGTGCAATTTTCATTAACCTCAAGCTGCGCTATGATTTGAATGTGCCAGCCCTGCAATTAGTTGATTGTGATTGATTGAAGTCGTCAGTAGTTTTTCTGCCCTCTACGAGTACTCAGGTAATTTATCGGACTCCTTCACCAACCATCCATCCCCAACATCTTTTGCATTATTTTCAACTCGCTGGAACGTTCAGAGGCAGATCCGTGGTCACGGCATGTGGCAAACGCGAATGCCTTCATCACAGCTTGGCGGTGATGAAAGGAACAGGTGATGCTGAACAAAACATTTGTCTCTTTTATTCCGCTTTCATCCAGAAATTAGTATGTGACACTGATACAGAGTGAAGGATTTTATTACAGTGACACATTTTAATGAGTCCAGCAACATGACTCAATCTTAGAGGCACTGATCTGAGTCATTTGTTTTTAATGGTTTTGTTTGTATTTATATGATAGATGTTATTGGAATTATATAAGATATTCATATTTACTGTTACTTTTCAGAATGAATGACATAAATGTTTAAATCAAGTCATAGATTTCAATATTTGACACATACTCAGCCAATACTTAAGATATGAAGGTTATATTTTTACAGAATGTTCTTTACATTATGAAGGATTGTTTTATGTAAGAAAAAAAACTTTAGCTCAGTTTTTACAGACTGGTTCACGTTTTCCTAAAATGTGTAAATTAGTACAAATGAGAGCTGTTGTGGCCACTGTTTGGGTGCATGGTAACAGTATTAAAAACATGGAAATCTTTTGTGCATAAATTTATTGTGGTAAACACATTACTTGTTCTGAATCATTGCTGTGTGGCTCTGTTGAAATAATGGTTTGGTTTTCAAATGCAGAAATGCAAATGCCCCACTGTCTACATACGTGGCAACAATGACGCTTCTCATGTGAAGTGTATGCGAGACTTGACTTACAATTGCAATCAAAAGAGTTTGATGTTAGTGTGGTGCCAAGCTAACAACAAAATACTCTAATTTTCATACATAGAACACAAAGAGCTTGCTGCAGTGCATTCAGGGATTGGCTTTTCTGTGAAGTATACATGTCGTCTTCGAATCTGACTAAAAAAATAGGATGAATTCAGGTTGATTGGGGCAGTTTTGAATCATCTCAATGTCCCAATCTATCCCAATTGTTACGTGTGCTGGTGAAGAGAGATGATGACAAGGAGATACAAAAACATTTAAACTTAAATAAGGAATAATAACATTAACCATAAATACATATAGGCAAGGCCTAAATTCATCCTTGTTTGGATCCTAATGAATGAATGGTGCTAGGCTAAATGGACGTGCTGTCTAGGGTTGCCAACCGTTCCGTATAATACGGAATCGTCCCGTATTTGACACATAAAATTCTTGTTCCGTATTGAACTGATACGGAACGCAGTTTGTTCCGTATTTTATGAAAATTAATTCAGTGCAAATATATGACAGACACATAGCTTCTAATATGTCAGCCATGAACGAAGACCGCGTCATTTGTATAAGAAAACCCTGACGGTGCGGTAATTTCTCCCTCTGTTTGTCTATGATCAGCGTAGCGTTTTTAACATCTTGCAGCCCCATCAGGGAATGCCCTTTAATTGGTTGTTTCAGTCATTGTGATGTCACGTATCATAGCAACGATGACGACAAGTGACAACAGCGGGAAATGTAAAAATGACTGCACCGAGCAGCCGGCGAAAAAGAAACGAGCACAAAAATATAAAATTGAATGGGAAAATGATTACCTGTGGCTGGAATGCGTGAGGGGCAATGAATACAAGGCCAATTGTACCATATGCCGTCGCATTTTTTCTGTTTGTCACGGCGGAGTGTGTGATATAAAGCAGCACGCATGAGGAGATAATCACAAGAGGAGCGAGAGGCTGCGGGCACAGGATGAAGCAATGTCAAGGTTCATTGTCCGTCAGTCGTCTCCAGAGGCTCATATGGTATGTAATTATGTGGATTTTTAAAACTCAAATACAGTTGATAAGAAAGTGATAGGCTAAACCTGTACTATCTCTCCAGTACTCTCCCTCTTTCCTGTGTCCCATTCCCCCTCGTCTCATAATGTGTCAATCATTTCTGATGGGTTTCTTATTAAATAATTATGGATTTAGATAGCTCAAGGTTTAAAAAGGGGTGGGGTCTTTGAAGAGGGCGTATTATAAACTTAACAAAACCATGGTTCATTGTTGGCAAAATGATCATGATAGCCTTTATATTTCACATCTATGTGGTTCAGTCTTGTATACTTATTAGGCATACTTTGCTATTCATTAAATATTTAGGCCTAAGAAGTTGTATGAAATATGAAATATGTATCTAAATTTATTAATTCGTTTCCACTATTTTCACCAGAAGTCTTCATTTAAGGGTTTTTTTTTCAAACCCCCCCCCCCCCCCCCGGCGTTCCTTATTTCCATTTCAGAAAGTTGGCAACCCTAGTGCTGTCCAACGATTAAAGGAATAGTCTACTCATTTTCAATATTAAAATATGTTATTACCTTAACTAAGAACTGTTGAATCATCCCTCTATCATCTGTGTGTGTGCACGTAAGCGCTGGAGCGCGCTGCGACGCTTCGATAGCATTTAGCTTAGCCCCATTCATTCAATGCTGCCATTTAGAGATAAAATTAGAAGTGACCAAACACATCAACGTTTTTCCTATTTAAGACGAGTAGTTATACGAGCAAGTTTGGTGGTACAAAATAAAACATAGCGCTTTTCTAAGCGGATTTAAAAGAGTAACTATATTTTATGGCGTAATAGCACTTTTGGGAGTACTTCGACTCGCCTGAAAAGTCCGCTCCCCTTCTCACTCTCATAATGGGAGAGGGAGGGTGTTACTGCGCCGAGTCGAAGTACTCCCAAAAGTGCTATTACGCCATAAAATATAGTTACTCTTTTAAATCCGCTTAGAAAAGCGCTATGTTTTATTTTGTACCACCAAACCCGCTCGTACAACCACTCGTCCCAAATAGGAAAAACGTTGACGTGTCCGGTCACCTCCAACTTCATCTCCAAATGGCACCACCGAATGAATGGGGCTAAGCTAAATGCTATCGTAGCGTCGCAACGCGCTCCAGCGCTTACATGCACACACACAGATGATAGAGGGATGATTCAACAGTTCTTAGTTAAGGTAATAACATATTTTAATATTGAAAATGAGCAGACCATTCCTTTAAGTGCACGCATTGAGAAAGGAGAGGTATGTATTAATTTGTCTAAGTTGAGGGAAGAACATTGTAAAAGTACTGAAAACGATGGTGTTTTTCTTAAATAATTTTTTTTACCTGTTTAATTTTAGGAGTACAAAACAGGTATCTGTACCTTTAGAGTAAGAAACAGAAATGTACCCAAAAAGGTACAACATTGTATGTATATCTGTAAAGGTACAAAGTGTAACCTTAGGATTTGTAACCTTTTTTCTGACAGTGCACCCTATAATACCATTTAAAGAGGCAGCTAACTAGATTTTAAAGCAAAGCTTATTTCCATAAGGAATATCGTGATTAATCTGCTGTCATGCTGACATGTCTGGGAATGATTTTTACTGACATTTGAATACACCCTCAATTTTCACCTCATAGTCCAGCCTGACTTTGTATTGGGCTAAGCTACCTTTATCAGTGCATTTGATCGATACATCATTGCGAAGCTGTCAGATAAGAAATATCCACACCGTAGATTCTCCTTTTCTAACCCGGACTGTTTTCTCTGGGCCCTTTTTAAATTGGAAATCACTTTAGTGAGGACATTTGAGCAGCACCAACAAAAGGTGAACCATCATCCAGGTAAAGGTTATCAAAGCCAGTGCCCTGTGAAGTTTTTGGCATCTACCTCGAGCGCCAGCCAATTCCAGGCTGAATAAAGGAATGCAATATGTGTCTCCAGTAGCAAATGCCAGACAATGGTCCAATGCCAATTAGTTTGACACTGTTGTAAAACATGGCGGATGGATCCTGGAAGCGCACTTCTTGCGTCATGCTTCATGCATTGGTAATGACAAAAGATCTTAAATTGCCTTTCTATGCTGCCCTTGAAATTTAAAATTGCCTGCTCTGTCTCTTTCCATTTCTCTTTTATGCTTCCTTGATGTGACTTCTGACTTCTGAGTCACGCTCTCTCGACAATATAAAGTATTGTAAAAAAAAACATAAATCGCTGGATGCATTCAAGACCCGTGTGAGAGTTATTTTTGCTTGGATTTGATTTATCTAACACTTCTTCTGAAGAGGAAAAGATAAGTTTAACCAATTGCTTTGTAAAAGAAAATGATAAAAGGCCCACAAAATGCATTTTGTACACTACATGAATTTCACAAACACATAATAAGTATGTTAAAGTTACTTTAATTTATAATGGTCGTAATATGTTTTTAGAAGTAATAATCAAAAATGTATGATTTTATCAGATTTTTTATATGATATTATTAAATTTTATATATTTTAATTTTACAAATTTATCCTGTTAGCAAACATTAACACATCAATATTTAATGTTATAAACATTATGTATTGTTAAAAATTGTTAATGTCAGCGAAAATATATGTTAATATCTTTAATATTGACTGATTTAATGACAAAGATTGAAATCAATAATTGAAATCAAACTGTAATGCTCCTGATCTCATTATTAGATTATGAGACTTTAGCCTGAATTTCATAGGCTGGGTCATACTCACCATATTTTGAGGACATTTTACTTAATAGAAATGATTCATAAAATTAGCATGAAGCAAAAATAATAATAATAATTAAAACAAGCTTATTTTGGTTATGGCCTGCAGTGTGAGAAACACAATTCAATTCAATTTTATTTATATAGTGCTTTTTACAATTGTTAATGGTTGCAAAGCAGCTTTACATGAGTAAATGTAGGGGAGAACACAGAAAATCAATAGATAATATAAGAAGTAGAATATTGCGGCTAAGGATAAACCGTACAAGCGAGCGTAGTAATAATGTAACATATACAATAAAATGCTAAGTTAAGCCAAAGTTGGCTGACTCTCCTGGGGACGAAAAAACCCCTAGGAGAAAACCCAGTGGGAAAAACTCCTAGAAGGACAAAAAACCCTTGGGAGCAATTAATATATATATATATATATAGGAAGCGGGTAAGCGGATTAAACTGGTTCAGCCGGTGGTCGTTGGACGCCCATCGGCTGGGCATCACGTTGAAGGACAGCCAGTAGATCAGTGTTGTGATGACCTTCTCAGCAACAGGAACTGGGTCTGTTTGTCTCATTGTCCTCGGGGTCGAGGACGAGACAGGGAGAGAAAAACAGAATTCTATTAGCGTAGGGGCCAAATATGCAAACTGGAACCCCCCCCCCCCAAAAAAAAGATGATGATCTGTGAATTTGTGAAAAGTTTGGATGTGTTTTGGTTAAGATATTGAACAAAAAGGGTTTTGGAGGCATAAAAGTAAATTTCTTTGTCTAAATCCAACCTTATATTATTTTACTCACTGTCTTGTTACCTATGGGCGCACTCACACTATCCAAACCAAACCGCGCTCGGGCGCGTTTGACCCCAAAGTCTGGTTTGTTTGACTAGTGTGATCACTCTGTTTCGGGCCCGGGCGCGGATTGGTTAATCGCGCCCCGGTCGGGTTACAGAGGTGGGCCGGAGGGCGGTTTACTTGGGCTCAGGCGTGGAAGGCTGTGGTGTGAGCGTAATCACGCCTAAGCGATTCAAAAGGTGAAAACAAGATAAAAACCTTTTGATGTGAGCAGCGGGGTTACGTGAATGTCTGAGCTGCAGACGTGACAGATCAACTAAGCAATATGATGACATGTGAGAGGGCTGTCTGTAATCGGGCACCAAACGACTCCAAATAAAAAAACACAGACTTATCATTACGGTGGGTTCCAGTGTTAAGAGAGAGCTTTACTTCCTGCCTTTTTCAAAACAATCGCATCTTAATGACGAAAGCGCGCCCGGACTCGGATTGATAAAAAGTACAGTGTGAGTGCGTGCACCTGGGGGAATAGAGCGGGGTGACAATCGCGCTGGGGCATGGTTTGGTTTTGTTTAGATAATGTGAGTGCGCCCTAAAACATAACACCATTTTGAAACATGTCAGCAACTCTTAGTAACCGATAGCTGGGATTAAAAACATTTTTAAGCAGCGGGGTAACAGAGTGTTACAACTAAGCCTCCAGTATAAATTGATAATGAAAACAATTTAAAGCCGCTCTATGCAATTCGGCATTTTTGTCAAACAGTGACCCCTAGAGTCGCTGGAGAATACTTGCAACTGTCGTAATTTCCCACTCTAGTACTACAAAGATAATGACCAGGTAATGCTTTACAATTTCATACAAATATTAGGCTACTGCATAGTCTACTAAATTACAGATGATGGTAATAGGATAATAAGAAGTTTATTCCAAGTGTAGAGTGCTTATAATAGTAAAGTACCGCGTTTGCTAGCTTATAATGTTTTTACATGATTGCAGCTAAATCACAAATAAACATTACAAAATGCCATGACAAAGTTAATTGTGTACGTTGCATTATCTCATAACATTGTTCGTTATAATGTCACTATACATGATTATTGCTATTTATCATAATAGTTGGCAAATTGTGCATGTTTACACTATTTACAACCTCTAGGCTTATTTATGTCCTGATAATTATGTGAGATATTGACAACTGTTGTCATAATAATCGCATGACATATTACAAGCAAGCGCAACAACATACAACATAGACCGCAAACAAGTTTATAAATGAGAGATTTACTTACTAGTCCATCAACAAGATCGCCAGATCAGCATCCCTCCAGTGCTGTCTTTTAGCTCACGCCAACGAGTAAAAACCTGACCGAGTGGGACTCTTGTCCGGTTCCTAACGCGGTCAGATTCTCTTTTCCTTTTCCTACTCACTTTCGAACGCGCTTTCTTAACTTTTAAATCGTTTAGCCTCACGTCTCAAATTCGCGCATGCAGTTGTTGTTATAGGCTTGATCGACTTCATGCAGCGCTGCAAGAACCGACCGCCGGATGACGTCAAAGTGCCGTCTCGGATCATTCTCGCGGTACTTTGTACTTTGACGTCATCCGGCGGTCGGTTCTTGCAGCGCCACACGAAGTCGAACAAGCCTAACGTGTGTGACGTCGTTGCTGTAAAGCAAGTCGTGATTCTCGTGAGATTTGTCAGGGACGGTTCTCTCAAGCTTGCATTGCTGGTTTTGGTAGCGGCATCCTCCCCGAGCTTCAACAGGAGGATGATTTGCCTTACTATGACTTTGTTTACCACCGAAATTACTTTGAAGCTGTTATATTAAGGTAAAATAACTGCATAGTGTGTCTTTAAAAGTAACTGACAATTAGCAATTAGCAGTAAGGAGCGTGTCTACTAACCGACATCCTTGCCGGGTTGCGTATGTGTGGGGCGGGTCTATCAACAGAAGTTCCAGATTCTATTGGGGTAGGGGAGTGTTTGTTTAGGTGATTTCAAATATCAACATTGGTTTTCAAACATCAGGATCATGGATGGATGAATGAATGTGTTGATATCTATCTATTATAGGCAGATATACACTCACCGGCCATTTTATTAGGTACACCTTTCCAACTACGCGTTAATGCAAATTTCTAATCAGCCAATCACATGGCAGCAACTCAATGCACTTAGGCATGTAGACATGGTCAATATGATCTGCTGCAGTTCAAACCGAGCGTCTGAATGGGGAAGAAAGGTGATTTAAGTGACTTTGAAAGTGGCCTGGTTGTTGGTGCCAGACGGGCTGGTCTGAATTTCAGAAACTGCAGATCTACAGTTCTGTGGGCGCAAATGCCTTGTTGATGCCAAAGGTCAGAGAAGAATGGCCAGCCTGGTTCGAGCTGATAGAAAGGTAACAGTATCTCAAATAACCACTCGTTACAACCGAGATACACAGAAGAGCATCTCTGAATGCACAACACGTTGAACCTTGAGGCATATGGGCTACAGAAGCAGAAGACCACACTGACCACAAGGGTGCCACTCCTGACAGCAAAGAATAGGAAACTAAGGCTACAATTCACACAGGCTCACCAAAATTGGACAATAGAAGATTGGAAAAACGTTGCCTGGTCTGATGAGTCTTGATTTCTACTGCGACATTCAGATGGTGGAGTCAGAATTGTGAAACAACATGAAAGCATGGATCCATCCTGCCTTGTATCAACAGTTCATGCTGGAGGTGGTGGTGTATTGGTGTGGGGGATATTTTCTTGGCACACTTTGGGCCCATTAGTAACAATTGAGCATTGTGTATTGTTTCTGACCATGTTCATCCCTTTATGACCACAGTGTACCCATCCTCTAATGGCTACTTCCAGCAGGATAACGCGCCATGTCATAAAGCGTAAATCATCTCAGACTGGTTTCTTGAACATTACAATGAGTTCACTGTACTCAAATGGCCCCCACAGTCACCAGATCTCAATCCAATGGAGCATCTTTGGGATGTGGTGGAACGGGAGCTTCATGCCCTGGATGTGCAGCCGACAAATCTGCAGCAACTGCGTGATGTTATCATATCAATATGGACCAAAATCTCTGAGGAATGTTTCCAGTACCTTGTTGAATCTGTGCCACGAAGGATTAAGGCAGTTCTGAAGGCAAAGGGGGGTCTAACCCGGTATTAGTAAGGTGTACCTAATAAAGTGGCCGGTGAGTGTATACAAACAATTTTTGACCTTTATTATATAGACAGAATTTTATTGAGTCATCTGTGTTAAAGTAAAATTTTCTAGCAGGTGTAACAACAAACCCTCTCTTTGTTACAATTACCCCCCCCCCCTTGGGGTAAGTTGTAACGTTTGCACTTCTGTCACTTTCGGTGTAACTGTACGATAATGGTAAGTCCCACAACAAACTTTAAGTGTTCATTTGTAGCAGAGATTTGTGTGTCGATTGTGTAAAAAAATTATTAATCTAACTGAATCTTTTTTAATGGTACAGCCAATGTCAAAAAGCGTTAGGTTGTGCCCCGCTGTCCCCTATATATATATATATATATATATATTAGGGCTGTCAAATTTAACGCGTTAACGCAAATTCATTTTAACGCAACAAATTTTATTAACGGCGATTAACGCAACGCGCAATTCCTGTTTGACCCTTGGTCCAGCCCATAGTTGAATGAACAGAGACGCAGATAAATGGGATCCTGTCTAAATGATTCAAAGGTTTTCATAGAAATAAGAACATTAGCCAAATCTTCTAGCAAATCCAATGCTCTAAATGCTCGTTGGACATCTGAAATGATCTTTATTTATATGTCTGGGGTGTAACGTTCCCGTCCTCCTAATGCTTAATCTAATACAAAGATGCGTCTCAATTCATTTTGGTTTCGCTTTTATGCATGACTTAGAAAATAGACTGCAGGACTTGCTTGATGTTGAAAGAGTCATTAAGAGAGATAAAGTTCGGTACCTGATTAATGTTAAAGAGTTATTAAGAGCGACAAGACTCAAAAGCGATCTCCTCACGCTGACTGACTGACATCTGAAGCGCGTGCACACAGACGCGCGAGAGCGCGACCCGGATATATAGACATCTACACAAAATTAAAGTTTTACAAATATCTGCTTTGATAAGAATTCACGCAGGTAGGATCTATAATCTGTTATGTATTAAGTAAATGTTTGGTTAACTGTTGGGTAAAAATATCTGATGTGTAACATTATATTAGATCACTTAGATTTTAAGCAGTCTGTCACAATGTCAATCAAACAAAAGAAAAAAAGTTTAACATATATTGATTATGTTTTTGCTTTGTGTGTGCTAAATCTTATAGTTTTATCAGTGATTTTAAGGTATTGATGTGGTAATTTAATGTATGGATGTGGTGATTTTTCTGGTCATTTAACTTTGCTGACTCTTTCAACTTCAAACAGGTGTAGTTCTGTCTTATTTTGCTATATTCCACCAAATCATGCATTGTTCTATGTTTTAATAGAGAATGTCAAAATATATACAACAATTTCTTTGAAAATTTGCTAATTTCGACTAAATTTGACAGCACATGTCAAAAATGATGCAGCATCAAATAAAAATGCAGAAAGAAAATTCTTCTTAAAGGAAAATGCATATACAAAACAATGGCTTGATGGTTCTGTTAAAAATGTAAACAGGCTGTTGTTAACATACATTTGCATAAAGCATCTATATATGTATATATGATCAGAGTATTAAAAACCTGAAAAGTGTTAAATTAGGGTAAATTGAGAACGGATAAAAATGTGCGATTAATTTTCGATTAATCGCGAGTTAACTCATGAAATAATGCGATTAATCTAGATTAATTTTTTTAATCTATTGACAGCCCTAATATATATATATATATATATATATATATATATATATATATATATATATATATATATATATATATATATATATATATATTATATATATATATATTATATATATATATATATATATATATATATATATATATATATATATATATATATATATATATTTCCCTTCATAATATCAGCTTATTTGTTAAATTTTTTATTTTAAGATATTCATTCAGAGTTGCCGGTTTGAGTGTCAAAGCCGGTAGGCAGCGACTGAGGTGCCCTTGAGCAAGGCACCTTAACCCCAAATGTTCCCCCGGCACGGAAGGGATAGCTGCCCAGTGCTCCAGGTTTGTGTGTGTGTTCCTGACATGCAGTGAGTGTGTTCCAGTGGCGGATGCAGAACGTGACATATGGGTGGGCATGGATTAAGTCCGGGTGGGCCTGAATCTATGGGTGTCACTTTTGAATAAGAAACTATAACAAGTCTATAAAATTCGTCAAAACTTCAGAACACTAATTAAAACAGCATACACACACACCCGAACTGCACGTCACATTTTTGACATTATTGATACTTTAAATTGTAATGCAACGTGACATTTGTTAAGCCTTTTTGGTAAAAAAAATATTGGGCTCTCATAGCCTACAAAAAAGAACCTGCACACAGTGACAGGAAATATAAATGATCCCAAAAAAACCTTATACTTTTTTAAATAACCTATTAAAGTGTTTAAATAAATACGGCTACTAAATGCTTAAAATGAAGCTTCTAACATCATATTCTCTTCATGCAAATCACTAAAAATATATTTTCGTTCTCATATATTTAAGTTAACTTACTAAATAAAGAAAGAAAAAGGGAATTGCTAGAATAATGTTAGACTCTGGGGTTAAACGAAATGACAAATAAATAAACATTTAATATACTTTTTGATGAGCACAAGAGCAAGCCTACTCGTGAAGAGCGGAGCCGAGGAGCGCGCATATCAGACGTGAACGAAAGGAATAATGGATTTAATGCTTTCACTTCATTTCCTGACAGTTTCACTTGTTAGTGAGGATAGTAATGGCTAACAAGATGACGCCGAATTACATACAACATAATTACTTAACTAAATCTGAGAGAATGCAAACACATTACAATATTTTTTCCTCCGCCCGACGGCCAAGGCGCATCATTTTTTTTAGCCCGACAGGAATTCGCCATAGCCCGTAATGGCGATTTTGTGAGGTTTGTTTTGTAGAAAGACTTTCTTTAAAGTGAATTTCGTTTTGTATAAATTGTATCTTAATATTAATCAATGTTTGATCAAACAATTGCCTCGATTTAATAAATAAGAAGCAAACCAAGAACGTCTGTGGACTGGTGTGGATTGAAGTGAACCCACTATATTTCCGCAGCCTACGTCTTTCTGCTTTAATGCATTTCTTAAATTAATGTCTCAATTACACAGTAGGCTTATAGGTTGTTATGATAGGCTATTTGTTGCTTAAAAGCAATAGGCTATATTGTATAAAGTGTAGCAATAAACGTGGCGTGACTTATAGTGCTGCTATATCGCTATATCAAACAACATCACTATGATCAGATGTTTTCTTAATATTTTTTACCCCGCTGTCATATTTGTTGTGTGTTTATGTTATTGAGAGGAAAGCGCGCAGCACATATTTATAACGTGTTGTTATTCAAAATACGTTTTCTACTTGCTTGCAAAAAAAAGTTCTCAAAGTGATCATGGCTGAAAGCTGCTCGGGAATATTTCATTATAAAGCAACATTCAACTGCTTTAATAGTTTTTAAATAGTTATCAGGCTTACTTATAATTTTACTGTTTTTAACATAACATGCAATAGATAAATTACACCACATAAAGTAGTATACATGTCTAACTATACAGAGTAGTATTTTTTACATTTCTGATTGGGCGGGCCACCATAGCTCCGCGCCTGGTGTGTTCACTACTCACTGGGATGAGTTAAATACAGGGGTCACATTTTTTTTACTTTTTACTTTCACATATTATTGCTGCTTTAAAGCAAGAATTAAATGCACATGCTATTTGAAAGGATATTTCACAGAAATATTTAAATTCTGTCATCATTTAATCATCATTTTGATAAATGATGATGAACAGTAAGCACACAGTTGACAATACCCATTGATTTCCATAGTAGCAAAAACAAAAACTATGGACATTATAAATTATGCATAATATGCCGCTGTAGTACCCCAGCTACTGATGTTAATTCTCTCATATAATCATTTTCATGCTAACATCACCTGCTGATAAAAAAAATCACAACATTTTGCAAAAACCACAACACAACCTCCACATAAATTAAGTAATTGCACTCCACTTTCCATACATACGCTTATATTGGTGCGTACGGACCATAAACTTAGCGCTTTTAATGATGAAAAACCCAGACAAGAAGCAGATGGTGTCAGAAAACAGGTGGCTAATTATCTTGCCACAGCTTCGCACCTCGGCCACAGACAGTAAAACGCAAGCACCATTTAGACACAGTTAAGAGAAAGTCATCTCTACTTCATGTGTGCTGTATAATGAGGAATGCGGCGAAGGTAGGGACACCTTAAAGATAATTCGATGATGAGATCGGAAACCTGTCCACTTTCATAAATCTCCCTATATGGAGTCTTAAGACTGTAGTCATGTTGACTGGGAAATGCATAAAAGCAAACAACAAAGGTATTCTTGACATCTAAAATGGACTTAAAGGTAAAACACCATAAGATGCATCAACTGGATGTACATCTGATATTTTTTCTTGAATTAATTGACCATGACAATATTAATATATAGAGGAAATATAGGCCTATTCATATAATATAATTAAGATAAGGCAAATACAAATGTAACTTGGAGATGCTGGCAGTGATTTCAGCATTACAGAAGTTTTCTTATTAAAGATCTTATCCATTTATTTATTTATCGTAACAGGCATTTTGGTAACACTTTACAATAAGGGTGCACTAATAATCATGAATTCATGCTTAACTAATGCACAGATAATACTGAATTAATGTATTACTAATGATTATCTAAGCTATTCATTAGCTATTTATTAATGATTGCCTCATTAGCAACTAATGAAGAGTCTGTCTGGTTAATATATTAGTTCATATATGAATTATTATTAATTAAATATGTAATTGTGGATTAATTCCATCATCACTTCTTTTATGAACTAAGAGTGTTAATTAATTTGTTAATTACCACAATGATCCAAAGCCTTATAATACAGGTAAACTAATATGCATGAATACATTATTAATTACAGCATTAGTAGTGTGTTAATTAATACAATTACTTAATAATGAGTTAATAATGATGTGCCTCAACAAGTAAAGTCACAACATAATGATATATTTGCAAATCATTAGCTAATTATTAATTAATAACCATCACTAGAGTTTATAAAAGCTATTTATTAAACACTGTTTCCAAAAACATTGCCAAAAACACATTTCCATAACACACTACATTTAAACACAACATTAAAACATTAAAAAATAATATAAAATGAAATAATAGAAAAAGAAGACTGATCAAAATTAGACAACACGTTCAGATACCTCACAGATATCTGTGCTAACACATAACACAAATGTACATTTACAAGTCCAACCGTTTCAGTCTGTCAGCCTTAAAAATGGGATGGTAACAAACTCTGATAGAGAAAAAAAAACATGCACAGACAAATCAAAATTAAACCCTGCAGCTCGTGACGACACATCAATGTCCTAAGACACGAAACGATCGGTTTGTGTGAAAAACAAAACAGTATTTATATAATTTTTTACCTCTAATACAACACTAACCCCAGAGCAACACGTGCGTTCACATCACCGTTTTGTTTATTTTTCACATCACCGTCTTATTCATCTAATGTTTAATGGGGGGTTGCGAAACAACTTTATAGGTGCATACCGCCACCTACTGTATCGGGAGCCCCGTATAGTTTATATGCGCCCTCATGCCGTGCACCCAATACAGTAGGGGACTGTATGCACTTATGAAGTTGTTTCGCAACCCGCCATTAAACATTAGATGAATAAGATGATGAACTGAATGCACGTGTTGCTCTGGATAGTGTAAAAAATGGATAGAGGTAAAAAAATTATATACGGTAAATACTGTTTTGTTTTTCACACAAACCGATCGTTTCGTGTCTTGGGACATTGATGTGTCGTCACGAGCCGCAGGATTTAATTTGGATTTGTCTGTGCATGTTTTTTTGTCTATCAGAGTTTGTTACCATTCACTTGTACGACTGACAGACTGAAACGGTTGGACTTAAAAATGTACATTTGTGTTATGTATTTGCACAGGTGCCAGATTAACACAGATATCTGTGAGGTATCTGAACGTGTTGTCTAATTTTGATCAGTCTTCTTTTTGTATTATTTCATTTTATATTATATTTTTAAAATGTTTAAATGTTGTGTTTAAATGTAGTGTGTTGTGGAGATGTGTTTTTGGCAATGTTTTTGGAAACAGTGTTTGATGGGTAGCTTTTGTGGACTCTAGTGATGGTCATTGATTATTGATAAATCATTGGCTGGTGGTTTGCAGATGTATCGTTGTGCTGTGGCTTTACTTGTTGGGGCACATCATTATTAACTCATTATTTAGTAATAGTATTAATTATACAACAGTTCTTTCTGGTTCTCGAATCTGATTGGCTAAGAGCTATGCGATATTGTGCTGATAACGGCACAGTAACCGCTTCACCTTTCGTATCATTCCGCCACCTAGTGAATGGAGGTCCTAAACAGGCTCATCTCTGAATGGAAAAACACAGACGCGCTGTTTTTAAACACTCTCCGTGTGTCTCATTAGTTCACTAGCTCATAAATCAGTCTGTGAATCCCCAATCGGAAGTTATTATTCCGTCAAAGATCAGTGCTCTTGGATGTTACGTTAAAGTTAATAGGATTAATGTCTTGTCACATCGTGTGGACGATTAACACTTGGAAAGAGAAATGTAAACACTCGGTTTTTCTTCTGGAGCTGAACGGGAAAACACAGTGGAACTGCGCGTAAGCACCGCAGCTTTTAAATGTGGACATTGATCATTTATTTAATCGCTACGTGACTATTAAAACACGTTATCAGATATCGCCACTGGTATATTTATAAGCAGCATGCAAAAACGTCTCTCTGACACTTATAAAAAACAGTTTTATATAGTACTGACAAGAACGAAGTCTAATAATAATCGAGTGCTCGTATCGCATTAAGATGAATTGGTGATGAATAACTTTTACCAAAACAATAACAACACAAAAGACACTAAATATGAATAAGAAAACAAGTAATAATTTCATCATGACACCAAATATTGGTGATTTGATCTAATTTTTGACCATCAGGCCAACATGAGAGCCAGGGAATCCCTGTCAGAGATGTAGCCCAAAGAGGGCGGTGGTCAGCGGGGCGAGTGAACACTGACGTCTGCTCATGCTTTGGTTCTTATACGTACCGAATCTCATTAAGCAAACGTTCAAACAGGCGCTATCTTTACTAATCGACTGTAGATTTAAATATAAAACTTATATATTCTCGACTGAACTAATCTTAAAACTACACTTTGTGACCAAGAAATTGTAATATTTAAAAACGGCGAATCCGTCCATTGAGTTAATATGAGATTCAAAGCAGCCGAAAGTGTTACCTGTCATTCTGGCCGCCCTCAAATCCGTGGCGGAAGAAGTACTTCTCAAACAAAGAGGCTTTTAAAATTACTCCGTTGTTGTTTTCTAGTTTTCGTTTTTCAAACGTGTGCCATCGAACTGTTGTATAAAAGCAATATCGCTCGAGTAGGAGTGTGATATAGCTCTATATCATCACGGCTGTGATTGCCTCCGGCACTCGGCCTACGGCCTCGTGCCTCTGGCCTAATCACAGCCGTGATGATATAGAGCTATATCACACTCCTACTCGAGCGATATTGCTTAATTAACACACTACTAATGCTGTAATTAATAATGTATTCATGCATATTAGTTTACCTGTATTATAAGGCTTTGGCTCATTGTGGTAATTAACAAATTAATTAACACTCTTAGTTCATAAAAGAAGTGATGATGGAATTAAGCCACAATTACATATTTAATTAATAACAATTTATATATGAACTAATATATTAATCAGACAGACTCTTCATTAGTTGCTAATGAGGAAATCATTAATGAATAGCTAATGAATAGCTTAGATAATCATTAGTAATACATTAATTCAGTGTTATCTGTGCATTACTTAAGCATGAATTCATGATTATTAGTGCACCCTTATTGTAAAGTGTTACCGGCATTTTTAACCTGATCCTACATGAGAGCAACCAAGGGGGACACAATCACAACTATAGCCTTGCCGACCTTTGGCCTCCAGAGTTTCTTGCGGACGATTGATAATAGTTAATTAAGTAAACTTCTCCCAAAACCTGTCGGTAGTAGGGCAACAACATCATCTCCATTCAAAGTGTTTAACAAATATTCTCCACAACAGAGCGAATAGCATTCTGTGTCTCCATGTCCGCTGTAAACTACAGTCTTACATTCGGCGTTTAGTGTCTCATTACAGCTCTCAGCCCGCCCTATTTTACTTCAGAAAAGTAATATTATTACGTCATGCACATTAGTTGTAATGCGTTACCACCAACACTGGCAATATGTACCTTTACGGTACTAATTTGAAATCTTCAGGTACAAAGGTGTACTTTTTGAAAGGGTATCAGCCCCAGTGACAGGTATAGTACATATTTAAAAAAAAATCGAAAGTGTGTATGTGACTTTTCAACGCTATCTCATGGCAGTTCGTATGTATTTTACGAGGTGGCTAATTCATATTAATTGGTACATTCGTACATTTTTGTACAATTTGCCTCGACCCCTATTTCACAAACTTTTCTTAAACATGCAAAAACAAAAAATCTGGACTTTGACAAATTTTGGGACAATGTATTTAGGCTATTCTGGGAAAGCTTTGGAGAAAAAACATTATTTTAGTACCTACATAATTATTCAATGTCTCAGATTCATAATTATGAACATTCATTTTATATATTTTATATTATTGCAATACAAAAGGCATTGCAGTAGCAGAGTTACTGTAACAAGCACTAGTATGCTACAGTAAAGTGGTGGCTACATAACTCATCTATAAAACTAATCTGCAGGTTTAAATCTCTCACAAACACACTCGCAAACACACGGTCAAAGACTCAACCATCCGGATTACGGTGTCCCAGATTTTGAAATGAAACTGTCCTAGATTATGAGAAACTGTCAAAAGCATGTTTCCAGTGCAATGTATTTACTTTTTAATTTAATTTTAAAAAAAATTACATCTTAACAATTCAATAATGGTTTTTTTTGTAAAAGTATTTTATCATCACTCTAAATATCTAAAGTCACAGTTTTGTCCACATTGTAGAGTCAACAATACTTTTAGCAATGCAAAGCATGCAAACCTAACCTAACAAATAGCAGAGTACACAATTTAAACAGAAGGATTTAAAGGTTTTAAAGGCCATTTTCAGTCTATTGGGTTACATCTTCCTAATGGCTTCATTATTCATGACTGTGGTCTGAATCACCGCGGCTTGAGGTAATGAGCTCATCTCTAGTTGCTGAGTAGCACATTTTTAGGAAGAATGGTGTTAAGCATTCACATCAGTGGTGATCAGGAATTCAGACCAGAGGAGACAAGTGTTACAAATTGAGGTTTGTATTTTGCCGCAACTGTGTTGCAATTCGATATTTGCCAACTGTTATTTACTCAAGAAGCTGTAATAAATACGTAACTGCACTAATGCGATTTGACGTTGAACAGTCATTCAGAACATTCTATGTTTCTTTATGTTATTTCTACATATTTTAATTAGTCAACTTAGTTTAATGTCTGCATTCAGCTACTGCACAGTGCACAGGCAATGTTAGATTCAGGTTTGATGGATAAGTAAGTAGCACAACACAAAATGGCTAACATACGACTCTTGTTACTGAAAGATTAGCCGATTTTTTTTAAATACAGGTTTCTTCCTGCGCTGGGGCTAAATAATGTAGATAATGGTGCCACGCTCCAATTTATTTCAATTTGGACTGTGACCTGCTACTGTGGTAAAGTCCAAAGCCTTTGTAGCTTATAGCTATGTGGATACCTGTGCTGTTATTGTTATTATTTTTTAAGTCGTACCGCTCTTGCAAGCTAAGGGCAAATTTGTGACGAATCCATCTTTGGTACCATAACACCTGTGACGAATTGGCAAGCCCATCCGGCCCAGGGCACCGTCTGTGGTCATGATAAATATCCTAATAGAGAGAGAAATCTTGCCTCCCCCTAAGACACAAAATCTGCAGTCATCCTAATTAGGCAGAGGGACCTCGAGTGAGAGTGTGATCAATAGAGCATCTCTGCGCACTGTCACCACGCATTATCAGCATGCCTCATCATTTCAAGCGGTTTTACTCGTATTCATCGCAATGCTTGTGTTCTCTACCGTTATAAGTTGTAAATCAGTAACAGAATGTGTGCAGACTTACAGCGATGCTTTAATTACGCCAGAAGTAAAGATGTTTGGGTCGTGGCTCACTTCTTGGCCTGCCGGGACGACATCACTAAGCTCATCTATCTACAAGTGCCGTGGTGGCCGATGCTTTGAAGCCCACGTGCGTGGTGGGACCGAGCGATGACCCATGCGCTGCTGTACCACATAAACAATCCAATTCAACTCGGGTTCTCATTCTGGTCAAATAACGAGGAAAGTTCTCAAACTATTCTCGTTCAAAAAAATTCCATTACCTTCTCTTTTCCACAATTTTGCAAACCTTCAAACAGGTGAGAGATGAGGCTGATTGGAACAAAGATGCAGTCTGTTGCCAGATTGTGAGCTACTGGGAAAATTAGGTGTCGTCTTTTCTCGAATGGCTGCAGAGGAAGGTTGTCACACCTTTAGTGTGATTAATTAATGTTTGCTCCTCGATGCGAGCTGGAAGCAAGTGAGGAAAGTGAATGTTTCTTCATACGTCTTGTCAGAATTACAAAGAGGAATGGTAATCCAAATCAGCCTTGTAGGACGACAGGAGCTTCATCATCATTATGTTGAGTTTACTGGTGTCTGTATGGTACGATTTCATACAGTCTACAAAAAATTCAACAAACCTGGTTGTTTGTTCCCACTCAAACTGCTGGAGAGCTACAAGTTGCAGGGTGTAAAAATAGCAAGCTAGAATAAATGGGCTACATAAGCTTCATTTGTGTCTGAATATTCATAGAAATTAGAAATCCTCAAAACATCATTCGCATGAAAATTAAACATTCCTTGATCTCTCCAGATAAAGGCACTTTATGCAGTTTGAAAACAAACTGCAACTTTTTGAACAGCAAACTCTCAGTGTAAAAATTCAAAAATTTTCTTTCTGAATTGTGTTTTACCACAAAAAAGTAACATTGTGTGGCAAATATTTTAATGTATATAATATAATATATGATATTATGACTGTTATGGGTCAGGGTTAGGATAAGTTATAACCCTATGACAACTTGCTTGTGATGTCTATCATATCTAAGCCACTGATGTATGAAATTGACTGCTAAATGAATAAATGTAAATGTATGTCAAACATACATCAGCACCTTAAAAGAATAGCTCACACAAATATAAAAATTGTCTCATAATATATTCATACACTCCAAATTCTGCTGGGATAGTTTTAACACAAAATATTGGACAGAACACATGTTGGGTTTTTGTAAACTCAACAACCCAGCATTGCATTGAAACAACCCAGCATAGGTTTATCTAATAGCGTCAAATAGTGTTCTGTCCAATATTTACCCAGCATTGGGTTAAAAACCCAGCAGAATTAAGAGTGTTCACATGTCATCTCAGATGTATACAGTAGTTCTTTTTTTAGTTAAACGCAAACAAATAATTTTCTATTAAAATGTTATCTGTTATCTTCTTATAGATCATGGGATGGTATGAGACACTTTTTGTATTTTGGTGAACTTTTCCTTTAAGAAACACCAGCATTGATTTTCTGTCTATGAGTCTGTTTTAGGCTCCTGAAATTATCCCCTTTTAATCTATTATCAACACACTAGGGAAAGCGACAACTAAGAACGCGCACATCATCCTATTTTTGGCCCTCAAAACAAACACCAACAAAGCAAAGATCCTAAGAGAATTACAGGAGAGGATTTTAAAACAATACATGCACTTCTTGCTTTGTAAATATTTGCATAGGACATCAACAAGAAAATGCGCACACATAAACACACACCCTTACATCACATCTGCAGGTTACTGTAAATGGGTGATTCTCTGAATTGGGTGCCTTTTGGGTCATACTTTTTTTTTTAAATATATACCTTAAATAGTTATATTTTTGATCATTTCCTGTGATAGTGGATTAGTCAAACCTTTAAAAAAATACATTTTACCACCTCAGGCATGAAATTCTAATCAATATTGAGTGTTTTTTTCCACTTGGACTTGGACCCTGTTTAAATATGATTTAAAAAGATTTACAAATAAATTCTTGTAGAAGCTTTTCAATGAGATGTCCCTTGTTTGATATCATTTATTGCATGTAGAAATTTTTTTTTAATGCTCACCATTTGAATACCAAATCAGGTCATGAAAACTGTATCTAACATTGGTCTTCATATCTTATCACAAAATATGCGTTAACATTAGAATTTAATCAGGCTTTCATATTTTTTCAGACTGTCCTGTAAATACTGCACACAGCAAAACAAACTTTGACCTAATTTGTCGTTTTATCACAAAAATAGTAATAAAAACTATCAATTACCAGGGTTGAACTAAGCATAACGGGGTTGAAAATTATAACAGGGTTGAAGTGATGATCATCATTTAATATAGCATGGATTTCTTACCTGTAAAATTAATGATATCACATTCAATAAAATTGTATTTTATTAAAGTTTGCAAAAACAAACAAACATTTTAATAAGTATTTAACATTAAATCAAAAGAATTAAGGATTAATTGATCAAAAACATCAATCGATCTTTCAATTTGGTTTTATTGAACATAAAATACCATAATCGATTATTTCTAACAGGTCACATAACAATATAACAAGTCTACAATTGAGTACTCTACTAAAAAGTGTCAAATTTGGGAGTACTTCAACTCGCCTGAAAAGTCCGCTCCCCTTCTCCCTCTCATAATGGGAGAGGGAGGGTGTTACTGCACCGAGTCGAAGTACTCCCAAAAGTGCTATTACACCATAAAATATAGTTCCTCTTTTAAATCTGCTTAGAAAAGCGCTACGTTTTATTTTGTACCACCAAACTTGCTCGTATAACTACTCGTCTTAAATAGGAAAAACGTTGATGTGTTTGGTCACTTCTAACTTTATCTCTGATTGGTACCATGGAATGAATGGGGCTAAGCTAAATGCTATTGAAGTGTCGCAGAGTGCTCCAGCGCTTACGTGCACGCACACAGATAATAGATGGATGTATCAACTCTTCTTATTAAGGTAATAACATAGTTTAATATTGAAAATGAGTAGACTATTCCTTTAAATGAGTAATTATTTTTGAGAATCCTCCAAGGAGCCCAAACTAGACTAGCATAAATTTCGGCAGTGGTCAAGTACTGGTTTATTTAATAGAAAGGTCAAACTGTGTTCTCATTGCAAGAGTATCCTTTATGTCAGAGAGGCAAGTTGTCACAGATGTTTTAAATATTATACATTTACACAAAGTTATTTGTACTATACATACATTTTTATGTTTTGTTGCAGAAAAGCATGTAGCAGGCTGTAATGGCAGGTTCTTTGTGACAACATGCCTCGCTAATGTCTAAGTCAACTTACATTCCATAAACAATCTTTTCCTTAGGCAATAATGGTAGAACATTCAATAGCTGTCTTATTGCTACGATTTCAAGTAAGATGTGTGCTCATACAGAAGGTGACTTTGACAGTAAAGTGTGTGACAACTTGCCCCTGAGTCTATGCAACTGCAACAGCAACCCCCCCCCCACACACACACACCCTAAATAAATAAAATAATGAGAGTATAGTTTGAGTATCAACCACTTTGAAATTACCGGTTGTTGTCATGTCTCTGGGCCTGGGGTGTAAATGTATACTTTTTAATAAAGCTGTCAATGTAAGCTTTGATACCTCATGCAGTTGACCTTTTCCATGTTTGTGCTATTTACAGTCACAGAACTGACGCGACATATACCCAACCACCACGCAACCTTTCAGTCTCCCATGGAGGTTTATAACCAGTTTTAGTCTTTGGTCAGACTAATACACCATTATACAATTTATTTCTAAATTACTAAAATATATATATATTTAGGGGCCAAGCCCGCAGGGCGGCAGGCCACTATTGCGTTTGATGGTTTTCTTATTAGGGGCCAAGCACCGAAGGTGCTGAGGCACCTATTGGAACTGTCAGTATTATTATTCTTCATCTTCCCCAATGGGAGTCTATGGCAGCCCTATGAACCGTACGTAGGAAAATGATGAAATTTGGCACAGTTGTAGTGGTGGTCTTAAAAAGTCATGTGACCAAAAATGGGGTCTCTAGTCCTTACTCTATAGCGCCACCAGCAGTGCAAAAATTCAATGTTCAAATGGTTATAACTGCTGATCCGCTTGATCTATGAAAATTCTACTTAGTACACGTGATTGCTCTCCTCATGCTTGTTGTTTTTAATACCTTACAGTAAAACTCCACCCATTACAGTAGTGGCCATTTTGAAATGTACAGTATTCCGTTTATTCGCTACTCCTCCTTCAAATTTGGTTAAACTGTTATGAAATTTGGCACAGGTGAACTTTTGAGTGAGCCGCACAGAAATGACCGAACAGAATTTTGATATTTATCTTTGTTCAAAAGTAATAAATGCGCAAACTTAACGAGGTTGACGCAAAAATGGTTCTGAAGCTGTATCTCGGTCATTCTCTGATCAATTAAAATGAAATTTGGTACACTTCATGTGGACCATGAACTTGGGGTTCATGCAAAATTTGGTGACAGCGCCACCTATGGGTCATGAGATATTAAAAATGGCTTTTTTTGCCCATAACTACTGAATTGTTTGTCAGAAAATTATGATGTTGGTGTTTACGGATTCCTTGGCTCGTGCCGAATCTGTCGATATGTATTATGTCGGGTTTGACCACACCACCTGTCTGCCATTTTGAAATTGATCATAAATTGTTATATCTTTTGAACTATTGGACATATTTGTGCAAAAATAGTCAGGGAGCTTTGGCATGATGTCCTGAAGGTACCTGGGAAGTCAGAGTACAGCGCCACCTAGGGGTTATAAACTATAACAGTTCTTATAGAACTGCTTATATCTTCAGAATACTTTGTCTGATATACATATTCTTTGTGAAATTTTATTTACTGGTTTTTGCCGATTGCAACGATACCTTGTTTGTCATTTTCCAACATTCTGTTCATGTGTTATTGTAAAGCATATGGTAAATGATTTTTTTCGCTACTCCTTTTACAAATTTTTATTATTTTATGCCAGGTTCTGCTTGTATAATGTTTGGAGCAATCCGCACAGACGTGACTGAACAGATTTTTCTGCTGAATGTCAAATTTTTGAGAAATACCTCTGTAAAGCGGACCATGCTTGTCATGCTGTCCCTTTGTCATATTAAAAAGAATCTGACAAAATTTGCCCATGTTGTTCATTATTGTACAAAATGTTCTAAACGAATTCAGTGCCATTTAAGTTATCTGATTGACCTACACTTTGTATTTTTGTTGTGTTATTTCTGCCCTTTCAGTGATTGGCATGTCAATGTTTGCAGCTTTGAAGCCTCTTTTCCACAGCCTTTCAAACCATGATTCCTCAGTGGCGCATGCGGTTAGTGCTGTGCTTTGAGAACCTGAGTTCATGGGTTCAAATCCCATGTGCAGTGGTTTTTTGTCTTAACTTTTTTTCTCACTTAAGTTTTGTGATTTTCATACTATACATTGTATTTCAGTTATTTGTGCTCTCTGTTGTCATTTCTACACTTTTGGTAATTGCTGGATATCAATGTTTATAGCTGTAAAGCTGTATTCTATACCTTGGACACACCAACTCAGTGGTTTTATCGATTACTCAGTGGCGCATGCGGTTAGTGCTGTGCTTTGGGACCATGAGGTCATGGGTTCGAATCCCAGCTCTTACTTTCACTTATTGAGATTTCCTTTTGTGTTCCCTTTAACACGTTCTTCTCGACCTGTCTGGTTTTCCACACGTGTTATATTTTTGAAATCTTTTCTGTTGTTGCTCCGCACTGCAGTGGTTCTGCTCTGCATTTGCCTTGCTTCGGGTTCGGGCTCTGTATTGCGCGCTTTCTGCGCTTTGCGCATTTGCTGCGTCGTATGGTGTTTGCTGGGCTTTAGGTGCTCATTGCGCTGAAGGTGCTTGGCCCCGCAATTGCTGCTTGCAGCTATATTTAGGGGCCAAGCACCTATGGTGCTGTGGCACCTATTGTTTCTGTTAGTATTATTATTATTAGGGGCCAAGCACCTATGGTGCTATGGCACCTATTGGTATTGTTAGTATTATTATTAGGGGTCAAGCACCGAAGGTGCTGAGACACCTATTGTTTTTGTTAGTATTATTAGGGGCCAAGCACCTATGGTGCTGTGGCACCTATTGTTTCTGTTAGTATTATTAGGGGTCAAGCACCGAAGGTGCTGAGACACCTATTGGAATTGTTAGTATTATTATTATTATTATTATTATCGTCCCATGGGAGTCTATGGCAGCCCTATGAACCGTACATAGGAAAATGATGAAATTTGGCACAGTTGTAGAGGTGGTCATAAATAGTCATGTGACCAAAAATGGGGTCTCTAGCAATAACTCTATAGCGCCACCAGCAGTGCAAAAAATCAATGTTCAAACTGTTATAAATAGTGAACCATTTGATCTATGAAAATTCTACTTAGTACACGTGATTGCTCTCATCCCGCTTATTGAATTTGATACTTTACAGTAAGACTCCACCCATTACAGTACCGGCCATTTTGAAATGTACAGTATTTCGTTTTTTCGCTACTCCTCCTTCAAATGTGGTTCAATTCTTATGAGATTTGGCACATGTGATCTTTGGAGTTAGCCGCATAGAAATGACTGAACAGAATTTTGATATTCATCTTTGTTCAAAAGTAATAAATGCGCAAACTTAACGAGGTTGACGCAAAAATGGTTCTGAAGCTGTAGCTTGGTCATTCTTTGATCAATTGAAATGAAATTTGGTACACTTCATGTGGACCATAAACTTGGGGTTCATGCCAAATTTGGTGACAGCGCCACCTATGGGTAATGAGATAGGAAAATAGGCTATTTTTGCCCATAACTTCTGAACTGTTTGTCAGAAAATTATGATCTTGATGTCTATGGATTGCTTACCTCATGCCGCATCTGTCGATATGTATTATGCCGGGTTTGACCAAACCGCCTGTCCGCCATTTTGAAATCTGTGATAAATTGCTATAACTTTTGAAGTATCGGATATATCGGCGCAAAAATCGGTAGGGAGCTTCGGCATGACGTCCTGAGGAAATCAGAGAACAGCGCCACCTATGGGTATAAACTATAACAGTTCTTATAGAACTGCTTATAACTTCTGAATTCTTTGTATGGCATGTAAGCTCTTTTCTGCTGCCCCTTGAGCTGTGTCTACTGAGTGGCGCATCTGTTAAATCGTTTGCATAGAGATTCTGAGTTCATGGGTTCGAATCCCACTTGAGCCGGGTGTTAATTTCTTCTATTATAGTTTTGTTCTTTCTCACCTATTCTTTTTGACCTGTCTGTAGTTCACATATGTTCTATTTTTGCCATGTTTTCTGTTGCTGCTCTGCACTGCGGTGGTTCTGCTCTGTCATTGCTACGCTTTGGGTTCTTTGCTGAGACTTGTGTTCTTGATGCACCTTGGGTGCTCAATGCGCCCTGAGTGATTGATAAGTTGTATCTTTCTTGCTGTGCTTTGGGAGCTCATTGCGCTGATTGTGCTTGGCCCCGTATCGCTGCTTGCAGCTATATTTAGGGGCCAAGCACCTATGGTGCTGTGGCACCTATTGTTTCTGTTAGTATTATTATTATTATTATTATTAGGGGCCAAGCACCTATGGTGCTGTGGCACCTATTGTTTCTGTTAGTATTATTATTATTATTATTATTATTATTATTTTTCTTAATCTTCTTCCCCAATGGGAGTCTATGGCAGCCCTATGAACCGTATATAGGAAAATGATGAAATTTGGCACAGTTGTAGTGGTGGTCATAAATAGTCATTTGGCCAAAAATGGGGTCTCTAGCAGTAACTCTATAGCGCCACCATCATCTCAAAAATTCAATGTTCAAATGGTTATAACTCGTGATCCATTTGCTCTATGAAAATTCTACTTAGTACACGTGATTGCTCTCCTCATGCTTATTGTTTTTAATACCTTACAGTAAGACTCCACCCATTACAGTATCGGCCATTTTGAAATGTCCAGTATTTCGTTTTTTCGCTACTCCTCCTTCAAATTTGGTTCAATTCTTATGAGATTTGGCACATGTGATCTTTGGAGTTAGCCGCATAGAAATGACTGAACAGAATTTTGATATTTTTCTTTATTCAAAAGTAATTAATGCGCGAACTTAACGAGATTGACGCAAAATTGGTTCTGAGGCTGTATCTCGGTCATTCTTTGATCAATCGAGATGAAATTTGGTACGCTTCATGTCGACCATGAAATGGGGGTCCATGCCAAATTTGGTGACAGCGCCACCTATGGGTCATGAGATAGGAAAAACGGCTATTTTTGCGCATACCTTCTGAATCGTTTGTCAGAAAATTATGATCTTGGTGTCTACGGATTCCTTGGCTCATGCCGCATCTGTCGATATGTATTATGCCGCGATTGACCGAACCGCCTGTCCGCCATTTTGAAATCTGTGATAAATTGCTATAACTTTTGAAGTATCGGATATATCGGCGCAAAAATCGGTAGGGAGCTTCGGCATGAAGTCCTGAGGAAATCAGAGAACAGCGCCACCTAGGGTTTATAAACTATAACAGTTCTTATAGAACTGATTATAACTTCTGAATTCTTTGTATGGCATGTAAGCTCTTTTCTGCTGCCCCTTGAGCTGTGTCTACTGAGTGGCGCATCTGTCAAGTCGTATGCATAGAGATCCTGAGTTCTTGGGTTCGAATCCCGCCTGAGGCAGATGTTAGTTTCTTCTATTAAAGTTTTGTTCTTTCCCACCTATTCTTCTTGACCTGTCTGTAGTTCACATATGTTCTATTTTTGCCATGTTTTCTGTTGCTGCTCTGCACTGCGGTGGTTCTGCTCTGTCATTGTTACGCTTTGGGTTCTTTGCTGAGCCTTGTGTTCTTGATGCACCTTGGGTGCTCAATGCGCCCTGGGTGATCGATACGTTGTATCTTTCTTGCTGTGCTTTTGGTGCTCATTGCGCTGATTGTGCTTGGCCCCGTATCGCTGCTTGCAGCTATATTTATTATTATTTTTCTTCTTCTTCTTAATCTTCTTCCCCAATGGGAGTCTATGGCAGCCCTATGAACCGTATGTAGGAAAATGATGAAAATTGGCACAGTTGTAGTGGAGGTCATAAATAGTAATGTGGCCAAAAATGGGGTCTCTAGCATTAACTCTATAGCGCCACCATCAGCTCAAAAATGCAATATTCAAATGGTTATAACTGGTGATCCATTAGATCTATGAAAATTCTACTTAGTACACGTGATTGCTCTCATCCCGCTTATTGAATTTGGTACTTTACAGTAAGACTCCTCCCATTACAGTAGCGGCCATTTTGAAATGTACAGTATTTCGTTTTTTTGCTACTCCTCCTTCAAATTTGGTTCAATTGTTATGAAATTTGGCACAGGTGATCTTTGGAGTGAGCCGCATAGAAATGACCAAACAGAATTTTAATATTTGTCTTTATTCAAGAGTAATAAATGCGTAAACTTAACGAGATTGACGGAAAATTGGTTCTGAAGCTGTTTCACGGTCATTCTTTGATAAATCGAAATGAAATTTGGTACACTTCATGTCGACCATGAACCGGGGGTCCATTTCAATTTTGGTGACAGCGCCACCTATGGGTCATGAGATATGAAAAAAGGCTATTTTTGTGCATAACTTCTGAATCGTTTGTCAGAAAATTATGATCTTGGTATCTACGGATTCCTTGTCTCATGCCGCATCTGTCGATGCGTATTATGCCGACTTTGACCGAACCGCCTGTCCGCCATTTTGAAATTTGTCATAAATTGCTATAACTTTTGAAATATTGGACAAATCTGCGCAAAAATCGGTAGGAAGCTTCGGAATGATGTCCTGAAGGTACCTGGGAAGTCAGAGTACACCGCCACCTAGGGGTAATAAACTATAACAGTTCTTATAGAACCGCTGATAACTTCTGAATACTTTGTCTGATATTCATTTTCTTTGTGAAATTGGATTCACTGCCTTATGCCGATCGCAATGATACCTCGTTTTTCATTTTCCAACATTCTGTTCATGTGTTATTGTAAGGCATATGGTAGATGATTTTTTCGCTACTCCTTTTAGAAATTTTGTTTATTTTATGCCAGGTTCTGCTCGTATAATGTTTGGAGCAATCCGCACAGAAATGACCGAACAGATTTTTTATATTTGGTTCTCTTTCTTAGATATACCGCTCCAAAATTGACCGTGCCTGTGACGTTGTCTATTCGGCCTAGTGAATTACTGTATATTACATTTTATAGCATTACTGTACAGAATGTTCTTCTTGTTTTCAATCTCATTTGAGCTTTTTGATTCTCATATACATTGTATTTCTGTCATTTCTGATCTGTGGTATCATTTTTGCATCTTTGGTGATTGGCATATGTCAATGCTTGCATCTCTGTCAGCTCTGTCTGCTGTCCCATGAACTGTGTCAACTGAGTGGCGTATCTGGTTAGTCACACGCAATGAGATTCTGAGTTATTGGGTTCGAAATCCGCCTGAGGCAAGTATTAATTTGTTATATTACATTTTTGTTCTTTCTCACCTATTCTTCTCAACCTGTCTGTAGTTCACATATGTTCTATTTTCATCATGTTTTCTATTGCTGCTCTGCACTGCAGTGGTTCTGATCTGTGATTGCTACGTTTTGGGTACTTGCTGGGCCTTGTGTTTTTGATTGGGTGCTCAATGCGCATTGGGTGATTGATACCTTCTATGTTGGTTGCTGTGCTTTGGGTGCTCATTTCGCTAAAGCTGCTTGGCCCCAAATCGCTGCTTGCAGCTATATTTCTTCTTAATCTTCTTAATCTTAATCTTCCCCAATGGGAGTCTATGGCAGCCCTATGAACCGTATATAGGAAAATGATGAAATTTGGCACAGTTGTAGTGGTGGTCATAAATAGTCATTTGTCCAAAAATGGGGTCTCTAGCAGTAACTCTATAGCGCCACCATCATCTCAAAAATTCAATGTTCAAATGGTTATAACTCGTGATCCATTTGCTCTATGAAAATTCTACTTAGTACACGTGATTGCTCTCCTCATGCTTATTGTTTTTAATACCTTACAGTAAGACTCCACCCATTACAGTATCGGCCATTTTGAAATGTACAGTATTTCGTTTTTTCGCTACTCCTCCTTCAAATTTGGTTCAATTCTTATGAGATTTGGCACATGTGATCTTTGGAGTGAGCCGCATAGAAATGACTGAACAGAATTTTGATATTTTTCTTTATTCAGAAGTAATTAATGCGTGAACTTAACGAGATTGACGCAAAATTGGTTCTGAGGCTGTATCTCGGTCATTCTTTGATCAATCGAGATGAAATTTGGTACGCTTCATGTCGACCATGAAATGGGGGTCCATGCCAAATTTGGTGACAGCGCCACCTATGGGTCATGAGATAGGAAAAAAGGCTATTTTTGCGCATAACTTCTGAATCGTTTGTCAGAAAATTATGATCTTGGTGTCTACGGATTCCTTGGCTCATGCCTCATCTGCCGATATGTATTATGCCGGGATTGACCGAACCGCCTGTCCGCCATTTTGAAATCTGTGATAAATTGCTATAACTTTTGAAGTATCGGATATATCGGCGCAAAAATCGCTAGGGAGCTTCGGCATGAAGTCCTGAGGAAATCAGAGAACAGCGCCACCTAGGGTTTATAAACTATAACAGTTCTTATAGAACTGATTATAACTTCTGAATTCTTTGTATGGCATGTATGCTCTTTTCTGCTGCCCCTTGAGCTGTGTCTACTGAGTGGCGCATCTGTCAAGTCGTATGCATAGAGATCCTGAATTCTTGGGTTCGAATCCCGCCTGAGGCAGATGTTAATTTCTTCTATTAAAGTTTTGTTCTTTCCCACCTATTCTTCTTGACCTGTCTGTAGTTCACATATGTTCTATTTTTGCCATGTTTTCTGTTGCTGCTCTGCACTGCGGTGGTTCTGCTCTGTCATTGTTACGCTGTGGGTTCTTTGCTGAGCCTTGTGTTCTTGATGCACCTTGGGTGCTCAATGCGCCCTGAGTGATTGATAAGTTGTATCTTTCTTGCTGTGCTTTGGGAGCTCATTGCGCTGATTGTGCTTGGCCCCGTATCGCTGCTTGCAGCTATATTTAGGGGTCAAGCACCGAAGGTGCTGAGACACCTATTGTTTCTGTTAGTATTATTATTATTATTATTTTTCCCCAATGGGAGTCTATGGCAGCCCTATGAACCGTACATAGGAAAATGATGAAATTTGGCACAGTTGTAGAGATGGTCATAAATAGTCATGTGACCAAAAATGGGGTCTTTAGCAGTAACTCTATAGCGCCACCAGTAGTCCAAAGATTCAATGTTCAAACTGTTATAATTGGTGAACTATTTGATCTATGAAAATTCTACTTAGTACACGTGATTGCTCTCATCCCGCTTATTGAATTTGATACTTTACAGTAAGACTCCACCCATTACAGTAGCGGCCATTTTGAAATGTACAGTATTTCGTTTTTTCGCTACTCCTCCTTCAAATGTGGTTCAATTCTTATGAGATTTGGCACAGATGATCTTTGGAGTGAGCCGCATAGAAATGACCGAACAGAATTTTGATTTTTATCTTTGTTCAAAAGTAATAAATGCGCAAACTTAACGAGGTTGACGCAAAAATGGTTCTGAAGCTGTAGCTCAGTCATTCTTTGATCAATTGCAATTAAATTTGGTACACTTCATGTGGACCATGAACTTGGGGTCCATGCCAAATTTGGTGACAGCGCCACCTATGGGTCATGAGATAATAAAATAGGCTATTTTTGCCCATAACTTCTGAACTGTTTGTCAGAAAATTATGATGTTGATGTCTATGGATTGCTCACTTCATGCCACATCTGTCGATGTGAATTATGCCGTGTTTGACCAAACCGCCTGTCCGCCATTTTGAAATTTCAAATAAATTGTTATATTTTTTTAACTATTGGACATATCCGCGCAAAAAATGGTAAGGAGCTTCGACATGATATCCTGAAGGTACCTGGGAAGTCAGAGTACAGCGCCACCTAGGGGTTATAAACTATAACAGTTCTTATTGAACTGCTTATAACTTCTGAATACATTGTCTGATATACATTTTCTTTGTGAAATTGTATTCACTGTTTTATGCTGATCGCAACGATACCTTGTTTGTCATTTTCCAACATTATGTTCATGTGTTATTGTAAGGCATATGGTAAATGATTTTTTCGCTACTCCTTTTACAAATTTTGTGTATTTTATGTCAGGTTCTGCTCGTATAATGTTTGGAGCAATCCGCACAGATGTGACCGAACAGATTTTTGATATTCTGTTCTCTTTCTTAGAAATACCACTCTAAAGTTTACCGTGCCTGTGACGTTGTCTATTTGTCATAGTAATAAATTAATGTGACTGTATATTACATTGTATAGCATCACTATACATAATGGTCTGCTTGTCTTCAATTTCACTTGAACTCATGTACATTGTATTTCTGTTATTTCTACTTCTGCTGTGTCAATTCTGCATCTTTGGTGATTGACATGTTAATCCTTTCAGCTCTCTAATCTCTTGTCTGCTGCCTCATGAACTGTGTCAACTGAGTGGCACATCTAGTTAACCAATTGCATTTAGATTCTAAGTTCCTGGGTTCGAATCCCACCTGAGTCATGATGTTTTGTTCTTCCTCATCAAATCTTCTCAACCTGTCTGTAGTTCACATGTGTTCTATTTTTCCATGTTTGCTGTTGTTGCTCTGCATTGTGGTGCTTCTGCTGTGTCTTTCCTGCATCTTTGGTGATTGACATATGTTAATCATTTCAGCTCTCTAATCTCTTGTCTGCTGCTTTATGAACTGTGTCAACTGAGTGGCGCATCTAGTTAATCATATGCATTGAGATTCTGAGTTCCTGGGTTCAGATCCCACCTGAGTCATGACGTTTTGTTCTTCCTCATCAATTTTTCTCAACCTGTCTGTAGTTCACATGTGTTCTATTTTTCCATGTTTGCTGTTGTTGCTCTGCATTATGGTGGTTCTTGCTGTGCTTTGTGAGCTTGCTGTGATTTGTGTGCTTGCTGTGCTTTGTGAGCTTGCTATGCTTTGTGTGCTTGCTGTGCTTTGTGTGCTTTGTGAGCTTGCTGTGCTTTGTGTGCCTGCTGTGATTTGTGTAATTGCTGTGCTTTGTGTTCTTGCTATGCTTTCTGTGCTTGTTGTGCTTTGTGTGCTTGCTGTGCTTTGTGTGCTTGCTGTGCTTTGTGAGCTTGCTGTGCTTTGTGTGCCTGCTGTGATTTGTGTAATTGATGTGCTTTGTGTGCTTGCTGTGCATTGTGAGCTTGCTGTGCTTTGTGTGCTTGCTGTGCTTTGTGTGCTTGCTGTGCTTTGTGAGCTTGCTGTGGTTTGTGTGCCTGCTGTGATTTGTGTAATTGCTGTGCTTTGTGTGCTTGCTGTGCATTGTGAGCTTGCTGTGCTTTGTGTGCTTGCTGTGCTGTGTGTGCATTGCGCCGAAGGTGCTTGACCCCGCAATTGCTGCTTGCAGCTATATTTGTTAGTATTATTATTATTATTATTCTGCCGTTTCTTAGCCATAGGCGTCTATGGCAGCCCTATGAACCGTACATAGGAAAATGATGAAATTTGGCACAGTTGTAGTGGTGATCATAAATAGTCATGTGACCAAAAATGGGGTGTCTAGCAGTAACTCTATAGCGCCACCAGCAGTGCAAAATATCAATGTTCAAACTGTTATAAATAGTGAACCATTTGATCTATGAAAATTCTAATTAGTACACGTGATTGCTCTCATCCCGCTTATTGAATTTGATACTTTACAGTAAGACTCCACCCATTACAGTAACGGACATTTTGAAATGTACAGTTGTTTGTTTTTTCGCTACTCCTCCTTCAAATGCGGTTCAATTCTTATGAGATTTGGCACAGATGATCTTTGGAGTGAGCCGCATAGAAATGACCAAACAGAATTTAGATATTTATCTTTATGCAAAAGTAATAAATGCGTGAACTTAACGAGGTTGACGCAAAAATGGTTCTGAAGCTGTAGCTCAGTCATTCTTTGATCAATTGAAATTAAATTTGGTACACTTCATGTTGACCATGAATTGGGGGTCCATATCAATTTTGGTGACAGCGCCACCTATGGGTCATGAGATATGAAAATAGGCTATTTTTGCCCATAACTTCTGAACTGTTTGTCAGAAAATTATGATCTTGATGTCTATGGATTGCTGACATCATGCCGCATCTGTCGATGTGTATTATGGCGGGTTTGACCAAACCGCCTGTCCGCCATTTTGAAATTTCAGATAAATTGTTATATTTTTTGAACTATTGGACATATCCGCGAAAAAAGTGGTAAGGAGCTTTGACATGATGTCCTGAAGGTACCTGGGAAGTCAGAGTACAGCGCCACCTAGGGGTAATAAACTATAACAGTTCTTATGGAACCCTTTATAACTTTGGAATACTTTGTCTGATATCAATTTCTTTCTGAAATTGTATTCACTGGTTTATGCCGGTTGCAACGATACCTCATTTGTCATTTTCCAACATTCTGTTCATGTATTATTGTAAAGCATTTGGTAGATAATTTTTCCGCTACTCCTTTTACAAATTTTGTTTATTTTTTGCCAGGTTCTGCTCGTATAATGTTTGGAGCAATCCGCACAGAAATGACTGAACAGATTTTTGATATTCTGTTCTATTTCTTAGAAATACCACTCCAAAGTTGACCGTGCCTGTGACGTTGTCTATTTGTCATAGTAAATGAATGTGACTGTATATTACATTGTATAGCATTACTATACAGAATGATGTTCTTGTCTTCAATTTCATTTGAACTCATGTACATTGTATTTATGTTATTTCTACTTCTGCTGTGTCAATTCTGCATCTTTGGTGATTGACATATGTCAATCCTTGCAGATATCTAATCTTTTTCTGCTGCCCCATGAACTGTGTCCACTGAGTGGCGCATCCAGGAAAGCACATGCATTGAGATTCTGAGTTCTTGGGTTCGAATCCCACCTGAGACGTATATTAGGTTTTTCTATTAATGTTTTGTTCTTTCTCATTAATTCTTCTCAACCTGTCTGTAGTTCACATATGTTATATTTTCCATGTTTGCTGTTGTTGCTCTGCATTGTGGTGGTTCTGCTCTATGATTCCTGAGCCTTGCGTGTGTGATGCGCTTTATGGTGCTTGCTGTGCTTTGTGAGCTTGCTGTGCTTTGTGTGCTTGCTGTGCTTTTTGAGTTTGCTGTCTTTGTGTGCTTGCTGTGCTTTGTGAGTTTGCTGTCTTTGTGTGCTTGCTGTGCTTTGTGAGCTTGCTGTGCTTTGTGAGCATGCTGTGCTTTGTGAGCTTAATGTGCTTGCTGTGCTTTGTGTACTTGCTGTCCTTTGTGAGCTTGCTGTGCTTTGTGAGCTTGCTGTGCTTTCTGAGCTTGCTGTGCTTTGTGTGCTTGGTGAGCTTGCTGTGCATTTTGAGCTTGCTGTGCTTTGTCAGCTTGCTGTGCTTGGTGTGCTTGCAATGCTTGGTGTGCTTGCTGTGCTTGGTAAGCCTGCTGTGGTTTGTGAGCTTGTTGTGCTTTTTGAGCTTGCTGTGCTTTGTGTGTTTGATGTGCTTTGTGTGCTTGCTGTGTTTTGTGAGCTTACTGTGCTTTGTGTGCTTGCTATGCTTTGTGAGCTTGCTGTGCTTTGTGAGCTTGCTGTGCTCTGTGAGCTTGCTGTGCTTTGTGTGCTTGCTGTGCTTTGTGAGCTTGCTGTGCTTTGTGAGCTTGCTGTGCTTTGTGTGCCTGCTGTGCTTTGTGTGCTGGCTGTGCTTTGTGTGCTTGGTGAGCTTGCTGTGCTTTGTGTGCTTGCTGTGCTTTGTGAGCTTGCTGTGATTTGTGAGCTTGCTGTGTTTTGTGTGCTTGCTCTGGGTGCTCATTATTGCGCTGAAGGTGCTTGGCCCCGAGTTGCTGCTTGCAGCTATATTTATTAGGGGTCAAGCACCGAAGGTGCTGAGACACCTATTGTTTTTAGGGGCCAAGCACCTATGGTGCTGTGGCACCTATTGTTTCTGTTAGTATTATTATTATTATTATTATTATTATTATTTTTCTTAATCTTCTTCCCCAATGGGAGTCTATGGCAGCCCTATGAACCGTATATAGGAAAATGATGAAATTTGGCACAGTTGTAGTGGTGGTCATAAATAGTCATTTGGCCAAAAATGGGGTCTCTAGCAGTAACTCTATAGCGCCACCATCATCTCAAAAATTCAATGTTCAAATGGTTATAACTCGTGATCCATTTGCTCTATGAAAATTCTACTTAGTACACGTGATTGCTCTCCTCATGCTTATTGTTTTTAATACCTTACAGTAAGACTCCACCCATTACAGTATCGGCCATTTTGAAATGTCCAGTATTTCGTTTTTTCGCTACTCCTCCTTCAAATTTGGTTCAATTCTTATGAGATTTGGCACATGTGATCTTTGGAGTGAGCCGCATAGAAATGACTGAACAGAATTTTGATATTTTTCTTTATTCAAAAGTAATTAATGCGCGAACTTAACGAGATTGACGCAAAATTGGTTCTGAGGCTGTATCTCGGTCATTCTTTGATCAATCGAGATGAAATTTGGTACGCTTCATGTCGACCATGAAATGGGGGTCCATGCCAAATTTGGTGACAGCGCCACCTATGGGTCATGAGATAGGAAAAACGGCTATTTTTGCGCATACCTTCTGAATCGTTTGTCAGAAAATTATGATCTTGGTGTCTACGGATTCCTTGGCTCATGCCGCATCTGTCGATATGTATTATGCCGCGATTGACCGAACCGCCTGTCCGCCATTTTGAAATCTGTGATAAATTGCTATAACTTTTGAAGTATCGGATATATCGGCGCAAAAATCGGTAGGGAGCTTCGGCATGAAGTCCTGAGGAAATCAGAGAACAGCGCCACCTAGGGTTTATAAACTATAACAGTTCTTATAGAACTGATTATAACTTCTGAATTCTTTGTATGGCATGTATGCTCTTTTCTGCTGCCCCTTGAGCTGTGTCTACTGAGTGGCGCATCTGTCAAGTCGTATGCATAGAGATCCTGAGTTCTTGGGTTCGAATCCCGCCTGAGGCAGATGTTAGTTTCTTCTATTAAAGTTTTGTTCTTTCCCACCTATTCTTCTTGACCTGTCTGTAGTTCACATATGTTCTATTTTTGCCATGTTTTCTGTTGCTGCTCTGCACTGCGGTGGTTCTGCTCTGTCATTGTTACGCTTTGGGTTCTTTGCTGAGCCTTGTGTTCTTGATGCACCTTGGGTGCTCAATGCGCCCTGGGTGATCGATACGTTGTATCTTTCTTGCTGTGCTTTTGGTGCTCATTGCGCTGATTGTGCTTGGCCCCGTATCGCTGCTTGCAGCTATATTTAGGGGCCAAGCACCTATGGTGCTGTGGCACCTATTGTTTCTGTTAGTATTATTATTATTAGGGGTCAAGCACCGAAGGTGCTGTGACACCTATTGGAATTGTTAGTATTATTATTATTATTCTGCGTCTTCTTCTTCTTAGCCATAGGCGTCTATGGCAGCCCTATGAACCGTATATAGGAAAATGATGAAATTTGGCACAGTTGTAGTGGTGGTCCTAAAAAGTCAAGTGACCAAAAATGGGGTCTCTAGCACTAACTCTATAGCGCCACCAGCAGTGCAAAAATTCAATGTTCAAATGGTTATAACTGCTGATCCGCTTGATCTATGAAAATTCTACTTAGTACACGTGATTGCTCTCCTCATGCTTGTTGTTTTTAATACCTTACAGTAAAACTCCACCCATTACAGTAGTGGCCATTTTGAAATGTACAGTATTCCATTTATTCGCTACTCCTCCTTCAAATTTTGTTCAATTGTTATGAAATTTGGCACAGGTGATCTTTGGAGTGAGCCGCACAGAAATGACCGAACAGAATTTTGATATTTATCTTTGTTCAAAAGTAATAAATGCGCAAACTTAACGAGGTTGACGCAAAAATGGTTCTGAAGCTGTAGCTCAGTCATTCTTTGATCAATTGAAATGAAATTTGGTACACTTCATGTGGACCATGAACTTGGGGTTCATGCCAAATTTGGTGACAGCGCCACCTATGGGTCATGAGATATGAAAATAGGCTATTTTTGCCCATAACTTCTGAACTGTTTGTCAGAAAATTATGATCTTGATGTCTATGGATTGCTTACCTCATGCCGCATCTGCCGATGTGTATTATGCCGGGTTTGACCGAACCGCCTGTCCGCCATTTTGAAATTTCAGATAATTTGTTATATTTTTTTAACTATTGGACATATCCGCGCAAAAATTAGTAAGGAGCTTCGACATGATGTCCTGAAGGTACCTGGGAAGTCAGAGTACAGCGCCACCTAGGGGTTATAAACTATAACAGTTCTTATGGAACTGCTTATAACTTCTGAATACTTTGTCTGATATTAATTTCTTTGTGAAATTGTATTCACTGGTTTATGCCGATTGCAACGATACCTCGTTTGTCATTTTCCAACATTCTGTTCATGTGTTATTGTAAAGCATATGGTAGATGATTTTTTCGCTACTCCTTTTACAAATTTTGTTTATTTTATGCCAGGTACTGCTCGTATAATGTTTGGAGCAATCCACACAGAAATGACCGAACAGATTTTTGATATTCTGTTCTCTTTCTTAGAAATACCACTCCAAAGTTGACCGTGCCTGTGACATTGTCTATTTGTCATAGTAAATTAATGTGACTGTATATTACATTGTATAGCATGTCAATCCTTGCAGTACCTAAGCTGTTTTTTTGCTGCCCTTTGAGCTGTGTTAACTGAGTTGTGCATCTGGTTAACCACATGCCATGAGATTCTGAGGTCATGGGTTCGAATCCCATGTGCAGTGATATTTTGTCTTAACTTTTTTCTCACTTAAGTTTTGTGAATCTCATACTATAGATTGTATTTCAGTTATTTGTGCTCTCTGTTGTCATTCCTGCACTTTTGGTAATTGCTGGATATCAATGTTTACAGCTCTAAATCTCTATTCTATAGCTTGGACACACCAACTCGGTGGTTTAATCGGTTACTCAGTGGCGCATGCGGTAACTGCTGTGCTTTGGGAACCTGAGGTCATGGGTTCGAATCCCAGCTCTTACTTTCACTTATTAAGATTTCCTTTTGTGTTCACTTTAACACGTTCTTCTCGACCTGTCTGGTTTTCCACATGTGTTATATTTTTGCCATCTTTACTGTTGTTGCTCCGCACTGCAGTGGTTCTGCTCTGCATTTGCTTTGCTTCGGGTTCGGCCTCTATATTGCACGCTTTCTGCGCTTTGCACATTTGCTGCGTCGTGTGGTTTTTGCTGTGCTTTGGGTGCTCATTGCGCTGAAGGTGCTTGGCCCCGCAATTGCTGCTTGCAGCTATATTTATTATTATTATTATTATTTTTCTTAATCTTCTTCCCCAATGGGAGTCTATGGCAGCCCTATGAACCGTATATAGGAAAATGATGAAATTTGGCACAGTTGTAGTGGTGGTCATAAATAGTCATTTGGCCAAAAATGGGGTCTCTAGCAGTAACTCTATAGCGCCACCATCATCTCAAAAATTCAATGTTCAAATGGTTATAACTCGTGATCCATTTGCTCTATGAAAATTCTACTTAGTACACGTGATTGCTCTCCTCATGCTTATTGTTTTTAATACCTTACAGTAAGACTCCACCCATTACAGTATCGGCCATTTTGAAATGTCCAGTATTTCGTTTTTTTCGCTACTCCTCCTTCAAATTTGGTTCAATTCTTATGAGATTTGGCACATGTGATCTTTGGAGTGAGCCGCATAGAAATGACTGAACAGAATTTTGATATTTTTCTTTATTCAAAAGTAATTAATGCGCGAACTTAACGAGATTGACGCAAAATTGGTTCTGAGGCTGTATCTCAGTCATTCTTTGATCAATCGAGATGAAATTTGGTACGCTTCATGTCGACCATGAAATGGGGGTCCATGCCAAATTTGGTGACAGCGCCACCTATGGGTCATGAGATAGGAAAAACGGCTATTTTTGCGCATACCTTCTGAATCGTTTGTCAGAAAATTATGATCTTGGTGTCTACGGATTCCTTGGCTCATGCCGCATCTGTCGATATGTATTATGCCGCGATTGACCGAACCGCCTGTCCGCCATTTTGAAATCTGTGATAAATTGCTATAACTTTTGAAGTATCGGATATATCGGCGCAAAAATCGGTAGGGAGCTTCGGCATGAAGTCCTGAGGAAATCAGAGAACAGCGCCACCTAGGGTTTATAAACTATAACAGTTCTTATAGAACTGATTATAACTTCTGAATTCTTTGTATGGCATGTATGCTCTTTTCTGCTGCCCCTTGAGCTGTGTCTACTGAGTGGCGCATCTGTCAAGTCGTATGCATAGAGATCCTGAGTTCTTGGGTTCGAATCCCGCCTGAGGCAGATGTTAGTTTCTTCTATTAAAGTTTTGTTCTTTCCCACCTATTCTTCTTGACCTGTCTGTAGTTCACATATGTTCTATTTTTGCCATGTTTTCTGTTGCTGCTCTGCACTGCGGTGGTTCTGCTCTGTCATTGTTACGCTTTGGGTTCTTTGCTGAGCCTTGTGTTCTTGATGCACCTTGGGTGCTCAATGCGCCCTGGGTGATCGATACGTTGTATCTTTCTTGCTGTGCTTTTGGTGCTCATTGCGCTGATTGTGCTTGGCCCCGTATCGCTGCTTGCAGCTATATTTAGGGGCCAAGCACCTATGGTGCTGTGGCACCTATTGTTTCTGTTAGTATTATTATTATTATTATTATTATTATTATTTTTCTTAATCTTCTTCCCCAATGGGAGTCTATGGCAGCCCTATGAACCGTATATAGGAAAATGATGAAATTTGGCACAGTTGTAGTGGTGGTCATAAATAGTCATTTGGCCAAAAATGGGGTCTCTAGCAGTAACTCTATAGCGCCACCATCATCTCAAAAATTCAATGTTCAAATGGTTATAACTCGTGATCCATTTGCTCTATGAAAATTCTACTTAGTACACGTGATTGCTCTCCTCATGCTTATTGTTTTTAATACCTTACAGTAAGACTCCACCCATTACAGTATCGGCCATTTTGAAATGTACAGTATTTCGTTTTTTCGCTACTCCTCCTTCAAATTTGGTTCAATTCTTATGAGATTTGGCACATGTGATCTTTGGAGTGAGCCGCATAGAAATGACTGAACAGAATTTTGATATTTTTCTTTATTCAAAAGTAATTAATGCGTGAACTTAACGAGATTGACGCAAAATTGGTTCTGAGGCTGTATCTCGGTCATTCTTTAATCAATCGAGATGAAATTTGGTACGCTTCATGTCGACCATGAAATGGGGGTCCATGCCAAATTTGGTGACAGCGCCACCTATGGGTCATGAGATAGGAAAAACTGCTATTTTTGCGCATAACTTCTGAATCGTTTGTCAGAAAATTATGATCTTGGTGTCTACGGATTCCTTGGCTCATGCCGCATCTGCCGATATGTATTATGCCGGGATTGACCGAACCGCCTGTCCGCCATTTTGAAATCTGTGATAAATTGCTATAACTTTTGAAGTATCGGATATATCGGCGCAAAAATCGGTAGGGAGCTTCGGCATGACGTCCTGAGGAAATCAGAGAACAGCGCCACCTAGGGGTATAAACTATAACAGTTCTTATAGAACTGCTTATAACTTCTGAATTCTTTGTATGGCATGTAAGCTCTTTTCTGCTGCCCCTTGAGCTGTGTCTACTGAGTGGCGCATCTGTTAAATCGTTTGCATAGAGATCCTGAGTTCATGGGTTCGAATCCCACTTGAGCCGGGTGTTAATTTCTTCTATTATAGTTTTGTTCTTTCTCACCTATTCTTTTTGACCTGTCTGTAGTTCACATATGTTCTATTTTTGCCATGTTTTCTGTTGCTGCTCTGCACTGCGGTGGTTCTGCTCTGTCATTGCTACGCTTTGGGTTCTTTGCTGAGCCTTGTGTTCTTGATGCACCTTGGGTGCTCAATGCGCCCTGAGTGATTGATAAGTTGTATCTTTCTTGCTGTGCTTTGGGAGCTCATTGCGCTGATTGTGCTTGGCCCCGTATCGCTGCTTGCAGCTATATTGGTCATTGTTTCTGTTAGTAAATTTTTCTTCCCCAATGGAAGTCTATGGCAGCCCTATGAACCGAATGTAAGAAAATGATGAAATTTTGCACAGTTGTAATGTTGGTCATAAATATTCATGTGGCCAAAAATGGAGTCTCTAGCAGTAACTCTATAGCGCCACCATCAGCTCAAAAATTCAATGTTCAAATAGTTATAACTTGTGATCCATTAGATCTATGAAAATTCTACTTAGTACACGTGATTGCTCTCATCCCGCTTATTGAATTTGATACTTTACAGTAAGACTCCTCCCATTACAGTAGCGGCAATTTTGAAATGTACAGTATTTTGTTTTTTCGCTACTCCTCCTTCAAATTTGGTTCAAATGTTATGAAATTTGGCACAGGTGATCTTTGGAGTGAGCCGCATAGAAATGACCGAACAGAATTTTGATTTTTTTCTTTATTCAAAAGTAATTAATGTGTGAACTTAACGAGGTTGACGCAAAATTGTTTCTGAAGCTGTATCTTGGTCATTCTTTGATCAATCGAAATGAAATTTGGTACACTTCATGTCGACCATGAACTGGGGGTCCATGCCAAATTTGGTGACAGCGCCACCTATGGGTCATGAGATATGAAAAAAGGCTATTTTTGCACATAACTTCTGAATCGTTCGTCTGATATATATATTCTTTGTGAAATTAGTTTCACTGGTTTATGCCGATCGCAACGATACCTCGTTTATCATTTTCCAACATTCTGTTCATGTGTTATTGTAAGGCATATGGTAAATTATCTTTTCGCTACTCCTTTTACAAATTTTGTTTATTTTATGCCAGGTTCTGCTCGTATAATGTTTGGAGCAATCCGCACAGAAATGACCGAACAGATTTTTTATATTCTGTTCTCTTTCTTAGAAATATTGCTCCAAAGTTGACCGTGCTTGTGATGTTGTCTATTTGTCATAGTTAATTACTGTATATTACATTTCATAGCGTTTCTGTACAGAATGTTCTTCTTGTCTACAACCTCACTTGAGCTTGTTGATTCTTATATACATTATTCTTCAGTTATATCTGCTCTGCTGTGTCATTTCTGCATCTGTGGTGATTGGCATATGTCAATGCTTTCATCTCTGTACACTCTATTCTGCTGCCTCATGAACCGTGATAACTGAATGGCGTATCGTGTTAGTCACATGCAAAGAGATGCTTAGTTCTTGGGTTCGAAACCCGCTTGAGGCAAGTGTTAATTTGTTCTATTAAAGTTTTGTTCTTTCTCACCTATTCTTCTCAACCCTTCTGTAGTTCACATATGTTCTATTTTTGTCATATTTTCTGTTGCTGCTCTGCACTGCGGTGGTTCTGCTGTGTGATTGCTACGCTTTGGGTACTTGCTGCGCCTTGTGTTCTTGATGCACCTTGGGTGGTCAATGCGCATTGGGTTATTGATACCTTCTATGTTGCTTTTTGTGCTTTGGATGCTCATTGCGCTAAAGGTGCTTGGCCCCGAATCGCTGCTTGCAGCTATATTTAGGGGCCAAGCACCTATGGTGCTGTGGCACCTATTGTTTCTGTTAGTATTATTATTATTTTTCTTAATCTTAATCTTAATCTTCCCCAATGGGAGTCTATGGCAGCCCTATGAACCGTATATAGGAAAATGATGAAATTTGGCACAGTTGTAGTGGTGGTCATAAATAGTCATTTGGCCAAAAATGGGGTCTCTAGCAGTAACTCTATAGCGCCACCATCATCTCAAAAATTCAATGTTCAAATGGTTATAACTGGTGATTCATTTGCTCTATGAAAATTCTACTTAGTACACATGATTGCTCTCCTCATGCTTATTGTTTTTAATACCTTAAAGTAAGACTCCACCCATTACAGTATCGGCCATTTTGAAATGTACAGTATTTCGTTTTTTCGCTACTCCTCCTTCAAATTTGGTTCAATTCTTATGAGATTTGGCACATGTGATCTTTGGAGTGAGCCGCATATAAATGACTGAACAGAATTTTGATATTTTTCTTAATTCAAAAGTAATTAATGCGTGAACTTAACGAGATTGACGCAAAATTGGTTCTGAGGCTGTATCTCGGTCATTCTTTGATCAATCAAGATGAAATTTGGTACGCTTCATGTCGACCATGAAATGGGGGTCCATGCCAAATTTGGTGACAGCGCCACCTATGGGTCATGAGATAGGAAAAAAGGCTATTTTTGCGCATAACTTCTGAATCGTTTGTCAGAAAATTATGATCTTGGTGTCTACGGATTCCTTGGCTCATGCCGCATCTGCCGATATGTATTATGCCGGGATTGACCGAACCGCCTGTCCGCCATTTTGAAATCTGTGATAAATTGCTATAACTTTTGAAGTATCGGATATATCGGCGCAAAAATCGGTAGGGAGCTTCGGCATGACGTCCTGAGGAAATCAGAGAACAGCGCCACCTAGGGGTATAAACTATAACAGTTCTTATAGAACTGCTTATAACTTCTGAATTCTTTGTATGGCATGTAAGCTCTTTTCTGCTGCCCCTTGAGCTGTGTCTACTGAGTGGCGCATCTGTTAAGTCATTTGCATAGAGATCCTGAGTTCATGGGTTCGAATCCCACCTGAGGCAGGTGTTATTTTCTTCTATTAAAGTTTTGTTATTTCCAACCTATTCTTCTCGACCTGTCTGTAGTTCACATATGTTCTATTTTTGCCATGTTTTCTGTTGCTGCTCTGCACTGCGGTGGTTCTGCTCTGTCATTGCTACGCTTTGGGTTCTTTGCTGAGCCTTGTGTTCTTGATGCACCTTGGGTGCTCAATGCGCCCTGGGTCATTGATACGTTGTATCTTTCTTGCTGTGCTTTGGGTGCTCATTGCGCTGATTGTGCTTGGCCCCGTATCGCTGCTTGCAGCTATATTTAGGGGCCAAGCACCTATGGTGCTGTGGCACCTATTGTTTCTGTTAGTATTATTATTCTTCTTAATCTTAATCTTAATCTTAATCTTAATCTTAATCTTCCCCAATGGGAGTCTATGGCAGCCCTATGAACCGTATATAGGAAAATGATGAAATTTGGCACAGTTGTAGTGGTGGTCATAAATAGTCATTTGGCCAAAAATGGGGTCTCTAGCAGTAACTCTATAGCGCCACCATCATCTCAAAAATTCAATGTTCAAATGGTTATAACTGGTGATCCATTTGCTCTATGAAAATTCTACTTAGTACACGTGATTGCTCTCCTCATGCTTATTGTTTTTAATACCTTACAGTAAGACTCCACCCATTACAGTAGCGGCCATTTTGAAATGTACAGTATTTCGTTTTTTCGCTACTCCTCCTTCAAATTTGGTTAAATTCTTATGAGATTTGGCACATGTGATCTTTGGAGTGAGCCGCATAGAAATGACTGAACAGAATTTTGATATTTTTCTTTATTCAAAAGTAATTAATGCGCGAACTTAACGAGATTGACGCAAAATTGGTTCTGAGGCTGTATCTCGGTCATTCTTTGATCAATCGAGATGAAATTTGGTACGCTTCATGTCGACCATGAAGTGGGGGTCCATGCCAAATTTGGTGACAGCGCCACCTATGGGTCATGAGATAGGAAAAAAGGCTATTTTTGCGCATAACTTCTGAATCGTTTGTCAGAAAATTATGATCTTGGTGTCTACGGATTCCTTGGCTCATGCCGCATCTGCCGATATGTATTATGCCGGGATTGACCGAACCGCCTGTCCGCCATTTTGAAATCTGTGATAAATTGCTATAACTTTTGAAGTATCGGATATATCGGCGCAAAAATCGGTAGGGAGCTTCGGCATGACGTCCTGAGGAAATCAGAGAACAGCGCCACCTAGGGGTATAAACTATAACAGTTCTTATAGAACTGCTTATAACTTCTGAATTCTTTGTATGGCATGTAAGCTCTTTTCTGCTGCCCCTTGAGCTGTGTCTACTGAGTGGCGCATCTGTTAAGTCGTTTGCATAGAGATCCTGAGTTCATGGGTTCGAATCCCACCTGAGCCAGGTGTTTATTTATTCTATTATAGTTTTGTTCTTTCTCACCTATTCTTTTTGACCTGTCTGTAGTTCACATATGTTCTAATGTTGCCATGTTTTCTGTTGCTGCTCTGCACTGCGGTGGTTCTGCTCTGTCATTGCTACGCTTTGGGTTCTTTGCTGAGCCTTGTGTTCTTGATGCACCTTGGGTGCTCAATGCGCCCTGAGTGATTGATAAGTTGTATCTTTCTTGCTGTGCTTTGGGAGCTCATTGCGCTGATTGTGCTTGGCCCCGTATCGCTGCTTGCAGCTATATTTAGGGGCCAAGCACCTATGGTGCTGTGGCACCTATTGTTTCTGTTAGTATTATTATTATTTTTCTTAATCTTAATCTTAATCTTCCCCAATGGGAGTCTATGGCAGCCCTATGAACCGTATATAGGAAAATGATGAAATTTGGCACAGTTGTAGTGGTGGTCATAAATAGTCATTTGGCCAAAAATGGGGTCTCTAGCAGTAACTCTATAGCGCCACCATCATCTCAAAAATTCAATGTTCAAATGGTTATAACTGGTGATTCATTTGCTCTATGAAAATTCTACTTAGTACACATGATTGCTCTCCTCATGCTTATTGTTTTTAATACCTTAAAGTAAGACTCCACCCATTACAGTATCGGCCATTTTGAAATGTACAGTATTTCGTTTTTTCGCTACTCCTCCTTCAAATTTGGTTCAATTCTTATGAGATTTGGCACATGTGATCTTTGGAGTGAGCCGCATAGAAATGACTGAACAGAATTTTGATATTTTTCTTTATTCAAAAGTAATTAATGCGTGAACTTAACGAGATTGACGCAAAATTGGTTCTGAGGCTGTATCTCGGTCATTCTTTGATCAATCGAGATGAAATTTGGTACGCTTCATGTCGACCATGAAATGGGGGTCCATGCCAAATTTGGTGACAGCGCCACCTATGGGTCATGAGATAGGAAAAAAGGCTATTTTTGCGCATAACTTCTGAATCGTTTGTCAGACAATTATGATCTTGGTGTCTACGGATTCCTTGGCTCATGCCGCATCTGCCGATATGTATTATGCCGGGATTGACCGAACCGCCTGTCCGCCATTTTGAAATCTGTGATAAATTGCTATAACTTTTGAAGTATCGGATATATCGGCGCAAAAATCGGTAGGGAGCTTCGGAATGACGTCCTGAGGAAATCAGAGAACAGCGCCACCTAGGGGTATAAACTATAACAGTTCTTATAGAACTGCTTATAACTTCTGAATTCTTTGTATGGCATGTAAGCTCTTTTCTGCTGCCCCTTGAGCTGTGTCTACTGAGTGGCGCATCTGTTAAGTCATTTGCATAGAGATCCTGAGTTCATGGGTTCGAATCCCACCTGAGGCAGGTGTTATTTTCTTCTATTAAAGTTTTGTTCTTTCCCACCTATTCTTCTCGACCTGTCTGTAGTTCACATATGTTCTATTTTTGCCATGTTTTCTGTTGCTGCTCTGCACTGCGGTGGTTCTGCTCTGTCATTGCTACGCTTTGGGTTCTTTGCTGAGCCTTGTGTTCTTGATGCACCTTGGGTGCTCAATGCGCCCTGGGTCATTGATACGTTGTATGTTTCTTGCTGTGCTTTGGGTGCTCATTGCGCTGATTGTGCTTGGCCCCGTATCGCTGCTTGCAGCTATATTTAGGGGCCAAGCACCTATGGTGCTGTGGCACCTATTGTTTCTGTTAGTATTATTATTATTATTATTATTATTATTATTTTTCTTAATCTTCTTCCCCAATGGGAGTCTATGGCAGCCCTATGAACCGTATATAGGAAAATGATGAAATTTGGCACAGTTGTAGTGGTGGTCATAAATAGTCATTTGGCCAAAAATGGGGTCTCTAGCAGTAACTCTATAGCGCCACCATCATCTCAAAAATTCAATGTTCAAATGGTTATAACTCGTGATCCATTTGCTCTATGAAAATTCTACTTAGTACACGTGATTGCTCTCCTCATGCTTATTGTTTTTAATACCTTACAGTAAGACTCCACCCATTACAGTATCGGCCATTTTGAAATGTACAGTATTTCGTTTTTTCGCTACTCCTCCTTCAAATTTGGTTCAATTCTTATGAGATTTGGCACATGTGATCTTTGGAGTGAGCCGCATAGAAATGACTGAACAGAATTTTGATATTTTTCTTTATTCAAAAGTAATTAATGCGTGAACTTAACGAGATTGACGCAAAATTGGTTCTGAGGCTGTATCTCGGTCATTCTTTGATCAATCGAGATGAAATTTGGTACGCTTCATGTCGACCATGAAATGGGGGTCCATGCCAAATTTGGTGACAGCGCCACCTATGGGTCATGAGATAGGAAAAAAGGCTATTTTTGCGCATAACTTCTGAATCGTTTGTCAGAAAATTATGATCTTGGTGTCTACGGATTCCTTGGCTCATGCCGCATCTGCCGATATGTATTATGCCGCGATTGACCGAACCGCCTGTCCGCCATTTTGAAATCTGTGATAAATTGCTATAACTTTTGAAGTATCGGATATATCGGCGCAAAAATCGGTAGGGAGCTTCGGCATGAAGTCCTGAGGAAATCAGAGAACAGCGCCACCTAGGGTTTATAAACTATAACAGTTCTTATAGAACTGATTATAACTTCTGAATTCTTTGTATGGCATGTATGCTCTTTTCTGCTGCCCCTTGAGCTGTGTCTACTGAGTGGCGCATCTGTCAAGTCGTATGCATAGAGATCCTGAGTTCTTGGGTTCGAATCCCGCCTGAGGCAGATGTTAATTTCTTCTATTAAAGTTTTGTTCTTTCCCACCTATTCTTCTTGACCTGTCTGTAGTTCACATATGTTCTATTTTTGCCATGTTTTCTGTTGCTGCTCTGCACTGCGGTGGTTCTGCTCTGTCATTGCTACGCTTTGGGTTCTTTGCTGAGCCTTGTGTTCTTGATGCACCTTGGGTGCTCAATGCGCCCTGGGTGATCGATACGTTGTATCTTTCTTGCTGTGCTTTTGGTGCTCATTGCGCTGATTGTGCTTGGCCCCGTATCGCTGCTTGCAGCTATATTGGTCATTGTTTCTGTTAGTAAATTTTTCTTCTTCCCCAATGGGAGTCTATGGCAGCCCTATGAACCGTATGTACGAAAATGATGAAATTTGGCACAGTTGTAGTGGTGGTCATAAATAGTCATGTGGCCAAAAATGGGGTCTCTAGCCATAACTCTGTAGCGCCACCATCAGCTCAAAAATTCAATGTTCAAATGGTTATAACTGGTGATCCATTGGATCTATGAAAATTCTACTTAGTACACGTGATTGCTCTCATCTCGCTTATTGAATTTGATACTTTACAGTAAGACTCCACCCATTACAGTAGCGGCCATTTTGAAATGTACAGTATTTAGTTTTTTCGCTACTCCTCCTTCAAATTTGGTTCAATTCTTATGAGATTTGGCACAGGTGATCTTTGGAGTGAGCCGCATAGAAATGACCGAACAGAATTTTGATATTTTTCTTTATTCAAAAGTAATTAATGCGTGAACTTAACGAGATTGACGCAAAATTGGTTCTGAAGCTGTATCTCGGTCATTCTTTGATTATTCGAGATGAAATTTGGTACGCTTCATGTCGACCATCAAATGGGGGTCCATGCCAAATTTGGTGACAGCGCCACCTATGGGTCATGAGATAGGAAAAAAGGCTATTTTTGCGCATAACTTCTGAATCGTTTGTCAGAAAATTATGATCTTGGTGTCTATGGATTCCTTGGCTCATGCCGCATCTGCCGATATGTATTATGCCGGGATTGACCGAACCGCCTGTCCGCCATTTTGAAATCTCTGATAAATTGCTATAACTTTTGAAGTATCGGATATATCGGCGCAAAAAAAGGTAGGGAGCTTCGACATGTTGTCCTTAGGGTACCTGGGAAGTCAGAGTATGGCGCCACCTAGGGGTTATAAACCGTAACAGTTCTTATAAAACTGCTTATAACTTCTGAATACTCTGTCTGATATTCATTTTCTTTGTGAAATTGTATTCACTGGTTTATGCCGATCGCAACGATACCACATTTGTCATTTCAGATCATTCTGTTCATATGTTATTGTAAGGAATATGGTAACGGATTTTTTCGCTACTCCTTTTACAAATTTTGTTTATTTTATGCCAGGCTCTGCTCGTATAATGTTTGGAGCAATCCGCACAGAAATGACTGAACAGATTTTTTTGGCACCTAGGAATTTTTTTGAGAAAAATCTCTTTAAAGTTGACCGTGACTGTGACGTTGTCTATTTGTCATAGTTAATTACTGTTTGCTACATTTTATAGCATCACTGTACATAATGTTCTTCTTGTTTTCAATCTCACTTGAGCTTTTTGATTCTCATATACATTGTATTTCTGTTATTTCTGCTCTGCTGTGTCATTTTTGCATCTTTGGTGATTAGCATATGTCAATCCTTGCATCTCTAAAACCACTTTTCTGCTGCCCCTTGAACTGTGTCAACTGAGTGGCACAACTGGTAAGTCACACGCAACGAGATTCTGAAATCTTGGGATCAAATCCCGTCTAAGGCAAGTGTTAATTTCTTCTAGGGATCGAATCCCGCCTAAGGAAAGTTAATTTCTTCTATTAACGTTTTTTCTTTCTCACCTATTCTTCTCAACCTGTCTGGTTTTCCACACGTGCGAATCGTTTGTCAGAAAATTATGATCTTGGTGTCTACGGATTCCTTGGCTCATGCCGCATCTGTCGATATGTATTATGCCGGGATTGACCGAACCGCCTGTCCGCCATTTTGAAATCTGTGATAAATTGCTATAACTTTTGAAGTATCGGATATATCGGCGCAAAAATCGATAGGGAGCTTCGGCATGACGTCCTGAGGAAATCAGAGAACAGCGCCACCTAGGGGTATAAACTATAACAGTTCTTATAGAACTGCTTATAACTTCTGAATTCTTTGTATGGCATGTAAGCTTTTTTCTGCTGCCCCTTAAGCTGTGTCTACTGAGTGGCACATCTGTTAATTCGTATGAAGTGAGATCCTGAGTTCATCGGTTCGAATCCTGCCTGAGGCAGGTGTTAATTTATTCTATTAAAGTTTTGTTCTTTCCCACCTATTCTTCTTGACCTGTCTGTAGTTCACATATGTTCTATTTTTGCCATGTTTTCTGTTGCTGCTCTGCACTGCGGTGGTTCTGCTCTGTCATTGCTACGCTTTGGGTTCTTTGCAGCGCCTTGTGTTCTTGATGCACCTTGGGTGCTCAATGCGCCCTGGGTGATTGATACGTTGTATGTTTCTTGCTGTGCTTCGGGTGCTCATTGCGCTGATGGTGCTTGGCCCCGTATCGCTGCTTGCAGCTATATTTGTTAGTATTATTAGGGGCCAAGCACCTATGGTGCTGTGGCACCTATTGTTATTGTACTTTCTTCTTTTTCTTCCCCAATGGGAGTCTATGGCAGCCCTATGAACCGTATGTAGGAAAATGATGAAATTTGGCACAGTTGTAGTGGTGGTCATAAATAGTCATTTGGCCAAAAATGGGGTCTCTAGCAGTAACTCTATAGCGCCACCATCATCTCAAAATTTCAATGTTCAAATGGTTATAACTCGTGATCCATTAGATCTATGAGAATTCTACTTAGTACACATGATTGCTCTCATCCCGCTTATTGAATTTTATACTTTACAGTAAGACTCCACCCATTACAGTAGCGGCCATTTTGAAATGTACAGTATTTCGTTTTTTCGCTACTCCTCCTTCAAATTTGGTTCAATTCTTATGAGATTTGGCACATGTGATCTTTGGAGTGAGCCGCATAGAAATGACTGAACAGAATTTTGATATTTTTCTTTATTCAAAAGTAATTAATGCGTGAACTTAACGAGATTGACGCAAAATTGGTTCTGAAGCTGTATCTCGGTCATTCTTTGATTAATCGAGATGAAATTTGGTACGCTTCATGTCGACCATGAAATGGGGGTCCATGCCAAATTTGGTGACAGCGCCACCTATGGGTCATGAGATAGGAAAAAAGGCTATTTTTGCGCATAACTTCTGAATCGTTTGTCAGAAAATTATGATCTTGGTGTCTACGGATTCATTGGCTCATGCCGCATCTGTCGATATGTATTATGCCGGGATTGACCGAACCGCCTGTCCGCCATTTTGAAATCTGTGATAAATTGCTATAACTTTTGAAGTATCGGATATATCGGCGCAAAAATCGGTAGGGAGCTTCGGCATGACGTCCTGAGGAAATCAGAGAACAGCGCCACCTAGGGGTATAAACTATAACAGTTCTTATAGAACTGCTTATAACTTCTGAATTCTTTGTATGGCATGTAAGCTCTTTTCTGCTGCCCCTTGAGCTGTGTCTACTGAGTGGCGCATCTGTTAAGTCGTATGCATTGAGATCCTGAGTTCATGGGTTTGAATCCTGCCTGAGGCAGATGTTAATTTCTTCTATTAAAGTTTTGTTCTTTCCCACCTATTCTTCTTGACCTGTCTGTAGTTCACATATGTTCTATTTTTGCCATGTTTTCTGTTGCTGCTCTGCACTGCGATGGTTCTGCTCTGTCATTGCTACGCTTTGGGTTCTTTGCTGAGCCTTGTGTTTTTGATGCACCTTGGGTGCTCAATGCGCCCTGGGTGATCGATACGTTGTATGTTTCTTGCTGTGCTTTTGGTGCTCATTGCGCTGATGGTGCTTGGCCCCGTATCGCTGCTTGCAGCTATATTTATTAGGGGCCAAGCACCTATGGTGCTGTGGCACCTATTGTTTCTGTTAGTATTATTATTATTATTATTATTATTATTATTTTTCTTAATCTTCTTCCCCAATGGGAGTCTATGGCAGCCCTATGAACCGTATATAGGAAAATGATGAAATTTGGCACAGTTGTAGTGGTGGTCATAAATAGTCATTTGGCCAAAAATGGGGTCTCTAGCAGTAACTCTATAGCGCCACCATCATCTCAAAAATTCAATGTTCAAATGGTTATAACTCGTGATCCATTTGCTCTATGAAAATTCTACTTAGTACACGTGATTGCTCTCCTCATGCTTATTGTTTTTAATACCTTACAGTAAGACTCCACCCATTACAGTATCGACCATTTTGAAATGTCCAGTATTTCGTTTTTTCGCTACTCCTCCTTCAAATTTGGTTCAATTCTTATGAGATTTGGCACATGTGATCTTTGGAGTTAGCCGCATAGAAATGACTGAACAGAATTTTGATATTTTTCTTTATTCAAAAGTAATTAATGCGCGAACTTAACGAGATTGACGCAAAATTGGTTCTGAGGCTGTATCTCGGTCATTCTTTAATCAATCGAGATGAAATTTGGTACGCTTCATGTCGACCATGAAATGGGGGTCCATGCCAAATTTGGTGACAGCGCCACCTATGGGTCATGAGATAGGAAAAACTGCTATTTTTGCGCATACCTTCTGAATCGTTTGTCAGAAAATTATGATCTTGGTGTCTACGGATTCCTTGGCTCATGCCGCATCTGTCGATATGTATTATGCCGGGATTGACCGAACCGCCTGTCCGCCATTTTGAAATCTGTGATAAATTGCTATAACTTTTGAAGTATCGGATATATCGGCGCAAAAATCGGTAGGGAGCTTCGGCATGACGTCCTGAGGAAATCAGAGAACAGCGCCACCTATGGGTATAAACTATAACAGTTCTTATAGAACTGCTTATAACTTCTGAATTCTTTGTATGGCATGTAAGCTCTTTTCTGCTGCCCCTTGAGCTGTGTCTACTGAGTGGCGCATCTGTTAAATCGTTTGCATAGAGATTCTGAGTTCATGGGTTCGAATCCCACTTGAGCCGGGTGTTAATTTCTTCTATTATAGTTTTGTTCTTTCTCACCTATTCTTTTTGACCTGTCTGTAGTTCACATATGTTCTATTTTTGCCATGTTTTCTGTTGCTGCTCTGCACTGCGATGGTTCTGCTCTGTCATTGCTACGCTTTGGGTTCTTTGCTGAGACTTGTGTTCTTGATGCACCTTGGGTGCTCAATGCGCCCTGAGTGATTGATAAGTTGTATCTTTCTTGCTGTGCTTTGGGAGCTCATTGCGCTGATTGTGCTTGGCCCCGTATCGCTGCTTGCAGCTATATTTAGGGGCCAAGCACCTATGGTGCTGTGGCACCTATTGTTTCTGTTAGTATTATTATTATTATTATTATTAGGGGCCAAGCACCTATGGTGCTGTGGCACCTATTGTTTCTGTTAGTATTATTATTATTATTATTATTATTATTATTTTTCTTAATCTTCTTCCCCAATGGGAGTCTATGGCAGCCCTATGAACCGTATATAGGAAAATGATGAAATTTGGCACAGTTGTAGTGGTGGTCATAAATAGTCATTTGGCCAAAAATGGGGTCTCTAGCAGTAACTCTATAGCGCCACCATCATCTCAAAAATTCAATGTTCAAATGGTTATAACTCGTGATCCATTTGCTCTATGAAAATTCTACTTAGTACACGTGATTGCTCTCCTCATGCTTATTGTTTTTAATACCTTACAGTAAGACTCCACCCATTACAGTATCGGCCATTTTGAAATGTCCAGTATTTCGTTTTTTCGCTACTCCTCCTTCAAATTTGGTTCAATTCTTATGAGATTTGGCACATGTGATCTTTGGAGTTAGCCGCATAGAAATGACTGAACAGAATTTTGATATTTTTCTTTATTCAAAAGTAATTAATGCGCGAACTTAACGAGATTGACGCAAAATTGGTTCTGAGGCTGTATCTCGGTCATTCTTTGATCAATCGAGATGAAATTTGGTACGCTTCATGTCGACCATGAAATGGGGGTCCATGCCAAATTTGGTGACAGCGCCACCTATGGGTCATGAGATAGGAAAAACGGCTATTTTTGCGCATACCTTCTGAATCGTTTGTCAGAAAATTATGATCTTGGTGTCTACGGATTCCTTGGCTCATGCCGCATCTGTCGATATGTATTATGCCGCGATTGACCGAACCGCCTGTCCGCCATTTTGAAATCTGTGATAAATTGCTATAACTTTTGAAGTATCGGATATATCGGCGCAAAAATCGGTAGGGAGCTTCGGCATGAAGTCCTGAGGAAATCAGAGAACAGCGCCACCTAGGGTTTATAAACTATAACAGTTCTTATAGAACTGATTATAACTTCTGAATTCTTTGTATGGCATGTATGCTCTTTTCTGCTGCCCCTTGAGCTGTGTCTACTGAGTGGCGCATCTGTCAAGTCGTATGCATAGAGATCCTGAGTTCTTGGGTTCGAAGCCCGCCTGAGGCAGATGTTAGTTTCTTCTATTAAAGTTTTGTTCTTTCCCACCTATTCTTCTTGACCTGTCTGTAGTTCACATATGTTCTATTTTTGCCATGTTTTCTGTTGCTGCTCTGCACTGCGGTGGTTCTGCTCTGTCATTGTTACGCTTTGGGTTCTTTGCTGAGCCTTGTGTTCTTGATGCACCTTGGGTGCTCAATGCGCCCTGGGTGATCGATACGTTGTATCTTTCTTGCTGTGCTTTTGGTGCTCATTGCGCTGATTGTGCTTGGCCCCGTATCGCTGCTTGCAGCTATATTTATTATTATTTTTCTTCTTCTTCTTAATCTTCTTCCCCAATGGGAGTCTATGGCAGCCCTATGAACCGTATGTAGGAAAATGATGAAAATTGGCACAGTTGTAGTGGAGGTCATAAATAGTAATGTGGCCAAAAATGGGGTCTCTAGCATTAACTCTATAGCGCCACCATCAGCTCAAAAATGCAATATTCAAATGGTTATAACTGGTGATCCATTAGATCTATGAAAATTCTACTTAGTACACGTGATTGCTCTCATCCCGCTTATTGAATTTGGTACTTTACAGTAAGACTCCTCCCATTACAGTAGCGGCCATTTTGAAATGTACAGTATTTCGTTTTTTTGCTACTCCTCCTTCAAATTTGGTTCAATTGTTATGAAATTTGGCACAGGTGATCTTTGGAGTGAGCCGCATAGAAATGACCAAACAGAATTTTAATATTTGTCTTTATTCAAGAGTAATAAATGCGTAAACTTAACGAGATTGACGGAAAATTGGTTCTGAAGCTGTTTCACGGTCATTCTTTGATAAATCGAAATGAAATTTGGTACACTTCATGTCGACCATGAACCGGGGGTCCATTTCAATTTTGGTGACAGCGCCACCTATGGGTCATGAGATATGAAAAAAGGCTATTTTTGTGCATAACTTCTGAATCGTTTGTCAGAAAATTATGATCTTGGTATCTACGGATTCCTTGTCTCATGCCGCATCTGTCGATGCGTATTATGCCGACTTTGACCGAACCGCCTGTCCGCCATTTTGAAATTTGTGATAAATTGCTATAACTTTTGAAGTATCGGATATATCGGCGCAAAAATCGGTAGGGAGCTTCGGCATGATGTCCTGAGGGTACCTGGGAAATCAGAGTACAGCGCCACCTAGGGGTTGTAAACTATAACAGTTCTTATCGAACTGCTTATAACTTCTGAATACTTTGTCTGATATACATTTTCTTTGTGAAATTGGATTCACTGGTTTATGCCGATCGCAATGATACCTCGTTTTTCATTTTCCAACATTCTGTTCATGTGTTATTGTAAGGCATATGGTAGATGATTTTTTCGCTACTCCTTTTAGAAATTTTGTTTATTTTATGCCAGGTTCTGCTCGTATAATGTTTGGAGCAATCCGCACAGAAATGACCGAACAGATTTTTTATATTTGGTTCTCTTTCTTAGATATACCGCTCCAAAATTGACCGTGCCTGTGACGTTGTCTATTCGGCCTAGTGAATTACTGTATATTACATTTTATAGCATTACTGTACAGAATGTTCTTCTTGTTTTCAATCTCATTTGAGCTTTTTGATTCTCATATACATTGTATTTCTGTCATTTCTGATCTGTGGTATCATTTTTGCATCTTTGGTGATTGGCATATGTCAATGCTTGCATCTCTGTCAGCTCTGTCTGCTGTCCCATGAACTGTGTCAACTGAGTGGCGTATCTGGTTAGTCACACGCAATGAGATTCTGAGTTATTGGGTTCGAAATCCGCCTGAGGCAAGTATTAATTTGTTATATTACATTTTTGTTCTTTCTCACCTATTCTTCTCAACCTGTCTGTAGTTCACATATGTTCTATTTTCATCATGTTTTCTATTGCTGCTCTGCACTGCAGTGGTTCTGATCTGTGATTGCTACGTTTTGGGTACTTGCTGGGCCTTGTGTTTTTGATTGGGTGCTCAATGCGCATTGGGTGATTGATACCTTCTATGTTGGTTGCTGTGCTTTGGGTGCTCATTTCGCTAAAGCTGCTTGGCCCCAAATCGCTGCTTGCAGCTATATTTATTATTATTATTATTATTATTATTATTATTATTTTTCCCCAATGGGAGTCTATGGCAGCCCTATGAACCGTACATAGGAAAATGATGAAATTTGGCACAGATGTAGAGGTGGTCATAAATAGTCATGTGACCAAAAATGGGGTCTTTAGCAGTAACTCTATAGCGCCACCAGTAGTCCAAAAAATCAATGTTCAAACTGTTATAATTGGTGAACCATTTGATCTATGAAAATTCTACTTAGTACACGTGATTGCTCTCATCGTGCTTATTGAATTTGATACTTTACAGTAAGACTCCACCCATTACAGTAGCGTCCATTTTGAAATGTACAGTATTTCGTTTTTTCGCTACTCCTCCTTCAAATGCGGTTCAATTCTTATGAGATTTGGCACAGATGATCTTTGGAGTGAGCCGCATAGAAATGACCGAACAGAATTTTGATATTGATCTTTGTTCAAAAGTAATAAATGCGCAAACTTAACGAGGTTGACGCAAAAATGGTTCTGAAGCTGTAGCTCAGTCATTCTTTGATCAATTGAAATGAAATTTGGTACACTTCATGTGGACCATGAACTTGGGGTCCATGCCAAATTTGGTGACAGCGCCACCTATGGGTCATGAGATAGAAAAATAGGCTATTATTGCCCATAACTTCTGAACTGTTTGTCAGAAAATTATGATCTTGATGTCTATGGATTGCTTACCTCATGCCGCATCTGTCGATGTGAATTATGCCGGGTTTGACCAAACCGCCTGTCCGCCATTTTGAAATTTCAAATAAATTGTTATATTTTTTGAACTATTGGACATATCCGCGCAAAAAATGGTAAGGAGCTTCGACATGATGTCCTGAAGGTACATGGGAAGTCAGAGTACAGCGCCACCTAGGGGTTATAAACTATAACAGTTCTTATTGAACTGCTTATAACTTCTGAATACATTGTCTGATATACATTTTCTTTGTGAAATTGTATTCACTGTTTTATGCTGATCGCAACGATACCTTGTTTGTCATTTTCCAACATTATGTTCAGGTGTTATTGTAAGGCATATGGTAAATGATTTTTTCGCTACTCCTTTTACAAATTTTGTGTATTTTATATCAGGTTCTGCTCGTATAATGTTTGGAGCAATCCGCACAGATGTGACCGAACAGATTTTTGATATTCTGTTCTCTTTCTTAGAAATACCACTCTAAAGTTCACCGTGCCTGTGACGTTGTCTATTTGTCATAGTAATAAATTAATGTGACTGTATATTACATTGTATAGCATCACTATACATAATGATCTGCTTGTCTTCAATTTCACTTGAACTAATGTACATTGTATTTGTGTTATTTCTACTTCTGCTGTGTCAATTCTGCATCTTTGGTGATTGACATGTTAATCCTTTTAGCTCTCTAATCTCTGGTCTGCTGCCTCATGAACTCTGTAAACTGAGTGGCGCATCTAGTTAACCAATTGCATTTAGATTCTAAGTTCCAGGGTTCGAATCCCACCTGAGTCATGATGTTTTGTTCTTCCTCATCAATTCTTCTCAACCTGTCTGTAGTTCACATGTGTTCTATTTTTCCATGTTTGCTGTTGTTGCTCTGCATTGTGGTGCTTCTGCTGTGTCTTTCCTGCATCTTTGGTGATTGACATATGTTAATCCTTTCAGCTCTCTAATCTCTTGTCTGCTGCTTCATGAACTGTGTCAACTGAGTGGCGCATCTAGTTAATCATATGCATTGAGATTCTGAGTTCCTGGGTTCAAATCCCACCTGAGTCATGACGTTTTGTTCTTCCTCATCAATTCTTCTCAACCTGTCTGTAGTTCACATGTGTTCTATTTTTCCATGTTTGCTGTTGTTGCTCTGCATTATGGTGGTTCTTGCTGTGCTTTGTGAGCTTGCTGTGCTTTGTGTGCTTGCTGTGCTTTGTGAGCTTGCTATGCTTTGTGTGCTTGCTGTGCTTTGTGAGCTTGCTGTGCTTTGTGTGCCTGCTGTGATTTGTGTAATTGCTGTGCTTGCTGTGTTTGTGTGCTTGCTGTGCTTTGTGTGCTTGCTGTGCTTTGTGAGCTTGCTGTGCTTTGTGTGCCGGCTGTGATTTGTGTAATTGCTGTGCTTTGTGTTCTTGCTATGCTTTGTGTGCTTGTTGTGCTTTGTTTGCTTGCTGTGCTTTGTGAGCTTGCTGTGCTTTGTGAGCTTGCTGTGCTTTGTGTGCCTGCTGTGATTTGTGTAATTGCTGTGCTTTGTGTGCTTGCTGTGCATTGTGAGCTTGCTGTGCTTTGTGTGCCTGCTGTGATTTGTGTAATTGCTGTGCTTTGTGTGCTTGCTGTGCATTGTGAGCTTGCTGTGCTTTGTGTGCTTGCTGTGCTTTGTGTGCTTGCTGTGCTTTGTGAGCTTGCTGTGCTTTGTGTGCCTGCTGTGATTTGTGTAATTGCTGTGCTTTGTGTGCTTGCTGTGCATTGTGAGCTTGCTGTGCTTTGTGTGCTTGCTGTGCTGTGTGTGCATTGCGCCGAAGGTGCTTGACCCCGTGTTGCTGCTTGCAGCTATATTTAGGGGTCAAGCACCGAAGGTGCTGAGACACCTATTGTTTTTGTTAGTATTATTATTATTAGGGGTCAAGCACCGAAGGTGCTGTGACACCTATTGGAATTGTTAGTATTATTATTATTATTATTCTGCTTCCTCTTCTTAGCCATAGGCGTCTATGGCAGCCCTATGAACCGTACATAGGAAAATGATGAAATTTGGCACAGTTGTAGTGGTGGTCTTAAAAAGTCATGTGACCAAAAATGGGGTCTCTAGTACTAACTCTATAGCGCCACCAGCAGTGCAAAAATTCAATGTTCAAATGGTTATAACTGCTGATCCGCTTGATCTATGAAAATTCTAATTAGTACACGTGATTGCTCTCCTCATGCTTGTTGTTTTTAATACCTTACAGTAAAACTCGACCCATTACAGTAGTGGCCATTTTGAAATGTACAGTATTCCGTTTATTCGCTACTCCTCCTTCAAATTTGGTTCAATTGTTATGAAATTTGGCACAGGTGAACTTTGGAGTGATCCGCACAGAAATGACCAAACAGAATTTTGATATTTATCTTTGTTCAAAAGTAATAAATGCGCAAACTTAACGAGGTTGACACAAAAATAGTTCTGAGGCTGTATCTCTGTCATTCTTTCATCAATTGAAATGAAATTTCGTACACGTCATGTCGACCATAAACTGGGGGTCCATGCCAAATTTGGTGACAGCGCCACCTATGGGTCATGAGATATGGAAAATGGCTTTTTTTGCGCATAACTACTGAAATGTTTGTCAGAAAATTATGATCTTGGTGTTTACGGATTCCTTGGCTCATGCCGAATCTGACGATATGTATTATGTCGGGTTTGACCACACCACCTGTCTGCCATTTTGAAATTGGTCATAAATTGTTATATCTTTTGAACTATTGGACATATTCGTGCAAAAATAGTTAGGGAGCTTCGGCATGATGTCCTGAAGTTACCTGGGAAGTCAGAGTACAGCGCCACCTAGGGGTTATAAACTATAACAGTTCTTATAGAACTGCTTATATCTTCAGAATACTTTGACTGATATACATTTTCTTTGTGACATTTTATTCACTGGTTTTGCCGATCGCAACAATACCTTGTTTGGCATTTTCCATCATTCTGTTCATGTGTTATTGTAAAGCATATGATAAATGATTTTTTCGCTACTCCTTTTACAAATTTTGTTTATTTTATGCCAGGTTCTGCTTGTATAATGTTTGGAGCAATCCGCACAGACGTGACTGAACAGATTTTTCTGCTGAGTGTCAAATTTTTGAGAAATACCTCTGTAAAGCGGACCATGCCTGTCATGCTGTCCCTTTGTCATATTAAAAAGAATCTGACAAAATTTGCCCATGTTGTTCATTATTGTACAAAATGTTCTTCACGAATTCAGTGCCATTTAAGTTATCTGATTGCCCTACACTTTGTATTTCTGTTTATTTTTGCTTTGTTGTGTTATTTCTGCCCTTTCAGTGATTGGCATGTCAATGTTTGCAGCTTTGAAGCCTCTTTTCCAAAGCCTTTCAACCCATGATTCATAGTGGCGCATGCGGTTAGTGCTGTGCTTTGAGAACCTGAGTTCATGGGTTCAAGTCCCATGTGCAGTGGTTTTTGTCTTAATTTTTTTTTCACTTAAGTTTTGTGATTTTCATACTATACATTGTATTTCAGTTATTTGTGCTCTCTGTTGTCATTTCTACACTTTTGGTAATTGCTGGATATCAATGTTCATAGCTGTAAAGCTGTATTCTATAGCTTGGACACACCAACTCAGTGGTTTAATCATTTACTCAGTGGCGCATGCGGTGTGTGCTGTGCTTTGGGAACATGAGGTCATGGGTTTGAATCCCAGCTCTTACTTTCACTTATTGAGATTTCCTTTTGTGTTCCTTTTAACACGTTCTTCTCGACCTGTCTGGTTTTCCACACGTGTTATATTTTTGAAATCTTTTCTGTTGTTGCTCCGCACTGCAGTGGTTCTGCTCTGCATTTGCTTTGCTTCGGGTTCGGGCTCTGTATTGCGCGCTTTGCGCATTTGCTGCATCGTGTGGTTTTTGCTGTGCTTTGGGTGCTCATTGCGCTGAAGGTGCTTGACCCCGCAATTGCTGCTTGCAGCTATATTTAGGGGCCAAGCACCTATGGTGCTGTGGCACCTATTGTTTCTGTTAGAATTTTTCTTCTTAATCTTAATCTTCCCCAATGGGAGTCTATGGCAGCCCTATGAACCGTATGTAGGAAAATGATGAAATTTGGCACAGTTGTAGTGGTGGTCATAAATAGTCATTTGGCCAAAAATGGGGTCTCTAGCAGTAACTCTATAGCGCCACCATCATCTCAAAAATTCAATGTTCAAATGGTTATAACTCGTGATCCATTAGATCTATGAGAATTCTACTTAGTACACGTGATTGCTCTCCTCCCGCTTATTGAATTTGATACTTTACAGTAAGACTCCACCCATTACAGTAGCGGCCATTTTGAAATGTACAGTATTTCGTTTTTTCGCTACTCCTCCTTCAAATTTGGTTCAATTCTTATGAGATTTGGCACATGTGATCTTTGGAGTGAGCCGCATAGAAATGACTGAACAGAATTTTGATATTTTTCTTTATTCAAAAGTAATTAATGCGTGAACTTAACGAGATTGACGCAAAATTGGTTCTGAAGCTGTATCTCGGTCATTCTTTGATTAATCGAGATGAAATTTGGTACGCTTCATGTCGACCATCAAATGGGGGTCCATGCCAAATTTGGGGACAGCGCCACCTATGGGTCATGAGATAGGAAAAAAGGCTATTTTTGCGCATAACTTCTGAATCGTTTGTCAGAAAATTATGATCTTGGTGTCTATGGATTCCTTGGCTCATGCCGCATCTGCCGATATGTATTATGCCGGGATTGACCGAACCGCCTGTCCGCCATTTTGAAATCTCTGATAAATTGCTATAACTTTTGAAGTATCGGATATATCGGCGCAAAAAAAGGTAGGGAGCTTCGACATGTTGTCCTTAGGGTACCTGGGAAGTCAGAGTATGGCGCCACCTAGGGGTTATAAACCGTAACAGTTCTTATAAAACTGCTTATAACTTCTGAATACTTTGTCTGATATTCATTTTCTTTGTGAAATTGTATTCACTGGTTTATGCCGATCGCAACGATACCACATTTGTCATTTCAGATCATTCTGTTCATATGTTATTGTAAGGAATATGGTAACGGATTTTTTCGCTACTCCTTTTACAAATTTTGTTTATTTTATGCCAGGCTCTGCTCGTATAATGTTTGGAGCAATCCGCACAGAAATGACTGAACAGATTTTTTTGGCACCTAGGAATTTTTTTGAGAAAAATCTCTTTAAAGTTGACCGTGACTGTGACGTTGTCTATTTGTCATAGTTAATTACTGTATGCTACATTTTATAGCATCACTGTACATAATGTTCTTCTTGTTTTCAATCTCACTTGAGCTTTTTGATTCTCATATACATTGTATTTCTGTTATTTCTGCTCTGCTGTGTCATTTTTGCATCTTTGGTGATTAGCATATGTCAATCCTTGCATCTCTAAAACCACGTTTCTGCTGCCCCTTGAACTGTGTCAACTGAGTGGCACAACTGGTAAGTCACACGCAACGAGATTCTGAAATCTTGGGATCAAATCCCGTCTAAGGCAAGTGTTAATTTCTTCTAGGGATCGAATCCCGCCTAAGACAAGTTAATTTCTTCTATTAACGTTTTTTCTTTCTCACCTATTCTTCTCAACCTGTCTGGTTTTCCACACGTGCGAATCGTTTGTCAGAAAATTATGATCTTGGTGTCTACGGATTCCTTGGCTCATGCCGCATCTGTCGATATGTATTATGCCGGGATTGACCGAACCGCCTGTCCGCCATTTTGAAATCTGTGATAAATTGCTATAACTTTTGAAGTATCGGATATATCGGCGCAAAAATCGGTAGGGAGCTTCGGCATGACGTCCTGAGGAAATCAGAGAACAGCGCCACCTAGGGGTATAAACTATAACAGTTCTTATAGAACTGCTTATAACTTCTGAATTCTTTGTATGGCATGTAAGCTCTTTTCTGCTACCCCTTGAGCTGTGTCTACTGAGTGGCGCATCTGTTAAGTCGTAGGCATTGAGATCCTGAGTTCCTGGGTTCGAATCCCACCTGAGGCAGATGTAAATTTCTTCTATTACAGTTTTGTTCTTTCCCACCTATTCTTCTTGACCTGTCTGTAGTTCACATATGTTCTATTTTTGCCATGTTTTCTGTTGCTGCTCTGCACTGCGGTGGTTCTGCTCTGTCATTGCTACGCTTTGGGTTCTTTGCGGCGCCTTGTGTTCTTGATGCACCTTGGGTGCTCAATGCGCCCTGGGTGATTGATACGTTGTATGTTTCGTACTGTGCTTCGGGTGCTCATTGCGCTGATGGTGCTTGGCCCCGTATCGCTGCTTGCAGCTATATTTATTATTATTATTCTGCTTCCTCTTCTTAGCCATAGGCGTCTATGGCAGCCCTATGAACCGTACATAGGAAAATGATGAAATTTGGCACAGTTGTAGTGGTGGTCTTAAAAAGTCATGTGACCAAAAATGGTGTCTCTAGTACTAACTCTATAGCGCCACCAGCAGTGCAAAAATTCAATGTTCAAATGGTTATAACTGCTGATCCGCTTGATCTATGAAAATTCTACTTAGTACACGTGATTGCTCTCCTCATGCTTGTTGTTTTTAATACCTTACAGTAAAACTCCACCCATTACAGTAGTGGCCATTTTGAAATGTACAGTATTCCGTTTATTCGCTACTCCTCCTTCAAATTTGGTTCAATTGTTATGAAATTTGGCACAGGTGAACTTTGGAGTGAGGCGCACAGAAATGACCAAACAGAATTTTGATATTTATCTTTGTTCAAAAGTAATAAATGCGCAAACTTAACGAGGTTGACGCAAAAATGGTTCTGAAGCTGTAGCTCGGCCATTCTTTGATCAATTGAAATGAAATTTGGTACACTTCATGTGGACCATGAACTTGGGGTTCATGCCAAATTTGGTGACAGCGCCACCTATGGGTCATGCGATATGAAAATAGGCTATTTTTGCCCATAACTTCTGAACTGTTTGTCAGAAAATTATGATCTTGATGTCTATGGATTGCTTACCTCATGCCGCATCTGTCGATGTGTATTATGCCGGGTTTGACCGAACCGCCTGTCCGCCATTTTGAAATTGTAGATAATTTGTTATATTTTTTGAACTATTGGACATATCCGCGCAAAAATTAGTAAGGAGCTTCGACATGATGTCCTGAAGGTACCTGGGAAGTCAGAGTACAGCGCCACCTAGGGGTTATAAACTATAACAGTTCTTATGGAACTGCTTATAACTTCTGAATACTTTGTCTGATATTAATTTCTTTGTGAAATTGTATTCACTGGTTTATGCCGATTGCAACGATACCTCGTTTGTCATTTTCCAACATTCTGTTCATGTGTTATTGTAAAGCATATGGTAGATGATTTTTTCGCTACTCTTTTTACAAATTTTGTCTATTTTATGCCAAGTACTGCTCGTATAATGTTTGGAGCAATCCGCACAGAAATGACTGAACAGATTTTTGATATTCTGTTCTCTTTCTTAGAAATACCACTCCAAAGTTGACCGTGCCTGTAACGTTGTCTATTTGTCATAGTAAATTAATGTGACTGTAGGGCTGGGCGGTATACCGGATTTAGGGGATATATCGATATGGGTTCCCGACGCGATGCGGAATTAGCCAATACCGTTCATATCGATATGGTTTAATGCAACTCAAGCGCGCATACACGCGCTCTGCGCGAGCCCGCTCGTCACAGCAAGTACGCGACATGGAGAAGCACGCAGAAACTCTGTGACGCTTGGATGCGCCTCATGAATGTGGACATTCAAAAACTGCGGCTGCATGCACTCGGAGGATTGTAATAACTGAGTTCAAGACTAAAATAAAATGTCTTCTCAACCTGCTTTTACAGAGAGATCATTGGAATTAAGTTACCGCTGCATATGTGTGCTTTCATCCCATCAACATGTCTGACGCTCCATCACAACACCTATTTATCTAATACGCTATTGCAGTTATTTCTCATCACTATTATAGCAATATCAGGTGAGTGATATTGCGTTTATACATCAGTTCGATGGGACAAGTGCGTAGATAAAACAGAAACTTTTTCCTCAGATTCAAAGCCCAGTACAACAGTCACAAACAAGTCTCCGTAATTTAATTTTAAAACGTCACTTTAGAATTAGTAACAAATGATTGTGCTGCTTCAGTGAAGCTATTAGTGTGAATTAATGAGATTATTATTAAGAAATAATAAGGGAGGATGTGTGTGAATGAAACACAGACACTTTAAATGTGCTGAATGTGTGCGCGTTATAGTTTCAGTTTGCACGTAGCCAATCAGATTCCAGAACCCCATCTGTTCTATAAACTTAATTATTTTGGATCATATGTTTTTAAGTTTTGTGACTGGAATACACTATATAAGGACAAAAGGACTGTGACACCCCCTTCTAATGAAGAGGTTTGACTACTTTAGTAAATTCTGTGAACACAAATCATAATGCTACAGACAGTTAAGTATATTAATGAGAATTGTGTGTTTTTAATTTTATGGATAATAATTTCAATAGTATGGGCAGGACACTTTTCTATAATTATAATTATATTATAGATTAAAGATCATATTACATCATAATGCCCATGTGCACAAAACAAAGTTAAAAAAAAGAAATGATTAAGAACTTCTCTGGTTTGTATATAAAGTTAACTAAACCCAGCTACTTTGTTATGACAAACATTTACCACCCATCAAGGACATGAGCATACGGTCATTTCGGGTAAGATAAAGGCTCTAACAAAGATGATTTTTTATATGGTACTGCATGGTATATAATTTTTGTTTTGGTTTGAAGTGGAATAGATAGTTTATTAGGGAGTGTTTACAACTTTATGGTACAAAACTTCAGCCACAAAGATTATAAAGGCTTTGACTTTCAAGTAACATTTTTATCCTTTTTGTAAGAAATACCGGATATATATCGGATACCGGCATTCCTAAAAAAAATGCTGGGATATGAATTTTTGCTCATACCGCCCAGCCCTATGTGACTGTATATTACATTGTATAGCATTACTATACAGAATGATCTGCTTGTCTTCAATCTCACTTGAGCTTTTTGATTCTCATATACATTGTATTTCTGTTAGTTCTGCTCTGCACTGTCAGTTCTGCATCTGTGATGATTGGCATATGTCAATCCTTGCAGCACCTAAGCTGTTTTTTGCTTCCCCTTGAGCTGTGTTAACTGAGTTGCGCATCTGGTTAACCACTTGCCATGAGATTCTGAGGTCATGGGTTGGAATCCCATGTGCAGTGATTTTTTGTCTTAACTTTTTTCTCACTTAAGTTTTGTGATTTTCATACTATACATTGTATTTCAGTTATTTGTGCTCTCTGTTGTCATTTCTGCACTTTTGGTAATTGCTGGATATCAATGTTTACAGCTCTAAATCTCTATTCTATAGCTTGAACACACCAACTCAGTGGTTTAATCGTTTGCTCAGTGGCGCATGCGTTAACTGCTGTGCTTTGGGAACCTGAGTTCATGGGTTCGAATCCCATGTACGGTGGTTTTTGTCTTCACTTTTTTTCTCACTTAAGTTTTGTGATTTTCATACAGTACATTGTATTTCAGTTATTTGTGCTCTCTGTTGATATTTCTTTACGTTTGGTAATTGCTGGATATCAATGTTTACAGCTCTAAATCTCTATTCTATAGCTTGGACACACCAACTCAGTAGTTTAATTGTTTACTCAGTGGCGCATGCGGTAAGTCCTGTGCTTTGCGAACCTGAGGTCATGGGTTCAATTCCCAGCTCTTACTTTCACTTATTGAGATTTCCTTTTGCGTTTCCTTTAACACGTTCTTCTCGACCTGTCTGGTTTTCCACACGTGTTATATTTTTGCCATCTTTCCTGTTATTGCTCCGCACTGCAGTGATCCTGCTCTGAATTTGCTTTGCTTCGGGTTCGGGCTCTGTATTGCGCGCTTTCTGCGCTTTGCACATTTGCTGCGTCGTGTGGTTTTTGCTGTGCTTTGGGTGATCATTGCGCTGAAGGTGCTTGACCCCGCAATTGCTGCTTGCAGCTATATTTAGGGGCCAAGCACCTATGGTGCTGTGGCACCTATTGTTTTTGTTAGTATTATTATTATTAGGGGCCAAGCACCTATGGTGCTGTGGCACCTATTGTTTCTGTTAGTATTATTATTATTATTATTATTATTATTATTTTTCTTAATCTTCTTCCCCAATGGGAGTCTATGGCAGCCCTATGAACCGTATATAGGAAAATGATGAAATTTGGCACAGTTGTAGTGGTGGTCATAAATAGTCATTTGGCCAAAAATGGGGTCTCTAGCAGTAACTCTATAGCGCCACCATCATCTCAAAAATTCAATGTTCAAATGGTTATAACTCGTGATCCATTTGCTCTATGAAAATTCTACTTAGTACACGTGATTGCTCTCCTCATGCTTATTGTTTTTAATACCTTACAGTAAGACTCCACCCATTACAGTATCGACCATTTTGAATTGTCCAGTATTTCGTTTTTTCGCTACTCCTCCTTCAAATTTGGTTCAATTCTTATGAGATTTGGCACATGTGATCTTTGGAGTTAGCCGCATAGAAATGACTGAACAGAATTTTGATATTTTTCTTTATTCAAAAGTAATTAATGCGCGAACTTAACGAGATTGACGCAAAATTGGTTCTGAGGCTGTATCTCGGTCATTCTTTAATCAATCGAGATGAAATTTGGTACGCTTCATGTCGACCATGAAATGGGGGTCCATGCCAAATTTGGTGACAGCGCCACCTATGGGTCATGAGATAGGAAAAACTGCTATTTTTGCGCATACCTTCTGAATCGTTTGTCAGAAAATTATGATCTTGGTGTCTACGGATTCCTTGGCTCATGCCGCATCTGTCGATATGTATTATGCCGGGATTGACCGAACCGCCTGTCCGCCATTTTGAAATCTGTGATAAATTGCTATAACTTTTGAAGTATCGGATATATCGGCGCAAAAATCGGTAGGGAGCTTCGGCATGACGTCCTGAGGAAATCAGAGAACAGCGCCACCTATGGGTATAAACTATAACAGTTCTTATAGAACTGCTTATAACTTCTGAATTCTTTGTATGGCATGTAAGCTCTTTTCTGCTGCCCCTTGAGCTGTGTCTACTGAGTGGCGCATCTGTTAAATCGTTTGCATAGAGATTCTGAGTTCATGGGTTCGAATCCCACTTGAGCCGGGTGTTAATTTCTTCTATTATAGTTTTGTTCTTTCTCACCTATTCTTTTTGACCTGTCTGTAGTTCACATATGTTCTATTTTTGCCATGTTTTCTGTTGCTGCTCTGCACTGCGGTGGTTCTGCTCTGTCATTGCTACGCTTTGGGTTCTTTGCTGAGACTTGTGTTCTTGATGCACCTTGGGTGCTCAATGCGCCCTGAGTGATTGATAAGTTGTATCTTTCTTGCTGTGCTTTGGGAGCTCATTGCGCTGATTGTGCTTGGCCCCGTATCGCTGCTTGCAGCTATATTTATTATTATTATTATTATTTTTCTTAATCTTCTTCCCCAATGGGAGTCTATGGCAGCCCTATGAACCGTATATAGGAAAATGATGAAATTTGGCACAGTTGTAGTGGTGGTCATAAATAGTCATTTGGCCAAAAATGGGGTCTCTAGCAGTAACTCTATAGCGCCACCATCATCTCAAAAATTCAATGTTCAAATGGTTATAACTCGTGATCCATTTGCTCTATGAAAATTCTACTTAGTACACGTGATTGCTCTCCTCATGCTTATTGTTTTTAATACCTTACAGTAAGACTCCACCCATTACAGTATCGGCCATTTTGAAATGTCCAGTATTTCGTTTTTTCGCTACTCCTCCTTCAAATTTGGTTCAATTCTTATGAGATTTGGCACATGTGATCTTTGGAGTGAGCCGCATAGAAATGACTGAACAGAATTTTGATATTTTTCTTTATTCAAAAGTAATTAATGCGTGAACTTAACGAGATTGACGCAAAATTGGTTCTGAGGCTGTATCTCGGTCATTCTTTGATCAATCGAGATGAAATTTGGTACGCTTCATGTCGACCATGAAATGGGGGTCCATGCCAAATTTGGTGACAGCGCCACCTATGGGTCATGAGATAGGAAAAAAGGCTATTTTTGCGCATAACTTCTGAATCGTTTGTCAGAAAATTATGATCTTGGTGTCTACGGATTCCTTGGCTCATGCCGCATCTGCCGATATGTATTATGCCGGGATTGACCGAACCGCCTGTCCGCCATTTTGAAATCTGTGATAAATTGCTATAACTTTTCAAGTATCGGATATATCGGCGCAAAAATCGGTAGGGAGCTTCGGCATGACGTCCTGAGGAAATCAGAGAACAGCGCCACCTAGGGGTTGTAAACTATAACAGTTCTTATAGAACTGCTTATAACTTCTGAATTCTTTGTATGGCATGTAAGCTCTTTTCTGCTGCCCCTTGAGCTGTGTCTACTGAGTGGCGCATCTGTTAAGTCGTATGCATTGAGATCCTGAGTTCATGGGTTCGAATCCTGCCTGTGGCAGGTGTTAATTTCTTCTATTAAAGTTTTGTTCTTTCCCACCTATTCTTCTTGACCTGTCTGTAGTTCACATATGTTCTATTTTTGCCATGTTTTCTGTTGCTGCTCTGCACTGCGGTGGTTCTGCTCTGTCATTGCTACGCTTTGGGTTCTTTGCGGCGCCTTGTGTTCTTGATGCACCTTGGGTGCTCAATGCGCCCTGGGTGATTGATACGTTGTATCTTTCTTGCTGTGCTTTGGGTGCTCATTGCGCTGATGGTGCTTGGCCCCGTATCGCTGCTTGCAGCTATATTATTATTATTATTATTTTTCCGCTTCCCCAATGGGAGTCTATGGCAGCCCTATGAACCGTATGTAGGAAAATGATGAAATTTGGCACAGTTGTACTGGTGGTCATAAATAGTTATGTGGCCAAAAATGGGGTCTCTAGCAGTAACTCTATAGCGCCACCATCACCTCAAAATTTCAATGTTCAAATGGTTATAACTGGTGATCCATTCGATCTATGAGAATTCTACTTAGTACACGTGATTGCTCTCATCCCGCTTATTGAATTTGATACTTTACAGTAAGACTCCTCCCATTACAGTAGCGGCCATTTTGAAATGTACAGTATTTCGTTTTTTCGCTACTCCTCCTTCAAATTTGGTTCAATTCTTATGAGATTTGGAACATGTGATCTTTGGAGTGAGCCGCATAGAAATGACTGAACAGAATTTTGATATTTTTCTTTATTCAAAAGTAATTAATGCGTGAACTTAACCAGATTGACCCAAAATTGGTTCTGAAGCTGTATCTCGGTCATTGTTTGATCAATCGAGATGAAATTTGGTACGCTTCATATCGACCATGAAATGGGGGTCCATGCCAAATTTGGTGACAGCGCCACCTATGGGTAATGAGATAGGAAAAAAGGCTATTTTTGCGCATAACTTCTGAATCGTTTGTACGAAAATTATGATCTTGGTGTCTACGGATTCCTTGGCTCATGCCGCATCTGCCGATATGTATTATGCCGGGATTGACCGAACCGCCTGTCCGCCATTTTGAAATCTGTGATAAATTGCTATAACTTTTGAAGTATCGGATATATCGGCGCAAAAATCGGTAGGGAGCTTCGGCATGACGTCCTGAGGAAATCAGAGAACAGCGCCACCTAGGGGTATAAACTATAACAGTTCTTATAGAACTGCTTATAACTTCTGAATTCTTTGTATGGCATGTAAGCTCTTTTCTGCTGCTCCTTGAGCTGTGTCTTCTGAGTGGCGCATCTGTTAAGTCGTTTGCATAGAGATCCTGATTTCATGGGTTCGAATCCCACCTGAGCCAGGTGTTAATTTCTTCTGTTATAGTTTTGTTCTTTCTCACCTATTCTTTTTGACCTGTCTGTAGTTCACATATGTTCTATTTTTGCCATGTTTTCTGGTGCTGCTCTGCACTGCGGTGGTTCTGCTCTGTCATTGCTACGCTTTGGGTTCTTTGCGGCGCTTTGTGTTCTTGATGCACCTTGGGTGCTCAATGCACCCTGGGTCATTGATACGTTGTATGTTTCTTGCTGTGCTTCGGGTGCTCATTGCGCTGATTGTGCTTGGCCCCGTATCGCTGCTTGCAGCTATATTTAGGGGCCAAGCACCTATGGTGCTGTGGCACCTATTGTTTCTGTTAGTATTATTATTATTAGGGGCCAAGCACCTATGGTGCTGTGGCACCTATTGTTTCTGTTAGTATTATTATTATTATTATTATTATTATTATTTTTCTTAATCTTCTTCCCCAATGGGAGTCTATGGCAGCCCTATGAACCGTATATAGGAAAATGATGAAATTTGGCACAGTTGTAGTGGTGGTCATAAATAGTCATTTGGCCAAAAATGGGGTCTCTAGCAGTAACTCTATAGCGCCACCATCATCTCAAAAATTCAATGTTCAAATGGTTATAACTCGTGATCCATTTGCTCTATGAAAATTCTACTTAGTACACGTGATTGCTCTCCTCATGCTTATTGTTTTTAATACCTTACAGTAAGACTCCACCCATTACAGTATCGGCCATTTTGAAATGTCCAGTATTTCGTTTTTTCGCTACTCCTCCTTCAAATTTGGTTCAATTCTTATGAGATTTGGCACATGTGATCTTTGGAGTTAGCCGCATAGAAATGACTGAACAGAATTTTGATATTTTTCTTTATTCAAAAGTAATTAATGCGCGAACTTAACGAGATTGACGCAAAATTGGTTCTGAGGCTGTATCTCGGTCATTCTTTGATCAATCGAGATGAAATTTGGTACGCTTCATGTCGACCATGAAATGGGGGTCCATGCCAAATTTGGTGACAGCGCCACCTATGGGTCATGAGATAGGAAAAACGGCTATTTTTGCGCATACCTTCTGAATCGTTTGTCAGAAAATTATGATCTTGGTGTCTACGGATTCCTTGGCTCATGCCGCATCTGTCGATATGTATTATGCCGCGATTGACCGAACCGCCTGTCCGCCATTTTGAAATCTGTGATAAATTGCTATAACTTTTGAAGTATCGGATATATCGGCGCAAAAATCGGTAGGGAGCTTCGGCATGAAGTCCTGAGGAAATCAGAGAACAGCGCCACCTAGGGTTTATAAACTATAACAGTTCTTATAGAACTGATTATAACTTCTGAATTCTTTGTATGGCATGTAAGCTCTTTTCTGCTGCCCCTTGAGCTGTGTCTACTGAGTGGCGCATCTGTCAAGTCGTATGCATAGAGATCCTGAGTTCTTGGGTTCGAATCCCGCCTGAGGCAGATGTTAGTTTCTTCTATTAAAGTTTTGTTCTTTCCCACCTATTCTTCTTGACCTGTCTGTAGTTCACATATGTTCTATTTTTGCCATGTTTTCTGTTGCTGCTCTGCACTGCGGTGGTTCTGCTCTGTCATTGTTACGCTTTGGGTTCTTTGCTGAGCCTTGTGTTCTTGATGCACCTTGGGTGCTCAATGCGCCCTGGGTGATCGATACGTTGTATCTTTCTTGCTGTGCTTTTGGTGCTCATTGCGCTGATTGTGCTTGGCCCCGTATCGCTGCTTGCAGCTATATTGGTCATTGTTTCTGTTAGTAAATTTTTCTTCTTCCCCAATGGGAGTCTATGGCAGCCCTATGAACCGTATGTAGGAAAATGATGAAAATTGGCACAGTTGTAGTGGAGGTCATAAATAGTAATGTGGCCAAAAATGGGGTCTCTAGCAGTAACTCTATAGCGCCACCATAAGCTCAAAAATGCAATATTCAAATGGTTATAACTGGTGATCCATTAGATCTATGAAAATTCTACTTAGTACACGTGATTGCTCTCCTCATGCTTGTTGTTTTTAATGCCTTACAGTAAAACTCCACCCATTACAGTAGTGGCCATTTTGAAATGTACAGTATTTCGTTTTTTCGCTACTCCTCCTTCAAATTTGGTTCAATTGTTATGAAATTTGACACAGGTGATCTTTGGAGTGAGCCGCACAGAAATGACCGAACAGAATTTTGATATTTATCTTTGTTCAAAAGTAATAAAGGCACAAACTTAACGAGGTTGACACAAAAATGGTTCTGAAGCTGTAGCTCGGTCAATCTTTGATCAATTGAAATGAAATTTGGTACGCTTCATATGGACCATGAACTGGTGGTCCATGCAAAATGTGATGACAGCGCCACCTATGGGTCATGAGATATGAAAGTAGGCTATTTTTGCCCATAACTTCTGCACTGTTTGTCTGATATATATATTCTTTGTGGAATTAGTTTCACTGGTTTATGCCGATCGCAACGATACCTCGTTTGTCATTTTCCAACATTCTTTTCATGTGTTATTGTAAGGCATATGGTAAATTATCTTTTCGCTACTCCTTTTACAAATGTTGTTTATTTTATGCCAGGTTCTGCTCGTATAATGTTTGGAGCAATCCGCACAGAAATGACCGAACAGATTTTTTATATTCTGTTCTCTTTCTTAGAAATATTGCTCCAAAGTTGACCGTGCCTGTGATGTTGTCTATTTGTCATAGTTAATTACGGTATATTACATTTCATAGCGTTTCTGTACAGAATGTTCTTCTTGTCTTCAACCTCACTTGAGCTTGTTGATTCTTATATACATTATATTTCTGTTATATCTGCTCTGCTGTGTCATTTCTGCTTCTGTGGTGATTGGCATTTGTCAATGCTTTCATCTCTGTACACTCTATTCTGCTGCCTCATGAACTGTGTCAACTAAATGGCGTATCGTGTTAGTCACATGCAAAGAGATTCTGAGTTCTTGGGTTCAAATCCCGCCTGGGGCAAGTTTTAATTTGTTCTATTAGAGTTTTGTTCTTTCTCACCTATTCTTCTCGACCTGTCTGTAGTTCACATATGTTCTATTTTCGTCATGTTTTCTGTTGCTGCTGTGCACTGCGGTGGTTCTGATCGGTGATTGCTACGCTTTGGGTACTTGTGTTCTTGATTCACCTTGGGTGTTCAATGCGCATTGGGTCATTGATACCTTCTATGTTGCTTGCTGTGCTTTGGGTGCTCATTGCGCTGAAGGTGCTTGGCCCCGAATCGCTGCTTGCAGCTATATTTATTATTATTATTTTTCCCCAATGGGAGTCTATGGCAGCCCTATGAACCGTACATAGGAAAATGATGAAATTTGGCACAGATGTAGAGGTGGTCATAAATAGTCATGTGACCAAAAATGGGGTCTTTAGCAGTAACTCTATAGCGCCACCAGTAGTCCAAAAAATCAATGTTCAAACTGTTATAATTGGTGAACCATTTGATCTATGAAAATTCTACTTAGTACACGTGATTGCTCTCATCGTGCTTATTGAATTTGATACTTTACAGTAAGACTCCACCCATTACAGTAGCGGCCATTTTGAAATGTACAGTATTTCGTTTTTTCGCTACTCCTCCTTCAAATGCGGTTCAATTCTTATGAGATTTGGCACAGATGATCTTTGGAGTGAGCCGCATAGAAATGACCAAACAGAATTTTGATATTTATCTTTGTTCAAAAGTAATAAATGCGCAAACTTAACGAGGTTGACGCAAAAATGGTTCTGAAGCTGTAGCTCAGTCATTCTTTGATCAATTGAAATGAAATTTGGTGCACTTCATGTGGACCATGAACTTGGGGTCCATGCCAAATTTGGTGACAGCGCCACCTATGGGTCATGAGATAGAAAAATAGGCTATTATTGCTCATAACTTCTGAACTGTTTGTCAAAAAATTATGATCTTGATGTCTATGGATTGCTTACCTCATGCCGCATCTGTCGATGTGAATTATGCCGGGTTTGACCAAACCGCCTGTCCGCCATTTTGAAATTTCAAATAAATTGTTATATTTTTGAACTATTGGACATATCCGCGCAAAAAAATGGTAAGGAGCTTCGACATGATGTCCTGAAGGTACATGGGAAGTCAGAGTACAGCGCCACCTAGGGGTTATAAACTATAACAGTTCTTATTGAACTGCTTATAACTTCTGATTACTTTGTCTGATATTAATTTCTTTGTGAAATTGTATTCACTGTTTTATGCCGATCGCAACGATACCTTGTTTGTCATTTTCCAACATTATGTTCAGGTGTTATTATAAGGCATATGGTAAATGATTTTTTCGCTACTCCTTTTACAAATTTTGTGTATTTTATGTCAGGTTCTGCTCGTATAATGTTTGGAGCAATCCGCACAGATGTGACCGAACAGATTTTTGATATTCTGTTCTCCTTCTTAGAAATACCACTCTAAAGTTTACCGTGCCTGTGACGTTGTCTATTTGTCATAGTAATAAATTAATGTGACTGTATATTACATTGTATAGCATCACTATACATAATGATCTGCTTGTCTTCAATTTCACTTGAACTAATGTACATTGTATTTCTGTTATTTCTACTTCTGCTGTGTCAATTCTGCATCTTTGGTGATTGACATGTTAATCCTTTCAGCTCTCTAATCTCTTGTCTGCTGCCTCATGAACTGTGTAAACTGAGTGGCGCATCTAGTTAACCAATTGCCTTTAGATTCTAAGTTCCTGGGTTCGAATCCCACCTGAGTCATGATGTTCTGTTCTTCCTCATCAATTCTTCTCAACCTGTCTGTAGTTCACATGTGTTCTATTTTTCCATGTTTGCTGTTGTTGCTCTGCATTGTGGTGCTTCTGCTGTGTCTTTCCTGCATCTTTGGTGATTGACATATGTTAACCCTTTCAGCTCTCTAATCTCTTGTCTGCTGCTTCATGAACTGTGTCAACTGAGTGGCGCATCTAGTTAATCATATGCATTGAGATTCTGAGTTCCTGGGTTCAAATCCCACCTGAGTCATGACGTTTTGTTCTTCCTCATCAATTCTTCTCAACCTGTCTGTAGTTCACATGTGTTCTATTTTTCCATGTTTGCTGTTGTTGCTCTGCATTATGGTGGTTCTTGCTGTGCTTTGTGAGCTTGCTGTGCTTTGTGTGCTTGCTGTGCTTTGTGAGCTTGCTATGCTTTGTGTGCTTGCTGTGCTTTGTGAGCTTGCTGTGCTTTGTGTGCCTGCTGTGATTTGTGTAATTGCTGTGCTTGCTGTGCTTTGTGTGCTTGCTGTGCTTTGTGAGCTTGCTGTGCTTTGTGTGCCGGCTGTGATTTGTGTAATTGCTGTGCTTTGTGATCTTGCTATGCTTTGTGTGCTTGTTGTGCTTTTGTGTGCTTGCGGTGCTTTGTGTGCTTGCTGTGCTTTGTGAGCTTGCTGTGCTTTGTGTGCCTGCTGTGATTTGTGTAATTGCTGTGCTTTGTGTGCTTGCTGTGCATTGTGAGCTTGCTGTGCTTTGTGTGCTTGCTGTGCTGTGTGTGCATTGCGCCGAAGGTGCTTGACCCCGTGTTGCTGCTTGCAGCTATATTTAGGGGTCAAGCACCGAAGGTGCTGTGACACCTATTGGAATTGTTAGTATTATTATTAGGGGTCAAGCACCGAAGGTGCTGAGACACCTATTGTTTTTGTTATTATTATTATTATTATTATTATTATTATTATTATTTTTCCCCAATGGGAGTCTATGGCAGCCCTATGAACCGTACATAGGAAAATGATGAAATTTGGCACAGATGTAGAGGTGGTCATAAATAGTCATGTGACCAAAAATGGGGTCTTTAGCAGTAACTCTATAGCGCCACCAGTAGTCCAAAAAATCAATGTTCAAACTGTTATAATTGGTGAACCATTTGATCTATGAAAATTCTACTTAGTACACGTGATTGCTCTCATCGTGCTTATTGAATTTGATACTTTACAGTAAGACTCCACCCATTACAGTAGCGGCCATTTTGAAATGTACAGTATTTCGTTTTTTCGCTACTCCTCCTTCAAATGCGGTTCAATTCTTATGAGATTTGGCACAGATGATCTTTGGAGTGAGCCGCATAGAAATGACCGATCAGAATTTTGATATTGATCTTTGTTCAAAAGTAATTAATGCGCAAACTTAACGAGGTTGACGCAAAAATGGTTCTGAAGCTGTAGCTCAGTCATTCTTTGATCAATTGAAATGAAATTTGGTACACTTCATGTGGACCATGAACTTGGGGTCCATGCCAAATTTGGTGACAGCGCCACCTATGGGTCATGAGATAGAAAAATAGGCTATTATTGCCCATAACTTCTGAACTGTTTGTCAGAAAATTATGATCTTGATGTCTATGGATTGCTTACCTCATGCCGCATCTGTCGATGTGAATTATGCCGGGTTTGACCAAACCGCCTGTCCGCCATTTTGAAATTTCAAATAAATTGTTATATTTTTTGAACTATTGGACATATCCGCGCAAAAAATGGTAAGGAGCTTCGACATGATGTCCTGAAGGTAAATGGGAAGTCAGAGTACAGCGCCACCTAGGGGTGATAAACTATAACAGTTCTTATTGAACTGCTTATAACTTCTGAATACATTGTCTGATATACATTTTCTTTGTGAAATTGTATTCACTGTTTTATGCCGATCGCAACGATACCTTGTTTATCATTTTCCAACATTATGTTCAGGTTTTATTGTAAGGCATATGGTAAATGATTTTTTCGCTACTCCTTTTACAAATTTTGTGTATTTTATGTCAGGTTCTGCTCGTATAATGTTTGGAGCAATCCGCACAGATGTGACCGAACAGATTTTTAATATTCTGTTCTCTTTCTTAGAAATACCACTCTAAAGTTTACCGTGCCTGTGACGTTGTCTATTTGTCATAGTAATAAATTAATGTGACTGTATATTACATTGTATAGCATCACTATACATAATGGTCTGCTTGTCTTCAATTTCACTTGAACTCATGTACATTGTATTTCTGTTATTTCTACTTCTGCTGTGTCAATTCTGCATCTTTGGTGATTGACATGTTAATCCTTTCAGCTCTCTAATCTCTTGTCTGCTGCCTCATGAACTGTGTCAACTGAGTGGCGCATCTAGTTAAACCACATGCATTGAGATTCTGAGTTTCTGGGTTCGAATCCCACCTGAGTCATGACGTTTTGTTCTTCCTCATCAATTCTTCTCAACCTGTCTGTAGTTCACATGTGTTCTATTTTTCCATGTGTGCTGTTGTTGCTCTGCATTGTGGTGCTTCTGCTGTGTCTTTCCTGCATCTTTGGTGATTGACATATGTCAATCCTTTCAGCTCTCTAATCTCTTGTCTGCTGCCTCATGAACTGTGTCAACTGAGTGGCGCATCTAGTTAAACCACATGCATTGAGATTCTGAGTTCCTGGGTTCAAATCCCACCTGAGTCATGACGTTTTGTTCTTCCTCATCAATTCTTCTCAACCTGTCTGTAGTTCACATGTGTTCTATTTTTCCATGTTTGCTGTTGTTGCTCTGCATTGTGCTGGTTGTTGCTGTGCTTTGTGTGCTTGCTGTGCTTTGTGTGCTTGCTGTGCTTTGTGTGCTTGCTGTGCTTTGTGTGCTTGCTGTGCTTTGTGAGCTTGCTGTTCTTTGTGTGCTGGTTGTGCTTTGTGAGCTTGCTGTGCTTTGTGTGCTTTGTGAGCTTGCTATGCTTTGTGTGCTCGCTGTGCTTTGTGTGCTTGCTATGCTTTGTGAGCTTGCTGTGCTTTGTGTGCCTGCTGTGATTTGTGTACTTGCTGTGCTTTGTGTGCTTGCTGTGCTTTGTGTGCTTGCTGTGCATTGTGAGCTTGCTGTGCTTTGTGTGCTTGCTGTGCTTTGTGTGCATTGCGCAGAAGGTGCTTGACCCCGTGTTGCTGCTTGCAGCTATATTTATTATTATTATTATTATTATTATTTTTCCCCAATGGGAGTCTATGGCAGCCCTATGAACCGTACATAGGAAAATGATGAAATTTGGCACAGTTGTAGAGGTGGTCATAAATAGTCATGTGACCAAAAATGGGGTCTTTAGCAGTAACTCTATAGCGCCACCAGTAGTCCAAAAAATCAATGTTCGAACTGTTATAACTAATGATACATTTGAACTATGAAAATTCTACTTAGTACACGTGATTGCTCTCATCGTGCTTATTGAATTTGATACTTTACAGTAAGACTCCACCCATTACAGTAGCGGCCATTTTGAAATGTACAGTATTTCGTTTTTTCGCTACTCCTCCTTAAAATGCGGTTCAATTCTTATGAGATTTGGCACAGATGATCTTTGGAGTGAGCTGCATAGAAATGACCGAACAGAATTTTGATATTGATCTTTGTTCAAAAGTAATAAATGCGCAAACTTAACGAGGTTGACGCAAAAATGGTTCTGAAGCTGTATCTCAGTCATTCTTTGATCAATTGAAATGAAATTTGGTACACTTCATGTGGACCATGAACTTGGGGTCCATGCCAAATTTGGTGACAGCGCCACCTATGGGTCATGAGATAGAAAAATAGGCTATTATTGCCCATAACTTCTGAACTGTTTGTCAGAAAATTATGATCTTGATGTCTATGGATTGCTTACCTCATGCCGCATCTGTCGATGTGAATTATGCCGGGTTTGACCAAACCGCCTGTCCGCCATTTTGAAATTTCAAATAAATTGTTATATTTTTTGAACTATTGGACATATCCGCGCAAAAAATGGTAAGGAGCTTCGACATGATGTCCTGAAGGTACATGGGAAGTCAGAGTACAGCGCCACCTAGGGGTTATAAACTATAACAGTTCTTATTGAACTGCTTATAACTTCTGAATACATTGTCTGATATACATTTTCTTTGTGAAATTGTATTCACTGTTTTATGCCGATTGCAACGATGCCTTGTTTGTCATTTTCCAACATTATGTTCAGGTGTTATTGTAAGGCATATGGTAAATGATTTTTTCGCTACTCCTTTTACAAATTTTGTGTATTTTATGTCAGGTTCTGCTCGTATAATGTTTGGAGCAATCCGCACAGATGTGACCGAACAGATTTTTGATATTCTGTTCTCTTTCTTAGAAACACCACTCTAAAGTTTACCGTGCCTGTGACATTGTCTATTTGTCATAGTAATAAATTAATGTGACTGTATATTACATTGTATAGCATCACTATACATAATGATCTGCTTGTCTTCAATTTTACTTGAACTAATGTACATTGTATTTCTGTTATTTCTACTTCTGCTGTGTCAATTCTGCATCTTTGGTGATTGACATGTTAATCCTTTCAGCTCTCTAATCTCTTGTCTGCTGCCTCATGGACTGTGTAAACTGAGTGGCGCATCTAGTTAACCAATTGCATTTAGATTCTAAGTTCCTGGGTTCGAATCCCACCTGAGTCATGATGTTTTGTTCTTCCTCATCAATTCTTCTCAACCTGTCTGTAGTTCACATGTGTTCTATTTTTCCATGTTTGCTGTTGTTGCTCTGCATTATGGTGGTTCTTGCTGTGCTTTGTGAGCTTGCTGTGCTTTGTGTGCTTGCTGTGCTTTGTGAGCTTGCTATGCTTTGTGTGCTTGCTGTGCTTTGTGTGCTTTGTGAGCTTGCTGTGCTTTGTGTGCCTGCTGTGATTTGTGTAATTGCTGTGCTTGCTGTGCTTTGTGTGCTTGCTGTGCTTTGTGTGCTTGCTGTGCTTTGTGAGCTTGCTGTGCTTTGTGTGCCGGCTGTGCTTTGTGTAATTGCTGTGCTTTGTGATCTTGCTATGCTTTGTGTGCTTGTTGTGCTTTTGTGTGCTTGCGGTGCTTTGTGTGCTTGCTGTGCTTTGTGAGCTTGCTGTGCTTTGTGTGCCTGCTGTGATTTGTGTAATTGCTGTGCTTTGTGTGCTTGCTGTGCATTGTGAGCTTGCTGTGCTTTGTGTGCTTGCTGTGCTTTGTGTGCTTGCTGTGCTTTGTGAGCTTGCTGTGCTTTGTGTGCCTGCTGTGATTTGTGTAATTGCTGTGCTTTGTGTGCTTGCTGTGCATTGTGAGCTTGCTGTGCTTTGTGTGCTTGCTGTGCTGTGTGTGCATTGCGCCGAAGGTGCTTGACCCCGTGTTGCTGCTTGCAGCTATATTTAGGGGTCAAGCACCGAAGGTGCTGAGACACCTATTGTTTTTGTTAGTATTATTATTATTATTAGGGGTCAAGCACCGAAGGTGCTGAGACACCTATTGTTTTTGTTAGTATTATTATTAGGGGTCAAGCACCGAAGGTGCTGAGACACCTATTGGAATTGTACTTTTTTCTTCTTCTTAGCCATTGGTGTCTATGGCAGCCCTATGAACCGTATGTAGGAAAATGATGAAATTTGGCACAGTTGTAGTGGAGGTCATAAATAGTCAGGTGGTCAAAAATGGGGTCTCTAGTGGTAACTCTATAGCGCCACCAGCAGTGCAAAAATTCAATGTTCAAATGGTTATAACTGCAGATCCGTTTGATCTATGAAAATTCTACTTAGTACACGTGATTGCTCTCCTCATGCTTATTGTTTTTAATACCTTACAGTAAGACTCCACCCATTACAGTAGCAGCCATTTTTAAATGTACAGTATTTAGTTTTTTCGCTACTCCTCCTTCAAATTTGGGGCAATTGTTATGAAATTTGTCACAGGTGATCTTTGTAGTGAGCCGCACAGAAATGACCGAACAGAATTTTGATATTTAACTTTTTTCAAAAGTAATAAATGCGCAAACTTAACGAGGTTGACGCAAAAATGGTTCTGAAGCTGTACCTCGGTCATTCTTTGATCAATTGAAATGAATTTTGGTACACTTAATGTGGACCATGAACTTGAGGTTCATGCCAAATTTGGTGACAGCGCCACCTATGGGTCATGAGATATGAAAATAGGCTATTTTTGCCCATAACTTCTTAACTGTTTGTCAGAAAATTATGGTCTTGATGTCTATGGATTGCTTACATCATGCCACATCTGTCGATGTGTATTATGCCGGGTTTGACCGAACCGCCTGTCCGCCATTTTGAAATTTCACATAATTTGTTATATTTTTTGAACTATTGGACATATCCGCGCAAAAATTAGTAAGGAGCTTCGACATGATGTCCTGAAGGTACCTGGGAAGTCAGAGTACAGCGCCACCTAGGGGTTATAAACTATAACAGTTCTTATGGAACTGCTTATAACTTCTGAATACTTTGTATGATATTAATTTCTTTGTGAAATTGTATTCACTGGTTTATGCCGATTGCCACGATACCTCATTTGTCATTTTCCAACATTCTATTCATGTGTTATTGTAAGGCATATGGTAAATGATCTTTTCGCTACTCCTTTTACAAATTTTGTTTATTTTATGCCAGGTTCTGCTGGTATAATGTTTGGACCAATCCGCACAGGAATGACTGAACAGATTTTTCTGGCACCTAGGCAGTTTTTTGAGAAATACCTCTGTAAAGTTGATCGTGCCTGTGATGTTGTCTATTTGTCATAGTTAATTACTGTATATTACATTTTATAGCGTTGCTCTACAGAATGTTTTTCTTGTCTTCAATCTCACTTGACCTTTTTGATTCTTATATACATTGTATTTCTGTTATTTCTGCTCTGTGGTTTCATTTCTACATCTTTGGTAATTGGCATATATCAATCCTGCATCTCTGTAATCTCTTTTCTGCTGTCCCTTGAACTGTGTCAACTGAGTGGCGTGGCGAGTAAGGCAACCGCATAGAGATTCTGAGTTCTTGGGTTCGAATCCCACCTGAGTCATGATGTTTTAACAATAATAATAATATGTTTATTTTTTATAGCGCCTTTCAAGAACCCAAGGTCGCTTCACAATGTGGGCCGAATACAAATAATAGGACAAATATACAGGCCAATTGCTTATTATGACAGACAAACAAGCAGCAGGCAGATGGTGACAAGCGAACACTGATCAACATAAATCAAGGAAAGCAAGTAACATATAACCAGACATACATTTTGATTTTTTTTTTGATTTTGTTCTTCCTCATCAATTCTTCTCAACCTGTCTGTAGTTCACATGTGTTCTATTTTTCCATGTTTGCTGTTGTTGCTCTGCATTGTGGTGCTTCTGCTGTGTCTTTCCTGCATCTTTGGTGATTGACATATGTTAATCCTTTCAGCTCTCTAATCTCTTGTCTGCTGCCTCATGAACTGTGTCAACTGAGTGGTGCATCTAGTTAACCAGATCCATTGAGATTCCGAGTTCCTGGGTTCGAATCCCACCTGAGTCATGACATTTTGTTCTTCCTCATCAATTCTTCTCAACCTGTCTGTAGTTCACATGTGTTCTATTTTTCCATGTCTGCTGTTGTTGCTCTGCATTGTGGTGGTTCTTGCTGTGCTTTGTGTGCTTGCTGTGCTTTGGGAGTTTGCTGTGCTTTGTGTGCTGGTTGTGCTTTGTGAGCTTGCTGTGCTTTGTGAGCTTGCTGTGCTTTGTGTGCCTGCTGTGCTTTGTGTGCTTGCTGTGCTTTGTGTGCTTGCTGTGCTTTTTGTGCTTGCTGTGCTTTGTGTGCTTGCTGTGCATTGTGAGCTTGCTGTACTTTGTGTGCTTGCTGTGCTTTGTGTGCATTGCGCCGAAGGTGCTTGACCCCGTGTTGCTGCTTGCAGCTATATTTATTATTATTCTGCTTCCTCTTCTTAGCCATTGGTGTCTATGGCAGCCCTATGAACCGTACATAGGAAAATGATGAAATTTGGCACAGTTGTAGAGGTGGTCCTGAAAAGTCAAGTGACCAAAAATGGGGTCTCTAGAAGTAACTCTATAGCGCCACCATCAGCTCAAAAATTCAATGTTCAAATGGTTATAACTGCTGATCCGCTTGATCTATGAAAATTCTACTTAGTACACGTGATTGCTCTCCTCATGCTTGTTGTTTTTAATACCTTACAGTAAAACTCCACCCATTACAGTAGCTGCCATTTTGAAATGTACAGTATTCCGTTTTTTCGCTACTCCTCCTTCAAATGTGGTTCAATTCTTATGAGATTTGGCACAGATGATCTTTGGAGTAAGCTGCATATAAATGACCGAACAGTATTTTGATTTTTATCTTTGTTCAAAAATAATAAATGCGCAAACTTAACGAGGTTGACACAAAAATGGTTCTGAAGCTGTAGCTCAGTCATTCTTTGATCAATTGACATGAAATTTTGTACACTTCATGTGGACCATGAACATGGGGTCCATGCCAAATTTGCTGACAGCGCCACCTATGGGTCATGAGATAATAAAATAGGCTATTTTTGCCCATAACTTCTAAACTGTTTGTCAGAAAATTATGATCTTGATGTCTATGGATTGCTTACCTCATGCCGCATCTGTTGATGTGTATTATGCCGGGTTTGACCGAACCGCATGTCCGCCATTTTGAAATTTCACATAATATGTTATATTTTTTTAACTATTGGACATATCCGCACAAAAAATAGAAAGGAGCTTCGACATGATGTCCTGAAGGTACCTGGGAAGTCAGAGTACAGCGCCACCTAGGGGTTATAAACTATAACAGTTCTTATGGAACTGCTTATAACTTTTGAATACTTTGTCTGATATTATATTTTTGCCATCTTTACTCTTGTTGCTCCGCACTGCAGTGGTTCTGCTCTGCATTTGCTTTGCTTCGGGTTCGGGCTCTGTATTGCGGGCTTTCTGCGCTTTGCGCATTTGCTGCGTCGTGCGGTTTTTGCTGTGCTTTGGGTGCTCATTGCGCTGAAGGTGCTTGACCCCGTATCGCTGCTTGCAGCTATATTTAGGGGTCAAGCACCGAAGGTGCTGAGACACCTATTGGAATTGTCAGTATTATTATTATTATTTTTCCGCAATGGGAGTCTATGGCAGCCCTATGAACCGTACATAGGAAAATGATGAAATTTTGCACAGTTGTAGAGGTGGTACTGAAAAGTCAAGTGACCAAAAATGGGGTCTCTAGCACTAACTCTATAGCGCCACCAGCAGTGCAAAAATTCAATGTTCAAATGGTTATAACTGGTGATCCGCTTGATCTATAAAAATTCTACTTAGTACACGTGATTGCTCTCATCCCACTTATTGAATTTGATACTTTACAGTAAAACTCCACCCATTACAGTAGCGGCCATTTTGAAATGTACAGTATTTCGTTTTTTCGCTACTCCTCCTTCAAATGTGGTTCAATTCTTATCAGATTTGGCACAGATGATCTTTGGAGTGAGCTGCACAGAAATGACCGAACAGAATTTTGATATTTATCTTTGTTCAAAAGTAGTAAATGCGCAAAGTTAACGAGGTTGACGCAAAAATGGTTCTGAAGCTGTAGCTCAGTCATTCTTTGATCAATTCAAATGAAATTTGGTACACTTCATGTGGACCATGAACTTGGGGTCCATGCCAAATTTGGTGACAGCGCCACCTATGGGTCATGAGATAATAAAATAGGCTATTTTTGCCCATAACTTCTGAACTGTTTGTCAGAAAATTATGATCTTGATGTCTATGGATTGCTTACCTCATGCCGCATCTGTCGATGTGTATTATGCCGGGTTTGACCGAACCGCCTGTCCGCCATTTTGAAATTTCACATAATTTGTTATATTTTTTTAACTATTGGACATATCCGCGCAAAAATTAGTAAGGAGCTTCGACATGATGTCCTGAAGGTACCTGGGAAGTCAGAGTACAGCGCCACCTAGGGGTTATAAACTATAACAGTTCTTATGGAACTGCTTATAACTTCTGAATACTTTGTCTGATATGAATTTCTTTGTGAAATTGTATTCACTGGTTTATGCCGATTGCAACGATACCTCGTTTGTCATTTTCCAACATTCTGTTCATGTGTTATTGTAAAGCATTTGGAACATGATTTTTCCGCTACTCCTTTTACAAATTGTGTTTATTTTATGCCAGGTACTGCTCGTATAATGTTTGGAGCAATCCGCACAGAAATGACCGAACAGATTTTTGATATTCTGTTCTCTTTCTTAGAAATACCACTCCAAAGTTGACTGTGCCTGTGCCGTTGTCTATTTGTCATAGTAAATTAATGTGACTGTATGTTACATTGTATAGCATTACTATACAGAATGATCTTCTTGTCTTCAATCTCACTTGATCTTTTTGATTCTCATATACATTGTATTTCTGTTAGTTCTGCTCTGCACTGTCAGTTCTGCATCTGTGTTGATTGGCATATGTCAATCCTTGCAGCACCTAAGCTGTTTTTTGCTGCCCTTTGGGCTGTGTTAACTGAGTTGCGCATCTGGTTAACCAGATGCTATGAGATCCTGAGGTCATGGGTTCGAATCCCATGTACAGTGATATTTTGTCTTAACTTTTTTCTCACTTAAGTTTATTGATTTTCATACAATACATTGTATTTCAGTTATTTGTGCTCTCTGTTGTCATTTCTGCACTTTTGGTAATTGCTGGATATCAATGTTTACAGCTCTATATCTCTATTCTATAGGTTGGACACACCAAGTCAGTGGTTTAGTCGTTTACTCAGTGGCGTATGCGGCAACTGCTGTGCCTTGGGAACCTGAGTTCATGGGTTCGAATCCCATGTGCAGTGGTTTTTGTCTTAACTTTTTTTTCTCACTTAAGTTTTGTGATTTTCATACAATACATTGTATTTCAGTTATTTGTGCTCTCTGTTGTCATTTCTGCACTTTTGGTAATTGCTGGATATCAATGTTTACAGCTCTATATCTCTATTCTATAGCTTGGACACACCTAGTCAGTGGTTTAATCGTTTACTCAGTGGCGTATGCGGTAACTGCTGTGCTTTGGGAACCTGAGTTCATGGGTTCAAACCCATGTGCAGTGGTTTATGTCTTAACTTTTTTTTCTCACTTAAGTTTTGTGATTTCCATACAATACATTGTATTTTAGTTATTTGTGCTCTTTGTTGTCATTTCTGCACTTTTGGTAATTGCTGGATATCAATGTTTACAGCTCTATATCTCTATTCTATAGCTTGGACACACCAACTCAGTGGTTTAACCGTTTACTCAGTGGCGCATGCGTTAACTGCTATGCTTTGGGAACCTGAGGTCATGGGTTCGAATCCCAGCTCTCACTTTCACTTATTGAGATTTCCTTTTGCGTTTCCTTTAACACGTTCTTCTCGACCTGTCTGGTTTTCCACACGTGTTATATTTTTGCCATCTTTACTGTTGTTGCTCCGCACTGCAGTGATCCTGCTCTGCATTTGCTTTGCTTCGGGTTCGGGCTCTGTATTGCGTGCTTTCTGCGCTTTGCACATTTGCTGCGTCGTGTGGTTTTTGCTGTGCTTTGGGTGCTCATTGCGCTGAAGGTGCTTGACCCCGCAATTGCTGCTTGCAGCTATATTTAGGGGTCAAGCACCGAAGGTGCTGTGACACCTATTGGAATTGTTAGTATTATTATTATTATTCTGCGTCTTCTTCTTCTTAGCCATAGGCGTCTATGGCAGCCCTATGAACCGTACATAGGAAAATGATGAAATTTGGCACAGTTGTAGTGGTGGTCTTAAAAAGTCATGTGACCAAAAATGGGGTCTCTAGTACTAACTCTATAGCGCCACCAGCAGTGCAAAAATTCAATGTTCAAATGGTTATAACTGCTGATCCGCTTGATCTATGAAAATTCTACTTAGTACACATGATTGCTCTCCTCACGCTTGTTGTTTTTAATACCTTACAGTAAAACTCCACCCATTACAGTAGTGGCCATTTTGAAATGTACAGTATTCCGTTTATTTGCTACTCCTCCTTCAAATTTCGTTCAATTGTTATGAAATTTGGCACAGGTGAACTTTGGAGTGAGCCGCACAGAAATGACCGAACAGAATTTTGATATTTATCTTTGTTCAAAAGTAATAAATGTGCAAACTTAACGAGGTTGACGCAAAAATGGTTCTGAAGCTGTAGCTCGGTCATTCTTTGATCATTTGAAATGAAATTTGGTACACTTCATGTGGACCATGAACTTGGGGTTCATGCCAAATTTGGTGACAGCGCCACCTATGGGTCATGAGCTATGAAAATAGGCTATTTTTGCCCATAACTTCTGAACTGTTTGTCAGAAAATTATGATCTTGATGTCTATGGATTGCTTACCTCATGCCGCATCTGTCGATGTGTATTATGCCGGGTTTGACCGAACCGCCTGTCCGCCATTTTGAAATTTCACATAATTTGTTATATTTTTTTAACTATTGGACATATCCGCGCAAAAATTAGTAAGGAGTTTCGACATGATGTCCTGCAGTTACCTGGGAAGTCAGAGTACAGCGCCACCTAGGGGTTATAAACTATAACAGTTCTTATGGAACTGCTTATAACTTCTGAATTCTTTGTATGGCATGTAAGCTCTTTTCTGCTGCCCTTTGAGCTGTGTTAACTGAGTTGCGCATCTGGTTAACCACATAGCATGAGATTCTGAGGTCATGCGTTCGAATCCCATGTGCAGTGATATTTTGCCTCAACTTTTTTCTCACTTAAGTTTTGTTATTTTCATACTATACATTGTATTTCAGTTATTTGTGCTCTCTGTTGTCATTTCTGCACGTTTGGTAATTGCTGGATATCAATGTTTACAGCTCTAAATCTCTATTCCATAGCTTGGACACACCAACTCAGTGGTTTAATCGTTTACTCAGTGGCGCATGCGGTAAGTGCTGTGCTTTGGGAGCCTGAAGTCATGGGTTCGAATCCCAGCTCTTACTTTCACTTATTGAGATTTCCTTTTGCGTTTCCTTTAACACGTTCTTCTCGAACTGTCTGGTTTTCCACACGTGTTATATTTTTGCCATCTTTACTGTTGTCGCTCCGCACTGTAGTGGTCCTGCTCTGCATTTGCTTTGCTTCGGGTTCGGCCTCTGTATTGCGCGCTTTCTGCGCTTTGCACATTTGCTGCGTTGTGTGGTTTTTGCTGTGCTTTGGGTGCTCATTGCGCTGAAGGTGCTTGGCCCCGCAATTGCTGCTTGCAGCTATATTTAGGGGTCAAGCACCGAAGGTGCTGTGACACCTATTGGAATTGTTAGTATTATTAGGGGTCAAGCACCGAAGGTGCTGAGACACCTATTGGAATTGTACTTTTTTCTTCTTCTTAGCCATTGGTGTCTATGGCAGCCCTATGAACCGTATGTAGGAAAATGATGAAATTTGGCACAGTTGTAGTGGAGGTCATAAATAGTCAGGTGGTCAAAAATGGGGTCTCTAGCGGTAACTCTATAGCGCCACCAGCAGTGCAAAAATTCAATGTTCAAATGGTTATAACTGCAGATCCGTTTGATCTATGAAAATTCTACTTAGTACACGTGATTGCTCTCCTCATGCTTATTGTTTTTAATACCTTACAGTAAGACTCCACCCATTACAGTAGCAGCCATTTTGAAATGTACAGTATTTAGTTTTTTCGCTACTCCTCCTTCAAATTTGGGGCAATTGTTATGAAATTTGTCACAGGTGATCTTTGTAGTGAGCCGCACAGAAATGACCGAACAGAATTTTGATATTTAACTTTTTTCAAAAGTAATAAATGCGCAAACTTAACAAGGTTGACGCAAAAATGGTTCTGAAGCTGTACCTCGGTCATTCTTTGATCAATTGAAATGAAATTTGGTACACTTAATGTGGACCATGAACTTGGGGTTCATGCCAAATTTGGTGACAGCGCCACCTATGGGTCATGAGATATGAAAATAGGCTATTTTTGCCCATAACTTCTTAACTGTTTGTCAGAAAATTATGGTCTTGATGTCTATGGATTGCTTACATCATGCCGCATCTGTCGATGTGTATTATGCCGGGTTTGACCGAACCGCCTGTCCGCCATTTTGAAATTTCACATAATTTGTTATATTTTTTGAACTATTGGACATATCCGCGCAAAAATTAATAAGGAGCTTCGACATGATGTCCTGAAGGTACCTGGGAAGTCAGAGTACAGCGCCACCTAGGATTTATAAACTATAACAGTTCTTATGGAACTGCTTATAACTTCTGAATACTTTGTCTGATATTAATTTCTTTGTGAAATTGTATTCACTGGTTTATGCCGATTGCAACGATACCTCATTTGTCATTTTCCAACATTCTATTCATGTGTTATTGTAAAGCATATGGTAAATGATCTTTTCGCTACTCCTTTTACAAATTTTGTTTATTTTATGCCAGGTTCTGGTGGTATAATGTTTGGAGCAATCCACACAGGAATGACTGAACAGATTTTTCTGGCACCTAGGCAGTTTTTTGAGAAATACCTCTGTAAAGTTGATCGTGCCTGTGATGTTGTCTATTTGTCATAGTTAATTACTGTATATTACATTTTATAGCGTTGCTCTACAGAATGTTTTTCTTGTCTTCAATCTCACTTGACCTTTTTGATTCTTATATACATTGTATTTCTGTTATTTCTGCTCTGTGGTGTCATTTATACATCTTTGGTAATTGGCATATATCAATCCTGCATCTCTGTAATCTCTTTTCTGCTGTCCCTTGAACTGTGTCAACTGAGTGGCGTGGTGAGTAAGGCAACCGCATAGAGATTCAGAGTTCTTGGGTTCGAATCCCACCTGAGTCATGATGTTTTGTTCTTCCTCATCAATTCTTCTCAACCGGTCTGTAGTTCAAATTTATACATCTTTGCTAATTGGCATATATCAATCCTGCATCTCTGTAATCTCTTTTCTGCTGTCCCTTGAACTGTGTCAACTGAGTGGCGTGGCGAGTAAGGCAACCGCGTAGAGATTCTGAGTTCTTGGGTTTGAATCCCACCTGAGTCATGATGTTTTGTTCTTCCTCATCAATTCTTCTCAACCTGTCTGTAGTTCACATGTGTTCTATTTTTCCATGTTTGCTGTTGTTGCTCTGCATTGTGGTGCTTCTGCTGTGTCTTTCCTGCATCTTTGGTGATTGACATATGTTAATCCTTTCAGCTCTCTAATCTCTTGTCTGCTGCCTCATGAACTGTGTCAACTGAGTGGCGCATCTAGTTAACCAGATCCATTGAGATTCTGAGTTCCTGGGTTCGAATCCCACCTGAGTCATGACGTTTTGTTCTTCCTCATCAATTCTTCTCAACCTGTCTGTAGTTCACATGTGTTCTATTTTTCCATGTCTGCTGTTGTTGCTCTGCATTGTGGTGGTTCTTGCTGTGCTTTGTGTGCTTGCTGTGCTTTGTGTGCTTGCTGTGCTTTGGGAGTTTGCTGTGCTTTGTGTGCTGGTTGTGCTTTGTGAGCTTGCTGTGCTTTGTGAGCTTGCTGTGCTTTGTGTGCCTGCTGTGATTTGTGTGCTTGCTGTGCTTTGTGTGCTTGCTGTGCTTTTTGTGCTTGCTGTGCTTTGTGTGCTTGCTGTGCATTGTGAGCTTGCTGTGCTTTGTGTGCTTGCTGTGCTTTGTGTGCATTGCGCCGAAGGTGCTTGACCCCGTGTTGCTGCTTGCAGCTATATTTAGGGGTCAAGCACCGAAGGTGCTGTGACACCTATTGGAATTGTTAGTATTATTATTATTATTCTGCGTCTTCTTCTTCTTAGCCATAGGCGTCTATGGCAGCCCTATGAACCGTACATAGGAAAATGATGAAATTTGGCACAGTTGTAGTGGTGGTCCTAAAAAGTCAAGTGACCAAAAATGGGGTCTCTAGCACTAACTCTATAGCGCCACCAGCAGTGCAAAAATTCAATGTTCAAATGGTTATAACTGCTGATCCGCTTGATCTATGAAAATTCTACTTAGTACACGTGATTGCTCTCCTCATGCTTGTTGTTTTTAATACCTTACAGTAAAACTCCACCCATTACAGTAGTGGCCATTTCGAAATCTACAGTATTCCATTTATTCGCTACTCCTCCTTCAAATTTTGTTCAATTATTATGAAATTTGGCACAGGTGATCTTTGGAGTGAGCCGCACAGAAATGACTGAACAGAATTTTGATATTTATCTTTGTTCAAAAGTAATAAATGCGCAAACTTAACGAGGTTGACATAAAAATGGTTCTGAAGCTGTAGCTCGGCCATTCTTTGATCAATTGAAATTAAATTTGGTACACTTCATGTGGACCATGAACTTGGGGTTCATGCCAAATTTGGTCACAGCGCCACCTATGGGTCATGAGATATGAAAATAGGCTATTTTTGCCCATAACTTCTGAACTGTTTGTCAGAAAATTATGATCTTGATGTCTATGGATTGCTTACCTCATGCCGCATCTGCCGATGTGTATTATGCCGGGTTTGACCGAACCTCCTGTCCGCCATTTTGAAATTTCAGATAATTTGTTATATTTTTTTAACTATTGGACATATCCGCGCAAAAATTAGTAAGGAGCTTCGACATGATGTCCTGAAGGTACCTGGGAAGTCAGAGTACAGCGCCACCTAGGGGTTATAAACTATAACAGTTCTTATGGAACTGCTTATAACTTCTGAATACTTTGTCTGATATTAATTTCTTTGTGAAATTGTATTCACTGGTTTATGCCGATTGCAACGATACCTCGTTTGTCATTTTCCAACATTCTGTTCATGTGTTATTGTAAAGCATATGGTAGATGATTTTTTCGCTACTCCTTTTACAAATGTTGTTTATTTTATGCCAGGTACTGCTCGTATAATGTTTGGAGCAATCCACACAGAAATGACCGAACAGATTTTTGATATTCTGTTCTCTTTCTTAGAAATACCACTCCAAAGTTGACCGTGCCTGTGACATTGTCTATTTGTCATAGTAAATTAATGTGACTGTATATTACATTGTATAGCATTACTATACAGAATGATCTTCTTGTCTTCAATCTCACTTGAGCTTTTTGATTCTCATATACATGTTTGTTCTGCTCTGCACTGTCAGTTCTGCATCTGTGTTGATTGACACATGTCAATCCTTGCAGTACCTAAGCTGTTTTTTTGCTGCCCTTTGAGCTGTGTTAACTGAGTTGTGCATCTGGTTAACCACATGCCATGAGATTCTGAGGTCATGGGTTCGAATCCCATGTGCAGTGATATTTTGTCTTAACTTTTTTCTCACTTAAGTTTTGTGAATCTCATACTATAGATTGTATTTCAGTTATTTGTGCTCTCTGTTGTCATTCCTGCGCTTTTGGTAATTGCTGGATATCAATGTTTACAGCTCTAAATCTCTATTCTATAGCTTGGACACACCAACTCGGTGGTTTAATTGGTTACTCAGTGGCGCATGCGGTAACTGCTGTGCTTTGGGAACCTGAGGTCATGGGTTCGAATCCCAGCTCTTACTTTCACTTATTGAGATTTCCTTTTGTGTTCACTTTAACACGTTCTTCTCGACCTGTCTGGTTTTCCACACGTGTTATATTTTTGCCATCTTTACTGTTGTTGCTCCGCACTGCAGTGGTTCTGCTCTGCATTTGCTTTGCTTCGGGTTCGGGCTCTGTATTGCGCGCTTTCTGTGCTTTGCGCATTTGCTGCGTCGTGTGGTTTTTGCTGTGCTTTGGGTGCTCATTGCGCTGAAGGTGCTTGACCCCGCAATTGCTGCTTGCAGCTATATTGGTCATTGTTTCTGTTAGTAAATTTTTCTTCTTCCCCAATGGGAGTCTATGGCAGCCCTATGAACCGTATGTAGGAAAATGATGAAATTTGGTACAATTGTAGTGGTGGTCATACATAGTCATGTGGCCAAAAATGGGGTCTCTAGCAATAACTCTATAGCGCCACCATTAGCTCAAAAATTCAATGTTCAAATGGTTATAACTGGTGATCCATTAGATCTATGAAAATTCTACTTCGTACACGTGATTGCTCTCATCCCGCTTATTGAATTTGATACTTTACAGTAAGACTCCTCCCATTACAGTATCGGCCATTTTGAAATGTACAGTATTTCGTTTTTTCGCTACTCCTCTTTCAAATTTGTTTAAATTCTTATGAGATTTGGCACAGGTGATCTTTGGAGTGAGCCGCATAGAAATGACCGAACAGAATTTTGATATTTTTCTTTATTCAAAAGTAATTAATGCATGAACTTAACGAGATTATTGCAAAATTGGTTCTGAAGCTGTATCTCGGTCATTCTTTGATCAATCGAGATGAAATTTGGTACACTTCATGTCGACCATGAAATGGGGGTCCATGCTAAATTTGGTGACAGCGCCACCTATGGGTCATGAGATAGGAAAAAGGGCTATTTTTGTGCATAACTTCTAAAACCGTTTGTCAGAAAATTATGATCTTGGTGTCTACGTATTCCTTGGCTCATGCCGCATCTGTCGATATGTATTATGCCGGGTTTGACCGAACCGCCTGTCCGCCATTTTGAAATTTGTGTTAAATTGCTATAACTTTTGAAGTATCGGATATATTGGCAAAAAAATCGATAGGGAGCTTCGGCAAGATGTCCTGAGGGTACCTGGGAAATCACAGTACAGCGCCACCTATGGGTTATAAACTATAGCAGTTCTTATGGAAATGCTTATTACTTCTGAATTCTTTGTATGGCATGTCAGCTTTTTTCTGCTGCCACTTGAGCTGTGTCTACCGAGTGGCGCATCTGTTAAGTCGTATGCATAGAGATCCTGAGTTCATGGGTTTGTATCCCGTCTGACGCAGGTGCTAATTTCTTCTATTAAAGTTTTGTTCTTTCTCACCTATTCTTCTTTACCTGTCTGTAGTTCACATATGTTCTATTTTTGCTATGTTTTCTGTTGCTGCTCTGCACTGTGGTGGTTCTGCTCTGTCATTGCTACGCTTTGGGTTCTTTGCGGTGCCTTGTGTTCTTGATGCACCTTGGGTGCTCAATGCGCCCTGGGTGATTGATACATTGTATCTTGCTTGCTGTGCTTTGGGTGCTCATTGCGCTGATGGTGCTTGGCCCCGTATCGCTGCTTGCAGCTATTTAGGGGTCAAGCCCAGAATGGGCGAGACCCCTATTGGGATTGTTAGTTTTCTTATTATTATTATTATTATTATTATTATCTATTATTCTTCTTCTTCCGCCATTGCGTCTATGGCAGCCCATAGAACCGTACGTAGGAAAGTTATGAAATTTGGCACACTCATAGAGGACATTCCAAATAGTCACCACACCAAATTTGGAGTGTCTATGTCAAACCCAATAGCGCCACCAACAGTCCAAATTTTCACTTACATTTTTGGTTATAACTGCTGACCCGTACGTCATAGAAACGCAATTCTTGTTTCTTCTGATTCCTTTGCTCATGCCGATTCGATTGCACCATATGACGTCATTTCCTTTATGCTAATTATTTCGATATTTTGAATTGTTTGTAAAACCTACTTTTTCGAACTCGTCCTAGAGCTTTTGTCCAATTTGCTTAAAGAATGTGTGTGTAGGATCTATAGACACTCATGGCAAAAAGTTATGGAATTCGTGTTGATTCACCAATCCGTTACCGTATAACGCGTCTATGAATTTTACGTAGAGCGCGAAATAACGGATTTGAGGCTGTATCTTCACCAAAGTTAAGCGTATTCATACGAAACTTGGTAGTTTTGATGGCAGTCACGACCTGAGGGTCCATGCCCAGTTTCGTCACAGCGCCACCTAGTGTTCACGAGATTTGAAAAATGGCTATTTTTGCTTATAACTACTGCAAACTTGAGTCTAAAATTATAAAAGTGCTATTGTTAGATTCCTTGAGGCATGCCGAGTCAAACGATACCAAAAGGTTTTCTGTCGACCATTTTGGGGGTCGGCCATTTTGAATTTTAACTTTTTTTGTAGGAAAGTTATGAAATTTGGCACACTCAAAGAGGACATTCCAAATAGTCCCCACACCAAATTTGGAGTGTCTATGTCAAACCCGATAGCGCCACCAACAGTCCAAATTTTCACTTACATTTTTGGTTATAACTGCTGACCCGTACGTCATAGAAACGCAATTCTTGTTTCTTCTGATTCCTTGGCTCATGCCAATTAGATTGCACCATATGACATCATTTCCGTCATGCTAATTATTTCGATATTTTGAATTGTTTGTAAAACCTACTTTTTCGAACTCGTCCTAGAGCTTTTGTCCAATTTGCGTAAAGAATGGGTGTGTAGCATCTAGAGACACTCATGGCAAGAAGTTATGGAATTCGTGTCGATTCGCCAATCCGTTTCCCGTACACCGCGTCAACAAATTTTACGCAGAGTGGGAACAAACGGATTTGAGGCAGTATCTTCGCCAAAGTTAAACATATTCACATGAGATTTGGTAGTTTTGATGGCAGTCATGACCTGAGGGTGCGTGCACAGTTTCGGTACAGCGCCACCTAGTTTGAGCATGTTGATGAGCATGCCGCAATGGATTTGCGGCTATATCTTCGCAAAAGTTTTGCACATTGGCAGTGGTTCAGTGGTTCAGGGGTTAGTGGTGGTTGCCTACAAATCAGAAGGTTGGTGGTTCAAACCCCAGCTCCACCTGACCAAGTGTCAAGATGTCCATAAGTTATATGTCATAACAGTCATTGAAAAGTGATTTTTTTTGCTTATAACTACTGCAAAATTGAGTCTAAATTCATGAAAGTGCTATTGTTAGATTCCTTGAGGCATGCCGAGTCAAATGATATCAAAACATTTTCTGTCTGCCATTTTCAATAACAAAGCATACCAACTTTTTCAAAACTCCTCCTACAGCGTTCGTTTGATTGGCTTGGATTTGGTACACACAATCTAGACTCTAGACAAAAAGTTTTTGTCAGTTGTTGTATAGCACATCAACAAATATAATGGCGAGCACGAAAATGGATTTGAGGCTATATCTTCGCAAAGGTTTTGCACATTGATGTGTGTATTGGCAGTGGTTCAGTGGTTAGTGTAGGTTGTCCACAAATCGGAAGGTTGGTGGTTCAAACCACAGCTCCACCTGAACAAGTGATGAGGTGTCCATGAGTGAGACATCTAAGCCCAAATGTTCCCGATGAGCTGGATGGCTCTTGTGTGGCTGACACTGTATGAATAGGTAAATGTTTCACAACTTGTAAATGTCATGAACTGAGGGTGTATGGAATGTTTTGTTACAGCACCACCTAGTTCATCAGTGACATTTTTTGAAAGCCCTTGTAAACTTTTCAGTGCCCCTACTGGTTAAGAGTTTTGAGGCTTTATCTCCAGATCACTTTATCATATGTACACCAAATTTGGATTTGTCATCACAATCATGACCTGAGGCACCATATTGTTTCGGTGCAGTGCCCCCAGTGGTCAAGTCATTTGAGGCTATATTTCAACATTGCATAATCATATGTATATCAAATTTTGTGGGTGTCATCACAATCATGACCCAAGGCATCATCTATTGTTTCGGTGCAGTGCCACCTAGTGGTCAAGTCATTTGAGGCCATATCTCCACATTGCTTAATCATATGTACACCAAATTTGGTGGGTGTCATCACAATCATGACCTGATGCACTATCTATTGTATCGGTGCAGTGCCTCCTAGTGGTCAAGTCATTTGAGGCTATATATCAACATTGCTTAATTGTATGTATATCAAATTTGCTGGGTGTCATCACAATCATGACCTGAGGCACCATCTGTTGTTTCGGGGCAGTGCCCCCTCGTGGTCAAGTCATTTGAGGCTATATCTCAACATTGCTTAATCGTATGTATATCAAATTTGGTGGATGTCATCACAATCATGACCTGAGGAACCATCTATTGTTTCGATGCAGTGCCCCCTAGTGGTCAAGTCATTTGAGGCTATATCTCCACATTGCTTAATCGTATGTACACCAAATTTGGTGGGTGTCTTCACAATCGTGACCTGAGGCACCATCTATTGTTTTAGTGCAGTGCCCCCTAGTGGTCAAGTCATTTGAGGCTATATCTCAACATTGCTTAATCATATGTATATTAAATTTGGTGGGTGTCATCACAAACATGACCTGAGGCAAAACCCATTGTTTCTACAAAGCACTCAAGATTTGAAAAATGGCTATATTTGCCTTAATCTACTGAAAACTTCTTAAATCATGACGGTCATCAACCAATACTTCATTCTGTGCCCTTTTCGGCTTGACCCCGGCATCGCTGCTTGCAGCTATATTTAGGGGCCAAGCACCTATGGTGCTGTGGCACCTATTGTTTCTGTTAGTATTATTATTCTTCTTAATCTTAATCTTAATCTTCCCCAATGGGAGTCTATGGCAGCCCTATGAACCGTATATAGGAAAATGATGAAATTTGGCACAGTTGTAGTGGTGGTCATAAATAGTCATTTGGCCAAAAATGGGGTCTCTAGCAGTAACTCTATAGCGCCACCATCATCTCAAAAATTCAATGTTCAAATGGTTATAACTGGTGATTCATTTGCTCTATGAAAATTCTACTTAGTACACGTGATTGCTCGCCTCATGCTTATTGTTTTTAATACCTTACAGTAAGACTCCACCCATTACAGTATCGTCCATTTTGAAATGTACAGTATTTCGTTTTTTCGCTACTCCTTCTTCAAATTTCGTTAAATTCTTATGAGATTTGGCACATGTGATCTTTGGAGTGAGCCGCATAGAAATGACTGAACAGAATTTTGATATTTTTCTTTATTCAAAAGTAATTAATACGTGAACTTAACGAGATTGACGCAAAATTGGTTCTGAGGCTGTATCTCGGTCATTCTTTGATCAATCGAGATGAAATTTGGTACGCTTCATGTCGACCATGAAATAGGGGTCCATGCCAAATTTGGTGACAGCGCCACCTATGGGTCATGAGATAGGACAAAAGGCTATTTTTGCGCATAACTTCTGAATCGTTTGTCAGAAAATTATGATCTTGGTGTCTACGGATTCCTTGGCTCATGCCGCATCTGCCGATATGTATTATGCCGGGATTGACCGAACCGCCTGTCCGCCATTTTGAAATCTGTGATAAATTGCTATAACTTTTGAAGTATCGGATATATCGGCGCAAAAATCGGTAGGGAGCTTCGGCATGACGTCCTGAGGAAATCAGAGAACAGCGCCACCTAGGGGTATAAACTATAACAGTTCTTATAGAACTGCTTATAACTTCTGAATTCTTTGTATGGCATGTAAGCTCTTTTCTGCTGCCCCTTGAGCTGTGTCTACTGAGTGGCGCATCTGTTAAGTCATTTGCATAGAGATCCTGAGTTCATGGGTTTGAATCCCACCTGAGGCAGGTGTTATTTTCTTCTATTAAAGTTTTGTTCTTTCCCACCTATTCTTCTCGACCTGTCTGTAGTTCACATATGTTCTATTTTTGCCATGTTTTCTGTTGCTGCTCTGCACTGCGGTGGTTCTGCTCTGTCATTGCTATGCTTTGGGTTCTTTGCTGAGCCTTGTGTTCTTGATGCACCTTGGGTGCTCAATGCGCCCTGGGTCATTGATACGTTGTATGTTTCTTGCTGTGCTTTGGGTGCTCATTGCGCTGATTGTGCTTGGCCCCGTATCGCTGCTTGCAGCTATATTTTCTGTTAGTATTATTATTTTTCTTAATCTTAATCTTAATCTTCCCCAATGGGAGTCTATGGCAGCCCTATGAACCGTAAATAGGAAAATGATGAAATTTGGCACAGTTGTAGTGGTGGTCATAAATAGTCATTTGGCCAAAAATGGGGTCTCTAGCAGTAACTCTATAGCGCCACCATCATCTCAAAAATTCAATGTTCAAATGGTTATAACTGGTGATCCATTAGATCTATGAGAATTCTACTTAGTACACATGATTGCTCTCCTCATGCTTATTGTTTTTAATACTTTACAGTAAGACTCCTCCCATTACAGTATCGGCCATTTTGAAATGTACAGTATTTCGTTTTTTCGCTACTCCTCCTTCAAATTTGGTTCAATTCTTATGAGATTTGGCACATGTGATCTTTGGAGTGAGCCGCATAGAAATGACTGAACAGAATTTTGATATTTTTCTTTATTCAAAAGTAATTAATGCGCGAACTTAACGAGATTGACGCAAAATTGGTTCTGAGGCTGTATCTCGGTCATTCTTTAATTAATCGAGATGAAATTTGGTACGCTTCATGTCGACCATGAAATGGGGGTCCATGCCAAATTTGGTGACAGCGCCACCTATGGGTCATGAGATAGGAAAAAAGGATATTTTTGCGCATAACTTCTGAATCGTTTGTCAGAAAATTATGATCTTGGTGTCTACGGATTCCTTGGCTCATGCCGCATCTGTCGATATGTATTATGCCGGGATTGACCGAACCGCCTGTCCGCCATTTTGAAATCTGTGATAAATTGCTATAACTTTTGAAGTATCGGATATATCGGCGCAAAAATCGGTAGGGAGCTTCGGCATGACGTCCTGAAGAAATCAGCGCCACCTATGGGTTATAAACTATAACAGTTCTTATAGGACTGCTTATAACTTCTGAATTCTTTGTATGGCATGTAAGCTCTTTTCTGCTGCCCCTTGAGCTGTGTCTACTGAGTGGCGCATCTGTTAAGTCGTATGCATTAAGATCTTGAGTTCATGGGTTCGAATCCCGCCTGAGACAGATGCTATTAAAATTTTGTTCTTTCCCACCTATTCTTCTTGGCCTGTCTGTTGTTTCACATATGTTCTATTTTTGCCATGTTTTCTGTTGCTGCTCTGCACTGCGGTGGTTCTGCTCTGTCATTGCTACGCTTTGGGTTCTTTGCGGCGCCTTGTGTTCTTGATGCACCTTGGGTGCTCAATGCGCCCTGGGTGATTGATACGTTGTATGTTTCTTGCTGTGCTTCGGGTGCTCATTGCGCTGATGGTGCTTGGCCCCGTATCGCTGCTTGCAGCTATATTTAGGGGCCAAGCACCTATGGTGCTGTGGCACCTATTGTTTCTGTTAGTATTATTAGGGGCCAAGCACCTATGGTGCTGTGGCACCTATTGTTTCTGTCAGTATTATTATTCTTCTTAATCTTAATCTTAATCTTCCCCAATGGGAGTCTATGGCAGCCCTATGAACCGTATATAGGAAAATGATGAAATTTGGCACAGTTGTAGTGGTGGTCATAAATAGTCATTCGGCCAAAAATGGGGTCTCTAGCAGTAACTCTATAGCGCCACCATCATCTCAAAAATTCAATGTTCAAATGGTTATAACTGGTGATTCATTTGCTCTATGAAAATTCTACTTAGTACACGTGATTGCTCTCCTCATGCTTATTGTTTTTAATACCTTACAGTAAGACTCCACCCATTACAGTATCGGCCATTTTGAAATGTACAGTATTTCGTTTTTTCGCTACTCCTTCTTCAAATTTGGTTCAATTCTTATGAGATTTGGCACATGTGATCTTTGGAGTGAGCCGCATAGAAATGACTGAACAGAATTTTGATATTTTTCTTTATTCAAAAGTAATTAATGCGTGAACTTAACGAGATTGACGCAAAATTGGTTCTGAGGCTGTAGCTCGATCATTCTTTGATCAATCGAGATGAAATTTGGTACGCTTCATGTCGACCATGAAATGGGGGTCCATGCCAAATTTGGTGACAGCGCCACCTATGGGTCATGAGATAGGAAAAAAGGCTATTTTTGCGCATAACTTCTGAATCGTTTGTCAGAAAATTATGATCTTGGTGTCTACGGATTCCTTGGCTCATGCCGCATCTGCCGATGTGTATTATGCCGGGATTGACCGAACCGCCTGTCCGCCATTTTGAAATTTGTGTTAAATTGCTATAACTTTTGAAGTATCGGATATATCGGCGGAAAAATCGGTAGGGAGCTTCGGCAAGATGTCCTGAGGGTACCTGTGAAATCAGAGTACAGCGCCACCTATGGGTTATAAACTATAACAGTTCTTATAGAACTGCTTATAACTTCTGAATTCTTTGTATGGCATATAAGCTCTTTTCTGCTCCCCCTTGAGCTGTGTCTACTGAGTGGCGCATCTGTTAAGTCGTATGCAAAGAGATCCTGAGTTCATGGGTTCGAATCCAACCTGAGGCAGGTGTTAATTTTCTATTAAAGTTTTGTTCTTTCCCACCTATTCTTCTTGACCTGTCTGTAGTTCACATATGTTCTATTTTTGCCATGTTTTCTGTTGCTGCTCTGCACTGCGGTGGTTCTGCTCTGTCATTGCTACGCTTTGGGTTCTTTGCGGCGCCTTGTGTTCTTGATGCACCTTGGGTGCTCAATGCGCCCAGGGTGATTGATACCTTGTATGTTTCTTGCTGTGCTTCGGGTGCTCATTGCGCTGATGGTGCTTGGCCCCGTATCGCTGCTTGCAGCTATATTTAGGGGTCAAGCACCGAAGGTGCTGAGACACCTATTGTTTTTGTTAGTATTATTATTATTATTATTATTATTATTATTATTTTTCCCCAATGGGAGTCTATGGCAGCCCTATGAACCGTACATAGGAAAATGATGAAATTTGGCACAGATGTAGAGGTGGTCATAAATAGTCATGTGACTAAAAATGGGGTCTTTAGCAGTAACTCTATAGCGCCACCAGTAGTCCAAAAAATCAATGTTCAAACTGTTATAATTGGTGAACTATTTGATCTATGAAAATTCTACTTAGTACACGTGATTGCTCTCATCGTGCTTATTGAATTTGATACTTTACAGTAAGACTCCACCCATTACAGTAGCGGCCATTTTGAAATGTACAGTATTTCGTTTTTTCGCTACTCCTCCTTCAAATGCGGTTCAATTCTTATGAGATTTGGCACAGATGATCTTTGGAGTGAGCCGCATAGAAATGACCGAACAGAATTTTGATATTGATCTTTGTTCAAAAGTAATAAATGCGCAAACTTAACGAGGTTGACGCAAAAATGGTTCTGAAGCTGTAGCTCAGTCATTCTTTGATCAATTGAAATGAAATTTGGTACACTTCATGTGGACCATGAACTTGGGGTCCATGCCAAATTTGGTGACAGCGCCACCTATGGGTCATGAGATAGAAAAATAGGCTATTATTGCCCATAACTTCTGAACTGTTTGTCAGAAAATTATGATCTTTATGTCTATGGATTGCTTACCTCATGCCGCATCTGTCGATGTGAATTATGCCGGGTTTGACCAAACCGCCTGTCCGCCATTTTGAAATTTCAAATAAATTGTTATATTTTTTGAACTATTGGACATATCCGCGCAAAAAATGGTAAGGAGCTTCGACATGATGTCCTGAAGGTACATGGGAAGTCAGAGTACAGCGCCACCTAGGGGTTATAAACTATAACAGTTCTTATTGAACTGCTTATAACTTCTGAATACATTGTCTGATGTACATTTTTTTTGTGAAATTGTATTCACTGTTTTATGCCGATCGCAACGATACCTTGTTTGTCATTTTCCAACATTATGTTCAGGTGTTATTGTAAGGCATATGGTAAATGATTTTTTCGCTACTCCTTTTACAAATTTTGTGTATTTTATGTCAGGTTCTGCTCGTATAATGTTTGGAGCAATCCGCACAGATGTGACCGAACAGATTTTTGATATTCTGTTCTCTTTCTTAGAAACACCACTCTAAAGTTTACCGTGCCTGTGACGTTGTCTATTTGTCATAGTAATAAATTAATGTGACTGTATATTACATTGTATAGCATTACTATACATAATGATCTGCTTGTCTTCAATTTCACTTGAACTAATGTACATTGTATTTCTGTTATTTCTACTTCTGCTGTGTCAATTCTGCATCTTTGGTGATTGACATGTTAATCCTTTCAGCTCTCTAATCTCTTGTCTGCTGCCTCATGAACTGTGTAAACTGAGTGGCGCATCTAGTTAACCAATTGCATTTAGATTCTAAGTTCCTGGGTTCGAATCCCACCTGAGTCATGATGTTTTGTTCTTCCTCATCAATTCTTCTCAACCTGTCTGTAGTTCACATGTGTTCTATTTTTCCATGTTTGCTGTTGTTGCTCTGCATTGTGGTGCTTCTGCTGTGTCTTTCCTGCATCTTTGGTGATTGACATATGTAAATCCTTTCAGCTCTCTAATCTCTTGTCTGCTGCTTCATGAACTGTGTCAACTGAGTGGCGCATCTAGTTAATCATATGCATTGAGATTCTGAGTTTCTGGGTTCAAATCCCAACTGAGTCATGACGTTTTGTTCTTCCTCATCAATTCTTCTCAACCTGTCTGTAGTTCACATGTGTTCTATTTTTCCATGTTTGCTGTTGTTGCTCTGCATTATGGTGGTTCTTGCTGTGCTTTGTGAGCTTGCTGTGCTTTGTGTGCTTGCTGTGCTTTGTGAGCTTGCTATGCTTTGTATGCTTGCTGTGCTTTGTGTGCTTTGTGAGCTTGCTGTGCTTTGTGTGCCTGCTGTGATTTGTGTAATTGCTGTGCTTGCTGTGCTTTGTGTGCTTGCTGTGCTTTGTGTGCTTGCTGTGCTTTGTGAGCTTGCTGTGCTTTGTGTGCCGGCTGTGATTTGTGTAATTGCTGTGCTTTGTGTTCTTGCTATGCTTTGTGTTCTTGTTGTGCTTTGTGTGCTTGCTGTGCTTTGTGTGTTTGCTGTGCTTTGTGAGCTTGCTGTGCTTTGTGTGCCTGCTGTGGTTTGTGTAATTGCTGTGCTTTGTGTGCTTGCTGTGCATTGTGAGCTTGCTGTGCTTTGTGTGCTTGCTGTGCTTTGTGTGCTTGCTGTGCTTTGTGAGCTTGCTGTGCTTTGTGTGCCTGCTGTGATTTGTGTAATTGCTGTGCTTTGTGTGTTTGCTGTGCATTGTGAGCTTGCTGTGCTTTGTGTGCTTGCTGTGCTGTGTGTGCATTGCGCCGAAGGTGCTTGACCCCGTGTTGCTGCTTGCAGCTATATTTATTATTATTATTTTTCTTAATCTTAATCTTCCCCAATGGGAGTCTATGGCAGCCCTATGAACCGTATATAGGAAAATGATGAAATTTGGCACAGTTGTAGTGGTGGTCATAAATAGTCATTTGGCCAAAAATGGGGTCTCTAGCAGTAACTCTATAGCGCCACCATCATCTCAAAAATTCAATGTTCAAATGGTTATAACTCGTGATCCATTAGATCTATGAGAATTCTACTTAGTACACGTGATTGATCTCATCACGCTTATTGAATTTGATACTTTACAGTAAGACTCCTCCCATTACAGTATCGGCCATTTTGAAATGTACAGTATTTCGTTTTTTCGCTACTCCTCCTTCAAATTTGGTTCAATTCTTCTGAGATTTGGCACATGTGATCTTTGGAGTGAGCCGCATAGAAATGACTGAACAGAATTTTGATATTTTTCTTTATTCAAAAGTAATTAATGCGCGAACTTAACGAGATTGACGCAAAATTGGTTCTGAGGCTGTATCTCGATCATTCTTTGATCAATCGAGATGAAATTTGGTACGCTTCATGTCGACCATGAAATGGGGGTCCATGCCAAATTTGGTGACAGCGCCACCTATGGGTCATGAGATAGGAAAAAAGGCTATTTTTGCGCATAACTTCTGAATCGTTTGTCAGAAAATTATGATCTTGGTGTCTACGGATTCCTTGGCTCATGCCGCATCTGCCGATATGTATTATGCCGGGATTGACCAAACCACCTGTCCGCCATTTTGAAATCTGTGATAAATTGCTATAACTTTTGAAGTATCGGATATTTCGGCGCAAAAATCGGTAGGGAGCTTCGGCATGACGTCCTGAGGAAATCAGAGAACAGCGCCACCTAGGGGTATAAACTATAACAGTTCTTATAGAACTGCTTATAACTTCTGAATTCTTTGTATGGCATGTAAGCTCTTTTCTGCTGCCCCTTGAGCTGTGTCTACTGAGTGGCGCATCTGTTAAGTCGTATGCATTGAGATCCTGAGTTTATGGGTTCGAATCCAACCTGAGGCAGGTGTTAATTTCTTCTATTATAGTTTTGTTCTTTCTCACCTATTCTTTTTGACCTGTCTGTAGTTCACATATGTTCTATTTTTGCCATGTTTTCTGTTGCTGCTCTGCACTGCGGTGGTTCTGCTCTGTCATTACTACGCTTTGGGTTCTTTGCTGAGCCTTGTGTTCTTGATGCACCTTGGGTGCTCAATGCGCCCTGAGTGATTGATAAGTTGTATCTTTCTTGCTGTGCTTTGGGAGCTCATTGCGCTGATTGTGCTTGGCCCCGTATCGCTGCTTGCAGCTATATTTAGTATTATTCTGCGTCTTCTTCTTCTTAGCCATAGGCGTCTATGGCAGCCCTATGAACCGTACGTAGGAAAATGATGAAATTTGGCACAGTTGTAGTGGTGGTCTTAAAAAGTCATGTGACCAAAAATGGGGTCTCTAGTACTAACTCTATAGCGCCACCAGCAGTGCAAAAATTCAATGTTCAAATGGTTATAACTGCTGATCCGCTTGATCTATGAAAATTCTACTTAGTACACGTGATTGCTCTCCTCACGCTTGTTGTTTTTAATACCTTACAGTAAAACTCCACCCATTACAGTAGTGGCCATTTTAAAATGTACAGTATTCCGTTTATTCGCTACTCCTTCTTCAAATGTGGTTCAATTGTTTTGAAATTTGGCACAGGTAAACTTTGGAGTGAGCCGCACAGAAATGACCGAACAGAATTTTGATATTGATCTTTGTTCAAAAGTAATAAATGCGCAAACTTAACGAGGTTGACGCAAAAATGGTTCTGAAGCTGTAGCTTGGTCATTCTTTGATCAATTGAAATGAAATTCGGTACACTTCATGTGGACCATGAAGTTGGGGTCCATGCCAAATTTGGTGACAGCGCCACCTATGGGTCATGAGATATGAAAATAGGCTATTTTTGCCCATAACTTCTGAACTGTTTGTCAGAAAATTATGATTTTGATGTCTATGGATTGCTTACCTCATGCCGCATCTGTCGATGTGTATTATGCCGGGTTTGAACGAACCGCCTGTCCGCCATTTTGAAATTTCAGATAATTTGTTATATTTTTTGAACTATTGGACATATCCCCGCAAAAATTAGTAGGGAGCTTCGACATGATGTCCTGAAGGTACCTGGGAACTCAGAGTACAGCGCCACCTAGGGGTTATAAACTATAACAGTTCTTATGGAACTGCTTATAACTTCTGAATACTTTGTCTGATATTAATTTCTTTGTGAAATTGTATTCACTGGTTTATGCCGATTGCAACGATACCTCGTTTGTCATTTTCCAACATTCTGTTCATGTGTTATTGTAAAGCATATGGTAGGTGATTTTTTCGCTACTCTTTTTACAAATTTTGTTTATTTTATGCCAAGTACTGCTCGTATAATGTTTGGAGCAATCCGCACAGAAATGACTGAACAGATTTTTGATATTCTGTTCTCTTTCTTAGAAATACCACTCCAAAGTTGACCGTGCCTGTAACATTGTCTATTTGTCATAGTAAATTAATGTGACTGTATATTACATTGTATAGCATTACTATACAGAATGATGTTCTTGTCTTCAATCTCACTTGAGCTTTTTTATTCTCATATACATTGTATTTCTGTTAGTTCTGCTCTGCACTGTCAGTTCTGCATCTGTGATGATTGGCATATGTCAATCCTTGCAGCACCTAAGCTGTTTTTTGCTTCCCCTTGAGCTGTGTTAACTGAGTTGCGCGTCTGGTTAACCACTTGCCATGAGATTCTGAGGTCATGGGTTCGAATCCCATGTGCCGTCCTTTTTTGTCTTAACTTTTTTCACACTTACGTTTTGTGATTCTCATACTATACATTGTATTTCAGTTATTTGTGCTCTCTGTTGTCATTTCTACACTTTTGGTAATTGCTGGATATCAATGTTTATAGCTGTAAATCTGTATTCTATAGCTTGCACAAACCAACTCAGTGGTTTAATCATTTCCTCAGTGGCGCATGTGGTTAGTGCTGTGCTTTGGGAACATGAGGTCATGGGTTCAAATCCCAGCTCTTACTTTCACTTATTGAGATTTCCTTTTGCGTTTCCTTTAACACGTTCTTCTCGACCTGTCTGGTTTTCCACACGTGTTATATTTTTGAAATCTTTTCTGTTGTTGCTCCGCACTGCAGTGGTTTTGCTCTGCATTTGCTTCGGGTTCGGGCTCTGTATTGCGCGCTTTCTGCGCTTTGCGCATTTGCTGCGTCGTGTGGTTTTTGCTGTGCTTTGGGTGCTCATTGCGCTGAAGGTGCTTGACCCCGCAATTGCTGCTTGCAGCTATATTTATTATTATTTTTCCCCAATGGGAGTCTATGGCAGCCCTATGAACCGTACATAGGAAAATGATGAAATTTGGCACAGTTGTAGAGATGGTCATAAATAGTCATGTGACCAAAAATGGGGTCTTTAGCAGTAACTCTATAGCGCCACCAGTAGTCCAAAAATTCAATGTTCAAACTGTTATAATTGGTGAACTATTTGATCTATGAAAATTCTACTTAGTACACGTGATTGCTCTCATCCCGCTTATTGAATTTGATACTTTACAGTAAGACTCCACCCATTACAGTAGCGGCCATTTTGAAATGTACAGTATTTCGTTTTTTCGCTACTCCTCCTTCAAATGTGGTTCAATTCTTATGAGATTTGGCACAGATGATCTTTGGAGTGAGCCGCATAGAAATGACCGAACAGAATTTTGATTTTTATCTTTGTTCAAAAGTAATAAATGCGCAAACTTAACGAGGTTGACGCAAAAATGGTTCTGAAGCTGTAGCTCAGTCATTCTTTGATCAATTGCAATGAAATTTGGTACACTTCATGTGGACCATGAACTTGGGGTCCATGCCAAATTTGGTGACAGCGCCACCTATGGGTCATGAGATAATAAAATAGGCTATTTTTGCCCATAACTTCTGAACTGTTTGTCAGAAAATTATGATCTTGATGTCTATGGATTGCTCACTTCATGCCGCATCTGTCGATGTGAATTATGCCGTGTTTGACCAAACCGCCTGTCCGCCATTTTGAAATTTCAAATAAATTGTTATTTTTTTTAACTATTGGACATATCCGCGCAAAAAATGGTAAGGACCTTCGACATGATATCCTGAAGGTACCTGGGAAGTCAGAGTACAGCGCCACCTAGGGGTTATAAACTATAACAGTTCTTATTGAACTGCTTATAACTTCTGAATACATTGTCTGATATACATTTTCTTTGTGAAATTGTATTCACTGTTTTATGCTGATCGCAACGATACCTTGTTTATCATTTTCCAACATTATGTTCGGGTGTTATTTTAAGGCATATGGTAAATGATTTTTTCGCTACTCCTTTTACAAATTTTGTGTATTTTATGTCAGGTTCTGCTCGTATAATGTTTGGAGCAATCCGCACAGATGTGACCGAACAGATTTTTGATATTCTGTTCTCTTTCTTAGAAATACCACTCTAAAGTTTACCGTGCCTGTGACGTTGTCTATTTGTCATAGTAATAAATTAATGTGACTGTATATTACATTGTATAGCATCACTATACATAATGGTCTGCTTGTCTTCAATTTCACTTGAACTCATGTACATTGTATTTCTGTTATTTCTACTTCTGCTGTGTCAATTCTGCATCTTTGGTGATTGACATGTTAATCCTTTCAGCTCTCTAATCTCTTGTCTGCTGCCTCATGAACTGTGTCAACTGAGTGGCGCATCTAGTTAAACCACATGCATTGAGATTCTGAGTTCCTGGGTTCGAATCCCACCTCAGTCATGACGTTTTGTTCTTCCTCATCAATTCTTCTCAACCTGTCTGTAGTTCACATGTGTTCTATTTTTCCATGTGTGCTGTTGTTGCTCTGCATTGTGGTGCTTCTGCTGTGTCTTTCCTGCATCTTTGGTGATTGACATATGTTAATCCTTTCAGCTCTCTAATCTCTTGTCTGCTACCTCATAAACTGTGTCAACTGAGTGGCGTATCTAGTTAAACCACATGCATTGAGATTCTGAGTTCCTGGGTTCGAATCCCACCTGAGTCATGATGTTTTGTTCTTCCTCATCAATTCTTCTCAACCTGTCTGTAGTTCACATGTGTTCTATTTTTCCATGTTTGCTGTTGTTGCTCTGCATTGTGGTGCTTCTGCTGTGTCTTTCCTGCATCTTTGGTGATTGACATATGTTAATCCTTTCAGCTCTCTAATCTCTTGTCTGCTGCCTCATGAACTGTGTCAACTGAGTGGTGCATCTAGTTAAACCACATGCATTGAGATTCTGAGTTCCTGGGTTCGAATCCCACCTGAATCATGACGTTTTGTTCTTCCTCATCAATTCTTCTCAACCTGTCTGTAGTTCACATGTGTTCTATTTTTCCATGTTTGCTGTTGTTGTTCTGCATTGTGCTGGTTCTTGCTGTGCTTTGTGTGCTTGCTGTGCTTTGTGTGCTTGTTGTGCTTTGTGTGCTTGCTGTGCTTTGTGAGCTTGCTGTGCTTTGTGTGCTGGTTGTGCTTTGTGAGCTTGCTGTGCTTTGTGTGCTTTGTGAGCTTGCTATGCTTTGTGTGCTTGCTGTGCTTTGTGTGCTTGCTATGCTTTGTGAGCTTGCTGTGCTTTGTGTGCCTGCTGTGATTTGTGTGCTTGCTGTGCTTTGTGTGCTTGCTGTGCTTTGTGTGCTTGCTGTGCATTGTGAGCTTGCTGTGCTTTGTGTGCTTGCTGTGCTTTGTGTGCTTGCTGTGCTTTGTGAGCTTGCTGTGCTTTGTGTGCCTGCTGTGATTTGTGTAATTGCTGTGCTTTGTGTGCTTGCTGTGCATTGTGAGCTTGCTGTGCTTTGTGTGCTTGCTGTGCTGTGTGTGCATTGCGCCGAAGGTGCTTGACCCCGTGTTGCTGCTTGCAGCTATATTTAGGGGCCAAGCACCTATGGTGCTGTGGCACCTATTGTTTCTGTTAGTATTATTATTATTATTATTATTATTATTTTTCTTAATCTTCTTCCCCAATGGGAGTCTATGGCAGCCCTATGAACCGTATATAGGAAAATGATGAAATTTGGCACAGTTGTAGTGGTGGTCATAAATAGTCATTTGGCCAAAAATGGGGTCTCTAGCAGTAACTCTATAGCGCCACCATCATCTCAAAAATTCAATGTTCAAATGGTTATAACTGGTGATTCATTTGCTCTATGAAAATTCTACTTAGTACACGTGATTGCTCTCCTCATGCTTATTGTTTTTAATACCTTACAGTAAGACTCCACCCATTACAGTATCGGCCATTTTGAAATGTCCAGTATTTCGTTTTTTCGCTACTCCTCCTTCAAATTTGGTTCAATTCTTATGAGATTTGGCACATGTGATCTTTGGAGTTAGCCGCATAGAAATGACTGAACAGAATTTTGATATTTTTCTTTATTCAAAAGTAATTAATGCGCGAACTTAATGAGATTGACGCAAAATTGGTTCTGAGGCTGTATCTCGGTCATTCTTTGATCAATCGAGATGAAATTTGGTACGCTTCATGTCGACCATGAAATGGGGGTCCATGCCAAATTTGGTGACAGCGCCACCTATGGGTCATGAGATAGGAAAAACGGCTATTTTTGCGCATACCTTCTGAATCGTTTGTCAGAAAATTATGATCTTGGTGTCTACGGATTCCTTGGCTCATGCCGCATCTGTTGATATGTATTATGCCGCGATTGACCGAACCGCCTGTCCGCCATTTTGAAATCTGTGATAAATTGCTATAACTTTTGAAGTATCGGATATATCGGCGCAAAAATCGGTAGGGAGCTTCGGCATGACGTCCTGAGGAAATCAGAGAACAGCGCCACCTATGGGTATAAACTATAACAGTTCTTATAGAACTGCTTATAACTTCTGAATTCTTTGTATGGCATGTAAGCTCTTTTCTGCTGCCCCTTGAGCTGTGTCTACTGAGTAGCGCATCTGTTAAGTCGTTTGCATAGAGATTCTGAGTTCATGGGTTCGAATCCCACCTGAGCCAGGTGTTAATTTCTTCTATTATAGTTTTGTTCTTTCTCACCTATTCTTTTTGACCTGTCTGTAGTTCACATATGTTCTATTTTTGCCATGTTTTCTGTTGCTGCTCTGCACTGCGGTGGTTCTGCTCTGTCATTGCTACTCTTTGGGTTCTTTGCTGAGCCTTGTGTTCTTGATGCACCTTGGGTGCTCAATGCGCCCTGAGTGATTGATAAGTTGTATCTTTCTTGCTGTGCTTTGGGAGCTCATTGCGCTGATTGTGCTTGGCCCCGTATCGCTGCTTGCAGCTATTGGTCATTGTTTCTGTTAGTAAATTTTTCTTCCCCAATGGAAGTCTATGGCAGCCCTATGAACCGAATGTAAGAAAATGATGAAATTTTGCACAGTTGTAATGTTGGTCATAAATATTCATGTGGCCAAAAATGGAGTCTCTAGCAGTAACTCTATAGCGCCACCATCAGCTCAAAAATTCAATGTTCAAATAGTTATAACTTGTGATCCATTAGATCTATGAAAATTCTACTTAGTACACGTGATTGCTCTCATCCCGCTTATTGAATTTGATACTTTACAGTAAGACTCCGCCCATTACAGTAGCGGCAATTTTGAAATGTACAGTATTTGTTTTTTCGCTACTCCTCCTTCAAATTTGGTTCAAATGTTATGAAATTTGGCACAGGTGATCTTTGGAATGAGCCGCATAGAAATGACCGAACAGAATTTTGATTTTTTTCTTTATTCAAAAGTAATTAATGTGTGAACTTAACGAGGTTGACGCAAAATTGTTTCTGAAGCTGTATCTTGGTCATTCTTTGATCAATCGAAATTAAATTTGGTACACTTCATGTCGACCATGAACTGGGGGTCCATGCCAAATTTGGTCACAGCGCCACCTATGGGTCATGAGATATGAAAAAAGGCTATTTTTGCACATAACTTCTGAATCGTTCGTCTGATATATATATTCTTTGTGAAATTAGTTTAACTGGTTTATGCCGATCGCAACGATACCTCGTTTATCATTTTCCAACATTCTGTTCATGTGTTATTGTAAGGCATATGGTAAATTATCTTTTCGCTACTCCTTTTACAAATTTGGTGTATTTTATGCCAGGTTCTGCTCATATAATGTTTGGAGCAATCCGCACAGAAATGACCGAACAGATTTTTTATATTCTGTTCTCTTTCTTAGAAATATTGCTCCAAAGTTGACCGTGCTTGTGATGTTGTCTATTTGTCATAGTTAATTACTGTATATTACATTTCATAGCGTTTCTGTACAGAATGTTCTTCTTGTCTACAACCTCACTTGAGCTTGTTGATTCTTATATACATTATACTTCAGTTATATCTGCTCTGCTGTGTCATTTCTGCATCTGTGGTGATTGGCATATGTCAATGCTTTCATCTCTGTACACTCTATTCTGCTGCCTCATGAACTGTGTTAACTGAATGGCGTATCGTGTTAGTCACATGGAAAGAGATGCTTAGTTCATGGGTTCGAAACCCGCTTGAGGCAAGTGTTAATTTGTTCTATTAAAGTTTTGTTCTTTCTCACCTATTCTTTTCAACCCTTCTGTAGTTCACATATGTTCTATTTTTGTCATATTTTCTGTTGCTGCTCTGCACTGCAGTGGTTCTGCTGTGTGATTGCTACGCTTTGGGTACTTGCTGCTCCTTGTGTTCTTGATGCACCTTGGGTGGTCAATGCGCATTGGGTTATTGATACCTTCTATGTTGCTTTTTGTGCTTTGGATGCTCATTGCGCTAAAGGTGCTTGGCCCCGAATCGCTGCTTGCAGCTATATTGGTCATTGTTTCTGTTAGTAAATTTTTCTTCCCCAATGGAAGTCTATGGCAGCCCTATGAACCGAATGTAAGAAAATGATGAAATTTTGCACAGTTGTAATGTTGGTCATAAATATTCATGTGGACAAAAATGGAGTCTCTAGCAGTAACTCTATAGCGCCACCATCAGCTCAAATATTCAATGTTCAAATAGTTATAACTTGTGATCCATTAGATCTATGAAAATTCTACTTAGTACACGTGATTGCTCTCATCCCGCTTATTGAATTTGATACTTTACAGTAAGACTCCTCCCATTACAGTAGCGGCAATTTTTAAATGTACAGTATTTCGTTTTTTCGCTACTCCTCCTTCAAATTTGGTTCAAATGTTATGAAATTTGGCACAGGTGATCTTTGGAGTGAGCCGCATAGAAATGACCAAACAGAATTTTGATTTTTTTCTTTATTCAAAAGTAATTCATGTGTGAACTTAACGAGGTTGACGCAAAATTGTTTCTGAAGCTGTATCTTGGTCATTCTTTGATCAATCGAAATTAAATTTGGTACACTTCATGTCGACCATGAACTGGGGGTCCATGCCAAATTTGGTGACAGCGCCACCTATGGGTCATGAGATATATGGGTCAAAGGCTATTTTTGCACATAACTTCTGAATCGTTCGTCTGATATATATATTCTTTGTGAAATTAGTTTCACTGGTTTATGCCGAATGCAACGATACCTCGTTTATCATTTTCCAACATTCTGTTCATGTGTTATTGTAAGGCATATGGTAAATTATCTTTTCGCTACTCCTTTTACAAATTTTGTTTATTTTATGCCAGGTTCTGCTCGTATAATGTTTGGAGCATTCCGCACAGAAATGACCGAACAGATTTTTTATATTCTGTTCTCTTTCTTAGAAATATTGCTCCAAAGTTGACCGTGCTTGTGATGTTGTCTATTTGTCATAGTTAATTACTGTATATTACATTTCATAGCGTTTCTGTACAGAATGTTCTTCTTGTCTACAACCTCACTTGAGCTTGTTGATTCTTATATACATTATTCTTCAGTTATATCTGCTCTGCTGTGTCATTTCTGCATCTGTGGTGATTGGCATATGTCAATGCTTTCATCTCTGTACACTCTATTCTGCTGCCTCATGAACCGTCTTAACTGAATGGCGTATCGTGTTAGTCACATGAAAGAGATGCTTAGTTCATGGGTTCGAAACCCGCTTGAGGCAAGTGTTAATTTGTTCTATTAAAGTTTTGTTCTTTCTCACCTATTCTTCTCAACCCTTCTGTAGTTCACATATGTTCTATTTTTGTCATATTTTCTGTTGCTGCTCTGCACTGCGGTGGTTCTGCTGTGTGATTGCTACGCTTTGGGTACTTGCTGCGCCTTGTGTTCTTGATGCACCTTGGGTGGTCAATGCGCATTGCGTTATTGATACCTTCTATGTTGCTTTTTGTGCTTTGGATGCTCATTGCGCTAAAGGTGCTTGGCCCCGAATCGCTGCTTGCAGCTATATTTAGGGGTCAAGCACCGAAGGTGCTGAGACACCTATTGGAATTGTCAGTATTATTAGGGGCCAAGCACCGAAGGTGCTGAGGCACCTATTGGAACTGTCAGTATTATTATTCTTCATCTTCCCCAATGGGAGTCTATGGCAGCCCTATGAACCGTACGTAGGAAAATGATGAAATTTGGCACAGTTGTAGTGGTGGTCTTAAAAAGTCATGTGACCAAAAATGGGGTCTCTAGTCCTAACTCTATAGCGCCACCACCAGTGCAAAAATTCAATGTTCAAATGGTTATAACTGCTGATCCGCTTGATCTATGAAAATTCTACTTAGTACACGTGATTACTCTCCTCATGCTTGTTGTTTTTAATACCTTACAGTAAAACTCAACCCATTACAGTAGCGGCCATTTTGAAATGTACAGTATTTCGTTTTTTCGCTACTCCTCCTTCAAATTTGGTTCAATTCTTATGAGATTTGGCACAGGTGATTTTTGGAGTGAGCCGCATAAAAATGACCGAACAGAATTTTGATATTTTTCTTTATTCAAAAGTAATTAATGCGTGAACTTAACAAGATTGACGCAAAATTGGTTCTGAAGCTGTATCTCGGTCATTCTTTGATCAATCGAGATGAAATTTGGTACGCTTCATGTCGACCATGAAATGGGGGTCCCTGCCAAATTTGGTGACAGGGCCACCTATGGGTCATGAGATATGAAAAAAGGCTCTTTTTGCCCATAACTACTGAACCGTTTGTCAGAAAATTATGATCTTGGTGTCTTGGGATTCCTTGGCTCATGCCGCATCTGTCGATATGTATTATGCCGGGATTGACCGAACCGCCTGTCCGCCATTTTGAAATCTGTGATAAATTGCTATAACTTTTGAAGTATCGGATATATCGGCGCAAAAATCGGTAGGGAGCTTCGGCATGACGTCCTGAGGAAATCAGAGAACAGCGCCACCTAGGGTTTATAAACTATAACAGTTCTTATAGAACTGCTTATAACTTCTGAATTCTTTGTATGGCATGTAAGCTCTGTTCTGCTGCCCCTTGGGCTGTGTCTACTAAGTGGCGCATCTGTTAAGTCGTATGCATAGAGATCCTGAGTTCTTGGGTTCGAATCCCGCCTGAGGCAGATGTTAATTTCTTCTATTAAAGTTTTGTTCTTTCCCACCTATTCTTCTTGACCTGTCTGTAGTTCACATATGTTCTATTTTTGCCATGTTTTCTGTTGCTGCTCTGCACTGCGGTGGTTCTGCTCTGTCATTGCTACGCTTTGGGTTCTTTGCTGAGCCTTGTGTTCTTGATGCACCTTGGGTGCTCAATGCGCCCTGGGTGATTGATAAGTTGTATGTTTCTTGCTGTGGTTTTGGTGCTCATTGCGCTGATGGTGCTTGGCCCCGTATCGCTGCTTGCAGCTATATTTAGGGGTCAAGCACCGAAGGTGCTGTGACACCTATTGGAATTGTTAGTATTATTATTATTATTATTCTGCTTCCTCTTCTTAGCCATAGGCGTCTATGGCAGCCCTATGAACCGTAAATAGGAAAATGATGAAATTTGGCACAGTTGTTGTGGTGGTCTTAAAAAGTCATGTGACCAAAAATGGGGTCTCTAGTATTAACTCTATAGCGCCACCAGCAGTGCAAAAATTCAATGTTCAAATGGTTATAACTGCTGATCCGCTTGATCTATGAAAATTCTACTTAGTACACGTGATTGCTCTCCTCATGCTTGTTGTTTTTAATACCTTACAGTAAAACTCCACCCATTACAGTAGTGGCCATTTTGAAATGTACAGTATTCCGTTTATTCGCTACTCCTCCTTCAAATTTGGTTCAATTGTTATGAAATTTGGCACAGGTGAACTTTGGAGTGAGCCGCACAGAAATGACCGAACAGAATTTTGATATTTATCTTTGTTCAAAAGTAATAAATGCGCAAACTTAACGAGGTTGACACAAAAATAGTTCTGAGGCTGTATATCTGTCATTTTTTCATCAATTGAAAAGAAATTTCGTACACGTCATGTCGACCATAAACTGGGGGTCCGTGCCAAATTTGGTGACAGCGCCACCTATGGGTCATGAGATATGGAAAATGGCTTTTTTTGCCCATAACTACTGAAATGTTTGTCAGAAAATTATGATCTTGGTGTTTACGGATTCCTTGGCTCATGCCGAATCTGTCAATATGTATTATGTCGGGTTTGACCACACCACCTGTCCGCCATTTTGAAATTGGTCATAAATTGTTATATCTTTTGAACTATTGGACATATTCGTGCAAAAATAGTTAGGGAGCTTCGGCATGATGTCCTGAAGTTACCTGGGAAGTCAGAGTACAGCGCCACCTAGGGGTTATAAACTATAACAGTTCTTATAGAACTGCTTATATCTTCAGAATACTTTGACTGATATACATTTTCTTTGTGACATTTTATTCACTGGTTTTTGCCAATCGCAACAATACCTTGTTTGGCATTTTCCATCATTCTGTTCATGTGTTATTGTAAAGCATATGGTAAATGATTTTTTCGCTACTCCTTTTACAAATTTTGTTTATTTTATGCCAGGTTCTGCTTGTATAATGTTTGGAGCAATCCGCACAGACGTGACTGAAAAGATTTTTCTGCTGAGTGTCAAATGTTTGAGAAATACCTCTGTAAAGCGGACCATGCCTGTCATGCTGTCCCTTTGTCATATTAAAAAGACTCTGACAATATTTGCCCATGTTGTTCATTATTGTGCTAAATGTTCTTCACGAATTCAGTGCCATTTAAGTTATCTGATTGCCCTACACTTTGTATTTCTGTTTATTTTTGCTTTGTTGTGTTATTTGTGCCCTTTCAGTGATTGGCATGTCAATGTTTGCAGCTTTGAAGCCTCTTTTCCACAGCCTTTCAACCTATGATTCCTCAGTGGCACATGCGGTTAGTGCTGTGCTTTGAGAACCTGAGTTCATGGGTTCAAATCCCATGTGCAGTGGTTTTTTGTCTTAACTTTTTTTCTCACTTAAGTTTTGTGATTTTCATACTATACATTGTATTTCAGTTATTTGTGCTCTCTGTTGTCATTTCTACACTTTTGGTAATTGCTGGATATCAATGTTTATAGCTGTAAAGCTTTATTCTATAGCTTGGACACACCAACTCAGTGGTTTAATTATTTACTCAGTGGCGCATGCGGTTAGTGCTGTGCTTTGGGAACATGAGGTCATGGGTTTGAATCCCAGCTCTTACTTTCACTTATCGAGATTTCCTTTTGTGTTCCCTTTAACACGTTCTTCTCGACCTGTCTGGTTTTCCACACTTGTTATATTTTTGAAATCTTTTCTGTTGTTGCTCCGCACTGCAGTTGTTCTGCTCTGCATTTGCTGTGCTTCGGGTTCGGGCTCTGTATTGCGCGCTTTCTGCGCTTTGCGCATTTGCTGTGTCGTGTGGTTTTTGTTGTGCTTTGGGTGCTCATTGCGCTGAAGGTGCTTGGCCCCGCAATTGCTGCTTGCAGCTATATTTAGGGGTCAAGCACCGAAGGTGCTGTGACACCTATTGGAATTGTTATTATTATTATTATTATTCTGCGTCTTCTTCTTCTTAGCCATAGGCGTCTATGGCAGCCCTATGAACCGTACATAGGAAAATGATGAAATTTGGCACAGTTGTAGTGGTGGTCCTAAAAAGTCAAGTGACCAAAAATGGGGTCTCTAGCACTAACTCTATAGCGCCACCAGCAGTGCAAAAATTCAATGTTCAAATGGTTATAACTGCTGATCCGCTTGATCTATGAAAATTCTACTTAGTACACGTGATTGCTCTCCTCATGCTTGTTGTTTTTAATACCTTACAGTAAAACTCCACCCATTACAGTAGTGGCCATTTTGAAATGTACAGTATTCCATTTATTCGCTACTCCTCCTTCAAATTTTGTTCAATTGTTATGAAATTTGGCACAGGTGATCTTTGGAGTGAGCCGCACAGAAATGACTGAACAGAATTTTGATATTTATCTTTGTTCAAAAGTAATAAATGCGCAAACTTAACGAGGTTGACATAAAAATGGTTCTGAAGCTGTAGCTCGGCCATTCTTTGATCAATTGAAATTAAATTTGGTACACTTCATGTGGACCATGAACTTGGGGTTCATGCCAAATTTGGTCACAGCGCCACCTATGGGTCATGAGATATGAAAATAGGCTATTTTTGCCCATAACTTCTGAACTGTTTGTCAGAAAATTATGATCTTGATGTCTATGGATTGCTTACCTCATGCCGCATCTGCCGATGTGTATTATGCCGGGTTTGACCGAACCTCCTGTCCGCCATTTTGAAATTTCAGATAATTTGTTATATTTTTTTAACTATTGGACATATCCGCGCAAAAATTAGTAAGGAGCTTCGACATGATGTCCTGAAGGTACCTGGGAAGTCAGAGTACAGCGCCACCTAGGGGTTATAAACTATAACAGTTCTTATGGAACTGCTTATAACTTCTGAATACTTTGTCTGATATTAATTTCTTTGTGAAATTGTATTCACTGGTTTATGCCGATTGCAACGATACCTCGTTTGTCATTTTCCAACATTCTGTTCATGTGTTATTGTAAAGCATATGGTAGATGATTTTTTCGCTACTCCTTTTACAAATTTTGTTTATTTTATGCCAGGTACGGCTCGTATAATGTTTGGAGCAATCCACACAGAAATGACCGAACAGATTTTTGATATTCTGTTCTCTTTCTTAGAAATACCACTCCAAAGTTGACCGTGCCTGTGACATTGTCTATTTGTCATAGTAAATTAATGTGACTGTATATTACATTGTATAGCATTACTATACAGAATGATCTTCTTGTCTTCAATCTCACTTGAGCTTTTTGATTCTCATATACATGTTTGTTCTGCTCTGCACTGTCAGTTCTGCATCTGTGTTGATTGGCACATGTCAATCCTTGCAGTACCTAAGCTGTTTTTTTGCTGCCCTTTGAGCTGTGTTAACTGAGTTGTGCATCTGGTTAACCACATGCCATGAGATTCTGAGGTCATGGGTTCGAATCCCATGTGCAGTGATATTTTGTCTTAACTTTTTTCTCACTTAAGTTTTGTGAATCTCATACTATAGATTGTATTTCAGTTATTTGTGCTCTCTGTTGTCATTCCTGCACTTTTGGTAATTGCTGGATATCAATGTTTACAGCTCTAAATCTCTATTCTATAGCTTGGACACACCAACTCGGTGGTTTAATTGGTTACTCAGTGGCGCATGCGGTAAATGCTGTGCTTTGGGAACCTGAGGTCATGGGTTCGAATCCCAGCTCCTACTTTCACTTATTGAGATTTCCTTTTGTGTTCACTTTAACACGTTCTTCTCGACCTGTCTGGTTTTCCACACGTGTTATATTTTTGCCATCTTTACTGTTGTTGCTCCGCACTGCAGTGGTTCTGCTCTGCATTTGCTTTGCTTCGGGTTCGGCCTCTATATTGCGCGCTTTCTGCGCTTTGCACATTTGCTGCGTCGTGTGGTTTTTGCTGTGCTTTGGGTGCTCATTGCGCTGAAGGTGCTTGGCCCCGCAATTGCTGCTTGCAGCTATATTTAGGGGTCAAGCACCGAAGGTGCTGAGACACCTATTGGAATTGTTAGTATTATTATTATTAGGGGCCAAGCACCTATGGTGCTGTGGCACCTATTGTTTCTGTTAGTATTTTTCTTCTTAATCTTCTTCCCCAATGGGAGTCTATGGCAGCCATATGAACCGTATGTAGGAAAATGATGAAATTTGGCACAGTTGTAGTGGTGGTCATTTATAGTCATTTGGCCAAAAATGGGGTCTCTAGCAGTAACTCTATAGCGCCACCATCATCTCAAAAATTCAATGTTCAAATGGTTATAACTCGTGATCCATTAGATCTATGAGAATTCTACTTAGTACACGTGATTGCTTTCATCCCGCTTATTGCATTTGATACTTTACAGTAAGACTCCTCCCATTACAGTATCGGCCATTTTGAAATGTACAGTATTTCGTTTTTTCGCTACTCCTCCTTCAAATTTGGTTCAATTCTTATGAGATTTGGCACATGTGATCTTTGGAGTGAGCCGCATAGAAATGACTGAACAGAATTTTGATATTTTTCTTTATTCAAAAGTAATTAATGCGCGAACTTAACGAGATTGACGCAAAATTGGTTCTGAAGCTGTATCTCGGTCATTCTTTGATCAATCGAGATGAAATTTGGTACGCTTCATGTCGATCATGAAATGGGGGTCCATACCAAATCTGGTGACAGCGCCACCTATGGGTCATGAGATATGAAAAAAGGCTATTTTTGCCCATAACTACTGAATTGTTTGTCAGAAAATTATGATTGTTGTGTCTACGCATTCCTTGGCTCATGCCGCATCTGTGGATGTGTATTATGCCGGGATTGACCGGACCGCTTGTCTGCCATTTTGAAATGAGTCACAATTGCTATAACTTTTGAAGTATTGGCTATATCGGCGAAAAAATAGGTAGGGAGCTTCGGCATGATGTCCTGAAGGTACCTGGGAAGTCAGAGTACGGCGCCACCTAGGGGTTATAAACAATAACAGTTCTTATAGAACTGCCTATAACTTCTGAATACTTTGTCTAATATTAATTTTCTTTGTGAAATTAAATTCACTGGTTTATGCCGATTGCAACGATACCTCATTTGTTATTTTCCAACATTCTATTAATGTGTTATTGTAAGGCATATGGTAAATTATCTTTTCGCTACTCCTTTTACAAATTTTGTTTATTTTATGCCAGGTTCTGCTCGTAGGTTCTTTGGAGCAATCCTCACAGAAATGACTGAACAGATTTTTCTGGCACCTACGCATTTTTTTGAGAAATACCTCTGTTAAGTTGATCGTGCCTGTGATGTTGTCTATTTGTCATAGTTAATTACTGTATATTACATTTTATAGCGTTGCTCTACAGAATGTTTTTCTTGTCTTCAATCTCACTTGAGCTTTTTGATTCTCATATACATTATATTTCTGTTATTTCTGCTCTGCAGTGTCATTTCTACATCTTTGGTAATTGGCATATGTCAATCCTTGCATCTCTGTAATTTCTTTTCTGCTGTTCCTTGAACTGTGTCAACTGAGTGGCGTGGCGGGTAAGGCACACGCAATGACATCCTGAGTTCTTGGGTTCGAATCCTGCCTGAGGCAAGTGTTCATCGCTTCTATTACATTTTGTTCTTTCTCACCTATTCTTCTCGACCTGTCTGTAGTTCACATATGTTCAGTTTTTGCCATGTTTTCGGTTGCTTCTTGGCACTGCGGTGGTTCTGCTCTGTGATTGCTACGCTTTGGGTTCTTTGCAGCGCCTTGTGTTCTTGATGCACCTTGGGTGCTCAATGCGCCCTGGGTGATTGATACATTGTATGTTTCTTGCTGTGCTTTGGGTGCTCAATGTTCTTTGTGTGCTTGCTGTGCTTTGAGTACTTGCTGTGCTTTGTGTGCTTGCTGTGCTTTGTGTGCTTTCTGTGCTTTGTGAGCTTGCTGTGCATTGTGACCTTGCTGTGCTTTGTGTGCTTGCTGTGCTGTGTTTGCATTGTGCTGATGGTGCTTGGCCCCGTATCGCTGCTTGCAGCTATATTTATTATTATTATCGTCCCATGGGAGTCTATGGCAGCCCTATGAACCGTACATAGGAAAATGATGAAATTTGGCACAGTTGTAGAGGTGGTCATAAATAGTCATGTGACCAAAAATGGGGTCTCTAGCAATAACTCTATAGCGCCACCAGCAGTGCAAAAAATCAATGTTCAAACTGTTATAAATAGTGAACCATTTGATCTATGAAAATTCTACTTAGTACACGTGATTGCTCTCATCCCGCTTATTGAATTTGATACTTTACAGTAAGACTCCACCCATTACAGTAACGGCCATTTTGAAATGTACAGTATTTTGTTTTTTCGCTACTCCTCCTTCAAATGTGGTTCAATTCTTATGAGATTTGGCACAGGTGATCTTTGGAGTGAGCCGCATAGAAATGACTGAACAGAATTTTGATATTCATCTTTGTTCAAAAGTAATAAATGCGCAAACTTAACAAGGTTGACGCAAAAATGGTTATGAAGCTGTAGCTTGGTCATTCTTTGATCAATTGAAATGAAATTTGGTACACTTCATGTGGACCATGAACTTGGGGTTCATGCCAAATTTGGTGACAGCGCCACATATGGGTAATGAGATAGGAAAATAGGCTATTTTTGCCCATAACTTCTGAACTGTTTGTCAGAAAATTATGATCTTGATGTCTATGGATTGCTTACCTCATGCCGCATCTGTCGATATGTATTATGCCGGGTTTGACCAAACCGCCTGTCCGCCATTTTGAAATTTCACATAAATTGTTATATTTTTTGAACTATTCGAGATATCCGCGCAAAAATTGGTAAGAAACTTTGACATGATGTCCTGAAGTTACCTGGGAAGTCAGAGTACAGCGCCACCTATGGGTTATAAACTATAACAATTCTTATTGATATTATACTGTTATCTCTTTTCTGCTGCCCAATGAACTGTGTCAACTGAGTGGTGCAACTAGTTAATCATATGCATTGAGATTCTGAGTTCCTGGGTTCAAATCCCACCTGAGTCATGACGTTTTGTTCTTCCTCATCAATTCTTCTCAACCTGTCTGTAGTTCACATGTGTTCTATTTTTCCATGTTTGCTGTTGTTGCTCTGCATTATGGTGGTTCTTGCTGTGCTTTGTGAGCTTGCTGTGCTTTGTGAGCTTGCTGTGCTTTGTGCTTGCTGTGCTTTGTGAGCTTGCTATGCTTTGTGTGCTTGCTGTGCTTTGTGTGCTTGCTGTGCTTTGTGAGCTTGCTGTGCTTTGTGTGCATGCTGTGATTTGTGTAATTGCTGTGCTTTGTGTGCTTGCTGTGCTTTGTGTGCCTGCTGTGCTTTGTGTGCTTGCTGTGCATTGTGAGCTTGCTGTGCTTTGTGTGCTTGCTGTGCTTTGTGTGCATTGCGCCGAAGGTGCTTGACCCCGTGTTGCTGCTTGCAGCTATATTTATTAGGGGCCAAGCACCTATGGTGCTGTGGCACCTATTGTTTCTGTTAGAATTTTTCTTCTTAATCTTCTTCCCCAATGGGAGTCTATGGCAGCCATATGAACCGTATGTAGGAAAATGATGAAATTTGGCACAGTTGTAGTGGTGGTCATAAATAGTCATTTGGCCAAAAATGGGGTCTCTAGCAGTAACTCTATAGCGCCACCATCATCTCAAAAATTCAATGTTCAAATGGTTATAACTCGTGATCCATTAGATCTTTGAGAATTCTACTTAGTACACGTGATTGCTCTCATCCCGCTTATTGCATTTGATACTTTACAGTAAGACTCCTCCCATTACAGTATCGGCCATTTTGAAATGTACAGTATTTCGTTTTTTCGCTACTCCTCCTTCAAATTTGGTTCAATTCTTATGAGATTTGGCACATGTGATCTTTGGAGTGAGCCGCATAGAAATGACTGAACAGAATTTTGATATTTTTCTTTATTCAAAAGTAATTAATGCGTGAACTTAACGAGATTGACGCAAAAATGGTTCTGAAGCTGTATCTCGGTCATTCTTTGATCAATCGAGATGAAATTTGGTACGCTTCATGTCGACCATGAAATGGGGGTCCATGCCAAATTTGGTGACAGCGCCACCTATGGGTCATGAGATAGGAAAAAAGGCTATTTTTGCGCATAACTTCTGAATCGTTTGTCAGAAAATTATGATCTTGGTGTCTATGGATTCCTTGGCTCATGCCGCATCTGTCGATATGTATTATGCCGGGATTGACCGAACCGCCTGTCCGCCATTTTGAAATCTGTGATAAATTGCTATAACTTTTGAAGTATCGGATATATCGGCGCAAAAATCGGTAGGGAGCTTCGGCATGACGTCCTGAGGAAATCAGAGAACAACGCCACCTAGGGGTTATAAACTATAACAGTTCTTATAGAACTGCTTATAACTTCTGAATTCTTTGTATGGCATGTAAGCTCTTTTCTGCTGCCCTTGAGCTGTGTCTACTGAATAGAGCATCTGTTAAGTCGTATGCAAAGAGATCCTGAGTTCATGGGTTCGAATCCCGCCTGAGGCAGATGTTAATTTCTTCTATTAAAGTTTTGTTCTTTCCCACCTATTCTTCTTGACCTGTCTGTAGTTCACATATGTTCTATTTTTGCCATGTTTTCTGTTGCTGCTCTGCACTGCGGTGGTTCTGCTCTGTCATTGCTACGCTTTGGGTTCTTTGCGGCGCCTTGTGTTCTTGATGCACCTTGGGTGCTCAATGCACCCTGGGTGATTGATACGTTGTATGTTTCTTGCTGTGCTTCGGGTGCTCATTGCGCTGATGGTGCTTGGCCCCGTATCGCTGCTTGCAGCTATATTTATTATTATTATTTTTCCCCAATGGGAGTCTATGGCAGCCCTATGAACCGTACATAGGAAAATGATGAAATTTGGCACAGATGTAGAGGTGGTCATAAATAGTCATGTGACCAAAAATGGGGTCTTTAGCAGTAACTCTATAGCGCCACCAGTAGTCCAAAAAATCAATGTTCAAACTGTTATAATTGGTGAACCATTTGATCTATGAAAATTCTACTTAGTACACGTGATTGCTCTCATCGTGCTTATTGAATTTGATACTTTACAGTAAGACTCCACCCATTACAGTAGCGGCCATTTTGAAATGTACAGTATTTCGTTTTTTCGCTACTCCTCCTTCAAATGCGGTTCAATTCTTATGAGATTTGGCACAGATGATCTTTGGAGTGAGCCGCATAGAAATGACCGAACAGAATTTTGATATTGATCTTTGTTCAAAAGTAATACATGCGCAAACTTAACGAGGTTGACGCAAAAATGGTTCTGAAGCTGTAGCTCAGTCATTCTTTGATCAATTGAAATGAAATTTGGTACACTTCATGTGGACCATGAACTTGGGGTCCATGCCAAATTTGGTGACAGCGCCACCTATGGGTCATGAGATAGAAAAATAGGCTATTATTGCGCATAACTTCAGAACTGTTTGTCAGAAAATTATGATCTTGATGTCTATGGATTGCTTACCTCATGCCGCATCTGTCGATGTGAATAATGCCGGGTTTGACCAAACCGCCTGTCCGCCATTTTGAAATTTCACATAAATTGTTATATTTTTTGAACTATTGGACATATCCGCGCAAAAAATGGTAAGGACCTTCGACATGATATCCTGAAGATACCTGGGAAGTCAGAGTACAGCGCCACCTAGGGGTTATAAACTATAACAGTTCTTATTGAACTGCTTATAACTTCTGAATACATTGTCTGATATACATTTTCTTTGTGAAATTGTATTCACTGTTTTATGCTGATCGCAACGATACCTTGTTTGTCATTTTCCAACATTATGTTCAGGTGTTATTGTAAGGCATATGGTAAATGATTTTTTCGCTACTCCTTTTACAAATTTTGTGTATTTTATGTCAGGTTCTGCTCGTATAATGTTTGGAGCAATCTGCACAGATGTGACCGAACAGATTTTTGATATTCTGTTCTCTTTCTTAGAAATACCACTCTAAAGTTTACCGTGCCTGTGACGTTGTCTATTTGTCATAGTAATAAATTAATGTGACTGTATATTACATTGTATAGCATCACTATACATAATGGTCTGCTTGTCTTCAATTTCACTTGAACTCATGTACATTGTATTTCTGTTATTTCTACTTCTGCTGTGTCAATTCTGCATCTTTGGTGATTGACATGTTAATCCTTTCAGCTCTCTAATCTCTTGTCTGCTGCCTCATGAACTGTGTCAACTGAGTGGCGCATCTAGTTAAACCACATGCATTGAGATTCTGAGTTCCAGGGTTCGAATCCCACCTGAGTCATAACGTTTTGTTCTTCCTCATCAATTCTTCTCAACCTGTCTGTAGTTCACATGTGTTCTATTTTTCCATGTGTGCTGTTGTTGCTCTGCATTGTGGTGCTTCTGCTGTGTCTTTCCTGCATCTTTGGTGATTGACATATGTCAATCCTTTCAGCTCTCTAATCTCTTGTCTGCTGCCTCATAAACTGTGTCAACTGAGTGGCGCATCTAGTTAAACCACATGCATTGAGATTCTGAGTTCCTGGGTTCGAATCCCACCTGAGTCATGACGTTTTGTTCTTCCTCATCAATTCTTCTCAACCTGTCTGTAGTTCACATGTGTTCTATTTTTCCATGTTTGCTGTTGTTGCTCTGCATTATGGTGGTTCTTGCTGTGCTTTGTGAGCTTGCTGTGCTTTGTGTGCTTGCTGTGCTTTGTGAGCTTGCTATGCTTTTTGTGCTTGCTGTGCTTTGTGTGCTTTGTGAGCTTGCTGTGCTTTGTGTGCCTGCTGTGATTTGTGTAATTGCTGTGCTTGCTGTGCTTTGTGTGCTTGCTGTGCTTTGTGTGCTTGCTGTGCTTTGTGTGCTTGCTGTGCTTTGTGAGCTTGCTGTGCTTTGTGTGCCGGCTGTGATTTGTGTAATTGCTGTGCTTTGTGTTCTTGCTATGCTTTGTGTGCTTGTTGTGCTTTGTGTGCTTGCTGTGCTTTGTGTGCTTGCTGTGCTTTGTGAGCTTGCTGTGCTTTGTGTGCCTGCTGTGATTTGTGTAATTGCTGTGCTTTGTGTGCTTGCTGTGCATTGTGAGCTTGCTGTGCTTTGTGTGCTTGCTGTGCTTTGTGTGCTTGCTGTGCTTTGTGAGCTTGCTGTGCTTTGTGTGCCTGCTGTGATTTGTGTAATTGCTGTGCTTTGTGTGCTTGCTGTGCATTGTGAGCTTGCTGTGCTTTGTGTGCTTGCTGTGCTGTGTGTTCATTGCGACGAAGGTGCTTGACCCCGTGTTGCTGCTTGCAGCTATATTTAGGGGCCAAGCACCTATGGTGCTGTGGCACCTATTGTTTCTGTTAGTATTATTATTATTATTATTATTATTATTATTTTTCTTAATCTTCTTCCCCAATGGGAGTCTATGGCAGCCCTATGAACCGTATATAGGAAAATGATGAAATTTGGCACAGTTGTAGTGGTGGTCATAAATAGTCATTTGGCCAAAAATGGGGTCTCTAGCAGTAACTCTATAGCGCCACCATCATCTCAAAAATTCAATGTTCAAATGGTTATAACTCGTGATCCATTTGCTCTATGAAAATTCTACTTAGTACACGTGATTGCTCTCCTCATGCTTATTGTTTTTAATACCTTACAGTAAGACTCCACCCATTACAGTATCGACCATTTTGAATTGTCCAGTATTTCGTTTTTTCGCTACTCCTCCTTCAAATTTGGTTCAATTCTTATGAGATTTGGCACATGTGATCTTTGGAGTTAGCCGCATAGAAATGACTGAACAGAATTTTGATATTTTTCTTTATTCAAAAGTAATTAATGCGCGAACTTAACGAGATTGACGCAAAATTGGTTCTGAGGCTGTATCTCGGTCATTCTTTAATCAATCGAGATGAAATTTGGTACGCTTCATGTCGACCATGAAATGGGGGTCCATGCCAAATTTGGTGACAGCGCCACCTATGGGTCATGAGATAGGAAAAACTGCTATTTTTGCGCATACCTTCTGAATCGTTTGTCAGAAAATTATGATCTTGGTGTCTACGGATTCCTTGGCTCATGCCGCATCTGTCGATATGTATTATGCCGGGATTGACCGAACCGCCTGTCCGCCATTTTGAAATCTGTGATAAATTGCTATAACTTTTGAAGTATCGGATATATCGGCGCAAAAATCGGTAGGGAGCTTCGGCATGACGTCCTGAGGAAATCAGAGAACAGCGCCACCTATGGGTATAAACTATAACAGTTCTTATAGAACTGCTTATAACTTCTGAATTCTTTGTATGGCATGTAAGCTCTTTTCTGCTGCCCCTTGAGCTGTGTCTACTGAGTGGCGCATCTGTTAAATCGTTTGCATAGAGATTCTGAGTTCATGGGTTCGAATCCCACTTGAGCCGGGTGTTAATTTCTTCTATTATAGTTTTGTTCTTTCTCACCTATTCTTTTTGACCTGTCTGTAGTTCACATATGTTCTATTTTTGCCATGTTTTCTGTTGCTGCTCTGCACTGCGGTGGTTCTGCTCTGTCATTGCTACGCTTTGGGTTCTTTGCTGAGACTTGTGTTCTTGATGCACCTTGGGTGCTCAATGCGCCCTGAGTGATTGATAAGTTGTATCTTTCTTGCTGTGCTTTGGGAGCTCATTGCGCTGATTGTGCTTGGCCCCGTATCGCTGCTTGCAGCTATATTGGTCATTGTTTCTGTTAGTAAATTTTTCTTCTTCCCCAATGGGAGTCTATGGCAGCCCTATGAACCGTATGTAGGAAAATGATGAAATTTGGCACAGTTCTAGTGGTGGTCATAAATAGTTATGTGCCCAAAAATGGGGTCTCTAGCACTAACTCTATAGCGCCACCAACAGTGCAAAAATTCAATGTTCAAATGGTTATAACTGCTGATCCGCTTGATCTATGAAAATTCTACTTAGTACACGTGATTGCTCTCCTCATGCTTGTTGTTTTTAATGCCTTACAGTAAAACTCCACCCATTACAGTAGTGGCCATTTTGAAATGTACAGTATTTCGTTTTTTCGCTACTCCTCCTTTAAATTTGGTTCAATTGTTATGAAATTTGTCACAGATGATCTTTGGAGTGAGCCGCACAGAAATGACTGAACAGAATTTTGATATTTATCTTTGTTCAAAAGTAATAAAGGCACAAACTTAACGAGGTTGACACAAAAATGGTTCTGAAGCTGTAGCTCGGTCAATCTTTGATCAATTGAAATTAAATTTGGTACGCTTCATATGGACCATGAACTGGTGGTCCATGCAAAATGTGATGACAGCGCCACCTATGGGTCATGAGATATGAAAGTAGGCTATTTTTGCCCATAACTTCTGCACTGTTTGTCTGATATATATATTCTTTGTGGAATTAGTTTCACTGGTTTATGCCGATCACAACGATACCTCGTTTGTCATTTTCCAACATTCTTTTCATGTGTTATTGTAAGGCATATGGTAAATGATCTTTTCGCTACTCCTTTTACAAATTTTGTTTATTTTATGCCAGGTTGTGCTCGTATAATGTTTGGAGCAATCCGCACAGAAATGACCGAACAGATTTTTTATATTCTGTTCTCTTTCTTAGAAATATTGCTCCAAAGTTGACCATGCCTGTGATGTTGTCTATTTGTCATAGTTAATTACGGTATATTACATTTCATAGCGTTTCTGTACAGAATGTTCTTCTTGTCTTCAACCTCACTTGAGCTTGTTGATTCTTATATACATTATATTTCTGTTATATCTGCTCTGCTGTGTCATTTCTGCTTCTGTGGTGATTGGCATTTGTCAATGCTTTCATCTCTGTACACTCTATTCTGCTGCCTCATGAACTGTGTCAACTAAATGGCGTATCGTGTTAGTCACATGCAAAGAGATTCTGAGTTCTTGGGTTCAAATCCCGCCTGGGGCAAGTTTTAATTTGTTCTATTAAAGTTTTGTTCTTTCTCACCTATTCTTCTCGACCTGTCTGTAGTTCACATATGTTCTATTTTCGTCATGTTTTCTGTTGCTGCTCTGCACTGCGGTGGTTCTGATCGGTGATTGCTACGCTTTGGGTACTTGTGTTCTTGATTCACCTTGGGTGTTCAATGCGCATTGGGTCATTGATACCTTCTATGTTGCTTGCTGTGCTTTGGGTGCTCATTGCGCTGAAGGTGCTTGGCCCCGAATCGCTGCTTGCAGCTATATTTAGGGGTCAAGCACCGAAGGTGCTGAGACACCTATTGTAATTGTTAGTATTATTATTATTATTATTATTATTCTGCCGTTTCTTAGCCATAGGCGTCTATGGCATCCCTATGAACCGTACATAGGAAAATGATGAAATTTGGCACAGATGTAGAGGTGGTCATAAATAGTCATGTGACCAAAAATGGGGTCTTTAGCAGTAACTCTATAGCGCCACCAGTAGTCCAAAAAATCAATGTTCAAACTGTTATAATTGGTGAACCATTTGATCTATGAAAATTCTACTTAGTACAGGTGATTGCTCTCATCGTGCTTATTGAATTTGATACTTTACAGTAAGACTCCACCCATTACAGTAGCGGCCATTTTGAAATGTACAGTATTTCGTTTTTTCGCTACTCCTCCTTCAAATGCGGTTCAATTCTTATGAGATTTGGCACAGATGATCTTTGGAGTGAGCCGCATAGAAATGACCGAACAGAATTTTGATATTGATCTTTGTTCAAAAGTAATAAATGCTCAAACTTAACGAGGTTGACGCAAAAATGGTTCTGAAGCTGTAGCTCAGTCATTCTTTGATCAATTGAAATGAAATTTGGTAGACTTCATATGGACCATGAACTTGGGGTCCATGCCAAATTTGGTGACAGCGCCACCTATGGGTCATGAGATAGAAAAATAGGCTATTATTGCCCATAAATTCTGAACTGTTTGTCAGTAAATTATGATCTTGATGTCTATGGATTGCTTACCTCATGCTGCATCTGTCGATGTGAATTATGCCGGGTTTGACCAAACCGCCTGTCCGCCATTTTGAAATTTCACATAAATTGTTATATTTTTTTAACTATTGGACATATCCGCGCAAAAAATGGTAAGGAGCTTCGACATGATGTCCTGAAGGTACCTGGGAAGTCAGAGTACAGCGCCACCTAGGGGTTATAAACTATAACAGTTCTTATTGAACTGCTTATAACTTCTGAATACTTTGTCTGATATACATATTCTTTGTGAAATTGGATTCACTGTTTTATGCCGATCGCAACAATACCTCGTTTGTCATTTTCCAACATTATGTTCATGTGTTATTGTAAGGCATATGGTAAATGATTTTTTCGCTACTCATTTTAAAAATTTTGTGTATTTTATGTCAGGTTCTGCTCGTATAATGTTTGGAGCAATCCGCACAGATGTGACCGAACAGATTTTTGATATTCTGTTCTCTTTCTTAGAAATACCACTCTAAAGTTTACCGTGCCTGTGACGTTGTCTATTTCTCATAGTAATAAATTAATGTGACTGTATATTACATTGTATAGCATCACTATACAGAATGATCTGCTTGTCTTCAATCTCACTTGAGCTCATGTACATTGTATTTCTGTTATTTCTGCTTCTGCTGTGTCTTTCCTGCATCTTTGGTGATTGACATATTAATCCTTTCAGCTCTCTAATCTCTTGTCTGCTGCCTCTTGAATGGTGTCAACTGAGTGGCGCATCTAGTTAAACCACATGCATTGAGATTCTGAGTTCCTGGGTTCGAATCCCACCTGAGTCATGACGTTTTGTTCTTCCTCATCAATTCTTCTCAACCTGTCTGTAGTTCACATGTGTTCTATTTTTCCATGTTTGCTGTTGTTGCTCTGCATTATGGTGCTTCTGCTGTGTCTTTCCTGCATCTTTGGTGATTGACATATGTTAATCCTTTCAGCTTTCTAATCTCTTGTCTGCTGCCTCATGAACTGTGTCAACTAAGTGGCGCATCTAGTTAAACCACATGCATTGAGATTCTGAGTTCCTGGGTTCGAATCCCACCTGAGTCATGACGTTTTGTTCTTCCTCATAAATTCTTCTCAACCTGTCTGTACTTCACATGTGTTCTATTTTTCCATGTTTGCTGTTGTTGCTCTGCATTATGGTGGTTCTTGCTGTGCTTTGTGAGCTTGCTGTGCTTTGTGAGTTTGCTGTGCTTTGTGAGCTTGCTGTGCTTTGTGAGCTTGCTATGCTTTGTGAGCTTGCTGTGCTTTGTGTGCTTGCTGTGCTTTGTGAGCTTGCTGTGCTTTGTGTGCCTGCTGTGATTTGTGTAATTGCTGTGCTTTGTGTGCTTGCTGTGCTTTGTGTGCTTGCTGTGCTTTGTGAGCTTGCTGTGCTTTGTGAGCTTGCTGTGATTTGTGTAATTGCTGTGCTTTGTGTTCTTGCTGTGCTTTGTGTGCTTGCTGTGCTTTGTGTGCTTGCTGTGCTTTGTGAGCTTGCTGTGCTTTGTGTGCCTGCTGTGATTTGTGTAATTGCTGTGCTTTGTGTAATTGCTGTGCTTTGTGTGCTTGCTGTGCTTTGTGAGCTTGCTGTGCTTTGTGTGCTTGCTGTGCATTGTGAGCTTGCTGTGCTTTGTGTGCATTGCGCCGAAGGTGCTTGACCCCGTGTTGCTGCTTGCAGCTATATTGGTCATTGTTTCTGTTAGTAAATTTTTCTTCTTCCCCAATGGGAGTCTATGGCAGCCCTATGAACCGTACATAGGAAAATGATGAAATTTGGCACAGTTGTAGTGGTGGTCATAAATAGTCATGTGCCCAAAAATGGGGTCACTAGCACTAACTCTATAGCGCCACCAGCAGTGCAAAAATTCAATGTTCAAATGGTTATAACTGCTGATCCGCTTGATCTATGAAAATTCTACTTAGTACACGTGATTGCTCTCCTCATGCTTGTTGTTTTTAATGCCTTACAGTAAAACTCCACCCATTACAGTAGTGGCCATTTTGAAATGTACAGTATTTCGTTTTTTCGCTACTCCTCCTTCAAGTTTGGTTCAATTGTTATGAAATTTGACACAGGTGATCTTTGGAGTGAGCCGCACAGAAATGACCGAACAGAATTTTGATATTTATCTTTGTTCAAAAGTAATAAAGGAACAAACTTAACGAGGTTGACACAAAAATGGTTCTGAAGCTGTAGCTCGGTCAATCTTTGATCAATTGAAATGAAATTTGGTACGCTTCATATGGACCATGAACTTGTGGTCAATGCAAATTGTGATGACAGCGCCACCTATGGGTCATGAGATATGAAAGTAGGCTATTTTTGCCCATAACTTCTGAACTGTTTGTCTGATATATATATTCTTTGTGGAATTAGTTTCACTGGTTTATGCCGATCGCAACGATACCTCGTTTGTCATTTTCCAACATTCTTTTCATGTGTTATTGTAAGGCATATGGTAAATGATCTTTTCGCTACTCCTTTTACAAATTTTGTTTATTTTATGCCAGGTTCTGCTCGTATAATGTTTGGAGCAATCCGCACAGAAATGACCGAACAGATTTTTTATATTCTGTTCTCTTTCTTAGAAATATTGCTCCAAAGTTGACCGTGCCTGTGATGTTGTCTATTTGTCATAGTTAATTACGGTATATTACATTTCATAGCGTTTCTGTACAGAATGTTCTTCTCGTCTTCAACCTCACTTGAGCTTGTTGATTCTTATATACATTATATTTCTGTTATATCTGCTCTGCTGTGTCATTTCTGCATCTGTGGTGATTGGCATTTGTCAATGCTTTCATCTCTGTACACTCTATTCTGCTGCCTCATGAACTGTGTAAACTAAATGGCGTAGTGTGTTAGTCACATGCAAAGAGATTCTGAGTTCTTGGGTTCAAATCCTGCCTGGGGCAAGTTTTAATTTGTTCTATTAAAGTTTTGTTCTTTCTCACCTATTCTTCTCGACCTGTCTGTAGTTCACATATGTTCTATTTTTGTCATGTTTTCTGTTACTGCTCTGCACTGCGGTGGTTCTGATCGGTGATTGCTACGCTTTGGGTACTTGTGTTCTTGATTCACCTTGGGTGTTCAATGCGCATTGGGTCATTGATACCTTCTATGTTGCTTGCTGTGCTTTGGGTGCTTATTGCGCTGAAGGTGCTTGGCCCCGAATCGCTGCTTGCAGCTATATTTATTATTATTATTAGGGGTCAAGCACCGAAGGTGCTGAGACACCTATTGGAATTGTCAGTATTATTATTATTATTTTTCCGCAATGGGAGTCTATGGCAGCCCTATGAACCGTACATAGGAAAATGATGAAATTTGGCACAGTTGTAGAGGTGGTACTGAAAAGTCAAGTGACCAAAAATGGGGTCTCTACCACTAACTCTATAGCGCCACCAGCAGTGCAAAAATTCAATGTTCAAATGGTTATAACTGGTGATCCGCTTGATCTATGAAAATTCTACTTAGTACACGTGATTGCTCTCATCCAATTATTGAATTTGATACTTTACAGTAAAACTCCACCCATTACAGTAGCGGCCATTTTGAAATGTACAGTATTTCGTTTTTTCGCTACTCCTCCTTCAAATGTGGTTCAATTCTTATCAGATTTGGCACAGATGATCTTTGGAGTGAGCCGCACAGAAATGACCGAACAGAATTTTGATATTTATCTTTGTTCAAAAGTAGTAAATGCGCAAAGTTAACGAGGTTGACGCAAAAATGGTTCTGAAGCTGTAGCTCAGTCATTCTTTGATCAATTCAAATGAAATTTGGTACACTTCATGTGGACCATGAACTTGGGGTCCATGCCAAATTTGGTGACAGCGCCACCTATGGGTCATGAGATAATAAAATAGGCTATTTTTGCCCATAACTTCTGAACTGTTTGTCAGAAAATTATGATCTTGATGTCTATGGATTGCTTACCTCATGCCGCATCTGTCGTTGTGTATTATGCCGGGTTTGACCGAACCGCCTGTCCGCCATTTTGAAATTTCACATAATTCGTTATATTTTTTTAACTATTGGACATATCCGCGCAAAAATTAGTAAGGAGCTTCGACATGATGTCCTGAAGGTACCTGGGAAGTCAGAGTACAGTGCCACCTAGGGGTTATAAACTATAACAGTTCTTATGGAACTGCTTATAACTTCTGAATACTTTGTCTGATATTAATTTCTTTGTGAAATTGTATTCACTGGTTTATGCCGATTGCAACGATACCTCGTTTGTCATTTTCCAACATTCTGTTCATGTGTTATTGTAAAGCATTTGGAACATGATTTTTTCGCTACTCCTTTTACAAATTTTGTTTTATTTATGCCAGGTGCTGCTCGTATAATGTTTGGAGCAATCCGCACAGAAATGACCGAACAGATTTTTGATATTCTGTTCTCTTTCTTAGAAATACCACTCCAAAGTTGACTGTGCCTGTGCCGTTGTCTATTTGTCATAGTAAATTAATGTGACTGTATGTTACATTGTATAGCATTACTATACAGAATGATCTTCTTGTCTTCAATCTCACTTGATCTTTTTGATTCTCATATACATTGTATTTCTGTTAGTTCTGCTCTGCACTGTCAGTTCTGCATCTGTGTTGATTGGCATATGTCAATCCTTGCAGCACCTAAGCTGTTTTTTGCTGCCCTTTGGGCTGTGTTAACTGAGTTGCGCATCTGGTTAACCAGATGCAATGAGATCCTGAGGTCATGGGTTCGAATCCCATGTACAGTAATATTTTGTCTTAACTTTTTTCTCACTTAAGTTTATTGATTTTCATACAATACATTGTATTTCAGTTATTTGTGCTCTCTGTTGTCATTTCTGCACTTTTGGTAATTGCTGGATATAAATGTTTACAGCTCTATATCTCTATTCCATAGGTTGGACACACCAAGTCAGTGGTTTAATCGTTTACTCAGTGGCGTATGCGGTAACTGCTGTGCCTTGGGAACCTGAGTTCATGAGTTCGAATCCCATGTGCAGTGGTTTTTGTCTTAACTTTTTTTTCTCACTTAAGTTTTGTGATTTTCATACAATACATTGTATTTCAGTTATTTGTGCTCTCTGTTGTCATTTCTGCACTTTTGGTAATTGCTGGATATCAATGTTTACAGCTCTATATCTCTATTCTATAGCTTGGACACACCAACTCAGTGGTTTAACCGTTTACTCAGTGGCGCATGCGTTAACTGCTATGCTTTGGGAACCTGAGGTCATGGGTTTGAATCCCAGCTCTCACTTTCACTTATTGAGATTTCCTTTTGCGTTTCCTTTAACACGTTCTTCTCGACCTGTCTGGTTTTCCACACGTGTTATATTTTTGCCATCTTTACTGTTGTTGCTCCGCACTGCAGTGATCCTGCTCTGCATTTGCTTTGCTTCGGGTTCGGGCTCTGTATTGCGTGCTTTCTGCGCTTTGCACATTTGCTGCGTCGTGTGGTTTTTGCTGTGCTTTGGGTGCTCATTGCGCTGAAGGTGCTTGACCCCGCAATTGCTGCTTGCAGCTATATTTATTATTATATTTCTTCTTCCCCAATGGGAGTCTATGGCAGCACTATGAACCGTACATAGGAAAATGAAAAAAATTTGGCACACTTGTAGTGGTGTTCCTAAATAGTCATGTGACCAACTATGGGGTCTCTAGCATTAACTATATAGCGCCACCAACACTTCAAAAATTCAATATTCAAATGGTTATAACTGTAGAATCATTTGATCAACAAAAACTCTACCTACTACATCTGATTCCTCTCCTCACGCTCTTTACAATGACCACCTTACATTAAGACTCCACCCATTACAGTAGCGGCCATTTTGAAAAGTACAGTATTTTGCTTTTTCGCTACTACTTTTGCAGCGTTCATTGCATTGTTACACAATTTGGCACAGAGAATCTTTGGACCGGGCCGCAGAGAAATGACCGAACAGAATTTTGATTTTTATCTTTGTTCAAAAGTAATAATTGCATACATTTATCGATGTCGACCCAAAATTCGTTCTGAGTCATTATCTCGGTCATTCTTTGATCAATTGAAATGAAACTTGGTACCCTTCATAAGGACCATGAACTGGGGTACCATGCCAAATTTGAGGACAGCGCCACCTATGGGTCATGAGATATGAAAAATGGCTATTTTTGCCCATAACTCTTGAAATGTTTGATAGAAAATTATGATCTTAGTGTCTATGGATTCCTTGGCTCATGACCAATCTGTCGATATATATTATGCCGGAAATGACCAAACCGCCTGTCCACTATTTTGAATTTGGTTTTAAATTGGGATAACTATTATTCTATATAATGTATCGGCACAAAAATCGGTAGGAAGCATCGGTTTGATGTCCTGAAGGTACCTGGAAAATCTGAAGACAGCGCCACCTAGGGTTCATAAACTATATAAAACCGCCCATAACTTCTGAAAACTTTGTCTGATATTCATTTTCTTTGTGAATTTTTATTCACTGGTTTATGTCGATTGCAACGATATCTCATTTGTCAGTTTTCAACATTCTGTTCATATCTTATTTCATAGCATATGTGAAGTAGTTTTTTCGCTACTACTTTTGCAAATTAAGTCTTTTTTATGCCAGGCTCTGCTCACATAAACTTTGGAGCAATCCACACAGAAATGACCAAACACATTTTTGATATTCTCTGCCATTCCCGAGAAATACCTGTCCAAAGTTCACTGTCCCTGTGACATTGTCTCTTCGTCATATTAAATTATTATGACTGTATTGTAACATGTTGTGCATTCCTATACAAACATGTTTTTCTTGAATTAAACTTTAACTCTTCTCACTTAAACTATCTGATTCTCATATAAATTGTAATTTTGTTATTTCTGCTCTGCAATGTCATGTCTGCACCTTCCTTCCTCCATTTGAATGCTTGCAGCTCTGAAAACCTTGGCTAGCTACACTGCCAGTGTAGCTCAGTCTATTAAATCGCATGCATCAAAACTCAGAGGTTAAGGGTTCGAATCCCATCTGATGCATGTGTTATGTTTTTCTATTAATATTTGTTTTGAGTTTATTCTCACCTATTATTCTCAACCAGTCTGTTTTCCATGTTCTGCACGGCTTGCAATTTGGTGGCCAAGCATCATCACCAGTTCAAAAATGCAGTAGCGGCCATTTTGAAAAGTACAGTATTCCGTTTTTTTGCTACTACTTTTGCAGTGTTTGTTGAATTGTTACACAATTTGGCTCAGATTATCTTTGGACCGAGCCACATAGAAATGACCAAACAGAATTTTGATATTTATCTTTGTTCAAAAGTAATAATTGCGTACATTTATCGATGTCAACCCAAAATTCGTTCTGAGTCATTATCTCGGTCATTCTTTGATCAATTGAAATGAAACTTGGTACCCTTCATAAGGACCATGAACTGGGGTACCATGCCAAATTTGAGGACAGCGCCACCTATGGGTCATGAGATATGAAAAATGGCCATTTTTGCCCATAACTATTGAAATGTTTGATAGAAAATTATGATCTTAGTGTCTATGGATTCCTTGGCTCATGACCAATCTGTCGATATATATTATGCCGGAAATGACCAAACCGCCTGTCCACTATTTTGAATTTTGTTTTAAATTGGGATAACTATTATTCTATATAATGTATCGGCACAAAAATCGGTAGGAAGCATCCGGTATGATGTCCTGAAGGTACTTGGGAAATCTGAAGACAGCGCCACCTAGGGTTCATAAACTATATAAAACAGCCCATAGCTTCTGAAAACTTTGTCTGATATTCATTTTCTTTGTGAATTTTTATTCACTGGTTTATGTCGATTGAAACGATATGTCATTTGTCAGTTTTCAACATTCTGTTCATATCTTATTTCATAGCATATGTGAAGTAGTTTTTTCGCTACTACTTTTGCAAATTAAGTCTATTTTATGCCAGGCTCTGCTCACATAAACTTTGGAGCAATCCGCACAGAAATGACCAAACACATTTTTTATATTCTCTGCCATTCCCGAGAAATACCTGTCCAAAGTTGACTGTCCCTGTGACATTGTCTCTTCGTCATATTAAATTATTATGACTGTATTATAACATGTTGTGCATTCCTATACAACATGTTTTTCTTGACTTAAACTTTAACTCTTCTCACTTAAACTATCTGATTCCCATATAAATTGTAATTTTGTTATTTCTGCTCTGCAATGTCATGTCTGCACCTTCCTTCCTCCATTTGAATGCTTGCAGCTCTGAAAACCTTGGCTAGCTACACTGCCTGTGTAGCTCAGTCTATTAAATCGCATGCATCAAAACTCAGAGGTTAAGGGTTCGAATCCCGTCTGATGCATGTGTTATGTTTTTCTATTAATATTTGTTTTGAGTTTATTCTCACCTATTATTCTCAACCAGTCTGTTTTCCATGTTCTGCGCGGCTTGCAATTTGGTGGCCAAGCATCATCACCGGTTCAAAAATGCAGTAGCGGCCATTTTGAAAAGTACAGTATTCAGTTTTTTTGCTACTACTTTTGCAGTGTTTGTTGAATTGTTACACAATTTGGCTCAGATTATCTTTGGACCGAGCCACATAGAAATGACCAAACAGAATTTTGATATTTATCTTTGTTCAAAAGTAATACATTTGTCAACAGGAATAACTTTTAAACCATTTAATCAACTAAACTTCTACGGAGAATATTTGATGGGGTAATCTATGCCTTCCCAGTAGCTCAACCAAATGCGTGATGGGCATGAAATCCAGAGGTTGTGGGTTCAAATCCAGCGTAGGGCAGCAATTAAAATGGTTCATACAAATGATGTATCATGTAGAGTCAAATGTTTGAACAGGTTTGACTACCTACAGGAGATTTAAAAAAATATTCTGTTCTTGAGAAAAATCTCTCCAAACCTGAACATACACATTGTCACTACAGCAATCTAGCTTAAGCAGCTGTCTGTATGTATGTCTTCCCTGTAGCTCAACCAGATGAGTGAAAGGCATGAAACCTGGAGATCATGGGTTCAAATCCTGGCTAGGGCAGAAATTGAAGTCTCTTACTTTAGAGTCAAAAGCTTCAATTCATTATCTGTATTTTACTTTATTATTTTTTCTGGTATTATTTTCATTTGTGCTCTTTTGGTTTAAGTCCCATGTGTAACAAGTATGATGCTTTGGTGGTTCAATTGTTTTCTAGGTCAGCATTGGACCAATCGGTCCTTCTTTCAGCATGCAAATAAATATTATACTTCAAAATTTTTATTTTTTCATTATGTTCATTCTCATCTCTGAGTCCTGTGTGCTGATAGTTCCCATACATATCTGCTACATTGCATTCTTCAATTGCATGTCCTTTCAGCTTCGTTGCGTGTTGCAGGACCATTGTTGCTTGGCCCCGTATCGCTGTCTACAGCTATATTTTTACCACTTATTTTTAAAGGGTTCATATGGTGCAATTTCATATTTTTCTTTGTCTTTGGAATGTTGAAAGCTGTTTGTGCATATAGAAGATCCGTAAAGTTGCAAAGATTAAAGTCTCAAACACAAAGAGATATTCTTTCTATTGCAAATGTATTTAATTGTAGATATTTCTTAACACAGTGAATATGTACAGTAATTACACATTTTTACAAGAGCCAAAATATTTACAGTTATGTATTTGGCAGACGCTTTTATCAAAAGTGATTTACAGTGCATTACAAAGTATAATTTTTTACCAGTATATGTGTTCCCTGGGTTCAAACCCATGACCTTTAGCGCTGCTAACCCAATGCTTTATCACTGAGCTATACAGTACACACTGAAACAAATTATACTTTAAACTTACATTATTAAATTATGGACAGTGGTTCCACATAACCCAATTTGTTTTGCATTAACATTAAAGGATTGTTGCAATCTATGCCAAATTCGTCCATTGCAGCAATACAATTAAATGATGAATAAATAATTAGAAGTGGAATGTGCAAAAAAATCATCTTAATTATCTATCAGTAACTTAACATGGTTACGTTTTCTAGATGTGTTTATCTTGTAAAAACTAATCCAATTTTTTTTTTGCATATTTTGCAAAACTCATTTACATTATGGACAGTAGTTCCATCCAATTACTTTTAGTTACTTTAGCACAATGGTTTCTATTTCAAGTTACATCACATACAAAAATATGCTTTTTTGTGACAAACCAAATATAGCATTCATTTTATTTATAAAATAATTTCAGACACCAGTTCTTTAAAGCCATGTTTATTGCATTGAATAATGAGATACACTCATCAACTTGCAATGCTTCCAAAGTTTTCAAAGGACTTTGGATAATTACAAATCAGTGGCGGTCGGTGACTTCTCTTCCGAGGGGCGTGGAGTTTTATGTGTGTTGCTCGTCAATTCAGAATGTGTTTGTTGCGTTATGTGAACCATGTGAATCATGTCTCTTGTCAAAATACGAGCCTGCTGCACACATGTTGAAAGGATTTATGATAAAAGAGACACTCGTATTCACAAAATACTCACAAGACACTGACTTAAAGGACAAGTTCGGTATTTTACACTTAAAGCCCTGTTTTCAGATTGTTTATGAGGAAATAGAACGGTTTTGACTGAAATTTGGACATATGATACTGGCCTGAGAATTTTCAGGTGCTCTACAATGGCTGCATAAGTGCACTGGAACAATCCTTCTAAAATGCATTAAACTTTCACTTACAAAGACGTGAAACTCACCGAGTGGTCAGGGGTGTTCACTTATATGCTCACACAAAAATCACTGCAAAAGGGGCTTTCCAACAGGTTTTATCATAGTTTTTGTCCAACTCCATTGACTTGTATTAGATGTGCTGTGAGGTACGGTATTACTCCGCCGCCGCAAACGTTGTTTGTATTCTTGCAATTGGCAAAGGCGGATTATCGCCACCAACTGGGCTGAAGTGTCTATTATTCAAGCTCTCAATCGAAGAATATAAGGGTGTAAAACGTTTGGAAAAATAGGTCCACAAGTTTACAACGAATGGTAAAACACCTGTTGGAAAGCATCTTTTGCAGCGATTTTTGTGTGAGCATATCAGTGAACACCCCTGACCACTCACGTCTTTGTAAGCGAAAGTTTAATGCATTTTATGAAGGATTGTTTCAGTGCACCTATGGAGCCGTTGTAGAGGTGGGGGCTGATACATGTCGGGCCAGCATCATGTCCAAATTTCAGTCAAACCTCTCTATTTCATCATAAACAATCTAAAAACAGGGTTTTAAGTGTAAAATACCGAACTTGTCCTTTAACACTAAACTTTGATTACGCATGAGATTAAGCGGGTATCTGGCAAACGTGAGCATCTCTTTTATCATAAACCCTTTAGACACATCTGCTGTTGGCTTGTATTTTGATATCACACATAAGTTTACATGCCGTATCAAACACATATTTTGAAATAATGAGCCACACTTATGACGGGCCAGATAAATGTTGTGACCAAGGCCGTAGCCAGGATTTTTCAAATACCGAGGACAAATTATTTTTTATTATTTATATTTTTTCCATATTACAGAATAATAATAAACACGTCCAAACTACGACATAGCACAAATGTAACTGTGTATGTGAGAATTTTGTTGGTGACTTAAAGCATCTAAAATAAATCAATGGTTACATTTCATCATCTGAAGTGTAAGTCACCCTTTGCCTAAAAACTGCAAAACTGTCATTTTTTTTCAAGAAGCTTCTTAAATTTTCAATTTAGGATGAATTTTTAAAAGTATAGAAGGAGTTTATATATAATATGGGCTCTTATTGTCAGATTTTTCTTCAATATTCAGTGCAATATTCAGTGTAACTCTGTCCTGAGATGTGATAGAAAGATGAAGGCCGTCTCCAGCCGCACAGCAATTCTATCTAATCTACGGCCTATTATACGTCAGTCTGAGATTGATACAGTGCCAAAACCAGTTACTGTTAAGTTAGCACTTCTGAACATCCGTTCACTAAAGAACCAATCCTTTTTAGTTAATGATCTTATCACCACTAACAACCTGGACTTTATGTTTCTAAATGAAACTTGGTTAGATGACAGCTGTAGTGCTACAGTCCTCAATGAATCAGCCCCACCCAACTTTACCTTTATAAATGTTTGTAGAGCTGTTAGAAGAGGTGGAGGAATAGCTGCTTTATTCAAAGATGCCTTTCAATGCAAGCAAGTGTTACTTGGTGATTACCAGTTTTTTGAATATTTGTGTATTGCTTTAAAAGGTACACCACGCATTCTGTTTACAATTATTTATAGACCTCCCAAATACACCCCAGCATTTGTTGATGAATTCACAGAACTTTTATCAACAATTTCCTCTGAATTTGATTATTTTGTTATTGCTGGAGATTTCAATATTCATATAGACAATGCAGAAAACAATGCTGCAATTGAACTGTTAAATGTTTTAAACACTTTTGATCTGACCCAGCACGTGCAAGGTCCTACACACAATCGGGGACACACTCTTGATCTGCTCATTAGCAAGGGTCTAAACATTTTATCCACTGTAATCAAGGATGAAGCGCTATCTGACCATTTCTGTGTTTACTTTGATTTATTGATCTGTCCTGCCACTGATGCTAGATCTGTCTATGTCAAAAAAACAAATGCAATGAGTTTGCAACCTTTTTCTCTGAGAAGATCAGTAATATCAGAATGACGATCAATACGGCCTCATATTGTACTGTGGTCAGTCAGATATCATTGCAACAACCTCAGAAATTAGCCATTCTCTCAGAATATGACATAATTGATATAAAAACCTTGGAAGAAACAGTACAACATCTTAAAGCATCAACCAGCAGCCTTGACACGCTCACCACATCTTTTCTCAAAAAGGTACTTAACTGCTTAGAAACTGACCTCTTAAAAATAGTAAATACCTCTCTGATCACAGGCACATTTCCAGAGTCATTAAAAACAGCAGTTGTTAAGCCTCTCCTAAAAAAGAGTAACCTAGACAAAACCATACTTAGCAACTACAGACCAATATCAAATCTTCCGTTTATAGGCAAGATCATTGAAAAGGTTGTTTTTAATCAGCTGAACAAATTCTTAAACTCAAATGGCCATTTGGACAATTTTCAATCTGGTTTCCGTCAGCATCACAGCACAGAGACAGTGCTCATAAAGATAATAAATGATATTCGCTTAAACTCTGATTCAGGTAAAATATCAGTGCTGGTGCTACTAGATCTTAGTGCTGCCTTTGACACAGTAGATCACACCATACTCTTACATAGACTGGAAAACTGGGTAGGGCTCTCTGGGATGGTCCTCAAATGGTTTAAATCATACCTACAAGGAAGAGGTTACTATGTGAACATAGGTAACCATAAATCTGAGTGGACATCCATGACATGTGGAGTCCCACAGGGTTCAATTCTTGCACCGCTTCTGTTTAATTTGTATATGCTCCCACTTGGTCAAATAATGAAAAAGAACCAAATTGCTTACCACAGCTATGCAGATGACACCCAGATATACTTAGCCCTGTCACCTAATGATTACAGCCCCATTGACTCTCTATGTAAATGCATTGATGAAATTAACTGTTGGATGCGTCAAAACTTCCTCCAGTTAAACAAAGACAAAACTGAAGTCATTGTATTTGGAAATAAAGATGAAACTCTCAAAGTTACCACATACCTTGACTCTAGGGGTCTAAAGACACAAAATAAAGTCAGAAATCTTGGTGTAATTTTAGAGTCTGACCTTAATTTCAGTAGTCACGTGAAAGCAATAAGCAAATCAGCTTACTACCATCTCAGAAATATTGCCAGAATTAGCTGTTTTGTCTCAAGACAGGACTTAGAGAAACTTGATCATGCTTTCATCACCAGCAGGGTGGATTACTGCAATGGACTTCTTACTGGGATCCCCAAAAAGACCATTAGACAGCTGCAGCTCATACAAAACACTGCTGCCAGAATTCTGACCAGAACCAAAAAATCTGAGCACATTACTCCAGTCCTCAGGTCCTTACACTGGCTTCCTGTTACATTTAGAATAGATTTTAAAGTATTGTTACTCATTTATAAATCATTTCATGGCTTAGGACCCAAATACATGACAGATATGCTAACTGTATATAAACCTAACAGATTACTCAGATCATTAGGATCGGGTCAGTTAGAAATCCCAAGGGTTCACTCAAAACAAGGTGCATCAGCATTTAGTTATTATGCCACCTGTAGCTGGAATCAGCTTCCAGAAGAGATCAGATGTGCTTCAACAGTAAACACTTTTAAATCTAGATTAAAAACACATCTGTTTAACTCTGCATTTACTAGGGCTGTCAAATTTTAATTCGAATTTCGAATATTCGTCGAATGTAAAAAAAATATGCATATTCGAATGTAAAACTTTGCATTCGAATTTTACCTGTGTCAGGAAGCTCACGCAACGTTATGATGACGTAACTGACGCGGATTGTTATACAGAGCGTTAGCGGCTCAGTCAACTATGCGGAGCAAGCCAGCGTTATTCATTTGAAAATAGCAAGAAAAGACAGTACGAGTCGGACAGAATACGTATTAAAATGGCTGTGTGATGCTGCTTTGGTTTTTGGAGCATCAACTGGAATTCAACCGCAAAGTGAAACTAGCTGAGATGACAGAATTAGTGTCGTCTGCTTCTAAATGCAGTTTTAAAGTTTAAAATAACTGATCAACACGAAAGTGCCATAATACAGCTGCTTGTTTAGCAACATTAAAACCATATGTGCATCTACAGAGTCCACACCGCATATGAGAGAGTTGCAATGTAACGCCGCGGTGGCTTTATTTTTATAACTGACTGGAAACTTGACTTTCACCTGGACATTTGATATGCAAGTTTTTCATCAACATTATCTGCGTGAAATATAAACATGATGATCATCTGCCAACTCAACTGTTTCAGCATGTCTTCTATGTTAATTACGGAGAGTCTGCTTTATTAACGGCTTCGCTGCATGTAAGTTAAACATTTCGGTAACACTTTATTTTACGACCCGCAAAGTACCGGGTATTTAAACCGAATTTACAGCGTACCTATTTGTAACAACAGGGTACCTCTACAGTACGTACTTGTAGGTATAAGGGAATATTATTTTAAGTTTGGGGTAATAAGGAGGTAAGAATATGAAGAATTATAAATGATTTATACTCTAAGTATTTTATAACTACAGGGTACCTATTGTAATATTACGTGGTATGTATGACTAGTCAAGTCTGTGGGGAAATTATGTTTTATTTCTTTATTTAATTTATTGTGAATTTTTCATATTGACTACTGAATGTTGATATAGTCGATGTCTACGAGCCACATCGACAAATAAATATAACAGCACATCACTTTTATTTTAGTAGCCTATATTACTTGCTTTTAATAACAAAAGTCCAACTGATTTAATGTGGTTATCTTTTTTTTAAGGTAAGTACAATAAAAATAGCAACTTATTCCCTATTTATCAGGAAACTCTTACATTTGCGGACATATTTGAAGTGGTGCTTTGCAATTTATTTACTTTTATTTCAAATGACACGACCACAAAGCAGCACGCTATTTGTTTATTTTTAATAGGTGTTATCATTGGTAGAATAAAACTTTGCAACATGTGTAAACACAAGTATTTTAGCCAAATATAATTTATGCAATGGCAAACCAGAATGAAACAACAGCAGATATCAGCTCCCGCTAAAGAAAAAGACGACTACATGCGTAGGCTACTGCGCAGGTGTAGAGCGCGCGGCCGTATGCGGGAGGTTTGCTGGAACGCGATCCTGAGGTGATATTTCTTTAAGAGGTTTTAAAAACTTTCTACCATGTGGATTACGGCTTCGAGTGATGTGAGCAGGATCCGCATGCTGGATAAGGTGACTTGTTTTGTTAATACATGACTCACGCATTTCAAACAATGTTTTTCAAGACAGTTTAACAGTAGCAGCTAGCTAGCACATAAATTAGCCTAAACTTTATAACTGGCTCAGAAAACTCAGTTTTTGTCAAGTCACAGTGAAGAAACATTTACTGAAGGCTTTAATTTATGTTTTTTATATGTAATGCAGAACAGCATTTGTGAGACGACATCAACTCAACATCCGAGTGGACAAGAACACCAACAGAGGAAGCCAGCCGCAAAAACAACGAATAATTGTCATGACTTTTTATTTGAAATAAAAGTTATGTGATAATAAACATTAAGTGTTGGCTTAATTATAGTGTTTTAAAGATGTTTTGAAATAAGGTGTTTTAAAATAAAAATAATATTATTCTGTATGTTTATGGTATTTACCCTATAACATTTATAACAAGAGGTGAACAAAGCACCACTTTAGTTTACAGCCCGCAAATATGAGAGTTACCCGGTAAATACACAAAACAAGTGGGGAATAAGACCCACTTTAATTTACAGCCCGCAAATATAAGAGTTACCTGGTAACTCCTGTATACATATACAGATCAAAGAGGTACAAGTTGCTATTATTTTTTATTGTGTGTTATATTTTATTTGCCGACGTGGCTTAGACATCAACTGTAGGCTTAACAATACACTTAATCAGGTAAGTAGCATATATGAATAAAAACATATTACACATAGACCATAGACGTAAGTCATACATACCACGTAATATTACAATAGGTACCCTGTAGTTATGAAATACTTAGAGAACAATTTCCCATATATTCTTACCCCCTTATTACCCCAAAATCAAAATACCGTTCCCCCACACCTACAAGTACGCACTGTAGAGGCACTCTGTTGTTACAAATAGGTACGCTGTAAATTCGGTTTAATTACGCGGTACTTTGCGGGTCGTAAAATAAAGTGTTACCATAAGTTGTTGTGAATAGCGTTTAAGCTTGACAAAAATTAAATGACTAATGATCTTTCCCACTTATTTTGGCTTAAATAAAGATTCATTCGTTTTCATACTTTATTAGAAACACGTACATTTATCTACTTATATATTATATAAAATGCCCTATATTAATATGCATTGTCTATGTATGGCATTCGTTTTGTACATTTACAGGTGCACAAATATACTGGTTAATTTTGATTTAATTAAGACAACGCGTTGTGTTCTGTATTGACTGAGGCTCTGTAATAAAAAAAAATTAATTAATGTATGGTAAATAAAATAATTTGTTAATGTATACATGGATAGTTTCTTGACAATGTTTATGTTAATAGCCTACACACGCTGGCTGTTGAGGCATTTTGCACTTCCAGATATCTATGTGCACTTTTGTTCCTTTGCATATGAATTTAAGAAATTATCTTTAATTTATTAGTGTTTATAACATTCGTTTTAACCAAAAATATGCTGTGCATGATTTGTTTATATTATTGGGGCTTTGTGCTGCGCCCTCTTGTGGGCTTTTAGGAGTATTTTCTCCAAGATAAAGTAGGTCTTTATTAGGGATGCACCGATATGGAAATTTTGGCCGATACCGATAACCGATAACTCTTTAAATTTGGGGTCCGATAACCGATATCTATAGGCCGAAATATTCATATTATTTTCACAATGAAAAACTCCCAGAATGCGGACATCTTGTCTTTGCGCTAGACTAGCATACTCTTCTTAAGCCCACAACACGTGTCATCTTCGTGCTATGTCACAGAAAGCACCAATCAAAACTCCACATGGCCAACAATGAGCAAGTGAAGTGGTTCAACAAACCAAAAATTATCCATAATTTATCGGCTTTCATTTATCGGCCTAATTTTGCTATCAGACCGATAACCGATAATATTAAAAATAAGCAGTTATCGGCCGATAACGATATGTCGGCCGATATATCGTGCATCCCTAGTCTTTATAATTCGAATATAATTCGAATTTTATTATTTTTCAAGGACGAATTTCGAATGTACTTATTCAGCCATTTTGACAGCCCTAGCATTTACTGAATGAGCACTGTGCTGCTTCACACTGACTGCACTTTTAACTCAAGTCACTTTTACTTCTGTTTTATTCTTTTTAACATTTTAAAGTGTTATTATTAAAATCACATTTATTTTCTTTAATTGCTATTTTAAATTCTCATGTATCTTTGTTTTTATTGTGATTTTATTGTGTATTTTTACATTTTCTTTTTTTCTCTTTTATATATTGTTTCCTCATTTCTATGTAAAGCACTATGAATGACCTCTGTGTATGAAATGTGCTATACAAATAAACCTGCCTTGCCTTGCCTTGCCTTGCCTTAAGTCATCTTTTTCAAAAATACATTTTTGGTTTTCTAATAATTTTTAGCAAAATTAGTCAGTTTGGCAAAGGTATATTTTTGGTCTACAAAAGTAATTTCAAGCATTTAACCATGCACCTTCAGATTAAATGATTTTTAAGATCATAGTTAACATTTTAGTCAAGTGACCAGTGATGCCACAGTTACTTTGAAAAAGTAATCTGATTACTGATTACTCCTTTAAAAAGTTACTTTACAGATTACTTGATTTTAAAAGTAACTAAGTTAGATTATAAGTTACTTTGTTAGTTACATTCCAGTAGCTGCCAACACCCCCACTGCCTCAACATTGAAAATGACAACCGGTTTTGCCAACACTCACTTTATTTGAAGTGCATTTTTAACAGTAACGTCAACAATGTATCTCCTGACATTTTAAGTTGAACTGTTGTGTTTTAAAAAACTAAAATATATATATATATGAGTCTTTCTTGACTTCACTTAACATAAATAGGAAAGAGCAGGGGCCATTTTCAGAAAAACTTAATTTTACAAGCTAATGTTTCAGACAGAGATATATTTTTGCTGTGGTCAATAACTCACAAGTGTGGTCTACCAGCTGGAATTTTGAACTAATGTAAAATTACATTTTTATTTTAATTTTCAGTTTTATCAAATGTTTCAAAAGCAACCAACAGTACAAACTTAAATTGCTGAGACTAAAAAAAATTCAATAGTTTTGAACACTATGAAAATGAAATTAAATCAAATTAGAATAATATAATTTTTTTAACATATTATACACAGTATTAGCAGCGGGACAAAACTAACAAGTGTTACTTTTGACCCGACAGGATCTACTCACAAAATAAGTTTAAATATAGTTTAAACTCGACTTACTTTTATTTTGAAAAACTGAGAAGTCTTCAGGATGTTATATAGTAAATACCTTGTAGATTTATCAGTATTGTAACACATGAAACGAGAAAACAACGCGTTGTAAGAAAAAAAGACGGCTTTTGGAATTTACTTATCATGGTTGAAAACACAGTTCTGGATCTACATGTGGAAATCGGTGAGTAAATAACGCGATATTTGTCAACTCTTTCATAGGTTATGTGCTAATATGCTGTCATAGTGAGATGCAGATGTTATCAGGCTCTGAGAAAATCGCTTTGTTACTTTCGTTCTTCAACTCTCCCACACTTACTGGTTTTGCACTAAAGTCCAGCTTTTGTTGTTTGGGTAGTGGATGACCTCCGGCTCACTGCTTCTCACCACCGGGTGGGACTTGCTCTTAGTTTGACTGTCTGTGCCGTGCCGCGACTCCAAATGTTTTTTTTTTAATTTGATGTAGTGTTTTTGTAGCTGCATCTCTCTTCTCTCTCCATTGTACGTTGTTTACGTTTGTGTCGCTTACACGTGACCTGAGTTGTCCTCGTGCTGAAAACGTGACTTGTCGCACACCTGACTTCACTTCCCGAGACGCAGGAAGAAATATACAAGAAAATATATATTTTACTAAGGAAAATTTCAAAAATAGTAACGCACAGTGACTTGGATAAGTAACTTTAATCTGATTACTGGTTTGGAAATATTAACGCGTTAGATTACTCATTACTAAAAAAAGTGGTCAAATTAGAGCAACGCGTTACTAAGTAACGCGTTACCGGCATCACTGCAAGTGACCTTAAACTTTTGAACAGTAGTGTAGGTTTGAATCTAATTGGTAGCTGTATTGCATCTCATATTGTAGGCTATTTGCTGCATAACCATTAACTCTCCCCTTCCCTCCTTCTCTTTGTCTGCTCATCTTTTGCTGGCTTTTCAAATGATAATTTAGTTTGTTGCAGCCTTTTCATTTTCATTTGCTTTATTGATCAGAATTACAGACGTGGAAAGACTCTTTACTCAGCATAAGTTGCACGTTACATAAACATTCTTGCCTTTCTTGCATACTATTCTGGTATAAAAGCAGTGCTTATCATACTTGTGTGCGACCGCTACCTTTGAGCTTGTTGTACTTGCCATCGCTCATCGCTCTGTCGGGCAGACTGCACGTAAGGGCTGCCTGTGAGTGTCTAGCAGCAGCACCCTGCTCGTTGAGTGGAGAGAATGATACATGCTCTCGCGTCAGTCTCCAACCACGCCAGAAAAGATCGCTAGATTTGATAGAAGTCGCTAAAGGGGTTTAAAAATGGCTAAATCTAGGGACAAAGTCATCATCAAGTTGGCAACACGGCACTGCTGTGCATGTTTATACACTGTATGAACTTGAACTAAGCCTGCTTCTGGTTGGCTAACAAGGGAAATTCAGCCAGTCATCATTGGGTATGTGGTTGTCCCACCCCCTTTAACATACACAGGCCAATCATCATCAGTTGAAGAGAAAAACATTGCCTGTCTGATAGTCTGCTCACTTCAGTGAGATTAACGCGCAACATTTTAATGTCAGTAACAGTAACGACGGAAATTTATTTAATTATTTGTTACTGAAAAAATAACACCGTAGTAACAACGTTTATTTATAACGCTGTTATTTCCATCACTTCACGCGATGGTCCGTAGATGCAAGGATAATTGTTTCGTCTGCTATTTTCACATCAAAATGAAACAAAACTTCAACAGTAACGTCAACAATGTATCTCCTGACATTTTAAGTTGAACTGTTATGTTTTAAAAAACTAAAATATATATATATGAGTCTTTCTTGACTTCACTTAACATAAATAGGGAAGAGCAGGGGCCATTTTCAGAAAAACTTAATGAAACAAAACTTCAAGAAAAACGACGAGGACATGACCTCGGTGTCCTCAATGGTAGCTACGGCCATGGTTGTGACGAGCTTCGCATTGTGCGCCTTCGAAACAGAAGTCACCGGCCGCCACTGATTACAATGTAACCTTGTAACAACATTACAAATGTTTTACATTTAATGACAAATGAAGTTCATGAAGCACCATTCAGGGAGTTTTTTTAAAGAAACCCCGGATAATAATAATAATAATAATAATAATAATAATAGTGTACAACTGTAATGCTTACTGACAAAATAAGATTCACTCCATTTAGGGAGCTTGCACTACATTCAAAGTTTTTTCAACAACTTTGGACAATTTAAGTAAATTTTGTCACAAAACAGTCAAGTTTACTAAAAATAAAATGTACTCAGCTACATTCATGGCTTTCACAAGGCTTGCAAAGCTTTCATTCACTGACAAAATAGTTGCAGCACCATTTAAGTACACCTAAAGTTTTTAACAACTCTGTATTCATTTAATTAAATAATACTTTAACCACATTGCAAACTATAAAATAAATTTAAGATGCTGAGCACAAATATGTACCCAATGTAGCTCTCCTAATATGTACCATTAGGGGTTGTGCACACCAAAGCTTTTAAACGTGGCTGAAACGCCCGGCGGATGCCTACTTTTTTTAGCATACTCTCAGCTTCCTTTAGCTGAGTGCTTTGGTTGCTGTGATACTTCTGCATTGTTTATCAGTCGTTGTACAATGCGCCGGTTGGTTGTTGTGATATTTGTCCCACCGCTCCTCCACTGTGATTGGACAGAGGTGTGAGAACATTGGCGAGCTGACCTTTTCACCCAAAGTTGAATATTTTTCAATTATTGTAGCTCAGCGCTGAGCGTGGAAAAACCGCCAAGCTTTCAGCAGTGGCTTTTTTGAAAAACGCAGCACTTCCATTGGAAACAATTGAAAACATACGACGGTCATCGGTGTATCAGCTTTGGTGTGCACGCCCCCTAAGGTCAGATATGCTTACATTTGGTACAGTACTAATATTTACCTTTGAGGTACTCTTTAGGTTTGAAGCTGTACATCATGCCATTTTAAGTTTTTAAAATGCAAGTCTTCAAAATTTCTTCAAAAGGAGACTTGGAATACAGTGCACACGTCATATGGCTACTTTTAATATCCTTTCATTACTTTTTGTCACTTGAGAGCTTGTTGGTCATAGTCCCCATTCGCTTTCATTATATGGAAAATAGATTATGAAATGAAAGTCTTGCAGGTTTGAAATGACATGGAGACGAGTAAATAATGTCAGACGCTTAATTTCTAGGTGTGAACTTTCCCTTCAAATGCACTGCAGATAGTAATTATGTGCTTACAATAAACAAGACATTTCAGTTAGTTGGAGGGTTTTTGTAATGTGTAGCGTGGATGGAAGTAAACTAGAATAAGAGAAAATGCTGTCCGAAGGCTTGCAAACACCTTGACTGAATTTAAGCTGGCAGTGGTGTGAAGTAAAGAAATTTGATGATACACTCTTCGAAAGGATTTACACATCTGTGTGCATTAAGCTTTTAACACATATGTGTCATTTTAAAATGTGTCATTTTGTGTTGATTTTGTGTTAAAATATAACAAAAGTTGTGTTAAAATTTGTTGTTTCAATAATAACACAGAGATGGGTGGATTCTGGGACAACGCATTTAGTGTGTTGTTCCAGAATCAACACTAATGTGTTATTTTTAACACATTCGTTCTAATAGAACGTACAATGTGTGCATCACTGTCACTGTGCTAGACTCAAGGGATATTTATAGATAGCTGAAAAAATGGTGCGAGACAAAAATTCACTGCACTTCAAGTCGATTCAGTTCTGTTTGTGAAAGACTTCACATAGTCAAGCAAAGAACGGGATCTGCCAGGAGGTACAAGTTCACAAGTATTCAGATTTTTCCTCCGCAGTGAGGCTTTTGGAGCTCTGCTTTATTGACTTGTACTATAGATTTGTTTATATTTGTATTTGTTACATTCACATGTATGATACTTGCCTGGAACCATCTACTGCCCCAAATATGTAATAATTTATGACCATGAATAATGAAACAATCATGGATGCAGTAGAGATCAAAAATAATATAACAGGCAAAACTAAATTAGATGTTATATCTCTAAATTATAAATGAGCATAATGCTGCTTTCAGAATTTTATGTTAAACATTTGTTGTTTGAACATGACCTTTAACAAGATCAAGAACCAATGAGAACATTTCTATAAGAGACTTGGGTTGATGTTTTTAACATAGGCAAAATTACAAAATTAATTAAATCAGTAGCATCTAAAATACAAGTGAGCAACACAAATTGTAACATTGCATGCTTGCAATGTTGAAAACGTATTTTAAGTTCAGAAGTTTGTTTCTATGACAGTAACTTTCGCTAATTTGCCATGCCAGTTTTGTTTTCAAATTGAAATAAACTCTTCTTTTTACCAAGACAATATGAGTCATGTTGCCAATTATTATTGCTGTTTGAAATAATGGTCTTATTTTTTAAATTGTTTTAAAAATAAGCTTTTATTAATCCATTATGTACCATTTTAGCAGCCATTGCACCAGTCTACTATGTAACATAATCTTTAAGAAATTGTTTAAAGTGAAAGTCCACCCTAAAACAACATTATGCTCAAACACTATATTTCATGACATATTGTAACACAGTCTCACCCCATGTCGTCAATATTTGACGACACTTGACCATTCGTCAATATGTGACGCGGAGGGTATACCTTTCGCGTCATTTTTTGACGAACTGGGGACTTCAATACTATTACGTCCGTTGCATTCTCTTCTCCTATTTTCTTACCATTTTCGCGTCGGTTTAGGGTTAGATTACGCAAAATTAAACAGTGTACGCGAAATTAAACAGTGTACGCGAAATTAAACAGTTGTCACCTGGCGTTGGGGTTAGAGTTAGGTTTGGGTAGGGATGTCATTATGTAAATCTAACCCTAAACCGACGCGAAAATGGTAAGAAAATAGGAGAAGAGAATGCAACGGACGTAATAGTATTGAAGTCCCCAGTTCGTCAAAAAATGACGCGAAAGGTATACCCTCCGCGTCACATATTGACGAATGGTCAAGTGTCGTCAAATATTGACGACATGGGGTGAGACTGGGTTGAATATTTGTAGTTGATTCTGCTGCCATCAAATGTACTAACTCCATATAAAAAAATTAAAGCATTTAACTGCTACAGTAACGGTGATTGACAGCTGCACAGGATGAACTAACGTTAGCTTGCTTTGCTCGTGTTCATAATAACAACAACATGATAATAACTTTCTACCTAGTACTGTATGTTTACCATAGTTACACAAAATAAGCAACAACTAAGCCAAATGATGTTTTAGATATTTTTCCAATTTTACATTACCTGAGTCCGCGGAAAAACTGGGCTGAAAACAGTACTCAAAATCTTTCTGACGAAAATGCTGGCTGCATATTCAAATTTTCGAGTAGTGGTGTGTCAGCTGAGGGTCGCGTTGATGTCAACAATAAAAACTCCCAGTGGCCTGAATTTGTTGTCCTTACATCCACATACTGCACAGGTTCTAGTCATCTTTTATTAAGGGTTTTGGTGATTTTCCCTTCAGACACGGTTAAAGCGGAGTTGCTCTTTGGATGGGTTCGTCTGCCACCTAACTTCAAGTTGACTTGAGTTGATTTGAGAGCAGGCTGAGCGGTAAAAGAAGTCATTAGGCTTGTTCGGCTTCATGTTGCGTTGCGGGAATCGGCAGCGGGATGACGTCGGGGTACCGCGAGAGCGATTCGCGAAATCATACGGAGGAGTTTGCTTTTAAATCGCTCTCACGGAACCTCAAAGTCATCTGGCTGTCGGTTCCTGTGGTGCCGCATGTAGTCAAACAAACCTGAAGACTGCATCTAACAGTAGTTAGTGGGTGGAGCTAATGACTCAGTTTCATGCAGTGCATTCTGGTTAATTGAGTCCATTAAAGACCGTTACGAAAATTCAGCTTCAACACACTATCAATCTTATAATTGAAATCGTGCAAATTTCTTTTTTTTTTGCTCATGTAAAATGCAAAATGGACATAAATTACCTGTGATAACAGCCTAAAATGTCTAGATTGGACTTCCCCTTTAAGGTTTTCAGTTGCTGTGGGAGCTGTTCAACTGTAAGGTCAGTGACGACTTCATGACTAAAGTTGTTCCCATCTACTGGGATGTATCGCAGAAAGCATAAATATTTAGTCATTTGTAACTTCATACATGTATTTACTTTATAATAAATGTATATGTATTTAACTTTATAATATTTGATTAATTTAATGCCGTCTTGGTGATCAAGAAGTAATTTTCGCAAAAACATTTATAAAACATTTATGCGGCGTTTACCAGAAACTCTTTTACACAGCGTGTTGATAAAAATTGCCAAAAACATAATGCCTTCTGTAATTTAAATGAGTTCGTTACTCGCGTTACTCTATTTTGTAAAAAAGAACACTTACAGACAAGACATTTCTGATTTAACATCGCATGGCCGTGGTGGGCGGCGCAATGAATCATTAAACTTCATAGCTGACAGTGCATATAGAATGAACATGAAAAATCTAAACGGGACAACATACCTTTGTTTAAAAAGTCATAATCCATCCGGTCTCATGTTTGTAAATTCTCTTTGCCAAGCAATCCCAGTATGACATTAACTTGCATTTGTAGTCCACAAAATCAATAAATCTGAGAAATGTTAATATATTCTTATATGTTTACATCAGCCTTCATGGAAGAGAACGATCCGCGATTGTTGTTTCCAGAAAAAAAAAATTCACACTGGGCTGTACAACAAAACTCCATAGTATGTGCGAGTGCGCTTTAGTTTCAGTTTCACTCGCTCCGTATCCGACAAAACAATCCACTCGCTCTGTCCCTTACGAAAATTAACCATGGTTTTATTGTGGTAAAAGTGTAGTAACCATGTTTTTTTGGTCAATTGATTACTATGAGCAAAACCATGGTTTGACTACACTAACCATGGTTTAACTATGGTTTTTGAAAACCATGGTTGTCAAAACCATGGTTATTTTGTGGTAACCATGGTTTTACTACAGTAACCATGGTTTTTTGGTCTTAACTGTAGTAAAACCATGGTTAATTTTCGTAAGGGGTGTCCGTCGGACAAAACAATTCACATACTCCGTTTTCTGATTAAATATCTTCCTTTAATCCTGTTTATCATTTAAATCCAACAGAAAACATATACAAACAATTTATGACCAAAGAGCGCACTACCGCCACAAGCTTTACAAGCTGTGTCCCAAATCCATGGCCGCACCCTGCTAAGCATGCGACCTAAAAAGGTGAGCACTCCGTCTTTCAAGGTGGAAGCCTCAGAAGTTCGCGAAGAAATGAGACGTCTAACCTTCAGGGGACCCATAATTTGCGTCAGCTGCTGCACGTGCACACCGTGCCTGTCAGACGTTTCTGGCTTATTAAAATAAATATGGAATCAGAAAAATTATAATTTATTTTAGAAAATATTGACACGTTGACACAGAATATTTGTCTAAATGGTCTAAATGATATACATAAATAAACTAAGCTTACATATTAAGATCATTTCTAACAAAAATATTCAACGACTGAATCTAAAGCAAAATAGGCTCCTTCAGTATGTGATATATTAGAGTCTTACATGTAAAATAACCCATGCATATTATTTTATTGTTTGACTGTTAAGTCCTGTTCATATTTACATTTAAAAAGCAGACATAAAAGTAACTTAAAAGTTACTTTCCCTAGTAACTAATTACTTTTAATATACAGTAACTGGTAGAGTAATTCAATTACTTTTAAAAGAAGTAACTGTAACTAATTACTAATTTTCAGTAACTTGTCCAACACTGCCTACAGGTAGTAACATTGCTGTTACATTTCTGGAACGCATCCTGGAAAATGTAGAAAAGGGTGTGTCGTAGTAACAACGTAGTTATCATTCAGCTCTTTGACGTGGGGGGTTTAAATGCAGATGGCTCACGACGAAAAATTTCTGCAAAGTAGAATGAGGCAGAGATCACACTCTAAGAAAAAAATTTTAAACATTTTTTTGTGTTATGCTTTGAACACATTATGTGTTAATTTTGTGTTAAAATAAAACACAAGTTGTGTTAAAAGTTACGATAATAACACAGATGTGTGTATTCTGGGACAAAGCAATTAGTGTTTTTAACACATCCGTTCTAAGAGTGCAGAGCTCCTTACTATTTGAGCTGAAGATGAGATTGCTCGTCAGCTTAAGAGTATGTGATGCGCTAGTTCATGATCAAATAAAACAATTATGTAATCAATAATTGTAATGAAATACTTGTCATTAGCAAACTCAAGACAATGCAGAAATATCCACCAAGTGCACAATAAAATACATTACACGTCACGTGTCTCTTTATGGGATCTTTATTGGATGTGTGTAAACGCAAAATTCCAGAAAATCATTGGCAGTGTAAATGAATCAAAATCAAACGATCCCCGGACAAATCCTGCACACAGGATTTTCGTAATCTGTGTGTAAAAAGGACTTTGTAGAGTAGAAACAGCATATGGTTTACCAAACAATGGTCCTTGCAATAAATAACTAAAGTTAGCATTAAACATACAGAACTGCAGATGGACGCTATACCTTTAAAAAAGTTTCTTTGTAAACTCTTAGAACAGATGTGGTAAAAAACACATCAGTGCTAGTTTAGGTACAACAAACTAAATGCGTTGTCCCAGAATCCACACATCTCTGTGTAATTATTGAAACTTTTATCTTGTGTTTTTTCTTTAACACAAAATTAACACAAAATTACACATAATGTGTTAAAATGACACATAATGTGTTCAAAGCATGACAACAAATAAAGTGTAAAAAATTAACACATCCTTTTTTATAACATAGCTGATTCTAGCAGCTCCTAAAATGTGCTTTCCATCTGCAGTATGTCTGATCTGATCAATACTGAAAAACCTTTGATGACCTGAGCATTCATATATTGAGAGTGATATTATGCTTCGATTTCATTCTCCACATGAAGTCTTCGGCTGGAGATAACTTTCATGTCCCGAAAAACATGATTCTCAAAAAGAAACGTGCCCAGAGGCAATTATGAAAGCATCTGTGAGCCTCATTTGAAGCCTGTGGTAGCCCCATGCTGGCCATCCACCCTGTCAGCGGTAAGAATTTGACAGTCCTGCGTCAGTACTTTGTCCAGAGGAGGGGTGTGCATCGACATGGTTTTCTTCCTGCTGGACGTACTATCTCTTTTTCTTTGTTTTCATCTTCTCCTCTGCAGGCTGCTAAAGCAGATCGATGAATGACAGGTGGGCTTGGCCATGTTTTAGATGTTTGGAGGAGGTCTGCCCTTACGGTCCACTCCCTGCTGTAGTATTTGGAGATGGCATGGAGAAACAGAATCTTAAAGAAGAGAAGCTTACTAGCTGAAATCAAGTTGGCCTGCTGCTGTTAATGAATCTCATGTACTGTGGACCTCGCTGTGATTGACAGGATGTACTTCAGAGGCAATTAGAGAATACACAGAAGAGTCTGTCGCCACATGACTGGCCTTAATTTAACACAGAGTCTTAAGCAACCAGAACACTGGGTAGATAAACAGAACATTTAAACCTACAGAGTCTCCAGTGGCACCAAATCAAAAATATCTATGACTTATCCTGCACTAGATACATTTTTGTCCAATGAAATGCTCTCTTAAGTTTTTTTTTTACATATCTGTGAACGTACATGGACAGCAATGCATCTCCTGGGCTGCATCACACGCACTGTACGCGTAAAAAGCAGACCATACATCACCCTTAAATGTCCCCCTCCCTAAAACCACCTGCGATAAATTAGCAAGCAGAAAGTCATGGTTCATGACAGCAAAGTGACCATCTAAACCCTATTGCTTATTTAAAAAAAATAATGCCCGGATGTTTTATTAAATTTTTTATTTCAAATTAGAGTTATGCCGACACAGGACAGAAAACTTGTTAAATGGTTTAATGAGGCTTTAAAAAATTATGATAAACCTACACATAACATCTTAGCAGCATGATGGTGAGTGTTAGAAAAGCAAGCACTCACATTTTCTTCAATATGACTCATTCCTAATATATCACACAATTTTTCCACACAACAGATGATGCCAGTAGATTCAAATAACTGATGAATCTGACTGTGATTTAATTTCTTTTTGATCTTCCTTCAAGATCAGAATGATCCTGTTGAAGGTCTGAACTTTAATAACACAACGGAAACAGCCGGTGCTGTCGTTAGCACCCTCCCTCTTCCATCATTGCAATATTATGATGACCATGAATTACAAATCATGCTTTTCACAAATGTCAAGCATCATTATTGGTCGAAAACCTCCTGATGTGAATTCAGATGAGACTATCAGATCAGGTCAGACTGAAGCTCTTTTTTTACATAATGACACTAATTATGCCATTTTGGGAAATGTTCTCGCCAAAGTACTATTAAATGATGTCTCTGACTATAGAAATATGTGAAATAAACATGACTATTATGCTAGCTAGGTTGTCGCAGACCATGAGTGCCCTACAGATTGTAGGTCTAGTTCAAGGAATAGTTCACCCAAATATTAAAACACTTTCATAATTTACCTACTTTCATGTTATCCCAAATGTATATGACTTTTGAATATTATTGGTTCTCTCTTATCTCTTGACTAGTTGTCATGTAGTTGCGTATTTTATTGCAAGGCAAATGAACCAATTCAATATTATGTTGGCATGCCGTCATATTTTAATGAGATAATTCTCATATTTGTATTAATTATTCTTTTAAGCCCTGTTTGTTGTTAAGTAAAGCCCCAAATGCAATTTTGCTTTTTCGTAACATCTATTGTGAAGTTGCTCTCCACATTCAGTAAAGACACAACCCGGCTAATGTTGGATATAATTAAGAATTCACTAGAAAATTAAACTTCACTCGTTTATTCATGTGCACGTGACTCGTAACTGCGACATTTGTGATTCTGTTAGTGACAGCAAACACTATCCAGCCATATTTACACAGCTGTAGGTGACTGAAATAGTAATCATCACCCATCTGTTGGCTAATACGTAAAGATCTCGACCTCAGTGATGAGAATTCCTGTAGTTTATCCATATATTTCCCAGTAGGAACTCAAATGAGAAAGACAAACAACCCTGGTTAAACAGACTTTGCTGATATTCATTTCAATGTTTTCTATATTTAAAGTAGTTGTTCGGTCAAGCATCTCAGGGTCTAGGTTTCACATTTGACGATGTTTTAGCTTTATAACGGGCTTGGCGATAGAGGTCAAAAACATTTAACCTCATTTTAAAATGCCATATCTTTTCACTGATCGTTGCAGTTTCGGGGTGTCGTTTATATAAAAGTTTAAGATAAAGTAAAAAAATGGCTTCTTAAAGGAATAGTTCACTACTATGGAAGTCAATGAAGCCTCGATCGGACTAGTTACAGAGAGCTGATGTTGATACTTCACAAGAAGTTTTTCCAACAGTATGTGTTTTTCTCTCAGTTTAAATAATGGAATTTTTTATGTACACCAACATTGCACATTAAGGAGCTCCGGTGTTGCAGACCCACAATGCATGCTGGGAACAGAATGGTTATCCATATTTTAATAATGTGCATCCCTTATTCAGTGTGGCATAAAAAATTAAACACTATGTCCTAGGGGATCTTAGTAATGATGTGAAATATCACCAACCTCTTACAGAGAGTTCACTCTCAAAATATCCCGAAGAGACATGTACACCTTCCGATCATAGATTTAAACCCCATGGATACGAACAAACGCTCTCCATTATCCCTCTATGTAATGACACAAACAATTAATAATGTATAATTTGGCATGGGAGAATGCTGTCAGTATCCGCATGTGGTGTACATCCATGTTTATGAAAAGTATAGTCTGAGTTAATGAAGACATCAAAGTAATTTGTGGTATTTATAGTTTAAAATGTTTGAGCATATTTTCAGTAATTTGCTTTAAAGAAGGAATTATAAACATAATTATATATGTAAAACTCTTGTATGGATAAATAAAACTATTTATCCCTGAAATGTATTCTTTGAATTCCCCAAATGTTACCTAAATGTATTTTTTCACAGCGTCTCCATTCAAAGGTAGAGATATTAATGTAACTATGTTGCTGGGTAACAGAACTCGGAGACAGGCAGGCTTGCTGTTGTCCTGTTAAGGACAATTAATATGTAAAAATCTTGTTCAGAATGTGAGCTTCCACTTTGGCTGAATTCCAGGCATTCAAGATCCACAAATGTTAGACTAATGATTCATTATCATTTGATATTTCCACACTGTTTGCTTGCCAGAAATCAAGGCAACAGGCCTCTGTAATCACAGATAGACATCTGCCTGCTCAGTAAAAAAGCCAAACAAAAGCTGAGCAACTGTGTTAAAGGACCTTCAATACTCAAGAGTTCTGAAATCCATTCCTCTATCTATTTATTCATCATACCATCCACCCATTCGTCCATTACTCTATCCATCCCTCTATCCACACATTTGTCCATCCAATTCCCATCAGCCACACATTCATTAATCCATCTGTCCATCTATCCCTCCATCCACACCCGTCTAATTTATTTGTCCATCGATCCTGCCACACACTCATTGATCCATCTATCAATTCATCATCTATAAATCTATCCATCCATTCATTCATCTGTCCATCCACTCGTCCATTTATCCAACAACATACTTTTCCATTAATGCATCTATCCATACATTTATCTATTCATCATCCCTACATCAATCTATCTATTCATCAGTCCATTCATCCATTCACCCTCCTGTCTATCCATCTCTAAATTTGTCTACCCACTCATACATTTATCTATCCCTCCATCCACATACATACATTTGTCTACCTATTCATCCATTTTTTATTACTCCATCCACATACTCGTCCATTACTTCATCTATCCATCATCCACCCACACACTTGTCCATCCAGTTCCCATCCACACCCTCATCATTCCATCTACGCCTCCATCCACACACTCAACAACATACTGATCTCTCAATGCATCCATCCATCCATACATCTATCTATTCATCATCCCTCTATCCACATACTCATCCATCCATCCATCCATCCATCCATCCATCCATTCATCTAACCATCACTCCATTCACCCACTCATCCATCCATCCATCCATCTGTCCACCCACTCATATTTCCATCTGTTCAACTGTCAACCACCTCATCCGTCCCTCCGTCCATGCTTGCATCTACACACTTGCTTGTCTTACCACCCTCCCTCCCTCCAAGGAACAATCTGAGAACTATTATTATCTGGCCTTGCAGTTATGTAGTTCTTTTTAATAAAAGATAATAATAATAATAATAATAATAATAATAATAAAACTTTATTCAAACAATTGAACAATGAACACAAAACCACAGCAAACAAACCTAATAAATAAAGGCAAAATTAGTCTTTTTCGGTTTTCACTCATGACTTAACTTTCTTCTTCTTTTTTGTAAATGCCTTAACTTTCTCCCAACGCGCTAACATTTAAATCCCACGCCTCTCTCTATTGCGTTGTACCTGGCCTGTACCACTACACTGGCTTTTTGGAGCATCTACCACCCTTTCTTCTTTCACGTAATGGTATAATCCTAGTCTGTCTTCCTATTTGATTGGTTGCATCATGTGCCACATACAAATAGGCCCCGCCTCTGCCTGCAAATTAAGATTTGTCTCTCTCGCACTCAAAGAGTCTATTCTTCTCGTTCACTACAAAAAAATCGTCTCTAAAAGCCGGCTCGTTCATGAACGACCCATCACAAGCGTCTGTCAGCTTACACAAAGACTTCTGGGTAATTGCCACTAACACCTTATCAAATTTTATTGCCCCTTGCGCCCCCTACAAGACTGTCACGTATGGCACAGGTTTTCTAAGCTGTGAAATCCCTGATCCATTCTCATGCCCCACACCTCTTCAGGTTCATTAAACTCCAGCCCTTCTCGGATTTCAGCATCTGTAATCTGTCCAGAAGTGATGAATGGCAGCGGGGCAGACATGTTCACTCCACAGGGCAGATGGTTGATCTCGCGACCCCTTGTTCCCTAATAAATCAATCTTCAAGAAAACTGAAATTTGTGGGTTTCCAGCGCACAGAATGTGCACATGAAGTAACAGCTGGGTGGGAGCTTAAAATTATTAAATGTTTTGATCTGAGCAAATAATATGTAACAAATAATGTGCAGAAACTGGGCAAAGCTATGTTTTTTGCATTGGTGGAGCTAATTGTTTTATGAAATGAAGTGTTGTTTGTATGTTGTTTGAAAAGTGTACAATAATCACACACAGTCCAAATGCTAATGCTCAATTTAGTACTATACAATATACTGTATATTTTATCTTTATGAAATTGTTTTATGAAAACTTATGACACCTGCTTTTAAACCCGGTTATATTTTGACGTCACGACTTTAGTGGAATTTCAGAAATTTATTTTGGAGGTTACCATCATCATGCCACGGTCAAAGAGATTCTTTGAGTTTGCAAAATCATGAGGTTTATATCCCGTCTGCACTGTTTTGAGAAATCTGCATTCTTTTCTTGTGATGAATTATTCATGCTATGCTGAATAAGGCCTTTGAAACGGTCTCCACTGACATGAGCCATGTTTTTTAATAGCGAAAAAGTTAGACTTCTTGCTGTAGCTGTAAAATGTTTCTATTGAAAATCCTTTGAATGAATTTACAGCATTGTCACTTCTCAGATACTATAGTTTGCAATTTGACTGTGTGATCACACCCCAAACAAGTGCTAACTGAGATGAGACAAGATTGAGCCGTGTCACAGGCTTTTATCCAGAATGCCAGGTGTCTCTTCATATTTGGAAACAAAGAATTTAGTCTCTTCTTTCTGCCACAAGAGAAATTTGCATTGCTCTGATGTTGCTCGTTTATAGTTTAAATGAGGATGTTGCTTCAGTGTCATACTTTCAGAAGTTTTTTCTAAGCATCTTTAAAGAGCAATTAAAGCTGGCAAATAAGTTCATTTTGATTGTCAAAAGCTATGAAATTATTGTGGTTAGCCCAAATATGGTTGAATTTCATGTAAAATTTGAAATGATGACAGTAAGGTTGTATTTGTTAAATACATTAGTAAATGCAGTCTTTTGCATGTCTTTTTTGCACACCAGCTCCATGGTATGACCATCATACTGCAGCCCTTAAAAAAGAAGCTAGAAAAATGGAAAGAAACTACTGAAGCACAAAGTTAGAGGTATGGCGTTCAGCATGGAAAGAGAGTGTTCAACACTACAGACAGGCTATAAAAACCGCCAGATCTACCTATCTCAGTACGCTTAAAGAAAATCATAACAACCCTCATTTCCGCTTTAGCACAGTTGCGAAACTGACTAGAAACAAAGAACAAACAGAAACCAATAGTAAACTCCAACATAATAGTAACAACTTCATGAACTTCTTTACTAACAAAATTATGGTTATTAGGGAAAACATAGAAACGCGACGCTTCGATAGCATTTAGCTTAGCCCCATTCATTCAATGGTACCATTTAGAGATAAAGTTAGAAGTGACCAAACACATCAACGTTTTTCCTATTTAAGACGAGTAGTTATACGAGCAAGTTTGGTGGTACAAAATAAAATGTAGCGCTTTTCTAAGCGGATTTAAAAGAGGAGCTACATTTTATGGCGTAATAGCACTTTTGGGAGTACTTCGACTCGGCGCAGTAACACCCTCCCTCTCCCATTATGAGAGGGAGAAGGGGAGCGGACTTTTCAGGCGAGTCGAAGTTTATTGACCCCGAGGACAATGAGACAAACAGACCCAGTTCCTGTTGCTGTGAAGGTCATCGCACCACTGATCTACTGGCTGTCCTTCAACCTGATGCCCAGCCAATGCCCGACCAACGACCACTGGCTGAACCAGTTTAATCCGCTTACCCGCCTCCTATCCCTACCGTATCTATATCTATATCTATATCTATATATATATATATATATATATATATATATATATATATATATATATATATATTAGGGGTGACCCCGAATAGTCGAAGATTCGATGGATCGATAGGAGAAGCCTGATTCGACTACCAATCTCACAGTCGAATCGTCGCAGATGTGTTATGAAATGAGGATCCTTTAATTTTGGCCGTATATGGTGCACTGTGCACAACTCTGATTTCACATATAACAGCTTTCTCCCAATATATTAATATACAGCATATTATTATAATTCTGCAAATAATATGTGAAGTATCAGCTTTCAATAAATATTTTAAAATGTGTTAATAAATCCAGCAACCCGTGTGATCGGGCTACACGGAGGTTTCTTCGTTAATAAACCATTGCCTCTTTGTTTCTACATTTAAAAGAAAAAGCTGGCAATTCTGGCTATACTTTCATTCTTTTAATAATTTCTTTATTTTATTTATAAATCACTCTGGGTTATCTGATTTATCTATTTGGCTTGTGTTTTGTTTTCGTGCACTTGAGGCATTTTGCACATTTGTTCTGCCCTTTGTTACTTCTGACCTTATTTTGTTAAAAAAATGTATTTATTATAAACGTAAATTCTGATCTAATTTAAGTCTGTACATTTTGGATTGCTTTTCGTTGTATCGATGTTGCGCTATTGCGTGCTGGCCATGCTTGCGCATGCAATTTAGCTGAACGTGCTAGGTGATCTGCGTCTCATATTTAGAAGTTCATCAAACTAGACATTAAAATACGGATGTTTTCGACGGGTATACGTTTTTAAAATGTATTTAAAACTTATGGTTATCTTGTCAAAAGTTAAACTACAAAACAGGTAAGCCGTTTCTTTAAATTTCGGTTATGAAACGGAAAATATCTGCACTGAACCGTATTTATGCCTGACACGACTGTCTTTCTTGTGATTTAATATTATGGTCGGTGTTCACTTTCAAATGATAGAAAAGAGATTCCTAAAATAAATAATATCATCAGTTGTTTCTGTATCTAAAGTGAATGGAGATGATCAAAGTGAAAGCAAGCAGTTATTTCTGTGCTAAATAATAACGCGTAGTGTCTATTAAATCATTAATTTTAGTGTTTTTATGAATTGTATATAAAGCTTAGTTTTTATAATTTGCAGTAACAATCACAAATTATTTGTCATTTCTCATTTGTCGTTTTTTTGGTCATGACTGCTTTGACATGCTTAATCTCCAAATTAAATAAAAACACTGAATTAGCCGAGGTTTCCATGGCAGGATCACCTTTGTTATATTTTTAGGTTTAGTTATCAAAATGTTTTTTGTGTGATGTTCTGTAGATCGTGGCTTTAAAATGTTATGAGGAATAATTAAACAAATGTTGCCTTACATTTTACTTTAAAAATATATAAATGCATCGTCAGTTTTGTCTTCATTCATCACTTGAAAGACAGTTTTTGGTCACTTTATCAGAAACTTGTTTATGTGTGCTGCTTGTGAAAGAAAATAAAAGTTATCAATTTGTACCTGGTCTGACCCCCTCCCAACCCATGCACACACATAGATGATTCGACTATCGGTTGACTATGAAAAGATTCGACAATTCTGATTCGAATATGTAAATCCTTAGTCGAGGACAGCCCTAATATATATATATATATATAGATATATATATATATATATATATATATATATATATATATATATATATATATATATATATATATATTAATTTCTCCCAATGGTTTTTTCCTTCTAGGAGTTTTTCCCAATGGGTTTTCTCCTAGGGTTTTTTTTCATCCCAGGGAGAGTCAGCCAACTTTGGCTTAACTTAGCACTTTACTGTATACGTTACATTATTAATACGCTCGCTTGTACAGTTTAACCTTAGCCGCTATATTCTACTTCTTATATTATGTATTGATTTTCTGTGTTCTCCTCTACATCTACTCATGTAAAGCTGCTTTGCAACAATTAACAATTGTGAAAAGCGCTATATAAATAAAATTGAATTGAATTGAATTGCACATACAATTTTGGTCTCCTGAAGGTGACACCAGAAGATGTCTTTTTTATTGTCTATTGAACGTCCAGTATTGACGTTCATTGGACCTCTATATAGATGCTAATTGTAGTCTAAATGTGGTCGATGTGGGCGTCTTTTCTACATCAAATTTAAACTGCCACTGCACAAAGTGATGTCGGAACAACGTCTTTTGCACGTCTTTTTTTGCACATCTAATTTTGATCCCCTAAAGGTCTTTTTTCCAATGTATACTATAGGCCCAGTATTGACATTGACTGGACCTTTATATAAGGGCTAATTGTAGTCCAAATGTTTTCTACATAGATGTTGTTATACTGCTTCTATAAAAAGAAAAACCGCCAGCTCCATGGTATGACCATCACACCGCAGCCCTTAAAAAGGCAGCTAGAAAAATGGAAAGAAATTATAGAAGCACAAAGTTAAAGGTATGGCGTGCAGCATGGAAAGAGAGTGTTAAACACTACAGACAGGCTATTAAAACCGCCAGATCTACCTATCTTAGCAAGCTTATAAATAAGAATCATAATAACTCACGTTTCCTCTTTAGCACAGTTGCGAAACTGACTAGAAACAAAGAACAAACAGAAACCAATAGTAAACTTCAACACAATAGTAGCGATTTCATGAACTTCTTTTCAAACAAAATTACAGCTATTAGGGAAAACATCATAGCTACCCAAGCAGCCACCACTCTACCCATTAGTTCACTTAACACTAGATTTGTCATGGTCCTGCCAGTCTTTCATAGTTATTCATAGTGGTTCATGGTCATGTGGCAGGATCGTGGTGGTACCCATGTTTTGTGTGGCAGCACATGGCCTTTTGTTTGGGTAGTGTGCTGCTGTGTCTCGTTTATATCTCCGCCCCCTTGTCTCCTCGTTAATAATTAATTATTGGTTAACTCCCCTCACCTGTCTTTCCCTCGTTGTCTTGTTTAGTTTTCTTATTTAAGGCCCCAGTGTATTCTGTCCTGTGCTGGATCGTTTTGTATGTTTTGTACCGTTGCTGTTTGTAACAACTCAGTCAAAGTTTCTAGTCAAGTCTGTTAATCTTTGTAATTGTCTTAGTCAAGTTAGTCTAGTCTTGTCTGTAGTGTCATCTGTTCCTGTGCTGTTTTCCCCCACGTGGGCCTTTGTTTTTTGGTTTAATAAACCCTGTTTGAGTTCACTGTTACCTTGCACTTGGGTCCCATTCTTTGTGAATCATGATAGAACGATCCAGCCAGTCAGGGACCCAGCAGGTATCGGTGGACTCACCATGGACACTTATTGACTGTTTGCTTGTGAGGATCAGCCTTCTTCAGCTCCTGCAGTCAACTCGGCCACAGCTACAGCCGTCTGCCCGGCCGCAACCACAGCTACAGCCGTCTGCCCAGCCGCAACCACTGCTACAGCCGTCTGCCCGGCCACAGCTACAGCCGTCTGCCCGGCCGCAGCCACAGCTACAGCCGTCTGCCCGGCCGCAGCCACAGCTACAGCCGTCTGCCCGGCCACAGCCACAGCTACAGCCGTCTGCCCGGCCACAGCTACAGCCGTCTACCCGGCCACAGCTACAGCCGTCTACCCGGCCACAGCTACAGCCGTCTGCCCGGCCACAGCTACAGCCACAGCTACAGCCGTCTGCCTGGCTACAGCTACAGTCACATTTGTGACCAGTCACGGAAAGTAGGGACACAAGTCGGATCTGGGCCATTTTGAGTTATTCACAGATTCTGAAAGTGCATGTGTAACACATGGAAATCTGATAACATATGGAGAAGTTGTGGCCATTTGAATATAGGAACTCAGAAATACTCAAACCGAGAAAATCGAGACGAAAGAGACTCATCTTTCCAACTGGGGGAGACAATAGGGCTTATTTACATCTCATTAAGCTAAGCCATACCCTCTGTAAAGCCGTTTTGAGATACTGATGTTCTAGCATCATGTAGTATTTTATGACAGAAGTCCAAATGACAACATGCAAAAATAAACATGACTTTTTACCTTTGTGTTGATCACAACTCGAATCCAGTCTGTTTCAGATTATCCAATGACCATTTTGTCCACAAATGCGTATAATCCGTGAAATAACGATGTATAGTCTATATTGTTGACATCAGATTTTGCATGAATGTCTAGTAATACAACATAATATACAATCTGAGGACTATTTACATCGTAACATGTAAGGGTATATGATTACACTCCGTTAAACACGTGAACCCGCCTTCAAAGTTAAGTTTTTATTTTATAGGTAGTATAACAGATCATCCAAACAGCGCCGTCGAAAACGTGACGTCCTTTAGAGATGTTACCAATCGCTCGCTCGTTCCTCCATCAGCCAATGACTTCATGGAAAATATTGATAGACAAAACATGTAGCCAATTATATAATGAATTCAACAATCTCTATGTAAATTCTGTGTGTTTGGACTCATGCTGCGCTGCAGGAACTGACAAAGAGATGACGACAAAGTACCGCGAGAGCGACTCGAAATTAAACTACTCCGAAAGATTTCTTGAGGAGCTCTCGCGGTAGTTTGACGTCATCCGACTGCGGCGCCGCATAAGATCAGTGACGCGGCTGACGTACGATGCAGCTGACTGTTATTTGTTCCGCCCCAGCTTCTTTTATTTTTCTTTTGTTTTGTGCGCCCGAGCTTTACAGTCTGGGGAGACGCACGCTATACGCTTGAAAAAACAACAACTTAGCAAACATATCTGAGGAACAGGGCAGCCGCGTCACTACAGTCACGTGACTTCGCGCTCGAGCCGGAAGAGAAGACAATGCTGAATAAAGTCGTAATTCTGCTATTTTTGGACCAAACTGTATTTTCGATGCTGCAACACGTTCAAACTGACCCACTGATGTCACATGGACTACTTTGATGATCTTTTTATTACCTTTCTGGACATGGAAACCATACATAGATTTTCAATGAAGGGGACAGAAAGCTCTCGGACTAAATCTAACGTTAAAACATCTTAAACTGTGTTCCGAAGATGAACGGAGGTCTTCCGAGTTTAGAACGACATAAGGGTGAGTCATTAATTACATTATTTTCATTTTTGGGCGAACAATCCTTATTTAGTAGTCACGCTGTTCCCTTTGGGGGCGGAGGCGAAAACATAAGCTTATACAGTATGTAAATATACACAGACAATGACGCCCCCCCGCTGCACGCTAGAATCTCTGGAAAAACAAGCCTATTTTAACCGCAAAATGTACGCTTTTAAATATACAAAAACTGCTATCTCAAACATGGAGAGGCTTCTTCGTGATCTCAACTAACAGATTCTCCAATAAAACGAAAATCACAAATTTTGAAAAAAAAACTTTGTTTCTCATTTTCTCGGAACTTATGCTGCCGACTTGTGTCCCTGGTTTCCGTGACGGGTCACATTTGTCTGCCCGACCACCAGAGATGGGCACTCGAGTCAGTGACTCGGACTCGAGTCGCACTCGAGTCGCATTTTTAAGGACTTCAGACTCGACTTCAGACTCGAACTGAAATGACTTCAGACTTGACTCGACTCGACATAAAAGACTCGTGAATATTTTAAAATCAACTCGAGTCTTTTATCCTTAACTACTGATTTCATTAAATGGATTATGTGTGTTTTTTTGTGTATGCTGTACTGCAGTAAACGGGATCGGACCGGACCCTTATTATAAAATTCAATGACGTGCGGCGCGTAAAATCTGAAATGTGATAAGAGTCTCATAAAGATGGCGGGACCGGCAGTGCCATATGTTCTATCGTTCGGTTTTTTAAATGTTTTAGACGGCATTTCTGGAAGGACAGCCACATGCAAAGAATGTGGAAAAACCATAAAGGATACTGGGACAACAACTTCGAACTTTATTAGACACCTGAGAACACACCCACAAAGGTTAGTCACGTTAACTCTGCTCGCCCCATTTGGTTTCCATCACCATAATTTTATGCTCATTTTGAAGTATTGCATCAAAAACGATTGATGGAAATGCCAAATTTCGAATAAAAATCCCTTAATGCGCAAAAAAGTTTATATGCTCGCTTGAGGTGGTTTTTGATTTATGACAAAAAGAGTAAATGCGAGTAAAGGGAGATGGAAACGCATTTGTTGAATTAACTCTGATGTAGCGAACATTAAATGTGACTGACCATCTAGCTGTTTCCGCTGGAGTTGTCTTTACCATATATGGGTCTTGGCGTCGTCGTAATATCCTTGTTGCTAGTGCCTTCGTCAAAAAATGCGCATTCCTTCTTCTGTGTACTGTACAGGCAAGCATTAAGTTTAGGTAATTACAAGCTGCACGGCTAATACATTTATAACTTGCTCCATTGTGATTACATGCAGTTATGTCTCAATTTACCACACGAACCTTGTTTTGTTTACTGCTGGTTACTAGGTTACCAATACCACCATCATTCGCTCGCTCGCTCGCTCGAGAGAGAGAGAGAGATTACAACCCGCATGAGGATGTAGGCGTCCTAAAGCATTCTTTATTTACATTAATTCAGTTACTTTTAGTTTAAAATGTATTTACCTCAAACAACTATTCATCATTAAATGGGGTCAAGAGATTTAGTTTTGACCATTATTTTATTATGAAAATCCTATAGTGAAAATAATGTCTTCATTCTTGTCAGGAGTTATAAAAATGTAAAACAGAGTACATACCTATAATCTGAAATAAGATTCTCATCGCAGTCATTGAGAAAAATACTATGGTCGTCATGAAAGCACTCGACAAAACAACGTCCATCAGGGGTTTTAATTCATGTTAAAGTGTGCATATTTGGAGTATTAATTCAATTATGTTTACTTCAAATTTCTGAGGCCAGTTTTATTTAGTTTTTATACAAATATGTCATGTACATGTGTTACATGTGTTTTACATGTATATTATGTACTGATAACTGTTTTGTCTAAATAAAAAAGGGTATTTACAGAATTTTTAAATGGACCTTTTTTCCCCTCGGCAATGCATGAAATGACTCGAGACTCGACTCGGACTCGTGACAAAAGACTTCAGACTCGACTCGGACTTCAGTGATAAAGACTCCAGACTTGACTCGGACTCCAGCTGAAAGACTTCAGACTCGACTCAGACTTCAGATGAGAGACTCGTGAACATCTCTGCCGACCACAGCCGTCTGCCTGGCCACAGCTACGTCCACAGCCATCTGCCCGGCTACAGCCACAGCCTTCTGACCGGCCACTAACTCAGAGACCGTTGCCCAAGCCTCCCTGGACTTTACCCTTATGATCTTTAGTTTGCAGTTTTTGGTTGTGTTGATCACCTTGGACTTACTTTCTAGTTTATTTTATTGAATCTGTTATCTGTCCTAGTCTGTATATGGTCTTGTCTTGTCCATTGTCTTGTGTACCCCCTTGAGAAACACCTGGAGGCGTCCCTTTAAGGGGGGGGGGGGTTACTGTCATGTTCCTGCCAGTCTTTCATAGTTATTCATAGTGGTTCATGGTCATGTGGCAGGATCGTGGTGGTACCCATGTTTTGTGTGGCAGCACATGGCCTTTTGTTTGGGTAGTGTGCTGCTGTGTCTCGTTTATATCCCCGCCCCCTTGTCTCCTTGTTAATATTTAATTATTGGTTAACTCCCCTCACCTGTCTTTCCCTCGTTGTCTTGTTTAGTTTTCTTATTTAAGGCCCCAGTGTATTCTGTCCTGTGCTGGATCGTTTTGTATGTTTTGTACCGTTGCTGTTTGTAGCAACTCAAAGTTTCTAGTCAAGTCTGTTAGTCTTTGTAATTGTCTTAGTCAAGTTAGTCTAGCCTTGTCTGTAGTGTCATCTGTTCCTGTGCTGTTTTCCCCCACGTGGGCCTTTGTTTTTTGGTTTAATAAACCCTGTTTGAGGCCCTGTTTACACATACATGGTTATTTTTAAAAACTAAGAGATTTACCTTCGTTTGTGCCCCTCGTTTACATGCAAATGGAGAACTCGCCTCTGAAATCGATTGTTTCTAAAAACCCCGTCCAGAGTGGAGATCTTGAAAATCTTCGGTTGCATGTAAACTGAGACAAACGGATGTTTAAGCAGGCAACGTCACAGAGTATGCGCCAGAGCTCGCACCTACGTCAAAAGTGCAACCTATGTTTACATGTGATTGCTACTCTGAACGCTTCTAAGTTCACATTTATGTTCGTGCAAACTCGTTTCGTGTGTTTGTATTTGCAAATACAGCTGCTCCATTATGTCGAGGAGCAGAGACGAGTGCTTGGAGGTCAGCAATTTTACGCGTGTTTGACTTTATGCGGCGCTGCAAGAACTGACAGACGGATGATGTCAAAGTACCGCGAGAGCGATTCGAAATTAGACCTCTACGTGTGATTCCTCAACTCGCTCTCGCGGTACTTTGACGTCATCGATCACCTACTGCAACAACTCCTCCCTCCAACATGAAGAACCAGTTCGCGTCACCACCAGCGCTGCCGGTGATTGGCTTACGTGGGCTTGAGCTTCTCTTGACGGCATATATGCACGGGTACGTGTAAGTAAACACTTTTCTGAAAATTGACAAGTGTGCACGATATTATTCTTGAAACCGGAGAGGTTGAAATGTCCGTTTATGAAAATAGCCGTCCACGTGTAAACATAGCCTGAGTTCACCGTTACCTTGCACTTGGGTCCCGTTCTTTGTGAGTCATGACAAGATTACCATATGAACATCTTGATTTATTTAAACCTACTACAATAGATGAGCTCTCTAAACTAGTCACATCATCCAAATCTTCATCCTGTATATTAGACCCCGCTCCCACAAAACTACTTAAAGAGGTATTCCCTGTAGTGTCAACCCCGGTACTAAATATCTTTAACTCATCGCTAGAAATAGGATACGTTCCAACAGCTTTCAAACTAGCAGTTATTAAACCACTGATTAAAAAAACACAGCTTGATCAGGGAGAGCTTAATAACTTTAGACCAATCTCAAATCTCTTTCTTTCGAAAATATTAGAAAAGGTAGTGGCAAGCCAGTTACGCACATTCTTGACAACTAATAGTACATTTGAAAAGTTCCAATCAGGATTCAGGCCCCACCATAGCACAGAGACAGCGCTGCTTAGAGTTACAAATGACCTCCTATTAACATCCGATTGTGGTGAAATCTCAATCCTTATATTACTAGACCTTAGTGCAGCCTTTGACACAATAGATCACACAATTTTACTCAATAGGTTAGAAAACTATGTTGCTATCAGTGGTCAGGTGCTAGCCTGGTTTAGGTCGTATCTAACCAATCGCTATCACTTTGTTTATGTAAATGAGGAAGAGTCATATCACCCCGTATCGGTTACATACGGTGTACCGCAGGGATCAGTTTTAGGTCCTATCCTGTTCTCGTTATATATGTTAGGAGACATTATCAGGAAACATAACATAAGTTTTCACTGCTATGCGGATGATACCCAGCTCTCCTCACATCCCAGCGAAACACAGACGTTTTCTAAGCCAACAGACTGCATTAGCGATGTTAGTGACTGGATGGCAAATAACTTTCTTAAGCTCAACTCCAATAAGACAGAGATACTTATTATTGAACCAAATCGCTACAAACATAATATGTCTTATTACAAGTTGCACATAGATGGCTGCACGGTGGTGCCATCTTCCACGGTTAGGAACTTGGGTGTGATGTTCAACAGCAACTTATCCTTCGATAGTCATATCGCCAACGTCTGCCGCACAGACATCTTAGAAATATCTCAAAACTACGCCATATACTGTCTACATCCAGAGCCGGGTTAAATAAATGGACTACACTAGGCAGGCTGCATTTTTTGGGCCCCCCCATCGAGGTTATTTATGAATTGAAATCTGAAACTTACCAAAGTTACTAATAAAAGTGAATTCACATTTTACATAGCCTAGTCTTTGCTTACAAATTGGTTGTTTGTATACCAAATTAAGTCATGTGTTGTATATTAACCAGTCTATCAGACAATTTTTTGCTTAATTTATTATTTATACGTCATTACACGGCTCTATTAAATGCTATTAAATTATCCTCACCTTATCCATTGGGAGTGTCATTGGTAAGGCAGTAGTACCAGTAAATAACCAATAGGTGTCAGTTATCCGCGGGAGAGCTTCGCTGCATATTTCTCTTCAAGATTGAGAATCGCAACGAAATCCTCGTCGAGCAACACGTCCACTGAGGTAAATGTCCTCAAAACACTGGTTATTTATGTTTCAGTTATATGAATTATATAATAACAGTTTTTATATTATGTATAAACGTTTTATCTCGAAGTAATGCTAAACTCTAATGTATCGTTTCTGAGGCTGCTAGATTTTTCTTTACGCTATTCACGTTTGTGAAGTGAATTTAAAGCACATATTGCTTGCATTTGACTTAGTAAGCCACTATCCATTGGTTTTGTTATCATGTTTGGTATCTAACGTGATTTTTGTGGGGCTTAAAGAAAAAAAAATCTTGACCCCGCTAGTTCTGCCATTGGTTTTGCAGTCATGAATTATTATGCAAGGAACTGTTTTTTTTTTTTGCATCGTTTTTATACGCAAACATGCCTTATATAACGTAGGGAAATGATCGTTTGTCCTTTATTTATTTATTTTTTGCAGCAACCATGTCTGTGTCCTTAAAGGAACTCTGTCAGGTACAGATTAGAACTATGAACTTGAAAATCAACCATTCTGATGACTGACGTCCCCATCCGAGTCACCACCTCAGACAACAACAGTCATAAACTCACAAACACAAATACACTCAGTAATGGTCTTAATAAAGAAAGACTTAACTATGATTTTATCTGTGTTAACCTATGATATCAGTTATTGATGTATTTTTAATATTTACGTATTACTAGGCTCATACATGCATTGAAGTTTTAAAATGTATCTAATATAATACTGTAATTAAATTGAATGTTTTGGATACCACCATAAAATTATTTTGTGCATGTAAAACACAAGCAGCAATGTTTTTATTGAATTCAATTTTGAATTAAATTGAATGTTTTGCATACCACCATTAAATTATTTTGTGAATGTTAAACACAAGTAAATGTTTTATTTATTGGAGATAAAATGGCTGTTTAATTAATATAATACTTCTGTTTGTTAGGCACTAACAAGTGAAAATAGTTAGGTTTAAGTACATTTATTAAAACTCGATAGCTGTAATGCTTCTGTGCAGAAGGAAGCCCGTGAGCCACGAAGGTAAGTTTGCGAGCAGATTCATTTCCACTTATTAGATAGCAGTCCGCTCATCGTGTTTTGTATTGCATCACTTAAAGATCGTAAACCTTTAAAATCGAGTTTAGTAAGATGTATACTACAGTCAGCTTTGGTTAACCATTGAAGCATCGTCTTTAAGGCTCAATGTGACCGCAGTATTTGTTGAACACTGCTGGCAGCGGCGACGTCTGTGTCCGTACCATTCTTATCAATGAGAGCATAAGTTCGTCTTTAATTGAAATAATGTTTAATAACTTAAAAAATACGGCGTTTTTTTTTTAATTTCCTGAAAAATAATGGTTTTGGAGATACGGGGATCCCGCCCGACAGCGGCGAAATTGTAGATGGGACATTTGTAAAAAAAAAAAAATTCCCCCTCTGTCTGGGCCCCATCCCTCCAATCGGGCCCTAGGCACGTGCCTAGTTTGCCTTTGGGTTAATCCGGCTCTGTCTACATCTGATGCAGAGAAGCTAATCCATGTTTTTATGACCTCCAGAATAGACTATTGTAACTCGCTACTCGGGGGATGCCATGCAAATCAGGTAAACAAGCTTCAGCTAGTTCAAAACGCTTCTGCAAGGGTACTTACTTGATCTAAGAAGTATGACCACATAAGCCCAATTCTGGCATCTTTACACTGGCTACCAGTTAAATATCGCATACAATTTAAAATATCACTAATCACCTACAAAGCTTTAAATGGCCTAGCACCCTCATATCTTAGAGAATTACAATCAGAATACAATCCATCACGCACAATACGGTCGCAAAATTCTGGTCTCTTGATTATCCCTAGAATATCAAAAGTGTCTAAAAGTGGAAGATCCTTTTCCTACTTAGCCCCTAAGCTCTGGAATGATTTACCAACCGATGTCCGAGAATCAGACACAGTCGATAATTTTAAATCTAGACTTAAAACTTTTCTCTTCAAAAAAGCATTCGCATAATTTGTCTAGTAAAGGTACTTAACTCGCAATAGTTATTTTTACGGAACAAAACACTCACGGTCATAACACAGACCAACCAAATAAAGAAATAAAAACCTTATCTGCATGAACTGTCACGGTTAATCCGTGTCATGTCTTGTCTCTGTTCCGATTGTTGTCACCTGGACATTCATTGATTAATTACCTGCCTCATCACACCTGTTTGTCATTTAGTCTGTGTGTATATATACTCCTGTTTTCTGTTTGCTCACTGCTGGATCATTGTCATTGTCATTACTCCCGTTTGTTCCTGTTGTGCTTACCTGTAGTGGTGGGCAGAGCGAGGCTTCGTGAAACACTGAAACAGTTGAATCAATTGTGCCGTATGTTTCGAGGCTTCGAAACATCAATCCGAAACCGCCTCCACAGTGACACCTAGCGGTCGTTTTCATGTCTTTACATGAAGCAGCCCTGACAAGATTTTAGACGAGCGCTGACAAATTGTATCCCACATGTTGTTTGATTGACACACAAGTGATAGAATGGGAGAGTGGATAGTGCTCTCGACTCTCATGCGTAGATCTTAGGATCGAACCTGGGAAATGCATGTGCTACGTCATTATGATAAAATGCTTTTTGTTGTTGTTTTAACTTCTGTTTGACAACTGCATGAGCTTTTAGGCTCACAATTGTCGATAACTATAGGCTATTCGGGTCTATTTAATTAAAAAAAATGGAATATAGATATACCAAATAAATAGTGGGAGATTTATAAAATATATCAAGCCATAATATGCCACATTGTTTTCATATAAAGATCTTTATTCAAATATATAAATTGTTCTGTGTTTATAAACTCAACCAGTTTCTTTTTTACATATTATTTCTCCAGCATTTGAAAACATTCTCACACAAGGGACACTTGTTGCTGGCATGCATTTTTTGTAAGTAGCCTAAGTGTTACATACCTATGAGGCAAAATTACTTCTTTTCAGTAATTTATAGTATTTGATCTTGCCAAAAACGCATCTATGATGTATTGTCAGATTTGTTTCCTACCCTGTCAGTTTAAGATTCGACGCAGATTCGACGCAGATTCGACAGGTACGCCACCTTTCGAAAAACTTGTGAAATGCACCGCTTGGTGTTTCGAATCACTTCATCACGTGACATGGGTGTTTCGAATCACATTTCGGAGCAGTGTTTCGAAACATTTACGCTTCGGGATCTCGACACAGTGTCGAAACGTCAGTTTCGCGGGAGCCATCCCTACTTACCTGTCCGTTGTTTCATACTCGCGTTTTATTTTCCTGTTTTATATTAAATGTTATTTATTTCATTGAACTCTGCATTTGCATCCTCACTCTCCTAACCAATTGTGACATGAACACTTCAAAATGAATTGCATTAAATAGTTTGCCACCATTTGCCACTGAACCTGCATTAACGACGACAGTGGGGCCTCTGGCCTTAGTCAAACGGGTTGGCACGTATGGTCGGGTTGCGATTTTGGCGCTTTCTTGTATCTTGTGAATAGTATGCCATACAGACCCGTTTGCCACTGAACCTGCGTTAACAACGACAGTGGGGCCTCCAGCCTTAGTCAAACGGGTTGACACGTATGGTCATGTAGCGATGTTGGCGTTTTCTCGTGGTCTTGTAAATAGTATGCAATATAGACCCGTTTGCCACTGAACCTGCATTAACGACAACAGTGGGGCTTCAGGCCTTAGTCAAAACGGGTCGACAGGTTAAATTTTTCTTAAAGAGTGGAAGGTGACCCTTAGTTACCATTAGGGGTGGAACAATACATGTATTCGTTTCGAACCGAATCGGTACGGGGGTCACGGTTCGGTGCATGAATTTAAACGGAGAATACACGGTATGAAAATAAAAAAACTTGCGTGCAAAATAATTAATGTAATGCGGAACTACTGTTAGATAGGCGGGTTCTTTATGGACAGCTAATCTGTTGCCCCGCTTTAGCTCTGAAGCTCTGATTGACGCAGATGCATCCGAGCTCTGCCTATGTATGCGCTCTATCAGAGCCCGTCTACATTCTGGCACTCTGCAGTTTTTTGTAAGGTCGACGCCGGTCCAGTCAGTTAGTGAGCAGCGATAGCGAGGATGGCAAGTGGTGCTCCGCCAGCCTCTTTAAGATCGCAAGTTTGGCAAAACTTCAGTTTTCCAGTCAGTTACAATAGTACAGGCGAGAGAGTGGTGGAAAAGACGAGGACAGTGCGTCGGCGTTGTTCAGCAGTTGTTAGGTATGTGAGTGGAAATACATCTAATCAGGGCTCTCAAGTCTCATGCATTCATCTTGACACACACGCATTTCAGTCAGTTCAAACGCCACACTTTGTATTTCTCAACTGAGAAGTAGGAGATAAATTGTCCCGCTATATACAACAGGCATACACAGGGCAGTTCTGTCGAGTTCAGCTGCTTTGTTTTTTAAGCGTGCTCAACTTTACGCAGCGCCATCAGCGTCAGAGTACCGCGAGAAATCTTGCGGAGGAGGCTGATTTCAAATCACTCTCGCGTTACTCTGCCGTCATCCACTTGTCGTTTCTTGCAGCGCCTCGTGAAGTCGTACACACCTATTAATTCATCCTACAAGCCTATGTTTTTGTTCTTTAGTACATTGATATGAAATAAAAATTTAATTTTAAAATGTATTTAGGTAACACTTGTAATACATTTGAACCCATATTTGTATGAAAGATGAGTACAAGATTACTTAAAGTGGTATACATTTTTGAAATACGAGAAAGTATGTTAAATGCATTTCAGTTCATATTCATGACATCTCAAAATAACACTGATAAGGACACCTATGTTTTTAAGATTAGCTTAAGTACTAAAAAAATGCCTTCATCATTTTTGTTTTGCTTTTCCCTCCATTGTACCGAAAGTGAATCGAACCGTGGCGCCTGAACCGAGGTACGAACCGAACCGGGACTTCTGTGTACCGTTCCACCCCTAGTTACCATATATACCTTCGCATTGGGCACCCAATTTGCAAAATCCGCAACTGTGGATAACATAATTATGCCGCAATAGTTAGTCTGTCTGGAACTAAGCTGATTTAAACCACATCACTGTGTGACACTTGCATTACATGTGAACGGCCCCTACGCTAATATGATTTTGTTTTTCTCTCCCTGTCTCGTCCTCGAGGACAATGAGACAAACAGACCCAATTCCGGTAAATGTGAAAGTTGGCACACCTCTGACCTACTGGCCGTCCTTCAACGTGATGCCCAGCTGATGCCTGACCAACGATCACCGGCAGAACCCGCTTAATCTCTGCTTAATCTCCTTATCCGTTTATCGGCTAAAAGCCCAGGGTTTTTTTTCTTCTAGGGGTTTTTTTTAACCTGGGGAGGCAGCCTTCTTGGGCTTAACTTCCCAGACAGCACACATACATCTGGCCGACATTGTGCCGACTTTCAAAGTTCCATCAGCAAGATGTCGCTCAGGGAGCGTTTGCTCATTGGGAAGATGTCGTCTAGATGTCGGCATCTCGTCGCAAATGCCCTCGGGCCGATGTTTAAACGATGCAATTTCAGCCGCTCTGCACGGGCTTTACCGGGCATTTATTTATTAATTTAAACCTTTATTCATTCACACTAATTCAGAATAATGTGCTTCTGTGCAATAACAACTAAAAACAAGTACACCACTGTCAATAACAGTTGCAAATTTATTCATTTGACAAATATAACATATAAACAACTTGGATAAATCAGTAACAGAATATTTAGATGTGTCACACATAAATGACATTCTGTAACCATTATACACTGCTATACTACTGTGTAAACGTTTTTAAACACTTAACTAAAATATTTCTTATACCCTTCAGAATAATTTACTCTTAAGGTATATGATTCAATTACGTTTGTGGACAAAAATAGTCTCAACATATACATTTATTTCAATTAAGAACTAAAATTTAAATTAAAACTTTTTTTTTCAAATTACTTGGACAAAATGATAAAATAAACAAGTAATTCAAGCCCATAATACATGGCAATTTCTTTAAAAATATCTCAGGGTGAGATCTCAAAAAATTACTGAAAAAACCCAAGGGTATATATTTCAAATTCTAGGCAAAGGGTGGCTGCACTTGAAATGCTAAAATATAACAGTTTGGATTTTTTAGAAGTTTTAGTCTCAAGATATTTCACATATGTTGTACAAATGGGACACAGCCTGTGAAAACCCAGCAAAGTATTTCTTTGTGACTTACTGTTTTCTACATAAAATCATCCTACACAGAAAACATTCTCTGAAAATATAATCTTGACATCTTCAATATTGACTGAGTAAGGTCATGCCAAAGACTGAACTCAATGTTAAATCAGTGAATTCAAACTTTAGATGTCATTAGATGTTAAGACAGTAGCCTGGATTTCATATACAAGGTCACATATTTATGTATATTAGAAATATATTGTAAATAATAATAATGTGCATGTACATAACAAAAACATTTAATCATAAAACATTCTCGTCAGGTCCTCTGTCTTTGTTTCCTACACTTGTCTCTGCAAGCAGCGCCTTTAAACCTTAGAGGTCTTCTTTGTTGCCTTTGTTTCCTGTCCCGAACGCCGCCTTTTAAACATCTGGACACCACTTCTTCCTCTCCATTGTTCCTCTTTTGTTGCATTAGGATCACCTGAAATGGAAACATCCAAAAAATTATTAATCATATGATCACATTTTTATATTTAAATTTAGGTGCCTATGGCAAACATGAACAATCGTGTATATTGGATAGATAATCAAAAAGTGGACCCACAAAGCATACAGCACTTTATGTAAGCATATAAAACATCTGGTCTACTGTGTTGTTGCATTCCTGAATGTCTGGCTGTGCATTATAAACAAAGTTAATTCTTCTTTGCATCATCAGCTATACTTAAAATGAGTGCTATAGGAGGAATTAATGCAAATGTCTTGAAAATTATACATTTTATTGTTAGAGATATCTAAAGATAACAGTCACCCACTTGCTTACCACCAAACTGTGTTGAACAAGTGCTTGCATCAGTGTTCGTGTAATCGAGTAAAGTATAACCTTATTCACACAGCACTTTGGTCCCAGAAAATATCCATAAAATTGGCAGACAGGCATTTGTGTGAACGCAAACATGTGCTGCAGATGTTCTGGGATTGTTCCAGGAAAGAGGACCTACACTGTAAAAAAATTCTGTAAATTTACATGGAAATTCAACAGCAAAATGCTGTTTTCGTGTAATAACAGTAAGTTGCTGTTTTTTACAGTGCATTGTGGGTAGACTCGCTCACTTCAGATCTGTTGTCGAGCAACAACAGAATGTTACTGTTATTTAACAGTATTATAGCATATTTTTCGTTGTGCACGACATTTTGGATTGTCTGCATGAGGTAGGTCTGCAACTTTATCGATGCTTGTGCTATTTTTAAATTACATATTACTTTTAAATATTGCATTTTATCCAGTGAAGCTTTTCAAAAATAAATTAGATTTAATTTCCTATTTTAATCAGGCAAAGTGGGTATTCTACCATCACATCAGTTACACTCACATCAGATCACAGGTAAGAATTCACCAAAGTTTTATCCAACCTGTTTATTTTAATAAAATGTGTGTAAAAGATGAATGAGAAACGATCAAAATCAATTATGGGTTTTGTGTCTTTACATTTTTAATATGTGCATTCTGTCTATGCAAGTGAAAGATACACTTGTGTTATCTGCAAATTTGCCTGTTTTTTGTATTGTCTTAAAATCCTTTTAAAATCCTTTGTTACCAAGTATATCTACAAATAACACTAAAAAGATCTGATATTTGTAAATTCATTATATGCTGGTTAGCTGGTTGAAACATCCTGTTGTATGTGGCACGCTTTTATTGGTGGTAAAACACATTAAGTTTATAAAATGGACATGTATCCCAGCTTCATGTAAGTTAAGGTAGGTGGGGTATATGAATTCATTTCTATAGTCTGATAACACAAAAATTAAACAAAGGCACCCTAATAGATAAAACTTTCGCAGTCCAAATGATTCTTGGTGAAAATGTAACTCATTTCCTTCACTGTGCATCTAGAAGTCTCTGTTGCAAACATGATTTCAAACTTGTTAAATCATTATGCATCAAGTACAAGAAAGTGCAGTCAAACTTTAATTTATGTTTATGGTTAGAAACTGATGTATATTTAAAAAGTGTTACAGTTTTGTCTGTAGCAAAACCAATTGAATCGCATCAAAAGATTACTACTTGACTCATCTGAATTACTTTTATCCTCCATGTAGGGTTATTTTGGTGCTTTGGTGCTATTTTTGTCCTTATTCCCTTTTCGTGCATTGTGTAGACAAACAAATATTACAGATATTATTAAGGTGAGTAAAAGATGAGAGAGTATTATTTTGTATAACCATTCATGTTGTGAGTAAAATGTATTGCCTCAATAATATTTCACAAAGTCTTTTTGCAGATGTTAATTACCATAAATTGTTATCTTTGCTAATAGATGTGTGCCACTCCTGCTGACTTTGAGAAGACTATAACTCACCTGTGACACCTTGTTTGATCCTGTTTGGTAAATATATGAAATTTGACATTTTTCACTAAACAAGGCCCACACTCCAGGCTGACACAACCTTTTACTATCTTTCTTTCTTTCTTTCTTTGTTATTCTTTATGCCATTCCAGCATCTTTGGCTATATTCATGGCGAGAAACAGTTAATCCATACAAGTTTTATTCACACAAGTCAATCCAGACACTGTTTGGGTAGAGACAATTTGGCATCTGTGGATACCCAGAGTAAACCCACGCTGACACAGGGAGAACATGCAAACTTCAAACAGAAAGACCACCTGACCTAGCCAGGGCTCGAATCGGGGACCTTGCTGCATCAGGAGAACATCAAGCTTTATGTGCCTCATTCTGGAGGCCACTGTATTTGAAACATGTTTAATGTGTGACAAACTGAGAACATTTAATATCAGACTTTACACAGAGACTAAATGAATTTGTCATTTTCAGTTTACCTAAACATTAGTGGCCCTCAATTACTATAAATGTAATTGTATCATGACAATGCCTCTGAAAATAGCATACTGTTAGGTTTCTATCTTGAAGGACATGGCACTTTGTGTCTTTGCCAGTGCTTGCATATTCTTCTCACTGCCTTTTCTACACTTAGCTCTACAGATATTAAGGATTATACATTAATATGTACATTCATTTGGTCCAGGTGATACTCAGGGACAATGGATTAAACAATGGATGATCAGCCTGAAAGCCAAAAGAATCTGCAAGGGTGTTCAGCCAACATGTCTCACTGGACTTGCTGAATTGTTTTCTTTGTATAACATCTTCAACTTGCAAAAAGTGAGAGCAGCATCCATACTGGAAGTCCTTCAAAGGTATCAAGTTATTTTTCTTTTTTTTCATTAATATGGTACTTAGTATGTTGACCTAAAAGGAATGGTTCCACATAAAATATTAATTTCATTAACTTAACTCAATTTTAACTTGTGACTGTCTTTAAAGTTTGAATTTGTAACTTTTGAGGAGGCAATTTTGGTAAGGCTTCACAATAAGGTCTCATTTGTTAAACGGGATAGTTCACCCAAAAATGAAAATTCTTTCCTCATTTACCCTCATGTGGTTCTAAACATGTGAGTTTATTTATTTTGTTGAACACAAACTGATATATTTTAATAAATGATGGTAACCACACTGATGACAGTACCCAAGTCAGCGGGCAGTGCCAACCTTGTGCTTACCATCATTTATCAAAATATCGTCTTTTGTATTTAACAGAATAAAGAAACTCGTACAGGTTTAGAACCACATGAGACTAAATTATGAAATAATTTTCATTTTTGGGTGAACTATCACTTTAACATTAGTCAATGTATTAGCTTAGATGAACTTACAATAAGCAGTACACAGAAGTATGTAGTAATTTTTGTTAAGAATAGTTAATAAAAAGTAATTTGTTGTGTTCGTTAGTTCACAGTTCATTAATGTGACAAATCCAACTTTTAATAATGTCTTAGTAAGTGTTAAATTAACTCAAAAGCGCTGTCTAAGTATTGTTTATTGTAAATTCATGTTCACTAAAATAGTTAACTTATGTTAAGTAATGACACATTTTTGTAAAGTTTTACTGAAAGTTTGATAATCTAAGTCAGAGTTTTAAATCATTCTCTATTCTCTTTTTATTTTCCAGACGTTTCATTAAAATCAAACCGGGAACCAAGGCTGCAAAGGGAAAAGTGACCTCTAAAACAGAAAACTGCAAAACAAGACCATCAACAGTCAGTCTCAAACTATCAAATCTTTTAAAAAGACTTATGGACTTGAGTGGTACTTCATTTAAAATGTAGCTGACACTTCCCACCAATACAGTTTTTTTTTTAAATATGGTGGGCTGCAGTGATGGCAGGTGACTTCTCTGAGGAGGCACGAATGCAAATAGCCAAAACATCGTCATGTGTGTGGCTCGTCATTTCAAAATGTGCGTTCGGCGCGTCATGTGAACCTGTGCATCGCGTGTCATGTCAAAATACGTGCCTGCTCCAGACACTTTTATTGGGGATTATGATAAAAGAAATGCTCGCTTTTGCCATACTAGCTTAATCTCATGTGTAATCAGAGTTTAGTGTTAAATTAGTGTCTTGTGAGTATCATGTCTTTTTTATTCTTTATCATATTCAAAGCGTTTGCGGCAGGCACGTATTTTGACATGATGTGTGATCCATATAGGTTTGCATTACACTCCATTCCAGCCATCACTGGTGGGGTGGTGTTTTTAATACTGGTTTGTATATTATAGACCATGTTTTCGTATTTAAAATTGGGCTGGTGTCTGTTAAAAAACAGATTAATTAGCGAATTAATGTTTTATTGAATTCTTTTAAAAATGTGGTGTTTTTACAGTTGTAAAACTTTTGTGCTTTTTTTAAATCAAAATTTTAAACTACATTTGTATTTTAAGTAAAGATAAGGCATCTCAATATTGTTCTTTGTTTGTTTGATTTTTTTGTGTCATTTTTGTATTATAGTATGTTATTGGTGCCTTTTAATTGCACCACAGTTTATGCACTGAATATTAAAATATATCTGCTTGTATTTCTGCTTGTTTTATGGCATAACAAACATAGCATAACAGTCAATCTGGTGTTGAATTGAATAAAGAATAAAAAAATTCATAACCTGGCCTTTTTTGTTTTATGTTATCCACTTTGACAAATATAAAATGCAGGGTATAATAGCATTTAAATTTTAAAATAATGGAGGTGTGACTAATATGTACTGTAAATTAACAGGTATATGATGCTAAATAACAGTTTTATGCTGTAGATAACAAAAACAGTATCATGCTATTAAATAACAGCTGTATTCTGTAGATAACAAAAACAGTACCATGCTGTTAAAATAACAGTTGACTGCTGTAGGTAACAAAACAGTATCATGCTGTTTTTTCTAATAACAGTATTCCGCTGTAAATTAACAGTGCAATGCTGGCAACCACAGCTTCCAGCATAATACCGTTTTTTTACAGGGAAATTTTTTACAGTGTAGTACTATTACCGTAACCTACCTGGAAAGCCCTCTTTGTGAATGAGATGCAGAAACAATGGCGTGGTTTTTAAGTTATGGTTCAGCTCTTTAAAACAAGGGTTTTACAAAGGTCGGCAAACTGTACTGAAGCAGAGAGATCAGGGAGCTCGTCACTATCCACGCTGAAGCAGAGATCATTTAGCAGCATAACAGTTCTACACTCTTAGAACGAATGTGTTAAAAATAGGGCTGTCAAAAGATTAATCGCGATTAATCTTTTGACAGCCCTAGTTAAAAACAACACATTAGTGTTGATTCTGGGACAACACACTAACTGCGTCGTCCTGGAATCCACCCATCTCTGTGTAATTATTGAAACAACACATTTTGTGTTACTTTTAACACAACATGTGTTATAATGTGTTAAAAGCTTACCGCACAATGATGTGTGAAATATTAACACATCCTTTCTAAGAGTGTAGCGTGTCAGGCGCTCACATGAGCTTATATTAAACAAAATACATGTGCGCCATCGCAACAAGATATACCGTTCAGCTCTTTAAAACGGGGGTTTAAATGAACATTTACATTCACGATGAGAAATGTCTGCAAACTGGACTAGGACAGAGTTCAGGGAGTTTCAAATATCCACTTTGAAATTGGGTTAATTCATGTGCATACTAGAACAGCGCATCACGCATTCCATTATAGTCTTATCATAAACAAAAATGCAGCCTTCTGCAGAGAGAAATAACCAATAATAACAAACCTTCAGACACTGTGGATAAAACCTATCAAGTGCAGGACTTTAAACACATCATGTGTCTTTACGGCATAAACACAGATTCCGGAAAATCATCGACAGTGTGAATGAACCAAAAATCAAATGGTCCTGGACCAAATTTAAGTATAATATGAATGGGCCCTTCTTCAATGTATCGTGTCTAACAGATACCAAGTAGCAAAGTTTGTCTCACCTGTGGGCAACAACACTTAGTTCTGTCCTAGTATACGCCTTAGTCCTCTGTCTAGATCTCACCCAAACACTGTAAACGAAGCAGAACAGAAATGTTAATTGTAAGTAGAAATGATAAGTGGACCCAGATTTGTTCCAGAATGTATTAAATGAAATTAACATGGTCTGCTTTGTCTAAGATAAAGGATAAATGCACAGTTAAATAAAAGACATTTTAAAAGGGTTGAGTTGTCTGAACCAAGTCATCTTGTTGCTTTGAGGTCTTTGTTTTAGTTTATCTTTACCCTTCTGATTGTTAACAGCACACATCATCAGTTATGTTCAATTATCACTTTATGCATTACTTAATTATTTTATTAATGTTAAACACACCTTCAGGATCATCAGTGTACTTAAATAGATAAGACTGAGCAGTGTTGATTTACCATCAGGGATTTTGATCTGTAACTGAATTGAGTAAAAGCAACAAGATGACTGTCTGATGAGTCGAATGAGTTAAAGGATTACTCCTCCCACCAAAATGAAAATTGACTGATTATTTACCATCATGTCATCCAAGAAGTTATCTATTACTTTTTTAACAGAACACAATCAGAGTTACATTAAATAATTTCCTGGTTCTTTACATTTATATATTGTATTTATATTTTTGCTTTATAATGTCATTGACTGGGATCAACGCTTTTCAAAGCTCAAAAGTACATCCATCCATCACCAAAGTAATCCATATGCAACCCAGTGGATTAATAAATGTCTTCCGAAGCAAAACAATACATTTGTGAGAAAAACATATTTATAGCTTTTTATGATAGAGACAAGACATTTACAAAGTTAAAAAGACAATTTAAATATGGCGGCACGTGTTATCGCATTGGATGTTATGTATCTCATGACTAGTCGTAATATGAATTGTGATGAAACACAGTAGAGACACATGAGAAACAATGCGATTGAGTTGTTGTAGTCTGTTTACATTGCATATGCATCGTAACTCGCTTAACGCTTAAAATATAAAGTTTTTCTCACAAGCCTATCATTTTGCATCAGAAGACCCACTAGGTTATATATGGATCACTCCAATGATGGATGGATGCACTCCTGGAACTTCAAAACATTGAGGCCCAGTCAATGCCATTATTACGCATTGAAGAACCAGGACCAGTGGCGGACAATGACTTGATTTTCCGAGACAATGCAATGCGAAGCTCATCCCAACATGCATGTAGCCCGTCATGTGTGTGGTTCGTCATTTCAAAATATGTGTTAGGCCTATCGCATAAACCAATGTGAATCACGTGTCACGTCAAAATAAGTGCCCGCTGCACAGACGTCTGAATGGTTCATGATAAAAGATACTTGCATTATCCCATGCGTAATCAGAGTTTAATGTTAAGTGAATGTGTTGTGTGTATTTTGTGAACGTGAGCATCTCTTTTATCATACACGGTTTTGACGCGTGTGCAGCAGGCACTTCCTTCGACAAGACACGCGATGCACATGGTCTACATGACGCAACAAACACATATTTTTGAAAACACGAGCAACACACGACACTCTGAACCCTTATTTTGAATTCACACCCCTCCGAAGAGCAGTCACGAGCCGCCACTGGCCAGGACAGTATTTAATATAACTCTAATTGTGTTTGGCCAAAGAAAGAAAGACAAACATCTTGGATGACATGGGGTTGAGTAAATAATCCTTCAAAGCTAAAAGTTTATGTAAAAATTATAATTGTATCATTCACTCACCTTCCATGTTGTTATAAACTTGCCAAAAATTCTTTAATCGGATAAATGATGTCAATCATACAGTTGATGGTACCCATTGACTTCCATAATAGGAAAAAGACATTTTATTGAAGTAAATGAGCAGCTGTGTACTTAACATCATTTAATAAAATATCTTGTTTTGTGTATATCACAATAAATAAACTCATGCCGGTTAAGAACATAAACAGGGCCTGTGTGATCACTAAAGCACAATAAAAAACATGTAAAGCTATCTTACCTTGAAGTAAAATTTGACACGGACTACTGAAAATCTAATGAAGGAAAAAGACAAAAAATAACATATTATGCACAAACGTTAAAAACAACATTGCAGTATAGTGTAGGGTTGTGCCGATAGACGATAGTATCGTGTATCGACGATCTTCAGACATATCGCCAATGAGAGGTTTTCATGGCGATAGTCATAACGATAGTTGGCGAATGGTTACTATTATTATTATTATCATCATAGTTTTACATTAACACCAACATTGCATGCTTTTCCTCGCACGAGGGTTTGTGGGCTTCACTTTACGCGGAGGGCTTGTAAAGAGAGAATTCCTTCTTGCACGTACCTGCACCTAATGCGCGCGTCTTGGACTCCTTCTAGCACCCGCGTCATGAGCAGCTGCGCTTCTCTCTGTTTAACGTGCATGCGCTCTCGCGTCTGTCCGAAGTCTAAACATAAACTAAAGTAGTAATCCTTATGTATTTGTTCAGTTTAATGCGTTTCATGCGAGCTGAGGCAAACTTTACTTTTTGTTTAAAATATGACCCGCTGCATGGCGCCTCTCTCACTCTTGCATACGTGCAGAGAGCTGCGCTCTGTCTGAAGTCAGATCACTATGTATTAATCCTGTTTATGATATGCATTTCAAGGAGGTTGTAGCAATACATCCCTCGTGTTTAATATATGATTGTGATTAAAATATGATCGTGTTCCGCTGGACTGATGCGTTGAAAAAGTCTCATCTGAGAGCACCACTGCTTGACACGTGTAGCCTTCTGAAACAGCACTAAACAAATGCATTGAATTGTTTGTATGTATGTGCGCGCACTTGTGTGCATGCGCAGATGCATGTTTTTACAGTTATTAAGTAATCATGGTTAGGGTTTTAATGATGCCCTCGCATTAATGGCATCAGTTTTAAGAAGGTTGCGAAGGTTGTCATGACGGTGTTGCTCTTGTTCTTTTTTGTCCACCCATCAAGTGACTTGTTATAATGAGTAAAATAATAACAAATAAAAATGAGTAAACTACTGCCCCGCCCCCCGATACTATCGCGAATCGCCGATCTCACAGGCTGACGATAGGACGATCTCAAAATGGGGCATATCGCCCAACACTAGTATAGTGCTTAGTATAATGTGTTTCAAATAAGTTAATTCAACTTACATTATTTGTATAGTATATATCAGTACAGTGACATGCACAAGTTTGGGCACCCCTGGTAAAAAAATTCTGTTAATGTAAACATTTAAGCGAGGGGAAGATGAAATGATCTCCAAAAGGCATAAAGTTAAACATGAAACGCACATGATTACCACTGTATGTAGTCCAGTGCTGGCATCGTCTGAAGTCCTTGCAAGGGCCGATGTCATCTTTCCATTTGTGTTAGGTCATCTGACAGAAGCAGGATCCAGACTGCAGCTCACATAATTGCTAGTAGAAATAGAAAAGCAAATTGAGAAAATTTGCATGACTGCTGTTCATAGCTTTTTAGGTAGTGGATAGTTGTGATTATTAAGTTATTTATAACCTGAGGCAAAGGTTAGTGAATGCAATTATGTGTATGCTAGACTTAGAGCTGTTGCGTTTGGTCGATAGAATCGGCGGCGTCAATTTCAACGTCGATAATTAGTCAACATAAATATTGTGTCATCACAACAAAAATAAAGCCTTTTCCCCTTTGACATGGCAGATTTAAATGCAGATTAAAGGGATACTTCACCGATTTAGCATTCAGCTTTGTATCTGTAGAAACCCGGCAGTATTACGTGTGCATTCAGATATGCGCTGAATATCTCTTCGCTCTTGCCCTGAGAGTTTGCACGCAATTTATATCTAATCAATCACTTCCATGCAATTGTTTTATCTTTCCCGAAGTGTGTATGCGCTCAGACTGCGTCCTCTTGTGCATTCGCAAATCCATCAGCTCTCGCGCGCTCTCTGGAAGGTGACGCTTTGGTCCGCAACGCCCCGCTGATCGCGTGCGCGTCTCTCAACAGATCTTTGTGCGTTGCTCTGGGTGCAGAATGCTCATGGGAGTTGTAGTTTCCCAGTGTCGCATTGCGTATTGTTTATCATTTCACATAACTTTTAAGAAAACAGACCCGCCTTACGGCCGAAATCTTACCCGCGTTTGGCGGGTGTTAATGTCAAGCCCTGGTCATAATACCATAAATTCAAACATTATAATTCACTTACTGCCAGCAAAAATGAGCCTTGGTTTGTGCTCTCTGGAAGAGAAAAGCCCACTTGCATATCGTTGTTCAGCTCAGACAACGATCTGTGAACTATTGTGTTAACGAAACGCGTGCTTTACAAAAACGGTGCTGTACTAAAAGGTAAATTATAGTTCGCCTCAAATTTTTTTTATTTGTGTATTTATTTAATGTGTATTATTTCTTCCCCAAGCTCATAAAATAAATTTGGGTCGCACATAAATTGGCAGGGTCGGTCGGAAACCGGAACCAAACAAAATTTTTTTTTAGGCCTAACCATTCATTGAAAGCAAGTTGTCCATTGAACCTTAAAGAGTAACTAAACCTGTCTCGACTAAACATATGGAGTCCTTCTTTAGGATCTCTGACTGCCGCACTCTGATGTTGTTCACCTGGCGTGTAACACAACAACCCAAATTGTCTTCATTATCCCAGGCACCTGCACAGAAACATTGATAACACAAGCACCAGGGAAGCAGTGAGTGTGCGTCTTACCTACATCTGATGTAGCGTGTACATGCCGGGCGATGGAGGCCCCGGTGATCCCAACATAGATCCGGTCTCATGAAGGGGGAGCAGTTATAAGTGGGTATCTCAAAAGCCTGAGGCAATGTGGTGGGAGAAGTGCTGGCTCGTGTCTTCCACTGTCGCTTTGCTGGCATTGGAGAGAATCTCATCTGGATAGATCGCATCCTAGATGTACATGCTCTGCACAGAGAAACAGATGGCTTAGTACCTCTATGTCCTATCTCTGATAAAACTAATATGACAGTATGGTTAAGATCAAAAACACTTAGGGTTAAAGTCCAATAATAAAAATGTCTGTAACAGCTGGTTAAAAACAACTTACAGCAAATTATGTTGTGATCTGTTTTGCAAAGACATAAAACATAAAAATTGAATATTACAGATTTACATAAATGATGTCCAGTTACACCCACTAAAATGTCTTGAGGAGTCTGTCAGTGAAATACTTACACAGCAGTGCTAATGACCTGTTTACACACAAGAAGAGAGAAAACATATATGAGGGAAATATTAGCCAAGGAAAAAGGCAAGAAATATATTCAGTCATTTCCAGTCCTTGATGTGTTTAAAATCCACAGTATGGCAAATGACTATGATATGAAACACCTGTTCGTTAAATCACTGTATATTTCATACGTCTGATATACAATAACGTAAATCAGATTGCACTGTGCATAACAAAATGGTTGTCAAAGAATCTGAACTAACTTGCATAATGTCAATGTAAACATCTTTTGTTTGTTTTGTTTTTAAATTTGCTGCCATTGTAAGCACTCAAACTATCATACAGATAGATCATAATACTACACTTTAAACAGTAACTAAAACTGCCAGAGCATCATAAATATAGAGAAAGACAAAAATCATATTATTCACACTCACTAAATGTGTTTAAAATGACAATTTACCTCAGACAGGATATTTGCAAAAGCTTTTCTAACAAACGGGACAGAACAATTAACCATAATATTATGTTGATCATTTAAACATCAAACAGACACTCATAATGAAATGAAACAACCAAAATTACTATGTTATTGAACTCAATTATATAATCATCGATAATCATCCTCATATTTTTCCTAAAATTTAAATTACCTCCGAATACTTCCAACTGCTGTTCAGAAAAGCAATGGCCATCTGCCTATATTAAGTTCATCGTTTATATAGCAACAAAAACACAATACTGTACTGCAAACGTTACTATGAATTTATTTGCTGTGCTGTAGTAGACGGAGTGCCTTATACTAACTTTTAAGACTTTTAATATAAGATTTTTGTCGAAAACTTACCTGAACCACGTACGTCTGCGAAGTCAGCTCCCGCACTTTTTCCTTGTTCTTGGCAAGACGAGACTGGAGTGGCTTCTCTGGGTTAAGGAATATATCGCCATCTGTTGGTTTGGCATGCTCATGACAATGCTTCATACCGGGGTTTTGCGTGTTCGAGATGACGTGGAATTGTCTGTTTTTTAATGATACGTGTAAAACAAGCCAATAATCCCTTATTTTTCCTAACTTTTCCGAGTTGCCTTTTTTCTAACTTACTTGAGTATTAACGGCGGCTGGCAACCAGCGTATGTACATTACTGCCCCCTCCTGCTTCGGAATAATGGAACTTAGCAGCAGTGTGTCATTAAAAGCAAAGAAAGCGGTGCTATTTTATTTATTTTTATTTGTATATTATATTAAAAGATTTACATTTACTTAACGGATTCCATGTTTCTTCACTTATTATCATTTACTTAGTTCTTGTATATACTTGATACACCCATGATGTCGCCTTTGCTCTGGTGGGTTGCAAAGGGAGGAGTAACTGGGCATGCACCAACAGAGAGAAGCGCGGCATCGGCCTCCGGTATAGTTATCCGACCCAAAGCCGACGTAACAGACAAGCTTAATGAGCTGGAAATACCGTTGACTTGACTGAAGATTTGGCCGATGCCTGGCCGATACTTATTAGATGTTTCATATAAGGAGGCCGACGTACGCTCTTGAGCCGACGTCGGGCAGACGTACGTGTGCTGTCTGGGTTAGCTTCCTCTTCTAGACGTTACATTAGTAATACGCTTGCTTATAATGTTGAGTCATAGCCGCAGCAAATTTAACTGCTTATGCTATCATGTATTATGTTGTGCTATCTGTCGCTTTTCTGTGCTTTTCACTGTTTCTATTAATGTAAAGCTGCTTTGAAACAATTAACTATTGTGAAAAGCGCTATATAAATAAAATTGAATTGAATTGAATATTTGTGCATCTGTAGTCCCATTTCAGAAGGTGGTACTGTTCAAGTTAATTTTCTATAGCTTCCTTTGTCACAGCAGCAAATGGAATGCTTCATTTTCTAACCCACATTTGGCTTGATAACATGTAACACATTAAACACAGTCAGAGATGATGTAGACACAAACTGCGATCCAGATAAACTTAAAAGTAACCAATAAATTGGAGGAAAAACAGGAAAATGTAAAAATAAATAAATAAAAAAACAAATAATGTTTAATCACAAATAACCTATATTCATACAAAGAGAGAGAGAGAGAGTGCATCGAGCAAAATAATATAAGACATGGTGCTTTATAATCTAGTATTAATCTTAGTCCATCAAACAAAACTTAGAATGACCATGGCAATCTTTTAAATTTAAATGCATTTATTTTAGATGGCTACATACAAAAGGTATAGGCCTATAAACACCAACACATTTCGGCCCATGCCTTCCTCAGGGAGAGTGACAAACAAATTCAGCAACAGGTGAAAGCAGTATACATTCATTAAGTCATGCGAGTAATCAACAGTTGTCATGTAACCAACATCTCCATTACAGCATTTTATGTCAATTTTCTGCACGTCTTAGACGTCAAAAAAGTTACCTAGTCAGGCGTTCAAATGTTGAACTACATATCGACATCTAAGTGGGGTCATGGTTAGGGGTCCAAAGAACAGACCTAGCAGAATTGGTCTTGGATCGACGGATGCAATATAAACATGATCTGCACGTCCATCAGATGCCTAACGTTTAATGGGTGAATGGTACATACTGTATTAAGACTTTTGTAAAGGGTACTGCTCAAGTGAAAGCTTGGGACCATTTCTTGACAATTTTTTTCTGACAGTGCATATGAGATTTCTGAGATTTTTACCTAATGAAAACTGAAATCCAAGCAAAATACTGAATTTAACCCTTGTGTGGTGTTCATATTTCTGTTACTTAGAAAATGTTTGTGGGTCTAGTGGACCCAGAGCATTATTAGTATCTTAAACCAATGCAGTCATACAAATTTATGTAGAACTGTTTACAGATGATTACTTTAGCCTTATTGCAAGTAATATAGACAGAATTTATGGTTAATATTTGTCATTTACCACTGGTATAGGACTAATATAGATTAAAGTGCTATTCGTTTTGGTGATAATATGAAATAAGAGAAGAAAATTCTATTCTCCCCCAGATGTTTATCTAAAATAAGTATTTTCATCACTTTGATGTTTAATCCTTTGAACTTAGTTTGAAATTGTACAGATTTGTGTCCGTCTACACAGCACAAGCCTCATCTGAAAAGATGTGGTATCATTACACATTATCCATACTGAACACATAACCTGTTCATGCCAGCCTACACAACACATAAGAAGCAGATTTTTATTGTGTAGCTGTGTTGCATATGCATTTCTTGCATTTTATAGACGTATACTGTGTCTTCCTGTCCATCTTATGTCCACACACACTGCAGTACAATGTGTTTCTTTTGGCTAGAACCTAAAATTATGAAAATGGTTGGATATGAAATTTTACTTTCTCTATTTCTCACTCTCTCTCACACACTCATACACACACAAACACACACACACACCATAGGTTTTGTGGTAACTTATGGTTTTACAAATAGTAATCAGTACACCAGTTTACCATGATTACTACACTTTTACTATAATACAACCATGGTTATTTTTTGTAAGGGATATAATGGTAAAATGTAGAATGGTTCCTGTTAGACAAAAGGTAAAGTTTTTGGGACAGTGGGGGCAGATAAGTGTTCATGCATGATATATAACATGTTGTATCCTTGCGCTGTTACAGCAAGTGCAGAAGGACAAAACTCTGACATGCATCCATCACATATGTACAGACATATATACAAACACACTCATGCACTCACAGGAGTCACAGATAAGAGAAAAACAGAGTGAAGTTACATAGCACATTACATTTTCACTGTCTTATTACCTCCGGGTCCAGTGGACCCGAACACCACATATGTAATATAAATGTGTAGGGGGGTGTACAGTGTACAGTCATTATAAAGTTGTTTATTTTTATGTTCTTTATAGAAAATGAGCCAAGGCCAATGAATCTGAGGTTGAAACAACAATTAATTGCATAATTTTTCTTTTAGTAAACATTAAAAACGGGTCCCACAGACCCGAACACCACATAAGGGTTAAAAGAATAGTTCACCCAAAATGTTTTATCCTTTTATCATTTTCTCACTCTCATGTTGTTACAAACCTGTATGTCTTCGTTCTGATGAACATGAAGGAAGATATTTTGTGGAATGTTTGTAACCAAACTGATTATGAAACCCATTCACTTTCATAATAGGATAAAAGAATACTATGGAAGTAAATGGGACTCATGAATGGTTTGTTTGGCTGATTTTTGGCTAAATGGAAGACGCATCTGTGAAGCAAATTTAATAAATAAAAAAAATAAATGCTTACAGTACCTGGTATTCCCAGGCAGTCTCCCATCCAAGTACTAACCAGCCCCAACACCAATTAACTGCCCCTTTATCCTCAATAAATAGATCTCCTTTGTTTTTTTTAATTCCTGCTTATTTTCCCCACATTACCACCCAATTAGTTTTACCTACATTTAGCACTATTTTAACTTAATTTTTCAGCATGTTTGCTTAGACTTAGTTTCTGCTAGTGAGTACACAGAACAGACCTATACATCCATATATATCCATGTCCCCAATCTGGTGCCAGCATGATTTATTACAATGTCTATTTTTGACTGTCTTGTGGCATCTGCTCCAGTCCTGCCATTTGAAAGGAGGTATGGATCTGTCCCACTCTGTGATTAATTATGAGAAAGCCATGGGTTAACACTGACAGGCAGTTCTGAGCTAAGCTTAATTTGTACTGACAGCACTTATCTACAGTGAGATAATAACACCCAACCCACCCCCACCTCAAACCTTATTCAGTGCACACTCAGACATACTTGACATATATGCATAGAGTAATAGGGGTAAGGCCATAGCTCACAGAGATTTTAATTAGTGCTGGTTGCTAAGTATCACATTCACAATTACTATTGCTTCAATATGAGACTTACAGATCTGAACAAACCTCTTAACTTGCTTCAAAATCAGCCAACAATGTTTACAGGCCATTAAATTTGTGGAATTTTAAAGAAAGGTGTGCTTTTCAATGCGAATCAAGCGCTTTTTTAATACTAATTAAACACTTTTACCTGGTGAACAATATTGATAAACACATTTTATTGACTCACTGAAGTAAGAACTCAAATCCTTGGGTCACCCAAAACTCCCCACTATAGTAACCATCTAAAAAGCCTTAGCAACCGCACAGCAACACCCTGGAAACCAGCCCAGCACATTAACCATGTATTACAAAAATTAAACATGTCTTTATTACATCAGTTTGAAGGAATCCACCCCACAAGACTATTACTATAAACCAGGGGCGGAGCCAGACATTGTAGACATTGGGGGCTTAGCCCAAATCTAGGGGTTTCAAAGCTTGGTCCCCTGTTGACATTTTTTCTCCATTTACGGCAGCTTTATAAACTATTTTTTAATCTAAGTGTTCTCTGTATTGTCCAGTGTTGGGTGTAACTAGTTACTAAGTAATTTGTTACTGTAATTGAATTACTTGAAAAAGTAATGTAAGGGATTACTCTTATTTTTCTTGTAATCGAATTACAGTTACTTCTGATGTAACTAAATACTGTCTATGGACTGTAGAACAATTATGTATACTATAATAAATAGTGGATTTAACATGGTTTTAGTTTACAATTCTCACTATTAACTGGTTGATTATTAGCATTAATATTACTGAGATGTTGACTGTTTTTTAGTAGGCCTACTTAAATAGCACATATTAATGCCTGATTCTGCAAAACCTTATTCTACACCCTTAACCCTCCCCATTTCTACAAATACTTAAAATAAACAACTACTTTAGTATTAATAAGCAGTAGTTGGAGTATATTGAGGCAAAAGTAGTTAATAGTTAATTAATAGAGAGAAATGAACCCTAAAGTGGGACCAGAATTATTGATGTACTTTTATATATTGTTTCTTCGAGCCATTTCAAGCCTATCCTTGTATCATGTACTAAATAGGATTTAGAAAGTAAATAGTAATACTTAAATACTTTTTGGAGTAATTTGTAAAGTAATTTAATTACATGATTGAAGATGTAATTAGTAACTAGTAATTAATTACTTTTTTGAGTAACTTACCCAACACTGGTATTGTCATTTTGAAACTGCAACATAACAAATTTTGACAATGATACTTTAACTTCTCTTATCCAAAAATAGGCAAACATGTTTGCTGAAGGCTAATCCAGTAACTATAAAGCTACATAAGAATAACAATTTTTGACTTCATTGACAGAACAATTTCTCACCTGCTTATGGAAGCGTTTCTCTCTCTTTCTCTCTTTCTGTCTATCTGTGATCTCTCTCCACCCTCCTCTCTTCCTATTTGCACTGACAGTTATCACACATAAAGGTAATTTTAATGTAAGAGATTGGGGATTCACATTTTATAACTGTCTATCAATGTATTTCTGAGGTAAAATCATTGCGAATTTCAAATGCATATGGACAAAACATACCTAACTAACTATATACTTTCTCACCTTCTTACTTCTGACGTCTTTAAAAATATAAATCGTATATCCATCTATAAAAAAGTATATATGCAACAATGAGCAAGTTTTTTCAAAGTTTTAATTCACTGTTATTAAATGTACTTTAAATACAACGTTACCAATGACCAATGAGGCAGACTAGACCAGAGCACCACAGTAAGTTAGACGTTAGCCATGCAGATAATATATCAGTTGACGCTATTTAACAGTATTTACATCACATAACTATAAATATACACTTACAGTAATAACGAAGGCACACTGTTAAAAATAAACCGTACATTTTACGGTAGAAAACCGGCAGCTGTGGTTGCCAGATCTTTACCGTCAAAAATACGGTAGCAATGTTATTGGTTTTACGGGATTGCACCCATTATACTGTATATTTTACAAATTTTAAATGTTTTTTTTTACAGTTTATAACTGTCTATTTAACATGTTTATGTTGCTAAAACAGTTTATATCTGTCAAATTCAAGGGTTAACATTGTAATATTTATGGTTCATTACCATTTTTTACAGCTCAAAACTATTTATTGTAAAGGTTTATGTTGTACAAATGACGGTTCAGTACCATCTATTTTACAGCTCAGAACTGTCTAATTTAAATGCTACACTGTAAAAAAATGAGTAAAATAGATTACCAGTACTATTTCCATTATGTTTATAGACATTTCCTTTAATTCCTTTAAAATACTGTAGATTTACAGTACATTCTCCGTAGTCTTTACAGACACTTTAATCCGCCTATGAAACGCAACAATGGTGACATTCAACAACAAAGCTTCATGCTGCAATGCATGCTGGGTACCAGGATTGTAGAAAACTCATTCATAACTCCCATCATGCATTGTGACATGACAAAATTGTCCAACTTTCTTACCATTTACTGTCACCATCGTTGAGATTTGTATCCAAAGTGTTGATGTCTAAAGAAACTAAAAAAAAGAAACTAACTAAAGCATTAAAGCAGTCTTGTTCAAAACAGTGTCATTTGCATAGAGCATCACTTTTTTGTGCTTTATATCTTTAATGTTCTTTTATCATTTTATGTTCATAAAATATTTATAAAATTTTATGCATACAAAATTATATGCATGACATACAAGCAATCAATAGATCACATGATAGTTTTTCCTACTCCCTCTAGCAATAAACAAGTGGTCTTAATAAAGCACTGTTGCAATTGCTAAAAGAGGAGAGTTAGGTCAATGAAGGTCACAAGGACAAATGCCTAACTAAAGGAAACACTAATCACAATAATGGTGACTTCAAATGAATCTTAAACAACCACAAACTGGAGATTTAATGGGATAAATTTGGTGGAAAATATCCATTTGACTTGTGATTACATCACCTCAGAAAGAAGATTTGTCTACTAAATCACGTGTGTGGATGCTGGAATAGTTGAGGACTTGTATCTTGTTTTGACAGCAGTTGTAAACTTGTCGTCCATGTTTAGAAAATAATTGTAATTTTATGTTTAAAAGTAATTTTAGTGTAATAAAATTAGGAACTTGATGACAAATGCCTGCATGATGACCACTATAGTGCAGACTGATATTATTCTAATTTTTAAACTCTATCAACAAGGATTTAGTAAAATATAAACAGATGGTTCAGTATATTGGTAACAAATATATTCTCTAAAAGTTTTAATGTTACATCAATAACGCATAATGCCATATCTATTACGCTGATATTGCTCAATAATTTTTTTTTTTCATTTTTATGGTAATACAGTATCTTGTTAATTTTACTGCAATAAACCATATTTTTATATGTTTTTTACTGTTAAATGTAAGGTCTTAGTCTGTAAAACTAATTAAAGTTTTTCACAGTGAATCCTACGGTTATCACATGTTTTGTGAAATACGGTTTTATTCTGTATCAGTTATACGGTATTTTACTGTTCAATTTACAGACATTTTTTACAGTGCACTGTAATAATAAAGACACTTTGAAAATGCGTTTACTGTGGGGAGATTCAGAATGTTATTTTGCCTTCAACAACACGCATCTCTTATTCATTTTCAGTTGAGTGGGGGACCGGAGAGTTAAAGCTGAGTGCCGCCACCTAGAGTCCTGGATGAATTCATTTTACAGATCTGAAAAGATTCGGGGCTTTTGACAAAACATTCGGGGCTCGAGCCCCAAAAGCCACCCCCCCGCTCCGCCCCTGCTATAAACACATTCCTCGTCTAAAAGGGAGAGGGGGTGGTGTAGCTACAATATACAACAAAATATTTAAAGTAAACCATAAATCCAAACTAAAATTTAATTCGTTTGAAATAATCCTGTTAAATATGGAAATAACTGATCGTAACAACAAACAGCTTTCGTTCATTTTAGCTACCATATATAGGCCTCCGGGCCACCACACAGATTTTCTTAAAGAAATAGCAGACTTCCTATCTGAGCTTACAGTCACTGTAGATAAAGCTCTTATCGTTGGTGATTTTAATATCCATGTGGATAACCCAAAAGATACATTAGGACGTGCATTTACGGATGTTTTAAATTCTCTCGGTATTAAACAAAACGTGTCAGGGCCACGCATACTAAGCACACATTAGACTTAATTCTGTCACTCAGACTTAATATTAATGACATCGAAATATCATAGAGCGATGCCGTTTCAGACCATTGCCTTGTGTCATACACGATACTTCTAGATAGGACCGCTAAGTCTACAACATGCTACAGATAAGCCAGAACAATAATTTCCACCACTAAAGATAGCTTTATTAGCACTCTTCCAGACCTGTCTCAAATGAAACATGTAGTAGATAACCGTGAATATCTGGATATTATAATAGAAAACCTGAACAACGTTTGCACTAGCACATTGGATGCCGTTGCTCCCATTCGAAAAAAGAGAATCAAAGAAAAAACGCCAGCTCCATAGTATGACCATCATACTGCAGCTCTTAAAAAAGTAACTAGAAAAATGGAAAGAAACTACCGAAGCACAAAGTTAGAGGTATGGCGTTCAGCATGGAAAGAGAGTGTTCAACACTACAGACAGGCAATTAAAACCGCCAGATCTACCTATCTTAGTACGCTTATTAAAGAAAATCATAACAACCCTCGTTTCCTATTTAGCACAGTTGCGAAACTGACTAGAAACGAAGAACAAACAGAAACCAATAGTAAACTCCAACAGAATAGTAACGACTTCATGAACTTCTTTACTAACAAAATTATGTTTATTAGGGGAAAACATAGAAACTACACAAGCGGCCACCACTATACCCAATAGTACATTTACCACTAGATTACCATACGAACATCTTGAGTCATTTAAACCTACTACAATAGAAGAGCTCTCTAAATTAGTAACTTCATCCAAATCATCGTCCTGTATACTAGACCCCGTTCCCACAAAATTACTAAAAGAGGTATTTCATGTAGTGTCAGACGCGGTACTAAATATCTTTAACTCATCTCTAGAATTAGGATACGTTCCAACAGCTTTCAAACTAGCAGTTATTAGACCTATCATTAAAAAACCAAACCTTGACCAGGGAGATCTTAATAACTTTAGACCAATCTCAAATCTACCTTTTCTTTCTAAAATATTAGAAAAAGTAGTGGCAAGCCAGCTACGCACATTCATAGCGAATAATAATACATATGAAAAGTTCCAATCAGGATTCAGGCCCCACCATAGCACAGAGACAGCGCTGCTTAGAGTTACAAATGACCTCCTATTAACATCCGATCGTGGTGACATCTCAATCCTTATATTACTAGACCTTAGTGCAGCCTTTGACACAATAGATCACAGAATCTTACTCGATAGACTAGAAAACTATGTTGGCATCAGTGGTCAGGCGTTAGCCTGGTTTAGATCGTATCTAACCAATCGATATCACTTTGTTTTTCTAAATGAGGAAGAGTCATATCACTCCCCCGTTAAATACGGCGTACCTCAGGGATCAGTTCTAGGCCCTATCTTATTCTCATTATATATGTTAACTATAGGAGACATTATCAGAAAACATAACATAAGTTTTCACTGCTATGCAGATGATACCCAGCTTTACATCTCGTCACATCCTAGCGAAACCCACCAGTTTGCTAAGCTAACAGACTGCATTAGTGATATTAGAGACTGGATGGCACATAACTTTCTTATGCTGAACTCCAATAAGACTGAGATACTTATTATTGAACCAAATCGCTCCAAACATAATATGTCAGATTACAAGTTGTCCATAGATGGCTGCACGGTGGTGCAATCTTCCACGGTTAAGAATTTAGGCGTAATGTTCGACAGCAATCTATCTTTCGATAGTCACATCTCCAACGTCTGCCGCACAGCATTCTTCCATCTTAGAAATATCTAAAAAAATTCGCCATATGCTGTCTGCATCAGATGCAGAAAAGCTTATACATGCTTTTATGACCTCTAGAATAGACTATTGTAACTCGTTACTCGGGGGATGCCATTCAAATCAGGTAAACAAGCTACAGCTGGTTCAAAACGCCGCCGCAAGAGTGCTTACTCGATCTAAAAAGTATGACCACATTAGTCCAATTCTGGCATCTTTACATTGGCTACCAGTTAAATTATATCGCATACAATTTAAAATATTACTAATCACCTACAAAGCCTTAAATGGCCTAGCGCCCTCGTATATTAAAGAACTACTATCAGAATACAATCCACCACATAAACTGCGCTCACAAAATTCTGGTCACTTAATTATCCCTAGAATATCAAAAGTGTCTAAAGGTGGTAGATCCTTTTCCTACTTGGCCCCTAAGCTCTGGAATGACTTACCAAACAATGTTCGAGTATCAGACACAGTCGATCAATTTAAATCTAAACTTAAGACATTCTTCTTTAACAAAGCATTCACATAAAATGTCCAGTAAATGTACTTTTCCTGCAGTAGTTATTTTGTCTAGAACAAAGCACTCACATACCTCATATGGGTAATATACTATTGCCGCAATAGTTAGCCTGTCTGGAACCGAGCTGACTTAAACCACTATAATGTATGACACTTGCATTACATGCGAACGGCCCCTACGCTAATAGAACTCTGTTTTTGTCTTCCTGTCTCGTCCTCGACCCCGAGGACAATGAGACAAACAGACCCAGTTCCTGTTGCTGTGAAGGTCATCGCACCACTGATCTACTGGCTGTCCTTCAACGTGATGCCTAGCCGATGCGCGACCAACGACCACCGGCTGAAAGAGTTTAATCCGCTTACCCGCTTCCTATCCCTACTGTTTCTACATATATGAATATATTAATTTCTCCCAAGGGTTTTTGTCCTTCTAGGAGTTTTCTCCTAGGGGTTTTTTTCGTCCCAGGGAGAGTCAGCCAACTTTGGCTTAACTTAGCACTTTACTGTATACGTTACATTATTAATACGCTTGCTTGTATGGTTTAACCTTATCCGCTATATTCTACTTCTTATATTATCTATTGATTTTCTGTGTTCTCCTTTACTCATGTAAAGCTGCTTTGCAACAATTAACAATTGTGAAATGCGCTATATAAATAAAATTGAATTGAATTATAGTAAAAATGTGGTAACCATGCCAAATTGATTAAACATTTTTTAAAAATTCAAATTCTTTAGATGTTTACAGGAAATTTACAGATGTAAGCTTGCTAAAATATAAACTGTCTCGTAGCAACACAGAAGTTTGTGGAAGGGTCAAGAATGTGGTGGATAAAAAGCTAAAATGAGTCTAAAAGTATCCCTCACGTATTTTGAGTTTTTTAAGGCATCCACGGACGTGTCTGATCCGAGCAACCTATAAACCTATTATTTAACATCTTGTTAAAGTTAGCCATCTCCAAAACCTAACAATAGCACCGCATTGAAAATAGCCTGGCTGAGATGAAAAGTTGTTTATTTATGAGAAAGACCGTCAGGTTACGACTGTAACCATGGTTCCCCGAGATAGGGAACGAGACGCTGTGTCATGGTAATGGCATTATGGGGAACGCTATGCAGCGTGATGCACGTGAATATTCTTTCAAACTAGGTCTATATATAGACGCCTGCGGATGACGTCATGTGACGTCGCAACGCCAGGCTATAAATAGGCGGAGATAATGTAGGTCAAACAGCTTCTGTTAAAATGAAGCGAATGCTACAGGCAAAAGGAGTTATGGCAAAGAGACACAGTGTCTCATTCCCCATCTCAGGGAACCATGGTTACAGTCGTTTTGCCCCCGAAAGCAAACCTGGGAAATTCCCGATGCTGCAGGAGGATAGATATATGGACATATGGGTCCTTTAAACGTATCATTACAAACCAGTCCTCAGACCTGATTAACGCCACAATAGAAGGAATTGTCAGTTTTAGAATTTTTATCTCCTCAGATCGATTTAAATAGGCCTCAGCCCTCCATCCTTCCTTTGGTACAATAAAATAATGGCTATAAAGCAGTGACCTCTTCCTTTAATAAGGTGGTCTTTTTCGGGGCACACCTCGGTGGGTAAAACCCCTCTGAACCTGGGAGCAGAGACGGATTAAATAAATGGACTACACTAGGCAGGCTGCATTTTTTGGCCCCCCCCATCGTGGTTATTTATAAATTGAAATCTGAAACTTACCAAAGTTACTAATAAAAGTGAATTCACATTTTACATAGCCTAGTCTTTGCTTACAAATTGGTTGTTTGTATACCAAATTAAGTCATGTGTTGTATATTAACCAGTCTATCAGACAATTTTTTGCTAAATTTATTATTTATACGTCATTACACGGCTCTATTAAATGCTATTAAATTATCCTCACCTTATCCATTGGAGTGTCATTGTTAAGGCAGTAGTACCAGTAAATAACCAATAGGTGTCAGTAATCCGCGGGAGAGCTTCGCTGCATATTTCTCTTCAAGATTGAGAATCGCAACGAAATCCTCGACGAGCAACACGTCCACTGAGGTAAATGTCCTCAAAACACTGGTTATTTATGTTTCAGTTATATGAATTATATAATAACAGTTTTTATATTATGTATAAAAGTTTTATCTCGAAGTAATGGTAGTGCTAAACTCTAATGTATCGTTTCTGAGGCTGCTAGATTTTTCTTTACGCTATTCGCGTTTGTGAAGTGAATTTAAAGCACATATTGCTTGCATTTGACTTAGTTAGCCACTATCCATTGGTTTTGTTATCATGTTTGGTATCTAACGTGATTTTTGTGGGGCTTAAAGAAAAAAATCTTGACCCCGCTAGTTCTGCCATTGCAGGCATGAATTATTATGCAAGGAACTGTTTTTTTTTGTCTCGTTATTATACGCAAACATGCCTTACATAACGTAGGGAAATGATCGTTTGTCCTTTATTTATTTATTTTTTGCAGCAACCATGTCTGTGTCCTTAAAGGAACTCTGTCAGGTACAGATTAGAACTATGAACTTGAAAATCAACCATTCTGATGACTGGCGTCCCCATCCGAGTCACCACCTCAGACAACAACAGTCATAAACTCACAAACACAAATACACTCAGTAATGGGCTTAATAAAGAAAGACTTAACTATGATTTTATCTGTGTTAACCTATGATATCAGTTATTGATGTATTTTAAATATTGACGTATTAGGCTTATCATACATGCATTGAAGTTTTAAAATGTATCTAATATAATACTTTAATTAAATTGAATGTTTTGGATACCACCATTAAATTATTTTGTGCATGTAAAACACAAGCAGCAATGTTTTTATTGAATTCAATTTTGAATTAAATTGAATGTTTTGCATAACACCATTAAATTATTTTGTGAATGTTAAACACAAGTAAATGTTTTATTTATTGGAGATAAAATGGCTGTTTAATTAATATAATACTTCTGTTTGTTAGGCACTAACAAGTGAAAATAGTTAGGTTTAAGTACATTTATTAGCTGTAATGCTTCTGTGCAGAAGGAAGCCCGTGAGCCACGAAGGTAAGTTTGCGAGCAGATTCATTTCCACTTATGAGACAGCACTCCGCTCATCGTGTTTTGTATTGCATCACTTATAGATCGTAAACCTTTAAAATCGAGTTTAGTAAGATGTATACTACAGTCAGCTTTGGTTAACTATTGAAGCATCGTCTTTAAGGCTCAATGTGACCGCAGTATTTGTTGAACACTGCTGGCAGCGGCGACGTCTGTGTCCGTACCATTTTATCAATGAGAGCATAAGTTCGTATCTCTCTGCTCCCGAGCCATAAAGCTCGTCTTTAATTGAAATAATGTTTAATAACTTAAAAAATACGGCGTTTTTTAAATTTCCTGAAAAATAATGGTTTTGGAGATACGGGGATCCCGCCCGAGAGCGGCGAAATTGTAGATGGGACATTTGTAAAAAAAAAAATTCCCCCTCTGTCTGGGCCCCATCCCGCCAATCGGGCCCTAGGCACGTGCCTAGTTTGCCTTTGGGTTAATCCGGCTCTGCCTGGGAGCATGGGAAACAAACTGAATTATATAGCCCTTTCTCTATCACCTCTAGCAGCCATTTTGTGACATTTTTTAAATTTCTCCACAAAAGGAGATTGATTCCGAAAATCGATTGCTCACTGCTCTGAAGCGGAGGACTGGCAGGGCACAGCTGCGCTACTAAAATGCCCTATTGTTCTGTTTTATGTGTCTTTCTTAATGGAGACAAAAATAGGTCTTCTTTAATGAAGACGGAACATAAGGGGTTAACAAACTATGTTGTATGTGAGGGCACATCAAGCGCAGGTTTTATCTGCGCTCTCATGAGGGGTGCCCCAAAAGGCAACGTGTGAACGACAGGTCCCCTTTAACGCAGCCTTATGATTTGAGACAATGACTGCTCTCAGATCAGTCTTTATATGCCTCTGTGGTTGCTGGTTGTTGTTTCGTCCCCCAGGCTCTCTGAGGGAGAGTGGCACGAGAGGCAACACTCTGTTTTTGTTGTCTATATGTTGTGTAAAATTGTTTAGATGCAGATTCGGGGGGAAACCAGCGACAAGAAAAAGCCAGTTTCTTTAGTAGCACGGAGAGAAAAGTCTGCCGCTCTCCTGAGCTCATCTAATATTTCAGGATTCAGATTCACCCTTAATTTCATCCAATACATCTGCTTGATATGCGTGAAGAATGCCAATATTGTGAAGGCAAATTCCAGCGCGACCCGCGACCATATAAACTTGTTTATCTATTTATATTGTTGGTGTCTTTCGCAACAAATAAACCGCGAGAAACTTTCAATACGGGGCATTTGCCGTATCTGGATTATTTAAAACCAACCAAAAAGGTTCAGAAACTCGCTGATGTGTTCAACAATAAATGAGAGGAATCTGCATGGTCTTCCGTTTAATAACTTCAGTGTAAATCAGGGAAGAAAGTTAAACCTCTTTCGTCAAGTTCACTGGCAGCCTTCACATTTTGTACATAATAGTTTTTCGTAACATGGAGAAAGGGTATTATCAGTAAGCTCATTTGTGTTTTCTGTATAAACATTAATTACAACTAGATCAAAGCACTCCCGGTCATGGGCGGCGCTAGAGGTGGGCTAGCGGGGCTTGAGCCCCGGACCTATTCTGTAAAGCCCCGATTGTTATAATATGCGTGTCACTAATTTTAATCTGTTAAAATATTTTCTATTACAGCCGAACTTTAAATCTCTCATCAAGAACTGTCAATTTGCTCGTGTGATTATTTATGTAAACGGTTAAAAACGCGTTTTATAGACCTTTCTTTTCCCTTCCAAAGCGCGTGAGAGGTGGCGCGTCTTTCGTTGCTACTGTACGCAACCATGAGCGCGCTCTCCGTGACGGCGAGTAAACTGAATGCGTGATCGGATTTAAATTGCTTATATGCACCACACGTCAATCATATCATTGCCACCATGCAATCAGTTAATCTTGTCGGAACTTTGGAGTTTTCGTCTAGAGAAGATCTGTCACTCTGTCTGTGGGGTTACTCAGCTGTTACTTAAAGAGCTGCGCAAGGTTAGTTCACGCCAAGTCACAGTTTATGGCAACACCTCATATACTGTAGAGATGGAGATGTAACACATACTAAACTACGGATTAAAAATAGAGTCATCAGTGCCCAGGTTAAGAAAAGAGGAAAGATGAGGAGAAAGGTGCAAAAAATAAAAGACTGTATGCTATGAAGGTCACTCATCTCAACATAAGAATTGTATGAAGTATATATCTTTATGTTGCTCGCTGTAGCAAAATACTTCCGTAAAATACACGGGAAAGGCATCCGGGATTTTCCGGGATCAGATTTTTTATTCATTCACACTGCCATGATTACCCGGCTTCTGATGGTCCCGGAAAGACACGTGACGTATTGAAAGTCCCGCCCTCTCTTCTACGCAGCGTCTGAAGTTTGCATATAATATATTATTTCTCTCTCCAGGAACCACTCGCGTGCATTTTTGTTTATGATAAGATTATAAAGGAGCGCGTGACGCGCCGTTCTAATGCTGGTGAATGATCTCAGCTTCAGAGTGGATATTTGACACGCTCCCTGATCTCTGCTTTAATACAGTTTTCAGACATTTCTCATCGTGATTGTTTATATGCATTTATAACCCGCATTTTGAGGAGCTGAACGATATATCTTGTTGGGATGACGCGCGGGTATGTTCGTTTATTATAGCTCAAATTAGCACGTGACGCGATATTCTTTTATGCTGCTGAATGATCTCCGTTTCAACGCAGTAAGTAACGAGCTAACTTACCTGATATCTGCTTCAGTCCAGTTTGCTGACATTTCTCGTCGTGAATGTTGTAAATCCCTCATTTTAAAGAGTTGAACCAACTTCATGTTGCCATGACACGAGCGTCCACACTACGGCACGTGCGTCATAGTTTATGTGTCTCATTTATAATTTCCTGATAACTGCATCAATATAGTTTGCAACATTTCTCATGGTGAATGTTTATATGCATGTTATCTCTCGTTTTAAAGAGCTGATCCATAACTTTTGTTGTGATGACGGGCGCGTCCTCACTACAACACACCCATTACGGCATTCTTTTGGCTTCTTGTTCACACAGAGGGTTATCCGTGTATCTGACTAGGTCCTCTTTTCCGGCAACGATCCCTGAAGATTAACGGGACGAGTTTGTGTTCACACAGACCCTTGTCTGGCAATTTTACGGGTATTTTCTGGGACCAAAGGTCTGTGTGAATGGGGTTTTTGTTACTCATAGAGCAGTAGCCTTACTAATTTTTATAGAGATTGAACATAACCAAGTCAAGTCTGTAACTTAAAAAAAAAATCCTAAATAAATCAAAACAGAAACACTACCTGGTTACAGAAAATGTATAATCACTAATACATTCATACTCAGGAATTTAATGTGTTAGTTTAGGTTAGTTTAGGCCAGGTGGTAATATAAAGTTATTTAAGATAAGGTTAAGAAAATGTTAATACTGTTAAATATACAGTGCAATATAAACAATGCTGTCTGTGGTAAATAATAGAAAAATATGTAATTTAAAGAAATTTTGTGTATTTTATGTTAAAATAGCTTTGCAGCCCTGCAATGAGATGTCAATCTTGGGTTTGAGTTTGAGATACAGGAACATATTCTGGATGAATTTTTTTTTTATCCTGGATGAATTAAGAGATGAGTGTGAAAGGGGGGGGGGATATGACATTAAAAAGAAATCCAACCAGAAAAATTAAGATGTTTAAAGAGAGAACAGTTGTGGATAAAATAAACGAACAATGAATAAGTTAAAAAGTTAAAAAAGGCCAATATGTAAAAAAAACTGTTGTCCCCCTTTGACTTACATTAGTCAAAGTCATGGGAGAGTAATGTTAGGGTTACCAATATTTTTCTGCAGAAGTCATACAGTTTTAAAATAACAAGAAGTGGAGTAAAAGATAACAGAATTTTTATTTTGAGGTGAACAACTTCTTTGATATCAGTGTAAAGTGTTCTCAGTTTAACTCAGTGGAACATTGTTATTTTAATGAGCACTATTAAAAAGTTAATCTGGCAAAAAAAATACCACTTAGAAAATGTTTATCATGTTTTAGCTACTAAAAGTGTATTTTTGACACATGCTTGGATGTCTTTGGGCTAAGCCCCGCCCCGGATATCCACTGACCCTAGAACCGCCCCTGCTCCTGGTTAAAACGGGTGAAACCGACTCACGGGCTCCCGTTGAAACACGATGCTTGCGGGGTTTGTTTGTTTGATCAAACAAAACCATTGAGAGCGGAGCATTTGAATGGTATTTTCTCACAATGCCCGCACGCCTCCCCCTCGGGGAAAGCGTGCGTGTAGTCCGCACCAAACACACACACACACAGCTCGTGCTATTCCCGTCAATAATAATCTAGGACAGGGGGTAACACGCTTCTAAATCCCTTTCTCTTATCCATGTTTTCCTAGTTTTTTAAACTAATCTAATCTAATCTCACTATATATAGATTTAGACACATTCACACAAGCGTTTGCTGAAAATAGCAGAAGCTGTTTGACCTACATTATCTCCGCCTATTTATAGCCTTGTGTTCCGACGTCACATGACGTCATCCGCCGGCGTCTATATATAGACCGAAGCTGTTTCTCAATACCAAATACGCCAAGTTCAGACTTGCGTCCTTTGTAGTTCGGACTTGCAAGTTTAGACTCGGAAGAACGAACTCCAGAGGACGCAGGTCCGCTTATATTGCAAATGGAACAGCAGAGTACTTGAGGTCGTCATTCAGTCTAACCAATACATGCAGTCCTGGCTATTCTTATTTTAATGTATTTTTAACGAAATATATCAAATGCAAAAACCGTCAGGTTACGACTGTAACCGTGGTTCCCTGAGATAGGGAACGAGACGCTGTGTCATGTAATGACATTATGGGGAACGCTATGCAGCGTGACGCGCGTGAATATTGTGTCAACTAGGTCTATATATAGACGCCGGCGGATGACGTCAAGAGTGACGTGGCAATGCGAGGCTATAAATAGGCGGAAATAATATAGGTCAAACAGCTTCTGTTAAAATTGAAGCGAATGCTACAGGCACAAGGAGTTATGGCAAAGGGACACAGCGTCTCGTTCCCTATCTCAGGGAACCACGGTTACAGTCGTAACCTGACGTTCCCTTTCAAGGGATACTTGACGCTGTGTCATGTAATTACATTATGGGGAACGAGATACCCACTACGCCATAATTAATTGTGACTGTCTGTAAGTGTGAAGGTGTCTACGCACAACTTAAGACATAAAGACCTGAGATCCTGGTAGAAAAGGGAGGTCTAAAAACGTATTATCCCGCCACACCACAAAGCTCGGAGGTCCCTGACAAAGGGGCCAGATAAGACGCCATACTCCTAGTCGAGTGTGCCCTAATTTTCGCAGAGGTGAAAACATAATGTGCACCTCATACGCTATAAAAATAGCCTCCACAATCAATTATTGATTGTTTGTTTAGAGGAAGAATGTTCTCTCTTGGAGAACCAAACACAGACCAAAGGTTGGTCGGATCTTCTAAGGTGGAAGATCTATTAATGTAAACCTCTAAAAACCCCTCAGGGCATAGAAGATGTAGCCTCTGTTGATCCGCCGACTCTTGAGGAGGAGGATGAAAAGCCTGAAAGACCAATGTTCTAGCCACATTGCTAGGAACCTTGGGAACATAACCCGGTCTTGGGTGCAAATAGCCTTAATATGTCCTGAAGCAAACTCCAGGGTAGAGAAGAAGCTGATAAGCTTGGAAGTTGCCCACTCTCCTCGGAGAAGTGATGGCTAATAAAAAGGCTAACTCTAGTGACAGAAACTTAACTGTACACAAGTTAATGGGTTCGAAAGGTGCCATAAAGAACCCCTTTCAGAACTACTGCCAGGTCCCATACTGGAACTCTGATTTGAGCAGGAGGCCTCATCCTAAATGTACCACGCAATAAGGCGTGAAGGCAGAGATAGCCGCAGCATATACTCCGATAGTAAATGGATATAAACCGGATGAAAACCCGGTATTGTAAAAATTCCAGAACTGAAGCCAGTGGGCAGTTTGGAAGTAAATGTTTGTCACTACACAGAGTAGTGAATAATCTCCATTTAAAACAGCCTTAAATGTCGCCTGGAGCGAAACTCCAGGCATGAAGAAGCAGCTGATAAGCTTGTTAGTCACTCAATCTCCTCAGAGAAGTGATGCTACTACCCATAGAGCCCTCAGGGATACGAGTGTGAAACCAGAGATAGCCTCAGCATATACTCTGGGTATAAACCGGATAAAAAAACGGTATTGTAAAAATTCCAGAACTGAAGCCACTGGGCAGTTTGGAACTAAATATGTCGTCACTACACCAGGTAGTTAAAATAGCCTTAATTCGTCTGAAGCGAACTCCAGGCATGAATAAGAAGTCACTCACTCTCCTCAGAGAAGTGATGGCTAATAAAAAGGCTAACTTCAGTGACAGAACTTTATCTGTACATGAATCAATGTGTTCGAAAGAGGCCATGAGAAGGGCTTTCGAAACAACTACAGATAGAGCCCTTAGTAATAAGAGCATAAAAACAGAGATAGCCGCAGCCTATACTCTGGTAGTAAATGGATATAAACCGGATGAAAACCGATTTTGTAAAAATTCCAGAACTGAAGCCAATGGGCAGTTTGGAAGTAAATGTTTGTCACTACCCCGAGTAGTGAATAGCCTCCATTTAAAATAGCCTTAATTTCATCTGGAGCTCATTTGTGTTTTTCTGTATCAACATTAATTACATCTAGATCCTCAGAACTAGAGTAATTCACAGCCCTCACAGTTAAAACGGGTGAAGCCGACTCGCGGGCACCTGTTGAACCATGATGGCTAATAAAAAAGGCTAACTTCAGTGACAGAAATGTATCTGTACATGAGTCAAATGTGTTCGAAAGAGGCCATAAGAAGGGCTTTCGAAGCACTACAGATAGAATCCTTAGAAATAGGAGCATAGACACAGAGATAGCCGCAGCCTATACTCTGGTAGTAAATGGATATAAACCGGATGACAACCGATTTTGTAAAAATTCCAGAACTGAAGCCACTGGGCAGTTTGGAAATAAATGTTTGTCACTAAACCGAGTAGTGAATAGTCTCCATTTAAAATATTTTTAATTTTGTGTGGAGCTCATTTGTGTTTTATGTATAAACATTAATTACATCTAGATCCTCAGAACTAGAGTAATTCACAGCCCTCACAGTTAAAACGGATGAAGCCGACTTGCGGGCACCTGTTGAACTATGATGGCTAATAAAAAGGCTAACTTCAGTGACAGAAATGTATCTGCACACAAGTCAAATGTGTTTGAAAGAGGCCATGAAAAGGGCTTTCGAAACACTAAAGAGAGCCCTTAGTAATAGGAGCATAAAAACAGAAATAGTGGAGTAATCTCCATTTTAAATCATAATCTTTCGAATAGTATGGGCTTTACAACCTCAGCCCCTGCCTCGACAGGGTGTCTGCTCTCACATTCTGGACCCTGGGGATGTCTGAATGACAAAAAAATTTCCCGTGAGACCAAAGGAGAACCTGATGCGCCAGTCTGTATAGAGGGCGCTGTCACGGTAGGAAAATCCATTGTTTTCCTCCGTGTCATGTTTGTGTGTGTGTGTTGTTCACTTACCCTGCCATGTGCTCGTTAGAGCGATCCCTTTCACCTGTGTGTTGATTGTCTCGCTCCAGCTGTTCATCATTACATCATCTCCATAAAAACTCACCTGACTTTCTGTTCCCTGCCAGATTCTATTGTTTGCTCAGTCTCCGTGTTGTTTGGTTGTTCCCTGTGCTTTGGATTACGTGTTTCAGTTGGATGTGTATTGTCGTCGTCGTCTTCGTGTGGATGTTCCGTGTCAGTCTGGATTTCACCACTGCTCACCACTCCACCAACGTCGCACTCAAAACACCAACTTCCACCGTAGTCATCGTCACCATTGCCAACCACAACACCGGACTGGATTACTTCCGCATTTGACTTTGAATACTCTCTCTTTGTTTATATTTAATAAACATTGTTTCATTTACACCTGCGTTTGCTTCCGTCTTTTACAAGTCATTACAGAAGAATCTGGCCAACATGGAAGCAGCAGGTGGCCAGCCGATCTCCGCGTTGGAGGAGTTTCTCCAGCGATCTCTGGCTCGTATGGATCATCAGGATCAAACCATCGAAGACATGCGGAAGGCCGTCCAGGCAATGGTGGCGAAGGTTTCCAGGCTCTCTCAGCGATCTCCGAACATCACGCCTCCCACTGCGCCACCCATGCCGCCCGCACCATCTTCACCTCCAGGGGGTAGTTTCATCCAGGAACCGAGACTGCCGATCCCGGAGAAATATGCCGGTGAGCCCAACTACTGTCGTACTTTTCTCTCTCATTGTTCTCTACATTTCGCCCAACAGCCCCGGACATTCTCGCTCGAGGAGACCAAAGTGGCGTTCACGCTCTCGCTGCTCTCGGGCAAGGCTGCTCTCTGGGGGACGGCGGTATGGGAAAACCAGGACAGCTGTTGTTCCTCGTTCGCCTCGCTTTCCGAAGAAATGAAGAGGGTTTTCGATCGCTCCGTCGCCGGGAGGGAGGCCGCCCGGCTCCTCACGGATCTCCAGCAGGGGGAGCGGTCGGTCTCGGACTATGCCATCGAGTTCCGTACCCTGGCGGCGGAGTGCAGGTGGAACGAGGAAGCGCAGTGGGACCATTTCCTGCATGGGTTGGCGGATCGGATCCATCGAGAGATCATCACGGCGGAATTACCGAAGTCGCTCAACGGTCTGGTGGACTTGGCGATCCGGGTTGACGCACGCCTGTCTACCGTTGCCAGAAGGAAGACTCAAGTTCTGCCCCTACGTCAAGCGGAGTCCACGGATCCTCCCATCGAAGTTTCCGCCGGTGGTCTCTCAGATCCGGAACCCATGCAGGTGGGTCGAGCTCGGTTACCCTGGAAGGAGAGGAATCGGCGGAGATCCTTGGGTCTTTGCCTGTACTGTGGTGAGTCGGGTCACCAATGCCAGAGGTGCCCGGTAAAAGACCAAGCCCGATAGTAAGACAGAGGCTACTATCGGGCAGGATCTCCGCACAGAAGACCTCTACTACATCCACTCTCCTTCCGGTGAGACTACGGTGGTCCACTATGTCACACTCGGGGCACGCACTTCTGGATTCGGGGGCGGAGGGCAACTTCATCGACAGCTCACTAGCACGTAAGCTCAAGTTACCTTTCACTGCACTCACCCACCAGATTGCGCCCTTCGCCCTCAATGGACATCAGTTACCTACTATCAAGTACACCACAGCACCTATCACACTCATCACTTCCGGAAACCACACAGAGACTATTTCATTTTTTATTACTGAAACTGCTCTCTCTCCCATAGTTCTTGGTCATCCGTGGCTTCATTCCCATAACCCAAGAATTGACTGGAAACTGGGTTCTGTTACCAGCTGGAGCGAGGAGTGTCATAAGTCCTGTCTTGTCTCTGCTTGTGTTTCTGTGTCTGAGTCTGTGTTTCAGGGGAAAGCAGTGGATTTGTCTACCGTGCCCGCGGAGTACCATGACCTGAAGGAGGTGTTCAGTAAGTCGCGGGCTGATTCTCTTCCTCCTCATCGTCCCTATGACTGTGCGATAGACTTATTGCCAGGTACGTTTCCGCCTAAGGGCAAGTTATACTCTCTGTCTGTTCCGGAGATGGAGGCCATGGAGAAATATATTTCTGATTCTCTGGCAACGGGGTTCATTCGCCCTTCCTCATCTCCAGCGGGGGCGGGGTTCTTTTTTGTGGGGAAGAAGGACGGATCCTTGCGACCTTGTATTGACTACCGAGGGTTGAACAACATCACGGTAAAGAATACTTATCCTTTGCCGTTGATGTCTTCAGCTTTCGAGAGGTTGCAGGGAGCGTCCGTTTTCACGAAATTGGACTTACGTAATGCATATCATTTGGTTCGCATCAGGAAGGGGGATGAATGGAAGACTGCGTTTAGCACCCCTCGTGGCCATTTTGAGTACTGCGTGATGCCTTTCGGTCTCACGAACTCGCCGGCAGTCTTCCAAGCACTCGTTAATGACGTGTTGCGAGACATGGTAGACCAGTTCATATATGTTTACCTGGATGACATATTGATTTTTTCTTCGTCTCTCCAGGAACATTTGCAACACGTACGACGAGTGCTTCTGCGGTTGTTAGAGAATGGGCTTTTTGTCAAGGCGGAAAAATGCGTTTTTCATGCACAGTCTGTTTCTTTTTTAGGACACATCATTTCGACTGAGGGTGTTCGCATGGATCCTGAGAAAGTTAAGGCTGTGGTAGATTGGCCATCCCCAGAGTCTCGCAAGGCCCTGCAGAGAATTCTGGGGTTCGCAAATTTTTACCGGCGTTTCATTCGCAATTTCAGCCAACTAGCCGCACCTCTGACCGCTTTGACTTCCCCTGGTTTGACGTTCAGGTGGTCAGACGCAGCTGAGGCTGCGTTTGCCAAACTGAAAAGCTGCTTTGTTTCAGCTCCCATTCTTGTAACCCCTGATCGTTCACGTCAATTCATAGTGGAGGTCGACGCGTCAGAGGTGGGGGTAGGAGCAGTGTTGTCCCAGCGCGCATCCTCAGACGGAAAGGTTCATCCTTGCGCGTATTTTTCCCATCGTTTATCTACTGCGGAAGTTAATTCTGACATTGGCAATCGAGAGTTGTTTGCGGTCAAGCTAGCACTGGAAGAATGGCGTCACTGGCTTGAGGGGTCGGGTGTACCTTTCATTGTATGGACGGACCATAAGAATCTCGAATACATTAGAACTGCCAAAAGACTTAACTCCAGGCAGGCTCGGTGGGCATTGTTTTTCGGTCGTTTCGATTTTACACTTTCTTACCGGCCGGGTTCCAAAAACATCAAACCCGATGCTTTATCCCGTCTTTTTGAGCGTTCCGATCGTACTGCTACTCCCGAGCCCATTTTACCAGAGAAAATCATTATCTCTGCGCTCAGATGGGAGGTCGAATCGAAGGTTTTGACAGCCTTAGAAGGGGTAACGCCCCCGGCTCGCTGCCCACCGAACCGTTTATTTGTGCCGGAAGGGTTACGGTCAGACGTTCTCCAGTGGGGTCATGGTTCCAGTGTTGCTTGTCACCCAGGGGTTAGTAGAACTAGGTTTCTAGTCAAGCAACGATTTTGGTGGCCTGGTATGGCTCGTGACGTCCACGACTTCGTCTTGGCTTGTTCGGTTTGTGCCGTTGGTAAGACTTCCAATCGTCCTCCAGATGGGTTACTTTTACCGCTGTCTGTCCCTTCGAGACCCTGGTCCCACATTTCGCTAGATTTTATTACCGCCCTCCCACCCTCTAAGGGTAATACGGTGATTTTGACCGTAGTGGACCGGTTCTCGAAGGCGACCCATTTCATTCCCTTGCCCAAATTACCATCAGCCAAGGAAACAGCGGTAGCTGTCATTGACCACGTCTTCCGAATACATGGCCTCCCGACAGACGTGGTCTCTGACAGGGGTCCCCAGTTTGTGTCCAAATTTTGGCGAGAGTTCTGCAAATTGCTAGGAGCGACTGTTAGTCTTTCATCCGGGTTTCATCCCCAGAGCAACGGTCAAACCGAGCGAGCCAATCAGGACGTCGAAAGGGTGTTGCGATGTCTGGTTTCCAAGAATCCTTCGTCCTGGTGTCAGCAACTCTCAATTGTGGAGTACGCACACAATTCTCTGCCGGTGTCATCTACGGGCATGTCTCCATTTAAGTGTAGTTTAGGGTACCAACCACCTAATTTTGTCAGTACTGAATCCGAGGTGTCGGTTCCCTCCGCAAACGCACTAGTCCAGAGGTGCCACCGCACCTGGACCAGAGCTCGCAGAGCTCTGCTCCAGGCAAGGTCTCGTACCAAGGCCAAGGCCGATCGCCACCGGTCGAAGCCTCCCCGATACGTCGTCGGTCAAAGAGTGTGGCTTTCAACCCAGAATATTCCGATGCGTTCCGTCTCGAATAAACTTGCTCCCAAATTTATTGGCCCGTTTTCTGTTACCAAGATCATTAATCCGGTAACAGTGCGTCTTAGCCTTCCTCCTGCGTACAGGAGGGTTCACCCCGTCTTTCATGTCTCCAAAATTAAACCGGTGATTTCTTCCCGTCTTAATCCCCATACCCCGGTTCCCCCTCCGCCTCGTATCGTTAATGGGGAGACCACTTATTCGGTTAACCGTATTCTGGACTCCAGACGGAGGGGACGCGGATTTCAGTACTTGGTGGATTGGGAAGGTTACGGTCCGGAGGAGAGAAGGTGGGTTCCTGCTCGGGACATACTGGATCACCGCCTTATTGATGAGTTCAATCAACAGGTAAAGCAGGCTGGGAACGCCGAGGGGCGTTCCTAGGGGAGGGGGTACTGTCACGGTAGGAAAATCCATTGTTTTCCTCCGTGTCATGTTTGTGTGTGTGTGTTGTTCACTTACCCTGCCATGTGCTCGTTAGAGCGATCCCTTTCACCTGTGTGTTGATTGTCTCGCTCCAGCTGTTCATCATTACATCATCTCCATAAAAACTCACCTGACTTTCTGTTCCCTGCCAGATTCTATTGTTTGCTCAGTCTCCGTGTTGCTTGGTTGTTCCCTGTGCTTTGGATTACGTGTTTCAGTTGGATGTGTATTGTCGTCGTCGTCTTCGTGTGGATGTTCCGTGTCAGTCTGGATTTCACCACTGCTCACCACTCCACCAACGTCGCACTCAAAACACCAACTTCCACCGTAGTCATCGTCACCATTGCCAACCACAACACCGGACTGGATTACTTCCGCATTTGACTTTGAATACTCTCTCTTTGTTTATATTTAATAAACATTGTTTCATTTACACCTGCGTTTGCTTCCGTCTTTTACAAGTCATTACAGGCGCGACCTCAGGCCTCCCTAATACTAGATGCTGCCGCCAACGGACCTAACACTCTAGAAAGTGCTTTACGGTGGAAAATTGGCCTTATCTGATCCTAGACACTGATGCCAGGATCGACTCTGTGTGTGTAGGAAACATACGTGCCTACATCCTCACTGAGTCCCAAGTTACCCAAAGAAATAATATTATCTGCTAGTGGGTTAAAATGCCCTTTTTGGCGTTGTTCCGTAGCCCTAGGCGCTTCATATGGGCAAGGACGACATCTCGATGCCGAACTGCCATGTCTCGAGACTGGACTAACACAAGCCAATAGTCTATGTAATTAAGTATTTGGATCCCTTGAAGTCTCAGAGGAGCAAGGGTTAAATCCATGCATTATGCGCTGTGAAAGAACTACTCTGAACGGCAGAACCCGATATTGGTATGGTTTGCCCCCGAAAGCAAACCTGGGATTTCCAGATGCTGCAGGAGGATAGATATATGGACATAGGGGTCCTTAAAATGTATCATGACGAACCAGTCCTCAGACCTGATTAACGCCACAATAAAAGGAATTGTCAGTTTTAGAATTTTTATCTCTTCAGAGATCGATCTAAATAGGCCTCAGCCCTCCATCCTTCTTTGGTACAATAAAATAATGGCTATAAAGCAATGACCTACTCCTTTAATAAGGTGGTCTTTTTCCGGGGCCCACCTCGGTGGGTAAAACCCCTCCGAACCTGGGAGGATGGGAAACAAACTGAATTATGTAGCCTCTCTCTATAACCTCTAGCAGCCATTTTGTGATTTTTTTTTCACTCATAGAAAAAATGCCCTAAAAAGGAGATTGACTCCAGAATGCTCACTGCCCTGAAGCGGAGGACCGGCAGGGCACAGCTGAGCTACTAAAAATGCCCTATTGTTCTGTTTTATATGTCTTTTTTAATGGAGACAAAAATTAGGTCTTCTTTAATGAAGACGGAACATAAGGGGTTAACAAACTATTTTGTATGTGAGGGCACATCGGGCACAGGTTTTATCTGTGCTCCATGAGAAGTGCCTTAAGAGGCCACTTGTGAACAACAGGACCCCTTTAACGCAGCCTTATGATTTGAGATAATGACTGCTCTCAGATCAGCCTTATATGCCTCTCTGGTTGCTGGTTGTTGTTTCGTCCCCCAAGCTCTCTGAGGGAGAGGGGGGGCACGAGAGACAACACTCTGGTTTTGTTATCTGTATGTTGCTGTCTCTCGCAACAAATAAACCGCGAGATACTTTCAATACGGGCATTTGCCGTATCTGCATTATGTAAACCCCCCCCCCATAATGTCATTACATGACACAGCGTCAAGTATCCCTTGAAATGGAACGTCAGGTTACGACTGTAACCGTGGTTCCCTGAGATAGGGAACGAGACGCTGTGTTCCTTTGCCATAACTCCTTGTGTCTGTAGCATTCGCTTCAATTTTAACAGAAGCTGTTTGACCTATATTATTTCCGCCTATTTATAGCCTCGCGTTGCCACGTCACTCTTGACGTCATCCGCCGGCGTCTATATATAGACCGAAGCTGTTTCTCAATACCAAATACGCCAAGTTCAGACTTGCGTCCTTTGTAGTTCGGACTTGCAAGTTTAGACTCGGAAGAACGAACTCCAGAGGACGCAGGTCCACTTATATTGCAAATGGAACAGCAGAGTACTTGAGGTCGTCATTCAGTCTAACCAATACATGCAGTCCTGGCTATTCTTATTTTAATGTATTTTTAACGAAATATATCAAATGCAAAAACCCTAATATGTGGTTAAGACAACACGTGAATACGCTGATTGTAGATTCATGTATTTATTACAAACTGGAGTATGATATAAAACACATTTATTTATTTATTTAATTATAAAACCATTTATTTTAATACTACTAAACTATAATATACGATTGTACAACATGAAATAAACACAAGAAAAACACTCAGTTAAAGTAAAGCGCAGTAATTTAATACAGTGTTAAGATTATATAAAAATATATGGGATTTAATTTATGAAACTTAACTTTACCATCAGTTAAAAGGATAACAAATAACACTTCACTATGAATAATAAAGAGAAAAAAAATATGAGACAAAACAATGCCAGTTAGATATATCCAAAGGGAATATTTTATGTTTGAACATTAGACACCGGAGGGCAGAGCAGCTGCACAGAGATCGCGGAAAATTTTAGGAGGAGTTACTGAGATGAGGCTGCCCTCGTCGGTGTATACGCCGCTGACCACCTGCTGATTCACCGGAACTCACCTATCCAAAAAAAAAATGTTATATAGGCGCTATCTTTACTAACTGACCACATATTCGAAGTTTATTCATCTATATTCTCGACTAAATGGCTCTTAAAACTTCATTTCATGACACAGAAAGGGTAATATTTCAAATATTTTTAATTCATTGCTGTTGACGCGAAATGCATTCTGGGAAACTTGGCTGTCAGAAGTCCGCACAAGTCACCTCCTTATGCATCCTCGATAAAATGGGCAGATCAAGAACACATCCGGGGATCTTATGTGAACTTGGCTTGATGCGAACTTTGATTTGGAACAGTACTTGTGCCGCGACTGATGACGTTTTACAAGAACACAAGTACAGACAAGAACGCATATTGAGAAACGGCTCTAGTTTGAAAGAATATTTACGTGCGTCACGCTGCATAGCGTTCCCCATAATGCCATTACCATGACACAACATCAAGTATCCCTTGAAATGGAATTTCCATTTCTGAAAATCCAACCTTTTTACGTTAATTGGGTTTACTTCAGACCTTCAAACACATACACTGTACTGTCTTTTTGATTTAATGTTGAGAAAATGTATACAAAATGTTGACTTTCGGTGACTGTCTTAAATATTTTACCCAGTCTGAAACTCAGTTAAAGTGATTTATTATTAACTATTTTCTACATAAAATCATCCTACATAAGGTAAAGAACATTCTGGCTGCATTAACACTGCATATTGGAATTGAGTCAATTCTGATTTTTTTCTTTCATGTGATGTGTAAAGACTGGCACACACCGAAAGATTGAACCGATTATCTTATCAGATTTTCCTGTGGGAGTCAGTGGCTTTTCCACGTCAAAGGCGCACCGATCGCAAATCAGAAATATTCAACATGTTGAATATTTACGATCGGAAATCTTGTTGTGTGGGGGGAAACCTCAAGGACAAACTTTGGCATGGTTAGCTTTTCCATCGAGTTTAGTAACACTTTGTAGTGGGAGGGATTAAAAGTGTGTCATTATATTTGCGCTGCCTGCTGCTGTATCATACAAGTGAGAGCGTTGTTGGAATTCTAAACATCCCCATACATTCATTCATTTCCAAGTCCACCACAAAATTAAAAATTGACCACCACAAAGATGTTTGCACATCGTGTTTATCACTTCCCTTGTATCATATGACAGTTTCTGTACAAACACTGGTGGCATCGTCAGTCGGCACTTTCCACTGAGCCTAAATTGCATATCGTCGCTGTCTGGCTGAATCCTTGTATCTCCAAAACCATTATTTTTCAGGAAATTAAAAAACTTTGTATTTTTTAAGTTATTAAACATTGTATCGTTAAAGTTGCTATTATGCCTTATATTGCTATCATATACTGTTGTGTACCAACATTAGCACAACATTTTCCCAAAGTCATGTTTTATCGGAGATACAAGCTTTATGACTTGAGAGCAGAGAGATACGAGATTATGCTCTCATTGATAAGAATGATACGGACACAGACGTCGCCGCTGCCAGCAGTGTTCAACAAATACTGCGGTCACATTGAGACGAGGCTTCAATAGTTAACCAAAGCTGACTTAAGTTACATACATCTTACTAAACTCTATTTTAAAGGGTTACAATCTATAAGTGATGCAATACAAAACATGATGAGCGGACTATGCTGTCTAATAAGTGGAAATTAATCTAATCTGCTCGCAAATTTACCTTCGTGGCTCACGGGCTACCTTCTGCACAGAAGCATTACAGCTATCGAGTTTTAATAAATATACTCAAAACTAACTATTTTCACTTGTTAGTGTCTAAAAAACAGAACTATTATATTAATTAAACAGCTCTTTTTTCTCCCATAAATAAAAACTTTGCTACTTGTGTTTTACATGCACAAAATAATTTAATGGTGGTATCCAAAACATTCGATTTAATTCAAGTATTATATTAGATACATTTTAAAACTTCAGTGCACATGTATGATGATGTCACGGAGTGACTTCGAGGGCAGAACCAAAGGTGAGAGAAGAAGTTCCGCCCGGACTGAAATGTGCAAACACCCGTCACTTCCGGAAACTCCGGGCATCCTAAATCAAGAGACATCAACAACAGGTGTGTCGAATAACGTGGCGATCGCAGATTAGCCAGTTCGGATGCTGAGAGGAGTATAAAGAGGGCATTGAGGATACAGGAAGGGGTCGTTGTTGCTTTCCAAGGAACGCCACGAGTGAGACGGAGTGTTTGGGCATTGGAACAGGGTGAAGCAGACAAAGGCAGTTTGTGAATTCGCTAAGTGAACTGGAGGATTGAGATCCGACTACCAGAGCAGGTTTGAAAAGATGAAATTTTGGGAGGAAGCATACTTACCAGTTGTTTGTTGTATGAAGGCTCCGTGGGAGAACGACACCAGGGCGGAATAACGACAACACTTCCGGGTATCTGTGAGTAGCTGGAGAGAGACGGAGAGGAGAGAAGATTAGTATCACAAAAACTGTGAGTACATTGGATTGCTTTACGTTCATTGTTTATATCTGGAGATGGATGACTAAATCTTTGCTGGAGTGTGTAGCAGCGTGTTTAGCGGCCCCATCGTGGAGGACGAGACGAGTGGGTGGGCCGAAGTCCAGTGGGGTAAACAGATGTTATCTTGTTGTGGCTACGACGTTCAGTTTGGATCACTTACCATGTTAGTGACTTTAATCTCCTCCAGGACGAGTCCCGACCGGGTGTGGAGTATCGACCCTAAAAGTCACTGAAATGTGTGTAGTGCAGTGGGTGAGTCTGTCTTTGACGTGTGTACACCTGAAGTTTTTGCAGTGCTGTGTCCCTGTTGTCTGTACTCGCCCTCCAGGCCGAGAAAGTTCCTGTTGGAGAGAACGTGTGCTGCCTTGGTGGTGACCATCTATTCTATAACTGACCGCGTATAACTCTGACCCCCGTGTTCCAGTCTGAAGGAGGCGAAGTGTGCATGCCAGTTAAGGTACTGTGTGGATACTGTGGGAAAAAACATTTATTGGAGGGAAGCATTTCGACCATCATAGGAGAAAACAGCCTGTTGTGTGTATTTACTGTATTGTGGAGCGATTCCAGCTGTCTGCCCCATCTAGATCTCTGTCCTGTTGGCTGGAAGAGAGTAAAGGGAAGCGGGCGAGTCGGCCCAGCAGTACATATCGGGTGTAGCCAACTAACCTGCCCTGTCCATCGTGACACCATCGGCTGTACCAGGTCCAACGAGCAACCGCTTGGAGTTGCAGCCCCATTTCCCCCTTGAACGAAGCCAAGAGGTGATGTACGGTTTTCCCCATTTATCTGCTAGAGTCTGCACTTTTGCCAAGAAGTAATTAGAGCGTGTTATCCTCTGTCGTCCCACCTAAGGATCCAGTTAGATCTTGAGTTGTTTGAATACCTACCTGTATGCACGAGCTAAAATCGAATTACCTCGAATAAGCCCTGTAAGCCCAGTGTGAAGTTCCAGCCTTCTGTTGAATACCTACCTGTAGGCACAAGCTAAAAGCTCATTACCTCGAATAAGCCCTGTAAGCCCAGTGTGAAGTTCCAGCCTTCTGTTGAATACCTACCTGTTTGCACAAGCTAAAAGCTATTCGCCTCGAATACGCGAGTGTATGTCTAGAGTTAAGATCCAGTCACCTTGCTAAATACTTACCTGTTTACACAAACTAAAAGTTCCTTACCCCGAAATTGCCAGTGTACGCCCAGTGTGAAGACCCAGTTACCTTGCTAAATACTTACCTGACTGTACGAGCCGAACACTACTTACCTTGAATACGCCATCGTACGCCCAGAGTGAAGATCCAGTCGCCTGGTTAATACCTACCTGCTAGCACGTCGTAATGGCTACTTACCTTGAATACGGCCGGCTGCAGCCACCCATTCTGGACGCGCTTCTCCTGTTACCCACGACAATTCGTCTCCCTGTGAACCTAGTTAAACCTTCACTTATCTTTGTTACTTACCTGTGGCCTCAGGAACTAGTGTGTGTTGCACCGTACCCATCCGGAAGCCCATTGGAGTGGAGGAACTGTCCAGGCGCCCTGTGCAGCAAATTTGGCGGAAACGACACATACAGGAATAAGGTATTCCTCTCCGTCTCACCTTTCACTCGTCGTGTGTTCTTTGTTGTCTTCAGGAGAAGCGAAGGGCGCCACGTGAAATCAAGTCTACAAGAGAGGATCTAGGATTAGTCAGGAGATTGGAGGGAGTTCTGGAGGAGCCCCCGTCCCCCCCTCCCCCTGTGGATACTTACGAGACGACATCCAGATCCCTTAGGCCCAATCCTCTCCTGTCAAGAGACAAAAGTTCATTTTAGATTCCCCTCTCCCCGTTCCCGAATCATCTTTTAAATAATTTAAATAAAGTTTGTTTTAATCATACTTGACTACTCTCGTGTCTGGTCATTGGGGTGCTCTTGGGACACCTCCTCGAGGTGGAAACTAGGAAAGGGCGTGACTCGCAACATCTGGGTCTGCTCCGACCTGTGACAATAAGCCTAGTAATACGTAAATATTTAAAATACATCAATAACTGATATCATAGGTTAACACAGATAAAATCACAGTTAAGTCTTCCTTTATTAAGCCCATTACTGAGTGTATTTGTGTTTGTGAGTTTGTGACTGTGTTGTTGTCTGAGGTTGAGTTTCAGAGTTGGTAACTTGGATGTGCACGCCAGTCATCAGAATGGTTGATTTTCAAGTTCATCGTTCCACTCTATTACTGACAGAGTTCCTTTAAGGACACAGACATGGTTGCTGCAAAAAAAAAATTTATAAAGGACAAAGGATAATTTCCCTACGTTATATAAGGCATGTTTACGTATAATAACGAGGCAAAAAAAACAGTTAGCTTGCATAATGATTCATGACTGCAATGGCAGAACTAGCGGGGTCAAGATTTTTTTTCTTTAAGCCCCACGAAAATCACGTTAGATATCTTACCAAACATGATGACAAATCCAATGCATAGTGGCTAACTAAGTCAACGGCAGGCATTTGTGCTTTAAATTCACTTCAGAAACGTGAAAAGCATAAAGAAAAATCTAGCAGCCTCAGAAACGATACATTAGACTTTAGCACTACCATTACTTCGAGATAAAACTGTTATACATAATATAAAAACTGTTATTATATAATTCATATAACTGAATCATGAATAACCAGTGTTTTGAGGACATTTACCTCAGTGGACGTGTTGCTCAACGAGGATTTTGTTGCGATTCTCAATCTTGAAGAGAAATATGCAGCGAAGCTCTCCCGCGGGGTGAAGAAGAAGTGGAGTTACGAGGTTTCTCAGACAGTTGAAATGTCCAATGGAGTTAAGAGGTTTGCGCTCAAGCTTTTTCAGGACTTTAGATTGGTTAATATATTGTAAATGTAACAGACTCACGTGGGGACTGACCAATAGCATCGATTTGTAAAAAAATATGAAATTGACAACATTTGGACATACAGGAAAAAAACTGGTATGGTGTTCCTGGTTCTCAACCTGTGGATGTTTTTCATCGCTAAAAGGGAGTTTGGCAACTTATAGCAGAGCACAGATGACAACATGTTTGCTCGAGACAGTGCAAGCTAGCACTAAGGTAAAGCTAATCTTTATATTATAGCGATGACGCTGGTAGTGACGATTCTCCCAGGCCAATCAGTGGTCTATGGTGCTTTTGCGTCACGACTGGTATAAGCTCGGATCGCTTGGAATCCCAATCGAGGTGGTACTAAAAAAGTATCGGGTACTACGTACGTCACAAAATGGAAAAGCACCCAAAAGTAAGCTGACCCGACCCAAACCGTGGGGTACTATGCAATGGAAAAGCGCCATAAGCTGACATGTTTGAATATTCCAGTGTCAAGACATGTCGTATGTCATTGAAAAGCAATGTTGGCAAATGATGTCAAGTCAGCCGTGATCACATGACTCTTCTTAGCTGTGCAAACAGCTTTGCACTAGGATCATACCTGTCAACATTGGGATTTGAAAAAGGGAAAATTCCCAGACCCTAAAAACCACCTTAGCAAAACATGACTTTCTTGGTATTTTTGTCTTGTTTTTAGTACAAAATATCAAAAATTTCTTAAATTAAGATGTGCGTTCTTGATGTGCAAAATGACCTAATAAAATGAGTAGTTTTTGGACAAAAATTTATTTATTAAAATTTGTGTTTAAAAATGGGGTAAGAAAAAAATCTTAAACACTTAATTGAAGAAATATTTTCTCACCCCATTGGCAGATTTTTTTCTAAGCACAAATCACTTCACTTTGACGTTTTTGTCTAAAACTATAGATCAAAACAATGCAATCTCAATTTAAGATTTTTTTATATTTGTACTGAAAACAAGACAAAAATACTAAGCAAGAAAGTCATGTTTTGCAGTGTATAGCCTTACATTGTTTGTATGGCTCTCTTGCATCTGCTATAAGTTATACACATAGGTTTCAGAGATTTCTTAACACCTTCTGAATGATTTAAGTAAAGCACAAACAGCAGTGTATTCCAACACTCAAAGTTATAAAAAAAAATGCACACGATGCACACACATTCAATTCAATTCAATTTTATTTATATAGCGCTTTTCACAATAGTTAATTGTTCAAAGCAGCTTTACATTAATAGATGTATGAAAAAAAACCCTAGGAGAAAAACCCTCCTGGCTAGTCCAGGGGGAAAACTCCTAGGAGGGAAAAAACAGAGAGATACATATATATATATATATATATATATATATATATATATATATATATATATATATATATATATATATATATATATATTTATATAGTGGTATGTTAAAGGGTAAGCGAATTAAACTGGTTCTGCCAGTGGTCGCTGGTAAGGCGTCAGCTGGGCATCTCGTAGAAGGACGGACAGTAGATCAACGGTGTGATGACCTTCACAGTTGCAGGAACTTGGTCTGTTTGTCCCATTGTCCTCAGGGTCGAGGACGAGACGGGGAGAGAGAAACAGAATCCTATTAGAGTAGGGGCTGTTCACATGTAATGCAAGTATCATACAGTATAGTGGTTTAAGTCAGCTCGGTTCCAGACAAGCTAACTATTGCGGCATAAGTATAATACCCAATATGAGGTATGTGAGTGCTTTGTTCTAGACAAACTAACTATTGCGGGATAAGTTCATTTACTGGACATTTTATGTGAATGCTTTGTTAAAGAAGAATGTCTTAAGTTTAGTTTTAAATTGATCGACTGTGTCTGATACTCAAACATTTTTTGGTAAATCATTCCAGAGCTTAGGGGCTACAGAGCTCAGCCCGCACATCCAAATTTGTGAGTACGCAAGCATACCTCCGCGCTAATGCATGTGGTGGTTGTAGCTTTGCGTGTGTCTTGTCATTCGGATGAGATGTTAAACCGAGGTCCTGATTCTCTGTGGTCATTAAAAATCCCAGGATGTCCTTCGAAAAAGAGTAGGGGTGTGCCCCGGCATCCTGGCCAAACTTGCCCATTGGCCTAATCCCCTCATACTAATTGGCTATATCACTCTGTCTCCTTTCCACTAATAAGCTGGTGTGTGGTGGGCATTCTGGCGCAATATGGCTGCCATCGCATCATCCACGTGGATGCTGCACATTGGTGGTGGTTGAGAAGAATCCCCCGTTCATATGTAAAGCGCTTTGAGTACTGAGAAAAGCGCTATATAAATGTAAGGAATTATTATTATTATTTTATACAACAGTTCTTTCTGGTTCTCGAATCTGATTGGCTAAGAGGCGTGCAATATTCTACTGATAACCGCTTCACCATTTTGTATCATTCCGCCACCTAGTGAATGGAGGTCCTCTAAACAGGCTCATCTCTGAATTGAAAAACTGCAGGCACACGGACACACACAAACGCGCTGTTTTGAATCACTCTCCGTGTGTCTCATTAGTTCACTAGCTCGTGAATCAGTGTGTGAATCACAATCAGAAGTTATTATTCCGTCAAAGATCAGCGCTCTTGGATGTTACAATAAACTTAATGGGAGTAAAGTCTTGTCACATCGTGTGGACGATTAACACTTAAGAGGAATAAACAATTTTCTGGAGCGATCTCTCTCCTCAGAACGCGAAAACACAGTGGAACCACAGGTAAGCACCACAGCTGTTAAATGTGGACATTGATCATTTATTTTATTGTGACGTGACTATTAAAACACGTTATGAGATATCACCACTGATATATTTATAAGCAGCATGCAAAAAACATCTTTCTCACACTTATAAAAAAACTGTTTTATATAGTACTGACAAGAACAAAGTCTAATAACAAGCGAGTGCTCGTGTCGCGTTAGGGGTAAATGGGAAACCAATAGTAACATTATATAGTATAGTTTTATTAACTTTTACCTCGCGCCAAAACAATAACAACACAAAAGACACTAAATATGAATAAGAAAACAAGTAATAGTTTCATCATGACACCAAATATTGGTGATTTGATCTAATTTTTGCCCATCAGGCCAACATGAGAGCCAGGGAATCCCTGTCAGAGATGTAGCCCAGAGAGGGCGGTGGTCAGCGGGGCGAGTGAACACTGACGTCCGCTCATGCTTTGGTTCTCATTCGTACCGAATCTCACTAAGCAAACGTTCAAACAGGCGCTATCTTTACTAATCGACTGTAGATTTAAATATAATACATATACATTCTTGACTGAACTAATCTTAAAACTACACTTTGTGACCAAGAAACGGTAATATAAAGAAACGGCTTTTCCGTCCATTAAGTTGTTATGAGATTCAAAGCAGCCGAAAGTGTTACCTGTCATTCTGGCCGCCCTCAAATCCGTGGCGGAAGAAGTAGTTCTCAAACAAAGAGGCTTTTAAAATAACTCCGTTGTTGTTTTCTAGTTTTCTTTTTTCAAACGTGTGCCGTCAAACTGTATAAAAGCAATATCGCTCTCGGAGTCGTGTGATATAGCTCTATATCATCACGGCTGTGATTAGGCCAGAGGCACGAGGCCGTAGGCTATATCACACTCCTACTCGAGCGATATTGCTTAAATATTCTCCACCCACTTTACAAAGCTTTTTCTTTTTGTTTTATTGACGGGTGTCATTTGAGTGATATGTTACAGATATACTGCCGCTTGGTTTACCCGAGGTGAATTTAGCAAACATCAAATACCTTTTTATGGAAACACTAAAAATACTTGAGGAATAAGGGAAAATATTAACACAGGTTGATGGAGGGATAGAATGGTAAAATACAGGAGAATCCCTGTAAAATGGGAGGGTTGACAGGTATGCGACGGATCAGCTTAGTGTAATGTTGAAGTGTCTTATTACAGAAATAAAGCATATAATCTTGTAATTTCATTTTGTCTGTGTTCACTGCATGTCGTGAGATTTTACTTTCTCTCTTGTTAAGCTGTTTAAACAGGGTGAGTTTATCTGCCTTGAAGTCAAAAAATCGGATATAGTCAATAAACGGAATTGAGCATTAAGATTTGCAGTGTAAATCCAGACTCTGTTGAAATTTAACCTTAATATCTTTAATATTGAATGAGTAAGGTCATGTCAAAGATTGAAATCAATGTATAACCAATGAGTAAAAATCTAACTTGGATGCTCCTAGTCTCAGACTTAAATTATAAGACTTTAGCCTGGATTTCAGACAGGGTCCCATTTAGGACCTGCTTACTATACTTACAGTACCGGATATCAACAGATGTCGAGATTCACAGTTCTCTGTTGAATGAAAATGTTTTATAGTTTTATCTCTGACAGCGAATTCAGCGAATTTCTTATAAAGCACTTCACATCATTTGCAACTGTTACAGGGACAGTGCATTGCACGCAGACAGTGAATTTTGCTTAACTAAAACAGCGGAGAGCTGATTCCAGGCCTCAGGGAAATCTCCAGCTTGGGTTAATTGTTTATTTAATCGTAACGTATTAAATACAACAAAGTCGATTTTTCAATTTACTTTATTTAGGGAAATTTAGTCTGCCTTCAAACACCAGTGCTTTAACATGCAATCCATGTCCACAACTATAAATATTTTAAACAGAATAAATCATTGGCACGTGGCCGGCGGCTCAAACCGGTCCTGGATGTCTGCCATGGTCTACACGTCGGAATGCAACTGATTTATGGAAATTAGCTTAGGTAGTGAGTGAGCTCTATTGGCACACAGATAGTTAAAGTAACATTTTTTGTGGATTATTTATACAGATACAGCACAAACTGCATTATATAAAAGATGCTAAATAGCACTAAAAGTGGTTCACTGGCTTGTAAATTCATCATAATTCATTCAGAAATTTTTGCAGGTGAAAAAACTTAATTGAATCTTAAAATCAAGCTTTGTTCAAAAACAAAAACGCTAATTTGCAAATACATAAATGTAATTCTATAAAAGAGGATTTAAATTCATTATTTCTTTTCTGTAAAGGCACCCTGTTTGGTCCTGATAGAGCTCGGCTTCATTTGAAACACTGTGATCTGTGATGCATGCACAGCAGACATAAGCTTTAGTGGCTTAGTTTCTCTCACAGTATAAAAATATAAAAGAAATTGGCTAGTATGTTACAAATGACAATGGATAACCAGTTATTGGTTAGTTTGTCAGTGTTGTTTTTTCTCTCAATGAATTTCTTTCTGATAATGTGGTGTTGTGATAATGATGACTTCATTATGATACAGTATAATCGCTAATTGTGCTCATGCTTACTCATGTAGGTTTTGAATATTAAATAATCATTCACTGCTGAAACAGAAACAATGTGATTCATAAATCTAAAACGATTTGAAAGAAGCGATAGTTAATTATTTTACTTTGCTGGCTGCACCAACTATGTAAGACAATAGTGCTAAAGCTCTCATTATGCAAATCCCCGTACATAATTTTAACACGCATTTTGGGGGTTCGGCACAGTGCATTACATTTACATAAATGCATTTGGCTGATGCTTTTTAATCCAAAGCTACTTACAGTGCATTCAAGCTATACATTTTTAATCAGCATGTGTGTTTCCTGGAGATCGAACCTCTGACCCTTGGCTCTCCTAACACAATGCTCTACCATTTAAGCTACAGGAACGCTACAGTACACCAACAATGCATCACTGTCAAGTATTTAGACGTTACGATATACATATCTACTATCCTATATAATGTTTATTTTATTACCACATCACATAAAGTCCCAATCTGGCTCATTTCTCAGGACCAGCAAAACAAAAAATGACACCATTATGCTGGTACAGTGTTCTTGAATTATTGCCTGCCTTTCTCAATTTTCTGTGATGTGCAGAGAAGCTCCCACAGAGTACAAAGCTCTTACATGGTTAAGTTAGAAAATAATTTGGCTGGAACTAATTTATTTATTGAAACGACAAAATGATATACCGCCACTCCAGCAGAAGGGGGCTGAGGCAGGTACAGATCACGCAACTGGAACGCTCAAAAATAAATGATGATGAGGAACCAAGAAGAAATACAACAGAGACTTTCTGGGACCCACACCTCTGGGAAATGGCTGTAGGAATTATTAACAGACAATATTTTAATAAGTTTGCAGGAACTTGTGTTTAGCTCTTACAATATTTACAGTGTAACTCCGACTACTGAGAAATCGCATTGGTCACATCACCTAACTCTATATTAAACATCAAATACTTTCTGATTGGATGTTATTGTGTCAAATTGAGATGCTATTTTGCTTGAATGTACAACAAATGTGTCACGTCTAGACATAGAAATAGCATTAGATATAGAAGTCTAAGTTCCTGTGGTACGCTGTCGGAAATAACCATACAAAAACTAGTGCGGTAAAAAAGCTCTTAATATGTACCATTTAGGTACAGATATGTACCTTTGAGGTATCAATAATTACATTTGAGGTACTAATATGCATCTTTTATTACTTACAAATGTGCACGTTTTAAGTTTTTGTACCATTCTTGTGAAATTATAAAGCAATGGTTCAGCTGTGTAAAGATCATAGGTTCGACTTCAAGCAACACAATGTAATGCAAAATGATAAAAACTGTATTAATCTTGTAATCTCACTGTAAGTCACTTTGGATAAAAAATGTGTAAATGCAAAGGAGTCAACAGGCTAAAAAGCACAATCTAACAACAGATTAACTATTCAAATTGATTTGGCTAACATTATTACCCAGCAAGCAATTTGGGCTAAAACAAGGAAAAATTTGGGCTGTCAGTGAAAGTCAAATAGATGTTTAACCATAGCCCAAGAATAAACAATGCATATATGTTTAGAACAAATAAAAACAAGTTGTTTTTTGGGCAAAAACGGCATGTAACCAAATTCAAGGTTATTTAGGGTAGAAGTCGGCTACTTATAGCAGGACTATATTGGGTCTATAGTTAGCCATCATTTCGCTTTCTTGGTTTTTGCTTGCTGAGCAGCTATTATTGCTATTATCTATTCCCAGAGTTTTTCAAGAAATGTTCGATAAACCTTATTCTAAGGGTCATAATATCCTTTTAAACATATTATACTTTGTAGAAATTTGGATAAAAAAACATCTGCCAGATTCGTGAATGTTAAGAAGTCAACAGGCTAACATGCACAAACTAATGACAATTAACCATTAAAACAGATTCGGCTAACATTATTACCTATTATTGCTATTATCTATTCCGAGTTTTCTAAGAAATGGTTGATTAACTTTATTCTTAGGGTCATAAAATCCTATTAAATAAATTATACTCTGTAAAAAGTGCCCGGGTTTGCATTGGATCAGTGGAAAAGGATTATCCCACTTCTTTCCATTAGTAAAATGATGCTTTCAAACGAATATAATCCGAGGCGTTAAACTCACGCCATGCATGTGATTGGTGCAAATGAGCACGAAAGCTCATACAGATACTACAGTTTCTTCCATTACACACTCTGCTATATCAGTAAAAGCTCTCATTCAATGGCTACAATACTCTGGCACCGCAGCTCCTATATGCAGTGCATCTCTAATGAGTCTGACCTTTAAAGACAGCAAAAGAAGACCAGAGCTCAGCAGGGTGCATATAAATAGCTCTCCGTTCAATATTTCTCCATTCTGAAACATGCCGTAACATAGTTTCGCAGCACCGAACTGTGACTTGCACATCTCAGACACGTCTGTAATTTTTCTGACACAATGACAACAAACACCATCTACAGTGTAGCTGTGCCAGCTCAGAGGAACAGTTTGTCCCTTGAGTTCACGGCCTGCTTTTAGCAGTTTCTGTGCTTAAGATTGAAATAGGTTTACTCTGGAGCTACAGTTGAGATAATCTGCCCTATATATGGCATGTGGTTCTGTGCCCTAAAAAGGTGCTATTCCCATCGTACCTGTTCAATTTACATTGAGTTTGAGTTCTGAGAGTTGAAAATCAATTCCTCTATCAAAACCTGAGAATGTAACATGACTTTTTGTTTTTGGTAAGCATCTATGTTTATAGTTATAGTACTCAATCATGGTGTCTTGCCTAGCAAGAATTGAACACCCGCTGTATTTCAATGTCGATAAAGTTGACATCATGGATGCAGAGCAGAGCAGACTGAAATGTTTATGCATGAATTTGGCACTTATCCAAAGCGACTTAAAGGCAGAGCAGGCAGGTTTAAATCTAAAAAAAGTCTTAAACACTTTTTCCAAATTTGTTTAAACTGTCTTTATATACCAATACATAAGTAAAATATAAGTACTCTGAAAAAGAGAGTATAAAACTCAAATGTCTGTAGACCTCTCACAACTGTTTAAAACACAGCTAATTATTTTCATCTTTTTCAGAGTACTTGGGGGGGGGCTTGGTCTCTATGAGCCACAGTACATTATTAGAAAATAAGGTACAAAGATGTCACTAGTAGGGGTGTAACGGTACGCAAAAATCACGGTGCGGTGCGTACCCCAGTTTTGAAGCCACGGTTCGGTTCATTTTCGGTACAGTAAGGGAAAGTTGTTTATTACTATAAACTTTTTTACAATTTGTTTACACTTTTTTAAACACTTTTTATTAAAATATAATATATAAAATGAAAAAATAATAAATAAAATACTACTGGAAAGTTCTTTTTTACATTATTTTATAACAGTAGGTAACTCTTTTCTTCACCTTCTCTTAAACTTTTTCTACTTAAACCTTACACTAAACTAACAAATTCAATTCCTGAATACATTTATGAACTATTAGCCTACATTTTTGCCACCAAAAATTTTCTTTTTTGATTTATTTTGGATTGTTTAACTCACAGTATTGAATTGGCTATGTACCATCTCTGTATAAAAATAATATTACTGCTCTATGTGTAACTGCATAGCAAGCAACATGATGATATACTTATTATACACTCATTTAGCATAATATTTCTATAGGCTTATGCAATTATGGGCAAAACTTTACAATTCTCTTTTTTTCAATTCTTATTTGTTAACATTAGTTAATGTATTAACTAACATGAACTAACCGTGAGCAGTACATTTGTTACTGTATTTGTTAATCTTTGATAACGTTAGTAAATAAAAAATACTGTTCATGGTTTATTCATGTTAGTTCACGGTGCATTAACTAATGTTAACAAGATTTAAATAAATGTATTATTAACATTAACAAAGATAAAAAATTGCTTTATGCTATAAGTGCAGTTTATTATTAGTTCAAGTGTTAACTAATGAACCTTATTGTAAAGTGTTACCCAATTATTTGTACATTATGTTAAAATATGTAAATCAGGTTTACAATTTATTAAAGCTGCTTATACTTTTTATGTAAACTGTTTTTATTTATATTCCATTGCAACTTTAAACAGGTCTAAATAGCAACTAGCAAATATGCACATGAAATTAAACTTGTTGAACTCATCTCAACATGTATTTTACAATCATTTAACCCCCCATCGGTAATGCTGAAGTCACTGTTACAAACTGTACACCGTGCAAGATTTTAACTCTTTCAAGACAGGGGTACACTTTCGTGTATCTGGCATAAAATGTGTCTTACATTTTCGCTTTTGGGGCATTCTCCCTCTGCCATGGTGCTCCTGTTTCTAGATACACTGATTAATTTGCTTTGGGAGAAGAGATAAAAGCCCGCCCACACTGACAATTGATTGGTTGATGTTCTGAAACAGGCCAATCAGGAAGCTCTCTGTCTTACATGCGCTAAATGAGGCAAACACACACACAGACGCAAGGTCTCCCTCTCTGCCGTGCGCGCGCTAAATTTCATATTCACATAGCGTTTCGAAAACCGGGACATTCAGTGTCCCGGGAGAGTTGATAAATTTCCCGGGACAGGTTATTAAAAAGAAGGACAATCCCGGTAAAACCGGGACAGGTGGCAACCCTAGCTGTGACTTAAACTAACGAACCCCTCCGCAGATGAGTAAGCCCGGGTTACAGCTCTTCTCTGTCCCGACCAGCTGATCGCATTGTGACAATGATATGATTGACGTGAGGTGCAGATGAAAAATCTGATCACGCATTCCTTATTCTCGCCGTCACAGAAAGCACGTCTCATGATTGCCTAGCAACGAAAGACGTGCATCCTCTCACGCACTTTTGAAAGAACAAAACAGCGCATTGACACGCGTTTAACATGCGCTTTTAGACACGACACGTAAACGTTTACATCAATAATCAAACGAATATACAACAAAGTAAATAAAAATCTTTCTGCGGGCCGAATTATGTTATTTGTTTGACAGAAGACTTGTGCTGAACACGGAGACTTCCACCACTTAATATGTTCGTGTGGAAACGCACGTATTATGTTCCGCACAGGCGCACATAAAAGTTTGCATTCGGCCTTTCAGTGCACGTGTGCACTGTGCCGAAAGCCCTGAACCGAAACAGTCCGATACGAATACACGTACCGTTACACCCCTAGTCACTAGGATAGAACCCTTTTAAAAGGTCCTAATATGTACCATTTAGGTACACATATGTACCTGTTAGGTACCAGTATGCACTTTTGATGTGCTAATTTGCACCCTTAAAGTACCAATATACACTCTTTAGGTACAAAGGTGTACTTTTGTACCTTATTTTCTGATAGTGTACAAAAAAGTTTTTTTCTTTGACTGTCCTAAATGTTTTTGCATTTGTGAAAACCCAGCTTATGTCATTTTTTTGTCATTTTCTGCAAGGATACTGGATATAGCACAATGTAAAACATATATAACCTTGATATATTTAATATTGACTGTGTAAGATCATGTCAAATATTGAAATCAATGTTAAATAAATGATTGAAATCAAACTTTAATGCTTGTGATTGTTACGACTCGTATAAAGAGGAGGAAGCAAATGCAGGAAATCAATGAATGTTTATTTACAAACATCCAGAGTCTTTGCAATGGTGAAACAAAGGACTATGGTGGTGAGAGAAGTGTTGGATGGTGAAGATGGTGTCTGTAGTGATGATGGTCAAACCGTGAGAACCAGTAACAGACCGGAACATCCACACGAAGACAACACGAACACTAATCCAACACAGGAACAAAACACGGTAATCCAGAGAGCACAGCATGCACGTGAAGTGAGGATCTGACAACAAACAGAGAGATGGGCGAGACAATCAACACACAGGTGGCTGGAATGATCCTGATGAGCACAAGGAAACAGGCGTGAGTAAAACACAACACATGACATGGAGGAAACAATGGATTTCCTACCGTGACAGTGATCTCATTATTTTAAGACTTTAGACTTTCACAAACATGATGAGAATTCTCACCTCATTTTTAGGTGAAGTTATCCTTTAAATACTTTTTCTGAACTTTTACTGTGTTTGAAGATGGTCACTCAAACGCTCTGCTAGCTACTGTGTCAAACACAACCACACACGTTCAACACATATCCTGACAATTAGGGTGCGTCCCATTTTTACCCCATTAAAACTTCCACTTGGTTTTGAGTGCCCTCGACAGTAAAGTCCACGTGTCTACCCGTCTACCAGTCTCAGTGAGCTTGCAAGGTATCCTGGGTAATTTCATCTCCCACTTTGTTTTAAGCCTACATCGGTCCTGACTATATTTTGAGGGTTGATTCTAAGGGGAAAATAGCACTCCATCTTGCTCCCTAAAGTAATGGGATGCCCTACCCCCACACGTTTACATGCAAAAGGGAGGGTTAGGACAAAAATGTAGGGGAAGGGGAGGTATTGGTACAGGCTCTTAGTTTTCTTCTTTGTGGTGGATGAAAATTTAACATGACATTATTGCTATAAGATGGCCCTTTTGTAGATTTAATGAGCTGCATATTTTATATGTTAAAATAATGTCATAAGGCATTTACTTTGATGTCTTTCTTGTGATCTCTGTTGGACAGAACCCTGCTCGATTTAAGGATTGTCCTTTCCCTGCACATTTCTACTTTGATTTTTGACTATTTTTATCATGTGGTAAGACCTTGGATGTGAGCCTATGATGCCATTTGCGGTGGCAAACTAGTGTGGTACTGGTTCCAGCCTAGAGATTAAGGAACTGGGGCGCTAAAACAAAGTTTGCACATTCTGTGCCAGTTTAAAGAGCTAGTAAGATGCCAATTTTAAGCGTCCTATCACTGTTTTTAAGTCCCGGACAACAGGTTTAAATGCATGCAAGGTCAAAAAAACCACTAATTTTCTCAAAATATACATTTAAAATGAACTCTTTTCTTAGAGATCCCCAAACAATTCATGTGAAGCTGTTTAATGACTCCATCTGCCTAAACCCCACCTTTCAGTAACCTACTCTGCTCTGATTGGTCAACTGACACAGTCTCTGCACAGACCACAGATCAGTGGCACAGACCAACAACAGTGCAATAGGTGCAACCTAGTGCTAACATGATTTACTGAGAAGACATTATCGACATCAATACACCTCATTCATCATTAATCCAAGCAATAAAAACGACGACAGAAACTAACATGTAACACTCATTTAAGCATTTATGTAAGCTAACTGAACCATAGCAAAAATGTAAACACTTAAGTTAGTGCACATGCGTTAACCGCTTGCTAACGTGACTCTCTGACAGTATATCAAGAGTCCAAGTTATAAAAACAACGACAGACATTAACATTTGTACACTCATTTAAGCAAGTATGTAAGCTAACTGGGCCATAGCAAAACGTAAGTGTAGCATGCATAAGCCTCTTGCTAAAGTGACTCTTTGACAGTATATTAAGAGTAAAAAAAAACAAACATCAATACACATCATTCATCATTAGTCCAGGTTATAAAAACAACGACAGACATTAACATTTTTACACTCATTTAAGCAAGTATGTAGTTATAATCATACTTACAGATTGTGGTTAGCAGACGCATGTTGTTCCAAATAAAATGGGTACTGAACCATCTGTCATTGCCAAACGTCTAGTAAATCTCTCCTTGAAAAAGTCATTTTAACCACTGATTCTTCACAGTCAAACGTCTAGTAATTCCCTCCAGGAAAAGTAATTTTAACCACTGATTCTTCACAGCCAAACGTTTAGTATATCCCTCCTTGAAAAGGTAATTTTAACCACAGATTCTTTATATGTGACCCGCTCTGGCAAAATGAGTCGGAAGTCGCAATGTTCCATTTTAAGATATGAGCCGATAATCTGGAAAAACAATGAAATTATCAAAAAAAAATATTTTTAGCTAATTTCAAAGAACAGACATTAAAAAATAATCTCCCAAAGTTTCGTAGTCCAAATAATTGGGTAAAGGTGTTTAAATGACTATTAACTCTTTCCCCGCCATTGACGAGTTATCTCGTCAATCGGCAATACCGCTATTATCCACCAGGTGGCGCTATTTCACAACTTATAAAAAGTATTGCCCTAGGGCAAACAGCTGTATGTCCGTGTATGTTTTAAAGATCGCTCTGCATCTGATCTCTATCAAAAGTCCTTCACAAAAATGGAATTATCTCTGCTTTTTGCTCAAAATTTTGTGTTTTTGATTAAACCTACACATACTTGAGAGGTGATAAAAACAGAACACATGAAGGTAGGATGAAACAGATTTTTTTGTTTAAAGCAGAGGGTCTGTTCTTTTATTTCATATATTGTATGTTTAAATATTTAAAAAGGAGCATTTTCTGGAAGGCATTAAACTTTTGTGAAAATCATGAAAAATGCTGGCGGTGAAAGAGTTAAAAGTTGAAACAGTTTTACTAAATTAGCTGGAAATGAACATTACTTTTCTCAAATCCTCTTGTCACCTCCGAGCATTTCCCGGGTATCCCGTGAAACGTCACTATCTCTCCAAATATGGTGTTACACGTTGTTTAAGAGCCAATCAGAAATCTTCATAAATGCTGATAATTTGTCAATGGGAAACCCCGGGGCACGCGATTGGCCCAGCCATCCTCCTGTCAGACTCGCAGCACTTATAAGCTTGTTTCCTGGTTTACTGTAATAGCATTTATATTAATGTCTTTGGTCAAATTAAGCAGTAAAAAAATAATTTACCCATTTAAAAATGCAATAGATTTTAAAAGATATCTACAAAAAACGGGCAAAGAACTTTAAAGGCATTTTTCTCAGGTTTTCAGTTGAAAAAAGAGGACAGACAACCTTAATACAAATGTCTATATCTTTAAAAACCATTCAAGGTATGACTTTGACTAGGATATCATTTGAAAGCTTATGATCTCCTTCTTCCATTGATACCAAAATCTCAATTTTGAAATTTGGGTCACTGTGACTCATTTTGCTGGATCAGGTCACATATATCTTCATCCTTTGGTAGTGATAACAACACAAACTGAAAACATGCTATGATGTTTACACACTAACTAGCTGTGGGCAGGTCATAGTTTTCTTTCTCCCGTGGGCAAGGCTGTAGACGGAGATTATTATGCAAAGTGTTAGTATTGTGTATAAAGTCAGGCAGGAGATTCAATCCATATGATGACTCATTTCAGCGATTCAGAGTCGACTCCTTACTTTAGAAGCCAATAACTTTATTAATCGTGCACTTTTTGGTTCAACTCCTTTGCACATTGTTTACATTGATGGACAGCTACATGACACACTGCAATACAGGTCATTTTCGATTTTGGATCTGTGTGGCTCTTTAATGTGATGAGTGAACAGGTTGCATAACCATAGATTTCCTGACTTTGTCATTTTGTTATTCAATATCTCTGTTTCTTTTGTGTGTAAGTGTGTGTTAGTACGTGTGTGTTAGTACATGTTGACAATTTGCAAAGTTACAAATTCCAAAGTATACAATGATGTTAGTTATTGTCTCTAAATGAAATCTCTTTTCTTGGACTACAATAAACACAGGGCAACAGTTTTACTTCAGTGCGTGGGATTTACGAAAATATACGAACACAGACGGAAAAAAACGATCAGCCGCCATCTTTTTGCTAAGCTAACCTAACAGACGTTGTGGAGCGAGCCAGAATTCATGTTACAATAACAGCGGAAGTTAATCAATATTATATGGAAGAGGGTGATTTCGCAAGCGTAATGCTCTAATCCGCTGTTCATTGCACCTTTATGAGCCACAATACAGCAAAGAACTCAGGCAGATGGAGGAACAGAAGCCAGAGGAGTGTGCCAGAGCCTGGGCTTCAGCTGAGTAGAGGAGCCCGGGGAATACGCCGCAACCCTCTGCCTCTGCTGCGTAGAGAAGCCCGGACTGGCTCGAGTTTGAACGGACTAATAGTGTCTGTACTCTCGCTGTGTGCTTTCTGTTAACATTTCTGCATCATATAAGGATATGGACGTTTGTTCGGTGAATGTTTCCAGGCAAGAGAGCAACTTTGCGCGTGTTTGGACGTGTTTATTTCACAGACGTGTTTCAGCTTACGAGCAGACGCGCTGCGGAGTATATGAGCTTGGACGGACTCTCGCTGTGTGCTTTCTCTTTAACATTCTGCATCAGATAAGGATATGAACGTTTGTTTTGTGAATGTTTCTGGGCACTGTGCGAGTGCTTATTTCAAAGACGTGTTTTGGCTTACGAGCACAAGTTCCAAGAGCTGAGGCATCGCGTCTGTGGAGATATTGTGCAGGGGGACGCATTTGTGTGGAGGATGCAGGGATAAACGGACATCTGACTAAAGTGAGTGTTTCTATTTTCTTTGTTATACTAAGGAGGCATTTATGTACACAATAGCTTATCTGAGCGGTGTTTTATATGTCTATATTATGAGAGCAGTGATTCGGTGAGGCCGAAATAACAGATTCAATTCAATTTTATTTATTTTATTTATATAGCGCTTTTCACAAGTGTTAATTGTTGCAAAGCAGCTTTACATGAGAAGATGTAGAGGAGAACACAGAAAATCAATAGATAATATAAGAAGTAGAGAAAGCGGTTAAACCGTACAAGCGAGCATATTAATGTAACGTAACGTAATTACAGTAAACAAGAGATGAAAAAAAATTTGTAAAACTAAATAAACATTTAATATGCATACCCTTTTTTGAGTACTTGAAAAAACATTTGTACTGCAGATCTGACACCTCACGTTACTGTTTGAATAAGACTTTGCTACACACCAGACCAGAGTGTTACTGTGTGTAACACAATGTAACATCACGTTTAAAAGTTAGTCATGATTGGTGTCTGTCAGACACAGTGGTGGCTATTTTCTTTGTTTTACTAATGTGGCATTAATGTACACAATAGCATATCTGAGCCGTGTTCCGATTCATGGGAGTGGCTTGCAGAGCTGTGCATTGTGGTGCATAATGGGAGTTGTAGTTTTTCATACAAAAGTCACATTCTGTCTTTTCTCGATCAAATAGGCACAAAATTCTAAATTTGTTACATTTCGACTACAAATATGACCCGCTTTCAATAAAGATTAATGTTCCTATCGATGAAATGGCCCTTTAAACCATAATTCAAATGAGAGTTTTGAGCAGTGGAGAGTAGCGCTTGTTTTTTTTTTGGTAACACTTTAAAATAATGGTCAATACTTAATAGGTAGTTACACAGGAAATAATGCAGAACAAGTGGTTAGTGCTGCATTAACACTGTTATCACTACTGGTAACTAATAAAGAAGAGCGATTAACTAATCAGTAGTTAATAGCATACTAATGTTTGGGTTAAGTAACAATTAGTTACTTATTACTTATTTAATAGTCATTATTAACTATTACATGTTGAATAAATCCTAGTGAGCAATACATTAACATATTTAAAAAGACTATAAATTAACTACATATTAACAGTTGCTGTAAATTCATTATGATGTGTGTGCGTGCGTGCGCGTGTATGAGCTATATGATCACATTTTGATCCTTTATGTTATCTATATTGATTCATGATTAAATCAAACCCAGAATGTAGAATTAACATAAGAATAGAAACATAAGAATTAACCCCATCTGAATTATTTAATTATTATCACTTGCTTTTATGGTAAATAATTAATTAATCCATGTTCGATTTGATTATGAACTGAACCCATACGCTGTCACTTTAAGGAGGGGGAGGTGCATGACGTCAAAACTATGCGGAAGTCACTCAGACAGCAAGCGCCTGCTGCGGCTAATATTATTTAGAATGAGCTGTTGTGTGATTAACTGAACACATAGATTCAACAAGAAATTGGAGTTATCTTTTCACAAACTGCTAAAGCTACAGAGAAGAGAAGCGTAACAGAGAAGAGAAGCGTAACAGAGAAGAGATTTTTCTGCGATGCAAAGAAACAACCAAAGCCAGGCACATGGATTTACAGTTGCCATTTTGTGTTAAATAAGTAACGTTAACGTTAGCCTTTTTGAGTAAAATCTTATGTAAAATATGGCACTGGCTACTCATAAATTAAATATTTAACATTTAGTAATCTGTGTAACTATTAAGTATTTTTAAAGAATTGATAAAAAATATATACATTATGATGAGTCGTATGTTTCTACATGGATGCAGACAAAGGTCCGCTCTACTGTTTGTGTTGTTACTCGCTTTAGGTTGCATAACGTTACTTTATGCCTTTACAGTACAATTTATTTTATTGGTAATAGTGTTGTTATTATAAAAGTTCAGGATTGTGTCTTTACTAGTGGATTACCATGATTTGTACCAGAATACACTTTCTTATAATTCATTGTGCTAATTACTAGTACATTACCATGTTTTTCACTTTAAAATAATGGTCAAAATCTTAAGTAATTTCTTAAGATTTATGTCTTAAGTCCTGAGTAATTAATAATAAGTTACTGTGTTTTTCACTTTAAAATAATGGTCAAGATTTTAAGTAATATCTTAAGATTTATGTCTTAAGTCCTGAGTAATTAATAATAAGTTACCGTGTTTTTCACTTTAAAATAATGGTCAAGATTTTAAGTAATATCTTAAGATTTATGTCTTAAGTCCTGAGTAATTAATAATAAGTTACTGTGTTTTTCACTTTAAAATAATGGTCAAGATTTTAAGTAATATCTTAAGATTTATGTCTTAAGTCCTGAGTAATTATTAATAAGTTACCTTGTTTTTCACTTTAAAATAGTGGTCAAAATTTTAAGTAATTTCTTAAGATTTATGTCTTAAGTCCTGAGTAATTACTAATAAGTTACAATGATTTTCACTTTAAAATAATGGTCAAAATTTTAAGTAATTCATTAAGAATAGCGTGGTAATACTTAAATAATTACTAATGGGTTACCATGATTTTCCTAATATTAAGGCCCAATCCCAATTCTATTTTATACCCCTCCCCCTTGCCCTTACCCCTACGCCTACCCCTTCCCCGTGCCCCTTGATACTGAGTGTCTAGGGGTAGGGCTGAATATATTCACCTTAGGAATGGGACATCTCTACTTGACTTTTACACGTCATCATAAGTCGTTGCTAGATCCCACCTCATAGATGCTCCGATGTAATAATACAATAAAATTTAATATGACAAGAAATTATTAAAAAAATATATGTTGTGGAACTATCACAAAGTCAATAACATTAGCAAACTTTTTTTCATGGCGATTTTTACAAATCTTTTTTCTGAGAACATACCGTATACATGAACACAAGATTAAAGGCAACATAAAACAAGTCATTATTTGTTATAAAAATACTTTTTCATGTCCAAAAATACTTAAATTTATGGGCCATATTGGAAATGTATCATACCCCTTCGTCTGAAGTGTGGTCCTGAAAAATCTTCGTTTGAAGGGCTATCTGGCCCTTACCCCTACCCCTTCAGCCAAAAGAGAATTGAGACACCCCTACCCCTTCACGTGAACGCGCGAAACAAAGGGGAAAGGGGAAGGGGTAAGGGGTAGAATTGGGATTGGGCCTAAGTCAGTCTTTCACACTTATAAACATCAATAAGGATATATCTAACAGAGGTTGAAAACATGGAATCTGTATTTTGTGAGGTAAGTTAGTTAGAGATTAAGAGGTGTATTCCTTAGGTTGTTTATGGTTAAATCAAAAAGATAGAAAACAAAAATGCCAAAAAATCAATGTATATGGTAATATAAGAATTGAATCCTAAAGAGTTCCCATATTTTACCCTTTCAGTGATGATAGGTAACATGAGTAATTCCAATTAATTAAGTGAAAAATTTTTTTTCAGATTGTATTATTTATAGTTACAGCAGTGGTTCTCAAAATGAGGCCCCCAAATTTTAGAACATTTTGTAAAGTACATTATCATAAATTCTGTGTAATTAAACCTCAGAAAAATAAGGCTAACCAACAGCACCAAATTGTAGATTTTAATATGTTTTGTGTAATAAAAAATAAATAGGTTTTAGAATTTCGGGGGGCACCTTACACAAAGGGGGGCGGCACGCCGAAAAAGTTTACAGGATCAGACTTTATTTTTTGGTATGTGACTGTTGATATGTATTTAATTCATAGTTACTTGAAATAAGTCTAAATTTTTCAACATTGCAGTAGTTAATATGTTACTAGTTGTTACTTAACCCAAACATTAGTATGCTATTACCTACTGATTAGTTAATTGCTCTTCTTTATTAGTTATCAGTAGTGATTTCAGTGTTAATGCAGCACTAATCATTTGTTCTGCATTAGTTCCTGTGTAACTAACTATTAAGTATTGACCATTATTTTAAAGTGTTACCGTGTTTTTTTTATGATTACAAATGCAGACATGGTTTTCATGTTTTAGTATCCTTACCTTACCAATCTGTTACATTCTGCTTAAGCGACGCTGGCAAAGTTGATTAATCAGCTAGGTCATCTACATTTTCTGGATCAGATTCAGCTCATATTGATAAGGTAGTATAGACGATAATAACTCCTGTCAGTATTGCATTTGGAGCTGATCTTCCAAATATGGTAAGGAGCATCACATCTGTCTCATGAGGTATTCGGCCAATCACAACTCACTGGATAGCTGGCCAATCAGAGCACACCGCACCTTTCAGAACGATGAGTACTTGAAGAGTTTCGTGGCAAAACGAGATAAATTATTTTAGTTTAGGACTAGTCTAATTCCTGTCCAGGAAACCACCCCTATATGTTTATAAGTTAAGTTTTATTAATTACAAATTGATTATTTATAAAACAAGAAATTCAATTAACAAGATTCCAAACAATATGGAAATTAAGAACTAAAGTAATCCACTTAGTGAGAAATTGAGTTTGTGTTGTAAAATAAATTTTTTCATTGTAAAAAGTTGGGAATAACGCACTAAAACCAAAAGAAATCAAAATTAGTTTGAATTACACCTCTTGTTTACTTAATAATGATGGGGAAAAATAAAAGCTTTTTATAATATTTCCATCATATTCTATCAAATACAGTATATTAAGACGCATAAATTCATGAATGACCCAACTATATAGTAGTCATAACAATAATGATCTTGATCATGTTTTATTAACTTTGTATGATTATCAACGATTTTTGCATTTGCTGTGGATTGAGGCTTGAGACATGGAAATTGACAGATTTGAAAACTAATAGAAATTACTCTGGGTACTACAGTGTCCTCCCACAATCCAAAAACATCCAAGCTTGGTGAATGGGAGAAATAGCCCTTCCCCCAATGTGTTTAGATTAATTGGTTGTTGCCATGAATAGCCATAGATGCTGGAATGGCATTAAGAATAAATAAGTAAATGCATAAAAACAATACAGTAGGAACAACATCTAAAACCTATGCTATGCATAAACTTATACATGGCTTTCTATTCTTGGAGGTTCATAGACTATCAAGTTGAACTGAACATTAAGGTTTTCAATGAATTAGTCAGTTAAATCTCTATAACACAATTACGACTTAGATAAGACTAAGTCTATTAAGGGTATACATAAGTGGTACTCCTTTCATCAATTCTTTATATGTTTCCATGGTAGCTATGTCAGGACCAGTAAAAGCACACATACTGTAATTGAGTACACTTGCAGAAAAATCAATCGGGCGCTGTTTGAAGTCAGAAACCCGGAGTTGTATCCTCGTTCCCTCGTTAGAAGTACTTTCATCCCCGCTTCCATTTCATAGTTATTATTACTCTCGCACTTTGACACGGGTGTGAAAAAAGCCCCTGTCCATTATTGACTTGCAAGTGATTGGTATTCCGTGCCAAGAATGTGTTTAATCTGCAGCAAAAAAGCTGCAGGCTGGATATAACACATTGGCCACATGACAGATCCTTGACACTTTATAACTTACTGATGCACTAATAATTTACATTTATAATCATCTAATTCGTTAAAAAAACAACTATATATGACCATTCTTAATTAAAAATTTTATTCCTTAACTTTGATGGTCTCCCCACATTCTGTTGAATATTCATGCACCTACATGTTAACTAATTATTATTGTGTTAGCAGACTGTCTGCTAATATCAGCTAAAACTTTATTGTAAGCAAGTACATGTCAACTTGCTTTACTAACCCTATCCCCTAACAGTCTACTAATACTCAACTAATACTCTAATAGATGTTTGTTGACATTGTAGATGCAGTGTTACTTATTTTAGTTAACAGAGTGTGAAATGGGGGCCATAATTTTGAGAAAAACATTCCAGGATTTTTCTCCATATAGTGGATTTCAGTGGACCTCAACAGTTTACAGTTTAAAGCCCTGCGTAGATTGTACACGTAGCCCAGGAGATGCATTGCGTTTAGACGTACATAAACAAATCAAATAAAATATACTTTGCAAGATTTCGTTTGACCATGCGTGTACGTTCACGTACACGTAAAAAAAACATACATGCGCCTGCAGGAGAATGCAGTATGTAGCCAAGGAGATACATTGCATTTTGTTGTACACGTAGGGGTTCGCGTACACAATAAAAACGACCATACTTGAGGCTTGGGTTGCCAAAGCATCTACCAAATGTAAATGCAATTGTGCAAATACATAATTTACAACTTAAGACAGTGTCCTTGTTTATATTCTATGGATTGAAATACACTATGCGAAGTTCATACTAGCATTGGTTCAAAAAAGGACAAACCCAACTGAATGGGTTGTAATTTAACCTATGCTGGGTTATTTCAAACCAAAAATGCTGTGTTGTTTCAACCTATTGTTGGTCAAATATAAACATTTTGTGGGTTAAGTTAATCAAACAGCTGGGTTTGTCAAAAATATTCTCACATTTTTTATAATATACAGTATATTCTTGAAGACCATGAAAATAATACACTGTTCACATTTATAGCAGGGGTCCTCCAGTTGCTAGGCAGTGATTGACATGAACATAATTTTTCCCCTCAGTTTTTGGCAATAACTTGAAACAATGCATCCCATAATCAAGGACATATGGCTTCAAAAGCAGTCCATTGAAAGGAGCTTCATTCCATTGAATCACAATGATTAGAAAACTCTATGGCCAAATTAAAATTAAGTTCCCCTCCGCAGTACGTGACACTTTTCCCAATGGATCAAAATGACAGGAATGTGGGGGAATTTGTGGATCCCCTGGATCCAGGACCCAGCTGTCTTCGGCAATGGTTCATGCATGCCGTCGGCCATCAAGTGGTTCAGACGTGGCGGCAGCCATCTTGTGTAGTGGCTCAGACGTGGCAGCGGTCATCTTGTGAAGTGGCTCAGAAGTGGCGATGGCCATCTTGTGAAGTGGGCAAGTTTGGCCAGAATGCTGGGGCACACCCCTACTCTTTTTCGAATGACATCCTGGGATTTTTAATGACCACAGAGAGTCAGGACCTTGATTTAATGTCTCATCCAAAGGATGGTGCTTTTTGACAGTATAGTGTCCCCTTCACTATACTGGGGTGTTAGGACCCACACAGACCACAGGGCGAGCACCCCCTGCTGGTCTCTCTATCACCTCTACCTATATTTCTCTAACCATCTATCTGTTCATTCATCCATCCATCCATCCATCTTTATTTCTATCCATCTTTCTGTCTGTCTATATGTTTGTCTATCATCCATCCAAGTCAACTGGTGAAATAATGAGGTGAAAAAATATTTATGCATATACTGTATAGTAAGCAACACATAAACAAATGTATTTAGTTATATTATTGATAAACTGTATGAAGAACATGTAATCCACATTGGTTAGCCCAAGGTTTAAACAAAGTGACAATAAAATTGTCTCCAAGCATCAGTTGAGTTCAATCCCATGTTCCCTAGGGAAATTACTTGAGATTGATCTCGCATATATAATCTAGTTAACACCAAATATTTTGAGGGGTTAATAATACTTTTTTTCATCGTTGTCTACAAAGAGTGCATAACATAAAAAAATTAATTTCCACAAATGCGTTTGCAGTGTCTCATTAAGGTGGCAGCTAAATATGACCTTGGGGTGGTTGCATGAGTTTCCTCTCTGACTTCATAGGATCTGTCTTAACATTTGTTTTATATTTACATTCAAATTATCCACCAAGCCTTTCTTACTTAAGTGCATGAGTCATGTTAAATATCAAGCACTGGGGCAGATAGCTAAAAGTGAACCGTGTTTTTAGGTCTTAAACAACAAAGAAACCCCCTACATATTGCATATTACCTCAAAGGGACAGAGTGGTAACTCAATATCTGTACACAAATGGTACATATTAGGACCTTTTTATAGGGTACTGTCCCAGTGAAAGCTTGGACCATTTTGACCATTTCTTCCTGACACATTGTGATGCACTGTTGTATTTTTATTCACCGAACACAGAGTTAACAGAATAAAACCTGTAAATAATTTAATTAGATTTGTACAATAATTTATCATGTGTGAATAACAATCTATAGTTACACGCTTCCCAGATTCCCAGAATGTGAACAAGATTTTTAAGTCACTCATTGATCTATACATCTCCTTAGGCTCAAGATATCTATGAAACCAATTTATCAGCGGCCCTACTGTTTGACATGCTTTAAGCCTCGCTGACAGAAAATCAATGAGCTTAATTAGTGTTATCCTCAATTTCTTACAGACTTGATAACTGAAATTATAACCACTTCCATGATTAATATATCAGAAAGTAATAGTAAGTAAACCAGCGGCAAGTGAAACCTTAGTGAAACTCTTATTGCTACAGAAACGTTTTTCCTTTTTCTACAACAGAAATGGTTTTAATGGTTTTAAGATCAATTCAGTTTTTTTCAACACTGACTATGCAATCGTGAACAAATCTTAATAAATTATGCCAAAATTCACGCCCATACCAACGTGACTTGAGTAAAAAAACTGATTGTGGCTACAAATCATTTGCATTGCTTCTAAGCCGGCGTGATAATTCCCCTTTTAAATTGCTGTTTATGAAGTGCACAAAACTCCCACATCCACAGTAGAAATAAACGCAACCTAGAAGATTATTACACCGGAGTCGGGACGTAAATATGCAGCAGGCAGGCAGTAGGATCTGGGTAGCGCTTCATTATCTATTTGTCTAGCCTACACACAGCCCGTTGCACGGTCATAAAATATTGCAATTGCCGTCTTATTTTTGACTATCAATCAAGGGAAGCTACGGTTTGCCCACTAATGGACTACTCTGACTGATTTCTCTCTGTGCTCTTGTGTGGGAATGGGAGCATTACGAGTCACGGTAAATTAAATTACGGCAAGCAAAACTTCTCTCTCTTCTCTATTGGGGGAAAGTGACAGTGCGGTACCGGAAGTGATGGGGGAGGGTGAACACCAATGATTTCGAGATATTATAAATTCATAATATTGTGTGGCCAGACCTCTTGGAATGTGCAGGGGTGGGCGATGGAGCGATCCATAAGTCACAGGATTGTCAGGGAGGCAGATGGTAATGCATACAGTTGGGAGGTGAGGAGATACAGGCAGGGGGAGGTATGCTGCGGTTTGCCGTCAGATAAGGACAGAAGCCTCCCTAATTCCATCCGCAAGCCTAATGTGTTTTTAATGCAGCCTGTGACTTATGTTGCTGTCAGACCACGCTGATGCAAAGGGATTTGGAGACAGTAGTGGGCAGCGATCGAAGAATTCGAAAGGTGGCAAAGATTAATCGACTAAAGGAAGTAAGTGCAACTCGATCAAATGCGCATTGATGAGGAAAAAGCACAGAGGGGGCAAAACCTATGGAATCGAGATGCTAAAGTTGTCTCAGCAGTTTGCTAAATGGGGCCATTGTTCAACTGGGAACTGACATTACAGTACAATACTGATTGACCCAAAGCTTGATAGTGACAGTGGTAAAGTTCACAAAAGAGATGTTGGTTCACAGCATTGCCAATGTGAATGCATGTTGCTTCAAATATGCATTTTTGAAAAAAACAAAACAGCTTCTCATAAGAAAGAAAAATTACAAATGAGATATTTTTTATATTATTTTTATATTTAATATCTAATACATTTATTTCTCCTGGACATAATCTCTAAGCATTAAAAATTACACTTGATTATCTGAAGGGTCTGGACTTTAGATGACAATTGGTTATATGTGCCTGCCTGTAAAATCCAGACATAATCTAATGATGAGATTAGGGTAGAGCCCTGCATTTTCATCCCAAGCCCGACGGGGCTCGACCTGTTTACGCACTTCGGGTCGGGTTTCAGGCCAATTTTAACGTCACAGCAGATACGCAGGCCGGACCTCAGGCTTATTTAGGCTTCTCCATCTTTTTATATTTTTCAATTTAATTAAAAGAACCTTTTGATAGACATTGATGACTGCAAAACAAACATAGGAAGACGTTTAACCTATCGCATGAGTCCGTGAACACTTGAGTACATCGTAAATGCATATAGATGAATCAGAGTGTTATAATGCACAGGCTGGCAAGATTCTAGATTGTGCCCACACGGGTGAACCCTTCAGTGCACCGTGAATGCATATAGATAAATCAGTGCACAGAACGCGTGGTGAATGTGTACAGATATGATTGATGAACGTAACGGTGGGTACCCAACGCACCGTGAACGTACACAGATGAACAACAATGTATGTCTCACAAAGGATAACACAGCCGTGTATACAGGTGAGCTTTTCCAAGCGCATCTTTAGTGTATACCGAAATCTTATAGCGTGCATATGTGAGCTTCTCTAAGCGCACGGTGGATGCATATACTGTAACTAAAAACCATATCTTGCATACAGGTGAGCTTACGGGCGCACCTTTAATGCAACAAACCCCAGTAGTGCGCGAGGCAGGGATGGGCATAAATACATGGAAATGTATTTCAAATACAAATACAAAATACTGTGTCGAAAAATTTATTTAAATACAAATACAAAATACTGTGAGGAAAAATGTATTTAAATACAAATACAGTATTTTGTATTTTGAAAATACACAAAATACATGTGAAATTGGTGATTAAGTGCAAGTATCCCTATTAGGCTGAAATCTGGGTCTATTTCTGAATGCCAAAAAGCATTTAGATGTGTGCAACTGCTTAGAAACTTTCATTTTGTTTTACGTACATCTTGCTTTCCCCTGCCCTGTAGGAAATAAAAACTAGAAAAAAACTTTGTAAAACTTTACTTGAAGGGGTGTGCATAAGACTGACATGACACCTTCAAAATCATAACATGACATGAACAGGAAGAAGATTTAATGCACATTAATGACAACTGCCATTAAGTGTTATTTACTCAATTATGTAATTTTTAATGCAAAGATGACATTGTTTGAGATATCTTTGTTATGACAACTTGACACATAAACCAATACAACACAACTTGTTATAAATTATACAGTAAACAATAATTATCAAACTTAAGAAACTACCTAACTTTGTGGGTTAACATTACATTAAACTGTGATTTAAATGTCATTAAGTGTTAATACTATGTCAAATATTATTAATACTCGTTCAATTAAACATTATGAACTGAACAATATTCATGATGCTGTTATAAAACTATTTAACAGAGTATTAACATTTAATGACATTTTAATGACTAATTCAATTTGTATAACTGGTAAAAAGTGGTCAGTTATGTTGTCTTGGTAAATGTCGGGTTGTCGTAACAGGGACATCTCGAGCAATGTCATCTTTGCAATAAAAATGACATAATTGAACAAATGACACTTAATGACAGGTGTCATAAACGTCCATAAAATCTCCTTCATGTTCATGACACGTGTCATGTCAGCCTTGTGAACACCCATTCAAGTAAAGTGATGTTTTATAAAAACATCATAAAAACTTTTTCATGTGTCGTCGACCCACAACCTAAACAGTTTATATGTGAAAAAAATCCACGTATTTACTTCTCACGAGACGAGTGTTTGACAAATTATTCTACTATAACTACTTTCTCTCATCGCTGCTTTTTGATGGTTTTGAAAACAATTACTCACGAGTTGCCCTCTGTCATTTCACAGAATTATACAACGGAGAGCACGTCAAGCATAAAAGTCTTGTAGGTTTACTGAGGAGGCCGCAGGTTCAGGCCATAGAGTAGAGCCATGCGAATTGCAAAAGTGTCAACAAGGCTTCAACTGCACAAAGCTAAAAAGAAATCAGCAACTGTGTGCTGATTCCACCACTTTCCGCGTCACATGTGAAAGCGCCTTTAAAGAAAAACACCACAGTTTTTCAATTTTACTATGTTCTTACCTCAACTTAGATCAGTGTCGGCGCCAGAGAATACAGAATGAGGGGGCCTCCTATTTTACTGGTGGGGCACCTGGTTCATCTTATTATTTTATTATTATTATTACTACATGGCACTGTAAAATGCTTGGTACTGATTGGCCACTGGCCAGTCGCAACATTCAAAGGTATTTTATTCCTTGAACAACCGCCTGAAACACAGCCTCACCCGGGTACTGCGAGTGCGAGCGAGTCACGTTAACAGGGACAGTTTAATACCAACGAATTAATACAGAATAAATATGCATAATTAATAACGTATATGAGATTGTATTTACAATGATTAAACCGAATGTTCCTCTTTTGACTTTTAACTTGTTTTAACGTTTTGCCAGAAGGTTTGCATTTCTTAAAAATAAGCTAATAAAAGACATCAAATCAAAATGTTATGTCTATATATTTACTCATATAGCAACTAGCCATGAAATTAGCAGGATTGATACAGCCAGCCAAGTTGTTGTCGCAAATAAATCCCTCACTATAGTAAAACCATAACTTATAATGACGTTAAAGTGCAAGACTGGATAACTCACGCAAATCATAAAGACCAGTACACAACCAAATAACAGCAAAAGAAAACAATGTTACTGACATATCTAACACCAGAATTAATGCGTTTTACCTTCAGAAGAGCTGCAGGCGACGAGAGGACTTTTTAAAACTTTTTAAGAAGGTCCTTTTATTTGTCGTGAAATTTCTTCGTCTTGCTCAAATGCCAAGACTTACAAGTATACATTATTTAGACAGAAAATGAGTTGGCGATTGAGCCCCCGAATGTGACAGTAACTTTCAGTGCAGACAAAACACTGGGGATACCTTTAAGAATTTGTGTTGTTCAAATGTAGTGGCTGCGTGTATGTAACTGGCTGACTATGTTAGCATTTCTTACCTTTTAATCATCCGCCTCGGCTATCGTGACGGTAGTTGTAACAGTTCACTCGGGTTTGTTTACACGCAGTGATGAGCAGACAATGTGGTTCCGAAGCACATTTTTTTTTTATTTCCAACGAAACAGTCTCCATCGCTTTCTTATCAGGTTTACATCATCTGAACACCCGGGTGGCAGGGCAAAACTTGCAAATAAACTTGAGATAAACATGAAAACAGCTCGTATTTCCTTCTGTGTATCACTATTAACAACGCACATGCGAACACAGCGCTCCTCGACTACATTACCTAGAGTTCAGCACGGTCTGCACTACAAGCCCCACATTCTTAAACATTGTGGGTTAGTATTTTAATTATTATTTTTTATTAATTATACTCCGAATTTTATTCAGTATTCATTGTATAACCAAATGTATTTGCAGCACATTTTTTTAATTATTAAGTTCATTGTTATTTTGAGAAGTAAGGGGGCACAGTGACTCAAGTGGCCGGGCCATGCCCCCTAGGGCCCGCTCGTGGCGCCGACACTGACTTAGATGAATGAATACATGCCTATCTTTTTTCAATATGTGCACTTCATCTTTGCACAGCGTGTCATGAATTTGTTAGCATTTAGGCTAGTCCCATTTATTCCTTAGGATCTAAACAGGGAAGAATTTAGAAGCCATCAACACTTTCATGTTTTCCCCATTCAAAGACTTGAGTAGTTACACAAGTAAGTATGGTGGCACAAAATAAAACGTGATTTTTAAGAGGATAAAAATGAGAACTATATTGTATGGCGGAAAAAACTTCAACCTCTGGCGTAGTAACATCATCACTCCTGTGAAAATGTTACTGCGCGCCGAGGTCGAAATGCTGCAAACTAAGTGCTCTTCCTCTATGCATTGAAAATAGATAGTTATGTATTAATTTGTCTAAGTTGAGGTAAGAACATAGTAAAATATTAAAAAATGGTGGTTTTCCTTTAAGTCAAAAGTGTAGGCCTAATTGTCAGCGTTCCACACTCTGTCTCAGTCGTGCAACGTGCAAGTGTGAATTTGAATTTCCTTTCGCGACAGTTATAATAACACAAATCACATCACACCCAATAATTCAATCACTTGCTTTTTTCCCACTCCAACATTTCAATTATTGCCCACTAAAAGCTGCACAGATAAAGCTATTTGCTTACCTGAACTCTGGTCTGAACTAGGTGAGGCATGAAAACAGCACCCTGACTGGTTGACTGGCTCAAAGTATTTTGAGTATTTTAAAAATACAAAAATACTCATCTTAAATGTATTTAAATACAAATTACATTTAATTTTTTTCAAAGGCTTTAAAATACAAAATACAAAATACTATTTTGTATTTCAAATACGTATTTTAAATACATGTATTTGAAATACTGCCCATCCCGATGTCGAAGCTGTAAAATTGACAACGTGGACGGCGGGGACCAGCCGGCCGTGCCACAAATGTCAAATGATATGGACTTACTGATAAGCTGTAGTACATGAAGTAGCTGTGCATAATATCTGGGTGTGATGGCTACAGCATCACACAGGACAATTTTAAACAACTCGTTTTATTTTCGGACCAGGAATACTCTTAAATCTAAAAAGAAAAAAAACGAAACGAATGGTTTACAAGTGTAATATGCATTTGTAAAGTAGCAAATGCACACATTTAGCAATCACATAGAAATGAATGCACTTGTAATATGAAGTGGACGCGGGTCCGGATCCGGACCGGAGGCCGGACTTTGAGAAAATCTGCTCTACAGAGTATATTTTCCTGCTGCTTGTTTGACGGCTTAAATCCAAATAATAGATGTTGCATCAGTCTTTTTCACGAGCTCCTCTGTTTCGCTGACGCTTTCATCCATGTTTATTCGGCTGCAGCTCCTGGCTCTAAAGTTCGCAGGTAGATTGCGTCATCAACACGCATTATCGCGATAGTGCAATAGATTAAAAATCTCTATCAAATGCCAATTTTGTATCGTTTATATTGCATATCATTTATATTGCCCATACCTAGCACTTCATCCCGAGCCCGACGGGGCCCGACCTGTTTACGCCCTTCGGGTCGAGTTTCAGGCCAATTTTAACGTCACAGCAGATACGCAGGCCGGACCTCAGGCTTATTTAGGCTTCTCCATCTTTTTATATTTTTCAATTTAATTAAAAGAACCTTTTGACAGACATTGATGATTGCAAAACAAACATAGGAAGACGTTTAACCTATTGCATGAGTCCGCTACGCACAGCCAGCCACACATTTACAATGCAGCTGTTGCGTATTTAACAGCAGGACCTTCAGTGCACCAGGAAAAATTATAAATGGAGTACTAGATTAAAACGCTTAGGTTACTCACGTAACCCCCGTTCCCTGAAATAACGGGAACGAGCATTGCGTCAGCGATTGAAGCCTATTGGTAAACATCTGTAAAAAATACAGACCAATGACGTTTGTTAGTGAGTGATCTGTGACGCAGATGAACAGCTGATGGTCTGATGTACGTCAGACGTATATGTCATACAGGACCTTGGACAGTTCCAGAGCGCTATGCCTCGGGCACTGTCCGCATCTGAGAAATGACAGGCTTATGAATAAAGTGAATGGTCGGTCGTAAAAGCGTGGTTCGCTGTTATCACCGCCACATAGATATAGCAAAGGGGGAGAGAGCCACCGTGCACGAGCCTCTGTAGTGAGGAGAGAAAAGTGTTCCACGCCACAATTCGCGGGGGGTTTAGACTTTTCTCTGTCACTAGACAGAATAGATCAGACTTTGCATAAGGACGCCTCGCGAAAGGGGTCCTAGCAGCTCGTCTCAACGTGTCATAAGGCACGTAATGTAGGTCGTGTCCCACGGATGCAATCTCCACACGCCCATCGTAATGGGTTAATATGTCTGCATCTTGGTGGTTTAAGCACGAGATGCGCATCACTCTGATTGAACATAGCTTATAAAGTGATACAATGAGTTTATAAAGGAGATGACTCGTCAGCTTGTACAGGGGCGAGATCTCAGTCTGGCTCGGTGAATAATGAAACCACCGTAGTTTGCTCGACCGCATTATCACAATAACACAGTCGAGAGTGCTGCAGTGCTAAAATCATCCCCTTAATGGACCGTATGTAAAGTACAAGGTGATTGATATGAGACAAACGGGCGTTCCACGCGCCGAAGGCTGATTGCCGTCGTAAGGCGTGTTCAACCCACAGCAGATGCTGGGCGAGCTCGTAATGATAGCACTTCATGCAGCCGTGTGTAACTTAAGTATAAGCTTCCCGGCCGTCAGCTCGGAGCGGGACCTTGCTTTGTCAAACTGAAGTGGTCTTATGAACAGAATGCCACAATATTCAGCTTTCTGGGGCTCATTAGAGGGGTACGTGAGCCTGTCTTAAACGAGATGCCGCGCGTCTGACTGTGAGAACGTTTTGGTGTTGAGCTCGCTTTCTGAGCGTCATAAACGAAACTTATTGTGGCGGGTAGCAAGCTCACTTGAGGTTGATATTACCCTAAATATCTCCGAGTATTGGATCGGAGCGGAGGTGTGAGCGTCTTCGGATTCACTGATATAAACCAGCTATATGGCCGAAAAACGCCATAAACCGCTTGGCTGTAAGCCTTTGAGTAGCCGTCTGAAGAGGGGGCGCGATTCAAACGCTTGGAGCCATGAAAGTCTGAGGCTGCCGTCTCTCTAGGAAGAGAAAATAACAGCCGTAAGACCGTGCTCGGCTGCGAGCGAATTTCAGCGAGAAGCGCCAAGACCAGGTTTTTGGCAAGCGTCAATACAATTGTGGATGGCGGACCGTGTGTGCGTATTATTGACTGCTTGTCGGTAAGGCAGAAAGGTGTAAGAGACACCGTACAGCCGTGGGGTGTCAATGCACAGTATATGGCCAAACCGGGGTTTTTTCGGCGAGCGTCAATACAATTATGGACGGCGGGCCGTGTGTGCGTATTACTGACTGCTTGTCGGTAAGGCAAAAAGTGTTTAGAGACACTGTACAGCCATGGGTTGTCAATACACAGTATAGTAAGCACGGAAATTGCTCTTAGAGGAATTCAATACCCTTCGCCACTATAGTGAGGTCACATAACCGACAGTATTACACAGTAGTGATGCGCAGGTCATCTCGTAAACCGCGCGCCCCGCGGGTAACCCGCGGGTCGGGTTGGGGCGGGTAAAGAAATTGTAACTTTAATGCGGGGCGGGTTGGGGCGGGTCATTAAAAACAAAATTAAAAAACTGATATGTTGCGTCTAATTCCCTGTAGCATATATATTAAATATTTGGGAATATATATTTTTACATTTAATTACGTTCTTTGATAAGGTTAAATTACGTAGGCCTATGTGGCAACGTAACTTCCGGAACGTAACTTGCGCAACGTAACTTGATATCCCCAAACCTTTGACGTCACGGAAGCGCCAAGTAGCTCCCGCTGGCTGCCAGCCACAACAACAAAACAAACGGAGAATTAAAAGATGAAAGACGATCTGCAGGAGAAATTAAGGTAGGGAATTTGTGAATAGATAATACAAATGCTGCTTTTTTGTGTGGTGATCTACTTTTAAAATGATAAAGCCGACAAGTTCTACATGTTAAAAACACTTTAAATGCGTGGACTTTACTGCATATATATCTACATTGGATTTAGGGATGTCACCATTACTCAGTTTTCTTGAGGAATTAAAAAAAAATCCTGGAGCACATGTCGAGTACTGTTTAAAATAGCGGAGATTTAGTGAAACAAACTTGAAAGAAAATTACAATACTATCAGAAGCATATGTCAGCACAACGCTGCCTCTCTCTCTCTCCCTCGTTCGCTCGCTCTCGCGTGCTTCATCTCGTGCATGAAAGCAAGAATGCGATGCGATTGCATGCTTGTAAATTTCGGAAGTTTACACGACTGAGCTGCACATACACATATGAGAAGAAAGGCACAGCAACTCAAAAAGACTTAAGTGTTTCAGAATTACTCATAATGCCAATTTTCCCGTGGAGGCATGGAGCAGCATGAGAATACACAGTTAACTTATGTGCTATCTACACCACACCGGCATTGCCTTTGCGATCGATGTATTGGACACCCCTGGTTTATCATTATCCTATCTCTATATTAATATGACCATGCTGGTTTCTATGGCTCATTCGTGTATGTTGTTACAAGTTTACAGGGCGATGTAATCTAATGGCTGTTTCCAAGCACTCTTAGGCTGAAATAAAGCCTCTTTTTATTTACATTACAAATGCCTAGAATGTCTATTTTAATGGTCGCGGGCGCGGGGCGGTGCGGGTTGTAAAAATAGATACAGTGTTGCAGTGCGGGTTGGGGCGGGCCAAATATTTCATAAAAGCGGGACCCGCGGGTTGGAAAAAACGCCGACCCGCGCATCACTATTACACAGTATGTTTTTTGGATAAACAGCACACAGAAAACATTTCAGGGCAGTCCAGCCGAGGCGCGATTTAACCCTTCCTCTCCCAGACAGTTTGTTCTCTGTCGACGCAGCTATGCTGCGAAGACCAGAACTCGGCCGTTCAGCCGTGCACAAGCCTCAGTAGTGACCGTGACCAGAGCGGCTCACAGAGCAGAGCAGTATGTCTGGGTGGTTTAATGTCAGACTGGACCCATCACAGAGAGGAAGTCTGCCGTGAGGCCCGCGGTTTTGCCGTTTATTAAAAGGGCAGAAAAACCGGGGTATATAAGAAATGTACCAATATTCAGCACACTGATATAGGACGGGACTGAATAAAGGGAGGTATTCACGCCTCAGCATGTCATAAACAAATTTGTTCTGCCTCTGATTCCGTCTAAGCCAGAGAGAAATGACCGGGCAGACGAATAGTGAGCTCTACCGAAGTGATACAGACTCAGGCCGGTTAAGCTCTTATAATAAGTGTTCATAGTGCTCCAATAGCGGCGTGTCCGCCTTATCGAGCAGACGAATGAGATTGCGCCGCTCCAAGAGGGGAGGGGCATGAAGCTCTGTATAAACGAATAGTGAGCTCTACCGGAGTGAGACAGACTCAGGCCGGATAAGCTCTTATAATAAGTGTTCTTAGTGCTCCAGGAGGGGAGGTGCATGAAGCTCTGTAATAGTTGAACACTAAACAGCTGCATTTAGAGGCAGCAAGCCGTAAGATCGCGTGCTAACTCTAAGAAGCCGTTAAGAGACCTCGCCACTGCAGGGAAAGGAGCATGGGACTCCGTGAGCGTAGAGCACGAGTGGCTGTGCTATGACAGGGAACAGGGGCAGACCCGCCCGTGTCTGCTTGTCCTATGCACCTATCTTAGTTCTACGGCTTCCCCGCTTGTTCATTTCAACAGAGAGGAACGGCAGAGGGGAGCATGCAACACAGATAGAACAGCCATACATCTTATGAACGGTATCACCCGATGCACTCCGGGGGTTTAATATGAATGTGCCAGAGATCTCGCCACTGACTGTGAGAGGAGCGAGGGACTCTGTGAGTGTAACGCATGAACGGTTGCGTCATGACAGAACACAGGGTGGGTAGCCCGTGTGTGCTTGTGTATGCATCCATCTAGTCTCATGGTTTGCCGTGTGTTCGTCCCAGCGAAAAAGGAACAGCATGGGGAGCACGAAACATGGATAGAGCAACCGAAGCATATGAGAGCGGTCCCGGCGTGGGAGGTGCCAGACCGTTGACGCGCTCAGAGGAAATTCATAGCAGAGAGGTTCACTCGAGCCGCTGTGCTGGACGCTATTACAACAGAGCCTGCTCTTTTAGCTTATAGCTTTATATTAAAAATATTGATCTTACCGGGTGGCCGCAGGGGAGACCTCATCAGGCATGTGTCCGCTGCACAGGGCTCGTACCACGGCAAGCGAAGGCTATCTTCGGTTCTCAGCCGGAAAGCGGCAGGGGAAGACGCTAGACCTGGATTCTGCTATCTTCGGTTCTCAGCCGGAATGGCAGGGGAAGACGCTAGGCCTGGTTTCCGCTGCAGGGCTTGTGTCGACGGCGAGGTAAGGCTTTTCTTCTTTGGAGCAGCGAGAGGTTCGCGCTGAAGAAGAAAATTAATGAGCTCATGACGCTTGACCCGCGCTTATATAAGGACGTGTGCATCCCGCGTGCGGGTTCAAATGTCATTGGTCTGTATTTTTTACAGACGTTTACCAATAGGCTTCAATCGCGGAGTAAACAGGAGTTTCCCCCATAGCGTCAGCAACTGACGCAATGCGAAGTGAACCGTATTGAAAGGGAACCTTGGATACTGTACATAATCTATGCAGACAGCATCCAAGACATAATCTATTAAAGACTTCTCCCTGTATTAATTTCGTGTAAGAAGGCTGTCTTTATTTCTTGTTTGTGTATGGATCGACTTTTTTTCTTAGTTTAACTGTTGGATGGATACATAAATAGCCATGTTCTGTGGTAAGTCCTTACATTAAAAAAATGTATATGCAAAAGCGAAGTTGTAAGATAAGGCAACATGCATGTTTATTCTGTTTCATGTTTATTTCGTTTCGTTTTGTAAAGCCCTTTTTATTTTTTTATTTCTGCACCTGTTGCAACTGCGAGCAGCAGAGAAACCTGCCTTCGCTTTTTAAAAATAGTGTGTGTTGATAATAAACGTTTAAACTAACATTGTGATATGCTGAAAATATTTATTTTATATAGTTGTTATTATAGGCAAGTGAAGTGTTGATTTGAGAGGCTCAATTCATCATACATGTTGTCAACTTGCTGTCGGCCGCTATCCACTTGTTTATCATAAAAACTTTAACAAACAAAAACTGCTCTAAAATGTAAATAAAAAAGAAATATAACTATTTTGCCATTTGAAACAAAACTGAACTGCTTTAATTGCTGCAAGAGTACAGCTGTACAAGCTGTGTAAGGAGTTATTTTTTGCTATTTCTGCGGATTTCTTTTGCAAAATCTATGCGGAATTTTGCAGAATGATTTAAAATGTTTTAATAAGATCTGAGAGAATGTGCGCTGTGAATATTACAAAACAATAAAATATTTTATAACTATATTATACATTTTATTAAAGGATTACCATGAATTAAACTGGACCAACACGAACCAACAGATAATGGATAATGTGCTGTCACGACCATAGAGTTTTATAGTTTTATTAGAAGCAAAAAATACTCCCAGTATCTTAATGCCATGTGTCAAAAGCAGTACAGAAACTAAAGCAGAAGTTACAAATTAAGTGGTAAAAACAAACCAGTGGTAAAATGTTTTTATCACATGCTATTGATGCAATGATCAGAAGTAAATGCATACAATTCACAATAATCAATTCAGACATAAAGTACTAGTAATTAATATAACTAGGATGCAAAATAGCATTTTCAGTGCAGACAATGAAATTACAGTTTTTTCTGAATTGCTAAAACACATTTTTTGAAACCATCACTCATTTTCTCAAAACCTTAAACACAAACCCAATTGTCAAACTAAATTCACAGAACCCCTAACTCTTCTAGCAAAATCAAACAATTGCTTCAAAACCATTTCACTTGTACTCAAAATCAAACTAAGCTTTCAAATCATACACACATAAGTCTATAATATAAAACACTACGAGCATCCATTAGACACTACCTTAAAAAATGGAAAACACAACATCCAGGAGATCTGGGGCCTGTTTCAGAAAGAAGGTTTAGTGAAAACTCTGAGTATGTTAACTCTGAAATGAGGGAAACTCTGGGTTTTCTGTTTCAAAAAGGGAGGTAGGTTAAACCTGAGACAGTGGGGTAAGTCAAGCCTGTTTCAGAAGGAGAGGTAACTTATACTCAGAGTCTGTTTCCGTGGTAACTTACTCTGTGAACCTAACCTGGTCGGGAGCAGGTTTTATCCTTTAAACTCTGAGTTTCTTGTGGTCTCCTCCCCTTTTTTTAAAGGAGTAGCGGTGTTTAATCTTGTTAGTTGCTTTAGTACATTAATTCATTGGCCACACTTTTATTATGTACACTGTTAAATATTTTTAGCAGTCTTTAAGTTTTAGCAGTCTAAATTTTAATTGCCAGTGCAAACCATTTTAACTTACTACTTTATATTTTTACACTAAACTTTCAACTAAAAAATTAAAACGGTAAATTGAAATGACTTGTAAAGCTAATATGATATACTTAGGTGCATAGATCGTCTTAGTGACTAAAATGTCAAGTACTTTTATAGAGAATCCTGTAGATGATGATGTTGCATTCATTTGTAGAAAGTTAGATTTATGTCGCGAGAGGATTTTGAGACCCCGAGTGGTTTTTTTGTCATGTACACTTACATTTATGTGAGCGAAATTATTATTTTTTGCAGTCATTTTAGATATATAAATATCCTTATATGAGTAATATCAGTCTTTGTGGTGCTCTTACATCTATACAGTTGCCTTGACATTTCTTACATTTCCACTCGTTATTATTGCTGGTGTAGTGGGTAGTGCTGTATGCAGTAGTTAGGGCAGATGTACTGTCGGCGATCGGAGTTCGAATCCCGGCTCGGCGAACTTTTGTTTTATTCATGACAAACATTTGTAAAGTTCATAGCCTTATATGACAAAGTATTATGCTTAATTTCATTTTTAGCTGAGCTGCTGTCATCTTTTTGTCCATGGGATTGCATCTGCATGTAAATGAATATAATAACGTACAGTCCTCAGTTTATTTACTTCCGATATTTTAACTGTGATGAAAAATTAAATGTACGCATTTACTAAAGTAGCAATTTACAAAAACAACTATTTTATTTAAAATATATGCTCGTAGTTGCTGTACACTTGCAGTAACACTTTCAGTTTTAGTAATAAAAATGATTAAGACCTGCTGTTGCCATGGTAAATCGTAATATCTGAGCTCCATTGATGATGGCTTTTCATTGTGGCTGTGCATGCGCTTAACTCAGAGTCAACCTACTCAGAGTCGATTGAACTAACTCAGATCCGCTGTTCTGTAACCGAAAACTCAGAGTTTACTATCTCAGAGTAAGTCAACTCAGAGTTCAAGTTTAAACTCAGAGTTGGTTGAACCTCCTTATTGAAACGGGCCCCTGCTTACAGAAAAATACATGTTTATTGTACATAACAACACACTTGACAAATGCTGTTAAAAATCTATATTACTGTCTGTAATCACATGTTTAGTTCAGTGAATATAGTGAATACTTTACTGTAAGTACTGCAAGTAATAGCAAGTGTTCAATATTACTGTACGCAGCACTTGTATTTTGTAAAAAGTCAGCAATCCAAATGCAAATTTTGCCAATTGCATCGTCTCTGGTGTCCTTTTCTTCCTCATACTCTTCATCTGCCTCTCAGATTGTTTCCAGTCCAAACAATAGGTAAAAATACCATTAGATAAAAGTGTGTAGAATTTTGAGTTGTTGTGTTTACTCAATGATAACTGTGTTGCAGTTGTGTTCAACTTTTGCCTGCCTGTGTTTAGCATTTATTAAACAAGTGCATTGCAGTGTGAAATGTGTGTTTTAGTGAGAAGTTTGTGTTTAGAGTTTTGCAAAAAGAGTGCATGATTTGACAAACGTGTTTAGGCCACTATGAATTTGGTTCAGAGATTGGGGTTTAGTGTTTTAGCAATTCAGAAAAACTGTAAAGGAGCGGTGAATCAAATACTCAATTTTAACTTGATAATTTGTTATATAAGAGGTCATCATACTTAAATGAACATCCTGCAAGTTTCAGAACTGAAAACGTCCGTGCTACTAAAAATATAACAGTTTTTGGCACCAAGCCAGTATTACAAGCCAGTGTGGAATTCAAAAAAATATGACGTCAAAGTAGAATTGAAGCACCTTCCCATAGCCAAATACAATGACCACTTTTTTAGCCCCTCCCACAGCTTCGCGTGACACACATGTGTCTCAACAATAAGTAAACATGTCTTTAAAGATTGCCAAATGTAACCAAAATGACTTTTAAAAATATTTTTCTGAGAGACTTTTTTTTGATGCGGTGATCTAAAGTAACCATGGAAACGCATTTTCGGTTGTGGAAGAACCGTCTATGGGAAGAACACAGACGCTGGATAACGGAGGCTCAACATTAGGAATGCGTGGATAAAGTTGCTTTTGAAGAAGTTCCAGCTCGCGTTTGTTTACTTTGTGTACACGGATTAATTTGTAAAGAAGTCGATGCTGGATTTGCAGAGAGACTGTGATTAAAAACACCACTAATATTGGATCTGACAAAAATGACACAGCAGTATACACAGTAAGTTTATTTAAGCTACTGCGTTTCACTATTGCTTTGTTAGAAGAGATCGCTTGATATGTCTGTTGTAACATCCGTGTGTAAACACGTATGTTTGACTGTTTTAATGTACTAAAAACATTAAACGATTAATAAAGGTACACTTAACAACACAACTGTAATTTAATGGTAGAAATATACAAAGTTAGTGATAAAGAAGGATTTATCAGCCGCAGTTTAGATTCTGATTCCCGCTTACTGTGTTGTATACGGTATTTTAGGCGAGTTGCGTTTGAAAGGTCAAACACCCAACAAAGCTTTTTTATCATATAACTGTGGTATGTAACGTTACGTGTATGCCAGAGCAACCTCACAAGCACAATAGAGATATGCAAAGTTATTGATAAGGATTTATCAGCCGCAGTTTAAATTCTGATGCACGCTTACTGTGTTGTATACGGTAATTTAGTCACGTCGAGTTTAAATTTTTGTTTATACTTTACTATACGTATGGTCATTTATGTGTATGGTCATCTTTAGCACCCAGAATCTTTTGTGGGTCAAACATATTTGTGTTCGGCTGCTATTTTTACACATTAATGTTTTTAAAACATGTCCCCACATGTAATGACGGGGAATGAAGCTGTCCAATCATAGCAGTGAGCGTTATGTCCAGGTCTTTAGTGCAGCCCGCCCCTTCAAACGAACCATTTTTCCAGACAGCCTTTAATCCATGTTACAAAATAGCCTATTACTTATTGCTTTTGATGTTTTTGAATGTAAAAACCATGCGAACATCATAAGTAGACATCAGACAACAGTATAAAACAATAAAATCGACAAATTCACCACCCATTTAATGCCATTGTGAAATTCCCCTTACAATGAAACGCAAACTTACTGTTTAAAATATTGGTTTTGCAGTATTGCGGTTTTACTAATACTGTACTATTACTATTATAATATTGCTAATATCTATTTTGCACTAGTGACATATTTTCTGTATATTTCATGAGCCTCTTTTTATATGAAAAAGAAATATGCAAAGTTATTGATAAGGATTTATCATACGAATGTCCTTTAATATTTGTATCCACTTTACAGTTGTGTTGCTTTAATGCAAAATTGTAAAATTACTGCAGACTAATTGCTATTTGAAGATTTGTGTGAAGGAGTGTCAAACAGGTGCTAGTGAGTTCATACTGATCTAGGTAGTTTCTAATAGTTAGGAATAGATGGTTTCTGTTAGGTTACCATAGCTAAAATGGAGTTTAGACTGCTTGAATGACATCCATGTTAACTGTTTTGCAAAAGGGTGGGGAAATGTGTCAATCCAATGAGAAAGAGTTAACACATTTGCAAGATGTGTCTTCTGCTCTGCTGAGATAGTGATGATGAAAACTGAGTGGATCCTAGTTTCTTTAACCAGGTCAAAGCAATCAAGAAAAACTGTATTGTTTTAGTTAACAAAAGTTAACATCGTATGTTTTCCCAGAATCAGCCAGCGAAGAACGTCTAGGTTATTTTCCGATTGGTTGCTGGCATTTTGCCGCTGCCTGCCGCTGAACTGCATCATAGCTCATTACCATAAGGTTGAGCTTTATTCAACTTTTTGATTGATGCCTTGGTCGCTCAAGATGCCCAAAATGTGATGCCGATGGATTTGACGCTCCTTGCAGTTGAGATAAGACAGCTTCCATGGTAAATGATTGACTTCCGGTAACTTTAGAAGCTCAAGTCTGCGGTGTTGTGTACGTAGAGTTACTGAAAAAACAAACTTTTCCCTCAGACATCACACACAAGCTTCAAACACACACACACACACACACACACACACACACACACATAAAACATTGTGCAATAAATTCAAAACAATATATACAAAACTGGTAAGTTGCTTGTGGTTCTCCCCCTCAAAAACCTTTTCACACATGGGCGGCGCTAGAGGTGGGCTAGCGGGGCTTGAGCCCCGGACCTATTCTGTAAAGCCCCGATTGTTATAATATGCGCGTCACTAATTTTAATCTGTTAAAATATTTTCTATTACAGCCAAACTGTAAATCTCTCATCAAGATCTGTCTATTTGCTCGTGTGATTATTTATGTAAATGGTTAAAAACGCGTTTTATAGACCTTTCTTTTCCCTTCCAAAGCGCGTGAGAGGTGGCGCGTCTTTCATTGCTACTGTACGCAACCATGTGCGCACTCTCCGTGACGGCGAGTAAACTGAATGCGTGATCGGATTTAATTTGCTCATATGCACCACACGTCAATCATATCATTGCCACCATGCAATCAGTTAATCTTGTCGGAACTTTGGAGTTTTCGTCTAGAGAAGATCTGTTACTCTGTCTGTGGGGTTACTCAGCTGTTACTTAAAGAGCTGCGCGAGGTTAGTTCAAGCCAAGTCACAGTTTATGGCAACACCTCATATACTGTAGAGATGGAGATGTAACACATTCTAAACTACGGATTAAAAAAAGAGTCATCAGTGCCCAGGTTAAGAAAAGAGGAAAGATGTTCTGTATGCTATGAAGGTCACTCATCTCAACATGAGAATTGTATGAAGTATATATCATTATGTTGCTCGCTGTGTCTGTGCTTAAAGCCCTTTTCACACAGACATTCCGTAAAATACACGGGAAAGGCATCCGGGATTTTTCCGGGATCCTTAGATTTTTTTATTCATTTACACTGCCATGATTAGCCGGCTTCTGATGGTCCCGGAAAGACACGTGACCTTTTGAAAGTCCCGCCCTCTCTTCTACGCAGCGTCTGAAGTTTGCATATTATATATTATTTCTCTCTCCAAGAACCACTTGCGTGCATTTTTGTTTATGATAAGATTATAAAGGAGCGCGTCACGCACCGTTCTAATGCTGGTGAATGATCTCAGCTTCAGAGTGGATATTTGACGAGTTCCCTGATCTCTGCTTTAATACAGTTTTCAGACATTTCTCATCGTGATTGTTTATATGCATTTAAAACCCGCATTTTGAGGAGCTGAACGATATATCTTGTTTTGATAACGCGCGGGTATGTTAGTTTATTATAGCTCAAATGAGCATGTGACGCGATATTCTTTTATGCTGCTGAATGATCTCCGTTTCAACGCAGTAAGTAACGAGCTAACTTACCTGATATCTGCTTCCGTCCAGTTTGCTGACATTTCTCGTCGTGAATGTTGTAAATCCCTTATTTCAAAGAGTTGAACCAACTTCATGTTGCCATGACACGTGCGTCATAGTTTATGCGTCTCATTTATAATTTCCTGATATCTGCATCAATATAGTTTGCAACATTTCTCGTGGTGAATGTTTATATGCATGTTATCTCTCGTTTTAAAGAGCTGAACCATAACTTTTGTTGTGATGACGCGCGCGTCCTCACTACGACACGCCCATTACGGCATTCTTTCGGCTTCTTGTTCACACAGAGGGTTATCCGTGTATGTGACTAGGTCCTCTTTCCGGCAACGATCCCAGAAGATTAACGGGAAGAGTTTGTGTTCACACAGACGCTTGTCTGGCAATTTTACGGGTATTTTCTGGGACCAAAGGTCTGTGTGAATGGGGTTTTTGTTACTCATAGAGCAGTAGCCTTACTAATTTTTATAGAGATTGAACATAACCAAGTCACGTCTGTAACTTAAAAAAAAAATCCTAAATAAATCAAAACAGAAACACTACCTGGTTACAGAAAATGTATAATCACTAATATATTCATACTCAGGAATTGAATGTGTTAGTTTAGGGCCAGGTGTTAATATAAAGTTATTTAATAAGATAAGGTTAAGAAAATGTTAATACTGTTAAATATACAGTGCAATATAAACAATGCTGTCTGTGGTAAATAATAGAAAAATATGTAATTTACAGAAATTTTGTGTATTTTATGTTAAATGAGATGTCAATCTTGGGTTTGAGTTTGAGATCCAGGAACATATCCTGGATGAAATATTTATTTATCCTGGATGAATTAAGAGATGAGTGTGAAAGGGGGGGGGGGGGATATTACATTAAAAAGAAATCCAACAAGAAAAATTAAGATGTTTAAAGAGAGAACAGTTGTGGATAAAATAAACGAACAATGAATAAGTTAAAAAGTAAAAAAAGGCCAATATGTAAAAAAAAACTGTTGTCCCCCTTTGACTTACATTAGTCAAAGTCATGAGAGCGTAATGTTAGGGTTACCAATATTTTTCTGCAGAAGTCATAAAATAACAAGAAGTGGAGTAAAAGATAACAGAATTTTCATTTTGAGGTGAACAACTTCTTTGATATCAGTGTAACGTGTTCTCAGTTTAACTCAGTGAAACACTGTTATTTTAATGAGCACTATTAAAAAGTTAATCTGGCAAAAATAATACCACTTAGAAAATGTTTATCATGTTTTAGCTATTAAAAGTGTATTTTTGACACATGCTTGGATGTCTTTGGGCTAAGCCCCGGATATCCACTGACCCTAGAACCGTCCCTGTTTTCACATGACCAAAAAAGACACAACCAATGTATGCATTGGCACATTTTTATTCATTCATGTGCTACACAGCATAACTGTAAAAAAATTTTAAAAAAATGATTCCGCCTCAACATCCTGTCTGGGTCAAGCCAGAGAATCTCGTTCACATCACAGGCTATATTGGCCCTAGCCAAACAGTGAGGGTCAGTAAAATCCTCTTCCATGATCCACCCCTGGCATTCATCTACTGATATGTCTATCTGTGTGGAAGGCAATTTTATGCATTTCTTTATTCCAGTAGCATAATCCAACAGTGTATGCACACTAAAGTTACTGTACAGAGCAGTCTTACTGTAAGTACACCTACCCGTGTTCCTCCCTGAAGGCTCTGAAGATGGAGGCAACAGTGAAGCAACTCAAATTAGGCTTTACTCGTTGCTCAGCCTCCCTCATAGTCATACCATGGACAAGGACATGGTCAACTAAAGTGGCTTGAATTTCATCTGAGACTGCTTGCCACCTTGCCCTTCGTCTCCATCCTCTTTCACCACGTCTTCCTTCTTCACCAAGTCTTCTTCCTCCTCCTTAACCATGTCCTCTTCCTCATCCTTTACCATGTCCTCCTCATCCTTTACCACGTCCTCCTCCTCCTTCACCATGTCCTCTACCACGTCCTCATCCTCCTTCACCATGTCCTCTTCCTCCTCCTTTATCACGTCCTCCTTCTTTCCCTCCTCCTCTTCTTCTCCCTCCTCCTTCTCCTTGACCTATGCCTTCATTTCTCTGTGGATCCATTGTTCCAATGCTCAGTGAACTGATTCAGGCCCTTGTATCTATCTATTGAAGGATCTGATTCATGTGTGTTCATTTTTGACTCTTAGTGTTTCCACCTTGGTAATTGTTTGCTAATTGAGCCTAAGCTGTGCTGACTTGAGTGAACAGTATTGAATGCTAGTACTTTCCATATGACCACATGGTGTAAGCACTGAGAAATGTAAGGATTTGTGTGTAGAGTTATGAAGTAACCATTCACCAAATCTGACTGATGTGCTAAAGCAGGGGAATAATGTTTATAGTTCAGCAAAATGGGTGTGCTTCTTGAAAAATGCCGTTATGGTTTTGAAATTTTAGTTCATAAGCTTGGTTATAGTGTTTTAGCAATCGAGAAAAACTGTAATGGATTCCGGTATTTCTGAATGGACAGAAGCCGGAATTAAGCAGATTGATTATTTGATGAAAATATAATAGATGCTGAGAGCATGCTGCAAAAATGTGGCATTTAGCAGCTTTTGCATCTGAGCTCCTCGATGGTTTTGAGTGAGAATCTGCTATCTGATATCATCTTCTCATAAAAATGCCCAGTATGGGTTTATATTACATCTTGAACTGAATATGGATACTCTACAATCTCAGTCCACCACAAAGAACAATTCAAATCAAATGTTTAAGAGAGATCCTATTTTGATGTTCCTTCTTATCACCTTGACCCAATAATACCCTGTGCTAATCATTGCGGTAGATGCAGGACAACGCTTGGTTTTAAAATGCATGTATTCCTCTCTCACAGCCTTGAGGGAACATCCTTCCTGAGAAGGCAAGTCCAATAAAACTACACAGGGAATAATGACATGCATTACTGCCGCTTGCATGCATGCGATAGATCAGCTCCTGAAGCTGATGGCAGTTATAGAAAGAATGGGAGGAAAACATTTCGACACTGCCCTGCATCTTCAGGCACACGTATAGCGGCACTTCAAAGGTGAAGGCTTAGCTGTTAGCTGCAGCTGGCCTCAGCCTTGAGACCGCTCATAAATTTATACTGCTCCAAAAGATGACTTCACACAAAGGTGTAGCCAAAGAAAGGTCACCCACTGGCTGCAGTCGCACGATAGGCAGATATGAATCTGATATGCAAGTGCTGTTGTATATACTGTATAAGCTACTCTGTGATATCTTTCTCTATATATACTAAGTGAACACACAGCAGAGAGTGACCATAGAATTCTATAGTAGGAATAAAAAAAATATGATGGAATTTAATGGGTACCGTCCACTGTGTACTTACCATCATTTATCAAAATACTTCCAAAATATTTTTTCCTACTATGGAAGTCTATGGTCACTCTATGCTGTATGTTTACCATCATTTCTCAAAATATCTTATTTTTTGTTCATCAGAAAAAAGAAATTCATACAGGTTTAGAACAACATTAGGATGAGTAAATAATGACAGAATTTTCATTTTAAAGTGAACTATCCCTTTAAAAAGCACCTATTTCTTTGCTAAAACATGTGTATTTTTTATTTATATTTTGTGTATTTTGTATGTGTTTGCATGGTTTATGGTTCAAAAACACATTATTTTCCACATACCGTACATTTTTGTAGCTCCATATATCCCTGCCTGCCTCAAACGCTCAGATTTGTTACAAAGTTCACCAATCTGAAAAGCGCTCTGTCCCTGATTGGCCAGCTTATCAGTACGTTGTAATTGGCCTGAATACCTCTGACATCAGCCGGAAATGTGATGCTCCTTACAATGTTTTAAAATTCGATTCCAATGCAATACTGACGTGCTGAATCTGATTGAGAAAATGCAGATGATACAGCTGATCGATCAACTTTACCAGCACGGCTTCAGCAGAACGTAAAAGATCGGTAAAGCGAGGATACTAAAATATTAAAACCATGTCTGCATTTGTGACAAACAACAAGTGGTGCTCTACATTGAACAAAAATCATGTTTGAATCATGGTTTAATCAGTAGTAAATTATTTAAATATGAAAACATATAGACTACTTACAGTACAGGCTGTATTTCAGAAGCGGGAGGAATTATGATAATGACCGTCGTGTCCACATCAACAGGCCCAGGAATTAAACTGTTGCCTACAATGTGTTTGTTGCCGTGTGTTTGTTGTAGTCCAAGAAATGAGATTTATAACTCGCGTTATTGTTTACTTTGGGATTTTCCATAGCGTTAACATACACACTTACACACAGGGCAGTGCACAGACCTTGAGGGGCATGTGCTGAAACTGAAAAAGGGCACCCCTTCCAAATCACATAATAATCGTCTTAAAAGCTTTATATTTATTCCCTATTAATGATTGAAAAAAATCACTATTAATGAATGAAAAATTACATTTTATGATATCTTGGCATTATACAGTGCAAACAAAGGATATCTGTCCTTGTAAGTTGGCTTTAATAATTTACCTCCTGGGTGGTTGTCTGTATTAGGCCTATTTGTAGTCATGTGTTTGTGAACCGCTCTTATTTAATTGTAGAATATATTAATTTAAATTTTTTGCTCTGCTTACATACATAGTTTAATAAAAATATGTTTGAAGAAAAAAAAGCTATTCTGTTTGGTTTTATAAGCTAATATTTATTATTTGGTTAACATGTTTATGTATCTCATTGAGAAGAGGGGAAAATAGGAGATTAAAGATCAAAATAGGAGATTATACTAGCCATACCATTAGCATATCCAACATGTATCTGCCTACATGGCAAAAACTAAGCTAATATTTATAATTTGGTTAACATGTTTATGTATGTCATTGAGAAGAGGGGAAAATAGGAGATTATACTAGCCATACCATTAGCATATCCAACATGTATCTGCCTACTTGGCAAAAACTGTGCTGAGGAGCAGGAACCTTGGTCTTTAGAAGGTGCAAATAACTGCATAACTGAAAAATATACTTAATACTAAATAGACTTAACTCTATGCAGTTGATTTCAGAATAAAAAGTTATGAACCAAATAATCATACAACTCCCTTGACTAATTCAAGGCATAAGATATACAATAAGTTATATCCAGATAGCATATTGTAATGAGTGGCAGGGCAATATATATTCTGTACATACTTGTATCCTTTACACGTTTCTCGTCTTATATCCAGTTTTCCTTAACTGGGCATCTAATGTCTAAGACCTTTCTAATCTGTAATGTTTTTGGTGTTAATGCAGGCTATCTCTCATCTCTGCAGTGTTTTAAACCCGCGCGGGTGCGTCTTCTCGCGGTTCCGAGTGAGATGTGTTGACTACCCGGGCTGCGTAGTTAAACGTCTTAAACGATTGAGACGAGTCATGCAAAAAAGCGGAAAAAACCGGACCCTGCATTCAGTATTGTTGTCACGGGTGCCCTTCACATGCGTGAACACTTGTTAAAAAAACTGCTCGCGCTGTGTCAAAAACTCCATTTGGTTGCAGTTTGGAGCTCTTGGTGCCCCCTGATTGCCCATTCGCCCAATCCCGTCTATGGATAATTCGGCTCTGCTCAAATTAATAAAACATGCGCCGTTATAGACATACTAGTGTTACTTTCGTAATGAGACAGCATTGTACTCAAACAACAAGATATTTATTTACCGTTGCAAGACGTAGCTGCTCTGACTGCTGTAGAACTTCAGCTCGCTGCACTCAGGGGGCGGAGTTAAGAGGTTTGACTGACAGTTTGAGCGGATCCAAAAATATTTTGTTTTTTTAATACCTTTTATTTGATAAATATACTTGTAAAACAGACAGACAGACGTAAATGGTTACCAATAGCTTTAATTGATATATATATATATATATAATATACAGTCTTGTTCAAAATAATAGCAGTACAATGTGACTAACCAGAATAATCAAGGTTTTTAGTATATTTTTTATTGCTACGTGGCAAACAAGTTACCAGTAGGTTCAGTAGATTCTCAGAAAACAAACAAGACCCAGCATTCATGATATGCACGCTCTTAAGGCTGTGCAATTGGGCAATTAGTTGAAAGGGGTGTGTTCAAAAAAATAGCAGTGTCTACCTTTGACTGTACAAACTCAAAATTATTTTGTACAAACATTTTTTTTCTGGGATTTAGCAATCCTGTGAATCACTAAACTAATATTTAGTTGTATGACCACAGTTTTTTTAAACTGCTTGACATCTGTGTGGCATGGAGTCAACCAACTTGTGGCACCTCTCAGCTGTTATTCCACTCCATGATTCTTTAACAACATTCCACAATTCATTCACATTTCTTGGTTTTGCTTCAGATACAGCATTTTTGATATCACCCCACAAGTTCTCAATTGGATTAAGGTCTGGAGATTGGGCTGGCCACTCCATAACATTAATTTTGTTGGTTTGGAACCAAGACTTTGCCCGTTTACTAGTGTGTTTTGGGTCATTATCTTGTTGAAACAACCATTTCAAGGGCATGTCCTCTTCAGCATAGGGCAACATGACCTCTTCAAGTATTTTAACATATGCAAACTGATCCATGATCCCTGGTATGCGATAAATAGACCCAACACCATAGTAGGAGAAACATGCCCATATCATGATGCTTGCACCTCCATGCTTCACTGTCTTCACTGTGTACTGTGGCTTGAATTCAGAGTTTGGGGTCGTCTCACAAACTGCCTGTGGCCCTTGGACCCAAAAAGAACAATTTTACTCTCATCAGTCCACAAAATGTTCCACCATTTCTCTTTAGTCCAGTTGATGTGTTCTTTGGCCAATTGTAACCTCTTCTGCACATTCCTTTTTTTTTAACAGAGGGACTTTGCGGGGGATTCTTGAAAATAGATTAGCTTCACACAGACGTCTTCGAACTGTCACAGTACTTACAGGTAACTCCAGACTGTCTTTGATCATCCTGGAGGTGATCATTGGCTGAGCCTTTGCCATTCTGGTTATTCTTCTATCCATTTTGATGGTTGTCTTCCGTTTTCTTCCACGTCTCTCTGGTTTTGCTCTCCATTTTAAGGCATTGGAGATCATTTTAGCTGAACAGCCTATCATTTTTTGCACCTCTTTATAGGTTTTCCCCTCTCCAATCAACTTTTTAATCAAAGTACGCTGTTCTTCTGAACAATGTCTTGAACGACCCATTTTCCTCAGCTTTCAAATGCATGTTCAACAAGTGTTGGCTTCATCCTTAAATAGGGGCCACCTGATTCACACCTGTTTCTTCACAAAATTGATGACCTCAGTGATTGAATGCCACACTGCTATTTTTTTGAACACACCCCTTTCAACTAATTCAACTAATTGTCCAATTGCACAGCCTCAAGAGCGTGCACACCACGAATGCCGGGTCTCATTTGTTTTCTGAGAATCTACTGAACCTACTGGTAACTTGTTTGCCACGTAGCAATAAAAAAATATACTAAAAACCTTGATTATTCTGGTTAGTCATATTGTACTGCTATTATTTTGAACAATACTGTATATATATATATATATAACACCTCCAAAAAAGGGCACTTCGGAGTGTACAGTAAGGACAAAAAGGGCATGTGTTCTGCACAGGTTGAGCCCTATCTGTGCACGTGCCTGCTTACACACCAAAGAAAAAACGTTAATCGGATAATACTTGCTCTTTAAAACTTTCAAAAAGTACACCTTTGCACCTAAAGAGTTCATATTCATACCTCAGAAGAACATATTGGTACCAAATAAGTGAATATACCTCAAAGGCACATACTAACAAATATATACGCATCTGTACCTAAATGGGACCAATTTAAAGGGTACTGCCCCAGTGACAGCTTGGGACCATTTTTTGTAACGATATCAATTTCCCCTTTTTTTTATTTACGCAAATGAAGTCAACAAATTACCTCTAATCTTAAGGCCATCAGTGCCTGGCAATGGCTTCTTTAATGTTCCGGGGCAAAAAATCAGTCGTCTCATTGGGGAGGGAAATTATGCTCTGTTTCCAGGCTCCGTCAAAACTCAATCTCTCCTTCCCCCTGCTCTCCGACTGCTGGCTCATCTCTTCACTTATGGGGCATATGCTTCCTAAACCCATCCGAGCTGATGAGCCATGCGGAATAACCCAGTCCAGTCATTCATTTAAAAAGGAAATTACAAAAACCCATCCTCTATTGCCTAGTCACTGCTTTGCTTTTATAGAGCCATATTGTGCCTGGCATTTCCATAACTGGATTATTTGACTAAACAGTCACACCCACATCCCTGCTTTGATATTACATTTGATCTAATGTGATATTACAGTATATTAGATACAATAGTCATTGAGCTGCAGTGCATATGAGAGATGTTTAAACAGAATGACAGAATGTATGTACAGATTGTACTTTTAAAGGCCAAACTTTTGCCAATGCCTCACGAATATACTTAAATAGTAAACAGGCGCTCCTAAATGGACCATTTAGCGATACAAAATATCCTTACCCCAGAATTAAATGTCCTTACTAATATAGTGAAACAAACCTGTGTGTGTGTGTGTGTGTGTGTGTGTGTGTGTGTGTGTGTGTGTGTGTGTGTGTGTGTGTGTGTGTGTGTGTGTGTGTGTGTGTGTGTGTGTGTGTGTGTGAGCATGCGCGTGCGTGTGTGTGCCACTTGTGTGTTTGTTTGTGTTTGTGTGTGACAGCAAGCTGACAACAACAATAAACACATTTTTGTTTCTTGTCTCTGTGCTTTCATATCAGAGCATATTTGTGTTTTGATGTTTCTCTTTCTCTGTATTACTGTTTTTCCCCATTGACCTCCTGGGACAACACAGACAATTTCTGCCTCTTTAATTCAAACAGAAGAGCGTCCCCAGTTCAAACAGAGGATTGCTCGGGAGAAAATGTGTGCGTGATGATAAAGCTGATGTTGAAGTCCATACAGTGGCATAAATGTGATATGGCTATATGGCTAAATGGCTATATGGCTATATGTGATTTTGCACATATTGACTTTTATGAAAACATAATTTAAAACATGAACAGAGTTCAAAACTACATTAGGGACCATGATGAAAATAAACAGGTAAAAACTGGAAAAAAATTAATACATAAGACAGAAATTTCAATCAATTCACTTTAGATTCTCCCAAAAAGAATATAAACGTGAATGTGTCACCGCTACGGGTTAATAAAAAAAAATGCAGAATTTGTGTCAAATGAACATATATTTTAATGCTAGTTTAACTTAGATAATTAAAGTTAAACAATTTCAACTTAGTCATGTTATAAGTTATGTCAACTACTGAAACAACATTAAAATAGTATGTTCAATTGACCAAGTTGTTTTAACTTCATGCTGCATTTTTTTACAGTGCACTGTATGCACACTATGGGTTAATATGACCAATATGCCGTCAATCAAAACTACAACCATGAAGCAACACCTTGGCAACTACCCACAGCATTTTACAATAATGACTTTCTAAGAATATAAAACAACAATGTTTAAACAATAAGAGGGCAAACATAGGCGGGAATCCCGGGGGGGTCGGGGGGACTGGACCCCCCCTATCTGAGGGTTGTCCCCCCTAAAATTTCATTAAAATATGTGTATTGAAAATAATTTAATGATTTATAATACTTAAATAGTTGTGTAAGAAGTAAAACAATACAAATGCAAACGGAGCAACAACAAAAACGTTGTAAACATTTGGATTCCCCCCTCCCTTGCCTCACAGTGGTGTGGTCCACTGCCAGCGCCACACAGTCGGGTGGTTGAGGAGTGTATGGAGCCGACACGTTAATCAACTATATACCTACAAACCAACGTTTCCCACCACTTATCAGTTTATCCTCATATGTTTTAAAACTGGTCTGGACATATAAACATGAACATATTTCGTTTTATGAGAACAGAAGCAGATAAACGAACAAGAAAACATTTTTATGCAGAGGTGAGGCAGAGCTGAAAGTAACAAATTACATTTACTCACGTTGCTAAATTGGGTTTTGAGTAGTTTTTAAAATCTGTACTTTTACTTAAGTATGTTTTGTTTAAAGTATTGTAGGCTACTTCGCTACATTTTAAATCATATCCGTTATGTTATGTATTCAGTAATAATAATAATATGATGTTTAGCTGATCTAATGTGTTTGTTACATTAATGAGACAAATGAGCGCCGGTCACTTTAAGAGGTTAAAAACGGAAGTGACGTTGGGTGTTTTGACTTCAGTGATGTGAAGCAAGCTGACAACAACAATAAAGTTTAAGTTGAACTACAGTACGAGTCGTCTTTACAGACACAACATTTGGCGACAAGGATGGCTGAAGATTTACCCGTGTTGTCATTATCTCCCCCGAGCCCATTTTTGCCCCATCCTGGTGAGCCTACGATCCCATGGGAGCAATGGAAAACATCTTTTGAAACGTACCTGTTAGCAACGGGCCTCGATGCTGTCCCGACGAAGCGGAAAATGGCCATACTCCTTCATTGTCTCGGTGTCGAAGGAAAGAGTGTTTTTCGCACACTCGGAGATGCGGATGATTACGCCGCCGCGATCACACTGTTAGATCGACAATTCGAAAAAAAAAGTCTTCTGCTGAAATGGCTGCAGTTTCGACAACGCAGACAGCGCGCCGGTGAGTCGATTTCTCAATATGTCGCTGACTTAAGAGGACTGGCAAAACCGTGCTGTTTTGGTACTTTATCAGATGAGATGATACGAGATCAGTTAATTGAAAAAACAAACAATACACTTGTTCGGGAGCGGTTGTTACTGGAAGATGATGATCTCACTTTAGAGAGAGCTGTAATTCTGGCCTCACAAATTGAGTCTGCTGCCCAGTGCGCTGCTAAATTAAACACAACACATGAACCATGCGGGGACATGATACAAGAATGCACACAAGTCCATGGGGCGGAGGCTGATGTTGATCACTGTTCAAGCCTGCGGACATACAGTATGCACAACCCCGAGCTCAGCGAAGATGCGGTAATTGTGGTTCTGTTAGACATTCATCACGTGGTTTTGACTGTCCGGCAAGGGGACAAACATGTCGACGCTGCCAAAAGCTGAATCACTTTGCAAAATGGTGTCGGTCTGCTCCAGTCCAAGTTCCTATACAGCGAAACTCGCGTGCTAACGCCACAAGCCCTGCTATTATTCATTCAATCAACTCAAACTCAGCAGGTTTTCTACTTGTGCTATTAACATAGCGGACTCTTGTATTCCTCTGTTACTGGACACAGGGGCTAAAGTCTCCCTACTCAATATGGCCACTTATGAACGTCTCCTTTCACACTTGCACCTCCAACCGCCTTCTTTGAATTTGTTCGGATATGGAAGTTCTACAATTGAGGTTATTGGTCTCATACATGCACCTGTCCAGTATGGCAACAAGGCTCTGGTTAACTTCCCATTTCACATTACACGTCATGGCAGCAATATCCTTGGACTTGACCTTTTTATGAGTCTGGATTTTTCTCTACTGGACAATGAGGGAACTCAAATTCTGACAGTTAGTTGTCCCTGGCAGCAAGAATGGCCAACACTGTTTGAAGGCCTTGGGTGCTTAACAGCATTCACACACCAGCCTCTCTTGGATCCTATAGTAAAACCAGTCATTCAGCCATTTCGCCGCATTCCACTAGTGTGAGGACGTCACAGCAGAACTTCTCAAACTACAAGCAGAGGGCATTATCGAACCTGTCGACGCCTCCCCATGGGTGTCAAATTTGACTGTGGCTAAGAAAAAATCTGGTGGTTTGACAGTTTGCGTGGATTTAAGGGCCATTAACAAAGCAATTATTCATGACCGCTACCCTCTGCCCTCCATCGAAGAGTTGACCACACACTTTCACGGCTCAACAATCTTTTCCAAACTCGACCTCCGCCAAGGCTACCTCCAGGTTCCTCTCCACCCAGACAGCAGAAATCTCACAGCGTTTGTTACGCATACTGGAGTTTTCCGTTACACTAGGATGCCATTTGGACTTAGTTCGCTCCCTAGCTGTTTCCAAAAAATCATGTCCACTATTCTGGCTGGTGTCCCTGGCATTGCTATATACCTTGACGATGTCATTGTCCATGCCCCAAACGCAGTGATTCACAAACAGCGCTTAAGGGACACTTTTGCTGCACTCAGTCAACATAATCTGACACTTAATGTAGATAAATGTTTATTTGCAGTACAGGAAGTTGACTTTGTCGGCTTTCATGTTTCAGCTGAGGGCCTTTCACCATTACACTCCAATGTTGAGGCTATACATCAAGTGCCAGAGCCTTCGTCCGCAGCGCAAGTTGCATCATTTCTGGGGATGACAACATACTATATGCGGTTCCTACCTCAGTATTCCACTATCACGTACCCTTTCCGCCAACTGTTGAAAAAGGATGCATGTTGGACTTGGTCTACAGCCTGTTCTGACGCTGTGCGCACGCTCAAAGACCTGTTGATGAGCCCCCCTGTCCTAGCCCACTTTAGTCTTGACTGTCCCACACTAGTCACTTGTGATGCTTCAGCCACTGCTGCTGGCGCTGTTCTTTCACAACTTCAAAATGGCATTGAACGTCCCCTGGCTTTTGCCTCTCGTGCATTTAACCTGACAGAACAAAAGTACTCAGTTGGAGAGAGGGAGGCACTGGCATGTGTATGGGCCTGCGAGCGTTGGCATGTTTACCTTTATGGCCGAAAATTCACCCTTCGAACTGACCACCAAGCCATCAGCGCACTTATGTGTACTTCTGGGTCTGGCCACAAACCCCTGCGCATGTACAGCTGGACTGACCGTCTCCAGCAGTATGACTTTACAATACAGTACACGTCAGGCAGGGACAACGTAGTGGCCGATTTGCTGTCCCGCTCCCTATCATCACCTACTACCTCCTGTAATGCAACTGAGGACATGGACCTCATTCAACTGGTACATGCACCTCTTACAGCTTTTGTGTCTTTGGAGGAACTCACAGCAGAGTCTGCCACTGATCCCACGCTCGCGGACACTGTGCTGTTATCCCTGCTAAAGTCAGGGGCGAGTGCTGGCTATGGCGCATAAGGGCCATCTTGGCATAGTTAAACTGAAACAGCGCTGTAGGGATCTTGTATGGTGGCCAGGGTTGGACAAAGACATTGAACAGCTTGTTCGGGACTGTACTCCATGTCTTATAAGCGGAAAAACTGACTCACCACCGCCACCACCACTGGGGTCCCTGCCTTGGCCAACTAAACCTTGGGACCACATTCAGTTGGATATCTGTGGCGAACTCCATGATGTGCCCCATCATTTACATTTCCTTGTAGTCTGTTATGATCTTCACTCAAAGTGGCCAGAGGTTGCACCTGTGGGCACTGTCACCTCAGGTTCCATCATTGACTTCCTGGAGTTACTCTTTGCCCGTTGGGGTTTGCCTAGGACTTTGACAACAGACAATGGCCCTCAACTTGTGTCTGCTGAGTTCACTAGTTAGATTCAAAGAAAAGGAATCAAACACATCCGAACATCTTACTATCATCCGCAGTCGAATGGGGGGGTAGAAAGATTTAACCAGTCACTGAAGAATGGGTTGAGAGCCCACTTAGCGCAAGGTTGCTCTTTTAATGAGGCTTTGTCTCAGACTCTTTTGCATTACAGAGCAGCTCAACATGCCACCAGTGGTGGGTAGAGTACATAAAATCTGTACTGAAGTAAAAGCACAAGAACTTATACAAAAATTAACTCAAGTAAAAGTATCAATCTAATTATTTACCTGAGTAAGAGTAAAAAAGTATTAGATGAAAAGTCTACTCAAGTAGTTACTCGTTACTTCTGATCAGATAGAGAAGAAGCGTAAAAACTGAATTTTAGACTACTTGGAGGGCTTTTACAAACTTTTTACAGTCTTATTGTTCTCCTTATATACGTAAAACCTAAGTTAAAGTAAAGCAGCCTATCTCAGTCCTGCAATGGGTACGTTAACATCACATAAGTGTGTCATTTGAGTCTGACAATTAACTGTCTTTAATTTCATGTTCACAACGCAAACAGTGAACAAAAAAGAATGTGTGTGTCTGTTTGCTTTCATATGAATAGGTTATTTTCATTGCCATTAAAGTGCCATATCTGATCATAAACATAGGAGCTTGATAAAAATGATAATTTTAGAATTTTATATCTGTTTTTGCAAATCAACACTACATTTATTTATTATAATATATAATACATGTGTCTTTAAAAACATACTTTATTCTTTTATTTTGTATAAGTATGTACATTCATTAGGAGGGATTTAAACAAAATACAATACATTCCCGTCTTTATTATATTTTCTACACTTTAGGGAAGTGTCCGGATTTGTGTATAAGGGCCATTCTACCGAATTGGTGCAAATTGACACTTCAAAACTTCTTGAAAAAAGTGTGTTTTTTTCTGCAATCTTTGTAGTCATTAACATAGTAGAACATCTAAGGAACACTAATCTACTGATTGGACACTTTAGTTTCTTAGCATGTTTTTATACAGTTATCGAAATGTTTTCTCTCTCCCAGAATTTGTCACTACCGAAACACAACAACATTTGATATAAAAATTAGGTTTTTAATAGCCTATTCTGATTTTCTTTACATTAACCTTCTAAATATATTTTTTACATTTTTTTAAAGACAGTGTCATGGTTATATTGATTAGAAATATTATTTTAACAAAACTATAAGAGTGGTTCATCAAATTAAATGCATTTTGAAAGCAACATTTCTCTGTAATTGCCATGTATGCACTTATACAGTTTTCAAATTCAAGGATTCATTAGTTTAAATTTTTATCTAACTAAATAAAATTATGTCATCTTTTCTGATAACAAAACCTATTTTATTTTTCCAGAACATTTTTTGTTTCGGGTGTGACATCAAATGTTCGGTAGTGACGACCATACTGGATTGTCCATATTTTGTGTAAAAAAAAAAAGTAATTAGTTAGTCAAAAATGGTTGGCATTATGCAGTCAAAACATACAGCACAAAAAATATCTAACGCAACACCACATAAAAGCAGAAAAAACTGAAATTACGCTGAAGAGATGGCGGATAGTTCATACCTTGAAGGGATGCAAGATGCGGTGTTGATTTTTACATCTCTTGAGAAAAAGATGACATAATGTATGTCCATATAAAACTTCAGGCCCACAGTATAAACTACAGAATTTGGCGTGTGTGCACCCATGTCCATCTGTAATGTTGGTGTACACATGTGTGCCTGTTTTTCCATTACACATTCTAACTTCTCTAAACCTCCTTAACTGATTCTCTTGTTGCTGAGTTTGACTTTTTTGAGTTTGAAGTAAACTTAATTTTTTATTTGATTTGAGGTTGGTTGAATCAATTTTCATATAAAGAACTAGTGAACGACCGATATATCGGCCGATTTTTGCGAGCTTTATGTGTATTGGCATTGGCCGATTTGTGGCTGCTGTGTTCAGCGAGTTTTTCCGGCATTATTTACAGACATAAATATAGTTTTTTAAGTTCAATAAATGTTACTTTTTTAAATTGAGACTTATAAAAATGACACAATGATGCCAAATGTTACAAGTAAACTGAGTGAGCATCGGCTCAAGAAAATAGGCTCACTTAGTCTGTCCGCTCTACTTTCATCTTTCCATCTATGCATGTTGGTGATTCCTCTCTCTCTGTAGCCATCTCTACAAATTAACCAAAGATATTTACATTTACATTATTAGTGTGAGCCTGCCATGTCTACACTTAACAATGAAATTTCAATGTACAATGATACTGATAAGTGCTATCTGTTATGTCAATTATATAAAGCAATCAGTCAAAGTCCCGCTTAATTATCGCAGAAAGTGTTCCTAGAGACCAGAGGTAGAATCATATAGCCTTCATTTATATCAATAATGAGTCAAGCTACTTCTGTATGAATTAATTAAATTAATCTGGCCTAGTTCATTTTATCTTAGTCCTAGTCCTAGTCAAATCACGTACAACATTACAGAAATTGACTGACAAATTATTTGTACTGAAAAAGAATATATGTGCAGTTGAAAGTTTCTATTTATTAATTAAAATAAAGAAATAAGTGTAATTTTGTCACTACCGAAACAATCACGTCACAACCGAAACGTCAACAAATGTTTCGGTTGTGACTGTTTCGGTAGTGACGATTTAAGCTAACTTTGATCCTACTGCTAAGATGCTAATCAGTATGTAGTTAGCTAGCACAGTTCTCGACATTGAAACATGAGTAAAACCTAAATGAGCAATAGAAAAAATAAAAAAAACTGAATTAATCATTGAAAATGTGTGATCGGTAGTGACATTCATAAATGTCACACACTGATTTCCAAACTTTTGATCACATTTACTTCAAAACCATGTGACTGATCTAATCACCATGTCACCACAAGGGAGAGAGGCACAGACAAAGTTTCTGGTTCAAAATGGAGGGGAGTGGCTTAAAGCAGTATTATATTATTGACCAAACTATGCAATGTTTCGGTAGTGACGTGAAAATGCGGGACAGTGTTTTTTTTTACATGATTTTCACTGAAAATATTCAATAAATATATTTTTGGTTTTAATTAGCAAAAGTATTCAAAATGATACTTCTTAAAACAATGATAAAAAAAATGTAAAAATTTATTTCATATTTTTTTCCTATGGTGAAATTCAGACCTTGGGGTTTGGGACAACCACCTCTCAATTGAAACCACCATATAAATGATGATATTTTATATATAAAACCTGACGCTACCTCAAATATTACTTTGGGTTTTGATTGCTATTTGCTTATATTTTTTTATTATCAAACATTTTCCTACATTAATGCTTTTTAAATTAGTTTTTTGGTTCCGGGACAGCAATTTGCACGAATTCGGTAGAATGGCCCATAAATGCAAGACGTCACATTATGCTGTTCAGTTTGTTTAGTTTTGTGGGAAAATAATATGGAAATGGGCAGATGTGAACGTGTGTTGTTTCTAAAGTTTACAGAATTTGTCATTGCTTGCACAAGAGCGCATATGACAAAAACACTCGGACAGTGTGTGAAATATTATTACAATAAGGTAGAAGTGCCCATACTGTAGTTATCGAATGACCATTAATAGTGTTCAAATAGGCCTGGGGTGTCCAATATGTCGATCGCGATCGACCAGTCGATCACAAAGCCATAACCGGTAGATCGCACATAAGTTAACTGTGTATCCTTTCCACGCCTCCACAAGCTTAGAAAAACAGAGCGCAAAATTGGCATTATGGTTTTAGAGTAATTCCGAAATTTACCAGGATGTGCATTCTTGCCTTCATGCAGGAGCTGATACTGTGGTTATTTTCTAGTTTGTTTCACTAAACCGCATCTCCGCTATTTTAAGCAGTACTCGACATGTACTCAAGGTTTTTTTTAACTCCTTAAAAAAATTGATTAATGGTGACAGCCCTAAATTCAATGTACAGATGCAGTCCTTACACGCATTTAAAGTGTTAGTTTAATTTTTTTAATGTGTTTTTAGCAGGTAGATCTTATCGGCTTTATCATTTTAAAAGTAGATCACCAGACAAAAAAGTCTGGACACCCCTGAAATTACTGTGATCTACTATCTTGGGTGTTGTTTCACGTTGGAGATTGAATTCCTGTACGCTGAGATGTCAGTTCGCTTTGGTGCACACAGCATGCATCGCATTATAAACATATTAATTTTGACCTCTTGGAGTGAAAACATAGACCGAACTTGAAGACAAGCGTGATCTGCTTCTGATATCTTGCAGACGTCTTCATCTGCTTCACCTTTCATCTACAAGTGCTAAAGCAGTGGTTTTCAACTCCAATCCTCCGGCCCCCCTCCCAGAAAATTTTAGATGTCTCCTTATATGAAACACCTGAATCCACTCATCAGGGGCACGTTCAAGCTCACACCGGTGCGCAACGTTTTGCTACGGTTTCTGGGTTGAACGACATGTTTCCTGGAAACGGTGTGCAACAGGTTTTAGATGCGTTTTCTCTTGTTTGGTGAGTGTGTCAGAAATGTTGGCCCAATCAGCGGCAAGATGTATATAAACTAGGGATGTGCATCAATGCATCACGTTCCCATTAAAAAGACTTGTCTAAAATCAATTCTGAATCGTAAGGCCCCGATTCAGTGTTTCATGCACAGCTTGTGCATGTACTACGGCTCCGTGATCAGTAGGAAGTCCTTATCAATCTAAAATCACTACGAGTTTGACTCGTTTATAACGTGCATTTAAAAAAGCAACACTCGTCAAAAAGACAATCATTTAAAATATTCTTTATTATCATAAAAATACCTGAAACAATCTGAAGAACAGCGATATATATGCTTCTAGATATTTCCTGGAATAGTGTTTGTAATGATACTTCTTCTGTGGCACAAATGGAGTTTCTGCTGAAAAGCGCCCTCTGGCTTTTGAATGTGGCGGGATTTCACCGTAATTCATTCAAATTCATTAATTGAGAAAACGCGCATTTGCCCGATTAATTGTCACAACCCTAATATAAACCACGTGGTACTAAAGAGACAGCTCGCTCAGTGGGTTCAAGTTGGAATGTTGTCTTTCATTCTAGACGGCAAGGTCAGGTAGGGTTGCCAACCGTCCGTATAATACGGAATTGTCCCGTATTTGACACATAAAATTCTTGTTTCGTATTGAACTGATACAGAACGCAGTTTGTTCCATATTTTATGAAAATTAATTCAGTGCAAATACATGACAGACACATAGCTTATAATATGTCAGCCATGAACGAAGACCGTGTCATTTGTATTAAACCCTGACGGTGCGGTAATTTCTCCCTCTGTCTGTATGATCAGCGTAGCGTTTTTAAAATCTTGCAGCCCCATCAGGGAATGCCCTTTTAATTGGTCGTTTCAGTCATTGTGATGTCACGTATCATAGCAACGATGACGACAAGTGACAACAGCGGGAAATGTAAAAATGACTGCATCCGAGCAGCCGGCGAAAAAGAAACAAGCACAAAAATATAGAATTGAATGAGAAAATGAATACCCTTGGCTGGAATGCGTGAGGTACAATGAATACAAGGCCAATTGTACCATATGCCATCGCGTTTTTTCTGGTTGTCACGGCGGAGTGTGTGATATTAAGCAGCACGCATGAGGAGATAATCACAAGAGGAGCGAGAGGCTGCGGGCACAGGATGGCGCAATGTCAAGGTTCATTGTCCGTCAGTCGTCTCCAGAGGCTCATATGGTATGTAATTATGTGGATTTTTAAAACTCAAATATAGTTGATAAGAAAGTGATTATATTAAAAGAGATAGTACAGGTTTAGCCTAACAATCCACATATCTCTCCAGTGCTCTCCCTCTGTTCCTGTGTCCCGCTCCCTCCCGTCTCATAATGTGTCAATAATTTCTGATGGGTTTCTTATTAAATAATTATGGATTTAGATAGCTCAAGGTTTAAAAAGGGGTGGGGTTTTGAAGAGGGCGTATTATAAACTTAACAAAACCATGGTTCATTGTTGGCAAAATGATCATGATAGCCTTTATATTTCACATCTATGTGGTTCAGTCTTGTATACTTATTAGGCATACTTTGCTATTCATTAAATATTTAGCCCTAAGAAGTTGTATGAAATATATTTAACTAAATTTATTAATTAGTTTTCACTATTTTCACCAGAAGTCTTCATTTCAGGGGTAATTTTTTTCAAAATTCTCTTCCGTGGGGGCATGTCACCGGACCCAGGCTAAACCCCCCCCCCCACCGTTCCTTATTTCCATTTCAGAAAGTTGGCAACCCTAACTGTAACATCGAGGGATTTTTACAGTATTAAACACACACTTATAACGATTTCATCAGGCTTCAGAAACATTTAAAAAAAGAACACTAAAAATGGCCTCTCAGCTACCGTAGTTGAAACTCTTGCGTCATCACAACAGGGTGTTCAACACATCACCGTTTCTGTTTAATAAACGTTGTGTAACGTTTTGTCGGGCTGAACGCAGCCCTGGCTCCTGCCAGAATGTTTGAAACGTTTCCTTAATTAACACAATAACAAGCTGATGAACTGAATCAGGTGTTTTATATATGGAGACATCTAAAATGTTCTGGGAAGGGGGCCCCGAGGACTGGAGTTGAGAACCACTGCACTAAAGGGTGATGCGTAGCCACCTCTTGCAACGCCTCTCTAACGTCTCGTGAGACTTTCAAACAAGCCATATAAACTTATATATATATATATATATATATTCTTTAATTATTACCATTTGACAGTAGCGTAGTAACACTGCCAGATTTAGCGAAGTAGTTTTTTCACTAGAAATCTACTTGAGTAAGAGAAAAAGTACCCATCCTTGAATTTACTCTAAAAGTACTAGTTAAAAAAAATGTACTTACATAAATGTAACGAAGTAAATGTAATTCATTGCTACCGACCTCTGCTATAACTAAATGCTTCTGAATAGCTAGTAAAGCATAGCATTAGCACCATACGGTCATGGTTCAAACCCAGGGAACACCAGCCTGATCTCACAAGAATTCATACATATTTTACAAGTTGGCTAATTCATATTAATTAGTACAATGTTAAATGTGCGATTATAATAAAAAAACATAACGAAACCACACCCCTAGCCCCAACATCACAGGAGTCAAGGCAAATTGTACAAAAATGTATGAATATGGTCGTACGAATTAATGCGAATTAGCAACCTCATAAAATACATACAAACTGCCATGAGAAAGTGTTGGGAATAAGAGTCTCCCAAATGCATAAATGTAAATAGTACATATACTGTAGGATCTTTTTAAAGCTCCAATGTGTAGGATCTACTCCCATCAAGCGGTGAAATTCTATATGACAACCAACTGAATATTACTTTCTAGCCCCCCCATTCGGAGCGTGTTTTAACTCGTACGGTGGCCCAACTGTGTCATGCCAAGGTTAACATGGCTATGAGTAGCTACAAAGCAAAAGCAATGAAAAAAAAGAACAATTTGCAATGTCCTTTGCCTGTGATCCATCAAAGCACACAGATTTATGTTAAACATGTAAAAAGTCTGATTGTCATGATATGTCCGCTTAAAATCACATACACAAAACAAACATAAACGTAGCTTAGACACTCCTTTTTCATCGACGCGAGGAAAAATATCATAGTACGACAAGTTAAACTTGGTATTAAGATGTGTTTTCGTCGATCAGATCACAAGTGGACGAGAGAGACACATTACGTTTACACTTGGTGTTTAAATCCATCTCTTTTTGTCCATTTTCGACCGCTTCTCTCCAGATTACTGAGGAGATCGTCTGTGGACGAGTCCCTCTCCTGTCATTTAATCATGAGCAGGAGTAATGACGGGTTTAAATGGACGCAAACTAATATTATGTCAGAGTCCAATGCTTATGTTTTAAGTAAACTTTACATGTCCGTGTATATGTAAGAGCTTTCTCTGATATTGGTGAAAAAAGATCGCTCAACTTTCACATGAAACGAAAGACGCGCAGATCAGACGCTTTTATCAATGAAAGACTAAAAATAACGCTGTACACCGTGTGTTTGTGCTAGAGGTCAGAAAAGATGAAAAACATTTATCTCAGTACCTCAGATTACATAAATGGGCGGAGAGACGGTGTGTGGCTGTTCGAACACATTAAACCACATGCGTGTTTACACTAACAAGTGTTATGCATAACCATGCTATAGTTAGCCAAAGAACTATAAAACTTCAAGTTTACAACATAGACTGTATATAGATGTAAACGAATATGCTGAATTAACTGTGGAGAAGATAGAAAGCAGGCAACTTCTGTGTCCCTTGAGCCTCATTATCTTGGTAAACTAACAATACTCCAATATTGACTTGGTCGCGTTGTCATTTTAAATCCCCGTTTCGCTTCCTTGGCGACGTGTTTTAATGTCCTCGAGAATAGTTCTTCAACAGGCTTTCAAATCTGCCTCAAATCGAAGCATTAGATCGCGGGATCATCACGGTGTGCGGCTGTTGTAAAATCCGAAGGATTCAGTCTATGCAGGTCGCATATATCCGGGCTGCATATGTCATCAAGCCTGGTTTATTTAAATTAACTGAGCATTACATTCGCAAGTCATAAGCATATTACATCAATTTACAATTAACTTTGAATAATTGTCAGCTTTATAATTGTTAATATTCTGAAATAAGACCGTCTTGATGACATTTACCGCCTACACATGCAGCCTCGGGAGGCTTCAGCTAGCGGCCAGTGTGAGTGTAGTCTGAAAGCACGAAAGGCGGAGCTTGAATTTCAGGAATGTCCCTCGTCGGCGAATGTATTTCAAAGATGGAGGCACAACATGGATGCGCCAGTCGAGCGACTCGACCGTATGTATTTTAAATAGCAGATTCTACACTTACGAAAATACTTTGATTAGTGGGTGGAAGTAATTACACATGAATGAGCACATACTTTTGAAAGAAAACATGGGTTTTTGCTAAGAATTAACTCAAAAAAAGTACACAGTGTAGCTTTAAGTGTCCTGAAGACAGCTTGGGACCATTTTTGACAATTGTTTTCTGACAGTGTACAAATATTGTATAATATCTGCCATTACCAAAAGGATGGATGTCACTCCAATTTGACAGATCAAACAAATGTACTCTACAAAGAGTGTGTTTGATTTTTTTAACATGTGTTAGACACTATAAAATATGACATGAAAGAGCGGGTCGGCCCCAATTAGGTCAGTTCTCGAGAATGTTTTAGATAACCATTGTGAAAATAACCTGCTGGATATTCATATATTCTCTTTGATGTTCAACCTCGGGAGAGAATGAAACCCCACGATGGCGTATTTTGAGTTTGTGTTTGTTTTGTCTGAATGTGATAGCTTGTTGCTAATGAATCACAGGTAAGTTCAGCCCAGAGCACCCTCATCATCACAGTCAACGCATGCACATAATGACACGTACACATTTACAACCCCAAATCAGAAAAAGTTGGGACACTGTAGAAATTGTGAGTAAAATAGTAATGGAATAATTTACAAATCTCATAAACTTATATTTTATTTACAGTAGAATATAGATAACATATCAAATGTTGAAAGTGAGATTTTTAAAATGTTATGCCAAATATTGGCTCATTTTGGATTTCATGAGAGCTACACATTCCAAAGCAAGTTGGGACAGGTAGCAATAGAGGCCAGAAAATTTAATGCACATATGAGGAACAGTTGAAGGACCAATTTGCAACTTATTAGGACAATTGGCAACATGATTGGGTATAAAAGAGCCTCTCAGAGTGGCAGTGTCTCTCAGAGGTCAAGATGGGCGGAGAATCACCAATTCCCCCAATGCTGCAGTGAAAAATAGTTTTCTGAGCTTCTCAGAGAAAAATTGTAAAGAGTTTGAAGTTATCATCATCTAGAGTGCAAAATATCATTCAAAGGTTTAGAGAATCTGGAACAATCTCTGTGCGTAAGGGTCAAGGCTGGAAAACCATACTGGATGCCCATGATCTTCAGGCTCTTAGACGGCACTGCATCACATACAGGAATACTACTGTAAACTAGGAAATAATAACATGGGCTCAGGAATACTTTTACTCAGGAAAATACTCAGGAAAACATTGTCAGTGAACACAATCCACCATGCCATTCACCGTTGCCAGCTAAAACTCTATAGGTCAAAAAAGAAGCCATATCTATACATGATCCAGAAGCACAAGCGTTTTCCTTGGGCAAGGCTCATTTAAAAAGGACTTTGGCAAAGTGAAAAACTGTTCTGTGGTCCAACGAATCAAAATTTGAAGTTCTTTTTGGAAAACTGGGACGCCATTTCATCCAGACTAAAGAGGACAAGGACATCCCAAGTTGTTATTAGCGCTCATTTCAGAAACCTGGATCTCTGATGGTATGGGGTTGCATGAGTGCGTGTGGCATGGGCAGCTTACACATCTGGAAAGGCACCATCAATGCTGAAAGGTTTATCCAAGTTCTAGATACATATGATCCCATTTAGACGTCGTCTCTTTCAGGGAAGACCTTGCATTTTCCAACATGACAATGCCAGACCACATACTGCATCAATTACAACATCATGGCTGCGTAGAAGAAGGATCCGGGTACTGAAATGGCCAGCCTGCAGTCCAGATCTTTCACCCATAGAAAACATTTGGTGCATCATAAAGAGGAAGATGCGACAAAGGAGACTTAAAGGAATAGTCTACTCATTTTCAATATTAAAATATGTTATTACCTTAACTAAGAATTGTTGATACATCCCTCTATCATCTGTGTGCGTGCACGTAAGCGCTGGAGCGCGCTGCGACGCTTCGATAGCATTTAGCTTAGCCCCATTCATTCAATGGTACCATTTAGAGATAAAGTTAGAAGTGACCAAACACATCAACATTTTTCCTATTTAAGACGAGAAGTTATACGAGCAAGTTTGGTGGTACAAAATAAAACGTAGCGCTTTTCTAAGCGGATTTAAAAGAGGAGCTACATTTTATGGTGTAATAGCACTTTTGGGAGTACTTCGACTCGGCGCAGTAACACCCTCCCTCTCCCATTATGAGAGGGAGAAGGGGAGCGGACTTTTCAGGCGAGTCGAAGTACTCCCAAAAGTGCTATTACGGCATAAAATATAGTTCCTCTTTTAAATCCGCTTAGAAAAGCGCTACGTTTTATTTTGTACCACCAAACTTGCTCGTATAACTACTCGTCTTAAATAGGAAAAACGTTGATGTGTTTGGTCACTTCTAACTTTATCTCTAAATGGTACCATTGAATGAATGGGGCTAAGCTAAATGCTATCGAAGCGTCGCAGCGCGCTTCAGCGCTTACGTGCACGCACACAGATGATAGAGGGATGTATCAACAATTCTTAGTTAAGGTAATAACATATTTTAATATTGAAAATGAGTAGACTATTCCTTTAAGACAGTTGAGCAACTAGAAGTCTGTATTAGACAAGAATAGGACAACATTCCTATTCCTAAACATTGGTCCTCCTCCAGCTGTTCCTTATATGTACATTTAACTTTTCTGGCCTCTTATTGCTACCTGTCCCAACTTTTTTTGAAATGTGTAGCTCTCATCAAATCCAAAATGAGCCAATATTTGGCATGACATTTCAAAATGTATCACTTTCAACATTTGATTTGTTATCTATATTCTATTGTGAATAAAATATAAGTTTATGAGATTTGTAAATTATTCCATTCCTTTTTTCTACAGTGTCCCAACTTTTTCTGATTTGGGGTTGTACTTGTGCAACACAAACTATTACACAATGATGTTTAATTACATTTAAATAAGTGCATATTTAAAGATCCAGACATTACAAAATGACTTTTAGAGCCTTTTATCAGTTCATATTTCAAACTAGACTAATTGATTTTAAGGTGCAAAGAGAGACATTTGAGATCTTTTTCATATAACTCTACCCAGAAATCCATTTTTTAGGAGCCTTTGGAAAGCAGAAATCTTGGTGTGTTGCTTTTTAAATTGACCTTTTTGCTTTTAAACTTTATACAAACCTAATAGGGATTTACAGTAAGTATATCAGGTTAGTGTAACCTTGCTCTCCTAGATATTACAAAGCCTTGTGTAGACTTTATAAAGGTCATGTCTCCTGTAAATATGGAATGCTGTGAACTAGTAATATTAATCATTTTTCAAGTCAAGAGTCAAAAACCTTAATAGTAATTTCAACCATATATACTATAGCTGACAGTAGCAGTGCAGTAGTGTAATGAGACGTTTCAACTGTCCTGTATAAAGTGTTTTTCATCCAGAATTAATCACAGATATTGACAAATAATCATCAAGATCTGTTTTATAATGCACATTTAATCACTTTACAAACTTTTATAGCTAAAAATTCGTAGCACCTTTTATTCTCAAATGTCTATTTTATGTGTTGTTTTCTGAACATTACAGACATGACAGATAGACAGACACCAAGAAAACATGACAAATAACAACAATGGAAAACAAGCCTGTACAACAAATGGGTTGGGATGAAACAATAAAAACATCATACAAGGAAGGGGTGGTGGAGGAGCAATAAAGTTCATGTGAGGAAGTCCTGGTGGGGTGGAGCTGGGTGGGCAAGGGGTCTTGGGTCCCAAGGGGGAGGTAGAAGGTTTGGGGCGAAGAGTCCGGGTGGGTTTGGTGGGGATCTTAGAGGGAGCAGGCTTGGATGGGGATGCAGGCTGGGAAAGGGGAACAAAAGGAGGCAAGGCAGGGTTCCAGGGCGTGGTAGGGGTAGACAAGGGAGCCGACGGGGGTGAGCCAGGACTCACTGGGTAGGGGAGAGAGTTCAGGGAAGACATGGAGACAGTAGCAGGGGACCAGGCAGACAAACAGGATGATGGAGCACGAGAGGAAGCAACTGAAGGAGCCAGTGAGACAGGGGGCGCTGTGGCTGGCAGCGGTGACGAGACAGGAGCCGTGACAGGGGGCGCTGTGGCCGGCAGCAGAGACGAGACAGGGTCCGTGACAGGGGGCGCTGCGGCCGGCAGCGGTGACGAGACAGGGACCGTGACAGGGGGCGCTGCGTCCGGCAGCGGAGACGAGACAGGGTCCGTGACAGGGGGCGCTGCGTCCGGCAGCAGAGACGAGACAGGGTCCGTGACAGGGGGCGCTGCGTCCGGCAGCGGAGACGAGACAGGGTCCGTGACAGGGGGCGCTGCGTCCGGCTGCGGAGACGAGACAGAGTCCGTGACAGGGGGCGCTGCTGCGGGCTGCGCAGACGGCAGGGGCTGCAGCGGAGGCGGAGGCTGCGCAGACGGCAGGGGCTGCAGCGGAGGCTGCGCAGACGGCAGGGGCTGCAGCGGAGGCTGCGCAGACGGCAGGGGCTGCAGCGGAGGCTGCGCAGACGGCAGGGGCTGCAGCGTAGGCTGCGCAGACGGCAGGGGCTGCAGCGGAGGCTGCGCAGACTGTGGCAGAGGCAGCGCTGGCTGAGAAGTCAACCCCCTCCTCTTCTTCTTCTTCTTCGGGCGTGGCGCAGACGCCGTGGCAGGCGAGGGGAGAACTGTGGTGGGAGCAGCAGGTTCTGAAGAGGACCCCTCGGACGGCGACGCCCATGAAACTCTCCGCTCTCGCTTACCTCTGAGGTCAGGGGGCTGGACTGAGCTGGCAGGAACTGGAGTGGTGAACGCTGGGTCCTCCAGCGCCAGAACCCCTACGGCGAGACCCTCAGGTATAGGAGGCAGTGGGGCAGGTGGTGATGCCCTGGAGGATCCCTGAAGCTCCTCCTGACACAACCGGTCCACTACCTCATGAAATGGGCGGCGAATCAACCCCTCCCGTTCCGGCAAAGGAGGAGGGACATGGAGGCCCGCGATGAGGTAGGAGTTGAGGAGGGTTTCAGGCAGAAAACACCTCCTTGCTTCCAAGTCTTGGGCATACTCCCTCAGGGCCTTATTTCCCTGGGGAGGAAACGGAGCCTTGCCCATCTTCATGTCGGCGGCAGTCGACTGCCACCACTGTTCAAGGTCAGCCGACTGCCGCCTAGCGGGAAGGGACATGCTGTCTGCTGGGTTCCTTGTTGGCTTGTGCATTCTGTTATGATTTGTATGAGGATGGAACCCAAGTGCAGACAGCAGGTAACTTAAAGACTTTTATTATATGTAACAAAACAGAAAACAAAACCCACGAGGGGGCAAAACAATATAAACAAGATGCTAACACAAGAAGTGAACACTAAACAAGACTAGACTATAACTACACTTAACAATAAACTTGACAAAACACTTGATATATAAAACACTAGACTTGACTTTCAGACAGAGTACTCACAGGTATGGATACAATGCACAAGCACAGGACAACAAACACAAGGATCTTAAATAGAGGACAACTAATGAGGGCAACAGGTGGCAGGAGTTAAACAATGAAGATGAGAACAACAAGGGAGCGGGGTAAAAGAGACAAGACACAGGGAACACATGGTCTAGTAAACCAATACTAAGACCACGTGAACCCACACAAAACATGGGTCTGTCATGATTCTGCCACAAGACTAGATTAAATAAAGGACAGGAGGGCAGAACCATGACAGTCACAGCTAAACCCTCACATTTTTATAAAAGGAAACATATTGGTTACAGATGTAACCCTCCTTCCCTCCCCTCTGGGACCAATCTCTGCTTGGGGACATCCAATCGGGGACATCCTCTGCTTGGTGACAGCTTTCCCTTTCTGCTGACCACTGTAGCAGACAAAGAGCTGGTCTGAGGTCCTAAAGCTTTGAGTTCAGTCCACATACACACATAATGCAAGTACAGGACATAGCAAAGCAAAGGCAATGATGCTGGATTCAGCGGGCCCGAATTGAAGGCACAAATCAGCGATGCGAAGAGCGTTAAAGTTTTCATTGTAAGAAACCTAATACTCAATGTGCAAAGGCTGAAAAGGGATGTCCTGTAAGGCTTTCAGCACCAAGGACAGATCCCAAAGGAGGATTAGAGGGAGGGCATGAAGGATTTAGCCTTCAAGCATCTCTGAGAAATATAATGATCAGGTCGTGCTGACCCACAGATCTACCGTTTATAGGCGTGAGTGGATATCACTGCGATATCGACTTTAATAGTAGGAGGTGACAGCCTCCTCTCCAAACAAGGCTGGAGATACGAAAGCACAACACTGATCGGGCATTCTCAGGGGTTTTCTTGTTGAGAAGAACACCACTTGACAAACAGGTTCCATTTCAGCTCACGCTGCAGAAATAGTGTTATATACCGCAGTAAATCACTTAAAACCTCCACGCCCGTCCAGAGACCACACATGGAGACTCCAGGGATGTGAATGGCATGGAGAGACCTCAGATTCTTCTGACTCAAGAAGAGGAGAAATGCGACAGGTGACGAGAGCGTAAACCGCCTTGGCGATTGATCTATGGAACAGTCGCAGTGTTGTCTGTGCGAACTAATACATCTTTGCCCCGTAACCTGTTGCTGAAACGGACAAGCGCAAGACAGCCCACATTTGTCGGGAATTTATGTGCAAATGCAGCTGGGGTGTAATCCAAACCCCCGAAGCCACAAGCCTGTCGTATGTGCAACCCCACCCCGTGTTGGACGCATCTGTGCAAATATTGCATGCCTGAAGACCTGTCTCAGAGGCACACCGGCCCAGAGAAATTAACGGTCTGTCCACGGTCTGTCCAAAGTGTCTGATGTGGTTGCGCTATTATGAGCCAATCGTCTAGATACATGAGGATGTGCCCACCCTTCTCTCTCATAGTGACCTACTGAAAGGGAACTGGACCTGCTCTATAAAATGCAATGCTGTATATCATTTATAAGTGCAAAACTTAGCAGCCCTATACAATTTGCAATATATGTTGTCCATTTGCATGTAAAGTATGTGTGTGAGAGAGAAAAAGAGTGGGTATTAAAACAAAAGATTAATATATGTGTCCGATGCTGATGTAGAAGGGAACAGTGTCCAGATTGGCTGTAATAAAACTGGCTTTGAACCACTGAACTGTTTAAAATGTTGTGCTGTTAGTCCTTTGCTAATGCATTCGTCTAAATACAGCTATGACTGATGGAGCAGTCATCCATTTCATATTTCTGCCATGAATGGCAATAATGCATTGATTATGCTGAACAATCAAATTATTCATTCAACAATCAAGCGCTGTTGGCAGGCAGATATGCATTTGTGTACCACAAGGATCCTTCCTAGGGCGAAGTTGCATATTTATGGGCTAATCATAAGATTGGAGGGGGGGGGGCTGTACGCATTGTTATGATATGAAAAACAAGTCCATATATCTTTGCATGGTATCAAAGCCTTATGCAGAAACCAAATGCATTACAGATTAGAAGTTATGTTTGCCTAAGTGGAAGATGTATTAATCTAACAGTTTGTGTCATGATGCGGAAACACTACAAGGTTGCATTTTTTATGTTAAAATCACAGTCTATTTTAAATGCAGGATCATCCTCCTCAAACAAAAGCAAAGATAATTTTCTTTGCTTAAATTTACACATTTGAAGACACTTTTATCCAAAGCAGGGTAAACGTAGTATGTGTGTTCCCTGGGACCAAACCTAAACCCATTGAACTGCTAACGAAATTTAATTGATTTACACTTAAAACAGCAAGTGCTAGTACATCACATCACATTGAATCATCTTTTAGCGATCAAGTTAAAGCCGTGTGGCAGCTAGCTTATCATGTTTGTCAAGAAGTCAGTTGGGGATGGTTGTCACGTAGCTTGCGGGGTTGGTTGTCACATAAGAATATTGGACATGTAGACCTTTTAAGACTGTTTGTCTGATTGTTTGTTTGTTTTTGTTTGCTGTTAAAATAAAATAAAGCATTAAATAAAGAGGTTTTAACACTAAATTTTTTTTCATTTTATTTCTCAACACAGTAGACAATAGGCTTTATGCCCAGCTGCACTACTTCCTGAACTTCAGCCAGCTTCTTGTTTCCTGTCTGCCATTATTGGACAAACTGATTAATCCAGGTGTGCCTGACCTCAGTAGTCACAACAACAATAATCAGACACACCTGGATTAATCAGTTTGTCCAATAATGGCGGACAGGAAACAAGGAGCTGGCTGAATTTCATAGTGCAGCTGGGCATAAAGCCTATTCAAGTAACTGATCATCCACTTTAATCCCATTGTTTAAACATAAGGGGCATTAATAACAACTATCATAGGGGTGGATTCATATTAAAACTTATTTGCAGTTTCTAGCTTAAAAAACTAAAAAGTTACACATTATCTTTCAGATCCCAATTTATCACTGAAATCCTATTGAACCTCTATAGGGACAACCAACCCCATTCCCTGTGACAACCAACCCCGTGATGGGGTTGGTTGTCACATTGTGTCAGAGTGTCTTTGATGGTTAATTACTCCCTGTTACAATACATTCAAAAAGTAAAACTTATACACATTTAAAACCAAGACTCCAAAGTTTCATTTCATATAGGGATTACTGCTGAAAGATTTTTTGAAGATGAGCAATTCATGCATGAGTAAAAATTGTGACAACCAACCCCGGTCTCCCCTACTGACTCTTATGCCTAAATGAAAAGTCAGAGAGAAGAAAATGTTCAAATTAAATGATTGCATCTTTTACCCAGTAAATTTTAGAGGTGTTGACTACTGTATCCTGTATTAACAACTACTGTTATAATATCAAGAATAATATTGACCAGTGATCAACCTGAGCAGGTTTAGGGTGGTTTGACATACACGATTACCATAAAACCGTCAACAAAATTCTGGTCCCTAACCCGCGGCAACCTCAGTTTTGCATTAGAAGTCATAACAGCTTCAAATGACTTCTGTGTCCTCTACTTCTTGATAAAGAAAACACAACAGAAGACACAACATCATCTTCGTTTTTAAAGAGACTCAATAGAACTGACGTGCAAACTCCCAGCAGCCTCAGCAGGTGTCCCACAGACAGCATCCTGTTCTATGCTCTACATCACTGTTTAATACAGAAATTTGTTAAACCTTAAGCAGAAGGCCCCATAAAGGCACACCATCCCCCTCATTGCTGGAATCAATCACCAGTGATGGGCAACTACTTGGAAAACGTAGTTAACTAAGCTAACAGTTACTTTGCATTAAATAAAGCATTTTGGTAATTATAGGCAATTAACTTTTTCCCCACCATTAACGAGTTATCTCGTCAATTAAGAGAAAACACCAACACTTACCCAATTTATAAAAAACTGAAGCAAAAAGTTATTTACTAATTTTACACTATGTGTATGTTTTGATAATCATTCTGAATCTGATCTCTAGCAAAATTCCTTCACAAAAATGCAATTAGCTTTTTGCTAAAAAAATATATTTTTGAAGAAAAATACCCATATTTAAGAGTTTATAACCAAAGGAAAAAAATATAGATACGATGAAATGATTTTTCTTATTTTGTTTGTTTATTTGCTTATTGTTTGTTTGAAAGCAGAGGGTATGTTCTTTTATTTGATACATTTGTATGTTTATATGTTTTTAGAAGAATATTTTCCTAAAAGGAATTTCGTGAAACGTTTGTGAAAATTACAAAAATGCTGTAAATGAGTTGTTTCCTCATGCTAAACGTAGGCAAAGTGTCAAAAAAGCAGTTGGGCGTGTAACAGAGTATTTCTGTGCCGAATGCACTTTGCCAGGGTTCGTACAAGTTTCGGAAAGTTTTTTCGATTACAGGTCCAGTTGATGTTTCAGGGGATTCAATACGTATCACTTCTTTATATGGGCACTTCCCCCAAACCCCACCCACCTGTCAATCAGCGGGAGACACTAGAACTTGCAAACATCAAAACTCAACAATGGCACGAAAAAAGAAGTGTGTTTTTGGATGTAAGGAGAAGAAAGCCAGCTTTATGAAAAAAATGGATATAGTTTTTTATCTGGGGTAGCAGCGGAGTTTTGCTTGTGTGTTTGATGCGCTGGATTTTCCCAACCGGGTCATGAGTTGCATGCGGTAAGTAAGACTTCTGTTGTATGTTGGAAACAGGCACGTGCATATTATATAAATGACACGAACATGTAGTGAATCAAAAGTTATAAGTGTTGTATTGTGTTGCATGACTCATACTCGCTCCTCCCACGGTAAAGTAACTCCTAATTCTTAATTATTTTTGTAGGTTATCGGAAAGATTCGGTAAAGCTAATCTTTCTTTTATAAATCTGATTAAACTAAAGACTCTACGCAGATATAAAGGATGTAATACTACTTTATAGGGGTGGGAATCGCTTGGACCCTCATGAATCGATTCAGAATCGTGCGCTTTTGCTACTAGTCTCTGAACTGTCATATACTGTACTTTAATGCAACTAAGAGATAAATAATGTCATTCTTATATACATATATGTCCTGTTTCTGTTGTAAGACATTACAACCAGTAAAAATAGTAATTAAATGTGACATATTAATTCTATATGTTAACCGGAATTAACTTCCACGAACTGACTAACGTTAAGCGTCTAATCATCATCATTTTACACAGTGATTGGCAGTATTACTGTATTTATATAATGCAGCGCACCCAGCGACTGAATAACAAACTATGTGCATATTTTTACAGAAATATATTCATGTTATATCTAAACAGTCAGCGGATGCTTTAGGGCAGGGGTGTCCAATACGTCGATCGCAAAGGCAATGCCGGTAGATCGCACATAACTGCTGCTCCACTCGCGAAATTGTCGTTATGGTCTTTTAGAGTAATTGTGAAACACGCAGGTCTTTTTGAGTTGCTGCGCCTTATGTCTCAAATGTGTTTGGCCAGGCCATTGCAGCTCAGTCGTTTTTTAACTTCCACAATTAACAAGGATGCGCATTCTTGTCTCACGCAGGAGTTGATCCACGCGCACGGTGTCTGTGTGTGTGTGAGCGAGCAAACGAGAGAGGGAGAGAGGCAGCGCAGCGCTGATTTGTATGCTTCTGATACTGTTGTAATTTTCTAGTTTGTTTTACTAAACTGCATTTTAAGGAGTACTCGACATGTACTCAAGGATTTTTTTAAAAACTCCTCAAAAAGAATAGAGATATATGCAGTATAGTCCTACAAGTATTTAAAGTGTTCTTTCTCTTCTGCTCTTGTAAGCTCCGCTTGGTGCTCGTGCAGTGCGCGCTCTCTTAAGTTGTCCGTGTGCATCACCGCTCCCCCAGTTGAGTTTCGCCTTTTGGTTCTGATAACGTCACGTTATTATTTTGTAAAATAACATATAAGAATCGATTCTTGACATTTGTGAATCGATTCAGAATCGGCCCACGTCCGAATCGCGATTCATCTAAGAATCGATTTTTTGTCCCACCCCTACTACTTTATGGGCCGGTTTCCCGGACCAGGATTAGCTTATCCAGGACTAGGCCTTAGTATAATTAGGAAATATAACTAGTTTTAACAAACATGCCTTACTAAAAACATTACCTGTGTGCATTTTGAGGTAAAACAAAGGGCCCTGATGTATTTTAAGATATGTCAGTGCAAGTTGTTTTCAGTTTAGAGAGCTCTTAAAATTGTTTAAGTCTAGGACTAGTCTAATCCCTGTCCGGGAAACTGCCCCATTATGTACTAAAGATTAACATCAGAAATGCAGAAACAGCGTGTGTTACGTGAGCTTTAAAAAAGACTGGCGAGGAATGAGTTAAAGCATAATATAGGCCTAGGTACTTCACAATATTGGGCAGTTTTCTGGACAGGGGGGTATTGCACAAAAGTAGAATTAAGAAAGCCAGGATAACAGACAAGGCCCAGCTTGACCTAGTTTAATCACCCCATCCTGGCTTAGTCTGTTGCACGATTGCTAAGCCAGGATGAGAACATGCAGCTATGTCAAGCTAGGTGTAGCTAGCTAGGATAAGTGCACGTTCACGACATTCTTAAACAAACCACAGGATCGATCACAGAATCACTGATGCAAAAATTGATAAAACTCATAAAAATTCATCATGAAACTCCACACACTTAACTACTACTATGTGCATATGCAGTATTTGATGCAAAAAAGTGTGCATTATCTTAAAAAAGCTAATTATTTCCTATAACAATTTAAATTTGATAGAACTAAACAGAAATCATTAAATTATTATACGATTTTTGTAAAGGATTTTTGGGAAAATAATAGAAAAATGCCACGTGCTAAGAAGCAAAAATGCTGGTGTCTCTGTAATACCAAGAAGCCCTCAATATGGGATTCTTCAGTGCATAAAAGTGGATTTCAACCCCACCTCCAAACTAAAGCTTCCAAAAATACTACATTTGCTGTGAGCTTCATGAAGTTTTCAAACAGTTTTATTCATCGACATGCCAAATACACTGAATAGTACATTCTGGATTGTTGGTAAATAGCCATCATGCTCAAACAAGGCTGGTTTGGACTGGAATATTGGGAAGTAAGATGGTAGGTCCCTTTAGGGGGCCAAAAGGACATCTGGAAGATATGTACTGTAGAGTACCTAAAAGATGGGAAAAAAGAAATCATGTCTTCTGAAATTAATTTACATTCATGCAGGATAATACACTATGGCATGCGGCAAAAAAGCAACACTGACTATTTAAATATGGGCATGAAATAAGAAAAAAATTAAGTTATAAAAACTATCCTCTGACCTCTCTATGGAGCATTATTAAATGAAAGATCTGTGGGGTGGGCAGCACTATAATTCATATTCAAACATAAACTCTGGGATGCAATACTATCATCTTTAAGTGAAGTAAAGACAGAAACTATAGACTTACAAGTTTAATAAATTGGAGAGTTAAAGTCTTGTCAAAAATATGCTCATATATTATTATGTAACTTGTGTTAAATACATTATTTGATTTACAATGATTTTTTATTATCTGTCCATGCAGCACATTTGACAGATATCTGTTTTGTGGATCATTTTAACACACTGAATTTTGATAAAGTGCATTTTGCATAATCATTTGGAAAAGCATCATTTGCAAGTTTTTTTAAAGTATTAAAATATCTTTTGACATATTAAATATGTCAAATTATGTATTTAAATAGAATAACATGCACACTGTCATATAACTACTGAGATTAAAATACAATTTATTGACTTTATTTAAAAAAAAAAGCATGTGCATAATCATTTTTTGGACCATCCATCACTTTCAGAAAATCACAATTAAGAACATTTTGCATGCTGGTGACTTGATTGCAGAAAATAAATCTACACATAAGGTAGTGTCTGCTGACATATTGTATCGTCTGTACTAATTGTAACATTAAAAAAGTCTCATATTCTGGCACAGGGGTGGGTGCAATCCACTGCATCCAATGACAATAGGGGAAAGCTGTAACACAAAAGAATGCCTGTTCTACTGACTGCCCCAATGTAACACTTTATGGAGTAATCTGTCCCTGTTACTTACAATCTTGTAGAAGTGATTTCAGTGCTGGACTGACATTTCTTACATCACCTGAGAATCTGAATTTCTCAGTGAGATTTTTCTCATGCCTTAATGCTAGTCTACGTATGTACTTAATTGAAACTGCCTTTCAACTTCATCAGCCATTTCTTATCTCAACAACTGCATTAATAAATGTATTCATCAAACCCCTGACAGCAGTCTTCATAATAACACTAAAATAACAGTACGGATACTTAGATAAATTATAGTATATCTAGTATTTTAATGCAGGACCATGACTTGACTAAAACACATGAATTTCTAGTATGCTTGAAAGAGGAACTAATCGATTAATCTGAAATTGTATAGTCTGCTATACCATGCTGTGGATGTTTTATGAGTCTGTGGTGGCTAGCATCATTTTTTTATGCAGTGGTCTGTTGGGGAATAAGTATGAAGGTGGCAGACAGAAATAAACTGGACAAATTAATTCTAGGGGCTGACTTTGTACTTGGTATGGAGCTGAACTCTGTAATATTGTCAAAACTAAATTCAATTCTGATCCCTTTCACCCACTACATAGGGTGCTGGCCGACCAGAGAAGTACATTTAGTCAGAGACTGATCACTGCTAAGTGTTCTACTGAGTGTTTTAGCAGATCCTTTATACCTTTGGCCATTAGGCTGTATAACCTCTCTTTGTAAGTGCTGGGACAATTCACTATTAAAGTAAATTACCCTTTTTTATATAGGTATAGTTTATTATAATTTTTTATTTCTTATCTATTAATTTTTAAATCATTGATGGGCATATAATTATGGTTTTAAAGGGGCCATGGCACGAAAATGTTAGCATTGCCACTTTGTAGGTGTGAGCAAAAATAGGTAATTGAAATTTGGCTTTCCTTATGATGTCATAAGGAGATCTTATTGTAATAATACCGCCCCCTTGATCTGCACTGTCCAACCACGGCACAGCCATTTGGTGCAGAGAGAAAGAGAGAGAAAAGAAGGACTTGATAGCACAATTGAGTTTTAATTACAACAAACCACCATCATTGTGATCAGTGTTTGCACTTCATCCGCTCATTTGCATTTTAAAAAACACACCCAAAACGACACATTTTTGCTCAAACCTACAAAGTGGCAATGCTAACATTTTCATGCTATGACCCCTTTAATAGTTTTTTCTTTCATTTATTTATTTTCTATAATTGTAACATTAAAGCATTTTCCCCATGGAATTCATAAAGTTTTCCGAATTGAATTAATCACTAGGATTAATTTTAGCCTGGTTGTTAGTTTGCTCTGGAGCAGGCTAGCTGTAAAGAGAAAATCTCCATAGTAACTTCATCTAGATTAATTTAGCCTCCCTTCATGCAACCGAGTCAGGGCTAAATTCAGCCAGGATAACTGGAAAATCCCAGCTTAATCCCTTATCTCACTTTTGTGCAATACCCCTCTGATCTTATACTACTGTTACCAGCCGGAGCGGGCTACTAAATGCCCCTCCGGCGCGTTCCACCTCGAGGAGGTCCCCAAAAGCACCCCAATGACCAATAAGACGAACACAGGTAAGTAAGTTAAAACAAATTTTATTTAAGTTATTTAAAAATGCTCTGAGCAAAGGGGAAGGGGCAAGGGGAAATATTAAAAGGTCTCTCTTCTGTCTTCCACAGATCTTCGGGGAAAGGGGCCAAGTGCCGGGCCGGACACTACTGAGCACGGGGAGGAAGGGGACCAAGGGGGTGGGGTTCCTCTCCTTGGACCTTCTATCCGTGGCGCGCTCCTTTGCTCCTGGAGGCAGATCAAACAAAGTTTTAAAAAGCTGTACGGGGTTTTGGGACAGCTACCTGTTCGCTTTTCCGGCGGTCGTCACTTGACTGGCTCCAGTGACTTCCCGTCAGGGAATCAGGTAAGTATAAAGGCTCTCTCCGTGTCCGTGAACTGACTCTCTTTTTCTTCGACTCTCTTCCTGTAGGGCACCGAGGCCACTCCTCTCCGTCCTCAGCCGGCTGAAGTCCCTTCCTGGGCCGGAAATCTACTGTGGTCACAGGCACACAAGAAAGTTGGAAACAGGTTAGAGGAGGGGACTCACTGTGTGTCAAGGCCTCTTGTTGGCCTCCAGAGGTTGGAGGGCAGGTTGTTGTTGTGACCACCACTCTACTTTACCCAGTAGGTTACCTCAAGGGCGTCACTCGCCGGGGCTAGGGGATGTGCCAGATGGACAGAGACTCTGCTCGGCGTGCAAGGCTAAACCTACGGGACACTCAGGTGAGGTAAACTTTAGTTCACTCCAAGGTGGGTCAGCAGTCGATGAGGCGGATATGATTCTTCAGGTAAGTGTTTAATTTCTACTCACAGCTCAGACTCTGGCATGGCTCGTCAATCACTGGCATACACTTTGGTAAGTACACGACGAGTCGGGCTTAGGCAGCTCTCAGCTCGGGCTCTATGGGGCTCTGTGGTTCAGTGGCATATGATGCTGTAACGACAAGACAGTTTTACACACAGATAGCTCTTAGCTCTATTCTTTACTGACTTACAGCTTTTGTACTTGCAGGACCCTTTGGTGCGTGTGGCTCTTAGCGTGGACTCTAGGTGGCTCTGCGATGACAAGACGGTTCAGGGAAATGTAGCTCAGACTCAGTCGCTCAATGGCGTCTCGATCGGTGTCCGCGGGACCGTACAGGTACGTATACCTTCACTTTAGGTTCTAACTCCACAGGTTCCTCTGGTAAGTATGACTCTCAACTTTATTCTTTCCTCTCTCACTCTAGGCACAACACAGCAGTATTACAGCATGGGTGAATAGAAAGGATGTACATCACCTGGCCTGGACCCACGGCGAGAAACAGGTAAGACGGGGGGATGATGTCCGTAACGGACCTGGCGCTTATGCTCTCTCTCAGGGTCAACACCCAATGCTTACGCTGGGGAGACAGGCGGCTAGACTTCCTCTCTCCGCACAAGTTGCACACCACAGACAGTAGGTATCTCCACAATGCTTCTACTTCCTGTAGTTTCCACTACGGTCCGTCCCACAGCATACAGGCTCAAAACACACAGGTGGGGGAGATAACAAGTGCATCCACGATGATGGTCACGTCCCGGCGGCTCCACAGTGTGCCTCACAGCAAAACTGGTATTCCCTAGGGGCGGTATGAGCAACAGGGACACGGCACAACACTGCAAATGCTTCAGGTGCACACACGTCAATAATGCACTCTCACACACGGCACTTCACACTTCTAGTAGTGAAATTTAAGGCTCATACCTCCACACTGGGTCATTACACTTCGCTGGGGAACTGATGTTTATACTTGTGGCCGCGGGCGCTCTGGACGGGTTACACGGATTTCCGCACTGCGCTCTGGCTATCCTCCAATCCACTGGCTCGCCCACCGGTCTTCGGTTTCCATGGTAGGGCCACTACGGGACAACACACTCCTCACACAGCAATGACTGTCTGTAACTCCACGTTTCCAACGTACTACAAAGGCATTTGTACTCACAATTCTGTTCCGGTGATCTCTCCCCTTTTAGGGTGGTCTTCCCTCCTTCAATAATCTCCCAAGAAGTCGTCAAAACTGTGCACTCTCTCCTTCAAGATCGTCCGTGAAATCGGCCTTCAATACAGATAAGCACATTCACATGTACACATATCCTTTAATCCAATGTACGATATTTCAAACCTGTTTCCACAATCAATTCCTCCGTCTTTGTTTCCTTCAATAGGTCCGCTCTTTCTCTAACTCCTCTTCGTCCACTTTCAATGCCACTTGCCACAACGCCCGCTGCAACCACCGTCAACAATGGAGCAAAACAATGCCTGCTGACTTGTGTTTTACATGCTCCTTATATACATCATCTTCCTCCGAATCCTACAATCGCTGGTCGCTGGTTTCCGCTGATTGCGTCACCCGGGGCAACCCGGAAGTGTTGGGGTTCGAACAAATCGGTCCGGGCGGAACCATTTTCCCAACTTTTGGTTCCGCCCCGATAGTCACTTGTGACACTACTCCCAAAATAAAATGCTTGTTTGAGCTGTCTTAATTTAAAAACACCTTGCACTGACATATCTTAACATATATTAGGGCCATTTTTTGTGTCAAGATGCACACCAGTATTGTTCTTTTTTTGTAAGATATGTTTGTAATGATGGCAGTGAGCATTTCCCAATCAGAGGCAGAATAGCACGAGTCTTCACAGAATGCAGGTGGTATAGTAATGGTTTGCATGAATGAATGCCACACAACTCGAAAATATGGGACAAATGCCGTCCCGTATTGATTCAAAACAGGACACGATTATTCTCAAATTCAGGACGACTTCATAATGTTTGGGAAATTTTAGCTTGTGTGGAAACTACCGCACTACTTCCAATCCACATTTTTAAAGCACCTTAAAAACAACACTGTTGACCAAAGTGCTGAACACAGTTCATAAAAAAATGCAGCATAATACACAACTGAAAAAAATCAATCATTTACGTTTAGTCTTAGGGACGACCAGCAGTGCCTGGTCCGCTGACCGAAGCGAATGAAAGGGGGGTAAGGCACGAGCAGATCATACAGGTACTGGGGGCCAGGCAACATAGAAGAACTTTAAAATCGGTGCGAAAGTGCACAGGGGAGGGATGGAGTGATTGGAGGATGGGTGAAATATGGTCAGATTTTCGAGTTCCAGTTAAAAGACGTAAAGCTGCATTTTAAAATATTTGTAAAATATCAGTAATTTGCTAAGGCCAGTATAAAGTGCATTGCAATAGTCTAAACGAGTGGTAATAAAAGCATGAATTACAATTTCAAAATCATACCAAGGTTTTCCTTTGACTAATTGCCTCATTTAAGGCAAATTAAATGCTCTCATTTAAATACAAAAAATTCATAGCCATCTTGCTTTCACTTCATTTAGACACTCTGGTCAAAAAACAGCTTTGCTACTGAAAAGCTATTTGATTCAGAAACCAGCGACGCTACCGCCACGCTACTGAAAAATGTAGTTAAACTATTAGCTTCGCTACTTGTACCTATGCTACTGCCCAAAACTGTCAATCATCCATTGTTATAGCTATAAACAGTATTAAAAGGAGGAGCATGGCATCAAAAACAGCTATCTGAATTCATATAAACGGGCATGTTTACAAAAAATTTTTAAAAGGGCATGTTTACAAAACAAATGTGTACTAAAATGTTTTGTGTATGTTGCACTGTAAAAAATTGAAAGCTGTTTTACTTTAAACATTTCTTCAATTTGTAACACCTAAAAATGTAGTTACCATTGTCGCTTCGGTTTAGGTTTAGATTTACATAAAATGACATACTTACCCAAACTTAACTCTAACCCCAACCCCAGGCGACAATTGTTTAAAGTTTAGAAAATATAAAAGCAGAAAGCAGAAAAAATAGTATAAACCAATACTTAAAGGAACATTATGTAAGAAATTTATATCAATTAATCATAAAATGGCCCTGATATGTCACTAGACAGTAAGAAATCATTTTTATTTCCAATACTTATATCACTGACAACAGTGGTCTGGCCAGGATATTATCATTTGAAAAGTGGAGTTGCAGCCCTCAACTGATTTATGTTGTCATTTTGTGTATTGGCCACCAGTTGTGTGATTGCAGTACCAGTTTTAGCCACAAGTTTTGTGATTGCAATACCAGTTTTGGCCTCAACCCTACATACTGTTCCTTTAAAGTGACATCATAATGCAAACACCAAATCTAACCCTAAACCGAAGCAACAATAGTTTGAAAATAGGAAAAAGCAATTGAGTAACGAATCCGTGGGAATGCCATGGAAAAAAAAGCAAAAAAGTTTGTGACTATCCCACGGAACTTTGTGAGATCATGTTGAACACAATGCTCTACCAACAAAACCATGTTGTTCTGGCCTAAAACTAGAAAAGTAAGAAGCCTGCCTAATTTTGCATTTAAAAATGTACAGTACTTGTGTCTTTTTGTTATAATAAAATGCCAAAAATACAATCGATCATTCACAGAATCTCTTCCCCTAATTGCAGCTTGGCTAATATATATTTTTCTGTTACGTAAAAAAAGCTCTTTTTATTTTGTTGACCTTCATTTTTTGCTGACCTGCTTGTGGCTTGTTATACTTGCCAGCCGCGTGCAGCCCTCCAGAGCTCTGCAGATGTACGCTGTAGATTTTGCACTCTTGTTTTTACTTGTTTAATCGGTGCAGACTGTAGGCTCCTGGCAAATTAGAAATCCTCTGTAAGCTCAATAATTAGCTGCACACCCTTGAACCCAAGGAAAACTCCTCTGCGACGTGAATAAATTGAAGTTATTTCCAGAATTCCCAAACCAGAGAGATTTTGGTGCGTTGACTAGAAAAAGGCAACAGATGTCAATAAAGATTGAGCTTACTGAAACATTTCAAGGGTGTCTGGGTACTGCTGTGCGCAACAACAGCTTAGAACATACATGTGTTCTTGTGTCTTGTTTAACAGTGTAAAAATTAGGGCCGGGACTCGATTAAAAAAATTAATCGAATTAATTAGAGGCTTTGTAATTAATTAATCTAAATTAATCGCATTTTAATCTCATATAAATATTTGACCTGAGAACATTAAGAAGTATTTTTACATGGATTTTTATGAATAATGACTGAATACATAAGCTTAACAAAATATTGTTTATTTTTGTTCAACCAAGTCGTTGTACCCGGAGTCGGGCTAATGTCCACGCTAGCTGCTGTATGTTTTGCATTGAGATTATACTTGAGGCTCGATGTGCTGCGGTGATATGTGAATTCCTTGTTGCATATCTTACACACAACCATGCTCTTATCGACGCTTACCAGTGATGCGCGGGTCAATGTATAAACAACCCGCCCGCAACTCGGACCGCAAAGAAAAAAATATATATATTATACCCGACCCGCTTCCTGGCCCGCATTTCTTAAAGTAGTTTGTTTAATATTGCAGGGTTCGGGACTTCTCAGGTTTTGACTGTCTGTGTTCTGGTAAATGTGCGCGGATCCCCCACCTCGCGTATAAAAACAACAAAACATAATATACTATATAGCCTATATTAAAATTAAAATATATAAAAATGTGCATAATATATTTTTTAAGTTGCACATCGTTTATAGGTTTCTTAAGTGGGATTCGGATGTGAAAAGCGCTGCATAGTGTAGCCTTTAGTGTTACCATTGAAACTTAACTAAATTAAAAAAAATAAGAGGTGATATATAGCTTTAGCCTACATAAATGCTTATTGCTTTAATGTTGCGAGTTCCTCTTCAGCTTTTCTTGCTGTTATGTTTATAATAGTTCATTGTTCAGAGTTTATATTGATGATCTTATAGTCAATTTAAAAATGTTCTTACAAACTGACTCTATTCGTTTAACTTTTTTCCTTTACCTGCCGTCGCTGTTCTCTGTGCGTGTCCTCCGTCAAAGTAGCCTATTAAAATTAACCCACTAAACACAGGACGTCGAATAGACGTGCAGATCGTGTCTATATTGGGTCCGTCGGTCCATGACCAATTCTGGACATCTATTCGACGTCCAAACTAGGTCCACTATTTGGACGTCCAACCATGACCCTACTTGGACGTCCTATTTACGGGCAACATTTGACGTTTAAACTGGGTAATTTTTTGGACGTCATGTGGACGTCATATTTACGGGCAACATTTGACGTTTGAACTGGGTAATTTTTTGGACGTCATTTGGACGTCATATTTACGGGCAACATTTGACGTTTGAACTGGGTAAGTCTTTGGAGGTCAATTGGACGTCTATGACAGGCCTATGTCTGTATTACATGATTAGGCCTATATAAAAAAATTTATTTACAAATATCAGCATTATTGTACCAACATGATTAATACTTACGAATAGTCTATATTATTTTATACAGTACTGTTTTTTCTGCTTTCTTTATTTATATACAAATTCATCTAAATGTACAATTAAAAATTTGTAATTAAATGCGTAGGTCGTTATATTAAAATATATGACCATTCTAACAATTTAACATGAAAATATTCTCACCTATTATCATAATGTTGCGTTCGTGTTATGAATGCAATAAGTGCGCCTTATATACAAAATTTACATATGGCTGTGTGGCTGAGTGGTTAGCGAGACCGGCTTGTAACCCAGAAATCGGCGGTTCGAAACCCACGGCCGGCAGGAAATGACTGAAGCGTTCGGTGTTGCAATAGATGGGTGAAGTGTAGAGACAATCATTTCTGTTCGCTTTTTTCATGTCTTTTTTCCTTACACGGAGGTCCTACGGATGTAAACATTTAGACGTGCAGAAGACGTCGCAAAAAAGACATCGCCTGGCGTTACAAAACAACCCCTTTTATGTACCGAATTCGGACGTCCAAAAATTACATGAAAAAGACGTCATTCTGACGTCACTTTGCGCAGTGGGAATGTGAAGTTGATTTTTAAAAGTCTTAAGCACACCGCAAATCAAACGTTCTGCTACAGTATGCTCTAAATGCGCGTGTAAATTTAACTTCTGGGCACTGCCAGGCTGATTTTTTGAAAAGTGATATAGGCTACTCACTGCATGTTTTGGCATTCGGTAGCATATGCATCAATGAGATGCACGGTGTTGCTTTTAATGTTCTTTTTAATTTATATTCACAAAACCTAACAACAAAACATTGTTTATAATTACGAGACAAATTATTTGAAACGAAATTCGTTTTAAAGTAGCAAACAAAACTTAAATTAAACTCGTAATAAACTAATTAAATTGAAACAAAACAACATTACAACAATATTTAAACCCAACAATACTCAAACATTAACATATAACAGACATTAGGATACATGTTAAATAATCTGTAGTTTGTTGGTAGACGTTTATTGGGCAAAACCTCCGTTGCAAACCTCCATTTACCAGAATAAATCATTTTTACTTTGAAATTGATGCGTTGTCACGTTAAAATCAGCTGTTCGTTTAGGTTCCGTCTACTTTTATTTACACCGCATCACAACCCCGGAGTTCTCGAACTAAAACAGGGTCTGCAGCATTTACGAATGACTCTATTAATAAGTGCGATTAAAATGCGTTAAATTGTTTAACGCGTTATTTTTTGTGTAATTAATTAATCTTAATTAACGCGTTAAAGTCCCGGCCCTAGTAAAAATGTATAATTTTTTGTTTGAACAGAAAATGCAGTCTATTATTGAAGCTTTGTAGAGTGTATTAGAAATAATCGGATTACAAATTGGCCTATAGCTTAAAATTACTCTGTCAGAATAGGGAATAGTGATTTACATAATAACACTTCCTTTGTGCAGAGTGTACATGATAGTAAAAAATAAGTGTAATTGCAAAAAAGACTACAATAAATTATAATTCTGATTATGTAACTGCAGGAATGTAATGTAATGGGAGTAATTGTCATAATTAGATTATTTAGCCTGGATATTACAAGCAGATATGCTACTATGTATAATTCTGCACTATAGGTGGATAATCAAAAACATTTGTGATATTGAGTGCATTTACATGCACAGTCTAATGCCGATTATGCTTAATAAACTGAGAACTGATAACGTACTACCACGATATCGCATTGCATGTAAACTCGTTAACAGGCTTTCTGGTAGTTTTGTTCATGTGGGCATGTCTCTGCGTGTGAAAGATAAACGTCACAAGCGGAAATAAGCACAAAGTAAAGCATAAAAGTCTGCGCTCAACTCATGCAGTTGGTAGAGAAACTACAAAATTAAAATCTTATGTTACATTTACAGGTTCTGCAGACATGAGAAGAGATACAACAGTATAGCTTAAGATTTCCCGCCGGCTTTTTGAATGCCTAAAGTATTATAAGCATGACGATACTGTCTGCAAGAAACCTTCATATCCTCCAGGAACCTCCAGAAATTTCCAAATCCCATGTAAACACAGTTTTCTGCATAGCTGGTTTATTGATTTCCATGTAAACACATGAAAACAGTTGTCTATAATAAGCAGATTTTTGAAAGTTATCCCCTTATTCTGTGCATGTAAACGTACTCATTGACAAAATGTTTTATGCAAAAGGTCAGATTTTCTTGCATCCACTGAAGCACACAAGATGATCTTTGGAAGAGTCTCTCATCATGTTGGGTTTTGTTTAGGTTTTGTTTAAACTTTTGGACTGCATGGTAGCTCGAGTGCATAATGCCTCTACAGCAAAGGGGTTATGAATCAACCCATACACCAAAAAATATATATTTTTAAATATATTCTAAAAAAAATGTTAATATATTTTTGTCCAGAGAGATGTATTTTTTGCTATATGTGAAATAGTGACCAAACAGCGATATAATGCAATATAAAATGCATATCTATATATTCAGTGGTGTATAAAGATCCTACACAATGAACTGTATTGTTTTATTACCTTAGAATGAGCTGTATTTATCTACATACACCACGGGTCCCCTTACATAAAAGTTGCAGTCATGTTTGTACAGTAGCCCTAAACGGACAAACTGCTCTGAATCATGTTTTGTTATTCGTTGTCTCAGACAATGGTGTGTTTGTCCTGTGGTGGCTACCGTAGCTTCATTATGTGTTTTGAAAGGGAGCGGTGAGGTGTGGAATGAGCCTTGGTTGCAAAAGTCTCACCGTTAGATGCCGCTAAATGTCCCACATTGCACCTTTAAAAATACTTAAAATTTGAAACTGCGAAACAGAAGTTTCACTTATGGTTTTAGACATTTAAAAAAATATAAAGCGGCATTCAGTTCGAGATAGGGGAGGCGCACGGCATCTAAATTGCCGTTCCAACTCTGCTGGGATTTTCCCTCTGATGCTGTCACTTGCAAAATTGCGGTTTCAATAATGGGAGCAGATACAGTCATTTTCAAATAGACTTCCACTTATCAGGGATGGTTTCGATTTCTAGGGATGTAACTTCTCACATCGTCATTCACCTCGTGTGTCTGTTAGGATTTTGATCGCAGGGATGTGGGCCTCCAGGTCACTGTGTAATTTAAAGTCTCATCAATTGTTTCAAACTCTCGGGTTGAATGGATCTGAGGTGCTGAGCACTGCTGGACTTCATTCACATCTGAAATATGAGCTGTGTGCTGATGTGTTTATGTCAAATATGTACAGTCAGGTATACCAAAATGAAGAAATTAGCAGGTAAAAAAAGAAATGATATTTTGCAAAAACATTATAGAAACTGTAGTATGTTTTTTTTATTGTATATATAACAACGACAAATCATGTTGTCTCCCAAATTCATATTACTCTAATGCAAAAAAATAGTCTGACGTTGTCATACTCAATTGTAGTCAGAATTTGAGTCTGATACCGCTCCATTGAGCTAAAATTATGAGGCGTGTCTCAACCGAAAAATGCCTCTCCACTCATAGGTCTATCCAATTCTATGACCAATCAGAGCAACGGAGTGTGTGACGTATGTTGAAATGTCGTCTTTTGTAGCCTGACTGAACTGCTAGAAATTTCGCTACAATGATACTAACATCATTGTGATTATACTAAGTCTGAGTTAGCGAACGTACATCAACACCTACTATGTTTACAACATTTAATTTATATCACAACATTAAGTATTTACTAAGTCATACAGTAAGACTATCTCTTACCATTTGTACAAAAGGTGAACTTCATCCACGACGACAGCTACCCATTACGTTGGCTTGAAAAATATCGGAGCCTAGCATGTCCCTCCACTTATTCAGCAGTCACGATTCCGGGCTTCTGAAAAGAAGCTGGCAATGACCGCTAATTATATCCATCTCGTCGTGCACACCGAGTTGCATCGCTGTGATACCCATTTCAGTTGCTTCTTTAACTTTGTCCTCCATAAGTGCGACCAACTTTTGCCAAATCCCGTAGGAAGGACGGCAAAAACATAAACAAATGCCTTGATCGCGTTTCTCTGTTCCTCTTTTTAAATCAATGCTCTGTCGATATCTTTTAGAACAGACTCAATGTCAGAATCCACACATCTGAATTCTCCAGCGGCAGCCATTTCATTGTAAACAGATTCAACACACGCGCTCTTTGGTGATGTGGTTGATACGTTACTGTTGATCATCTGTCCATCATCGTATAAAGCCTGCCCTTACAATTTGATTCGTCGACCAGTTTTGGGACTCGCATAGTAGCTGCTCAACGGAAAAACGCAAGACCGATCTTCCCGTTTTTCAAAATGTGGATCTGTTAATTTTAACACATTGCTTTGTGTTAAACTATTTAACACATTATGTGTTGTTTTTAACACATTATGTGTCATTTCGTGCTGATTTAGAGTTCATATAAATAAAAGGGACAACACAGGATGTGTTAAAACAACACAAAGTGTGTTGTCCTTAACTAGACACAAGATGTGTTAATTTAACACATTCGTTTTAAGAGTGTACAGTTAGCTACTGTAAGCTACCGACTAGGAATTGTCATGCTTAACTGTCATAAAAGGGCAATAAATACATCATAATGTTGCTTAAACCTTTAAAGTAAAATAACTATAATGCATAAACATGTAAAAAGCTCCTAATGGCAGAGCAGGATGAATATGATGGCCTTACTCATGGAGATAAACAAAAATAACAGTTTCTGAAGGCTTTGAGTAGTTACATCTATGACAAAATTTCTCAAGCTCAATGGATGTGAAGCTGACTGAAGATCTCAGCAGGCCAGGATCACGTTCAAAGAGCAGTTATCTCTATAACATGCTGTAAGCAGACACTTAGCTGTCATGTGGTCTGACATTAATCCCTTATAAGAGCCACTATGTGCGTGTGTTTGCGTGTTCGTCAGCTACATGTGTCAAATAGTTAAAACTCCCACTGGGTTTGTTTATGTTGAACGACAGGCGAACTTGTACAAGCTCCACGGTTTTCAGCCCTCTGGGTGGAACTGAACGGTATTAAACATTTTCTTATCACCACATGACCAGCGTGGTAGGAACTTTTTTATTCCTGCATTTATCACATGACCAGTACTGGGTGGGATACATTTACATTACAGTTGTCAAAGATCTGGGTTGTGCAATAATGTGAATCGCACAGGGATTTGAACCAGGAACTTGACCGACTACTGCCCCACACCATCTTTAAATATACCTGCAAGAAAGGGCTATAAAATAAAGAGGTATTAAATAAAAATAACCACACCGAAGGGGTCAAAGCTTAGCTGGTGACCCAGTTAGTCCCTTTGCAAGCCAAGCAACTGTCATTATGATGAATAGGAATACTAATGAATACATATTTTACCGTCTACCCTTTTATTAGAATTGTATATAGTATTATAATGTCTTTATGTTATTTTCTTATATGGGGTCAACATGGTGAAGCTCCAAAAAGCAGATACAGTGAATCCACTATTTAAGTAATAAAAATCAATGAATTAATAAATGTATCCAAAAGCATAATAGTATTTTGAGGTAAAGATCTGGGATGGCATGAGGTTCAGTAAATTATAAAAGAATAAAAATTTTTGGGTGAACTGTTCCTTTAGTAAAATCAATAAAAGTGGCAGAATAAATTAGCTTATTGCTCAAATTGGACTAAATGTCTATTTTTATTGAAAGAAGGTCTATAACCATTATGACTATCAAAGTTATCAACAGGTGAGTGAGCCTATTTTAATAAGGTATAAATGAATGTACAGTATTTCAGCAAGTTCTCTCTACTTTCTAAATATGGTTTAGCAAAGAGGCATGGAAATCTGTGAGTAAACTTTTATAGCATTTTCAGCTCTATAATTACAGTTTACAGTATCCCCTGTTACAGGTGTAAAGTTCAGCACTGTTTACATGAAACTGGCGTGACAATTTTTCTGCACCTAGAATCAAGGACTAAAAGGATCCAGAGAGCAATTTAACACAGCAGGTTACAACGCAAGGATTTAAACGGTCTATTTCAGACTGCTGGTCTGCGATATGGCTTTCAGTGACATCATTTCTTATGAGACTGCTGGGTGACAACAGCAGTGGAAGCAGTTTTAGCGTTTGAAAAAAAAAATGCTACAAAATGATCCTTTCATTGTGAGAAAGCATGTGGTGCTTACCTGATGTCCCTTTAGTTTCACTGAACACTGATGCCGTAATATAAACCTGACATTTCTGCAGTGAAAAACGCAATGGAGGTCCTGTCAACAAAACAGGGTTAAAAATTGCATTACCATCTAAACTTTAAAAACCCATGTAACTTTCCCAATATTTCTTTTTCTATAACCCGTCACGTTTTTTTCTACGAACACCTTTCTGAGCTAGCGGAAAAGTGGTGGAAAATTGCGAAATGCAAATGGACTGAATGGGACAGATTGAATTTCAGACTGAACTGCTGTTTTAACGGTTGGTTAGAGCACCGCTCTTTGGTGAAGGCCAAAAGCCTGCAATGGGAAAATATTCCTTTGAACACCAGCTGCTATATCATAGCTTATTGCGGCACATCCGGGAGAACAATTTACCACCGTTGATCTCAGATTTCTTCTTGCTGGGTGGCGCGGCAGGTTAAAGAGTTTTTCGATGAGCCCGAATGAACAAAACGACCCTTCGATGTGACCCAATAATTGGGTTTAATAGCATTAGCAGTAAAAGCATAAATGATGCTGCGAGCTACTCTCAGATTAGCCATCACGCATAGACGTCTCCTAGCAGCCAATTTCGGGAAAACAAGTTGTTCGTCTTTGTTATTTCCTCATGCGGAAGCAATCAAAGGTTAGATTTGAAGAAGGCAGAAGCCGAGCTCGTCGAGTAGGAAGCAATCTTTCATTTTGATTTAACTCTATTTTCGAGACATTTGTTGCATATTTAATGCACATCCTCATTCTGAATGAGGGGAATAGCTAATCAGGATATGAATATTTAATTCTTTCAGTTTATTCACCTTGAATTCCAATTTACAGGGCGAGGAAAGATTCTGACACGCTGCATATTTTATATAATTTCTCATCTGCACTGAAATGCACTTTGTTAGATGTTTATTAATAAAAAAGATTATGTTTTTTTGTTAACAGGAAGCAAAATCAGAAGCTATCAGGATATAGTGGTAAGTCTGCTATTCAGCCAGGTCACAAGCAGCTTTTCCTCATGCACCTGCTGTTTCCATGGTGATTGTGATTTGGATAGGTAGTGGGTAGTTAGGACTGGGTCCAATAATGGTTTATTGGAGGGGAGGGGTGCTCTGAGACAGTTAGCCAACACTTAAATGACACTTCAATAAATCAAATGCCAGGCAATCAGAAAACGATCTGGAACTAATTGATCCTGGTAAAGAAGAGACATAAAAAAATCAATGAAGTGTACCAATAGATGTGAGAAGCCTTGTTAGATCTAAGTAAGGGTGCATGATACATGAGCATTGTTTAATATATATATTAGCATTTTTCTCCTTTATACCAAGGGGGCCAGAACCACAAGCACAATTTACATCATTCTTAATTTCCTTTATTAAGAAACCACAATATACAATTAACCTGTCTTTAAAGATTTTAACTATATAACTTAGCAGAACCCTTAGAGAACAAAATTATTTGAAATAAATAACACATAAATTCAAAACAAAATATATATAAAAAATGTTAATAACAATGTATTTTACCTTTCAAATCTGAGAGCAATTCTGGCCCGAGTACGACCCGTCACCCAAACCAGTGGCATTGGTTTTGACCCGACTGGACCCGAATGTAAACTGACGTGTGTGCAGTCTGCAGCCCCAGTGGCCTCGCAACAAATTTGGCGAGCTGCTCCACTTGTTTATATGACGATGACACCAAGGTAACCTCTAAAATTTACATTTAAAAATATCTGACATGTCTGTCTGAACGAAAATTAACCTATCGCCAGCCACACAAAGTCGCAAGCGCTCTTGCAAACAGAGGAGAGTTTTGATAAGGACATTGACACACACATGCGAGAGTTCAGGGCTTCTCGGGTCCGTTCGGCAAAAACACATTCATTTCAAATACCCGAGACCGGATTATTGTACCTGACCCGTGTCCGAGGCACGCGTGAAACTTTTAGAACCGAACCTGATCTGAGCCGTTTCTCAATATGCGTTCTTGTCTGTACTTGCGTTCTTGTGGACTTCTGAAACGTCATCAGTCGCGGCCCAAGTACTGTTCCAATTCAAAGTTCGCATCAAGCCCAAGTTCACATAAAATCCCCGGATGTGTTCTTGATCCGCCCATTTTATCGAGGACGCATCAGAGGAGACTTGTGCGAAGTTTCCCAGAATGCATTTCGCGTCAGAAGTTCGTTCTTCCGAGTCTGAACTTGCAAGTCCGAACTAGGAAGGACACAAGTCCGAACTTGGCGTACTTGGTATTGAGAAACGGCTCGGGTCTTTGGTCGGACCTCGGGTTTTCTGACCTCTTCTTCACATAAGCCCAAACACGGGACTATGCTTACTGTGAGGATCCGCGGGACCTAGCGCCCCCTCCTGGTTGGGAGTATTTACGTCCTAATAGACCAGTTCAAAAGATGTAAACAACACTGGTCCAGAAGCACTTCCTGTTTCCGTTTTTTAACACTAGATAAACGTTGGGATAAAATAAACCAACAGAACATATAAACCTGAATTAACTGAAGTTAAACAAACATCTTAAAGATAATAATATATGTAAAATAAAAAAATAAGTGTTACAAACTGTAACAGGAAGTGTCTCTGGACCAGTGTTGTCCACATCATCTGAACTGGTCTATACAAAAATCATAATTTTAAATGTATTTGATTAAGTGTAATATGGTCCTGCGGGCCGCATTAGAATTTACCCCGGGGCGTGTGCGGCCCTCGGGCCGCCAGTTGCCCATCCCTGATATATATGAAGTGTTTCGTTGCAAAACGAGATAAATCCATTTTTTTACATTTTTGTCAAAACATGTTTATTATTATGTTATCATGTTATTATTTTGTTTTATTGTGCTACTTAGCTGTAAGTTATGAAGGTTTAAATCAAAACAAACCAACTGCAGTTGCATTGAAATGAATTGGAATGCAGAACCAAAAAACGTGATTTCTGAACAATTAACAAAACGGTCTTTATCTCGTTTTGCAACGAAACTCTTCATATATATATATATATGATCATTTGATCTGAAGTTTGAATTGATTTTGTAGACAAAAATATTTTCACATTTTATTTAAATAAAAGTGTTTTTGAAATGAAAAGCAGCTAATAAGAGCCCAGCATAAGTGAATATAACTAGGAACTTTATCTCAGGATGACAACTGAAGATGCTGCTTGATAAAATGCAAATGCATGGCATAGACTGGCTGTGCCAAAGATGTTAAAAAAATAACATAGTTTTGAACTGTTTTAACACAGTTATATTTGTGTTACTTCATAGTTTGATGAGTTTACTCTTCTAAAATGAAAAGGTATAAAAAATAGAACATTACGTTTTTTGAATGGTCGCATACTGTATATAATTATACACTTACTATATGTTGAGAGACAGACAGACAGACAGACAGATACAGTTGACAGACAGATGTAGTAGACAAACAGACAGACAAAGTAGACAGACAAATACAGAAGAAAGACATACAGACAGACAGACAGACAGATACAGTAGACAGACAGATAGATACAGTGGACAGACAGACAGACAGACAAACAGACGGACTGATGGATATAGTAGACAGACAAGCAGACAGATAGAGAAGACAGACAAACACATACATGTAGATACAATTGATAGACAGGTTAGACAGACAGATAGAATAGATAGACAGATGCAATAGAGGGAATAGACAGAAAGACACATACATGTAGATATAATAAAAAGACAGATAGATTTGTGCTGCCATCTGCCACTCAGTGTGGCTTTTAATTGTTTGTTGTGGCTCCATGATCAATCGCAACCAAATTTTGGCTCAGGTGATTGTCTAAAAATACTGCATTGTAATAAGTGCCCATGAGCAAAATGACAGATCTCAAATTGTGTACTGCGGCAACCAAGCAACGACCAATAGGATGAAGAGTAATGCTGATGGATAGCTGTCTCCGGGTATTACAGATCTCTTCACACACAAACATACCAGTGAGTCATCATGGTGGACTCTGATGTCACTTTAATAAGAAGCTTCCATGTCAACAAATCTGAAGAGTACTTGATTGCCAGTGTGAGTAAGAGATGGCCCCAGGGCACATGCTAGCACGATGTTTGTCATTTATCTAAATGAAACACGGCTCGCACTCTCCCGATTTGCAATCCTGTCCTTTTCCACCATTCATTAACGTCCGATGAACGTAGCTACACGAATAAGGTTTGTTAAAGCCCTAGTATTCTCACTGCTCCTCCCACAGTCTAGGCTGTGTCTAATGCAGGCCATCTGTCATCCATCCAACCTATTATTCTCCTTTACCCGAACAGCAAAAAGTAACGGGCCTGACTTTACACCGGGCCTGACTCGGAGGACTACTGTAACCCAAACAGTGTGCAAATACCTCCCACATCACTGCTGTCTGGAGTTTGATGGAGCCATTAATCTCAGCATGCGTTTAGCATTTGCCCTCGTCATGAGCTACCCAAGACCATTGGTTCCTAATTCAGAGACCAGAAATAATAAACAACGACAAGCATATAAGTCAGATATTAAGCGTTCGTCTAGAGCAAAACAGTCGTATTCCAAAAAGTGTCCAAAAAGGAAAATAGGAGACTTAAAAAATATAGAGCAGTAGCGGTTGTATAAACAGTTTAGACTAATCTTACTAGTTAGTCGAAGAAAAATGTAGACCTTATTTCAGTCAGAATATAAGACTGATTAGCCCTAACTAATTGCTAGTTGGTCAGACTTGTTCTTAAGTCTTTTTAACTTACCATAAGCAATGTTGGGGGGTGCACTGTACTCCTAAGAGCTACTAAGAGCCAACTTGAATTCATTTCAACCATATTAAAAAACCACAAAGCTACACTCTCTCTCACTGCTAAAAAGTGGGTGTTAAAAGGGGGGTGGAGAAAAAATGGGTGGAGACTTTGTGATGTCAGCTAAAAAGGAAAGTCATTTCAGAGGCGGAGCAGGTCAACACTTTTTATTAAACTACTAAAGGATAAACAGTCGTTATTTAGTGAAAGCTGTTTACACCAGTGTAATGTCTGTGAGAACTTTCTTTGCTTACTTTTTTATAATATATATAAATGTTAAATATTTTATGTGTAATTTTTTTCTTTTGTTTTACTGTATTTAATACATGAATGAAATTGGATGATCATTTTTAATAAGCTATCAGGTTGAGAGACTGAATACAGCCGGCCAGAATTAGATTTTTAGTAGTTGTGTCTGTTTCTCTCCAGGTATTGCAATGACAAATATACATACTGTATATTCACAGTAAGAAGTCAAACTTCACAATAAAACATATTTACACACAGGTTCCAGAAGCCCCTGTTTAAAAGATCTTTTCTGCCTTCTAGTGGCTGGTTTGAGGTACTACAAAAGTTCAGCTAAAAAAGTTCTTCATATTAAACTTTCTTAAAGGCGGAGTGCACAATGTTTGAAAAACGCTTTGGAAAAGGAGACGGGCCGACTACCACAACACACTTATAGCCAATCAGCAGTAAGGAGCGTGTCAACTAACCGAGATCCTTGCCGGTTGGGTTGCGTATGTGTGGGGCGGGTCTTTTAAAAGAAGGTCCATTGGGGTAGGGGCGTGTTTGTTTAGATGATTTCAAATATCAACATTGGCTTTCAAACATTGTGCACTCCGCCTCCACTGTATACTATAATCTGAGAAAACACAAATTAAATTTTATACATTTATAATTAAAGGAATTTTATAACTACTGAAGTGTGTGTTAGTTGCTGATTACTTTTAGGTAATAATGTAAAAAGGCTGTGATATACTGTCAATATACTCACAATTTAATTATGTTGTCAGGCCTGAATCAAAGCGTAGTAAATAATGCCAATTTCATTTTTTTCAAGCAAAATCAATAAGTGTTTAAGGACAGAGTCCCTGACAAGTAAACAGTAACAGAATGTCACTGCAAAATAAGTAATCATCATTTATGCATACTGCCTACAGTACATACAGCTTGGTTTAGAGGTCATAGCTTTATTAAAGTAAAGCTACTGTAATAACCATTGCATGTTATTTATAAATAAAGTCTTATTCTTTCCAAGGACCCTTGTCTAGTAAAGCAACCGGTAAAAATTGTGGTCAAATGTGTATTGAATTCTGCAATAATGGACAACAAAATGACAATGGGTTGCAAACTAAACTTAAGAAATTTACAGAAAATTTCTGCCCACCACACAATTCAGTACAAAAAAAATAATTTTCTCTAAGGTAAGATTTTCCTTAAAAGATCTCTTTGTAGCTATTCTATCTTATCAGTCTGCTGAGAAAAGTTTTTGTGCTTATAAGCACTGACTTGAGGACATTGGCCCTCATTTATCATTCTTGCGTAGAAACAGGCGTATATGTTGGCGTAAGATTTTGCTTTCACTCCTCTCACCGCCTGATTTATGAAGCTGTGCGTACCTCTGAAATTCAGGTGTAAGCAATATCTGCCCTTCATAAATGCTGCGGCTGAAAACGATCGTCATTAGAATAACACGCCCATATAAATTCAAGTCTCCACCTCCCCCACGCCCTCATTTTACGACAATGACTCATGGAAGACGGCAAAGAAGAGGGATGTGGAAAGAAACAAAATTGTTTTATTTGGGAGTTTAAAGAGCGGGATTAAAGACACATTAATAATTGCATACATATTTGTATTATTATTTTTATTATTAATGTCGCTTAATTGATATTTAGAAAAATAATTATTTATTATTATTAGTATTATTATTATTATTTACCGTTGCCTACATCTAAATTATATGTCTGCTTAATGGTTCGGTTAAGTTTTTTTTAAATAATATTTTAAAATGATGTAGTAACTTTTGTAGTGTGTTGTTTTGTATTTACATACAGTTTTTTGTTAGCTAAGATCCAGTTTGATACGGAGCTCCAGATATAATTCAAATTTAACAATTTGTTTCCACGACATCCACATGTTTTACTAGGCTAATTCATAATTTGAAGTAATAATAATTGTAATAGTAATTCCAAAATATTATAATAATTAATTCCAAGGAACAAACAGTGGGAACGAATTTTATATTTATGGCCATACTTTAGACCAAATAAGAAAAAGAAGTGTCCATAATGTAGCATAAAAGATAATTCGTGGCCATGATTTTGTCCGCATGTCATCATGATCAGATTTATGGCTCATTCAACACAAGCATCTTACCTTACCTATTCATGTATAGCTATTTATTTATCATCGAATGGTATGTAACTAGCTTAACTTTTTATGCATTATTACCATGTTTTCGTAGCACATCCTTGTGCTTTCTTGCAATGTGCTGCTTCAGATTCCAGGATGAATATTTGCTAACTTTTACAGTCTCTCCGCAGTCCCTTTCAATGTTTTCCTCCTGTCCAATCTTAACTTTGATTTTTACTTTACATTTATGTATAAGGCTTGAATTCCATAACTTATTGCTAGACGTTTTTACAGATTCTCGAACTAGCAAATTATCAAAGGGCGTTCTGGGTTCAACGAGCGGCGCTGAAGCGAGCGGAATTTTCGGAAAAAGGCGCTCTGATGGTATTGCTCAACGCTCCAATCCGCTCACGTGCTCTGCCCTGAAACGGCTCGCAACTTAAGGAACACATATGCATACAAATCAAATGCTTTGGTAAAGTCACACAAATTAAACATTGAAGTTCATGTTGCAAAAAAAAAAACACTTAAGTTTATAAATACTGTTGTTGTTGTTTTTACAGTGGGTCATAATATATCAGTGTTTCCCAACCCTGGTCCTCGGGCACCCCCTCCCAGAAAGTTTTAGATGTCTCCTTATTAAACACACCTGATTTAACTCATCAGCTTGTTAGGGACACGTCTTTACCATTTTGGAAGGAGGCTGATGAGTCGAATCAGGTGCTTCAAACAAGGAGACATCCAAAACCCTCTGGAAGGGGGCGCCCGAGGACCAGGGCCGGGAAACACTGTAATATATCATATACTATTTTAGTTTGTCAGTGCGTTTTGTTGTGTTAGGATTTTTTTCTGTGCATTTCCTAACTCAAAACGTGCGTACACCACCTCCAGAGCAGGCGTAGGATTTGAGCGTGCAGCGCCAACGTCCAAATTGATAAATCTCAAAGTCACCTGGTTTTGGGTGTACCCCAGGTGTACGCTGGAAATTTGGTGTACGTACTTTTGATAAATGAGGGCCAATGTGTGTAGCAGTCAGTCAATCAAAATTACCTTTGGGATCAGCCCAGGAGAGGTCTGTGGATATTTTGAGGGTGTGTCGTCTGAAGCTTTGAATCACTGTGTCGAAGGCAGTGGATAGATCTTGAAAATCCTGAGTTCAGGGTATCAGTGATGGAGAGCAGTGTGGTCTCTGTGGATTGCTGTGAAGCTCGCTGACTGTCATCCAGCAGTTTGTTCTGCAAAAGAAAACAAGGAAGTTGATTGTAAACAAACAGTTTTGACAGGAATAATATGAGAGTAATGGCAGGTGGTAGACGATTACAAGAGGAGGTTGTTTGTTTATTTGTTTGTTTAGTACACTGAGAATTCATGTTTCAGTATGTAAAGGTTAAGGCAAATATTTTGCCTTACACTTACACCCATTAACGAGCTAAACAATGATTATTATTTGTAATAGTTATGTCTGTTAAAAACACTTTGTCACATTAAAGTCTCATCTTGTTTACACTTACTTTTTGTTTAACTTTTTGTTTAACTGTTAAATGGGGTTTGGTTTGGATGTTTTTTAAAACAATCCTATTATTTAAAAGTGCAATTTGGGACTCTTTAGCGGTGAGACTGAGAATTGCAACAAATTTCAAAACGCATACTATAGCTGACAAAGGACAAACATGTCATCGTCTGAGACAACGTACTTTGTAAAACAGTTTTTCCCTTTAGGGCTACTGTAGAAACATGACAGCGACTTACAGGTACGAAGACCCATGGTATATGTAGATAAAAGTGCTCATTCTAAGGTAATAAAACATTACAGTTCATTATGTAAGGTCTTTATACTTCACTGATAATATGAAGAGTTTGGTTCCAAAACGCGGTAAACAGCATTTAAAAAAAATTGTTACCGCCAAAATCAGTTTTTTTGTATCAGGTCAGTATTTAAAAGTAAATTCTTAATTTTATGCAAAATACAATATCTACCCTGGTATTCTGTCATCTTTTCTCCCTTTTTCCCAAAACGCAATAAACGGCACTCGTCCTTCTCTGCAGAATGCAATAAATCCGCTCAACAAATCACAGCGGACCATTCCACGCATTGTAAACAACAATGGCGGCGCATTGAATACACAGAATCCTAGTTCCCTTTCGAGAGCAGTCTCCCGACATTACGTCTTTTTACACTATAGGTTAACTCTTCCCACTTCACCAGATACTGAAATCTTATACCAATCGTCGCTGACCCCGTGAGTGCTGGAAGCGTATAAAAAGCGATGTTAGAGCGACGAACGTCAGTATTCTCATCTTCGCTCAGAGATGAAATCTTCAATCAAAACTACTACATTGACTACCTGCCTTCTCTGAGCAGGACCTTTGGAGCAGCCGGACTCCCATGAGCACTGCGTCGCCTGTCTGGGGTTGGCGCACGCTGAGGCCGCGCTCGAGGATTCTACGTGCGAGCACTGCGTGGACCTCTCTCTTCACATGCTCAAGGCTAAGAGAGCCGTTGCTTGAAGTCTCGCAAGGGGAACTACCCGCCGCCGTCGGGACTATGACGGTGGCAGCTCTGTGAGCAGCGTTCCCCCGGCGAAACCTACGTGTTCTCCCATTGTGTTCATAAAGGACACGTTCCGCCCCCCTTCAGCAGCAGATGTGGACGTCTCCTTTGGAGTAGGTGAGAAGGACGACAACATGTCCTTGTCAGCGTCTACCAGCTGGTCGGAGACAGAGCCAGAGTGCCCGAGTCACCTGGACCTCCAAGGAAAGCTTTCCAGGATCTTGGAAATGGCAGCAAAGTAGCTGGACCTTACTTGAACTTCGCCCGACAAGCCAGCTAAGAGCAAATTGGATTCTTGGTTCCTCCAATCGGTCCACCAGCAGGACGCTCTGAGGAGAAAGACTCCTTTATTTCCTGATGTCCATGATCAGGTTTCAAAAACATGGTCTGCACCCCAATAGTGCCCCTGGCATGTTTTCTCATGTGGACGGGGGTGAAGCCCACGGTTACGTGCGCATTCCCCCTGTTGAGGAGAACGTAGCAGCACACGCAGCAGGACACGGTGTCCTTCTTTCGCGACACTCGGTGCTGAGCGCGAGCTGCCGTCGAAGCTGTGTAGGATGACGGCTCACCTGGCGGATAAAGCATACTCATCTTCTGGAGATGCGGTGGCGGCACTCCACGCTATGGCTATTCTCCAAGTATTCCAGGCAAAAATCCTGCAGTCGCTGGACAGCAGGCACCATCAAGGCCGACACAGTGCACAACCTCCTTCCTGCTACCAACTTCGCTCTGATGGTCACAAAGCTCTCTTTCTATGCCATCGAAAAATCCATGGGCTTCATGGTAGTCCTTCACCGCCACCTGTGGCTTACACTAGCTGAGCTGAAGGACAACAAGCATAAGGCATTGCTTAATGCTCCTATCACCCCACCAGGGTTTTTCGGGAGGCACAGAAGTTCAATTCAATTCAATTTTATTTATATAGCGCTTTTCACAATTTGGTAATTGTATCAAAGCAGCTTTACATAATAGATGCAGTGAAAAGCACAAAAAATCGACAGATAGCACAACATAATAAACGATAGCACAAGCAGTTAAATTTGCTACGGCTATAAATCAACATTATAAGCAAACGTATTACTAATGTAACGTATAGAAGTTAAGCCCAAAAAGGCTGCCTCCCCGGGTTGAAAAACCCCCTAGGAGAAAAAAAGTCATAGGAGGAAAAAACCCTTGGGAGTTATATATATATATATATATATATATATACACATTGAAACGGAAGGATATTAAGCTGAGATTAAGCGGAGATTAAGCGGAGATTACGCGGAGATTAAGCGGAGATTAAGCGGAGATTAAGCGGGTTCTGCCGGTGGTCTTTGGTCAGGCATCAGCTGGACATCACGTTGAGGAACAGCTAGTAGATCAGGTGTGTGCCGACTTTCACATGTACCGGAACTGGATCTGTTTGTCTCGTCCTCGGGATCAAGGACGAGACAGGGAGAGAGAAACAAAATCTTATTAGCGTAGGGGCCGTTCACATAGAAAACAAGTGTCACACAGTAATGTGGTTTTAGTCAGCTCGGTTCCGGACAGGCTAACTATTGCTGGTTAAGTGTATTACATATAGTTGATGATTTTAGAAACGGAAACAGAACTCGTTTGACTAAGGCCAGAGGCCCCACTGCCGTCGTTAATACTAACGTACAGTGGCAAACGGTTCTGTATGACATACTATTTTAAGGTCATGGGAAAAGGCCAAAATTGCAAGCCGGCCATATTTGGCAGTTAAGACTCATGCTGAAACTTTGAATTGGTTTTTGATTATTACTAAAGAGTATTAATGAGATTTACCATGCTTTGAAGTGTTGACGAAAAAAAAAGGTTTTAATTTATTCATTAATTAATTTATTTATTAGGTTGTACAAGCTAGCTATTAGCAGATAAGTACCATTGTTAAAACAACTATTTGAAAGCCTTGTTAAAGAGAAAAGTTTTAAGTCTAGATTTAAAGTTATCTACTGTCTCTGATTTTCGGACGTCGGTCGGTAAATCATTCCATAGCTTAGGGGCTAAGTAGGAAAAGGATCTGCCACCTTTAGACACTTTTGATATTTTAGGGATAATTAAGAGGCCAGAATTTTGTGACCGCAATGCACGTGATGGATTGTATTCTGATAATAATTCTCTAAGATATGAGGGTGCTAGGCCATTTAAGGCTTTGTAGGTGATTAGTAATATTTTAAATTGTATACGATATTTAACTGGTAGCCAGTGTAAAGATGCCAGAATTGGGCTTATGCGGTCATACTTCTTAGATCGAGTAAGAACTCTTGCAGAAGCGTTTTGAACCAGCTGAAGCCCGTTGACCTGCTTTGCATGGCATCCTCCGAGTAACGAGCCACAACAGTCTATTCTAGAGGTCATTAAAGCGTGGATACAGACAACATATGGCGTATTTTTGAGATATTTCTAAGGTGGAAGAATGATGTGCGGCAGACATTGGAGATATGGCTGTCGAAGGATAAACTGCTGTCGAACATCACACCTAAATTCTTAACCGTGGAGGTTGGCACCACAGTGCACCCATCTATGGGCAACTTGTAATCTGTCATATTATATTTGTAGAGATTCGGTTCGATAACAAGTATCTCTGTCTTATTGGAGTTTAGCATAAGAAAGCTATGTGACATCCAGTCACCTATATCGCTGATGCAGTCTGATAGCCCAGAACATTTTTTGTGTTTCGCTAGGATGCGAGGAGATGTAAAGCTGCGTGTCATCCGCATAGCAGTGAAACTGTATGTTATGATTTCTGATAATATCTCCCAGAGGTAACATATATAACGAGAACAGGATAGGACCTAAAACTGATCCCTGCGGTACGCCGTATTTAACCAGGGAGTGATGTGACTCCTCCTCATTTACATAAACAAAGTGATAGCGATTGGTTAGATACGATCTGAACCAAGCTAGCGCCTGACCACTGATGCCAACATAGTTTTCTAGCCTATTAAGTAAGATTGTATGATCTATTGTGTCAAAGGCTGCACTAAGGTCTAATAATATAAGGAGTGATATTTCGCCACGGTCGGATGTTAGGAGAAGGTCATTTGTAACTCTAAGCAGCGCTGTCTCTGTGCTATGGTGGGGCCTGAATCCTGATTGGAACTTTTCATACGTACTATTATTTGCTAAGAATGTGCGTAGCTGGCTTGCCACTACCTTTTCTAATATTTTGGAAAGAAAAGGGAGATTTGAGATTGGTCTAAAGTTATTTAGATCCCCTGGTCAAGGTTTGGTTTTTTAATGAGCGGTCTAATAACTGCTAGTTTGAAAGCTGTTGGAACGTAGCCTAATTCTAATGATGAGTTAAAGACATTTAGTACTGGGTTAGACACTATAGGGAATACCTCTTTGAGTAATTTTGTGGGAACAGGGTCCAATATACAGGACGATGATTTGGATGACGCTACTAATTTAAATAGCTCTTCTATTGTAGTAGGTTTAAATGACTCAAGATGTTCGTATGGTAGGCAAGCGTTAAATGTATTACTGGGTAGAGTGGTGGCTGCTTGGGTACCTACAATGTTTTCCCTAACAATCATAATTTTCTTAGTAAAGAAGTTCATGAAGTCGTTACTATTGTGTGGGAGTTTATTAGTGGGTTCTGTTTGTTCTTTATTTCTAGTCAGTTTCGCAACTGTGCTAAAGAGGAAGCGAGGGTTATTATGATTTTCTTTAATAAGATTGCTGAGATACGTAGATCTGGCGATTTTTATAGCCTGTCTGTAGTGTTTAACACTCTCTTTCCATGCTGCACGCCATACCTCTAACTTTGTGCTTCTATAATTTCTTTCCATTTTTCTAGCAGCCTTTTTAAGGGCAGCGGTTTGATGGTCGTACCATGGAGCTGGCGTTTTTTCTTTGATTCTCTTTTTTCGAATTGGAGCTACGGCATCCAATGTGTTAGAACAAATACTGTTCAGGTTTTCTATTACAATATCTAGATCTTCAGGGTTATCTGCTACATGTTTCATTTGGGACAGGTCTGGAAGAGTGCTAATAAAGTTATCTTTAGTGGTGGAAATTATTGTTCTGGCTAGTCGGTAGCGTATTGTGGATCGAGTGATCATATCTAGAAGTACTGTGTATGAGACAAGGCAATGGTCTGAAACTGCATCGCTCTGAGGTGATATCTCGATTTCATTAATATTGAGCCCGAGTGACAAAATTAAGTCTAATGTGTGCCTACGAGTATGCGTGGGCCCTGTCACGTTTTGTCTAATATTGAGAGAATTTAGAATATCCATAAATGCTAATCCTAATGTATCTGTTGGGTTATCAACATGTATATTAAAGTCACCAACGATAAGAGCTTTATCTACAGTGACTACGAGGTCAGACAGGAAATTTGATATTTCTTTAAGAAAATCTACAAGATGGCCCGGAGGTCTATAGATTGTAGCAAGGACAAAAGAGAGCTGTTTATGGTTACGATCAGTTATTTCCATGTTTAATAGCATTATTTCAAATGAGTTAAATTTTAGTTCGGATTTATGGTTTACTTTAAAAAAAAAATTGTATATTGTAGCTACACCACCCCCTCTCCCCTTTAAACGCGGTTCATGTTTATAATAGTAGTCTTGTGGGGTGGATTCGTTTAAACTAATGTAATCGTCTGCTTTAAGCCAGGTTTCTGTTAAAGAGAGTGCATCTAAGTTTTGGTCAGTAATTATTTCATTGACAATGGGTTCTTTATTGGTAAGCGATCTAATGTTAAGAAGGCCGAATTTTAACATTCGAGGTTCATCTGTAAACGTATTGTTTTCTAATTTTATGTTAGTAAGATTTGTACGAGACGAGTTAAACGGTGCTCTGTATTCGATTGTTCGAGGAACGCACACAGTTGAAATGTGTTGATACTCTGGTAAGATAGACTCTAAGTTCTGGGATATATGTGATCTTGACATGTCAGAGCAACTAACAGATGGACGGGTAGGCCGATCTATCTGTTTCCTGACCTGGGCCCTGGGTAGTCAGACTGTATTAGAATTTAGAGTATTGGTCAGATTTCTAGAGAGTATAGCATTTCCTTCCGATGACGGATGAAGGCCATCTCTCTTTAGCAGGTCAGGTCTCCCCCTGAAGTGTTTCCAATTATCTATAAACCCTACGTTATGCTGAGGGCACCATTTTGACATCCAGTGGTGAAGAGACACTAATCTGCTATAAGTTTCATCACCCCGGTAGGCGGGGAGGGGACCAGAGCAAATTACATTATCTGACATTGTTTTTTGCAATTTCACACACCTCTTTAATAGTATCTTTGGTGATCTCTGACTGGCGGAGTCTGGTGTCATTTGCGCCGGCATGAATAACAATTTTAGAAAACTTACGCTTAGCATTAGCCAGTACTTTAAGTTTGGATCTAATGTCTGACGATCTGGCTCTCGGTATACAGTCAACTATGGTGGCTGGTGCCTCAATGTTCACGTTCTTAAGTATCGAGTCTCCAATAACAAGGGCACCTTTAACAGATGTCTCAGCCGGCGTATTGTTTAGAATGTCGAATCTGTTAGAAATTACTAGGGGGGACTTCGATGGGCATCGAATATGACTACGCCGCCTGACAGTCACCCAGTTAGTCGGCCGTGTCAACTCAGTTGCCGGAACCGAGCTATGTGTACTACGCGTTACCGTAGGCGCACCCGAAACAGTGTTTGAAACATTAACATTAGCATTAGCGGTCTTACTGTCCTCAACGAGCGTTCGGATGTGCGCTTCTAGTTCTGCAACCTTCTCCGTCAGCCTCACTACTTCAATACACTTAACACATGTAAACCCCTCTGTGCTGACTGAAGAAGCTAAACTGTACATGTGGCAAGCAGTGCAGGTTACAATGACAAGCGGAGTCTTACCGATTTCATTTTGGGCGATGGCGTCTCTGTTCGCCTGAACGCAGTCCGTGAAGCTGCATCGAGACCGGTGCTCGCTCGCTGGCTGCCTCGGTCGTCTCCGGGTGTCTGGAGCCAGGGTGATGTGAGGCACGCTGTACCGTCTGTTGCGAATGCCGGGCCACAACTCCTCCACAGCTTCCCGCTCTGGTGAGGAAAGGTCTGAAAAGCATACATCGGATGAGTCCGCAATTAGACCGAAAAGGAAGGCAGATTTACAGTAAATAAACAGTGAGGAAATGGTAAACAAACTTCAGCCGGCACGTTTGTTGATGCTAGCGGGCTATATGCTAACACTAAGTGTTTACCAGTGATAAATCGATTTAAATCAGTGATAAATCGATTTAGTTATAAATACTGTTGAATAATCGTCACGCTAAAGTATTCCTAAGATGAACTAGTAAGTTATATTATATAGATAGTAACAAGATAGTAAGAAAATAGGATTTGGATGATGAACTCGACGGAGCTCCGAGAAGTGTTTGAGGGCTATGAGTCAACTACTCCCCAGGCGCTCTTCTCATCAGGAAGAGCCTTACGTGCATCAAAGGAACTGGCAGTTCCAGCAGAGAGGAGGTTACAGAAGCTTTAGGAGCCTTCAATGCAGCAGCGGACAGCCCCAGGTTCAGAAATCGTCTTCCTGACGAGATGGAGAGGAGGAGATCGCTCGAGAGGGGGCAAGCGTCAACACGCCAGGTTCCTCTGCCCCCCTCTGTTCCCGTGGGTGACAATTTGAGTTTAAGTGTGTGCAATGTTGTTTGTGTGAATTCAATAAAAATACAAACATCATCACAGAAAGAGCTATTTTTCCTTACAGCCTTTATACCGTGACGGATGCCCTGCCGGCTGGCAATCAAACTTGAGCCCTGCCAAAGAGCCATTAAACGAGAACCAGTTTCTACGTGCCATTCCCCCACCGACACTTCTAACATTGCAAAGGTCTGGCTTGACCTTTGCAATGTTAGAAGTGTCAGTATTTTTTAGTACCCAAGAAATATGGCGGATTACGGCCGATACTAGATCTGCGACCCATCAATCCTGCGCTACGCAAACGTGTGTTCAAGATGATAACCGTGAGACAGATCCTAGCGCAAATTCACCCTGGCGACTGCTTCGCGTCGATAGATTTAAAGGAAACTTACTTTCACATTCAGATATCCCCTCGCCACAGGTGTTTTCTGAGTTTTTAAGGCACAGGCTATCAATACTCCGTTCTCCCGTTCGGACTAGCTTTAGCCCCACACACATTCCAAAAATGTATGGATGCAGCTCTCTCCCCCCTCAGAGCGAGTGGGATGCATATTATGAACTATCTTTACGACTGGGTGATTATTGCTCATTCACGCGATCTGTTAATCAGTCACATAGCACTGCTTCCCCACATAGACTCGTTAGGGCTACGAGTCAATACACAGAAAAGCAAACTTGCCCCGAGTCAATCCATTTTTTAATCTGGGCATTCTGTTGGATTCTACGTCGGTGCGTGCTCATCTCTTGCAACAACGTGTAGAAACATTAACGCTGTACCCGTGTGGTGTTTCAGACCCGGCCGGTTTGTCCTCCTGAAGGAGTTTCAGAGGCTTCTGGGTTTAATGGCGTCGGCCCCGGTTTGTCACCTACACTTGCTTTACATGCAACCATTACAAATGTGGCTAAAAGACTGAGTCCCGGTAAATATGTGGACATCGACATGCATGCGAGTTTCAGGTGACACACAGCTGTGTCAGCACTCTGAAACCATGGCGCGATCCGACCCTATACAGTATCGGAGCCCCCTAGGACAGATAGCCTCTCATATAGTAGTCACCACGAACTGGTCGACATCAGGTGGGGGAGCAGTCTGCCAGGGCACACCTGCGTAGAGTGCATGGTCAGAATTGATGATCCCGACTCAGTTCAGCTGATCTGGGACCTATTTGCGATGAGCGAAAATGCGTATTGCCCAATGTTCTTCTCGTTCACGCACTCTCCACTGTAAGGGGAAGCATTGACATTGCACTGGCAAAAAGCCTGACTGTATGCCTTCCCTCCTATGAAGCTCATACCACTAGTGCTGTGCAAAATCAGGGAAGAAGGAGCTACAGTGATTTTAGTCGCGCCGGACTGGCCGAACCAACCATGGTATTCGGACTTGAGAGAGATGCTAATAAGCCCCCCATGGCAGATTCCTTTAAGGAGGGATTTGTTATCTCAGGTAGAAGGCTCCGTATGGCATCCCAACCCAGAGCTGTTGAACTTACACGCTTGGCAAGTGAAAGAAGCGTAGATAACACAAGCGAAATCTCGTTGAGTGGCGCTCACGCTGACTGAGGCGTGTGCACAGTCTAAAAGACGCTTGTACGACCTTAAATGGAAGGTGTTCGAGAAATGGAGTCATAACAACAGCATTGACCCGTTTAATTGCCCCGTTTCAAACACTGTGCTTTTCCTACAACATAGGATGGATGCCGGCAGCTCGCCGTCGATGCTAAAAGTCTATGTGGCTGCTATTGCTGCGATACGTCCCACTTGAAAGGGCAATCAATAGGGAGGAACGCACTTATTATACGATTCCTAAGAGGAGTGAAAAGATTACAACCCCGCCGCACCCCTTCGGTGTCACCATAGGATTTAGACATAGTGCTAAATGCGCTTTCTCAGTCGCCGTTTGAACCGCTGGAGGCTAGCTCTCTCAAAGATCTGTCTATTAAAACGGCCCTGCTTCTCGCCCTTGCTAAAACAAAACGCATTGGGGATTTACAAGTGCTCTCCGTCAACGAGGACTGCATGCGCTTCGGGTGACTGTATCTACCGATCTACCCTGAGACAGTGCACTGACGAGTATTCACATTCCCTAGGTTGGGGTATGCAAATTTTATACCTCAGGAACAGTGGCGGTTCTACACGGGGGCCAAGGGTGGCCCGTGCCTCTGTAGACAAGTCCCTGGCCACCCCTGTGGCCACCCCGTGCTGACCAAATAAAAAAGTATACATTTATTTTGATTTTACACGCGAGCGCCAAACGCGGAACTAATCCGACGCATAACGCTCTAAACGGGCAAATTAGAGCGGCGCACCCAACCACTGTAGCTGGCTGCGGGTGCTGGGTGCTGCTCGGCGGGTGTCTCAATTCGTTCCCAATTTTCCGATGTTGAGAATGTGTATGCAGGTTTGGGCACTGGTGAGGACTCTAGCTCACTTGACATTGGGACACTGTTCACTTGTTCTCCTGTGACGTGGCTGCTAAGCGCGGTGATCATTCACAGCTGTTACTCATCAACAACCGGCAAAACCAACATCTCGCTAACTTTTTAAAGTTTACACATTTTAAAAAGCGCTGTAATTATGCTCTTACATATACGTGCATAAAATTGGAGGAATATAATTAAATGTGTCATATGAAAATGTTTACAATTTAAAATAAATAGTATTTTAAATACTGATTAGATTGTGGTCCCTAACTGTCTAGCAATGTGTGTTTATATGTAAACTAAAACAAACGTTTGTCTTTATAAAAGTTTGCATTTCATAAAGTTTATTGAGTAGGCTTGCATGATTTTCGGTTGGGGGGCTTTAGAAAAGAGCCAAGCTCCCCTTTTGCGCCTGCACTCACTTGTATTAAATAAAGATTTATATGATTGTAAAGTAAGATAAAGTTTATGGAGCAGTTTCCCGGAAAGGGATTAGACTAGTCCTAGACTAAAATAAATGTAAGAGCTGTCCAAACTGAAAACAACTTGCAATGCCATATTTTAAAATACACCAGTGCCCTTTGTTTTGCTTCAAAATGCACACAAGTAATGTATTTAGTAAGGCATGTTTGTTAAAACTAGTTATATTTCCTAATTAAAATAAGGCCTAGTCCTGTCTTAAACTAATTCCTGTAACCGCCCCTATAATCTTTAAATATTATTTCTTGCCGTTTTTTTATGTGCCCCTCTGGTAAAACATTGGCCCCTCCTTGGCCCCCCTAGTGAAATTTGTCTAGAACCGCCACTGCTCAGGAATATTGACACCTAATTGGCCAGGCACGCCTACCCCAAGGGCATGGCGGCTGCGTGTCAGAATATTAGTTGTTGTTTCATTTAGACCAATGGTTCTCAACTCCAGTCCTCGGGCCCCCCCTCCCAGATCCATATATGAAACACCTGATGCAGGTTATCAGCATATTAGTGTGTTAATTAAGGAAACATTTTAAACTTTCTGGAAGTAGTCTAATAAGTGGAATCAGGTGTTTCATATCAGGAGACATCTAAAACATTCTGGGAGGGGGGGGCCGAGGACTGGAGTTGAGAACCACTGATTTAGACAATGTAGCGTTGCTGGGGGCTGGCTTCACCGCTCTCTCTGCGTGTTTGAACATTGTTCCCATAGCGTCAGCGGACGCAATGTCGAGAGACCGTTCTTGAAAGGGAACGTCTCGGTTACTATCGTAACCTCGGTTCCCTGAGAGATGGGAACAAGACATTGCGTTACGCGCCATTTCCATGGCTAGCCAGCCGTGGTTTTGCTCAGTCGAGAATACTGACGTTCATCGCTCTAACACAGTTTTTTATACACTTCCAGCAGTCACACGGTCAGCGACGATTGGCCAGTGTCAATAACATTTCAGTATCTGGTGAAGTGGGAGGAGTTAACCCATAGCGTCAGCGGACGGAATGTCTTGTTCCCATCTCTCAAGGAACCAAGGTTACAATAGTAACCGAAACATTTTCCTCATCTTGTACTTCGTGATCAACAAACAAACTAAAACAAAATAATACTTTGATGGCATTGCTAAACCTGTGGTGGTTTTCTGTGATGGGAAAGAAACGTTAGCAATCAACATCTAATAATTTATGCGAAAGGCACTTGGGAGACAGAAAAAATGCTGGTTGCTTGTTCTTCCGACTGGTTGCTTGTTCTTCCAAAACATCAAGCTTCTCTTATGCTAACACATTGATCCCAGCTGATCTTATGTAAACTTTACATTATTTTACGCAAAGCCAACGAAAATCAAGCAGGACCAAAACATTTTATGGCTGATCTCTGTGAAAAAAGTTCAGCAACGACATCCCAAGTATAACCGCAGCAATGACAATGTTCTTAATATGACAAAGTAAGTGTTTTGATTAATGCCATTAATGTTTAATCAGTGTATACCACTCGTCAACTAATTAAATATAACATGGCAAAGATGAATCCACATTTTAAATTGATTCAATAGATTTATAGCATTTTGAAAAAAATTTTTTTTATAATAAATCTTTGAAAATCAAATTATGGATTTCAATTTTTTATGTTTTTATAACCTAAAGATGCTATGTGAACGTTTGTAAGAGAAAATAGTGGTTTTCATCTTTCATCTCTGTCACTTTCTTGGTACAGAAAACACATTTTTACCAAAATTAGTCAAAATGGATTTATTTTGTTTTGGAACCAAACTCTTCATATAGTTATATATTTTATATTGCATTTCTGTCAAGAGATCTTTCCAAAAGTTACACAGTGCACCTTTAAGGAAATTGTAATGAATATTAAATAAAGTGGTCTGTTTGTGTACTACCCTTGCAGATAGATGGCAGTGCAGTTTACATAACAGCAAGCTGAACTACTAGTCTGACATATTGATTCAGTGAGATTAGGAGGGTGACCTTACACATTTCTGTCAACACAGTGATAGCGTTTTTGAAAGCTCAAATGTTAATACATTTACCGTCAGATTCCGATTGTTTTCTAACCAAGGAGCCAGTGCCCACTAGGGACTTTCAAATTATTTAAAACAAAAAGAAAACTAAATTAACTAACAAATGTTTGGAATTTATTGGAAAAACAATCTGTGTACTGAGAGGACTGATGTGAGCCCTCCTTTTGACACTGACAAATCATTAACTTTTGATCACTACAGTACAAGAAGGGAAGCTTTTCAGCGGCAAAAACCAGAAAAATAATTTTTGAAGTGAGAACAAAATGAGATTTCATGTAAAAATCGGCATCGCCTTTTGGGTATTGTTTGCTACAAGTGCATCAGGTCAAAGTAAGTTTCCTTCTCTTCACAAATCAATCTTTGTCATTATTTTTAATTATTAATTTTAGTTCTAAATTGAATTGAATTTCGAAAAAAAACATAAACAATCTTAAATACACTTTATAAACTTTTTATAACTTAAAACTTTTAAAAGAACCTTATGTAAAGTCTGATGAGTGTTGACTTTTTCTACACTGAAAAGTGTTGCGAGCTAAGACTACCCTAGTCGTTCACATCTGCATACGCAGTGTTTATAAACATCTTTGTTATCGCCGGTAAACAGATGCATATAATGCTATTTTCTTTTGATTGTTGGTAAATATTAACTTCATTCCTCGCTCTTTTTGCCTCGTTGTCTTTTTTAAATTATTCTGTTACTGTTTACGGAGTTAAACAACTGCTTTGTTTGAAACCAGAAAAATATATAATTATATAAATAAACTGGAACAGTTAGTTCCAGTTCTTGATTCTGATTGGTCAATAGTTGTGTTTTATTTTTGATAAAACACAGCTATGACCACTGCACTCAACATTTCTGTTTATAACTCATACATCTTGAAAAGTGAAGCCGCTTGCTCTTTGATCGCCCCCTGGTGCCTGGCTGCAGTACAAGTCATAAACCCCGCCCTCTCCATGCAAACGAACTAGACTCGACTCTAAATAATAAAATTATTTACACTTTCAATAAAAGCTGCTGTCGAATCACAACACACTAAAGAAACTACACAATCAGAACTCTTACGCATTTTTGAAGGAGGGACTTCATATAACAAGGAAGACATCAGCTCATTTTTAGGACAGTGAAAGAAACAGCGCTATAGAGATAAGTAAGTGGCGGCAGTGGCTCAGTGGATCATGTAGGTTGACTACAAATCGGAAGGTTGGTGGTTCAATCCCCGGGTTCACCTGACCAAGTGTCGAGGTGTCCTTGAGCAAGAAACCTAACCCCAGCTGCTCCCGACGAGGTGGATGGCGCCTTGCATGGCTGACACCGCCGTTGGTGTGTGAGTGAATGGGTGAATGTGAGGCAATATTTTAAAGCGCTTTGGATCTATGAAAGCGCTATATAAATGCAGTCCATTTACCATTTACCAAGTGTGAAAAATAATAAACATATGTTTTATCGCACACTGTTAACACAATTAAAGCTTCAAAAACACAGGAAGAACGGGACCTTTAAAGTTGTCCAAATAAAGTCATTCACTTTCCAAGGAAATTTACATTAGGAAATTTACAAAATATCTTCATGGAACATGATCTATACATAATAACTCATTCCCTGCCAGCCTTTTTTTGAAAAGCTGCCACCCAGCATTTTCTTTTTTTCTTTATCTTTTTTTTTTTGATTTTCACAAAAGTTTCACAAAATGCCTTCCAAGAAAATTTCCTTCTAAAAATATACAAATATATCAAATGAAAGAACAGACACTCTGTTTACAAACAAACAATAAACAAACAAAACGGGTAAAAACCGTTTCAACCTATCTATATTTTTTCTCTGGTTATAAACTCTTAAATATGGGTATTTTTTTCTAAAAAATATTTTTAAAAATTATTTTTCAAAAAGCTGAAATAATTGCATTTTGTGAAGGAATTTTCTCAGAATGATTATCAAAACATACAGAGTTAAAAATTTGCTTCAGTTTTTTTATAAATTGGGCAAGTGCGCCTATCCATCTAGTGGATAATCACGGTATTACAGATTAACATAAAACCTCACCAGGAACGTTTTTTTATGAAAAGAGTTAAAAATAAAATCCATAATTTTGGCTCATACAATGTATTTTTGGCTTTTATTTTTAAATATACCTGTGCGACTGGTTTTGTGGTCCAGGGTCACATACTTGTATTTTGTTTATTGTTTACAAATTTTGTAATTCTGTCATTGCATATAAATAAACTTCTGGAACTGGTGTTTTATTCAATATTATGTATTAAAACAACATGTGAATATTGTTTCAGATATAAAATGTGAGCTTCCACATGACAAACCTGTGTATCTCCCTAAGTATTATTTCTATGGAAACTTAAAATTGGGAGTAGTGAGATCTTACAGTTGTTTGTCTGGATATCGTCAAATTTCAAGAGAGGCCACGTGTACACATAATGGTTGGAAACCTGATCCACTGTGTATTGGTACAGTATGCACTTCGTTAAAATGACAATCTTTGCAACGGATACATTTTGTAATACATTAAGTTATAAATGGTAATTGTTACAATGAATGTTTTCCAGAAATTGTGTGTGACCAACCCAAGATCCCAAATGCACAGATTATTGGAAATCAGAAACAAACCTACAAAATATCTTCAACATTACAATATCACTGTCTTTCTCAACCTCAGCAGCTCATACGAATCACCTGTGATTCAGAGGGTCAATGGACAGGCATACAACCCTGTACTGGCAAGTTACAACCCGTTGGAAATTTCACTGAATCATAAATCTGGTTAAATATTTTTTTACCATTTATGGCCAAATTACACGCGCACACACACACACGCACATGCACATGCACACAACCTATAAATTAAACTCATGTTACTGTTAGTATAACTAGCATATAATAATAAAGTGGTATACCTGTTTATATGATTATATTACATTTATATTACATTAAGGATGTCTAATTCCTCACATAATTTCTACAGAATTAATAAAAAGTGTTTTCCTACTATTTTCCTACTGGTCCGGCAATCAAGATTCGAAGAAACTGGAATCACAAACCAAATTAAATCTGTGAAAAGATGTAAACACAATGTATTTTTCCCAGAAAAAAAGCAGTTTCCCTATTTTTATATTTTTTTCATTTTTGTAGCATTTTGTAAAACACTGCTGTTCTTGGGTGTACACTTTTTGTTTACAGATGGTAACTGTCAGGAACAAGAACTCAAAAATGTTAAAATCATATTTGGATACCCGGACATTAGTTCTCCTTATCTATCTGGGCACGTCTTAGTTTTTTTATGCACTGATGTCAACATGAAGATGTATGGCCAACGTGCAATTGAATGCCAGTCAGATGGGAGGTGGAGCAAACCATATCCACATTGTGGAGGTAAACAATTACAATTTTCAGTCAGTATTTACCTTCTCAATCTAATAGAGGATTGTCTGTTTCCCTTTTGTTAGTAGGGGGTGAATAAGGTCTACATTATATAATTTTTTTTTAATTGAATGTTATTTTTGTAATTGATTGTTTCTCTGTAGGAGCAGTTCAGTGTTCCATACCAGTAGAGCACTTGCGGTTTGTGACACTGTTAAATGAGAAAAATGAATACAGCAACTTGGATATACTGAGATACAAGTGCAATAAGCCATACAATGAAACTTCAGAAGGAGCTTTGATGTGTCAAAATGGAAAGTGGAATGGAACATACGCTTGCACAAGTAAGCTTCCACAAAATTGTAAAAAAAACACTTTTATTAAAAGAATGAAAATGTTCGATTTCGTTCAAAGAAGCAAACATGGTTAATGCCCTAAATGTTAATATTTTTGTGACCTAAAAAATTGTTTTAAATCTTGAACATTTATTTTGTTAATTGAACATGTTGTGAACACACACAAAGCTGGAGCAGTTGGCTGCTATCCCAGCACCAGGGAAAAATTAGGGTAGGGTGCCTTGCTTAAGAGCATTACAGTCAAAACCCGCTGGCTAGGCCTGCATGATAAATCGCTTGTGTTTGGCCCTGTCCCAATATTCAGCCCTAAGGTCTTCTTCGAAGTGGACACTTGTTGAAAAATAGAACAAAGTTCTTTAGATAAATTATAAGAAGTTCGTAAGAATATTCTTAAGTGCAATTCTCAATCATTTCTTAAGAAGTTCTCAAATATTTACTTAAAAACATCTTAAATGTTTGTCTTAAAAATAAAAAGACAAGCTTTGAAATTAATTATTCTACCCTGCTCATGAGGTTATCCACCCATTCATCTTTTAACCACCTTGTAATCATTAACGCACATGGCCGTAGCCAGGGTTTGAAAATTACAGAAGTCCAGGGTGGGGTGTTAAGAGTTAACAAATACTATCCCAGGTAAAAGTGCACTTAAATAAAATACACTTTTTAAGTACACTTAGTAAATGTACTATTTTCGTGCACTCATTTTGTGGCTTATATATTACATTTGTTTTTGGTACTTCTTAAAAATTAAGTTAAGAACATCTAAGTGTTATTTTGAGACATCATTTATTTAAATAAAAATCTAGTTGGTACTGGTATTCTTACTTTTTCAGGTAAACTGAAGTACTGCTCAAGTAGAACTTTACTTTTAATTAGTATATTTGTAGCATAACTTTACATAACTTACAAATGTACTTGCTAGTATTTAAGTGGTTTAAGTACATTGAAGCATACTTTATTTTTACCTGGGATCTAATATTCTGTCTTAATATATTCAATTCAATTCAATTTTATTTTATTTATATAGCGCTTTTCACAATACTCAATTGTTTCAAAGCAGCTTTACATTAATAGAAGCAGTAAAAGCACAGAAAAATGACAGATAGCACAACATAATACACAATAGCATAAGCTGTCAAATTTGCTGAGGCTATGACTCGACATTATGAACGAGTGTATTACTAATGTAACGTCTAGGAGAAGAAGCTAAATTAAGCCCAAGCAGGCTACCACCCCGGGGTAAAAAACCCCCTAGGATAAAAAAAAACAAAAACCCCGGGTTGTTTAGCCGAGGAAATAAAAAATAAAAAGTCCTAGGAGGGAAAAACCCTTGGGAGATATTTATGTATATAAACACATATAAACGGAAAAGGAGATTAAGCGGGGATTAAGCGGAGATTAAGGGGGTTCTGCCGGTGGTCGTTGGTCAGGCATCAGCTGGGCATCACAGTGATGGACGACCAGTAGATCAGAGGTGAGTCGACTTTCACATCTACCGGAACTGGGTCTGTTTGTCCCATTGTCCTCAGGGTCGAGGACAGGACAGGGAGAGAAAAACAAAATCATATTAGCGTAGGGGCCGTTCACATGTAATGCAAGTGTCACACAGTGATGTGGTTTAATCAGCTTAGTTTCAGACAGACTAACTATTGCGGCATAATTATATTATCCACAGTTGAGGATTTTGCAAATTGGGGGCCCACTGCGATGGTATATATGGTAACTAAGGGTGACCTTCTGATTTTTAATATAAAGAGAAAATGAAACCTGTCGACCCGTTTGACTAAGGCCTGTAACCCCACTGTCGTCGTTAATGCAGGTTCAGTGGCAAACGGGTCTATATTGCATGCTATTTACAAGATCACGAGAAAACGCCAACATCGCAACCTGACCATACGTGCCAACCCGTTTGACTAAGGCTGGAGGCCCCACTGTCGTCGTTAATGCAGGTTCAGTGGCAAACGGGTCTGTATGGCATACTATTCACAAGACACAAAAAAACGCCAAAATCGCAACCCGACCATACGTGCCAACCCGTTTGACTAAGGCTGGAAGCCCCACTGTCGACGTTAATGCAGGTTCAGTGGCAAACGGGTCTGTATGGCATAGTATTCGCAATATAAAGAAAGCGCCAAAAGCCCAACCCAACCGTACGTGCCAACCCGTTTGACGAAGCCCGTATGCCCCACTGTCGTCGTTAATGCAGGTTCAGTGGCAAACGGGTTTGTATGGCATACTATTCACAAGAACACGAAAGTTCCAAAATCGCAATCCGACTATACGTTAAGATAAGGTTTTTATTTATTTATTTGGTTGGTCTGTTTTATGACCGCGAGTGCTTTGTTCGGTACAAATAACTATTTCGAGTTAAGTACTTTTACTAGACAAATTATGTGAATGCTTTGTTGAAGAGAAAAGTTTTAAGTCTAGATTTAAAATTATCGACTGTGTCTGATTCTCGGACATCGGTTGGTAAATCATTCCAGAGCTTAGGGGCTAAGTAGGAAAATGACCTTCCACTTTTAGACACTTTTGATAGTCTAGGGCAGGGGTCGGCAACAGGCGGCCCGCGGGCCAAAAGTGGCCCGCCAGCAATATTTTCTGGCCCGCCGGATTAATTTGAAGTCCGCTTTTAATTTTTTTTTTAATCAGACTTTTTTATTTTACAATAACAGTTTACAAAAATGGCCCCGTGTATCATTCCTTCATTCGTTTTTTCAAATCAAAACCAAAAAGAAAATAAAGAAAAACGACTTGTTTTTCTATTATTTATTTCCTGAACTAAAATCAAACGACTCGTTTTCTGAATGTGCGCTCAGATCAAAAATAAAAAAATGAATGAAAACGGGTTCGTACAAATTTTAATTGAACACCTTAGCAGACATATACCAATGAAATAAATTTAAACAGATCAGGTACTAACAGATTACATTTTAATAAGGGTTTTAATAAGGGTTTGAATAGCAACCATGCTTTCCTGTAAGTCTCATTCGCTTACAGTCCGACTTTTTAACTTTTTTCATTATTATTTATTCGCGTATAACACACTGACAAATAGCAAGAATGTCCTGAAAAAAATGCGTATAATAGCTATCTTAACGGGCCGCTTTTTCTCGTTCTCTTTCTCTACCAGCGCATCCGCGATCATAACTGTCATTAGAGTTTGAGCATACTTCTAAAACACAATCGATCAAATAATTGCAGAGGTATGACTTCATGAATCATTTGCAAATTTACCTCGTAAATCATGTCAATTCATCACGCGTGAAGACGTTAAACTCTGTGACATTGCAAATTACTGAAAAGTAATTGCTGGCTTTTAGAAACCACTACAAAATATGATAAAAAAAAACTCTTTTACTGCAGTAATATTTTAACTAATACACTTTTAAAGTAGATTTGAAAGGAATACTGTTGTGTTCTGCTACTTGAACTTGGGGCTCGAGCCCGACCTAAGGTTCGACCTGCCTTCGAAAACAGCAAGTCAAGTTTGTTTACCGTTAATTATTAAGACTAAATGGGCAGGTAAATTCTTAAAAAAAATGAAAGTAATACGCCAAAATATGGTTTTACACGTCTATTAAAATAAAGCCATTATTAATTTTCCTAACGCATAGTTCTTTGATCTTTACCTCCGTTTAAAACGTTATAAAATTGGCAAAGGAGGATGTTCAGCAATTTGAACAGCAACTCCGCAACCAACTCGGTTTATGATGGTGAGAAATTTGAGTGAGAGGCTTTGTCCTATTTAATTTATTATTTATATTTCATTATAAATACAATGAATACAATGTTAAAATAATATTTTTATTGGCACGAACACAATTTTTGTATAACATTTAAAATTATCTGTCTCTTTTCGTTAGAGACAGTTGAATGTGAGATTCTGGAAACGTGACGTTAAGTTTTGCGGACCCGTCAGGTCGGGAAATAAAGCGGGTGAACACAAAGTGTATGAATGTATGAATAGAACCTTGTCGGAGCTGGACAAAAAACAGTCCAGCGGAGACCTCCTTAAACCTTAGGTGTGTATGTGTGTGTCCCGGATAAATATTAATAAAAAAGGAATAGTTCAAAAGTCGGACTGTAAGAGTATTTCATGAGAGCATAAATGCCTGTAATATTACCACTATAGTACTTGATCTGTTTAAAATGATTTAATTGATATATTATGCCTATAAAGGAGTTAAATAAAAAAAAAGTCTAATCCAGTAATTAATTTTTTTTATCTGAGCACACAATCAGAAAACCCGTGGTGGTTAATTTTTTCATTTTTGTTTTTAATTTGAAAAAAAAAAACGATCGAACGAATGATACACAGACCCATTACCATGTTTTTAGCAATTTTTAATGCCGTTCTTTCGTCTTTTAAATAGGAAATAAAGACAATGTTTCTTGACAAAAGATCAGATAGCCTATACTAGGCTAATTCAAAATAAGACGCAGATGTGCCAACAACAGTTGGCCCGCCATCTACTGGCTAAAAAAAATATTGGCCCGCGGCCAAAGTTACTTGCCGACCCCTGGTCTAGGGATAATCAAGAGACCAGAATTTTGTGACCGTAGTGTGCGTGATGGATTGTATTCTGATAGTAATTCTCTAAGATATGAGGGTGCTAGGCGATTTAAAGCTTTGTAGGTGAGTAGTGATATTTTAAATTGTATGCGATATTTAACTGGTAGCCAGTGTAAAGATGCCAGAATTGGGCTTATGTGGTCGTACTTTTTAGATCGAGTAAGTACCCTTGCGGAAGCGTTTTGAACTAGCTGAAGCTTGTTTACTTGATTTGCATGGCATCCCCCGAGTAGCGAGTTACAATAGTCTATTCTAGAGGTCATAAAAGCATGGATAAGCTTCTCTGCGTCAGATGTAGACAGTATATGGCGTATTTTCGAGATATTTCTAAGGTGGAAGAAAGCTGTACGGCAGACGTTGACGATATGACTATCGAAGGATAAGTTGCTGTCGAACATCACACCTAAGTTCCTTACCGTGGAAGATGGCACCACAGTGCAGCCATCTATGTGCAACGTGTAATCTGACATATTATGTTTGTAGCGATTCGGTTCAATAATAAGTATCTCTGTCTTATTGGAGTTCAGCTTAAGAAAGTTATGTGCCATCCAGTCACTAACATCGCTAAGGCAGTCTGTTAGCTTAGAAAACGTGTGTGTTTCGCTGGGATGTGAGGAGATGTAAAGCTGGGTATCATCCGCATAGCAGTGAAAACTTATGTTATGTTTCCTGATAATGTCTCCTAGAGGTAACATGTATAACGAGAACAGGATAGGACCTAAAACCGATCCCTGCGGTACACCGTATTTAACCAGGGAGTGATATGACTCTTCCTCGTTTACATAAACAAAGTGATAGCGATTGGTTAGATACGACCTAAACCATGCTAGCGCCTGACCACTGATACCAACATAGTTTTCTAGTCTATTGAGTAAGATTGTATGATCTATTGTGTCAAAGGCTGCACTAAGGTCTAATAATATAAGAATTGAGATTTCACCACGATCGGATGTTAATAGGAGGTCATTTGTAACTCTAAGCAACGCTGTCTCTGTGCTATGGTGGGGCCTGAATCCTGATTGGAACTTTTCATATGTACTATTATTTGTCAAAAATGTGCGTAATTGGCTTGCCACTACCTTTTCTAATATTTTCAAAAGAAAAGGGAGATTTGAGATTGGTCTAAAGTTATTAAGCTCTCCCTGATCAAGCTGTGGTTTTTTAATCAGCGGTTTAATAACTGCTAGTTTGAAAGATGTTGGAACATATCCTATTTCTAGCGATGAGTTAAAGATATTTAGAACCGGGGTTGACACTACAGGAAATACCTCTTTAAGTAGTTTTGTGGGAACGGGGTCTAATATACAGGACGATGATTTGGATGACGTTACTAATTTAGAGAGCTCTTCTATTGTAGTAGGTTTAAATGAATCAAGATGTTCGTGTGGTAGTCTAGTGTTAAGTGAACTAACGGGTAGAGTGGTGGCTGCCTGTGTAGCTACGATGTTTTCCCTTATAGCCGTAATTTTGTTAGAAAAGAAGTTCATGAAGTCGTTACTATTGTGTTGGAGTTTACTATTGGTTTCTGTTTGTTCTTTGTTTCTAGTCAGTTTTGCAACGGTGCTAAAGAGGAAACGAGGGTTATTATGATTCTCATTTATAAGCTTGCTAAGATAGGTAGATCTGGCGGTTTTAATAGCCTGTCTGTAGTGTTTAACACTATCTTTCCATGCTGCACGCCATACTTCTAATTTTGTGCTTCTATAATTTCTTTCCATTTTCCTAGTTGCCTTTTTAAGTGCTGCGGTGTGATGATCATACCATGGAGCTGGCGGTTTTTCTTTGATTCTCTTTTTTCGAATGGGAGCAACGGCATCCAATGTGTTAGAACAGACATTGTTTAGGTTTTCTATTACAATATCTAGATCATCACAGTTATCTGCTACATGTTTAATTTGGGACAGGTCTGGAAGAGTGCTAATAAAGCTATCTTTAGTGGTGGAAATTATTGTTCTGGCTAATCTGTAGCATGTTGTGGATTGAGTGATCCTATCTAGAAGTACAGTGTATGACACAAGGTAATGGTCAGAAACTGCATCACTCTGAGGTGATATTTTGATGTCATTAATATTAAGCCCGAGTGACAGAATTAAGTCTAATGTGTGCTTACGAGTATGCGTTGGCCCTGTCACGTTTTGTCTAGTATTGAGAGAATTTAGAACATCCATAAACGCACGTCCTAATGCATCTTTATGGTTATCCACATGAATATTAAAATCACCAACGATAAGAGCTTTATCTATAGTGACTACAAGCTCAGACAGAAAATCTGCTATTTCTTTAAGGAAATCTGCATGGTGGCCCGGAGGTCTATAGATTGTAGCTAAGGCAAAAGAGAGCTGTTTGTGGTTACGATCAGTTATTTCCATATTTAACAACATTAGTTCAAATGATTTAAATTTTAGTTCAGATTTTTGGTTTACTTTAAAAATTTTGTTGTATATTGTAGCTACACCACCCCCTCTCCCCTTTAACCTAGGTTCGTGTTTATAATAATAGTCTTGTGGGGTGGATTCGTTTAAACTAATGTAGTCGTCTGCTTTAAGCCAGGTTTCTGTTAAACAGAGTGCATCTAAGTTTTGGTCATTAATTATTTCATTAACAATAGGTTCTTTATTGGTAAGCGATCTAATGTTAAGAAGGCCGAATTTTAACATTCGAGGTTCTTCTTGTAATGTATTGTTTTCTAATTTTATGTTGGTCAAATTTGTACGTGATGTGGCAAGCGGTGCTCTGTATTTGCTTGTTCGGGGAACAGATACAGTTGAAATGTGTTGATATTCTGGTAAGATCGACTCGAAGTGCTGGGATATAGGTGATCGAGACATATCATGCCAGCTAACAGACGGACAGTTAAGCTGATCCGTCTGTTTCCTGACCTGGGCCCGGGATAGTCATACTATATCAGAAGTAAGAATATTAATCAGAGTTCTGGTGAGTATAGCACTTCCTTCTGATGTCGGATGAAGGCCATCTCGGGCAGTGCCGGTCCTAGATGCTGGGAGGCCCTAAGCAAAGCTTTGTGAGGGGCCCTCTGTCAGTGCATTCAGACCCTGATAGCATAGCACACATACATCTCGGAGACGTCTATTTGATGTCTGCGTTTACATCTGCAAGATGCCTTATTTAAATTGTTTTCTCATCTGCAATACGTCTGTGAGACGTCTCCTAAAAGATGTCATATAGACATATTGAAGATGTCTGCAAGACGTTTTTGATTTAGAATGTATGTAAAGCAGTTCTTTTCCTTTATAAGATGTTTTTACACACCAGATGTATTCCAGATCTCCAGATCTTTACCAGACATATCACAGACGTACCTGTGCTATCTGGGTAAAACCCAGTCAATGTTGCTGTTAGTTAGTTGTTAACTAACCACATCGTGTATTATCTTATAGATGTATAATATTCCCATATGCACATTACTTTGAAACCCTGACTGATAAACTTGCTGATTATAACATGAAACATGTATTTGCTGATAAGTTGTTTTGATTTAAAATGTGTTGTGAGAAGCACTAAAAAATTTACCTGATCTAAATAAATGTAATGAATCAAATTAAATTACATATAAATACATACTGTTAATACACAGGGGTTAAATTGGGATTTGTTATGTGGGGGGGGGGGGGGCTCTGTGGGGAGGGGTCCTTCGAGGGGTAACATGTTTAATACTGATGACAGCAAAGCCACTGGTGTGTTTCAATGACATTCTGGACCTCTGATAGGATTTGATAAGTTTAAGCTTTAAAAGAGCATTTCACCCGTAGAAACATTAATCTTTATTGAAAGTGTTATATTTGTAGTCGAAATGTAACATAGATTTAGAATTTGGTGCCTATTTTACAGAGAAAAGGGGTGTTTGTAGTCTCATTCCCTCAACAAAGACATTGCACTTCCTTCTTTCAATGATGCAAAATGATGATTTTTGCGTCATTGAAAGAAGGAAGTGCAACACTGAAGTCTGTATTTCTCCTGTCTCAGCGGCAACTGAGCAAATGATGCACGACCATTCAAAAACATGACTGGAGTTCTAACTATACAAAGCTTAATGCAAATGGGTGAAGTGTCCCTTTAAAGCTGTCACAGAGGTTGACACCAAATATTTTAAAAATAGTGTCTGATTTTAAATATTGCAAATCTATGAGTTTGACACCCTATATCCATTTGTTGCACATGTCATTATGCACAACTGATCAAACTTTAAAGGAAGTTAAAAGAATCAATCTCCTTGAATAATTCTAGGCATAAGATGCCCAAAAAGACTCAATTAACAAGATAAGGTACAACACACAGTACTGTATCAGCAACATGTCTTATAAATAAGCCATAGAGATTCCCTATGCTGGTCAGCAGCTACAATCATATAGTTAGGTTTGATTTGTGTAATCAAAATACATTATTTTATTATCTATACAATGAGTTATATCCAGTGTTATCCAGTTAACATACTGTAATTAAACGAGTGACATATACTTTAATCCTTTACAAATTTCAAGTCTTCTATTAAGTTTTCTCGACGTGGGCACCATTCTTACCTCTCTCTCTCTCGCTCTCTCTCTCTCTCTCTCTCTCTCTCTCTCTCTCTCTCTCTCTCTCTCTCTCTCTCTCGTCAAATTATCCTGCACGAGAGCGCGTTCTTGAAGTTCAAAGGAAAAAGCGTGTGTTTTCGCGGCAATTTCGTCACCCAATTCGCGTCATTTGAATCGCCCCATGCTAGGACGCGTGTCTTTACATTGACTTAATCTGCTCGCGCAAATCCTTTATCTTGTTCCCTTGCTTCACGTTTTTCCCCTTTATTCTGCTCCAGACGGATAGCTTTGTCTTTGTTTTAAATCAATGGTGGGCATATAATATGCGCATCGTTACCAAATCACTCTTCTGCGTCATGCACGCGGCCGTTTCTAAATTTGAAGGCTGCAGCCTCCGGATGTCGCATATGCGCGCTGCATACGTCATCAAGCCTGATTTATTTAAGTTAAATAAGCATTTCATTTGCAAGTCATAAGCATAATATAACAATTAACCATTAACTAAGAATAATAGTCAACATTATAATTGTTAATATTCTAAAATACGTTTTTATGACGCATATGCAGCCTACAAATGTGACCTCTGAAGGCTGCAGCCTTCGGATTGAGAAACTGCCTGCATGTTGTCCGAGTACATATCAGTGATTTAAGAAATCATTAAGTATTTTTAAAAACCCGCACAAATTCGGAAGTTTGCAAATTATTTAAATTATAGCGTCTTGTTTTCATTAAACATAATAATAATTTTTCTTTGATATAATGGTTTTAAATAATTCTGAGATCAAGGGGGCCCTCTAGTGGTGCGGGGCTCTATGCAAATTGCGTACTTTGCGTATAGGAAAGACCGGCACTGATCTCGGGTTAGGAGAAATGGTCTACCCCAGAAATGCTTCCAATTGTCTATAAACCCTACATTATGCTGAGGGCACCACTTTGACATCCAGCCATTGAGAGACACTAATCTACTATGTGTTTCATCTCCCCGGTAGGCGGGGAGGGGACCAGAGCATATTACATTGTCTGACATTGTTTTTGCAATTTCACACATCTCCTTAATATTATCTTTGGTGATTTCCGACTGTCGGAGTCTGGTGTCATTTGTTCCGGCGTGAATAACAATCTTAGAAAACTTCCGTTTAGCATTAGCCAGCACTTTAAGTTTGGATCTAATGTCAGACGTTCTGGCTCCCGGTATACAGTCGACTAGGGTGTTTGGTGCCTCAATGTTAGTGTTCCTGAGTATAGAATCTCCAATGACCAGGGCACTTTTAACAGGTGTTTCAGCTAGTGTATTCCTTAGGGGATCGAATCTGTTAGAAAGTACCGTAACGTTATGGGTCTTAGATGGACGCCGTATATGACTATGCCGCCTGACAGTCACCCAGTTAGACCGCCGACTTGACTCTGATGTCGGAACCGAGCCATGTGTATTATGATAAACACTATGCGCGCTCGATACAGTATTTGTAATGTTTACATTAGCATCTGATGTCGGAACACTATGTGCGCTCGATACATTGTTTGTAATGTTTACATTAGCATCTGATGTCGGAACCGAGCCATTAGTCTTTTCGCTCGATACAGTATTTACAACAGTAACATTAGCGGTTTTGCTATCCTCAACTAGCGTTCGGATGCGCGATTCTAGTTCAGCAACCTTCTCAGTTAATCTTAATACTTCAATACACTTAGTGCATGTAAACCCATCTATGCTAACGGCAGAAGCTAAACTATACATGTAGCAAGTAGTACATGTTACAATAACAAGCGGAGTCTTACCGCTTTCATGCTGGGCAATGGCGTCTTTGTTTACCCGAACGCGCTCCGCGGAGCTGCATCGCGTTGGGGGTTTGGTTGTGGTACGCCTCAGTCGCCTGCGAACGTCTGGGTCCAGGGTGATGTTGGGCATGCTGAATCTGCGAATATTCTGTCTTAACCTTTTTACACTTTGGGTACACACTCTGTTTTGGGGGATGGACTGGGACTGCTGGATTATTTATTACTTTTTCGTGCAACAATGTTTATTTTGTAATCATTTTAATAAGCAATATTATATAACAAAAACGTTACAAGATTTTAAACAAGAACTTGTTTAGTGCTCTTATTGTTTTCAGCATGACTTTGTTAAAGGTTGACTTCTAAATTAAATGAAATAACAGAATTCTTAATGCTTATGTTTTGTTGAGATTAGCTTTACACTTTTACGCTACGTGTTTTAGCATATTTTATTTAAACCCAATTCTTCTACATCTTTGTACTAGAGTTATTTTATGTTTTTTCGATAGTGTTGTTGATACTGTTGATACTCTTACAGACACAATTATGATGATTACTGCTTTTATCTTACCGAATGTAGTATCAGCCATAACCTGCTCGCGCTGAATGATGCGTCTTATTTGATAACTTTCAGTTTCCATGTTGTCAGATATTAGTACAAAAAACAAGCAAAAATAATTTACCTTAAAAAACAAAGTTCGTCCAAACCTTGTATTTCAGAAATAAATCAGAGAAATCTCTTAATACTAACCTACACCTAACAATCACTTTATAGATAATGTCAAAGTGTCACATTAATTGCTAAAACACTATGTCTAAAGAAGATTTTTAACAATAGGATCTGGCAACACTGCAAATTCTGTACCCGCGCTGTCGCAGCTTAAACCAATCTTCATCATTTTACACTAAACTATACAGTAAACTGTCCAAGCTTAATTATATATGCAGATTCTTTTTGAAAAACGAATTAGTCATTCAGAGAACTTCAAGTTGTATTTTTTATATGAAAAAATTACCGAGGTCCGGACCTCTGTGACCTCATAGCTGGCTACGGCCATGTTAAGCCGATATACACTCACCTAAAGGATTATTAGGAACACCTGTTCAATTTCTCACTAATGCAATGGTGTAATGGTGTGGGGATGTTTTTTTGGCACACTTTAGGCCCCTTAGTGCCAATTGGGCATTGTTTAAATGCCACGGCCTACCTGAGCATTGTTTCTGACCATGTCCATCCCTTTATGACCACCATGTAACCATCCTCTGATGGCTACTTCCAGCAGGATAATGCACCATGTCATAAAGCTCAAATAATTTCAAATTGGTTTCTTGAACATGACAATGAGTTCACTGTAATAAATTGCCCCCCACAGTCACCAGATCTCAACCCAATAGAGCATCTTTGGGATATGGTGGAACAGGAGCTTCGTGCCCTGGCTGTGCATCCCACAATCTCCATCAACTGCAAGATTGATGCAAGATGGCGGCGCGCACGGACGCAGCGGCTTTTGGCTCTCGGTCTCAGTGTTTTGTTTATATAATTGTATGGATATTATTGAGTGTTAGAAGGAGTAGGAGTGAAACAAAATATATCTACAATCAAGCTATGCTGAGGAAGGTGGGATTCTCATGTCGGGTGGATATTACAACGGAGTATCAGCGGTGTCACAACATTCCGCAGAGTATAGCGAGATCACCGGGTTCACCCTGGATTGTTGTCGGGTCTACGAGACGCCGTAGGCGGCGTAGAGAGCGAAGGCAGAAGCGTGGCTGCAGGGGCGGCCTATTAGATCGGCTGAAGACTGTGAACACCAGGAAAGCACCAGGTCCGGACGGAATACTTGGTAAATTACTTTCTGCCTGTGCTGACCAGCTTTTTGACTAGGCTGTTTAACCTCTCACTGTCACAGGCCACCATCCCTCAATGCCTGAAGACAGCTATCATTATACCTGTTCCAAAGTCTCCTGCCCCAAAGTGCCCAAACGCCTATAGACTTATCGCTCTAACATCAGGTGTTATTAAATGCTTTGAGAGGCTCATCTTAAATCACATTAAGTCCTGGCTCCCCCCAAATCTAGATCCACATCAGTACGCCTACAGGAAAAATAGATCTACGGCGGACGCCATCAATACTGCTCTACATACAGCACTCAGCCATCTGGAGCAGTCAGGGAATTATGTCAGGATGCTATTCATAGATTACAGCTCGGCATTTAATACCATAATACCTGATATCCTAGTGGATAAGCTGACCACCATCGATATCCCCCCTTCCATTTGTGCCTGGATCAAGAACTTCTTGACTGACCGCCTTCAAACGGTTAAGGTAGGCACCACCTGCTCTTCCACCTTGTCCCTCAGCACAGGCTCCCCTCAGGGCTGTGTGCTGAGTCCTCTCCTGTATTCACTGTACACATATGACTGTACATCCACCCACCCATCGAATACCATCATTAAATTTGCTGATGATACTACAGTTATCGGCTTAATCCATGGAGGTGATGAGACTGCATACAGGAATGAGATTAACAGGCTGGCAGGTTGGTGCACTGAACATAACCTACTGCTTAACACCAGTAAAACTAAAGAAATGATCATTGATTTCAGGAAACACAAGGAGGAGGGGGGACCAGCACCACTGAACATCAATGGAGACTGTGTTCAACGAGTGTCCTCTTACAAATTCCTAGGCATACATATAACTGAAGACCTCTCCTGGGCTGCTAATACATCTGCTGTGGTAAAAAAGGCTCGGCAAAGACTCCACTTTCTTAGGGTACTCCGAAAGAACCATCTAGAGGAGAAACTGCTAGTAGCATTTTACCAGAGCACTATTGAGAGTGCTCTGTCTTATGGAATTACAGTATGGTATGCTAACTGTACAGTGGCGGACAGGGGACACCTGCAGAGGGTCATTAAGACTGCACAACAAATCATAGGCAGTTGCCTACGCACACTGGAAGACATTGCTAGAACGCAGTGTCTCAGAAGAGCTAAGGCAATCACTGCCGACCGCTCACACCCAGGTCAACTATTGTTCAAACTTATGCCCTCTGTCCGACGATACAGGAGCATTAAGAGCAGGACAAACAGATTGAAAATCCTTGGGCCATTAGGTCACTGAACTCTTAATTATCTTACATCATGTGCAATGGCAGAACATATTATTTGTTTCTCTTTTATTCTTTTATATTGATTTTATTACTTTTATTACTTCTCTATTTATTTATTTATTATATTTATTATGTACTGGCCGGGTAGGCAATGTAATTTCATTGTATACAAGATGTACAAATGACAATAAAAGATTCAATTCAATTCAGATGCTATCCTATCAATATGGGCCAACATTTCTAAAGAATGCTTTCAGCACCTCGTTGAATCAATGCCACATAGAATTAAGGCAGTTCTGAAGGCGAAAGGGGGTCAAACACAGTATTAGTATGGAGTTCCTAATAATCCTTTAGGTGAGTGTATACTACATAGTGTAAATGAGTGATGTGTTAAGACTATAGAAGATGTTATTTGCTGTTGCAACAGAGACCAGCTAGTGTATTCAGGCGGTGCAGTGAGTAAATATCATTCCCTAATCTCCCAATCGGTCCATCATGCAGATGGTTCACTCGTGCCTTGTTCTGTCTCCCGCACACATGCATGACAGAGATGGACGCGGAGGGTGAAGTATGCTTTCTGAGCATTCGACTCACAGGGCGGATCGATTGCCTGTTTGACTCTCGCTCAGAGCATTTTCCAGCTGTTAGTAATTCCACAATGAATGTACTACAAAGTCAAATGTTAGCTAATATTATCACTAATACTTATTTCGTGTTTCGTGACATATTTCTGAAGTAAGCCACTGCTCTATTATTTTAGGAGTATGAAATTCCTCATTAAACTTATCTTTGTAAAGTAAACATTTTAAATGTTTTCCTTCTGAGTTTTCCCGGCGTCCGACCATAGCAACCGTTTTGCTCCCTCGTTGGTTAGCTGTTCGAAACGTCACGACACTGCAAGGATTCTAACAGCCTATAGCAAAGTGCGTCTGATGATCACCCCTGGAGAACACCATTAGAGAATCAGGACACCCTACGGCAGTGTTCTTCACACCCAATCCTGGAGAGCTGGTGCCCTGCAGAGTTTAACTCCAACCTTAATCAAACAGACCTACCTGTGATTTTCTAGTGATCATGAAGACATTGATTAGCTTGCAGGTGTGTTTGATTAAGGTTGGAGCTAAACTCTGCAGGGCACCGGCTCTCCAGGGTTGGGAGTGAAGAACACTGCCCTACAGCCTAATGAGAACGCGCATTAAGGTGCACAAGGGCGGAAGTGCGAATATTAGGACATGGCCATTGTCATGCGCATCTCGTCAGTAAAGCCGGTTCCTTGATTACTAGTAAATCGCTATCACCTGCTTTCAGATGAAGCAGCATTTCCTTTTGTTAAAAATCCAGTAATGTCACTATTTGTGTGTGTGAAGGACAGCTATGCATTTAAAAATATCATCAGCTCAAATGTCCAGGAGATAGCAAATCTCTGCAACGGACCAAGATTGCCCTGTTTGTTGTTTACCCACAGTATAACACCCGGCAGGCACGTGCACACATAGACATCAAAGGGGGCTTGAGCACCTGCCCTTTTTATTCCTGGAGAGAAAGTGCCCTTTTTTCTGGGGTGCTTTTAAAAAAAAATAATATGATCTTTATTCATATAACAACTTATCTCTGTCTGTTTCTTGTGTTTTTTACTTGTTGCTTATTTAATTTAACATGAATTTATTCAGAAATCATTTAAATGAGATTTAAACTCTTATATAAAGAAAAATAGCGCTATTTGTGGCACACAAACGGTTAACAGATGAGTCCCGCCTCCAAAATTCAAATCGCTAATATGATTGGCTTTACCTTTCCTTAGTCCCGCCTCTCTAACTTACTTCGCTTTTGATTGGTTTGTCTACACACGTGCTGCATCATTCGCGCGCTTTAAGCGCCAAAGCTCAGCCTGTGAGCCCGAACGAGACGCGATCATGTGCATGATTAATATGCAGGCAGCTACCGGTAAGTGTGTGAGGAAAGCATTCTTATATTAACAGTTTTATGCAATATGGGACACGTTTTTACACATACCGATTCAGGGACATTGTTTTCCATGGCAATCCCATATTAACCTTAAGAGTTGCAAACTTGTAACAGTGTAGTGTATGTAGTTTAAACAGACTGCTCATAAAATAATAAAGCACAAACAATAAAATAATTGCTAACTGCAGTAGTAAGCTTTTTTGTTTGCGTTTTTTTGTAATGGCTGTTAAATAAGTCAAATGTAGTATACTGGAGTGATGTAGTAGATTGGGAAGAAATCTGATGGTTCAGTATTTTACTTGCCCAGTCTGAATTTTCACTGACATCACAAAAAAGTAAAATATAAAATACAAATAAAATAGGCCTAATCTATATTTGTTGTTTCTGACATGTGTAACCCTAATAAATTTGAAACCTAAGATTAAAGGTGCAATAGGATGTGTTTTCATAATATGTTAAATTGTTCTTTGACAATTACATAGAAGGTATGTTGCTTTATTAAGTGCAAAAATTATCCGGAAACGTTTTTACATGTCTGTTTACAACCCTAGAATTTGTCATTTTAATTAAATGGTCTACTTTTGCTCTATTTGAAAGGGTCATGAATAATAATGTTGAGCTCTGCTCTGATTGCTCTGCTCTGAGGCTCATGCCAGAAGCTCACATTAGTAAACAGACCTTATATTTTGAGCCCTTATCAGACAAAAATACATTTTGAGTAACAACTAACAACTAATTAGCTAAACGCTAGCATATGATATAGCATTTATTGGCATGTAGGGCTAACTCAGCAGTCACAACTTTGTTTTTAGCATTTTAACAAATTTGTAATTAATGTGTAATTTAATGTTTTCAAAACATGCACATTGTGTAATGGCTTCCTTTGCTGCTCTATAAACCTAGACTACTAAGGAGACCATTGTGTCTGTGTGAACAACTGATTATTTTGTAGACATCTTTTGAAAATTAAACAATTGCGTGAGTTTGAACTTTTTTGAACTTTTAAAATATTTTTTTTAAAAAGGAAGTCAGAATTGTGTTAATATATATACTTTTTGTTTAAAAAAGAAAAGAAAAAAATATATACATAATGATGAGAAGTGCCCTTTATTTCACTTGAGCCCCTGCCCCTCAAAATGTCTGTGCACGTCCCTGACACCCGGCACATGTCACGATGGAAGCTCAGTGACTCAAACATGTGGAGAACGTCCTGTATTTGGTTCTGCCCGAGGTCAAGCAAAAGAACTACAAAGGACTACAGACATGACAGACACAACTTAAGAGTCACACATGAGGCGAACAGAACCAGATCATGACAACATTGCCAAGATTAATAAATGCTAAAAACTCTATTGTTCATTGATAGCTCATGTTAGCTAATGTTAACAAATACAACATTACTGTTACCATACTATTTTTTTTTTTTTAGATAAGATATGTCCGCCTCCACCATATCTTGAAAATGGAGACTACATCATCAAGAATCAGGTTAACGAAGTTATCACTGAGGTTTACTATACCTGCCAATCTTACTATGTTCTGAACAAACAACAGGAATATTACAAATGCCTCAACGGGAGATGGGAGACCCCTCCAAAATGTCTAAGTGAGTCATTTAGACTGTTAAAAAAAATGCCGAACTCAATCCCAAAGTAAATTGAACCTACTATTTTTATTATACTATAAACAAGTTAAAATTAATTAATCTAATTTGTTAAGTTACAGTCAAACAAAAACTTGTGTACTTACAAATTACTATCTTGTTTTATTTTCTACTGTTTCTAATTTCATTCTTTTTTTGCATTTGATGTTGTTTTTAATCGCAGAGCCTTGTGAAATAAATGAGGTTGTTGAGATGTACAATCTACAACCTCCTAAAGAAAAGGTCTATTTGAAGCACAATAACAAGCATAGACTTAATTGTACATCAGGATGGCAAGCTGAAGGTCTGATAAAACAAACATATGTGGACGTACTGTGTTCTGATGGGAATTTACAAATTGACAAAAGTTGTAAGTATGATTCTTTATCTCATTGTTTTTTTCTTTACAACATTTGAAGTAAATGTTGAGTAAGATGGTAAATCAGATTAGATATAATTATAATGTTAAATCAAATGTCTTTTAAAATGTAAATGCGCCTAAATGGCATATTAAAGTCAAGCAGACAATGTTAAAATGACTTTTGTCCAACCGTTACTCCTGTCAGAGACTTCTGTAAATATTTAGTTTATATGTGGGTTAAGGTTATCGTACATTTAATGGTGCAATGCTCAAATATTAAGTAGTACGTTGAAGCTTAGTGAGGCCAGAACTAAGTTAAAAGTAACCAGCTTCTGATTTCTGATCCACTTGATAAAACCTAGATATAAAACTTTTTTCATTACCATTTTGTTATGCACTAAAACCTTAAATTAATTCTTTTTTTTCCAGGTAATACAGAAAAAAACTGAAAATAAACTGGAGTGGTAATTAAGGTATTTTATCCCAATGAAATTTACAAGTTTTTTTTTTAAGAATCATGTGTGCTATTACCTTTAATTCAATTATTACCGAGTTTGGATCTTTGTAAACTCATGTTACATTTATGTAATATATGTAACTTAAAAATATTTTTATGTTTGTTAAATACACAACAACTTTTGTAATTAAAATGCATCCTAATATCTTAATATCCTAGTTTTTGTCCTTTTTATTCAACATGTCCAAGTGGTTGCAAATATATCAAAATATTGCACACATTAATATAAACTAAAATGAATAAATGCTGTATAAGTATTTGTTTATTGTTAGTTTGTGTGTTAGCTACTGCATTAACTAATTGTTAACAAATACAACCTTACTGTGAAGTGTTAACAAAATATTATAATTTTATTTGATTTTACATGTAAAGCTTTATCATATTTTTTTTTCTTTTTTAGCAAGTTATTACATTTGTCTTCAAAATTTACTTTACATGAAACAGAAACAAAACAGCTGCCTGGCAAATTTATTTTCACAACTGAGGCCTTTTCTATGGTATATAGCTGAGTGATATTGGTCACTTATGAAATTTTCACAGTTACCACTTGCTTGTGCTCTTGCTCCATTGTTGACGAATAAAGTAATGTTTCAAGTGACTGTTTCAAGTTTTGCATACAGAAGGAGCAAGTTAATAAGGCAACATTATACTAAAAACAAGGGGGGGTGTTGTTAGTATTCGTCTTGTTGTAAATGAGTATATTATTTGTCATCAGAAGAGCCAGTAAACTGCATTCTGCTTTTACGGTAAAACTGAAGAAACAGATAAATGAATATTTATTTAGCAGAGATAAGGAACGACCTCTAGGACAACACAGATGATAAAAACACTGATAGCATTATTTGTGTGGAATTTAAACACTAAAATACTTTATAAGTCCCATTAGTCTCAAACTCCTTTTCCAACTCTTAGTTCAATAAATTACTCAATTTAAACAGATATTGCACGATCTCAGAGAAAAACACATTTTGCAATAGCAGTATTGCAATAGCTGAAAACTATTATGAAACTTCTTTTGTTTCCTTAGTTTGTGGTTTCACTGAATGCACCATGAGTCAAATGTTTCCATCTAACACCAAACATTTGAGAAAGTATTTAACTAATAAGGACAGAGAAAAGGACTTCAGTCATTTTGAAACTTGCTCTTTGCTGTTCCTGCATTAGTGTTACGTACATAAAATGTGGACTCTAGAAATTTGATTTACTGTTTCATTAAGGAAACTGATGTCCAAGTGACAAGTGTGAATTGCAGATTAAGATTCAGATAGCCCTATCATCTTTAACAGGTATTATTCTTTGTGCAATATTCGTTGAGTTTTGGTGTAAGAAGGACAGACCTTTTTGGACTTTGGTAAATTATTAACTTCAACCCCAAGCAGGGAGAAGTTTCTGAGAAAAGACCCCAAAAAGCTACAAACATTTGTGAAGAGAGCTCAGAAATGGGGGTTCCTTTAAAGCTCTTCAGTTTCGCTTTTGGGATTTTTTACTTAACCTTTGCACAATGTCAAGGTAAGTTTATTCTTTTTGGCAAATTTCTTTTTATTGTTGTTGTTTTAATAATTGTAGTTGGTTTAATAAAGTCTTTATATTTATTTTATTGACTTTAATAACAATGATACTATTCCTAAAGATACAATGCATATATTATATGCATTTTTATATGAAACGTGTATCTTAAGCCCTTAACAATATCAGAATTTAATGTCTTCACGTGTCGCTTGTGCCTCTCAGATTGTCTTCCAACTGCAAGTGACATTCAATTGGAAGACACAGAACCACTTGACCAACGTTCTTACAATGATGGGGAAACAGTAAAAGTCAATTGCATTACAGGTTTCATCGGCATGTATAAATTTAAGTGTAATAAAGGGATTTGGGAGAGGACACTTGATCGAAAATGCACAAGTAAGACAACTTAAAACAATGACCTCATCAATGATTTCATTGCCATATCAAAATTACTAGAAAAACAACAACATTTTATCATGCAAAGTCAACTTTTTCTGCAGAAAAAAAATGTGGACATCCAGGCGACACACCAAACGGCGATTTTAGTCTTTTAGGAGGGAACACTGAGTTTGTTTTTGGCGCAACTGTGCAATACACTTGCAACAAAGGGTAAATGTAGCTTTCTAAGCTTAACTAGAATTTGTTTTTATTTTTCTCTTTAATTCTTTGATTTTATTTTTGCTGCTCTCTTGGTCACAGGTACGAAATGGCGAGTAGAATAAATAAGCGGACATGCAGAAGCAATGGGTGGGATAATGCTGTTCCTGCTTGTGAGAGTGAGTGTTTTTATCAAACCAACATACTAATATTCTATTTGAACTTATTATTAGGGTACAAGCCCTGAAGGATCAAATACCCGTGTTGTAATGATTAGTTTTCTTATTAGGGGGCAAGGTCCAAAGAGGGGAAGTCCCCTGTTGCAGTTGTTCGTTTTCTTCTGTTCTTGAATCTACAGCAGCCCATAGAACAGTACATGGGAAAGTTATGAAATTTGGCACACAGACAGTCTTAAATGTCTTAAATGTTTTTAAAGCAAATCTAAAAACAGTCTCAAACCCACAATCAGTTAAATGTTTATATTCTCATAACCTTTCTACAATCCACTGTCCTACAAACAATTTTTTTCTCCCTCTGATTCTCATGGCGATTTGCATGCACATTACATTTTACATCATAAAACATCTCCCTGCAATTTTTCATGTTTAGAAACACGTACATTTTCAAACCCTGTTTCTCCAATTTGCAAAAGTTTTTACAGAGACATCAAAAAGATATGGAATTTGTGATGACTGATTAAATGTACAAATCAATGAATTATACAGCAAGCAAGTCAAAATGGATATGAGGTTGTAACACAAAACTATGCATTGACATGAAACATGGTGTATAAGATATATTTGTATCTCAATGGTACATATTGGTACCAAATTTATTAATATCTGTACCTAATGGTACATAAACAACCTTTTTTACCAATTTTTTTTATTAGTGCACTTACTGATCCAGAGATATGGAAAGGGTTATTTTTCTCATAATGTTTCCAAACCTGTTATAGTTACTGTAACCTCACTTTCTGTCCACCATTTTGAATTTCATTGGAACTCCTCCTATTTGCACAACATAAGGTATGTGGTATAAAGAAACACTCCCAACAAAAAGTTTTGAAATTTGTGTCGATTGAAAATCGTTCCTCTTCATCACACCAAAGATTTCAATGATATGAAAGTTTGCTTTTGTCATTGTGATCACATCCTGATTGCTTCATAACAATTTGGCAACAGCCCCACCTATTTTATTACTGTACAACTAAAATTGTTTAGTTGTATAACTACTGTTAAAAAGTTGTAAAACTGTTTAACCTTTCAAGCTACATTCGGCAAATTTTGCACAGATGTAGACGGATGCAACATGTTAAAACATGTTAGCATCTTGCTAAAATATGACAGAATCTTATGGGTAGTACTTCATTTTCAGTACGTGTAATTACCTTGTACATATATGGTAAATATGTTGTACTTGCAGATAAATGTGTGGTACTTACTTTTGAGTATCTACATACAACACTTACCAGTAGTACATTCTTGGTAGTTATTATTTAATTCTCGATAAGTAATGGGTAATACCAGATATAGGTATACTGTAACTAATAAGAAACACTACTGTACTTACAAATGAATATACAATTTAAATATTTAGTACTTACATGTAAGTGTGGGTTAAAGGCGGAGTCCACGATGTTTGAAAGCCAATGTTGATATTTGAAATCACCTAAACAAACACGCCCCTACCCCAATAGAATCTGGACCTTCTTTTGATAGACCCACCCCACACATACAACCCAGTCTCACCCCATGTCGTCAATATTTGATTGAATATATTTGATTGAATAGTATTGAAGTCCCCAGTTCGTCAAAAAATGACGCGAAAGGTATACCCTCCGCGTCACATATTGACGAATGGTCAAGTGTCGTCAAATATTGACGACATGGGGTGAGACTGTGTTAACACATACGCAACCCGGCAAGGATGTTGGTTAGTAGACACGCTCCTTACTGCTGATTGGCAGTATGTTTTGGTAGTCGGCCCGTCTCCTTTTCCAATGCGTTTTTCAAACATCGTGGACTCCGCCTTTAATGACAGGTACTTATAGTGTACATATGATAACTAATACCTAACAAACACTACTGTACTTACACATTTTATGTACATGGTAAATGTGAAGTACATACAGACCAGTGAACATTAATGATGAGCACATATAGTGTATGTATACTGAACTAACCAGAAACATTACTGTACTTACAAATTCTATATACATGGTAAGTGTGTAGTACTTACAGGTCAGTGCAAGTAAATGAAAGGTACTAATAGTGTACGTATATATTAACTAATAAAAACATTACTGATGTGCCATTTTTGTACTCAATGGGCCCTATCATACACCTGGCGCAATGCGGCGCAATGCACCTGGTGTATTTAATGAGCGCGTTCGAAATATGCACCTATAAATGGGACGACAACGCGGGATTCCTTATCACACACATGGATGCGCAGCAGCACAAAAAGCTTTTAAATATGAAAAATTAAAGGATTAAAAATAAGATTATTATTGAGTCTCTTGGACATAAATGAGGAACGATTATGACGTTAGAAGGCGTAAAGAGCTTCACCTGTAGCCTGGTAGGTAAATAAATCCCTTGCTTTAAACAAATACATATTTTTTAAAATGTTTTTAAATGCTTTCCCACGGATTTTGTGTATGATGATTTTGTACTTGTGGATATGGTGAGATAAGAAAATTTAAATGTTAAAAGTAATGCTTAAAAAAAACAGGGCACTGTCCGAGTGCTGAAACGGCTCTCGGCACGTTTGTAAATTCTTTATCTCTTGTTTGTATTTTTTAGAGTACAAACCTTTTCTTGCATATTTGCAAATTATTTTATGAGGTTACAATGATTATGTAGGATATTATGTAGGACATTTACAGCAATTAAAAGCCTGCTATTTTTACTTCCATGACTAAAAGAAAACAGCTTTTAAAGGTTTTAATTAAAAAAATAACAATTTCAATACAAGTGAAAACAACACAATTATTTAGCATTAATCTTAAACTGGTGGTCTTCTTTCTCCGCTTAGTTTTTCCGTTTACAAAGTCCGTCATCTAAATAGGGATTAGACATAGCGCCAGCACAACTGGCTTTTAAAGGGGATGAGAGAAAAGAGTCTCATTGGTTTATTGGACGTTACGCCCAAAACTCATTACAAGAATAGGAACAACCCTTTTCGACCCTGCGCTCGGCGCACAAACAATTTTTTCGGTTATTAAATTAGCAAAAGTGGAATCGGACACGCCCATTTAGACTATGTACTTTAGAGAGGCTTAGATCGTTAAAATAGGGCCCAATATCTTTGTCCTTTATTGTACTCTTTAAACCCAAACATTAAATACCGTACGCATTACCAACTCTGTACATTCATTAGTATGTCCATAGTAAGTGCATGGAAACAGGACTGTAAAATAAAGTTTTGCCCTTTACATAGTTATTACACAACACCTACCACTTAAGTTATAGTATAGTATATATATGCCACTGTGAGGCAACCCCGACTATTAAATACTGTACACATTACCTACTGGGTACATTCACTAGTAGGTCCATAGTAACTGCATGGAAACAGGACTGTAAAAAAACGTGCTGCACATTACACAGTTATTACATTCAGTAGGACCTACCACCTAAGATATAGCATAGTATACATATGCCATTGTGAGTTATATTAACTAGTAAAACAATAAAATATGATGCATTGTTGTCTCTAACTTATATTGTACATTCATTTGTACAGTAGTGTTTCTTGTTAGTTACAGTATACATACACTATAAGTATGTATCTGGTATTACCCAGTACTTATCTAGAGTTACATAATAACTACCAAGTATGTACCCCTGGTAAGTACAGTAATGATACCATTTAATTACCATGTAGATACTCAAAAGTAAGTACCAAATTTTGTCTGTTAGTACAACATATTTACATATATGTAAAAGAGTAGTACATGTACTGTAAAATAAAGTGCAACCATCATGGGTCTTTTGTATATTGTCTTTTGGACTATCAAACTGTTAAATGTAAGCTTCTTTATTTCAGGTAAGACTTGGAAAAAGCCAACATTAAATCTGTATATACCTACATGATAATCTCTCTCTCTCTCTCTCTCTCTCTCTCTCTCTCTCTCTCTCTCGACAGAAATGCAATACAATATACATAATTATGTTTTCAGTGGTGTTTAAAGACCTTACATAATGAACTGTTATGTTTTTATATTACCTTAGAATGACCCATTACCGTCGGTAAGTCGCCATTTTTTGTCCACCACATGTTTTTTTACAGTAGCCCTAGATGGACAAACTGCTCAGAGCGAATTTCGTCACTACGTTGTTTCTGATGGTGACAATGGTGTCCTTTTACAGCTCTTTGTGCTTGAAAGGGGAGGTGAACAGTGGGCTTTTTGCAATTTGCAACCTTACCACTAGATGCCGCTAGAATCTACACACAGCACATTTAATGAAGCATTTTAATCTTCCAGTGCTTTGTCAAGAGAGTGCCATCTACAGGTTTGATGTATTTGTACACAGAAACCAATAATAAATTAGTCCCCAATTACTTTCTAGTGGTGAAATGCCTCCCAATTCACACAGAAGAGGATGTGATTGCAACGGGCAACACGGAAGAAGGAAGTTATGGTGATGTAATTCAGTTTGACTGCAAGTCTCCTGAAAAAAGTATAGATGGAAGTAGTGACATTTACTGCAAGGAGACTGGCGAGTGGAGTGCACCTGTTCCAAAGTGTAAAGGTTAATCACTTAGATAGTATCCTCACCCAGCCATGACATTATTTTATGCTTTATTCAAAGTAATGATGGATTTTTCCATTTTATTCAGAGATATCATGCAAACCGCCTAACATACAACATGGGACTATTACGCAGAGGAAAGAGTACAAGAAAGATGACACATTACAATATAAATGTGATACAGGATATAAACCCAGACAAGGAACTCCTAAGTGCACTAAACATGGATGGACTCTGGAGGCAGAATGTGAAGATATTACTTCACTGTTATTAAAGCTCACGTAACACACGCTGTTTCTGCATTTCTGATATTAATCTGGAGTACCTATAGAGTAGTATGACATCCTTTATATCTCTGAAGAGTCTTTAGTTTAATCAGATTTATAAAATAAAGATTAGCTTTACCGAATCTTTCCGATAACATACGAAAAAATGAAGAAGGAGGAGTTATAACACGGGAGGAGCGAGTACGAGTCATGCAACACTATACAACACTGTTTTAACTTATGATTCACTACATGTTCGTGTCATTTATATAATATACACGCGCCTATTTCCAACATAAGACAGAAGTCTTACTTACCACGTGTAACTCGTCATGACCCGGTTCTGAAAATCCACCGCATCAAACACACACGCAAAACTCCGCTGCTAATCCGGATAATAAACTATATCCATTGTTTCCATAAGGCTGGATGTCTTCTCCTTACATCCAAATACACACTTCTTGTTGTGCCATTGTTGACTTTTGAAATTAAACAAAGCTGAGTGGCGTAATAAGCTGTTAGCAAGCTCTAGCGTCTCCCGCTGACTGACGGCTGGGCGGGGTTTTCCGGGGGAAGTTTTCCGGCGGAAGCCCATATAAAGAAGTGATACGTATCGAAAACCCCTGAAACGTCAGTTAGAACCGTAATCGAAAAAAACTAGCCGAAACTTGTACGAACCCTGGCGAAGTGCATTCGGCACAGAAATACTCTGGAACACGCCCAACTGCATTTTTGACACTTTGCCTACGTTTAGCACGAGGAAACAACTCTATAACTGTGTTAATAAGTCAGAATGCTTGAAATACCATTAAACCCCCCCTTTAAGAATAATACAGAAAACAGTGTAATGAGCGTGAAACCGGTTAGATTCAAATGCTGGTTTTATTGAAGAGTAATCCACAAAACAGGCAAGGGTCATACACAAGGCAAACATCAACATCAAAGGCAATCCAAAATCAGTAGTCAAATATCCAGGCGTGGGTCAGGGCAGGCAGAAAACAATCATAGAATAATAATCAGGCACAGTTCAAAACACAAGGCAGAACAGAATGACAGGATGAAACGCTCAGAACTGTAGACTAGGCTAACAAGACTTCGCTCTGTGTGGTGGGGAACTGGTAGTGCATGGGATGATGGATAATGTTGTCCGGATAGTGACAGATGAGAAAACCCACTAAAGGCCAGCAGAGGGAGCCAATCTGGCTCTCATAAAGGTTGCAGCAGGGGCGTAGGCAGAAATTGTATTTTGGGCGGGCCAGGGCAAAAGTGAGTGGGCCAATAGTTTATCCTAGAATAAAATGACTTAAATAATAATTAAACCTTAGAGTAGAAAAAAGAATAGACAATCTGCAAAAACAGTGACATCTTTCCTTTGCAAAAACAGTGACATCTTTCCTTTGCAAAAACAGTGACATTATTTCCTTCCGAAGGCAATAATAAAACACTGTCTAAACATGTTCAACCAACACATAGCTCAATAAAGGCTGGACAAACCAAGCCAGGCAGTCTTATTTAGCCTAGTCAGTACTGCAAAAACAGTTCACCTGAAATAAAGTAGGCTAAAAGTAACAGGAAACTGAAATAATGAAAACTCTCAGCAGAGCACGGTTTGAAATAAATAACAACACACTGCCTAATTTATATTAAATCAACCATATACAGTGCCATCAGCCTGGTGGAAATTAAGCTTTTGTGCCAAAAAATAGCAACTCGTTTAAATTAAACAATGTAACTTAACCTATAAGGCATACATCTATACACAACACACCACTTAGTTAAATCACTTCCCGAGCAAAAATTAAGGAAATTAGTTAAACAACAGGCTTACCTTTGTTGTTTTCTTTCTACAAAACAAGACGCAAACGCCTGGGTTTAATGTTGAAAACAGAAATGATCTCATTATACTCCAAAGAGTCACAGAGTTATTTTCCAAAAAACAAAAGGCACAGGTTTTTGAGACGAGTAGTACTCGTGGATTCAAATTGGGTTGTACGTGGTTCCAGTAGGGCCGTTAGATCGGCGGGTCAACCTGTGTCAGTCTGACCGGGAGAGCGCACTGGAACTGCCGCCAGGGAGCAAGCGGCAACCGGCGCCACCAGCGCGCCTGACTAGCCGCCTTGTGGGTTGATGAGTCTGAAGAACTGAGCTGGTAGGACTCGGCAGATGGAGGCAGTGGCGTATCGTCTTCCTCAACTCTTGCTTTTTTAAATAACACATTAAAGAAACTTTAGCCATTATTGTGGCAATTTTAATATTAGCTAAAAAAGCAGTTAGCAAAGTTAGCTGGCTGGCTGCCAGAGCCCGTCGCTCCCCACAGAGTCTACCTGCCAGAACCCCTAGCAACCAATTACCTTCCTACAACTTGCTTTAACAACTCCATTTTATTTAGAAAGCAAATTATACACACACCGGTCAACAATATATTATATTAATATATTTTCTTAAATACATTTGAATAATAAAAATAAACAAAAAATTTATTTTGATTAAACTTGCCTGGGCGGGCCAGGGACTTATGTGGGCGGGCCAGTGCCGCCCTGGCCCATTACTGGCTACGCCCCTGGGTTGCAGTAACTGCAATTAATTTTTTTCAGAATCGGTGTAGAGTAAGGTTTTGAACATGAACATGTTTTTCAACATATTTTAGAGCAACTGATGAAATAAGCTCACACAACTTTCACACGCTTGTAAAAATGTAACTCAATACCAGGTGTAACTAGTGCCAGAGATCATTTGTTTTGACTCTTTAAATATTTTTACTAGATTATTATTATCTTTTCAACAGATATTACTTGTGAACTTAAGGAAACCAAATTTGGAATAGAAAGAATCGAGCCAGAGGGAAAAAATTTTTTTAGAGTTGGAGAAACTGTGCACATCACCTGCTCTGAAACATACAGGATCTTTTTTACAAAAGAAACCGTCAAATCATTTAAATGCGAACATGAAGGGGAATGGGATAAAACACCTGTTTGTGAAGGTAAGCATACAGAAACAATTCTGAATTTGTGCCTCAACTCTGCATTTGTACATCATTATATGTTCATTAATCGTTGAATATCTTCTTTCAGAGATTACATGTGAAGTGCCACGTGACAATCGTCTTTATCGTGCGTGGTCTTATTTTTCTGGAAATATGAGATTGGATGTAAGAAAATCTTACAAATGTTTGTCTGGTTATCGTCAAGTGGCAAGGGAGGCCACATGTACAAAAGATGGTTGGAAACCTGATCCACTGTGTGATGACATTGAATTTATATCAAGTGTTACAATCTGTGCTATTAATATATCATATTATTTGAATTCTAATAATTATTATGATGAATGTTTGTTTTTCAGACATTAAGTGTGAAGAACCAAATATCCCATATGCTAAGTTTGAAAAACAAACTAAAACTCGCTACGAAGTTGATTCACGAATAGTGTATCATTGTCATACTGAACCTCAGCGGCGCATAGAAATCATTTGTAATTACCAGGGCGTATGGACAAACATACAGCCCTGTACTGGCAAGTGACAGCTTGTTGACATTTCATGCTATTAAGAACCTTTTTACCATCACATATCATCACATAACTCATAAACAATTAAAATGAAATGATTATGAAATTCTTTCCTCACAGAAAAGAAAGAATCTTGCACTACACCACCTGTGAAAAATGGATACATATACAGAGACAGCTCCAATGAGGAAATGGTCTATTATTCATGCAATCTGGGTTATAAACCATACTTTGGGAACTGGTGGGGAGCAGCAACGTGCACCAACGGGACCTGGAAAGATGAGCCACGATGCATCAGTGAATGTGTTTTCTAATCAGATTTCCACAGTATGGTGTGAATGTGAATGTGTATGAAAATGTGTATGTTGGGTCTCTCAATACAGGGGTGGATGAATGTGGTGTTTGGCCCAGCATTCAACATGGACAGCTAAACAATCACCCTGAACAATCTGCTTTAGAACTTAAATGTGATTTAGGGTTTAAACCATCACACACAGTGATCAGATGCATCAACGGTACATGGGAGACAGCAACTTGTGAATGTGAGTCGTTTTACTTTCATAAAGTTAGGATAGTAAAAGAGGAAAAGAAATATTAACACGAAGTAGCATCTCAAAGGTCATCGGTGTCAGTTCTAATTTTAGGACTCCTAGTTTTTTGCTTTAAGAGTATTTCACAATGCGTTTTAGCTAAAAAAATAAAGGCTCCTAAATCTATTGAAAGTTAGGGGTGGTCAAGAGAACTCCTAAGTCACAAACCAAATTCTGAAATAGCTGTTGCCTTCTTTTTATGTACAATTTGGGCAAGAGGTAACAGCTGTTCTTGTATCCAGTTTTCTTTTATGTTTGCATATCTTAATATCATCCATGACTATGCTTGTCTGTTAATTAAAATTTTACTTATACACTAAATGACACTACACTGTTTTCCAAAAAGACATTAAAGAAATTATCATTGTAAGGTTATTTTTTGGCTGGTTCTGATGGTATCGCTGTGTTCCTTAGTAAAAGGTTTTAGGAGAAAACTCTTAGTGGTAAGATCAAATGTTTTGTGAATATAGGCCCAGACGTTTATACTGCAAGGAATGTTGTCACTGAAAGTATTTTGAAACTGGTTGCGCAGTTCTGAGTGTTCCTACTGCTGTCATTCAGTATTAACATATCATGATATATACTAGAAGAAAATATTGTATATAAATTGCACATGTATATAACACATCATGCTAACAGCATGTTATTTAAATCATTAAGACCCCAACTCAAATAAAAATGCAGAGTTGCTGTTTTTCTTTCAGTGGACAAGCAGAGTTGTGTCAGTCCCTCTAAAGTTAATAATGCACTCATCATCTCTAAACCTCTGACATTTTATTCATCTGGATCCTATGTCAATTACAAATGTCGAACAAATTTCACAATGAATGGAAATAATAAAGTTGAATGCCGCAATGCAACGTGGGAGAAAGCACCCACATGTGAAGGTGAGTTTTCATTGCTGGTTTATAAAGAACTTTTTAGGTAGAAAGTGCTTGGAAATCAGATGGAAATATTTTATATGAAGATACAGCAAAATCCAATTGAGGAAGCATTTATTTATCCTTTCTCCTTCACCAATAGCTTTTTACAATCAAGATGTAGCCACTGCTTATATATTTAACATAACAAACAAAATGCTTGTGTTTTTATTGTAGTTCACCTAATCCTCTTTTATTTTTTCCATGGTTTGGTAGCTTTCTGTTTAAAGCCTCTTCGTACAGTGAACAATGCTATACTGATTGATCAAATCCCAGGTGAGAGGAAATATTCACATGGAGACACAGCAAGCTATAAGTGTGTTGAAAATTATGAATCTAACAAAAAAACTATTGCTGAGTGTGATGCACGAACCTGGATTTACCCACAATGCATTAGTGAGTCAAATTCACAAAAACCTTTTTCATAAATTTAATTTTTTTATAATGTATAAATTAATGCATAACACATAGAGTTTTTGTTATTTTAGAAGTAAATATTTTAGTCTTTTTTAACACAGATTTGTGGCCCAGTCTATGAAAACTCAGCTCAAGTCATTTTTGTAATTTGCTATTTTCAATATAAAATCATCCTATATAATGTAAAAAAAATCTGTGAAATATAACATTGATTCAATTCTTCAATTCTGCATTTTCATTACAGAAAAAGCTCAGTGTACCAAACCAACAATAAACTTGCAGTTTGTGACCCTGTTAGATGAGAAAAATTCATTCAACAACTTTGATGTTTTGAGATATACGTGTAATAAACCGTATGATAAAATACCAAACGGAGGTTTGATTTGTAAAGAAGGAAAATGGAACGGCACGTTTGACTGCACAAGTGAGTTCCCACAAAATGTTAAAAATAATAATGTTTAGATATGATATATGGTGTATATGAAGAGTTTCGTTGTAAAACGAGATAACCACCGTTTTTTTAATTGTTCAGAAATCTCGTTTTTTGGTTGTGCATTCCTATTAATTTCAATGCAACTGCAGTTGGTTTGTTTTGATTTAAACCTTCATAACTTAAAAAATACAGCTAAGTAGCACCATAAAACAAAAGAATAACATGATAACATAATAATAAACATGTTTTGACAAAAATGTTAAAAAATGGATTTATCTCGTTTTGCAACGAAACTCTTCATATATAGTTCTCTGGGATCTTATTTAACATTTATATTAAAGTAAAATATTAAAATTCAGTTAACAAATCAGCATAATGGTAAAATTAAGCTTAACGATTTTATTCATAAACTGTAGACAATTGTTTAAAATGGACATACATGTGTTTGATAGTGTTATATGGTGTTTAGGCAGCATTTGTCCTCCACCACCTATAATTGAAAATGGAGACTTTTACTATGAGCAGAAGACAGGTCAAGTTACCACATTGGTACAGTACACTTGCAAGTCTTATTTTGTTCTGGACAAACCAGACACTTACAGGTGTCAGAATGGGGTATGGGAATGGGACACCCCTCCAAAATGTCTGAGTAAGTCATCTGTTTACAAATTATTCTGAATCTCATTATGAAGTTTAACACTATGTGTCTTTGTCTCTCTCACAGAGCCTTGCAAAATAACACCTGACATTTACAGGGAGTACAATATAAAACCTGTCCTTGATAAATACATAAGGCACAGTGCTAAAGGTTATGTTTATTGTAAAGATGGATGGAATGTTGGAGGTACTTTGAGATACTCATATTCAATTGCATGGTGCACTGATGGGGAGCTAAAAATTGAAAATAAATGTGAGTACAGTATAATCTCCTCACATGAGTTTAAAACAGTTAATATTTTATCCATCTGATCAAATTTAAATCTTTTACTGTTTTAAACATTTGGAAATGTTGTTTCTATTGTAATGTGTTTCATTCTTTTATTTAGGTACAGTAGAAAACACGTTTGGATAAAATAAACCAAAGAGGAAACACTGAGGTAATGCATCTTTGAAAGTTCATTGTGAATTTTAGAGAAAGTTGTAATGTTTCATTATTTAATGTAATGAAAGCAACACTGATCCGATTTTATTGGATGTAAGAACTAAAAGTGTAATGAAATTATCTTTTAAATTTGATGACGTTTTAATGACGTTAAATGCAATCTATAACTAAAATTTTGATTTGAGATGTTGAGATGTTTGATATGATTTAGCAGGAAACCTCAGTTTCGCATAATTTGCCTTAAATGTGTGTAGGCTTGAGCAGGGCACAAACTAACACAGGGTTAATTGGAACACAGCTATTTTACATAGTTACACAGGGCCAAGCAATTTGTGCTTTTGGTCTTTTTCTTTCACTGTCTGAAGACAATCTTCTGCACATTTGTCAAATATGAGTTTGAGTTTTTGGTGGCATGAAAGTAAATTTCTTCATTATAAATGTTTTCTTATGATTTCTGAGTACTTTTAGATAACTAATAAACTGAAATATGTCCATAACTCCTAGTAACTGATAGCTAGGACTGTTGCTTGTGTACAAATATTGAATATTACTAATATCACTAACTCTCCGAATACTTTTTGAATGATTGCACACTTAAACAAAATGCATTAGGTTGTGCCCCACTGTCTCCTCTTTATGTAAATTGAAGAAACCTGCAATTTTATGTTTCAAACATGAGAGATGGCAATAAAGAGGCAAACGTTTCAGACTAGTTCCAGTGACTTTAAACATTTCCTCAGTGTCAGTATTTATCTCTATTAAGATGTTATGATATTTTTATGATGTATGATTATCTCCTGTGTTCAGACCTAAAGATCTGTGATGTATTCAGAGCATGAAGATGGACAGACACACAAACATTTATGACCAACGTTGCTTCAGTCTACAAGCTTATAAAACAGTGAAATGATTTAATACCATGTTTCTGAAATTCATGCTAATATGTTCTTGCTTCAGAATAAAGCTTTACTACTTCAACCACCTTCTTCCATTTTATTTACACTAAAAATGCTAAAAAAAATTGGTTTCAGAGCTTTATTTTCATAGCTGCATTATGATCATTTTACCTATTAATTAAACTTCTATAAGCAAATGACACACATTATATTATTAAATCCAAGAGAGCAAAAATATTTATTTATTTATTTCATTTTCAAGTTCGGTATTTTACACTTAAAGTCCTGTTTTCAGATTGTTTATGATGAAATAGAAGGGTTTTGACTGAAATTTGCTGGCCCGAGAATTTTCGGAGGTTTCTCGTATCTCCCACCTCTATAATGGCTAAATAGGTGCACACCCATACAGAAATGTAATATATGTCGATATATGTAAATTACATGTCAGTGCCCATGTATGTCTGCTGCATATATGAGAATATATGCAAAATTCATATATGTTAAATACATAGACATATATGAAAAATATATTTCAAAATATAGCAAACATGGCCGTTTTCATGTAAGTGCCATATATTTTCCCATATATGGACATACATATGAAATATATGTAAGACACATATATGTATACATGCATATATGTACTTATTTCCATAGTACATACTTTCACTTATATTAGGGATACAAATATGCTTCTAATATGATGACACCATGTACTTTCACTTATATTAGGGATACAAACATGCTTCTAATATGATGACACCATGTACTTTCACTTATATTAATGGCACAACTATGTTTTTTATACAGCCTGCACATATATTTGTACTCATTCTATAGAACACACAATTCCAAGTCTTTTTAAATACAAACTTTACTGCATTTTTTTTCAGCACAGACTTGACAGGTACAAACAAGTACAAACTTTTCAAATAAAAACTTTAACTTCATTTTGTGAGGACTGAAGTACGAATGAACCCAAATGCAAACGATGTCAGGGGAAAAACAGAAAACACTTTATTGACAAAACAAAAACCCACGAGGGGGTACACAACATGAAACATAAAACTCTGACAGATAACACTAAAACTTGACTTGGTAACTACACAGCAAAATCCCCAGTGTTAAATTAACACTGCTCGGTGTTTATATAATCCACACCAAGATTGGTGTTAAAAAAAACACTAAATCAGTGTTAAAGTTAATAAGATAATGAAGTGATTGAGTCATTAATAGTAAACACCTGCTGGTCATTCTGTGTCAAATCAACTAAATTTTGGAATTGTTCTTGTCTTAAAATTTTTATTTTTTTACTCTTTTTCTGGAGAAAGTAATACTAAAATGAGGAAGAAAGCCAAATTATTAAATGCAATAGATGAAATCCTCATAGTTAAATGAACACTATCATCATCTCTGTTTGAAAACTAAAATTACAACTTGCTTGCAGAGTTACATGGATGATAGGTTTAACTTCTAAAGAACTGCTGTAAATCTGGTTAATAAAGTAAGTCACCATTGCTCAGATTAGTGTTTCCTTTAGTTGGGTACTTGGGTCTTGAAGTTTAGTGTTAGTTTTCTTCTGCTCATTGTGGCTGTGTGTTTATAAAACACATCTGTTAAAGCAGAGGTAGATGGGAGAAATGAAGTCTATAACTGTTACTATGTTAATCAGTATGAAAGTCTGGGGATTCAATGATATCATAAAAAAGTAATCACTGAATATAAGTGTTTAATTTATGTTCTGCCATCCCTGTGAAGCTCCCATGAAATCCAACAGTGCTGTAAAAGTCCACATACCCTGAAGAGTCAAATATTGTTTACCCAAATCTAATCTGTGGTGTAAGTCAGGCACACTGAGACATCAACAATCAGCCTATAAAACACATCATGGTGACAATCAACAACAAAACGTCATGCCGCAATGCATGCTGGGTACCAGGATTGTAGAAAACTCATTCATAAATCCCATCATGCATTGCAACATGACAAAAATTTTGCTACTTTCTTACCATTAACTGTCACCATTGTTGAGATTTGAAGTCTCTCTTAAGCAAAAAATAACAACAAAAATAAAACACTAAAGCATTACGGCAGTCTTATTCAATACAATGTCATTTGCATAAAGCTTTTTTATATGCCTGTTTCTTAATTAATTTGTGATCAAATGTTTCAATGATTTGTAGAGTAGAATATAATAAAAATAAACAATCTGGGAAGGTCTGGAAGGGCTTCCCTCTACATGAAGCAATGAACAAGTGGTCTTACTAAAACATTGTTACTATTGCTAAAAGAGGAGAGTTAGATCAGTGAAGGTCAAGGTACAAATGCCTAACTAAAGGAAACACTAATCACAGTAATGGTGACTTCAAATGAACTCATAACAAACACAAACTTAAAGGGGACATATTAAGAAAATCTGACTTTTTCCATGTTTAACTGCTATAATTGTGTCCCCAGTGCTTCTATCAATCTAGAAAATGTGAAAAAGATCAACCCAATAACTTAGTTTTGGTAAACCATTCTCTGCAAGCATGTGAAAAAATAGGTCATTGTAATTTGGCCCTTATTGTGATGTCAGAATAAGGTAATACCGCCCCCTTTATCTGCACTATCCAACCACAGCACAGCTATTTAGTACAGAAAGAAAGAGAGAGAGAGAAAATAATTCACAGCACAATTGAGTTTCAATTGCAACAAACCACCATCATTGTGATCAGTGGTTGCACTTCATCCGCTCATTTGCATTTTAAATGACACACCCAAAACGGCACACTTTTGCTCAGACCTAGATTAAGACTTAGTTTACATCTTTAAAAAAATCTCATAATATGACCCCTTTAAGATTTAATGTGATACATTTTGTGATAAATGTCTATTTGACTTGTGAGACATCGCGTCAGAAAGAAGATTTGTCTACTAAATCACGCGTGTGGATGCTGGAATAGTTGAGCACTTGTATTTTGTTCTGACAGCTGTTTAGAAGTTAAACTTATCCATTTAGAAAATAACTCTGCAAGTTATCATTTTATTTTTCAAACATGCTGATAGAGAGGCAAACGTGAAAAATTGCAGCTTTTGGAGGCATACACCCAACAGTATTCATCTATTGCATTTAATAATTTGTCTTTTTTATTATTTTAGTATTTTTTCAGAAAACGAGTCATCAAAACAAAAATTTAGAGACAGGACGTCCAAAATGTAGTTGATTTGAATGACCAGCAGGTGTTTACCATTGGGTCTTAATCATCGCTTCATTGTCTCGTTGACTTTGACACTGATTCAGAGTTATATTTTTAACACCAGTCTTTTTTGGCACCGATCTTGGTGTGGATTATATAAACACCAAATAGTGTTGATTTAACACTGGTAGAGTTAATTTAACACTGGTGATTTTCCTGTGTAGACTATAAATGTACACGCAAGACGAGATCAGAACACAATGAACCTGCACAGAACTAAGGATACAATGACATTAAGGCTATGTTTACACGTGGGCGGCTACTTTCATAAACAGACATTTCAACATCTCCGGTTTCAAAAATAATATCGTGCACACATGTCAGTTTTCAGAAAAGTGTTTATTTACACGTACACGTGCATATTTGCCGTCAAGAGATGCTCAAGCCCACGTAAGCCAATCACCGGCTGCGCTGGTGGTGACGTGAACTGGTTCTTCATGTTGGAGGGAGGAGTTGTTGCAGTAGGTGATTGATGACGTCAACGTACCGCGAGAGCGAGTTGAGGAATCACACGTAGAGGTGTGATTTCGAATCGCTCTTGCGGTACTTTGACATCATCCGTCTGTCGGTTCTTGCAGCGCCGCATGAAGTCAAACACACGTAAAATTGCTGATCTTCGAGCTCTCGTCTCTGCTCCTCGACATAATGGAGCAGCTGTATTTGCAAATACAAACACACGAAACGAGTTTGCACGAACATAAATGTGATCTTGGAAGCGTTCAGAGTAGCAGTCACATGTAAACATGGGTCGCACTTTTGACGTAGGTGCGAGCTCTGGCGCATACTCTGTGACGTTGCCTGCTTAAACATCCGTTTGTCTCACTTTACATGCAACCGTGCAACCGAAGATTTTCAAGATCTCCACTCTGGCTGGAGTTTTTAGAAACAACCGGTTTCAGAGGCGAGTTCTCCGTTTGCGTGTAAACGAGGGGCACAAACGAAGGTAAATCTCTCAGTTTTAAAAAAAAACATGTACGTGTAAACAGAGCCTAAATAGAAAAAACCAAACAAGATAACGAGCGGGAACAGGTGATGGAAGAAAACCAATGATTACCAATAAGCAGGAGAACGAGGAGGCGGGGTCACAAGACAAGACACCGGAGGCACATGCCACAATAAACAAGGCATGAGCCTCCACATAAAGCCTGGGACTGCCAGAACTCTGCCACCATGACAAAATACAAATATAAAATTAAAGCTGCAAGCAGCGATGGAAGGGCCCTCCCACACATGTGCACCCTATGGCATTAGTAAAGCAGTGAGCCAGGGGGATATGAATTTAAGTGGGTAAATATACCCACTAAACACAGGACGTCGGATAGACGTGCAGATCATGTCTATATTGGGTCCGTCAGTCCATGACTAATTCTGAACATCTATTCGACGTCCAAATTAGGTCCACTATTTGGACATCCAAACATGACCCTACTTGGACGTCATCTTGACGTTCAACATTTCACCTTTAAACTGGGTCATTTTTTTGGACGTCATTTGGACGTCTATAACAGGTGCAGAAAATTTACATGATTAATATTTCTTTTATAATGCCTATTAACATGATTAATGCATGAACAGTTCAGATGCAAAAGTTTCTAAGTGCCATAAAATGTTCTTCTAGAATGAGCATATATATATATATATATATATATATATATATATATATATATATATTAGGGCTGTCAAAATTAACGCGTTAATAACGCGTTAACGCAAATTCATTTTAACGCCACTAATTTTATTAACGGAGATTAACGCAACGCGCAATTTCTGTTTGACCCTTGGTCCAGCCCATAGTTGAATGAACAGAGACGCAGACAAATGTGACTCTCTCTAAATGAGTAAAAGGTTTTCATAGAAATAAGAACATTAAGCAAATTGTCTACCAAATCCAATGCTCTAAATGCTCGTTGGACATCTGATATGATCTTTATTTATACGTCTGAGGTGTAACGTTCCCGTCCTCCTAATGCTTAATCTAATACAAAGATGCGTCTCAATTCATTTTGGTTTCGCTTTTATGCATGACTTAGAAAATAGACTGCACGACTTGCTTGATGTTAAAAGAGTCATTAAGAGAGATAAAGTTCGGTACCTGATTAATGTTAAAGAGTTATTAAGAGCGACTCAAAAGCGATCCCCTCAAGCTGACTGACTGATATCTGAAGCGCGTGCACACAGACGCGCGAGTGCGCGACCCGGATATATAGACATCTACACAAAATTACAGTTTTACAAATATCTGTTTTGATAAGAATTCACGCAGGTAGGCTCTATAATCTGTTATGTTTTAAGTAAATGTTTGGTTAACTGTTGGGTAAAACTATCTGATGTGTAACATTATATTAGATCACTTAGATTTTAAGCAGTCTGTCTCAATGTCAATCAAACAAAAGGAAAAAAAAGTTGAACATACATTGATGATGTTTTGCTTTGTGTGTGCTAAATCTATTAGTTTTACCAGTGATTTTAAGGTATTGATGTGGTAATATAATGTATGGATGTGGAAATGTTTGTGGTAATTTGACTCTTTCAACTTCAAACACGTGTAGTTCTGTCATATTTTGTTATATTTCAACAAATCATGCATTGTTCTATGTTTTAATAGAGAATGTCAAAATATGAACAACTATTTTTTTTTAAATTTGCTAATTCCGACTCAACTTGCCAGCACAGGTCACAAATGATGCAGCAGCAAACAAAAATGGAGAAAGAAAAATCTTCTGAAAGGAAAATTCATATACAAAACAATGGCTGGTGATTCTGTTAAAATGTAAACAGGCTGTTGTTAACATACATTTGCATAAAGCATCTATATATGTATATATGATTAGAATATTAAAAACCTGAAAAGTGTTAAATTAGGGTAAATTTAGAATGGATAAAAATGTGCGATTAATTTGCGATTAATTGTAGTTAACTCATGAAATCATGCGATTAATCTAGATTAATTTTTTTAATCTATTGACAGCCCTAATATATATATATATATATATAATTATTTATTTATTTATTTAAGTTCAATAATTTAACTGAAATGGCAATGCATTACCTATTAATTGTCATTTATACAGGCTTTAGAAAAATGATAATTCTAGAAGAAGCTTTCACATGGCACTCTGAAGTCTGCACAGATTACTTAGAAAATTCATTTTACATGTTCCTGTTTTAATTTAGCTTGCTTTATTAACTTTTCAGTTATTTCTTTATGCATACATGTATTTTTGCATGTGTCTGTTTATTTCTTTGGAAATGGTGTCTGTGGAAAATTGTAGTTCAGAAATAAATATCATGGTAGCATATATTAGGTCCACCCCTTTTAAAAGAACCGCTAAACAGCTAAAGGATAGGCGAGGAGAACTATCTATGAAGGGCTTTAGATTTCAACCAAAAAGACCAAAACCAGTCACAATCACTCTGAATGGTTGAGGCAGCACATCATCATAACCCAACCAGTAAACGCCACTGTGATTGGTCGAGGCAGCACATCATCATAAACCAACCAGGGCTGCGTTCAGCCCCGACGAAACGTTGCACAACGTTTATTAAGCAGAAACGGTGATGCATTGAACACCCTGTTGAGATGACGCAAGAGTTGCAACTACGGTAGCTGAGAGGCCATTCTTTGTGTTCTTTTAAAATGTTTCTAAAGCCTGATGAAATCGTTATAAATGTGTGTTTAATACTGTAAAGTACCCTCGATGTTACAGTCACTGACCTTGCTGTCCAGAATGAAAGACAACATCCCAACTTGAACCCATTGAGCGAGCTGTCTCTTTACTACCGCGTCGTTTTATACATCTTGCCGCTGATTGGGCCGACATTTCTGACACACCCACCAAACAAGAGAAAACGCTTCTAAAACCTGTTGCATTCCGTTGCGCACCGTTTCCAGAAAACATGTCGTTCAACCCGGAAACCGTAGCAAAACGTTGCGCACCGGTGTGAGATTGAACGTGCCCCAGTAAATGCCACTGTGATACACTCCAGGAGGCGTATTACAGAAACTTTCTATCTTAGGTCTTAACTTAAGATATGATGTGTTAAGTTAAGATTTTTCACAAATTCATATTACAGAAGCAAATCTTAAATTGATTTAGGATTCTCATCTTATCTCTCCAAATCTTATCTCATCTCTAGTTAGGAAATCCCAAATCGCTTAGTCATGTTCGGCTATCAACTGTCATGTCTGTTACCAAGCAACCAGCAATGCGTGAGCTGCTGCTACAGTAAACAAAAGAATTGTCCTTTTAATTTCAATGGGCCAGAAAAATACATTTATTTATTTAAACATTTAGCAAATGTGACTTACAAAATTAAAAAAAATATTCTTCCTAAGTGCTAGGATACTATTGTACATTTCAACATTTGATTTTTTTTTTTCAATTAAATTTTATTTATATAGCGCTTTTCACAATTGGTGATTGTTTCAAAGCAGCTTTACATTAATAGAAGAAGTGAAAAGCACGGAAAAACGACAGATAGCACAACATAATACACGATAGCACAAGCAGCTAAATTTGATGCGGCTATGAATCAACATTATAAGCGTGCGTATTGCTAATGTAACGTAAAGAAGATGGTGCTAAGTTAAGCCCAAGAGGGCTGCCTCCCCGGGTTGAAAAACCCCCTAGGAGAAAAAAAACCCCAGGCTCCGCCGGGGAAGTAAAAAAAAGTCATAGGAGGGAAAAACCCTTGGGAGATATATTTATATTGAAACGATTAAGGAGATTAGGCGGAGGTTAAGCGGGTTCTGCCGGTGGTCGTTGGTCATGCATCAGCTGGGCATCACGTTGAAGGTCTGCCGGTGGGTCAGAGGTGTGCCGACTTTCACATTTACCGGAACTGGGTCTGTTTGTCTCATTGTCCTCGGAGAGGAGGACGAGACATAAAGAAAGAAAAACAAAACCCAATTAGCGTAGGGGCCATTCATATGTATACACCTATACATATACACAAACATATATCCATATATATCCACACATATCTATATATACATATATACACATATATATACATACACATACACACACATACACATATATATACACATATACATATATATATACATACACACATACACACATATACACATACATACACACACATGTACATATACGTATTGAAGATACAACGTCATCCTAGTGAAAGACTCTGCACAGTTTGGTTTAGGGAGAATGAGAAAAATGCACGGGACGGCGAATGTTTTGGAAATGGGTGCAGTGACACCCTTTTAAGGACTGAAGTCCCGCCCCCGACTAGTGGGCTTAACACCACAAATCTATAGCCATCGTGCTTTATTGAAGTTCGGACGAGCAAGGGAGTAAAGGGGAGACGGGGACGTGACTGCGCCAGCCATCTCCCTGATGCCTGTCTGGGCTTCACAGTACTCCCCTACTCGACTCAGAAACCTCAGGAGATGGGCCGAGCAAGTGATAACATAATTCCATACATAACTTTCAATCACTCCTCTGCGCTTGGCAATTAATGGCCCGATTCGGGGATTTATTGGTGTAGTTTTGAAGTTTTGGCCTTGTATTGTGGTTTGTATGTGCACAGAGTAGCGTTTCTTTTCCTTGTATGTAGCCTTTTCTATTTTATACGTGACCTTTGTTTTTAAAAGTTTATGCCCGGCTCATGGTTTGCTGCACATATGTAAACGAGTAAGGAGAGATTAAACATTTTCGTAAGAATATTTAGTTTATTTATTTATTAGGTTGTTCAAGCTATCTATTGTGAGATGAGTACCATTAATAAAACAATTATGTGAATGCCTTGTTGAAGAGAAAAGTTTTAAGTCTAGATTTAAAATTATCGACTGTGTCTGATTCTCGGACATCGGTTGGTAAATCATTCCAGAGCTTAGGGACTAAGTAGGAAAATGACCTTCCACTTTTAGACACTTTTGATAGTCTAGGGATAACCAAGAGACCAGAATTTTGCGACCGTAGTGTGCGTGATGGATTGTATTCTGATAGTAATTCTCTAAGATATGAGGGTGCTAGGCCATTTAAAGCTTTGTAGGTGATTAGTGATATTTTAAATTGTATGCGATATTTAACTGGTAGCCAGTGTAAAGATGCCAGAATTGAGCTTATGTGGTCATACTTTTTAGATCGAGTAAGTACCCTTGCGGAAGCGTTTTGAACTAGCTGAAGCTTGTTTACTTGATTTGCATGGCATCCCCCGAGTAGCGAGTTACAATAGTCTATTCTAGAGGTCATAAAAGCATGGATAAGCTTCTCTGCGTCAGATGTAGACAGTATATGGCGTATTTTCGAGATATTTCTAAGATGGAAAAATGCTGTGCGGCAGACGTTGGCGATATGACTATCGAAGGATAAGTTGCTGTCGAACATCACACCTAAGTTCCTAACCGTGGAAGATGGCACCACAGTGCAGCCATCTATGTGCAACTTGTAATCTGACATATTATGTTTGTAGCGATTCGGTTCAATAATAAGTATCTCTGTCTTATTGGAGTTCAGCTTAAGAAAGTTATGTGCCATCCAGTCACTAACATCGCTAAGGCAGTCTGTTAGCTTAGAAAACGTGTGTGTTTCGCTGGGATGTGAGGAGATGTAAAGCTGGGTATCATCCGCATAGCAGTGAAAACTTATGTTATGTTTCCTAATAATGTCTCCTAGAGGTAACATGTATAACGAGAACAGGATAGGACCTAAAACCGATCCCTGCGGTACACCGTATTTAACCAGGGAGTGATATGACTCTTCCTCGTTTACATAAACAAAGTGATAGCGATTGGTTAGATACGACCTAAACCAGGCTAGCGCCTGACCACTGATACCAACATAGTTTTCTAGTCTATTGAGTAAGATTGTATGATCTATTGTGTCAAAGGCTGCACTAAGGTCTAATAATATAAGAATTGAGATTTCACCACGATCGGATGTTAATAGGAGGTCATTTGTAACTCTAAGCAACGCTGTCTCTGTGCTATGGTGGGGCCTGAATCCTGATTGGAACTTTTCATATGTACTATTATTTGTCAAGAATGTGCGTAACTGGCTTGCCACTACCTTTTCTAATATTTTCGAAAGAAAAGGGAGATTTGAGATTGGTCTAAAGTTATTAAGCTCTCCCTGATCAAGCTGCGGTTTTTTAATCAGCGGTTTAATAACTGCTAGTTTGAAAGCTGTTGGAACATATCCTATTTCTAGCGATGAGTTAAAGATATTTAGAACCGGGGTTGACACTACAGGGAATACCTCTTTAAGCAGTTTTGTGGGAACGGGGTCTAATATACAGGACGATGATTTGGATGATGTAACTAGTCTAGAGAGCTCGTCTATTGTAGTAGGTTTAAATGAATCAAGATGTTCGTATGGTAGTCTAGTGTTAAGTGAACTAACGGGTTGAGTGGTGGCTGCCTGGGTAGCTACGATGTTTTCCCTTATAGACGTAATTTTGTTAGAAAAGAAGTTCATGAAGTCGTTACTATTGTGTTGAAGTTTACTATTGGTTTCTGTTTGTTCTTTATTTCTAGTCAGTTTTGCAACCGTGCTGAAGAGGAAACGAGGGTTATTATGATTCTCATTTATAAGCCTGCTAAGATAGGTAGATCTGGCGGTTTTAATAGCCTGTCTGTATTGTTTAACACTCTCTTTCCATTCTGCACGCCATACCTCTAACTTTGTGCTTCTATAATTTCTTTCCATTTTCCTAGTTGCCTTTTTGAGTGCTGCGGTGTGATGATCATACCATGGAGCTGGCGGTTTTTCTTTGATTCTCTTTTTTCGAATGGGAGCAACGGCATCCAATGTGTTAGAACAGACATTGTTTAGGTTTTCTATTACAATATCTAGATCGTCAGAGTTATCTGCTACATGTTTAATTTGGGACAGGTCTGGAAGAGTGCTAATAAATCTATCTTTAGTGGTGGAAATTATTGTTCTAGCTAATCTGTAGCATGTTGTGGATTGACTGATCCTATCTAGAAGTACAGTGTATGACACAAGGTAATGGTCAGAAACTGCATCACTCTGAGGTGATATTTTGATGTCATTAATATTGAGCCCGAGTGACAGAATTAAGTCTAATGTGTGCTTACGAGTATGCGTTGGCCCTGTCACGTTTTGTCTAATATTGAGAGAATTTAGAACATCCATAAATGCACGTCCTAGTGCATCTTTTGGGTTATCCACATGAATATTAAAATCACCAACGATAAGAGCTTTATCTACAGTGACTACAAGCTCAGACAGGAAATCTGCTATTTCTTTAAGGAAATCTGCATGGTGGCCCGGAGGTCTATATATTGTAGCTAAGGCAAAAGAGAGCTGTTTGTGGTTACGATCGGTTATTTCCATATTTAACAACATTAGTTTGAATGATTTAAATTTTACTTCAGATTTTTGGTTTACTTTAAAAATGTTGTTGTATATTGTAGCTACACCACCCCCTCTCCCCTTTAATCGAGGTTCGTGTTTATAATAATAGTCTTGTGGGGTGGATTCGTTTAAACTAATGTAGTCGTCTGCTTTAAGCCAGGTTTCTGTTAAACAGAGTGCATCTAAGTTTTGGTCTGTAACTATTTCATTGACAATAGGTTCTTTATTGGTAAGCGATCTAATGTTAAGAAGGCCGAATTTTAATATTCGAGGTTCATCTGTTAAAGTATTGTTGTCTAATTTTATATTAATCAGATTTGTACCAGATGTGGCAAGCGGTGCTCTGTATTTATTTGTTCGGGGAACAGATACAGTTGAAATGTGTTGATATTCTGGTAAGATTGACTTGAAGTGCTGGGATATAAGTGATCTTGACATATCACGGCAGCTAACAGATGGACGGTTAAGCCGATCCGTCTGTTGTCTGACTTGTACCCTGGATAGTCAGACTGTATTCGAAGTAAGACTATTGGTCAGATTTATAGAGAGAATCGCACTTCCTTCCTGAGATGGATGGAGGCCATCTCTCTTTAGCAGGTCAGGTCTCCCCCGAAAATGCTTCCAATTGTCTATAAATCCTACGTTATGCTGAGGGCACCATTTTGACATCCAGTCGTGAAGAGACAATAATCTACTGTAAGTTTCATCCCCCCGGTAGGCGGGGAGGGGACCAGAGCATATTACATTGTCTGACATTGTTTTAGCAATTTCACATATCTCTTTAATATTATCTTTGGTGATCTCCGACTGGCGGAGTCTGGTGTCATTCGTGCCGGCGTGAATAACAATTTTAGAAAACTTACGCTTAGCATTAGCCAGCACTTTAAGTTTTGATCTAATGTCTGAAGACCTGGCTCCCGGTATACAATCGACTATGGTGGCTGGTGCCTCAATGTTTGCGTTCCTAAGTATCGAATCTCCAATGACCAAGGCACTTTTAACAGACGTCTCAGTCGGTGTGTTGCTTAGAATATCGAACCTGTTTGAAATTACCAGGGGGGTCTTGGGTGGGCACCGGAAACGACTTTGCCGCCTGACAGTCACCCAGTTAGTCGGCCCCCTTGACTCAGATGATGGAACCGAGCTATGTGTATTACGTTTAACACTAGGCGCACCCGAAACAGTGTTTGTAGCATTAGCGGTATTAGCGTTTGTAGCATTAGCGGTATTAACGTTTGTAGCATTAGCGGTATTAGCGTTTGTAGCATTAACGGTATTAGCGTTTGTAGCATTAGCGGTATTGCTGTCATCAACTAGCGTTTGGATGCGCGCTTCTAGTTCTGCAATCTTCTCCGTCAGCCTTACTACTTCAATACACTTAGCACAAGTAAACCCCTCTGTGCTGATGGAAGAAGCTAAACTGTACATGTGGCAAGTAATGCAGGTTACAATAACAAGCGGAGTCTTACCGCTTTCATGTTGGGTGATGGCGTCTTCGGTCACCTGGACGCAGTCCGTGAAGCTACATCGCGAGGGAAGCTCACTCGCAGCACGCCCCGATCGCTTGCGGACGTCTGTAGTCAGTGTGATGTGAGGCAAGCTGAATCTGCGACGGCCGGGCAGCGGCTCCTCCACGGCTTCCCGATCGCTTTCATTCTGGGCGATGGCGTCTCCGTTCCCTCGAGCGCGGTCCGTGAAGCTGCACCGCGTAGGGTGTTCGCTTTTTGCACTTCTCGGCCGCTTGTGGATGTGTGGAGCCTGGGTGAACTGGGCGCTGTACTTCGCGTAGGATCTGCGATAACCGGGTATCAACTGCTCCACAGCTTCCCGCTCAGGTGAGGACAGGTCTGAATAGCATACAGTGGATGAGTCCGCCATTAGATCGGCTGTTTGTTGATGCTAGCGGGCTATATGCTAACACTGGGTGTTTAGCAGTGATAAATCGTTTCACGTGGTAGTACTGCTCAATAGTCGTCACGGTAAAGTATTCTTGAGATAAACGAATATGTTATATTATATAAATAGGAACAAGGTAGTCAGAAAATAGGATTTGGATGATAAACTCGACGGAGCTCTGATGCACGACGCTCACTCTGACTCTCACTCTGACGTAATCCTCAATAAGAGACATGACAAGAAATATATGCTGAGTCAAGTGTGTACTGTATTCACTATAATCCCATCAAGTGTTCACGGATAAGTTTTTTAATAATGAGGGATGACAGAAATTGAAAGATCGCTCCACTAGTGAGAAACATTCTGTAATCCAAAAACAAACATTGATGTTTTTCATCCTCCACTTTGTTAAAAAATGTAATGTCATTCTCCCGCAGCTCTATCATAATGTGATTGTTTCAGCTGGCTCTCATTAAAGTTTTAAGTTAGGACACCTGTGAGGTTACCCTAAAGTTAAGACCGTTTTTAGGATGTTTTGTCAAGTTAGGATGCTTCTGTAATACCACTTTCCTATCTGCAGTTAAGATAAGATAATGCATTTAGGAACATGATTCTGTAATAGCTTCTGTCTTAAATGAGGTCCTAACTGAAATTACCATGGTTACCAAACAGTTAAGATAAGATTTTAAAGTTAGAACTTTTCTGTAATACGCCCCCAGTTCAGTAGGTGGCGGTAGTGCACCATAAGCTGGTTTGCCAACCGCCATAAAATTACAGAAGAAGAAGAAGAATGCCGCAGTGATTGGTCGAGGCAACACGGCAGGCATTCGCGCGCGACTGTTCAACCCATAGATATGTATATAAAGGCTAGATGGCTCAAGGCGGAGTCCCTAACGGCATCACCTGGCGGCCATCTTGCGACAGGGCGCTCGCTCACTCGTAGCATTGAGTTTAATGGTGCAGGTACCTTCAAACGACCACAACTTGCTCAACCTTCCACCGATTTTCAAACGGTTTGGGTTTTTACAAACTTTATTAACGTGGCTATAATTCTGGATGCTTTAACATGTTTCATGAAGTTATTTTTTATTTGTAGTATAGGTATGCAGTGTCATAGGTACATCCTTGACGTTTATAACAAACCAAACCGTTTGAAAATCGGCAAAAAACTAAGCAAGCCACGGTCATTCAAAAGTACCTGCATCATTAAAACTTAATGCTACGAGTGAGCGAGCGCCCTGTCGTAAGATGGCCACCAAAATGCGGACGTTGCACTCAATTGGCCAGCAGCGCGGACGAGCCATCTAGCCTTTATATACATATCTATGGTTCAACCACAGAGTCACAGCATTTCAATTTTTGCATCGCTGGTGAACGTTTCGTCTAAGTTGAAGGTAAGTGTGGTACTAGTTAATGCTATTACCATGTGTACGTGTAGTGTTACGTAGTTTCGCGTTATTGTCTTAAACTTCGCAGACATGTTGTGTTTAACGCTACAGCCGCGAATGGTCAAGGGCGTTATAGCCTGAACGGCACGCATTTTTTCGGTTTTGCGTTAGCTTGTTGCTCATGGTTCAAATTCAGTTTCGATTATGTTTTTGCTGTCCACGAGAGAACATGTACATTTGAACAATTTGGAACACTAAACTGCATATATCCAGCTAGCAAGCATCATGGCACAGAATTCTGATTGATTAGCTCATTACTAACTAACTTACAGTAACGTTAGTTGGCGTTCGCATGCGGTGTTCACAGGTGATTCAAGGTCAGTTGATTTCACCGTCCCTCAGTCACTTTTATCGTTCATGAAATGAACATGACACGTTTTATTGTAAACCATTAAATATGTTTTGTCTCTGATACCAACCCACTTGTATAAGAACCGACCTTTACGTAGCTTTCACGTTGTTATCTGGCTGTTAACTAGTTACCAGTCTTTGTTAAAATCAAGGGTTCATTTTGGTTGTTCCAGGGGCTTTTCCAACACATTCACCCTGAATATCGATTGAAAACATCTATATTGTAATTATATGTTGATAATGTTCTAGGCTATATTAGTTTTTAACTTTGCATCACTTAAAGGAGTACTTAACTTTCTAATAAAAATGTCACGATACACTACTTACCCCCATGTCATTCAAGATGTCTGTCTTTTTTCAGACAAAAAGAAAGTAAGGTTTTTAAGGAAAGCATTCCAGGAGTGTTATCCATGTAATGGACTTCAATGGCAACAAACTATTAAAATGTTCAAAGAAGGATCAAATGTCTGTCTCTGTGCAGCTCCTATATAGTCTCTATACAATCCCATTACAGAAATAAGGCACTTATGTACACAAACATAGGTATAGGTAATTTTATATTCAGATATATTTATACTTTTTAACTACAAATTCATGCCTTGTACCATCTCGGATATGCCACACATGTTGGAAAGGTCATGTAAAAAATAAAGTAATAAAGTAAAAATAATAAATTAAAACGAAGACATCAGACGATTTATGAGTTGGAGTTTTTTGCCGTTCTCTACCTTTTTACACCGAGAACACAGAGAAATAACTTTGGTAAATTACGTGACCTTTCCACCGTGAAGATGTAATACCTGGCACATCTCAGAGATGAACAAAATAAGCATTTGTGGTAAAAAGTGTTTTATATATCTATATCTATATCTATATCTCTCTCTCTCTCTATATATATATATATATATATATATATATATATCATTCTTTAAGTTTTGTGTGATGGAGATTGAAGACTTTAAGGTGTTTTTATGGGGAGCCAATTCTGCCATATTCATAAATAAATAAATACATAAATAAATATACAAGGAAATGTAAAAAAACAAAAATACAGAAATAAATAAAGAAATATATATACATGGAAATGTAAAAAAACAAAAATAAATGAGTATTTATACCTGTATTTCTTTATTTATGTATAATTGTATTTTTTCACACTATTATTTATTTATTTATTCATTTATTTATACATTTATTTATTTTTACTTTTATTTATTTTCACATTTATTTATGTATAAATGTATTTATGTCTACACATATTTATTTATACATTTATATATTTCTATATATATTTATTTCCACATTTATTTATTTATACATTTATTTATTTCTTCTTTTCTTCGTCTGTATGCTAATGAGGGGGGCGTGTTTTACCTCAGACTTAGCAATCGATCTCTGAGTGCCAGTGCTGAAGCTTTGAGGCCACAGTGACACCTGGTGGTGTGAAAAGCGAACAAAGTTGCACATGGAGTAAATGACTTGGAGATGTGTAATATCCAAAACCTTATTTCAAGTTTTAAATCATTTTGTGTCACCATAACTGTGTATATATAGGGTCACTATACATAGCATACATACTGTACTCAGTACATGGCCGTAAATCGCCATCCGGTCGTGATTTCTAAAATGTCTTGGCACACATAAATATCAAAATGCACGTTATCAACATATCTGATGACAGACCCTTGTAAGTGGACAGTATGCTTCAGGGCATTTACATTAAATGTTATTAATAGTGCATAATTTCACGCGTTTCCATATTAAAGTGTCCACTTACAAGGGTCTGTCATCAGATATGTTGAAAACTTGCATTTTGATATTTATGTGTGCCAAGACATTTTAGAAATCACGACCGGATGGCGATTTACGGCCGTGTCCTGAGTACAGTACGTATGCTATGTATAGTGACCCTATATATACACAGTTATGGTGACACAAAATGATTTAAAACTTGAAATAAGGTTTTGGATATTGCACATCTCCAAGTCATTCACTCCATGTGCAACTTTGTTCGCTTTTCACACCACCAGGTGTCACTGTGGCCTCAAAGCTTCAGCACTGGCACTCAAAGATCGATTGCTAAGTCTGAGGTAAAACACGCCCCCCTCATTAGCATACAGACGAAGAAAAGAAGAAATAAATAAATGTATAAATAAATAAATGTGGAAATAAATATATATAGAAATATATAAATGTATAAATAAATACGTGTAGACATAAATACATTTATACATAAATAAATGTGAAAATAAATAAAAGTAAAAATAAATAAATGTATAAATAAATGAATAAATAAATAAATAATAGTGTGAAAAAATACAATTATACATAAATAAAGAAATACAGGTATAAATACTCATTTATTTTAGTTTTTTTACATTTCCATGTATATATATTTCTTTATTTATTTCTGTATTTTTGTTTTTTTTTACATTTCCTTGTATATTTATTTATATATTTATTTATTTATGAATATGGCAGAATTGGCTCCCCATAGGTTTTTACCCCATTTTTTGTCTCTCAGGTGCTGTAAGGAGTGAGGTGTTTTCCTTGTTATTAGTTAAACGGCCTAAACAAGGTACGTGTTGTGATTTCATTCTCTCTCCTGTTGTGCTGGCCCCAGTCAAATTAACAATGAAACTAAACTAATTTGAAATAACGACTTTGTTTACAGATGACTTTGCGAGTAAGGCAATGGCGAAAACGCCAAAGAGAACTAGATCAACTCCTCCGTTATTCTGACAGTGATGAAGAGGGACAAAGTGTGCCTGGGGCTCCAAGTAGTTGTAGCAGTGATAGTGTGCCTAGGACCCCAGATAGTTTAATAAGTGACAATGATCTTGGAACATCAGATGATTTTCACTTTGACACTGATGTGGACTACTGTTCTTCTGACTCGGAACAGGAACCAAATGAAGCTGAAGTGACTAGCTTTGAGGACGAACTCAGACAGTGGGCCTTGGAGCACAATTTGACACACAGAGCACTTAATGACCTACTGCCCATATTAAGAAAGCAAGGGCACCTATTGCCTGTGGATTGCCGGACACTCCTTGCTACACCACGGCACAACACAACAGAGCCTAAATGTGGTGGCCAGTATAAGTATTACGGCTTAGAAAAGGGTATCTGTCGTTACTTGAGTCAGATGGAGAGCAATGATGTGCACCTCAGCGTAAATGTTGATGGCATCCCACCCTTCAGAAGTAGCGGTGTCCAATTCTGGCCAATACTGGTGAAGTGTGGCCATTTTGATTCTTTCATTGTAGCCATGTTCAGTGGACAAAGCAAGCCAAGTCCTCTTGAGGAGTACTTAAATGACTTTGTGACTGAATACAAACATCTCAAGGACAATGGCATTGCTTTTAAAGGCCAGACTTACACTGTCAATATTGATGCTCTGATATGTGATGCACCAGCAAGGGCATATCTGAAATGTATTAAGGGTCATACTGCCTTTGATTAAACACCTTTCACAACTCTCAGAGGTACTCGTGTTGAAAGTAGAGTGGTTTTCAATGAACAGGAATGCACTTCTCGAACAGATGATGGTTTCTCCAGAGTGGAGTACACAAACCACCAAACTGGTATCAGCCCCTTCATTGCAGCAGGAATTCCTTGTGTCAGCTCCTTTGTCCTGGATTACATGCATGTCGTCTGCCTGGGAGTAGTTAGGCGCCTGCTAATTTATTTGACTCGTGGTCCAAAAGTCTGTCGTCTTTCTGTGAGGCAAAAGGATGCAATTTCTCAAAAGCTAATTGCACTAAGAGGGAAGATGCCAAGTGAATTTGCCAGACAACCACGGGGATTACAAGAAATTGATAGGTGGAAAGCCACTGAACTAAGGCAGTTTTTGCTGTACACGGGGCCTGTTGTTTTGAAAGCCGTGTTGTCACCTGAAAAATACCAACATTTCTTGTCCTTGACAGTATCCATGTCGATCATGCTGGAGTCAGATGAGCGGATTCAAAGTGCCTATCTCCAGTATGCGCAGGAGCTAATCAAACATTTTGTCATGTGCTCTGCTGACCTGTATGGCAAGACCTTTCCTGTATACAATGTACATGCACTAATTCATCTCCATGAGGATGCCAGCCACTTCAACTGTTCCTTAAATGACATTTCCTGTTTTCCATTTGAAAATTACCTGCAACAAGTCAAGAAACACGTGAGAAATGGGAGAAGTCCCTTGGAACAAGTGACTAGGCGTTTGTCTGAGATCGAGCAATCAGAAGTGTACAATCGCCAAAGACACCCTAAAGTGTTTTCCTCTGTTAAAGAAAAGGACAGTTGTTTTCTTTTGAGGGACAACAGCATTGCTTTTGTTCGACAGAGAAATTCAGATGGGACTTTTGCTTGTGAGATTCTGCACCAGCGTCACACTTCACCATTATTTCAGCAACCGTGCAGCTCTGGACTACTGAACATTGTGTGCACAGGAAATGGGCTTTGCAGAATGAAAAATGCACTACTGCAAGAAAGGGATCTGTTCCGGAAGGTGGCCTGCCTCCCACTTGAAGCTGGTGGTTTTGTCCTCATACCCCTTCGCCATGGTGTGGAACAGACATATTAAGGTTAACAATTTTGTTTCCCTTTTAGCTAGATTTCATCAGGGATCATCATAGCTGATCACCTATTTCCATCCGTTTGCTTTCTGTATGTTCCTTGGTGACTCCTGCATGTCCTTTCTTACTGCATCCATACAACTCACCGGGACTCTTTCTGTCCTCTTGCCACAATATCCACAGTATCCCTCATTGCCCTTCCATTCATGTCCAAACCCTCTGAAATTTGAACTAAAATGTATCAAACTTTTCCTTTCCAGGTCATGTACACGAGGGCTGTTTGGAGGGAGGGTACCCAAGAGGAGGAGGGTGTACCCTACTGAAAAATCCAGCTAAAACCAGCATAAGCTGGTAGCTGGTTTTAGCTGGTTTTAGCTGGTTTAAGGTGGTTTACGCTGGTCCTCCCAGCCTGACAAAGCTGGTCATGCTGGTGGGCCAGCTGGTATTCCAGCATGACCAGCTAAGTCCAGCTAAACCAGCTTAAAATGCGACCAAAACACACCTAGACCAGCTTGCTACACCAGCAAAACCAGCTTCCTACACCAGCAAAACCAGCTAAAACCAAGCTGGGGACCAGCTAAAACCAGCTCACCAGCTTATGCTGGTCTTAGCTGGATTTTTCAGTAGGGTAGTTCCTGACAGTTGGATCAACAGACAAATGAAAACCGTCAGATGGCCACATAAGTTGAGTGTTTCTAAAACAGAAAAGGCTATAAAGGATAAAATTAACCCCCAGGATGACTGGATGACATTCTCATTAATAAAAATTAAAATTACTTCAGGCAAGTTTTGAATTTTTTTCTATTCATCAAAAAGATTCATAGAAAATTAAATACATTACCATGTCAAAATATTGTTGAATTGATTTGTTTTAATGAGAATTGTTTAATTTCTAGATAAGCGTCGTGAATGTGAGACCTACAACCTGACCAGCCAGGCAGAGGAGGAGGGCGATGAGGTTATTAGTGTGACGAGGAAGCGCACTAAAAAAGGAATTCTGGAGGGTTTTGTTAGAAATGGTATGTTTTTCGTCCTCAAATACTTTATAGGTTTGAAATATCATATCGGTTGTCACACATTGTGCGTGGAATTTCACACATCAACGTTATTTTTTTTTGTTGCCAGAATTATCGGATTCTGATGAGAGTGTCAGGGGTAATGGCTTTTTTCTTAAAGAATTTATAATTCCAATTTCAAAATGAATCACATTTTTTAAGATCATACATTTTTGGAAATGGGTATGCTTAGTTGTACATGATTACCTCCATATAGGCAGCAAGCTACCCCCCTACCTACGGCACCAAGGAAGCTGCAGCCCCTTGAGGACGCCAGCATGTTGCACAATACTTGTGAGTACTGAAAACCAGTTATGAAGCATAATAATGTTGTGTACATATTGAGTCACGGGCTCATTCATGTGTTTTAGCCCATGAAGATGGAGCCATGTCTGGCCAAGTAGAGTGTGCGGGCAGTCCTCAGGGCAGTGAAATGTGCCCTCCAAGTGAGTGTTTACTTTTCCCGTCGCACAAAACATTGCACTGCACGAAGTCGTAGTCCATTCAAGATGGTCTTCTTTTTTAAATATACATGCAAATTGTCACTGGCTCATTCATGTATTGTAGTACATAAAGATGGAGACATGTCTGGCCAAGTGCAGCGTGCAGACAATCCCCGGGACAGTGAAATGTCTCCTTTCAGTAAGTATTTACTTTTGTCCTTGCACCATCCATAGTACTGCATAAAGTCGTAGTCCATTCAGAAACAGTAGGTTCTCACTGCTTGTTAATGAAGCGTAGCACTGCCTGAAGTATTTCATTATTAACTTGGTATATGCAACATGACCATACTTACAAGGCTGACCCATGTGTTTCAGACTCTGTAACTGAAACCTTGCATGGTGTGGTGGAGGCCTTCTCTGGCCTGGAGAAATGTGCAGCCAGATCTCAGCGCAAGGACATTTCCAGTGAGTATTCAGTGTATCCGTTGCACCAACCCAAAGTCACCATTTTAATTTATATTTCTGTGTTGTTGTCCATGTTTACGCGCAATTACACATGCAGAAGGGAGCAGGTGAAACCTGAGAGAGGGGTTCAAGCAGACCAATCACAGCGCTTGTGTCCGCATAGAATTGACGCTTTGTTACATTTTTGAAGAGGTGCACGTCAGGGTATGCTGAAGGATATGTGTGCTACACACAGCGTTTGACATAGATATGGTGGGAGTTTGACACTGAAGTATAAATTGAAAAATAATAAGTCTACTTACTGCTTGAGAATCAAGTTTGGAAATTATTTCTTTTACTGGCTTAATGACATGTTTCACACTTGTCTGCCTTAGAGAAGTGGAGTGTGCCAATTCTTAGACTTTGTTTCATTTCAACACTTGAACATCTTTGAACATTTTTTGTTTTCTTTACGGTCAAGACGCCAGCACAGCGCCTCGGAGCATGGATCTTTTGACACCCTGTGAGTATTCATCTCATCACAGTTAACAGTCACTGTTGTGTTTTGTCAGGCCTTGTGAATTGTAAGAATTTACTGTGTTTTTCAGTATCTCGTCATGCAGCAAGAGGTCATGCGAGGGATATGTATCGCTCCAGGTAAAGAAGCAGGACAGGGCACAGCACAGCCTTAGTAGTGCCTGGCTTCTACTTGTTGGTCAACCAGTAGGGGCTAGTCTGTTTTAGTGTTAAAACATGGCATGTTATTGTCAGTTATAAATGTATGGCCAATTAATTAAATTTAAATGTTACTAGGTCCAGCAGTGGATCCACCATAAGGTCATGGAACAGTGATTATTTGAGTCACACCTTCAGGTCCAGACATGATGGGTCACAGCACAGTAATAACCGGTCACGTAGTCATGCCCTCAGTCCCCCGGCCAGGTCCAGACATGAACAAAGAGCACAGCGATGTGATGACCGATCCCGTAGTGATGCCCCCAGTTCCCCGGCCAGGTCCAGACATGATCAAAGAGCTCAGCGCAGTGATCTCTGCAGCCCCCCCTATGACAGGCATGGTGAGTTGTCACCTGCATTCCTACTGCGCTCAATTAGGATGATTTTGTTATTGAGGTGGTGATCTTTTCAACCTGGCTTCCTGTTACACAGTGCAAACATTGCTTTGATGAAAATTAATAATAATTAATTGCAAAAGTTACTTTAACTTGATGTCTTCTTTAAACTACTTTGCAGTTAAAGGCTGAGTACATTATGTTTGAAATCATTTTTGATATTTGAAATCACCTAAACAAACACGCCCCTACCCCAATAGAATCTGGACCTTCTGTTGATAGACCCGCCCCACACATACGCAACCCGGCATTTGATTTGATTTGATTGGCTATAAGTGTGTTTTGGTAGTCGGCCCGTCTCCTTTTCCAACGCGTTTTTCAAACATCGTGGACTCCGCCTTTAAGCAAGTTTTATAGATGTTTATTGCTGAGTTAATGCTTAACTTTTAATAAATCTGTTATGTTCTCTAACAGTTTTTTTTTCCACATGTAGTGACTAACAGTGGGAGATGGGACTTTCCATTGCCATGGGGTGGTAAGTATCGATATTGGCAGTGGATTAGACCCTTTTAATACACTGTAAAACCTAAAAGTTGACTCAACTCAAACCATTAAAGGAAACCGGTTGCATGAAACCAACTTTTAAAACGCATACATTTCAGTATTGTGAACTTGAGTCATATGCTGAAGTTCACAGTACTCAAATGTATGCGTTTTAAAAATTAAATGGTTTAAGACACCAGTTTCCTTAAATTGTTTGAGTCAAGTTAACTGTTAGGTTTTACACAATCTCTTCCTGCACTGTTCTCTCTGTCCACAGAAACTGCTTTTCAATTTTAGCTGTGGTTTTGTTTTATCATGTCAATTGATTACATATCTTTGGACTTTTGTTTCTCCAACACTGCTGTACCAATAACAAACACTGAAGCTGATTACAAAAACAATTGTTAACTAGCTTAGCTTGCTATTGTAATTGGGGCATTATAATTAACAAATGTTTTATTTTAGTGTTTCAGAAGAAGGTCCTGAGCCTACTAATCGACATCCACCATCGCCTGAAGGAAACGCAACCTGCCTCTTCAGCTGTCCATATAGAGAGGATTGACACCATGGAGGACTTTGAGATACAGGAGCAACGCCTTTGTGATGCAAAGGCCTTTGATATCCTGGTAGGTTTTACAAGTGTGAAAGTAATTGATAGCCTAGAACAAAATAATACAGTGCACTCGCACACTGTTAGATTCCTCTGGGGAGTATCAGTCAACTTTATTGTGGATTTATACGAACAGGTGCTGCAAATTTCAAGAATTGGTGGGCGAAACACCAAGGACTGTGTCCACAAAGTGTAAAACAGGTATGTACAACATTTTTTGCATGTGCTCATTTGCCTTTAAATATATATATATATATATCCTTCACATTAATTTATTTTTCTTTAGGCTCTTCACCAACAGTCTCATGGCCAAATTTAATTTGAAGGGCAAGGGGAAAAGGGGGAAACGTCCTTTAGAGGGAACAAAGGCTTATAGAGCTATAAAAGGTAAACCCCAGTTTCATTTTGACCAGTCTATAAATGCATATACAGAATAAATTTGGGAAAAAATATGTTCCCATCTGACTTAGAAAGTTGGCATTGCTTTATCTTAATATATCAATAAAATGTATTCATTTTTGCAGATTGCCTTTGCATATATCTAAACAATTTATTCTGTTTTTGATAGAAGGGATCATGAAATTTGATTTGGCAGCCACTGAGGAGTACCTCAAGATGATCGTTGATGAGCACCTCAAGCATGCGCCGCAAAGACTGGGAGGTGGAGGATTCACTATGCCCTGATTAGCCAAGACTACAGGACTTGAATTAAGAGTTCAATGAAATTACAATCTAAAAATTAATTCATAACTGTTTGATATGTGTGGTGTCGTTCTGATGTCATTCAATACAATGTATTTTTGAATAAAGATGAAAATGGTGTTATTGAAATGTGATTTTTTTTGTAGTATTGTATGTAGTCCTGTGTTTCCATAGGGTGGAGGACATGTTTCTGTGCCAGTTAATTGTCCTGTAGCTTTGTTTGGCTCAACAGCTAGTTTCAACAGGACATGCATTAAACCTTTGTCTGCATCTCCGGTTTTCACCTGCTGTTCAGACAATTGAGTGGAGTTTTTGAAAAATGATCTAGTCCCATTTCAGAAAGTGGCATACTGTTCCAGATCATTTTGCAAAAACTCAATTTAAGTGTCTGATAGGTGATAACTGGAGATACATATGAAGGTGTAATGCATTTCATGTTGAAACAAGCTAATCAAAGCTAAAATGTACTGGTACAGAAAACATGTCCTCCACCCTATGGAAACATGGGATAGTAGTTAGAAGTTATAAAAAACACATCCAAAATAAGTATAAATTTGATTTTGAAAAGACGTCCACAATGACCACATTTGGACTATAAATAGACCTTATACGGACGTCCTACGTACGTCATCATTAGACGTGCGGAAGACGTTAAAAAAAAGACGTCGCCTGGCGTACAAAACAACCCCTTTTACGGACCGGTTTCGGACGTCCAAAAATTATGTGAAAAAGACGTCATTCCGATGTCACTTTGCGCAGTGGGTAGGTGGATATTTAAAGGAAAATTGATGTGCCACACCGCCTGTGTGCAGCAGGTGGCGCTTTGACTGTGTCACAGGTCGGGACGGACCCGAGATAGCTAAAGGGTCACGCCCCTTCCTAGTTTTCACCTCGAGGAGGTCCCAATGCCACCCCAATGACCAGACACACAAGGTAAGGATGAAATTTAAAATAAACTTTATTTAAATTATTTAAAATGGTAAATTGGAAAGGGGGAAGGGGACTTAAAACAATAAAAGCCTCTTCTGGCCTCCAGGCAGGACTTCCTTTAAAGGGGAGGGGACGGGGCCTTTTGGGGTTTCTTCTATCCGTGGCGCCCTCCATTATCCTGGAGGCAGAACTTCAAAGGGAATAGACTGTGAGTATGGTCCTTGATCCACGGGTGCACGTCTGCAACACAGAGTGGTTTCTTTGTGATTAATTGTAACTTTTTCTCTCTCTCTTACAGTCAGCTGATGGCAGTGGATCCGGTAAGTATTCGTCGGAGGTCGAGCCCGTGGTCTTCTCCTCCTTTCAAAGGTGGTTGCTAACCGTGGATGTGGTGAGTAGCTTCCAGGTAACTGTGCAGTCGTTTTCCTCTTTTAGGGGGAGGGGGGCTCGGAGCTGTAATACAAGATCACACTGCACCTTTAACTGTAATGTTTCTTACTTGCAGGAGGCGGCAGCAGTGGGTACGGTAAGTACGTCTACGGGTAACTGACTCGTCGTTCTCCTCCTTTAGAGGGCTGGGGGCTGTAACACAAGAGCACACTTCACCTTTTAACTGTAATTCTTCTTACTTGCAGGAGGCGGCAGCAGTGGGTACGGTAAGTACGTCTACGGATAACTGACTCGTCGTTCTCCTCCCTTAGAGGGCTGGAGGCTGTAACAAATAATCCAATAGCTGTCATCCAATGGTTCCACATACACTTGTATAGGACAAGTGAGACAGTATTCTTAAATGCAACAGAGGTTCAAATCATTCTCAGCCGAGCCAAATAGTCCTCCGTCTTGGTGTCCAAAACACCCGCTTCACTGCTCCAATGCAACGTTCCTACTGCACCGCCACAATACACAGCCCAACTTCACAGCCACACATGCGACCAAACTCCACTCTGTAGTGCTCCTTATATAAACGGCCTCCACTCCTTCTTTTCGGCTCCTTCTGTCGTCTTCTTTCCGCTCACTTAGCGATCCCCGGATCAACGGCGCCTTCAGAGGAGTGGACGTTTAATCCGCCCTTGGCGGAGCGGAGCTTACTCCAAAATCAACTCTGTTCTCGTTGTGTTTCACAGATCTATTTATATTGCCCGTCCTCATTTCTCTTCCAATCGTGGGTTGCCACCTTAATCCTGCGCACCTGTTTCTAATAAGCCCCGAATTGTGTTGTCAGGGAGACCAGGAAGTAAAAGTGTTTTAAAAATCGGGTCCGGGCGGAAACCATCTTCGTCCCGAGAACGGATTTTTGGGGACTGGTACAATTAAGTGGGGTCTTTTAAAAAAACGTGGTAGGCCATTGGGGGGCCTTGGTCACTCAACCCGAGGTGGATCCTGCCGACTACGCCAAAATCTGTCACAGGTCGGGACGGACCCGAGATACCTAAAGGGTCACGCCACTTCCTAGTTTTCACCTCGAGGAGGTCCCAATGCCACCCCAATGACCAGACACACAAGGTAAGGATGAAATTTAAAATAAACTTTATTTAAATTATTTAAAATGGTAAATTGGAAAGGGGGAAGGGGACTTAAAACAATAAAAGCCTCTTCTGGCCTCCAGGCAGGACTTCCTTTAAAGGGGAGGGGACGGAGCCTTTTGGGGTTTCTTCTATCCGTGGCGCCCTCCGTTATCCTGGAGGCAGAACCTCAAAGGGAATGGATTATAAGTATGGTCCGTACTCCTTAACCCACGGGTGCACGTCTGCAACACAGAATGGTTTCTTTGTGATTAATTGTAACTTTTTCTCTCTCTCTTACAGTCAGCTGATGGCAGTGGATCCGGTAAGTATTCGTCGGAGGTCGAGCCCGTGGTCTTCTCCTCCTTTTAAAGGTGGTTGCTAACCGTGGATGTGGTGAGTAGCTTCCAGGTAACTGTGCAGTCCTTTTCCTCTTTTAGGGGGAGGGGGGCTCGGAGCTGTAATACAAGATCACACTTCACCTTTAACTGTAAATATTCCTTACTTGCGGGAGGCGGCAGCAGTGGGTACGGTAGGTACATTTACAGGTAACTGACTCATCGTTTTCTTCCTGTAGGGGGGGCTGGGGGCTGTAACACAAGATCACACTGCACCTTTAACTGTAATGTTTCTTACTTGCAGGAGGCGACAGCAGTGGGTACAGTAAGTATGTCTATGGGTAACTGACTCGTCGTTCTCCTCCTTTAGAGGGCTGGGGGCTGTAACACAAGATCACACTGCACCTTTAACCGTAATGTTCCTTACTTGCAGGGGGCGGCAGCAGTGGGTACGGTAAGTACGTCTACGGGTAACTGACTCGTTGTTCTCCTCCCTTAGAGGGCTGGAGGCTGTAACACACAATCCAATAGCTGTCATCCAATGGTTCCATATACACCTCTATAGGACAAGTGAGACAGTATTCTTAAATGCAACAGAGGTTCAAATCATACTCAGCCAAGCCAAATAGTCCTCCGTCTTGGTGTCCAAAACACCCGCTTCACTGCTCCAATGCAACGTTCCTACTGCACCGCCACAATACACAGCCCAACTTCACAGCCACACACGCGACCAAACTCCACTCTGTAGTGCTCCTTATATAAACGGCCTCCACTCCTTCTTTTCGGCTCCTTCGGCCGTCTTCTTTCCCCTCGCTTAGCGATCCCCGGATCAACGGCGCCTTCAGAGGAGTGGACGTTTAATCCGCCCTTGGCGGAGCGGAGCTTACTCCAAAATCAACTCTGTTCTCGTTGTCTTTCACAGGTCTATTTATATTGTCCGTCCTCATTTCTCTTCCAATCGTGGGTTGCCACCTTAATCCTGCGCACCTGTTTCTAATAAGCCCCGAATTGTGTTGTCAGGGAGACCAGGAAGTAAAAGTGTTTTACAAATCGGGTCCGGGCGGAAACCATCTTCAGGCGGAACCAATCTCCGCCACTTTTGGTTCCGCCCTACAATAGTCACCCTGTGACAACTGTACCTGATTATTGTTATATTGACGTGTTCAGGCCGGGACCCTTATCAAACGTGTGAAGTCTGGAGCAGATCAAACAATGTATGCCTGAATTACAACAGCTTCCTGTTTCATGGTGAAACATCACACTTTGCCAGGCTTCCACGGACACGCCCTTCGAAGAAAAGTCAAGATCTTCCCAATATATCATCTTAAAGTCCTTAAGATCAGTATGACCAAATATGATGATGATTTGATTAAATCTCTAAGAGCAGTAAATCACAGCGTAAAACATGTAATTTCCTGCTACCTCTAGGTGCCGCTATGACTAAAGCTGAATATTGGCATTGAAATGTGTTCAGGCCAAGACTCTTATCAACCTTGTGAAGTGTGTGGCAGATTGGACATTGTATGCCTTAGTTATAACAACTTCCTGTTTCATGGCAAAAACGCTGAACTTTGTCATGCCGCCACGGACACACCCTCCAACGAAAAGTCAAAAGCTCTGCAATTTAACATCGCAAAGGCCTTTAGATGAGATTGACCAAATATGATGACGATCTGATAAAATCTCTAGGAGAAGTTCGTTAAAGTACGAAGGCTGGAAATGACAAAATTTGCACAGAAATCACAGTGAAAAATAAAAAAGGCCGACTTCCTGTGGGGTTTAGAGCTTAGCTCCAAGAGACTTTTTTGTAGGGTCTTGGGGTGATAGATGATCCTGCCAAATTTCGTATCTGTAGGTTTTTCGTAGTGGGGGGGATGTTCTTTTGAATTTTGCAGGTGGCGCTATCGAGCCATTTCTACACGCCCACTTCTGGTGCCTATGCCACATGTAAATTTGTGCCACTTCTGACGTGTGTGCAAGATTTCATGGGTTTTCGAGTATGTTTAGTCTGTCAAAAATGCAATTCATTTAGCGATACTTTGCGAGGCCGCAACGGACACAACCTTTAATGAACCTCTTAGACGTCGAGCCAGCCCCCCCCCCACTCTGGCAAATGGCATACCCAAAATAAAAAGGCTGTTGCTCATGCATCCTACTGTCTACAAACATAACCAAGGTGTCTTTTGAAAGCTAACACTTCAAATTTCACTACTAGAAATGCAGAACTGTTCTAGCAATAAATATTTAATAGATATGGCAGCAGAAATACAGCGCTCAAGATTTTTTCTCTTTTAAAAAAAATCCATTCTTACATTTCTATGGCAAAATAACTAACCAACCAGTGGTAAATGAGCCTGAAAATATAATTGATCTAAACTCACAGGTCTTGACAGTCTATTTGTAAAATTTGAAGTTGATACAAGCAAAAATGAGGTTTTTACAAGCTTTTTTGTTAGTGTATGTCTGGGTGTCTTTCCAAAAAAAGCCACTTGGAGACTCCAAAGGGACACTTGGTTACCACCTTCTACATTGAGGTCTAACATGTTTATCTGACCATTTCCACACATTTTATTTTGATTTAGTATGTGACAGAATAATATACACTGTTTTTTCTGGAAAATACTAACTTTCTGGATATATTTTAAAAGGTATTTATGTGCATTTTTCTTGGTGTGCTATTTGAAGGCTCCAAAAGGACACCCAATTACTTACTCATATAAAATGAAACAATGTCTTTATTTACTTACATAATTTTGCATGGTTTAGGAAAATGTACAACATTAAAGAACAAATTTATGTATAGGTTTTTATATGTTTACAATATAGTAGTTATCAACAAACTGTGATAAAGTATTGCACATAGCTTGGCAGTGCTGTGACACGAGTCAAAAATACAAACTATTTACAAAGTATTGCATTTACACTTTAGGATTATGACTATTAGTGTAATGTACCATCATGCCTGCTCTATTCATACACAAAATTCACACTTTAGGATTATGAATAGCAAAGTAATGACCCCATTATGCCTGCTCTTTTCATACACAAAATTCACACTTTAGGATTATGAATAGCAGTGTAATGTCCCATCATCCCTGCTGTATTCATACATAAGATTCACACTTTAGGATTATGGCTATCAGAGTAATGTACCATCATGCCTGCTCTATTCATACACAAAACTCACACTTTAGGATTATGAATAGCAAAGTAATGTCCCATTATGCCTGCTGTATTCATACACAAAATTCACACTTTAGGATTATGGCTATCAGAGTAATGTACCATCATGCCTGCTCTATTCATACACAAAGTTCACACTTTAGGATTATGAATAGCAGAGTAATGTACCATCAGACCTGTTCTAGTGATGCCATTTGCACACATTCACAATACTATCTTACAATAATCTGTCAACAGTCTGCCTCAAAGTACAGTTTTCTTTTCTAAATAAACATGCACAAAACAGCATTGTATTTTCACCAACCATACAGTACTGCGTGAGTCAGATAGAGATTCTATCTGTGTCCTTTTCTTTCCTCTTCCCTTGGCACAGGTGAACGCAGGTGAAGATGTTTAGAAAGGCAGGAATGATTTGTCTGTGGTCCAGAGGCCTCTGGTAACCACTCTTCATCAGAAGTGTCAGCATCCCTATTGACATTTACAAATAGGTTTAGAAATGCATCTTCTAATGCAACAGATAATATTACACATTCGAACTATCACGTATTCACTGCATTTTCCTCCCATTGACACAATAAGAACTTTTTACTTTCTACATACAGTAAAACATGTTTCATATGCTTTACATAAGTGTTTCTAAGTGATGCTAATGGCTACAACAAACTGTATTATGGCTACAACAAACTGTATTAGAAACTCACTTTTTACTGTAATAACAAGTTAGAAAGAGCTTGTTACATTTTGCCCTTATTTGCGCATGCAAGTTACTAGTCTTCCTTCAAATACGTTATATAGCAATATTAGCAATTGAATGATACTTTGATTACACGATGCATCAATGCACTCATAAGGTATAATAGTCAAAGTAATAAAACGTCTTTCACTAAACAAATGTAATACAAAGTAAGAATAATACAGTACAGATCGCTGAAACTTACCGATCTAAAAAAGGATCAAGACCGTGTAAAAACATTTCCTCTTGTTCCAAATCGACACTGCAAACACTTTCTTCTTCGGTATCCTCGACATTTTCTTCATCACTGCTTCGCTTAACCTGTTAGCTAGCACTTCTATTTTTGAGCATTTTCTGAAAAACGACAACTCCAAACTAAAACATCTGCAGCTCTTAAACCCTATGGTCTATATTCATAATTCTGGTCTTGTTTGAAACTAGACACTTGACATATTGTTGCCTAATAGTCATAACAACTCAGAGTAGTAAAGAAACAGAGTAAAACAAGGTAAAATATACATTAAATGACTTCCGTTCTTCTTTAAATAACATTCACTTAGCAAAAAAGGTATGAAATGGTCATGTGAGACACCTGGGGACACCATATAGGTGAACTGAATGTCTGACCATGCTGTGATTCAAATTTGAGAATGATACTCCAAAAAATGTTGTTTCTGTGAGCTTTTATTTCAAAAAAGTCCAGGCGTCCTTTCAGAAAAAGTGCACTTGGAAACTCCAAATATACACATGATAACAAAATGACATGATTATAAAAAGAAAATGAGTCAGGACTACATATTACATGATGTATATCAATTCAGAACTTCTCTGCCCACCAAAGCACATAGAAAAAACTATTTCAGAAAAAATCATTTGCACATTATAACAAAATACTTGCTATTTTGAATGTGGTCGCTCATGAATGCACTCCAGATTCCAGTCCTGTGTCAGCTGAAGTCTTGTTTCACATCACATCACACACACACAAAGCAAGAGAGGATTTTAGTTTGAGTCAAAAGTTAGAGACATACAACTATTTGTATGAGAAACTATGATGTAATATACATGAACATAATACATATACACAAACACACACACATTACATGAATATATTTATTTATAATTACAAATGTCTTATGTTTGCCAAATAACCTATATTTCTCAGCTGGTAATACTCATATTTTCCACCACATATCTTATTATCTAGTTTTTAGTTTGTATATCCTGTGCATTGGATTCATATAACGTTAGCTATAAATATGATGCATTTATATAACATGTCAGAAAAACGAAACCATGTAAAACTCGTATATTAGTCATCTCCAGTGCTACTTTATAATCAAAACAGCTAACATGAAACAAGAAATGTAACGTAAAATAAATAATCAACAAAAGAATCCACTTACTTTATCCAAGCGAGAGCAGCTGAGCTAATAATCCGGTCCATCTCTCCTTGACGACGCGCTTTGTTTATATCCAGTCTTGCATTGTTGCTCCGCGATCATGCTCTTTATCAACTTCTCCAAAACACTTTCAACACAAAAAAAGTCATCTGCAGTCCACGATCCACAATGGAGATGTTATATCTAACATTTGAAGAGGTTTCTCAGCGGCTCCGGAGCGCTTAGCCGGCTGCTATGCTACCCAAACAAACAAACGCGCACGGAGGGGGCGTGGGCATTTCTCTCCATGCGCTTCTGTAGATTTGCGCAGAAGTACACTTTACTGACGTAAGTTGAATCCTTGTAATCGTTTCATGATTGGTTACTTCCTCTGTCAATCAAAGCTTTGCTGGCTATGCATTGGCTGGCTTTGTTTTGGTGTAATCCAGTCAAAAGCCTATGGTGAGCTGAAGGACATCTATCTAGGCAAATCATTGCTCGCATGAGATTTTGAGTTGTCAAACCTTTTCTGATTGGACAAAACAGAAAAATAGGGCGGGATATTTATCTGAACAGTCTAACGAAGCAGGAAGAGATGGATTTTCACTGATAAAAATCGATATTTGATAGAAAATAAACATGATCGATCATACTTAGCGGACGCGCGGATGTAAACAAAGGAGGATATTGCTGGATTTCTCACTATTTTTCATTGTTTTGGATTAAAACGTGGGATGCTTTTTGAAGAGTGGACCCTTACCTTGCAATGTACGTTGAAGTTTTTGGGAATTGTCAGAAATTATCAGAACCATATGGCAAGACATGTGAGTACCCACAAAAAATTTTATATGCATTCCGTCTGCATTTCATTTAATCTTTTCCACACCAGTGTATTGATTGCAAAAATAAGCTCAGAACATGAATTTGGAGTGTTTAAACTTTCAAGTAATGCAAAGTTTATGATTGTTGATTGAATATTTGATGTTAAACAAAGTACAAAAACACGTAAAAACGCCCCCTAGGGCCCGCCGCCGGGCCGGTGCGTGTTAAGAAGTTTTAAAGGCAGGGTAGGCAGGAATTATCTAAAAAACTTTTTTACAAATTTGTATAAACTGTCTTTATATACAAATACATACAACCCCAAAACAGAAAAAGTTGGGACACAGTAGAAATTGTGAGTAAAAAAGGAATGGAATAATTTACAAATCTCATAAACTTATATTTTATTCATAGTAGAACCAGATGAGTGACAGGCATGAAACCTGGAGATCATGGGTTCAAATCCTGGCTAGGGCAGCAATTGAAGTCTCTTACTTAAGAGTCAAAAGCTTCAATTCATTATTTGTATTTTACTTTATTATTTTTACAGGTTTTATTTCGTTTGTGCTCTTTTGGTTTAAGTCTCATGTGTAACATGTATGATGCTTTGGTGGTTCAATTGTTTTCTAGGTCAGCATTGGACTAATCGGTCCTTCTTTCAGCATGCAAATAAATATTATACTTCAAAATTTTTATTTTTTCATTATGTTCATTCTCATCTCTGAGTCCTGTGTGCTGATAGTTCCCATACATATCTGCTACATTGCATTCTTCAATTGCATGTCCTTTCAGCTTCGTTGCGTGTTGCAGGACCATTGTTGCTTGGCCCCGTATCGCTGTCTACAGCTATATTTTGCTTTACAATTATAAATAATATATGAAATAAAAACAATGAAAATGGAGTCAAATAAACTTTAATTCAACGAACGTAAAACTTTCAAAGAGGATAATTCTTGTCGGAGGAGCCTTGAATGTTTTATTTCTTCCAGTTCACAACACCTGGAACACATACAACAACAGAATTATTAGATATTTTATATGTTCATGAAAAGGTTACACAAGTTAGCATAAGCAATCTTTTCTACAGTACTAAGACACTTACCATCAAGCCATACAAAGTGTGTCCTCTGCCTGTGAGAGACAGAGTAAACATGCGGTTACAAACTCAGAAACACAAACTAATGTGACAATAACAAAGGACTCATAATGATGTGCCACGACCCATAAAACACTAAAGCAGTTTAACTATGGTATTTTAAAAACCGTAGTAACCACGAATTTACCATGGCCCTACAGTTTAACCATAATTTTGTAATACAAATGCTAATCAAAACATGGCTTTATCCTAGTAAAAGTACAGAAGTATTATTTCTACTTATCTTGTCTGCCCGCAAGTGTACTGCTAATAAAATCACTGCGTTGATTAGTCCTAACTTCTTTAATTTGAGTAAACGTGTTCATTTAGTTAACTAAACGCCATTTTAATACTGGCGAATTAAAAGAAAACAATAATTTACACATACCGTAACTTTGATCCAGCCGCATGTCTCTTGTCTGATTCAGCTCCACCTCACTCTGCGTCTGCGATTCAAGCTGATGACGCAACACACGCAGGCGAGTTGTATACGCCCCCAATCCCTTGACTCCATACAATAGTTTATAATTGATAATAAAAGTTTTTAGGCATATTTAAAAACTGCAGGATACCTCAACTTAATGCTACCGTACAAGTTAAAATGGTTCAGTATGTTTATTTGATCCTTTACCCGCACACTCGTTCTCTCTCGCCCACACTCGGTCTCTTGAGGTGCACTACTGCCACCAACTGGACTGGAGACTTCAACCAGCTTCCGTTTCAACTGAAATGCTTTCACAGAACATACTGAAATGCTTATACACAACATACTGAAATGCTTTTACACAACATACTGAAATGCTTTTACACAACATACTGAAATGCTTTTACACAACATACTGAAATGCTTTTACACAACATACTGAAATGCTTTCACAGAACATACTGAAATGCTTTCACAGAACATACTGAAATGCTTTTACACAACATACTGAAATGCTTTTACACAACATACTGAAATGCTTTTACACAACATACTGAAATGCTTTTACACAACATACTGAAATGCTTTCACACAACATACTGAAATGCTTTCACACAACATACTGAAATGCTTTCACACAACATACTGAAATGCTTTTCAGTTTTGTGTGTGAGAGCTTTTCAGTTGTGTGTGTGAGAGCGTTTCAGTTGTGTGTGTGAAAGCATTTCAGTTGTATGTGTGAGAGCGGTTCAGTTGTGTGTGTGAGAGCGTTTCAGTTGTATGTGTGAGAGCGTTTCAGTTGTATGTGTGAGAGCGTTTCAGTTGTATGTGTGAGAGTGTTTCAGTTGTGTGTGTGAGAGCGTTTCAGTTGTGTGTGTGAGAGCGTTTCAGTTGTGTGTGTGAGAGCGTTTCAGTTGTGTGTGTGAGAGCATTTCAGTTGTATGTGTGAGAGCGGTTCAGTTGTGTGTGTGAGAGCGTTTCAGTTGTATGTATGAGAGCGTTTCAGTTGTGTGTGTGAGAGCGTTTCAGTTGTGTGTGTGAGAGCGTTTTAGTTGTGTGTGTGAGAGCGTTTCAGTTGTGTGTGTGAGAGCGTTTCAGTTGTGTGTGTGTGTGAGAGCGTTTCAGTTGTATGTGTGAGAGCGTTTCAGTTGTATGTGTGAGAGCGTTTCAGTTGTGTGTGTGAGAGCGTTTCAGTTGTGTTTGTGTGAGCGTTATATTTTCAATTGTATGTATGAGAGCATCTCAGTTGTGTGTGTGTGAGCATTTCAGTTGTGTTTTTGAATGTAATATTTTCAGTTGTATGTGTGAGAGCGTTTCAGTTGTGTTTGTAAAAGCATTTCACTTGTATGTGTGTGAGCATTTCATTATAGTATGTGAATGAATTTGGTTTCATATGTGACCAGTCACGGAAAGTAGGGACACAAGTCGGATCTGGGGCATTTTGAGTTATTCATAGATTCTGAAAGTGCAGATTCTAAGCTTTCCAACGATGTGTAACACATGGAAATCTGATAAGATTTGGAGAAGTTGTGGCCATTTGAATGTAACACATTCAAGAAAGAGAATGCTGAGAAATTTGAGAAAGAAAAAAGTTAACACTTTCCCTTTTCCCTGGCTGGAGAGACAATAGGGCTCATTTACATCTCATTTAGCTAAGCCATACCCCCTGTAAAGCCGTTTTGAGATACAGAGGTTCTACCATCATATGTAGTATTTTATTACAGAAGTCCGAATGACAAAATGCAAAAATAAACAGGACTTTTAATGTTACCTTTGCGGGGATCACAAGTCGAATCCAGTGCGTTTCAGATGTGTGAATTTTCCAATGATTTTGTCCACAAATGCGTATAATCCGTGAAATATAGATATATAGTCTTTTTCGCATGAACTTCTGGTAATACAATATAATATACAATCTGAGGACTATTTACATCTTAACATGTAAGGGTATATCAGATTACACTCCGGTATTAAACACATGAACCCGCCTTCAAAGTTTGTATTTAAAATAGATAATCCAAAAACAGCACCGTCGAAAACGTGAAGTCCTTAAGAGATGTTACCAATCGCTCGCTCGTTCCTCCATCAGCCAAAGACTTCATGGAAAATATTGATAGACAAAACATGTAGCCAATTATATAAAGAATACAACGATCTCTGTGTAACTTCTGTGTGTTTGGACAAATAACAGTCCGCCGCATCACTGACTTTATGGGGCACCGCAGTCGGATGACGTCAGAGTACCGCGAGAGCGAGTCGAAATAAAACTACTCCGTAAGATTTCTTAAAGAGCTCTCGCGGTACTTTGACGTCATCCGACTGCGGCGCTTCCGGGGCGCGGTACATCCGCTGACCCAGCGCTTCACGTCAGGTGGTTTTCCTGTTTGTTTGTTCATTAACTTTGTTTGTCCATTAACTTCGTCTAAAAAACGTCAATGTGATAGGTCTGATTGTCAACAACAAAACGAGCAGCTTTAACATGGAATTCTTAAAGTCCTGGCTGGTAATTTACATCGTGTTGCTGCTATCGGCGATCGTCTCAAGCAGAGGACATGATGCCCACGCTGTTTTAACCTATACTAGAGATCAGCTGCTGACGCTGCAGGACCAAGCCGGCAAATTTGAACATCTAATTCCTATGGACTGTACAGAAATTCTGAAACAACACAAAGGGAGATGGACTATAATAAGAAAGAACACAAAGGCAAAGAAACGAGGTTCGAGAGGAGGAGTACGTGCGAGACTGAGGAGACGCGGCTCCAGATTTCCTCTACCTGTCATTACACTCTCCAACGTGCGCTCCCTTAATAATAAGGTGGAGGAATTAGCTGCTCGGGTAAACTTTGAAACAGATTTCAAGCTATGCAATCTAATTTGCCTAACAGAGACATGGTTAAAACCTGAAACAGCAGTATATATTGATGGATATACAACAATACGGGCAGATAGAGATGAGCTCCTGTCAAGGAAAACAATCGGCGGGGGATTATGCATATTTATGGACAATAAATGGGCTACGCAGATGCATATTCAGGAACAAGTCTGTACTCCGGAGTACGAAATTCTGACTGTATCGTTTCGGCCTTTCTATCTCCCAAGGGAATTTGGACAAATCACAATCATCCTGACGTACGTACCTGGGACGAAACATCAAGAGGCTGCAGGTAGGATAGCTGAAAGCTATAATGCCGCACTCTTACGTTCGCCAGATCAGCCAGTGTTTGTACTCGGAGATTTTAATAACTGTGATTTAGCAAACCATCTTCCTACGCTTTATCAGTATATAAACTGCCCAACCAGAGGACCTAGAACTCTCGATCGATGCTTTGGTAACATACCTGACGCGTACAGAGCACTTTGCCGTGCGCCATTAGGGAAATCGGATCATAATGTTATTCATTTGCTTCCCAAATACAGAGCCAAAGTTAAACGAGAACAAACGGTTGTTAAGGAGATTCAAGTATGGGACGTTAGGAGTCAGGAGATGCTCCGTGATTGTTTTGGAGATACAGACTGGCAAATGTTTTTTGAATGTTGTAATGACATGGATGAAGTAACTGAGACTGTGACTGAATATATGAAATTTTGTGAAGCTAATGTCACTACTCAGAAATTGATTACAGTTTACCCTAATGATAAATTAGAGGCCTCTGCAGAAATGAAAAAGTGTATAAGGGAGAGGAGAGCCGCTTTTATTAATGGGGAAAATGATCTTGTTAAGCTGAAACGGAGGGAACTGAGGTCAATAATAAAGCGAAATAAACTGAAATATAAAGAAAAGGTAGAGAGTCAACTTTGCCCTGGTAATGCTAGGGCAGCCTGGAATGGACTTAATGTCATGATGGGAAGGAAGGGGAAGAAACATAATGCACTAGAGAATAAAGGGGTGTCATTTGCAAATGATCTAAATCAATTCTATTCAAGATTTGATCTCCCTTTATATACTAACTCTGATGACATTGACTTTGATATATTGAACAATACAACTGCACACTCACCAATAACACTGACGGAGACAGAGGTAGCAACCATTTTAGCCAGAATTAAACTAGGTAAAGCTCCCGGCCCGGATGGACTTAAGGCTAGGGTGATTAAAACATGTAGGTTTGAGCTCACCCCTGTGTTCACAAAACTGTTTCAGCTTTTATTGAATAACCATCAAGTTCCAAAGTCATGGAAAATTTCACATATAGTTCCTGTCCCTAAGAAATCTCAAGCCACAGAGCTTAATGATTTTAGGCCAGTTGCTTTGACCAGTATTCTGTGCAAGTGTATGGAGAGGGTAATAGTTAACCATCTTTCATCCTCACTTGAAGAACATTTTGACCCACTCCAATTTGCATATAAGAGGGGGCGGGGAACGGGTGACGCAACATTGACACTGATGAACACGGTTAGCAAACACGTACAGCAGCCAAAAAACTATGCAAGACTATTATTTATTGACAGTTCAGCTTTTAACTGTATGCAGAAACATATTTTAGTTAAAAGACTGTGATATTAACACAAATAGTTTCCTTGTGCAGTGGATAAAAGAATTCCTTACAGATTGACCACAAAGAGTTGTATTCAGTGGCATTACCTCTGAGACTGTAATCTTAAATACGGGGGCACCACAAGGTTGCGTTCTTTCACCTGTCCTGTTTTCTTTGTATACCAATGAAATGCATATTATGAACTCCACCTGTCACTTGTATAAGTATGCTGATGATATGGTTGTTGTTGGTCTAATGCAGGCAGGGAATACGGTCAGTGCCGGTCCTAGATGCTGGGAGGCCCTAAGCAAAGCTTTGTGAGGGGCCCTCTGTCAGTGCATTCAGACCCTGATAGCATAGCACACATACATCTCGGAGACGTCTATTTGATGTCTGCGTTTACATCTGCAAGATGCCTTATTTAAATTGTTTTCTCATCTGCAATACGTCTGTGAGACGTCTCCTAAAAGATGTCATATAGACATATTGAAGATGTCTGCAAGACGTTTTTGATTTAGAATGTATGTAAAGCAGTTCTTTTCCTTTATAAGATGTTTTTACACACCAGATGTATTCCAGATCTCCAGATCTTTACCAGACATATCACAGACGTACCTGTGCTATCTGGGTAAAACCCAGTCAATGTTGCTGTTAGTTAGTTGTTAACTAACCACATCGTGTATTATCTTATAGATGTATAATATTCCCATATGCACATTACTTTGAAACCCTGACTGATAAACTTGCTGATTATAACATGAAACATGTATTTGCTGATAAGTTGTTTTGATTTAAAATGTGTTGTGAGAAGCACTAAAAAATTTACCTGATCTAAATAAATGTAATGAATCAAATTAAATTACATATAAATACATACTGTTAATACACAGGGGTTAAATTGGGATTTGTTATGTGGGGGGGGGGGGGCTCTGTGGGGAGGGGTCCTTCGAGGGGTAACATGTTTAATACTGATGACAGCAAAGCCACTGGTGTGTTTCAATGACATTCTGGACCTCTGATAGGATTTGATAAGTTTCAGCTTTAAAAGAGCATTTCACCCGTAGAAACATTAATCTTTATTGAAAGTGTTATATTTGTAGTCGAAATGTAACATAGATTTAGAATTTGGTGCCTATTTTACAGAGAAAAGGGGTGTTTGTAGTCTCATTCCCTCAACAAAGACATTGCACTTCCTTCTTTCAATGATGCAAAATGATGATTTTTACGTCATTGAAAGAAGGAAGTGCAACACTGAAGTCTGTATTTCTCCTGTCTCAGCGGCAACTGAGGAAATGATGCACGACCATTCAAAAACATGACTGGAGTTCTAACTATACAAAGCTTAATGCAAATGGGTGAAGTGTCCCTTTAAAGCTGTCACAGAGGTTGACACCAAATATTTTAAAAATAGTGTCTGATTTTAAATATTGCAAATCTATGAGTTTGACACCCTATATCCATTTGTTGCACATGTCATTATGCACAACTGATCAAACTTTAAAGGAAGTTAAAAGAATCAATCTCCTTGAATAATTCTAGGCATAAGATGCCCAAAAAGACTCAATTAACAAGATAAGGTACAACACACAGTACTGTATCAGCAACATGTCTTATAAATAAGCCATAGAGATTCCCTATGCTGGTCAGCAGCTACAATCATATAGTTAGGTTTGATTTGTGTAATCAAAATACATTATTTTATTATCTATACAATGAGTTATATCCAGTGTTATCCAGTTAACATACTGTAATTAAACGAGTGACATATACTTTAATCCTTTACAAATTTCAAGTCTTCTATTAAGTTTTCTCGACGTGGGCACCATTCTTACCTCTCTCTCTCTCTCTCTCTCTCGCTCTCTCTCTCTCTCTCTCTCTCTCTCTCTCTCTCTCGTCAAATTATCCTGCACGAGAGCGCGTTCTTGAAGTTCAAAGGAAAAAGCGCGTGTTTTCGCGGCAATTTCGTCACCCAATTCGCGTCATTTGAATCGCCCCATGCTAGGACGCGTGTCTTTACATTGACTTAATCTGCTCGCGCAAATCCTTTATCTTGTTCCCTTGCTTCACGTTTTTCCCCTTTATTCTGCTCCAGACGGATAGCTTTGTCTTTGTTTTAAATCAATGGTGGGCATATAATATGCGCATCGTTACCAAATCACTCTTCTGCGTCATGCACGCGGCCGTTTCTAAATTTGAAGGCTGCAGCCTCCGGATGTCGCATATGCGCGCTGCATACGTCATCAAGCCTGATTTATTTAAGTTAAATAAGCATTTCATTTGCAAGTCATAAGCATAATATAACAATTAACCATTAACTAAGAATAATAGTCAACATTATAATTGTTAATATTCTAAAATACGTTTTTATGACGCATATGCAGCCTACAAATGTGACCTCTGAAGGCTGCAGCCTTCGGATTGAGAAACTGCCTGCATGTTGTCCGAGTACATATCAGTGATTTAAGAAATCATTAAGTATTTTTAAAAACCCGCACAAATTCGGAAGTTTGCAAATTATTTAAATTATAGCGTCTTGTTTTCATTAAACATAATAATAATTTTTCTTTGATATAATGGTTTTAAATAATTCTGAGATCAAGGGGGCCCTCTAGTGGTGCGGGGCTCTATGCAAATTGCGTACTTTGCGTATAGGAAAGACCGGCACTGAATACGGTCAACCAATCTGTATATTTTAATGTTATTGAGGAGCTTATTAACTGGTGCCACGATAGTGCCCTTCTCCTTAATGAAGGGAAGACCAAAGAGATGGTGATAAGGAGGCAGAAAAATTCCTGCCATGATCTTATACCTGTTGTAATCAATAATAAAAGGGTAGAGGAGGTAGAGGAGTTTAAATATTTAGGAACATTCTTTGATTCCACTCTTAGTTTTACTAAACACACTGAGTATATTTTTAAAAAGGCAATGCAGCGCCTATATTTACTTAGGAAGGTGAACTCATATGGGGTCAGAAAGGAAATCCTAGAGACTGTGTATAGGAGTTTGATTGAGAGTGTGCTGACATTCGATATGTGTACCTGGTTTGGAAACCTGGGGGTTAAGAACAGAAACAAATTATCCAGAATTGTTAAGCTGGGCAGTAAAATTGTTGGTAAAGGACAGGGACAATTGGCAGATTTATATACTACACATATGAGACGTAAGGCCCACCACATTGTGTCTGACCCAGTGCATCCTCTGTTCACAGAATTTAGGAAATTACCATCAGGAAGGAGGTACACAGCTGCATTAGCAACAAAAAAATATTTACAAAAAGTCATTTATACCGAGCGCTATATTATTACTGAACTCACAATAGTCCATGATATCTATTGGTGTGTGACGAAGGTGTTATCTAGTGTTGTTTGTAAGGGTTACTGTGATCTTTGCCTGTTGTATTTATTGTCTATTCATTGTGTATGTGTTTTAGAAATCCACCTGTGGAGCCAAAGACAAATTTCCACTTTTTGTGGACAATAAACTTGAAATTGAATTAAAGTCAGTGACGCGGCTGACGTATATGCGGTTGACTGTTATGTGTTCCGCCCCAGCTTCTTTTATATTTCTTTTGTTTTGTGCGCCCGAGCTTCATTTACAGTCTGGGGAGACGCACGCTATAAGTTTGAAAAAAATAAATAAAACTCAGCAAACATGTCTAAGGGACAGAGCAGCCACGTCACTACAGTCATGTGACTTCACGCTCGAGCCGGAAGAGAAGACAATGCTGAATAAAGGCATAATTCTTGCTATTTTTGGACCAAACTGTATTTTCGATGCATCAACACAATTTTACTGACCCACTGATGTCACATGGACTACTCTGATAATGTTTTTATTACCTTTCTGGACATGGAAACCGTACATAGCTTTTCAATGGAGGAGACAGAAAGCTCTCGGACTAAATCTAATGTTAAAACATCTTAAACTGTGTTCCGAAGATGAACGGAGGTCTTCCGAGTTTAGAACGACATAATGGTAAGTCATTAATGACATTATTTTCAGTTTTGGGCGAACTATCCTTATTCAGTAGTCACGCTGTTCCCTTTAGGGGCGGAGGCGAAAACACAAGCTTATATACAGTATGTAAATATACACACAGACAATGACGCCCCCCGCTGCACGCTAGAATCTCCGGAAAACAAGCCTATTTTAACCGCAAAATGTACGCTTTTAAATATACATAAACTGCAATCTCAAACATGGAGAGGCTTCTTCGTGATCTCAACTAACAGATTCTGCAATAAAACGAAAATCACAAATTTTGAAAAAAAAAAACTTTGTTTCTCATTTTCTCGAAACTTGTGCTGCCGACTTGTGTCCCTGGTTTCCGTGACGGGTCACATATATGTATGTGAGAGGAAAAGTACATGTATATGCATGGTAATTCTGAAAAAAGTCCCTAGGGGCACCTCATAAAAACTTGTATCTTGTTATACGCACTTTTTGTGCTATTGTCTCCCTATGACACATTTCTGCTTTTATTCTGCTAATGTTCTGCTAACAATGCAATTATTACCTTTCTAATGTTAACGTTTTAAGGACATTTTTTAATGGCAGACAACATTAGGGAAACATTCTACTAATGTTACTGTAAGAATGTTTTTTGATAAATTTAAGAGAACCTTTAGAATGTTAACCATAGCGTTCAGATGCATGCTTCTAGTTGTGCAACCTTACTACTTCAATACACTTAGCCCATGTAAAACCCTCTTTGCTGACAGAAGCAGCTAAACTATACATGTGCATGAAATGCATTTCACAATAACGAGCGGAGTCTTACCACTTTCATGCAGGGCGGTGGAGTTTTCATTCGCCAGAGCGCGGTCCGTAGAGCTGCATCGTGATGGGGGACGAGGTCCTCATTCCGGTCCTGGCTTGCTCTGTTCTTGTGGGATCAGGATGATGTTAGGCATGCTACGTTGTACATTGGGTCTATGACACCATGACAGCAGCAACTCCACAGCTACCTGTTTTGCACTCAGGCGAGTAAGCACAGGTCAGTTTCCATTTGGTCAGTTTCCATTTTTCAGAACCAATCACACAAATGCACATCCTTTACTCTTCATCATCATCTCATTATATCATCTCTGAATTCTGGTTTTGTTTCAATGCATCTTGTAAAGGTTAACAGGTGCTGTTTACACAATAATTTAAAATGTCCTCAACTTCCTGGTAAACAATTAGACATATATATATATATATATATATAAATGAAAATCTTATACCATTTTATTTGACAGATTTTTAAAAGTTTTATATCAGAAATACACTATATTTATGGGCAGCTAAAGTAAGTTTAAATTAGGTAAACTCAAAATTTTCGTTAACATTTTTACAGTGCAGCAACAGTCTGTTACATAACATAATTTTAATTGTAAATGTTTTATTTATTTATTTTTAGGTCTTTACAACATCTTTAAAATTTTTGAAAATAATTTTGTTTAAAATGTTTATATTTAGTTCTTGATTAAATATTTTTCTTAATATTAATGAACTAATCTAAATTCTACTAACATTGAATTATCAAGATTTCACTTTGGTTTATTGCTACATATTTTTTTAAACAAAGGGGAAAACACTCAGCACAGGTCAAAGGTGGAAGGGACAAAGTGTGCACTTAAATACACACTGCTTTACTTTGTCAATTTGCTCAATGCAGCTTTGCTTTCTAACACTGATGAACAGTGCATTTTGTCTCTGTCACAGAGCACTAGATTTGTTTGTAACATCTTTGTAAAATGTTAATAGTATGAAAATATCTGATAAAAATAATATGAATGAAAAAAACATGAAATCTGGTAAAACTTTACAATACGGTTGTATGTGTTAACTTTTCACTATATGCATTAGCTAACATGAACTAACAATGACCAATATAATGCTTTAGCATTTATTAATCTTTGTTAATGTTAGTTAATGGCAGTGCAGATGTTTATGCTAGTTAACTATTTAACTCATGCTAATTTAAAAATGTATTAGTACATTTTGAAATAAACACAAACTAAGATTAATAAAATGATCTATTGTTCATTGGTAGTTAGTACTATTCATGTTAGCTAATGTATTCACTAATGTTTATTTAAATGACAAGTTCTGATCCCAAATGTTTGAGCCAAAACAAACAAACCCAAAAAAATTACATTTTAATACAGATTTCCTGCATAAAAAATGTTTCGAGATGCAATCTGATATCAGCTTCTGTTCCATCACCGCATATATGGGAAATGTTTCTGTCTGTCAGAGGTTTGGGCTATTGATTCAGGAAAGTGTGTTATAGGGTGCGTATGAAACAAGTAAACATTAGCATTACAGATGCTTATTTCCCTGTATTTGGATAGGTGGAGATAGACACAGGCTTGAGCTATATAACAGTGAGTAAATCATTACAGAGACAGACAGGAGTCCAGCAGGAACATCTAAACTCTTTCACTCCAGACATTCACTACTCTAGCGCAATGGTGGAAAGAAACCTCTTGGTTTTTGCTTTAGTTTGGGTTTGCTGTTCTGACATACATGGTCAAACAGACACCAAGGTTCCATGTGATGATAAGCGTGTGGAGAACGTTGTAAGTTTAGCGCTTTCCAAGCATAATGAGTTATTAACCAAAGGCTCTCTACTGGCTCTCTATGACATCAAGGAGGCTACAAAGGTGGGATATGTGTGTGTGTGTGTGTGTGCGTGTGTGTGTGTGTGTGTGTGTACCTGGTAATTATCACGTTGTGGGGACCAATTGTCCCCACAAAGATAGGAATACCAGTGTTTTTGTGACCTTGTGGGGACATTTTGATGTCCCCATGAGGAAACAAGCTTATAAATCAAACAGAATGATGTTTCTTGAAAATGTGAAGTAGGAGAGGGTTTCTGTGATGGTTAGGGTTAGGGAATGGGGTAGGTAAGGGGAATAGAATATACAGTTTGTACGGTATAAAATGCATTACGTCTATGGAATGTCCCCACAAAACATGGAAACCAGTGTGTGTGTGTGTGTGTGTGTGTGTGTGTGTGTGTGTGTGTGTGTGTGTGTGTGTGTGTGTGTGTGTGTGTTTTTCAAAAGCATTTTACACATTGCTAGTTTTACCTGCTCTATATTATTATACACTTCTTTCAAAAATCTAAGCAGATTTTACTTTTCTCTATTTCCATGTGACTCCAGTGGTAGAGCATTGCACTAGCAACACAAAGATCATGGATTTGATCTCCGGAGAAACACACATACTTAAATATAAAAAATGTATAGATTAAATATGTTGTACTGGTGAGTTGCTTTTGATAAAGTAAATGTAACATTGTCATTCATCACAGGCTCAGAATGAATCAGGGGAAATTCTGTTTGTGCGGTTTACAAGCAGAGAGACAGATTGTCCTGTAGGAGGAGACAAAGTCTGGCAACAATGTGACTACCTGCAACATGTGGATAAGGTAATAACTGATGAGGTCATTTAAAGGCACAATATGTATGACTTTGCATTAAAATTTTCAAAAATCATACCACATTGTTATTTTGTTTACATGTGTACTTACATTATCCCATATTTTTAACAATGCTTGAATTCAAAGAATTTGCAGCGTTCTGCGTGTTTATAGGGTTGCTTGTCAAAGATGTCATGTTTATCCTCAGTTTCTGATTTTTACTGTGTGTTGGAGATTTGGCAAACCCATTGCAGTGTGACATCAAAGTATCACGAGAGAAATTCAAAAGCAGTACTGTTGAGTCACTCTTGCGTAACGTTGTATGTGGAAGTAGTACTTGTAACTTCTAATAAACCAAACTGTGGATTTAGATTATAATGCAGTGGTTATAAAACTTTATTTCAATATCTCATCAATAAACATGATATGTGAGGGTTGTCAGATTGATTCCTATCAAGAGTGAAGGTGAAGATTACAACGCCCATCAGTCCACACTGCTGTCGTTATTGTTTTTAGTGACCTCTAGTGGGCAAAATGACATATTGTGCCTTTAAGTGATAATACAGTCAGCTGGCTATTATGTAACAAAGATTGACATTGTCATTTAATGATAAGTATCAATTAACTAACTAGTTTCAAATGATTTTATTAAAAAAGTAGATAAACGACTTTAAAAGAATGCTATAAGAATGCTATAAAAGACACAAAACGACTACAAATAGCCTTCAATGAACTGCTATGGTCCTCAATGCTGATTGGTCAGTACAATGCTTCAGTCATCTTAAAATACATGACATAGTAACTGTGAGGCTGTTTAAACCTGGTTTTAAGATGCTTTTTGGTCAATCGACTTACAAGTGAACAACGCTAAATACAGGTGTAAATGAGGTGTTAAATGTTTTGAGTGTCCACTTTTGACCAAATTCAGATGTAGTCGAAAAAAATTCTAAAATAGCTGAGTAAGGCCTTACATATACATGTACAAACCTTTGGCAGCATGTTTATTAACAGATAGGGTGACCATATTTTAGATTTTATAAAAAAAGACAGTGGGTGCAGAAAGCAGACAGATACCCGCAGTGGGTGGTCTGACAAAATACAGTAGTCACTTAATGTACCAGGAACAATTCTAGGTATTTCATTTTAGGGGGCCCAGCCCCCAATTAGGGTGTGATTCAAATATTTCATAAAAAGATATTATGTGAATACTATGATTGGATTTGATACTAACCTTATTGCAGTACTCCACTGTATTAAAAAAGGTGGGTATAACATTTGTGTACATTTGCCTTGTTCACTGACTGACCTACTCAGATACGATACTACTCAATTTCTCCTCCAGTGTACAATTATACACAGCCATACACAGACAAACTTTACTGTTTGCATTTCTGTGTTCAGTGCAAACCTCAATATCCTGTATTCATATTACTATAAAAAGAAATGAAAATATATTCTGTGCATGATTGCATTTTCAACTAATGCCTCATCCACAATATGTTTTGAATTAAAAATATATTTTTCAAATAAACATGATACTGTATGACCAAACATGGTGGTTTTAAAATAACTTGTTATTTTTGCTGGAGATAAATAAGTGGATTGCGGTTGTACATGATTAACTTAGGTTTTCTTAAAATGAAGTTAACATTAATTAAAATTAATTTCATTTTTAAAAAACTTGATTCAATCACGTTAAACTGGTGTACATAATTAAATTACGTAGATCCAACAATTGAAAAAATTATTTTAAGAAAACTTTTCAGTGCAGATGGTATTTATCAGTTAATGCACTACACACCTTGTAATCCACAATATGTTTTGAATTAAAAATATATTTTTCAAATAAACATGATACTGTATGACCAAACATGGTGGTTTTAAAATAACTCGTTATTTTTGCTGGAGATAAATAAGTGGATGGGAAAGCCTTTGCATTGCTCCTGCATCACATTATGTAAACAATTTTTATGTTAAAGTACTACAAACACTGCAAAAAAACTTCTGGACATCGGTTGTACATGATTAACTTAGGTTTTCTTAAAATGAAGTTAACATTAATTAAAATTAATTTCATTTTTAAAAAACTTGATTCAATCACGTTAAACTGGTGTACATAATTAAATTACGTAGATCCAACAATTGAAAAAATTATTTTAAGAAAACTTTTCAGTGCAGATGGTATTTATCAGTTAACGCACTACACACCTTGTACTTTGATGTTTACTCTGGTCTGTGCCATGGCTGCGGAACTTGAATGAACTTGAAAAAAGGAGCTAAAAACAATGTTAATTAGCTCCCTTTTCAAGTTCATTCAAATCAAAAGACGTTTTCCAATGCCTTGGTGCTGAGGGTAATGATGGAGATGCAGTCTGACCAGTGTTTGCATGCATGGGAGAAGGCGGGACCTAAAAGGAAAGGTCAAAGTATTGCAAAAACACAAACAATGAATGGCAAATGTATTAAATAAAAGCCAAATCCTGGACATTTTGACCGATTCAGAAATCCCGGCTGTATGCAGTTTTTAAGTTCCAAGAGGACATGTCCATGATGAAGACCCTATTAATAGACAATCCCCTTGAAGTAATCAGGATAGAGGCAGTCGAAAGTGGACAAAAGATACTCCAGGTGTGAACGTGCATGTGTCTCTCTCATCCATTTGTGATTCAACTGACCAAAACGCATCTTAATACCAGGTATAACCTGTGATGTGAGATACAGCTGTGTATGTCACCAAAAAGAACCCACAGATACAAATTATTAAAAATAGATGACATATTGTATATATTTTCTATACATGTAAAGTATATAGTCCAGCAGAAATATCAGTACATAAATTAATGTTGTGTTTCAGTCTCTCATATCTTATTGCTTAAATAAATGTTTTTAGATAACGCCTATGATTGTGTGATTCTCCAGGTACTCCAAAACTGTCAAGCAGAAGTTTTTTTCACAAACGCAAGTCAACAGTTACTCTTGCATGACTGTTCAGGTATGCTGTACCATGATCACCTGTTAAAATAAGTGTCTGTATAATTATTGTAATTTATTACTCTTTACTTTTTTCAATATAATCAATATACGGTAATGGCCAATATAATACATGGTTTGTAAACAATGGGGATCAGTCAACTTAACAGGTTAAATAGGTACAAATTGCCATATTTTATGTTTAATGTGAATTGAGGCAATAATCAAAACTGTTTTCAAGTGTTTTCTGCAATGTAGCACTACTGTATGTAGACTCCTAAATATAGTCCCTTCTTTTTTTTTATGTATGTATGTATGTATGTTTGGAACTAATGTACAAAATTTACATCTTCATACCCTGTCCCCGACAGCTGACCCCTATATTGTTTCTGAGGTTGCACCTTGTCTAGGCTGCCCTGAAAATATTGAAAATCAAGAAGACCTGAGAGACCCGCTCATTCATTCTTTGGCTAAAGCCAACAGCATTACAAATCACATGCACTTTTTCATCTTTAAGGACTTGTCATCAGCAACAAAACAGGTCAGTGTTTACTTCAGAGCCGCTCATAAGAGTGTGTGGGGTAGCCACTCGGGAACCTAAGAGAAATTTTTCCAATTGAATGCCACTGCACATCGGTGTCTGCTTTCACCCTTTCCTCTAAAGATGTTTAAGCATAGAGTTATGAAAAAGGTGGGGTATTTCTGTGTGTAGGTGGTTGCTGGATTCAGGTATAAATTGCAGTTTGACATGGAGAAGAGTAACTGTACCAAGTCAGAATTCAAAGGTGTTACTGATGAGTGCCACCCAGTCATAGAGGAACCGGTAAGATTTTAAATTAGATGCTATTATAATATATATATAGGTATACAGTAAAACTATACATACAGTATACAGTAATTCCTGATAACAGGTTAACATTTAAGATGGCAAGTAATTTTTATAGTATAGTTTTTATAGTATAGTGCAGTGGACACAGTAAATAAACATTTTAACATCTTCCTTAAAATTGTTGATGTTTATGCAGGAGTTCATCCATTGTAACTCAACTGTGGATGTAGCCCCTTGGAGACATGAGGTCCCAGAAGTGCATACTGAATGTGCACCAGGTTTCAGGAGGGTGAGCATCCCATTTAGTTATTTCAATTGCAAATAATTTATACTACATTTATATTTATAATTTTCAAAATATGAAATATTAAGTCTTTTATTATATTATACTCTTTTAGCCTTTGACAAGATTTAAAAGGCCACCAGGTTGGTCCCCTTTGAGAACCTTGACAAAACCAGCACCCAAAGATTCTTCAGAAGAATCCAAGGAAAACATTAGCACGACTACACATACACCACTGAACTGTCCCACTAAACCCTGGAAAGAGTTTAAGCCTATTTTTGACACGACTGCTCCTGTAAACACTACAGCACTCACACAGACAAACAAAACTGTGTCAGATGGTGTTTTCAGTGATCAAGATTTATTAAGCTAAACAGCTTGTATACAGTTTGTATTTGGGTCTTTTATTTGAAATTAGAGGAAAACGTACAAGAAAGAGATGCCAATAACATTCTTATAACTTGATTTATGGTGTTTTAAATGTGTTGTGGATGTTACAGTTATTTGTGGATGTTACTTATTCAAGATACAATGTCCCACATGTCACAATTAAAAGAATACACCAAACTTCCTTTCTTGAACTTTGGTTTGGTACAAATGGTTTTTAATCGATTGGTTGTGACACAAAAATGAGGCCGCAGGTCACTTATGAAAGAGTTGTGAACAGTGGTAAATAAAAATCTAAGCTACTTTAAAACTAGACTACTGTATCTTTCTAAAATAAACAAATATACACATAAAAGAAAATGAAAGAGCTTTTGAACAATTTTATAGTGAATGTGTGGAGAAAAACAGGGATGAACATTTTTGTTGTGAATTGGCAGCAGTTAGTAAACAAACTTTCTGCATTCGGGGCAATAGCTGCCAGCATAAAGTCCAAAACCACAAAACAAATAAGAGCCAGCTAAAGATTAACAACATAAAACCTTACTGAGTGCATTCACATAAGTTATTTTCAGTTTTTAACATTTTAAATTACTTATTAACTTTATTTTTTATTTGTGGTAATGCATGTATATTTGTAACACTGTTGCACTGTCAGACACAGAAAAGAAAAAAATAAGGCTCAAGAGCAAAGAGCCTAACTCCTTTGTGGAGTGTTTAAAATAGAAAGTCACGAAGGTGCTTATTAAATTGATCATATTCATATGAAACATTTATAAATATACGAGTAAATATCTTTATTTGGGTGATTTACCTTTGGAAGCGATTTGGAATATCTTTAACATGTTACTAGTTATCTTATTTTAAACAATATTACTGAATATAAAAATGCAATATCAAGTAACATTAACTTCTAAATTGTTGAGTTGTACAAATATGATGGTTTGTCAATGTAGTGTTTGTCCCGCCCCTCCTCTAATGTGATTGGATGGCTGTGTAAAAAAGGACAGTGATAAGCTCTGTGTTTTTCCCAAAGTTTTAGAGTGAAACATGAATAAAGACAACAGCACAAAATTATGTTTTTATTAACAAAGTTCGGGAGGAGCATTTTAAAATAATCCGCCAAACCATCATGTAATTACGACCAGCTGTCAGCAATCAGGTGTCTACTTGATCAGCATGAGGGTATGCCCATATAGAGAGTATGCATTGACGTCACTTTTTCACATGACCACGCCAGAACTCACCCTGTTGAGTGGCAAAACATTCAACAAAATGGCTGGTTTTCATAGCGGCTGGTGCAAAAAACTGCAGTAAAACAGACTATTATCTGCTTAAATTAAATTTAGTTGGCCTTAAGTGATCCTAACAACTTGCCAAACAACCAGTAGTCTGTGGATATTGGCATATGGTCAGACATTGCTTTTACTGACATATATGTTTGTCTTGCCTAACGCTATTAAACCATCCCTCCTTTGTAGAACACAAGGCTCATCATAATGGATGTTTTTTTAATGAAGGCTCACTGACAAAACTTTGCAATTACACAGAATAAGAGTATTAATTTATGTGTATTTAATGTATTTTTTATAGGATTTCCCCCCCATAACTTTACATACCTGACATTTGGCTACTGATACTGATTTACTTCTCCTTTGAGTGGCAAAACATTCAACAAAATGCTGGTTGTTCTACCGGTGGCTGCGAAAATGTCAGTATAACTGACAATTATCAGCAAAAATTAAATTTATTTGTGCTTGATAGTGACCCTAGCAATTTGTCAACCCACCTGTGGTCAGTGGACGTTGACATGGACAATCTATTTACTTCTCCTTTCTGTGTTTCTTGGCAGTCTGTAAAACGATAGCTCCGAATTCTTGTTAAATCTGTTATTACAGTCTATCGTACAACAGCTTTTTCCAATTTAGACGTGTTTTCCCCATGTTCTCACTGATTTCACACTGTACACAAATTCTGCCACTCTGTCTTTTGCCACTCAGTGGCCATAATCGCAGTCACTTTCGCCAAACGTGACTTCGCATGCATACCCTCTATAGATATGCAGTCAACTCACCCAGGTTCCTCGACAGTTCTTAGCATGGCCGGGAGGCCTGGCAGTGGCAGAATCTGTGGCAAGAATGGGGAATTAACTTTCCTTTTCGTTCCACCGAACCCCTCACCACAGCGTTTTCCAACGCTGTGCCCCATGCTAAAACAGCCGCCAAATGACACATGCCACCCCTGCAGCAGCCACCACAAACATCTCCATCTAATTCTCTTCCTCTGTATGTGGCCCGACTGCAGTGTGAGGCTGCCTCCACTACCGTCACAGGCCCAGACGCCTTATTTTCTTCTTCATCTCCCTTCTTCTTCCACTCTTCCCCCCCAAGCGTGAGGTTGCCTCTGCTATCTGCACAGGCCCGGATGTCTTGGGGCAGTTTTTCCCGGGGCTCGCTTGCTGCGGTTCAAGTCTAAGTGCAATTATACCAGAATCCTGGCAGCTCCCACAGCGTTGGTTCGGTTTCATACTTACTCAATTAAAACAAACCCCATTTTACCCAAGTAGTCTCACGTCATCACCAATGCGCTTGCACAGGAGGATTTAGGTCAGAATGCGACTCTGCATGTTTTTTTTTATCTTTTTGTTGTCATGCAAACCGGGGGGAGCGACAGGTGCGCATCTGTGTTTTGGAATACAGAGTTTCTCAGCTGTGGAAACGTATGATCGATGTCATCGGCTAAGGTACATGCGCAGTTTTATTGCAATTGAGCTCAGGCGACCTCCTTCAGGTAGTCTCAGGTTTGGTCAAGTGGTGGTATCCCGTTGTGCTCCTCGTTTCACATGACAGCTTTTTAAGACAGATTAAATGCCAAACGTGTGCGTAATTAAAAATGGCAAGTTAGTTTTATTGATCTCTTTGTCCTAACGAAAAACGTCTCGGCTACGGATGTAACCCTCGTTCCCTGAAGGAAGGGAACGGAGAAGTCACGTCGTGACTGACGAATTGGGAACTCGCTTAGAGAGACCAATCTGATTTGATTACTACTAAAACGCTAATGAACTTGGCATTGAGGTATTTGCATAATGCCGGCGCCGCCCCACCAGATGCGTATATAAGCTGCAGGTGCAAATAAGGAAATTAGTTTCATTTCGCTGAGAAAGCCGAAAAGTGTGACCGGCCGTAAACAGCAGGGAGCAGCCCTTAGGGAACGAGGGTTACATCCGTAACCAAGATGTTCCCTATCAGTCGGTCACTATTGTCCTGAGATGGAGATGCAGGTAGGGGTCTCAGATGACTGGGGCATTACTCTCCTTAGGGCGCTGCGTGGCACTGCTTGATGGTTCTGAAAGATCAACACAAGGTAAGTATTTCGGATGACTGAGACGTTTCTCTCCTTAGTGCGCTGTGTAACACTACTTGCTACTGGTGGTTCTGAAAGATCAACACAAGGTAAGTATTTCGGATGACTGAGACGTTTCTCTCCTTAAGGCGCTGTGTGACACTGCTTGGTGGTTCTGAAAGATCAACACAAGGTAAGTTTTTCCAGTGATGACTGGGGTTTTGTTCTCACAGGGGTGGCGTATAGTGCTGACAGATAACGCTCAGCTATGACAGGAGGTAAGTACTTTAGCTGGCGACTGGGACTTTTACTCTCACAGGGGCGACGTTGGACACAACCCAATAGCTCTTAGCTATGATGAGAGGTAGGTTCTTTGGCTGGTGACTGGGACATTTACTCTCACAGGGGCGACGGTTGACACAAGCAACTAGCTCTTAGCTATGACGGGAGGTAAGTACTTTGAAATGTACAGTAGTATCCTAGCACTTAGGAAGAATAGTTTTCTCATTTTTGTAAGTCACATTTAATAAATTTTTACATTTAATGGTAACTCAAAGATGATGTGCTAAAACACTAATAAAAAACACAGACTTTGATTACAATAAATTTAATAAAATTTATTTTTCTGACCCATTGAAATAAAAGGGTCAATTGTTTTGTTTACTGTAGCAGCAGCTCACGCATTGCTGGTTGCTTGGTAACAGACCTGACAGTTGATAGGCGAACATGATTAAGCGATTTGGGATTTCCTAACTAAAGATGAGATAAGATTTGGTGAGATAAGATGAGAATCCTAAATCAACTTAAGATTTGCTTCTGTAATAAGAATTTGTGAAAAATCTTAATTGAACACATCATATCTTAAGTTAAGACCTAAGATAGAAAGTTTCTGTAATATGCCCCCTGGAGAACAGCAAAGGGAAGTTTATTCCGGCCAACGCTGTGGGTGAGACGGAGCAATCGGTGTGTTGGAGACGTATTGATGCGGATATTGCAGACTGGGGGAAGTCAAAACAGAGTATTGAGAAGAGGAAAGAACGGAGAAACTCTTGTACTGTCGACCTGGTATACACCAGACCTCTGGAAGAGAGAGGGGAGTCTTAAGTGCCAATGAAACTGTGAGTTACATCTGAGTTGTTGTCTTGCCAGTGACACCCTTGCTAATCTTGTATCCCAGTGTGTTCCGTGTGTGTTCGATCAGTGTGTAAGCGGCCCCACCCGTGAAAAGGATTGGTGGGTGAGCCGGAATCAGTGGGAAGAGGGAGGAGTGCGTTTAAAGGTTGTGGTCTTGACGTTTCCTTCTGGTCATCCTCCGCATCAACCCCTTTCAATTATTCAGGACTATTTCCCGGCCCAACGTGGTGATCTGACCCTAATTCACCGTGAGTGTGTGGAGTGCAGTGGGTGAGTCTTTTTGACATGTGAACACCTGAAGGATTGTAGTGTTGTGCTGTGCCTATGTTGTCAGCGATCACTCCCTAGGCCGAAGAGGTAGCCTTGGATTAGTGGAAGTGAACTGGTGTCGGTGGACGACTGTTATATCTATATACACCCGACTGTGACTCATCCCAGATAGCAAAGTTTCTGGCACAAATCTGGCTTACATTGGGCATTTATGGCTAAATTTAGGCTCTCTTTTGTTGACACCTTTGTGTGAAACAGCTTTCGGGGGAGTTGTGGGGTGAGGCTAGCCAGCCAAAAGCAAAAGGTACATTTTTGGCTGAGTCCTGGCTTAAGTGTGGTCTGCCAGAAAATAGTAAATATATGGCAGAGTTCTGGCTAAGGTTTGGTTGGCCAAAGAGTAAAAAAAAACACCAAATAAAATCATATTTACAATTGATAAAAACATCACAGTTAAAAGACGAAATGTAGAAAATGTTATTTTGGGCAGTTAATCCAAAGGTGTCAATGTGCAATTTACAAACAATGCAATAAACAGATAAATTAATAATTCAGTCTGCACTAATATACATCAAACAAAAGTATTTTAAGTATGTGTGCTTGTTTAAGTCTTTTTAATTTTGTATTTTATTTTTTATAAATAAATAAGACTTTACATTAAATTGTGTTTACAATTAAAAAATACGACTAGCTAATACTAATATTTATTGGTGCACTTTCGTTTCTAAAACAATGACATATATTGCAAGGCATCTTGGAAGTAGTAGTCCTTTAACCTCAACAGCGTTCAATCCGCCGTGGAAAATGGACTACCTTTCCCATAATGCAACTGGTCATGATCAGGAACTTCCGCGAAATTCAAACCCCCACTGTGTACTGGACGAAGGACACGCAATCTTTTGTCTTGTGGAGTTTTATATAACACAGTAAGGTAAGTTATTAAGATACTTTTCTTTTAAATCCACGTAGATTGCACTTATTGTTCTACAGCGCGATGCCTAGTTGGTTTTCGTTTTTGTTTGTTATTCTTTTCTGTGATGTATTTTCGTGTAAGTGCAAGTATTTTATCATCAGTCGCCATTTAACGTAGATAACGTTAAACATGCATGTTTTTACATTAAGAGACGCAACATGCATGACGGGGATGATAAAATAATCAATAGGAAGTTTGAATCTTTAAAAATAAATTAATGCTGAACCCCAAAGAAGCCAACCGAAGATGAGATGTTTTCTGTACCAATCCACAAATCAACATTTGCTGGTAATCATAACAGATAGCAGAGTGACTCATTCCTACTATTTATATATTAGTAAAACAATGTTTTTGATATTTTAGAAAGGCATGTATTCAAGTTTTAGCTTAATAAAGATGGTTTACTATGATCTCTTATTCTCTTCAGTCCTGGTCAGTGCAGTTTACAAGATTGTGTTGTAAAAGGCCAGATTTATTTGCTTTATTTTATGGTGTAACATAACCAACCCCTGCTTGAAGAATAACCACATGCTTTTGTAAAGAATTTAATATGCAAGAGTCATGCATTTTGTATGTGTTTGTTTTAATCTTTTATTTTACAGTATAAAGTTTAATTATATTTGCATTTTGTTTGCAGAAGTCATGTACCACACTTTGTCAACAATAAATGTTGTTTCTGCAATCTGGATAAAGAATAATGTGAGTAAAGAATAATAAGGAGGTTAATAAACCTAACCGTTTAAATAATAAACAAATGTGTATGTGTTAAGATGTTTGTGTTTGACTCCTCTATTTAATAGATATTACTGCCTCTTGGAGAACAGCCGACTGTACTCCAGACAGAGACAAAGACGTGAGGACATCTATTGCTTTTGTAAAGGAATTTTATACCCAAGAGTTATAAATGTTGTCTTTATTGTTTGTCTTAATCCTTTATTTGACATTTAACAATATAAAGTTTACTTATACTTGTTTTTATATTTGTTTTTTGTTTGTAGAAGTCATGTACCACACTTTGTCAACAAAACATGTTGTTCCTGCAATCTGGATGAAGAATAATTTGAGTTTAATACTTCATTTAAAATGTAATAGTTTAAATATTAAACAAATGTGTATCTGATCAGATGTTTGACTTCTCTATTTAATAGATATTACTGCCTCTTGGGAAAAAGCAGACTGTACTCCAGACAGAGACAAAGACATGAGGACATCCATTGCTTTTGTAAAGGAATTTTATACCTAAGAGTTATAAATGTTGTCTTTATTGCTTGTCTTAGTCTTTTATTTTACCTTTTTACAATATAAAGTTTACTTATACTTGTTTTTTGTTTGCAGAAGTCCTATACCAGACTATGTTGTTCCAGCTGTCTGGGTAAAGACTGATGTGAGTTTAACTTCGTTAAAAAATGTATCAGTTTAAAAGAGTAAACAAATGTGTGTGATTTGATTTTTGACTTCTGTATTTGATAGACATTACTGCCTCTTGGAGAACAGCAAACCATTCTCCAGACAGAGACAAAGACATGGACATCAAAACAGAAAATTAAGTAAGATGATGTATATAATGCTCATTATTTATCTTTGTGCAGTTTGATTTGATGAATTACATTATTGTCTATATCTAATTTGTTAAGTCTCTTATTAGGGTAATTTGTCATATATTCATATAAGTTACAAAAGCACAAGTTTTGGCTTAAAAGTGACACCATGTTTTAAAAATATTCCAGGTACTTGATCTTGGATTGTTTGGAGCGAACGCTGGAAAATAATGAAGCAGGAAATTAAAATGCTTGACTAAAACAATTTTTGTACTTGGTAAGTGCTTTATTTAATTGGTAATTTAGAAATCCTTCTGGAACTCTGAAATCTGCAAACATATTTTTTCCCATGTCTTGAATTGAATGTTAAAAGTATCAGTTCTTGGACTGGCAGTGTGTACTATATCATCTTATTCATTTTATGTAAATGTATTTTCTAACTGTATTTTATGATTTTTTTCTGTAGGCTGTAAGAAGTCCTTTGTGTGCACAGACATGACTGGAGATTAAAGTTACTAAATGTTGCTTTTTTTCTAGCTGGTGACATAACATGGTATTATTTTCAAATGTATTTATCTAATACACATTTGCACATCTGTAAACATTCATTTTATATAGGATGTTTTTTATATTTAACCAGTTGTTGTATATTGCTTTCTGTTATTACATCTGTTTTTTTTTGCCTGTTTATTGTTTAAAACAATTAAGTTAATGTTTCTCTGTTAGCTTTTGTTACTTTGGCTATTTCTTTGCTTTTATTTGATCCTTCTACTGTTATTTGTTTATTTGGCAGAACATTTGACATTTCATTTACTTTGCTGTTATCTGAAATTATCCTTGTCACCATCAATAAAACTCTATATTTGCTTTATATCTGTGTTTTTCAATTACACATTTTATGGGATATAAATATATTTTGGTCACTTTATGGCTATTTTCTGGGGCATCTGGATAAGTTGTGGGTGGGTTCTGGGGTAAATATGGTAATTTTGGTTATTTTCTGGGTTACATTTGGGGTTTCTGGAAAAGTTGTGGGTAAGTTTGGGGATTAATGTGGTCATTTGGGCTCTTTTTTGGTTGTTATCTGGAGATTCCGGGAGAGCTGTGGCTGATTTCTCGAGGTGTGAAAGGGTTGTGGCTAAGTTTTGGTCTGCTTTCGGCTAGATTCTGGATTACTTAAGGCAAGCAGCTCTGGGACCAATCAAGGACCGTAAGCCGTGGCGGCATGTGTGCCAAAAGAACAGCCTGAACTCAGCCATTTCTGGCCCTGAAAAATTTTGCTATCTGGGATATTTCCTTCCCCCACCTGGTGGTGGCGTGGTAACTGTAAGAAGTATGAAATTGCTGTGGATATTGTGTGGAGTATTGAAAGAGGGAAAGCTTGAATTGGCTGCTGCGTGGAAAACGCATATGTGCTGTATCTGTGTATGATTATACGTCTGTTGAGTGTTTGGAAGAGACAAGAGGGAAGCAATTGGCCCACTCGAACAGTACATCACCAGGTTTGAGCCAAGGGCTCTGGTCGTCGTGGGACTGTTCCACCACATGTTGGAAGTCAACGTCAAAGTGTTTCCTTTAAAGCATGTCCTAGCGAGGAAGGCTAGAAGTTCGCTGTGTGCACCTCCGTCCTCTCCAGCCATCCAAGCCGCGAAGAGCTAAAGCCTGACGTCTGCCTACCTACGGGTATGTGAGTTGTATTCATCCCAGCTAAAAGCTTAGCATATTTACCCGGTATACTCACCTGTAAGCCCAAAGCCAAGGGCCCAGTGTACTCCCCTGTATACTCACCTGTATGTCCAAAGCCAAGAGCCCAGTGTACCCCCCTGTATACTCGCCTGTACGCCCAAAGCCAAGAGCCCAGTGTACTCCCCTGTATACTCACCTGTTCGCCCAAAGCCAAGAGCTCAGTGTCCTCCCCTGTATACTCACCTGTACGCCCAAAGCCAAGAGCCCAGTGTACTCCCCTGTATACTCACCTGTACGCCCAAAGCCCAGAGCCCAGTGTACCTTCTTGTATACTTGTCTGTATACACACCTGTACATCCAAAGCCAAGAGCCCAGTGTACCTTCCTGTATACTTACCTGTACACCCAAGGTCTAAGCCAGTGTACTTATTTGTATACCTACCTGTACGTCTACAGTACCAAGCCCAGATACCTCCGTATACTTACCTGTGTACCTTCTAGACGCCTCCAGCTCCCAGCCCAGGGACGCACTCGTATACCTCCTGGACACCCAAAGCTCTCAGCTCAGTGTACTTACCTGATCACTTTCTGGACGCTCAAGCTTCGAGCTAGTGTGCCTCTTACACGTCAAGGCCGCCAGCTTAAGGTATTCATCCATCCACTTACCAGTGTACTTTCCCTATATATATTTTGTGTCCAGGAAGAGAGGTTGAGAGGCTTCACCTGCAGTTCGCCTGGGAGACACAAAAGGGAAGAAGCTGAGAATACTCCCCTGTAATTACATGTTAGGTGTCGCCCAACCAGCAGCTCGTGTACGGGGCATAATAAAGCCATGGTTGGGTCTGCCTCCTCTGGGGGCAGCGCTTGCAAGCTCACCACCTGATCTCTGAAAGGAGTGGTGGGAACTTTGGGCACGTAGCCTGGTCTGGGTCTGAGTGTTACGCCTGAGACAGCAGGACCAAACTGAAGGCACAATTCGTCGATGGAGAATGCATGAAGGTCACCTACCCTCTTAACGGAGTACAATGCGAGCAGGGTCAGAGTTTTCATTGACAAAAACTTCAGACTCACAGACTGCAGAGGCTCAAACGGGGGTCCCTGCAGGGCTTTCAGCACCATGGACAGGTCCCAAGGAGGAATAGAGGGAGGGCGCGAAGGACGCAGCCTTCGTGCACCTCTTAAAAATCTAATAATTAAATCGTGCTGGCCAACCGATCTGCCGTTTAATAAAGAGTGATATGCAGATATCGCGGCGACGTCAACTTTAATGGTGGAGGGTGACACCCTACCATCTAACCGGTGTTGAAGGTACAAAAGCACGACATTAATAGGGCATTCTTGGGGGTCTTTGCGTTGTGAAGAGCACCACTCGACAAACAGGTGCCATTTAAGTGCGTACTGGTGTCTAGTAGACGGCCCTCGCGCTGCGGCGATGGTGTTAGATACCGCTTGTGTAACCCCTTTAAATTGAACACTACTTTCATGTGTAATTTAATTTGTGAAACATTTTTGATTTGTACATTTTGAAAGAGACTCATGTAATTGGTGCAGTACCATTCCCTCCCGCTAGAGGGCAGTTGACTAAAGTGTATTGAGTGAACTGGCTGTGTTTAGTTCAGATGAAGAAGCCAGCTGGACATGCATGCATGAGGTTGGAAATGCATCCCAGATCTGATGAAAGATTTGATTTTTTCGGTTGATTTACCGTGTTTCTTTATGAGAACTCTGATTGGGTTTTATGAGTGGATTTTGATTCTGCATCGTGACTTACTTTTGATTGGCGAGCCAGAGCCCATTTGATCTACACACGTGGAGTGAACCCACGCCCCCTTGTGGATTTACGGGATATAACAGCTAAGCTGTGATCTCACACACACTGTACATAGGCCTACTACCCGGGTAGAAAAATTTACAAAAAGGCCTTTACACACATTCACACTGAGAACTATATTTACACACATGGATACTTGAGAATTGTTTCAACACACATGGATATCTGAGGACCGTAAATATATACAACAGGATACAAGAGACTTTGGGACATTTTATTTAATTTTTATTTCCTCTTTATTCTATCTTGAGCTCAATATCAAGCACTTTCTTCCACTCTTAATTGTGGTATTAAGAGTATCTGTTTAAACTGTGGGAATAGTTATTTCTAAAAAAAATTCTGATTTTTCAATTAAAATGCCGGCTGTTAAATTTCATTTATAACTTGGCTCAGTGTCATTCTATCCTCCTAGAGACGAACCTAATTTATCCTTTGAACTCTAAGTACAAATTCAATTATTATTCTTTGTACAGTGTTACGGTGTTACATCGAGCCTTTTCGTGGCGAGCCAGCCAGGAGGATAAATACAGCCTGAGCACACATTTTTTATTTTACCAAGTGACATTTTATTTCCTGTAAAATTCTTTTTGAAAGAGAAAGGCTTTTGATAGAAAAATGAATATCTCAGATGTTGAAAGGCGCTACCATATCAAAGCAAATTGTTCTGTATGTGTGTTAGGTGTCACTGATACAGATACCGATGATGATATTTCTGAAACTCTCAAAAATTATGGGGTTGTAGTAGGGCTGTGCAATTAATCGTTTTTCGATTTCAATTTCGATTTTTGCACATTTCGATTGCAAAAACAAGATAATCGAGGGAGATCGATTAGTGTGCCGCATTTCTGTTATTTCGTTTCGAGTCATTAACCCTCTGGGGTCTAAGGGGTTTTTAGGGCCCTGGGGAAGTTTTGACATGCACTGACATTTGTGCTTTTTTCAGTTGCTTAAAAACATATTAATGGCAAAAGTCTCGTAACACTGCGTTCAGCACAAACTGGGCTACAATATCATATAATCAACATGTATGTACATGTTTGTATTTTTGAGAGAAAAATGTTTATGCGTGGTTTTTGAAAAAGCAAAAATTTTAAGTCACTGATATAAGTCCACAAAACTAATTCTAAACATGTTTTCCCAAGACTTTTCAAAACAGGATCTAGTAGTCTAGAGTTTTTTCTTCAAAATGATGTGAAAATCATTCGGCCTACTCGTTCACATAAAGCAAGATATTTATTTAAAATTTCTAAGACACTTTTGCTTGGGAAAGGCTGTATGCGTGGAGGCGGGAATGCTCCTGAATAATCAGTGATTGACAGCTGAGAGACAAAAGGGTTGCATAATGAGCCACTTGAGCCTTGTGGGGATGTTCAACAGGAATGTAACTTTCTCTGTAGTAAAACCATGATGGTTTACTTTTCAATTTAAATGTAAATACACACACAATATAGGGTATATATATATATATATATATATATATATATATATATATATATATATATATATATATATATATATATATATATATATATATATATATATATTGTGTGTGTATATTACATTAATTTTACATGTAGGCTATAAGTTACTTTTTAAAAACCATAGCCTAATCAAAGTGAACACAGGGTTTGTGTGTGGCAAAAAGCTCAAAAGAACAACTGCCTATCGTTGTTTGGACTCTTAGTTGTGTTTTTGTAATCATTATATCATTATAGTAGAAACACAACAAGGGACAAGCATGATAAACTTGCACGGTAAACTTGCTCAATGTTTGTTTACAGCCGCCGCCATTACCTCACGTGTTGCTCATGAAAGCAGTCGGCTTGTTCGACTTCATGCGGCGCTGCAAAGATCGACAGCCGGGTGACGTCAAACTACCGCGAGAGTGATCCGCGAAATTATATGGAAGAGTTTGCTTTTAAATAGCTCTCGCGAAATTCTGACGTCATTCGGCTGCCGGTTCTTGTGGCGCCGCATTAAGTCGAACAAGCCTATTAACTTATGTGTGCACATGCAAGTGATCCTGTGTTTAATAAACGTGCTGTGCGGAGATATATGCTTAGACGCAACTAAATAAGGATTGTACTGTTTGCAGTCGCGTATTTTATAAGAATACCAAAAACCGCGTCGATTTCCTCACTCGCGTGTTTGTGCATGCGTTTCCCATCGTGTGAACTGTTTGACGGAAGACAAAGAAAACACTTGCGTCTGGAGATAGTGACACACATACGCAAGTAAATAAGGATTGTACTGTTTTCAATCGCGTATTTTATAAGAATACCAAAAACCGCGTCGAGTTTCCTGACTCGTGTGTTTGTTTACGTGTGTTCCCCTCGCGTGAAATGTTTGACGGAACAACAATGAAAACACTCGCGTCTGGAGATACTGACACACATACGCAAGTAAATAAGGATTTAGATGTCATGTTTTGGTGCAATCGGATGAAACAACAAGGAATGGAGAGACTGGGTTGTGGACTGGATTGCGTATCCATTGACTGCAGGAGGCACAAGTTATGCATATGGATGTCTCTGCTCATTCACTTCAATGGCGCGGGGGCGTGGCGATCTCTTCTCATTACAGATAATCAGGTAACATTAGAAAGACGGTCCCTCTCCTACTTCTCATACAGTTAACACTGAATGACAATATATGTTTTCGATCTCACTTACATCATTTGAAAGCTGAGATTCCAAGCATTATGTAGACATTTATCTTTTGTTTATATGACATGTATTCGTGAAGTTACAGTTAATTTTCTGACGCGTTTCTGAAATGGCTTCACTGAGGGAGAGAGAACAAAACGCGCATCATGTTTATTTTCTTAATTTTGCGAAAAGCACAACATTCTGTTTTTATTAGAAGTGGACAGAAAAAAAACTAGACACTTTAATGTTTTAAATGATGTATAAATCATATCTGTATGTCCAAAATCAGCAGAGTTATCTAAGTCTCTTTACGGAGTGATTGAAAAATAAAGAGTTGGCGGCGCCCGCGCCGCAGCCGACCCCAGAGTGTTAATCCGACGCGTCCTAAGCAGCTGCGCCTCGCACACAAAGTAGTATTTGTTCAGTTTTATGCTTTTCAAGCGAGCGGAGGCAAACTATCCCTCACGTTTAAAATATCAGCTGGATCGTGGCGCCGCTCTCCGTGCAGAGAGCTGCGCGCTCAGTCATCTGTTTAGAGTCAGGTCACTAATAATCCTGTTTATGTTTGTAAAGTTATATGCATTTCAAGCGATCGTGTTTAAGATGTGAATCGCGTTCTGCTGGCACTTAAACACTACTGCTTTGACACGTGTAGCCTTCTGCAGCAACACTAAACAATGCATTGAATGTATGCAGGGCTTGACATTAACACCCGCCAAATGCGGGTAGATTTCGGCTGCGACCGTTTGTGGAGACGCGCGCGCGTTCAGCGGACCGTTGCGGACCAAAGCACCACCTCCCAGAGAGCGCGCGAGAGGTGATGGATTTGCGAATGAGGACGCAGTCTGAGCGCATACACACTTCGGGAAAGATAAAACAATTGCATGGAAGTGATTGGAGAGATATATATTGCGTGCACATTCTCAGGGCAAGAGCGGAGAGAAATTCAGCGCATTCCTGAATGCACACGAAATCAAATGAAACCCGCCAGCTGAGAGGTTCGCGCATCATTTTAATGTAAGATACTTTGGGCAACAATAATGCCCTCTCGACAGTTGTCATTAAAAGTCTTAAATCACTTTTAACAGAAATCATGATCAAGCATATAAAATACAATCTGGATAAACAAGTTGAAAGTAAAATTCATGTACATTTCTTGACTGCTGTTGTTAATAAATATTTAAAGTGGTTGTCGAGGGGTTTTGTGTATATCTTTTCAGTTAATCTTCTACACCCCTGCTCCACTTTTAATATATTCATTCAATGTAAATCTATTTATGCCTTACTAGACTGTTTTTATGCACCTAAATATATGATATGATCTATACTAATATACCTGGTATATACCAGCTAATGTTGTCCTAATTTGGGTGGTCAGACTGCATTTGAAATTCAATCTGCATCTAATTTAGCTAAACCAAGTAAATTTGCTCAAATTAAAGTCATTTTAGGATGCCAAAGTCAAGTTTAATCATATAAAATTTATTTTACCAGCAACAAAATTGTGGCTAGTAACTTTGGAAAACAACTAGCCACTTTGGCTGGTGAGCAAAAAAGTTAATGTCAAGCCCATGTATAAATGCATGTTTTTACAGTCATTTAAGTAATCGTGTTAAATAATCAAGATTAAGATTTTTATCAAAACAATCGGGATTATGATTTTTCCCATAATCGAGCAGCCCTAGGTTGTAGTGAAAATAGTGAGGGTAGCCCCTAGCCCTGTACAGTCAGGGCAGCCAACTGCAATAGTAGAGTTTGATTCACATAGTCCTGTTTTAAGCCTGGAGCCAGAATTACCTCTAGAGGTTAACAATGTGCGAAACCCCACAGTGACTTGGCATATAGATACTGTCAAAGTGTTAGCCCCACTCACTAAACAGTCACATGCCCAAGCTGAGCACTCTTCTCTGGATTCCAGTGATGTCAGTAGTGGTGACGTTGATTCAGATGTCACTGATCAGAGCGCTTCCATCCTGCAAAGACGCAAAGGAAAATCGCAGCTTAAAAGAGGAAAAGTGAAATCCACTGTCCCAAAATCTGACAGCATATCTGATCTAGTAGTAAGGAAAAAGACTTCAAAGCCCACATTGAATGTACTTACCACAGATGAATTAAACCCACCTGAGGTGCAACGCATAGTTGTCGAACATGTCATTAAAAATGACACTTCTGCAGTGCAAACACATTCAAAATGGCTGCGTTCCTTTTCTGGTAGGGTTCCAAAACCCCCCGGTGAGGCTGACTTTGATACATGGTGCCTCCATGTTGACCTTCTACTACAAGATTCTCTGCCTCCAGATGTTCAGCGGAGAAAGATCCTTGAAAGTCTCTTACCCCCAGCCTCAGATGTAGTCAAACAATTGGGTTCCACTGCCCCTCCAAAAGATTATGTAAAGCTCCTTGATTCTGCTTACGGGCTGGTAGAGGATGGCGATGAGATCTTTGCCAGGTTCCTAAATACTCACCAGGATGCCGGTGAAAAAGCTTCTGACTACTTACAGAGATTACAGACCATTCTTAGCACTGCTGTCAGGCGGAGCGGAGTAAAGGAGTCCTCTGCAAATCGGCACCTACTAAAACAGTTTCAACGTGGGTGTTGGGATCACTCTTTGATACTTACTCTTCAGCTTGAGTCTAAGGCAAGAACACCACCCGACTTTGCTGAGTTGTTGTTGCTTTTAAGAACTGAAGAAGACCGAAGAGCTGCAAAGCTTGACAGGATGCAGAGACACATAGGTAGTTCGAAGCATAAAGCTGCCAGTCATGTCCAGTTAGCTACAAATGTCTCTTCTTATGGTGATTCTGGATTATTGCAAGCTTGTCTGTCTGAGACTGAGGCCTTGAGAAGGCAGGTGGCTGATTTAAAATTGCAGTTAGAATCCTCCAAATCTAAAAAGAACGAGAGACATGAACCTGAATTAGTGAAAAGTCCAAAGCAAATGCCAGCCAAAGTTGAGACAAATGTGCAACATGTAACAACTAAACCGCCAAAGCCGTGGTTCTGCTTTAGATGTGGAGAAGATGGCCATGTAGCCAGACTCTGTGAAGGCTCCATAAACAAAGCCCTTGTAGACAGAAAGTACAAAGAGCTAAAAGCTAAACAGGATGATTGGACAAATAGAACTGGCATGCCGTTAAACCAGAGCGGGTTTCAGTAATGGGACATACTGGGGCCCTTTGCCAAATAAAGTGTCCCAATGAATTGAAAAGAGACGCTATACAAAATCAAAACCCTTCCAATGGTTTAGCTAATGATAGTGTGCTAACTTCTAGTATCATAGGTCCCAAATGTACAGCTGAAATCATCATTGAAGGAAAGCCTTGTATTTCCCTTCTTGATTCAGGGTCACAGGTGACAACTGTGTCCAAGTCTTTTTATGACACTTACTTATCATCCTGTCCAATCCTTTCTTTAGACAATCTTATTGAGGTTGAGGGAGCTGGGGGGCAGACCGTGCCGTATTTGGGCTACATAGAAGTTGACATGCATTTTCCTGAAGATATCACCGGAAAAGCTGAAACTGTCACCACACTAGCCCTTGTCATTCCTGATTACAAATTCAATCTTGAAATCCCAGTACTTGTCGGCACTAACACTCTTGACATTTTATTCAGATCTTGTGCCACAACCAGAAATGGCCATACTGTTCTTAAAGGACTACCTCCATGCTCCGCTTTAGTCTGAACCCTGTTGCGCAGAAACACCATTGAACAACGAAATGGAAAAGTGGGCCTAGTCAAACTGAACGGGAGACAGAGCATCAAAATACCTGCTGGTCAAAAGATGGTTTTGGATGGATACGTGAGGGGCGTGTCTACAGCCACAAATGCATCCCTTGTGGTGGAGCCATGCGCTCACTCCAACCTTCCTAGTGGCTTACTTCTTTGCAGTTATGTCCTCACGAGTCCTAGAAGAACGTCATTTAAAGTGCCTATTCTTCTTCAGAACGAAACTGCCCACGAAATAACACTTCCAAGAAAGTGCTGTTTAGCTGAGCTTTATGTTCCATCTGTTCTGTCATCACTGAAGGAGACTCCTGTGGAAGAGAAAGAGTCAAAATTTCTTCCCTCTGCAGTGGTTAGCTGCAATGCCATGTGTTCCACTAACCATGATAATAAGATCTCTTTTGATTTCACCAACTCACCTCTCTCTGAAGAGTGGAAAAACAGGATTACAGAAAAGCTCAATTCCATTTCTGACGTCTTTGCAACAAATGATCTTGATTATGGACATACCACAGCAGTTAAGCACAAAATTCGACTTTTTGACCCAACCCCTTTTAAACAACGAGTGAGACCTATCCATCCTTCTGATTATGAGGCTGTTAGATTACATTTACAGGAACTCAAAGATGCAAACATCATTCGGGAGTCTGAAAGTCCATTCGCCTCACCCATAGTGGTGGTAAAAAAGAAAAATGGGTCCATCCGCCTCTGCGTAGATTACCGGAAGTTGAATAATCAAACAATAAAGGATGCCTATGCACTGCCCAACATTGAAGAGACGTTCTCCGCCTTAACAGGATCTAAATGGTATTCAGTTATGGACTTGAAATCTGGGTATTATCAAGTCGAGGTAGAAGAGGAGGACAAACATAAGACAGCATTTGTGACACCAATGGGTTTCTGGGAATTTAACAGATTGCCACAAGGGATCACAAATGCACCCAGCACTTTCCAACGTGTCATGGAAAAATGTGTGGGCAGCCTGCACCTGAAAGAAGTTCTTGTCTTTCTTGACGATCTAATTGTTTTCTCAAACAGTCTGGAGGAACATGAAGAACGTCTCATGAGAGTCTTAAACAGATTAAAAGAGTTCGGTCTTAAGCTTTCTCCTGATAAGTGTCATTTCTTCATGAAATCAGTGAAGTATCTTGGCCACATTGTTTCGGAAAACGGTGTGGAGACTGACCCAGATAAAATCTCGGCACTTACTACCTGGCCGAAACCCACAAACATCCGTGAACTGAAATCATTCTTAGGATTCACTGGGTATTATCGGAGATTTGTCCGGGACTACTCAAGGATTGCAAAGCCTCTAAATGCACTTACGGCTGGTTATTGTCCACACCGGAAGAAAAAAGATTCCAGATCTCCCTCCAACATTGACTTTAAGAAGCCTTTTGGTAGCAGGTGGACACCAGAGTGTGATGTTTCTTTTCAGACTTTAATTGAGAAGCTCACCAGCGCTCCAGTGTTAGGGTTTGCAAATCCTAAGTTGCCGTACATCCTTCACACAGATGCCAGCCTGCAAGGCCTGGGAGCTGCCTTAAATCAAGAGCAAGAAGGCCATCTGAGGGTTATCGCATTTGCCAGCAGGGGGCTATCAAATTGTGAGAAACGTTATCCCACCCACAAGCTGGAATTTTTAGCCTTAAAGTGGGTCATAACTGAAAAATTCTATGATTACCTGTATGGAGTGGAGTTCGTTGTCATGACAGATAATAACCCACTGACGTATATACTGACATCAGCCAAGCTCGATGCTGCTGGACACCGTTGGCTTGCTTCTTTATCAAATTTCCATTTCAGCCTTCAATATAGAGCAGGAAAGAAAAACCTGGATGCCGATGGCCTGTCCCGTCGACCACACCCTCAATCAAATGCAGATTTCAGTTGTGAAGCTGAAGATGATCGTGTTTCTCAATTCCTTGCTCAGTTTATGAGAGAAGGGAATGGAACCTCATTTCCAAGTGAAGCAGTGAAAGCCATTGGCAGGAGACATCAGTTGCATGTGCTTGAAAGGGAGGAAGGAGAAGGAGATCCATGAATGCTGATGCCATTCCAACTGAGTTTGTGCAGGCAGATTTACTTCCTGGGTCGAGCACTCTCCCCAGGATGTCACCGCAAGAGTGGATTGCTGAACAGTCACAGGATCCTATGATAAGCAGAGTGATTGAACTTTTAAAAACTGGCAAACGACTCTCTTACCGCATCAGACGTAGAGAACCCAGAGAAGTGCAGTTGATGCTCAGAGTTATGGGACAATACGCCTTCATAGATGGAGTACTATACAGGAAACGAACTGACCGAGGAAATCAGTTCCATCAACTTGTCCTTCCACAGAAGTTCAGAGAAATTGCACTGGAAGCCCTGCATGATTCAGTAGGTCATATGGGAGGAGAGCGTACTTTGGATCTGGTCCGCACTCGCTTTTACTGGCCAAGGATGTTTCTAGATGTGGAACACAAAGTCAATACATGTGAAAGGTGCATCAGGAGAAAAGCCAAAGCCCAAAGAGCATTTCCTTTAGTTAATATTGAGACCAGCAGACCTCTAGAACTTGTCTGTATGGACTATCTCTCTCTCGAACCGGATGGCCGTGGTACAAAGAACATCCTCGTTATCACGGACCATTTTACTAAATATGCAGTGGCAGTCCCAACATCTGACCAAAAAGCCAAAACCGTGGCTAAAACTCTGTGGAATAACTTCTTTGTACACTACGGGATCCCAGAACGTTTGCACAGCGATCAAGGACGTGATTTTGAATCAGCTGTAATAAAAGATCTTTGTCTCTTGTTAGGGATAAAGAAGACGCGAACTACTCCTTACCATCCGCGTGGAAATCCCATAGAGCGGTTCAACCGCACACTGCTTCAAATGCTTGGAACCCTTTAAGAGGAAGATAAAGTGAGATGGCGTGATCATGTTCAACCGCTGGTACACGCCTATAACTGTACCAAGAATGACACAACTGGTTTCTCTCCTTACCAGTTAATGTTTGGGAGACAGCCAAGCCTTCCCATTGATGTGGCTTTTGGTATTCAACCAGAAGGAGGAAAGAAAGTTACTTTCAATGAGTACATCAAGAAGCTGCAGAAAAGTTTACAGGAAAGTTACAAGGTTGCTGTTGAGCACAGTAAGAAAACAGCCCTTCGTAACAAAGAGAGGTATGACCTGAAAGTAAGAGAATCTACCTTGCATGCAGGCGACCGTGTCCTTGTAAAAAATGTGGGCATAAGAGGAAAACATAAGCTTATTATTTCCCTCAATCCACACCAGACACACCATATCCTACCATTACCATTATTCGAGAATTACCTAACAAAAACTACACAGGTGAGGATACCAGTCGGACCACACTGAACCCTAATGCAAAGCCCTTTGAACCTTCTGAAAACAGTAATGTTGTGTACTTACCTGAGGAAACCCTGGAAAAAAACAATTTGTTTGAAACAAATACGGAAAACTTACCTGTTGAGAGACTGGTTCAGAAAGTTGTGGATGCTGATGAAGAAAATATGGAAAACTTACCTGTTGAGGAACTGGATCCCAAAGTTGTGGATGCTGATGATGCGTCTACTGGAGAGCTGATCCTAAATAGTACTGAACCTGTTGAACAGAAACAGGATGAAACAGAAAATAGACCAGAAAATTGTGAAACTGTAAATGTGGACACTGAGGATGAGAACAATGATATACCTGTTCCAGAAGTGCCAGAATTTAGACGTTCTGCAAGACATAGGGAACCACCTGACAGATTAAACTATAAGTCATTAGGAAGTCCCTTAGTGCTAGTCATGCATTCCCTACTAAGTGGGTTAGACAAAGCATTTTCTCAGGCCCTTGAACCAAATGATTTCCCTGAGCTTAGGTTGTTTGCTCCTGATAAATCAATTATTATGTAGATAGACTACATGCGAGGACGCATGCAGGTTCAGGAGGGGAGGATGTAACCCCTTTAAATTGAACACTACTTTCATGTGTAATTTAATTTGTGAAACATTTTTGATTTGTACATTTTGAAAGAGACTCATGTAATTGGTGCAGTACCATTCCCGCCCACTAGAGGGCAGTTGACTAAAGTGTATTGAGTGAACTGGCTGTGTTTAGTTCAGATGAAGAAGCCAGCTGGACATGCATCCATGAGGTTGGAAATGCATCCCAGATCTGATAAAAGATTTGATTTTTTCGGTTGATTTACCGTGTTTCTTTATGAGAACTCTGATTGGGTTTTATGAGTGGATTTTGATTCTGCATCGTGACCTACTTTTGATTGGCGAGCCAGAGCCCTTTTTGATCTACACACGTGGAGTGAACCCACGCCCCCTTGTGGATTTACGGGATATAACAGCTAAGCTGTGATCTCACACACACTGTACATAGGCCTACTACCCGGGTAGAAAAATTTACAAAAAGGCCTTTACACACATTCACACTGAGAACTATATTTACACACATGGATACTTGAGAATTGTTTCAACACACATGGATATCTGAGGACCGTAAATATATACAACAGGATACAAGAGACTTTGGGACATTTTATGTAATTTTTATTTCCTCTTTATTCTATCTTGAGCTCAATATCAAGCACTTTCTCCCACTCTTAATTGTGGTATTAAGAGTATCTGTTTAAATTGTGGGAATAGTTATTTCTAAAAAAATTTCTGAATTTTCAATTAAAATGCCGGCTGTTAAATTTCATTTATAACTTGGCTCAGTGTCATTCTATCCTCCTAGAGATGAACCTAATTTATCCTTTGAACTCTAAGTACAAATTCAATTATTATTCTTTGTACAGTGTTACGGTGTTACACTTGCGATAAATCACCGAGACCTTGTGTGCGCTTAACGACCATACATGGAGATCCCACAGGTCGGGGCGCGGGTGCCATAACATGCCAGGGAGGGGCTGTCGCGAGGAGCATCAGTTCTGGGAACCAATTCCTAGTCGTCCAGTAAGGCACGACCAGTAGAAGGCTCTCCTTGTCCTGCCTGACCTTGCACAGCGTTTGTGCGATTAAGCTCACTGGAGGGAACGCATATTTGCGCAACCCCCTCAGCCAGCTGTGTGCCAGCGCATCCACGCCGAGGCTGCCCTCGGTTAGTAACTAAAACAGGCGACAATGGGTTGTGTCCGGTGATGAAAACAGATCTATCTGCGCTCGACCGGAACGTTTCCAAATCAGCTGAACCATCTGGGGGTGGAGTCGACATTCGCCAGGGCATGCAGCTTGTGAAAGCGCGTCTGCCGCTGTGATGAGCGAGCCTGGAATGTGAATGGCACAAAGGGACCTCAGATGCTTCTGACTCCAAAGGAGAAGATGACGGGCGAGAGCGCAAACCACCTTGACGGTTGATATACGCAACGGTCGCAGTGTTGTCAGAGCGTACTAGTACATTCTTCCCTCGCAGCTCCGTAGCGAAGCGTACAAGTCCCAGATATACAACCCACAGCTCGCGGCAGTTGATGTGCCAGTGCAGCTGGGGTGCTGTCCACACCCCCGAGGCTGCAAGCCCGTCATACGTGGCTCACCACCCCGTGTCGGATGCATCTGTGTGTACAACAGCATGCCAAGAGACCTGTTTTATGGGAACACCTGCTCTCAGAAACGCGGGGTCTGAGCATGGGGTGAATGTTAGATGACACGCAGGTGTAATGGTTACACGGTGAATGCCAGCGCGCCACGCTCTCCTCGGGACTCGATAGTGAAGCCAACGATGAAGCGGTCTCATATGGAGCAGCCCAAACAGTGTCACAGCCGTGGCTGCTGCCATATGTCCCAGGAGCTTCTTAAATTGTTTCAGAGGGACCGCGTTCTTCCCTCGAAATGAATTGAGGCAACTCAGGATCGACTGGACGCGCTCTTCTGTTGAACGCGCTGATAAATCAGTCGAGTCCAGTTCCATGCCGAGAAAAAAGATCCTCTGCAGTGGGCAAAGTATGCTCTTTTCCAAGTTGACCCGAAGACCCAAACGGGCGAGATGCCGAAGCGTTAAGTCTCAGTGTTTGCAAAGGGATGGGCTGGGGAGCTGAAGCCAAGCACCCAGAGACCGTGTGAGTGGAATTAGCGGCACTACCGGAGAGGTCGCGGGGGGGCAGCCGAGCAGAACCGGTGTGACTGCTGGTGCCTGCGCCATGGGAGCGCACGCAGCTACAGTGTGTGGTGTGACACTCACCTGAGCCCGCTGAGGGTGATGGTCGTCCGGTCTCCTGCACGGAGAGCGCAGACTTTGGGAAGCACCCGTTGGCGATAGAGGAGACGGAGGATGAGCGGGTGAATGCCCGCTCACAGCTCTCTCGATCCTCTGGAGACCTGGAAAAGAGATAGGAATGCACTCTTTTTGTGGTTTTGTGGGTGCCGGCTGAGAAGCTGACGGAACAGAAACAAAACAAAACCAAAGATGAGGTGAGGGGGGAGGGCTGAACCAGCCGTAACCTGGTAGAGTACGGCAACTTCCATGTCCGTGACAGCTCCTCGTGCACCTCGGGGAAGAAAGGAACAGGAGGTGAGGGCTGTGAGGCCCGAGCAGCTCCAAAGAACCAGTCATGCAGGCGGGACGGTTCGGGCTGAGGGGTGTTAACCCACTCTAACCCTACGGTCTAAGCCGCTTGAACGAGCACGGCCACCATCTCCGGGTCAAACTCCGGCGTCACGACCCGACCAGAGAGAGAGGAAGGACGTCCGAGTCAGCTTCGGAGAGAGTGGGCCCACCCTCGGCTGTTGCGGTCGAAGCAGATCCTCAGGGAGCACGTAGAACACGATGCTGCAGTCTCCATTAGCACCTCTACTGGCTGAGGAAGGGAAGGCTGAGAGCCGGAGAACGACTCCCCCGACCGGCTCAGCACAGTTAAACACAGTCGTCCTTAGAGAGCTTAGCAGCCGCACCTTGACGGCGTTCAGCAGTCACCGGACAAGGACGTCGTTCCCGGAGAAACGACAGCTGTCTGCGCAGATCCAAAAGGGACATTTCCTCGCAGTGAGAACATGAACCCACAGCGAACGCAGCCTCTGCATGCACGATGCCCAAGCATGAAAGAAAACGATCGTGACCGTCCTATTTTTTGTTAAACATATTTTTAGAAAACTTTTACAATTATTTTGTATAAAGTGTAAAAGGTTTGGACTAAAATCTTGTTACTTTTACAACTATTTTACCAGCAGGTGGTGCCATATTCAGGTGTTTCAAGTATTTTGAAATGGTGAATCTTGAAACAAATTGATTCAATTGATTCGAAGCTTCAAAAAGCTTCTCCATTTGTATTTATTGTCCAGTCTCTAGCAGAGTTTATAATCAGCGATGTTCAAAAATCTCCTGTCCCAAAATACCTTTTGTGGGACAATGTGTAGGGACAATGTGTAGTTTTTTAAAAGTATTTTATTAGTCAAAATCCATGTCGTTATTCATAAATATGTCCTCATTGGTGTCAAATGGCCTCTGCCAATAATCTGACTTTTCTTTGTAACCTTTCTTCTCTTTATTTACATTAGGCGGGTAAGTCCAAGAAGACTTCTACTTTGTTCCACAACACGTTTTCGTTCAGAACACATGAACCAGCTGAAACGAACAAGGAGATCATTGAGTACATAGCGGCTACTATAGGTGCAACACGCATTTGTAAAAGCAAGGCGCTAGAGAGCACTATTTGCTTCAACGGCGGTTCCCAAGCCACCGGTTAGGGTTGACAAATTTCTCACTCTGAAATACTAGACAAAAAATTGCATGCCGCAGCAGTGTGGATATGGTTTTGTGTATACAGCATATTTAAGTAATTTGTCAGAATATAGCTAATCTCCTAATTAAATATTAATTTTTAACTCTTATGCCTTATGCTAGGTTTATGAGTAGTTTGTTAACACTCTGGGGTCGGCTGCGGCGCGGGCTCTTTATTTTTCAATCACTCCGCAAAGAGACTTAGATAACTCTGCTGATTTTTGACATACAGACATGATTTATACATCATTTAAAACGTTAAAGTGTCTATTGTTTATCTGTCCACTCCCAATAAAAACAGAATGTTGTGCTTTTCGCAAAATTAAGAAAATAAACATGATGCGCGTTTTGTTCTCTCTCCCTCAGTGAATTCCTTTCTCAAACACGTCAGAAAAATTATCTGTAACTTAACGAATACATGTCTTAGAAACAAAAGATAAATGTCTACATAATGCTTGGAATGTCAGCTTTTAAATGATGTAAGTGTCACAGGTCGGCGCGGACCCGAGATAGCTAAAAGGGTCACGCCCCTTCCTAGTTTCCACCTCGAGGAGGTTCCCAAGACCACCCTAATGACCAGACAGACAAGTATACTACAATTAAAATACAACTTTATTAAATATTTAAAAGATAAGGGGACAGGGGAAGGGTAATTTAAAACAGTCTCTTCTTCTTGGCTCCAGGACAACTCCAAGTTAGAGCGGGGGCTGGGGCTCCTTTCCAGAGGGGTTTCTACAATCCCTTGGAGCCACCCGGACCGGCACATTCACCGGGTTCCTCAGGACTATTGCCCATCCTCCGATCCAAGGAGCTACAGGTACCGGCTCCCTGGGAGCCACTTCGGCGGGTAATGGTGGATAGTTCGGACAGGGGCGGATCATATTCCGGTGAACCACACGATCAGGCCCGGGCTTCCCTTCCGGCCTTATCGTATACACCGGCTGCCCCGGCCTCTGCTGGTGTTGTACCACGTACAGCCTGGCCTCCCACCGGTCACTCAGCTTGCCCTTCCCTAGTCGCGCACTAGGACCCTCTCTCCAGGGAGCAAAGGAGCCTCCCGTGCGGTCCTGTCATACAGCCTCTTGTTCTTTTCTCCGGCCGCCTGGATCCTCTTGTTGACCTGTTCATAGGCGAAGTGGAGACGATGGTGGTGTCGTCCTACCCACTCGGTCACACTCTCTTCTCCCTCACTCCCAGCTGTTCCTAACAACAAATCTGTGGGCAGGTAAGTGGGGGCGTACCCCGTGGTGCTATGTACACTATTATTGTAGGCCTGTAACAAATTCGGCAGAGCACTCACCCAGTCGTCTTGGCACCTCTGGTCCAGAGTCCCCAATAAGCCCAGCAATGTTTGGTTAAACCATTCACATCCCCCATTCCCTTGAGGGTGGTACGAAGTCGTATGTGTCTTGGTGCAGCCGTACAGCTGGCACAATTCCCGGATTATCTGCGACTCAAAGTTGGGTCCTTTGTCCGAATGTAGGAACTCTGGACACCCAAACGGCTGGAAGACCGCCCTCCATAATGCAGCGGCCGTGGTACTCGCTGTCTGGTCCAAGGTGGGGATGGCCCAGGCATACTTTGTGAATAGGTCGGTGACGACCAGGATGTTCTGGTATCGGTCCATGGGTCGACCCAATGTTAAATAGTCCATCGTAACGATGTGGAGGGGGGCCTTAGCGTGGATGGGGACCATTGGTGCTCGTGCTTCCTGTCGAGATTTAAATAGAGTACATCTTGTACATGCTTGAATGAACGTACTTACGGAAGTCTCCAACCCCGGCCAATAAAAGTACCTGCGTAGCAGGGACGCAGTACGTTCCTGTCCCTGATGCCCCATCTGGTCGTGGTACGCCGCCATCAGTGCCTGTTACTGGCTTTACGGTACCATGATCTGACAGATCTCCTCATCTGACCCCGGATCTCGGATGGTCCTACACAACACACCTTCACGCAACTTTAGTCTTTTCCACTGCCCCAACATCTTACGACCCACCTCGGTTTGTTCTTGTCTCTCGGCGGGGGTCGGTCGTCGTTCTCGTCCAAGCCATTCACTCAGGCTCTGTAGCTCCCTATCTTCCTGCTGCCTAGCCCTCCAACGATGGGGGTTTCATCCCCAGCTCGCAGGCACCGTCTCCTGTTGGCTCCCAGGCGCCTCCACTATCCCGACCATCAAGTCCTCTTCTCCTTGTCCCTCCCCCGGCTTTGTCGTGCCCCTCGGACCTTCCCTTGCCGGCAGTCGGGACAATACATCCGCATTGGTGTGCTCCCGCCCAGGGCGATATTGAAGTTGGTAATCATAATTCGCCAACTGGGCTACCCATCGCTGTTCCACCGCTCCTAGCCGGGCCGTCTGCAAATGTACCAAGGGATTATTATCGGTTATTACTGTTACCTTGGCTCCCCAAAGGTAGTCCTTGAACTTTTCACTCAGCGCCCACTTCAACGCCAGCAGCTCGAGCTTGAACGAGCTGTAGTTCGCATCATTCCTTTCCGCGGGGTGGAGGCTCCGGCTGGCATACGCAATCACTCGTTCCACTCTATCCTGCTTCTGTGCGAGTACGGCTCCCAGGCCAAGATTACTGGCCTCTGTGTACAACAAAAAGGGTTTAGAGAAATCAGCGTATGCTAGAATCGGGGATTGCAGAAGTTCCTGTTTCAGCGCCCGAAAGGCTGCCTTACACTCTATGGTCCACTCTACCGTTGGAGACCCCCGACTCCGTGGGCGCCCTGTCCCGACATGCAGTTGGTTTAAGGGCTTGGCAATCTTAGAGAACCCCTTTATAAATCGCTGGTAATATCCCACAAAACCCAGAAAGGATCTCACTTGCCTCACGGTCTTAGGGGCATCCCAGTCCCACACCGCAGATACCTTGTCCGGGTCTACAGCCACTCCCGCAGCACTCACCACATGGCCTAGAAACTTCACCTCACGGCGAAGCAGATGGCACTTCTCAGGTTGTAACTTCAGGCCATACCTCTCCATCTCCCGGAACACCTTCTCCAGGTGCTGAAGGTGAGTCTCAAAGTCTGGGGAGTACACAATCACATCATCAAGGTATACTAATACGGACTCCATCAACTGACCTCCTAGACACCGTTGCATCAGCCTCTGAAAGGTTGCGGGAGTGTTGCAGAGACCGAAGGGCATCCGGTCCCACTCGAAAAGACCAAACGGGGTGGTAAAGGCGGTCTTCTCCCGGTCCCGTTCTTCGACTTGTACCTGCCAGTATCCGCTGGCCAAGTCTAGCGTGGAGTACCAAGCGGACTTGGTCAGACTTGCCAAAGAATCTTCGATGCGAGGCATGGGGAACGCGTCTTTCTTGGTCACTTGGTTCAACTGTCTGTAGTCCACACAGAACCTCCTCCCGTCTTCTTTTGGACCAGCACTATAGGGGCCGCCCACGGGCTACTGCTCTCTCGAACAATCCCTTGCTCCAACATACCTTGCAGCAGGGTTCGGACCTTCGTGTACAATGTGGGGGGTATCGGACGAGACCGCCCCCGGTTCGGCCCGGCCTCCCCCGTAGGGATACTGTGTCTCGCCACCGTAGTGCAGCTATAGTCCTCGTCGTGGGTAGAGAAAACATGTTGCCATCTCCTGAGGAGTTCTTGCAGCTTCTTCGCCTGCACTTGCTCCAAGTCTCTCCTTGTAAGGAGTCACCCACCAAGTGGCCCGGCATTCTCTTCTCCGTCGTCCTAGATGCTCCATCTGTCTGGGTTAAAGCCACTTCGACCACTGCGAGACGCACCTGGCGAAAACTCACATCTTCTCCGTCCCGCACCTGATGGCTCCCAACCGTCGTTACTTTGACCAGCCGTTGATGTTTGTGTAGGTGTACTGGGTAGGGATTTTCGTTACAGACCTTCACCGGCACTCTGCCTCGTTGAACCACCGCCAGTCCTCAAGCTCCTCCCACCTGCGTACAGTCTCCGTGGGGTTCAACTAACACCCAGCCCCCGGGCCTCTGGTGTCGCTGGGGAACTCTGGCCCACACTATGGCTTCGCTCCTGGCTGACACAGACAGTGCAAAACGACATGCTACTCGCCCAACTTCCTCACGATCGCCCTGGATCTTGGCCATCTGTACTCGGCGGCAGTCAGCCACTACACGTTCCCAGCCCGGCTGCTCGGCCCTCTGTATTTTCTGTACGGGCCTAGCCCGAAATAGCTCCTCCCAGCACTCCGAGAGAACATTCATACCCACGAGGGCTCTGTGGTTGCCGAGACAGTGATCCTGTACGATGATGACCCCTTTTTGTGGTACTTGTACCCCGTAGAGCTCAAAATCCGTGAGCCTGTAGCCAATATAGGGAATTTCTAATCCGTTCGCCCCTTTCAGGGTAAGCCAGGGAGCTTTCGTTTCGTGCACGTTTTGAGTTCCGAATAACTCATGGGACAGGCTTTCAGAGAATAGGGTGACCTCGACGAGGCATTGTACCGTGACACCACATACTTGAACCTCCACCGTCGGGCTGAGCCCGATCATTCTATCCCTGGACTCCATTCTTCTAGACGGGTCAATTTGGGGGCTCCGACCACATGACCCACTGTGGCCGGTCGTCCTAAAAACCCCCTTCGGAGGCTCTTCGTGGGCCGCACTGCCGACTAACATGACCCGCGGTCCCACAGCGATTGCAAATCGGCCTCCCTTGCTCATCCCACTCGAACCGGGGCCGGAGCCACTGCTTCCACTCCGCCCCTTCTGGGGCCGTCGCCACAGGGCCACTCACTGCCGCACACACGGGGGTTTCTTTCACCTCGGCTTGGTCACCTTCTAAGGCCATTGCCTCCTTCTTCAGATCGTCAAACGTGAGCCCGGGATCCCTTCGGAACTGCACTCTCAGGTTCTGACGAACGGGGCCCTCTTTCAACCCCAGCAAGAACTGATCCCTTAACAGGGTCTCTTCATCTCCTAACCCGTGGTCTCATCGTTTCTGCAGGCGAGTGTACTGCTCACGGAGTTTCAAGGCGAATGCTCGGATTGGTTGGTGGGGGCCCTGTTTACAGTTGAAGAATTGAGCCCGTAGGACGGCTACAGGGGTAGTATCACCATACTGGTCGGTGAGAAATTGGACAATAGTCTGGGCGGTGGCTCGAATGGCATCGGGGGCGGCTTGTACTTCACGCCGGGCCTCTCCTTCTAAGGAGTTCAACACAAACTGTTGTTGCTGGATGGCCCCTGGAGGCCGGCCAAGTACTCGATCTAGGCTTTCCACTCAGACAGGTGTACCCCTGACTCGCCTCCGCCATATTTCTGCACCCAGGGGTTCCCCAGGAATACTGGCATGACACGGGGTGGGGCTTCGGCCAACTCGGGCACGACACGGGGTGGGGCTTCGGGCAACTCGTCGTCGGCCATTGGAGGGCCTTGGTCGCTCAACTCGAGGTGGAATCCTGCCGACTACGCCAAATCTGTCACAGGTCGGAGCGGACCCAAGATAGCTAAAAGGGTCACGCCCCTTCCTAGTTTCCACCTCGAAGAGGTTCCCAAGACCACCCCAATGACCAGACAGACAAGTATACTACAATTAAAATACAACTTTATTAAATATTTAAAAGATAAGGGGAAGGGAAATTTAAAACAGTCTCTTCTTCTTGGCTCCAGGACAACTCCAAGTTAGAGCGGGGGCTAGGACTCTACAATCCGTGGCGCCCTCCGCTTCTCCTGGAGGCAGAACAGGAAAAACGATTTAGTGCTTTGGTTGATACAAAGTCCACTACCTGCCACTGGTGATTGTCTGAGGTATTTGTCTCTTTTCTCGCCCCTTAGGGTCACTGGCGAACTCCTCTGGCCACCGCCGGGCCGTTGAAAAGGAAGTGATGGGAAGGAGAGGAAAAGGTCTACAATGCCCCCCAGGAGTGATACTCTCGCCGGCCGGGACTGAAAGCAGAGATGGATTATGCAACACAGGTAAGGAATTCACACGGGGGTAAGTACTTTACCAGCTGAGACTTGGCGTTCCTCTTCGGGGCGCGTCAGAAGCAAGGGTAAGTTACACCATAAGGTGAAATATCACACAACAGCAGGCAAGTTCAGACTGGGACTTTATGCTCCTCTTCGGGTCGTACTGGAGGCAGAGGTAGGTTATACCACACAGGTAAAGTATTCACACAGAGGTCAGTAGTTTCATAAACTGGGGCTTTGCGTTCCTCTTCACGGCGCGCTAGAAACAGAGGTAAGTTACACCACACAGGGAAGGCATTCACACAGAGGTAAGTAGTTTCATAAACTGGGGCTTTGCGTTCCTCTTCAGGGCGTGCTAGAAACAGAGGTAAGTTACACCACACAGGTAAGGTATTCACACAGAGGTAAGTAGTTTCATAAACTGGGGCTTTGCGTTCCTCTTCAGGGCGTGCTAGAAACAGAGGTAAGTTACACCACACAGGTAAGGTATTCAATGGTTGTCTCACCCAACACTTCTCCCGGGGGCAGTGGATTTTCGGGGCACCTGCTGCACACAGGGGACGTCTGGTAGGTGCGTACGAAGCCTGAACGCTTCCCTAGTTCCCCCCTCCTCTCTGGTACTGGGGGTGTTGAACTGGGGCGGACTCTTGGAGAGGCTCCGTACGAAGATGGAGGATGTGCATCCAGCTGCCCTTGAAAATACCGTAGGGCCACACAATAGATGGCAATCGCTTTTACTCACACAGTTACGCAGGTATAATTCCCCACTGCCCTCGCTCGGGATCAGTACGGGCTGGCGCTGACACACCGGAGATCCTACTTTTCTGGTTGTCTTTTCTTGCGCTGGTCTGGCCACAACGCGCTGGTAACTTCCCACGGTTCCACTGGACTGAGGGCGATTCCTGTTTCTAAAAGCACAGCACCACACTACAAGCTTTAGTGCACACACCCACAAAGTAAAGTTCAAGACTCACCCACAGCAGTTCTCACACATTTCACGTGACATAAGGAGTTTAACCAACTCAGCCCAGGTCTCTCGGGTTACTCGTTGGGCACTATTTCCAGCACAAGGGGAAAAGGATTGTAGAATTTGTTGTTGGATCTCCCAACTGTTCCAAATACACCTCACTCGGCTCGCCCACGCTTCTCTCATCCAGTGGGCCAAACCCTCGATCGATAAACTCACAACATAAGTTTAGAAAAACACAGGCCGGCTTCAATAATGCTCTGTATGACAATGTTTGGGGTACTCACATATGGTAGGGTTTGTCCACAGGGGGTGTTCTCCTGCTTACACTTCAATACTAGCTCCCGGCTCGCCTACGCTTTTCTCCCCCGTAGGGCCGTCACTGCTTAGCATGCTCCCACACACTTCAAGTAATTCTTCTTTCGTAACACTTGTGGAGATTTCTACTGTTACTCACATGTTCATACATCCGCAATACACCGTTGTTCTTCCACTGTTACTCAATCCCGTCACGTAGATTTAATAAGTTTTCCTTCACCCAGTCACCTCCAATCTCTATTCCTTCTAGCTTTACCATCAACAAGCTTCCGCTTTCTTCCCCAAGGGATCGGTTTCCAGCACATACACGGACCTGCACAGCAGCGATCAAACACACCAAAAAGCACACCGTTTGAGTTTTCAAAGGCCTTGTTATACTCTGCTTCTCCCCTTCAATGACCTATCAGCGATCGCTTCACTTATTGCCCACACCTGTGCGTAATACAGCTTGATTTGCCTTCGGGGAAACCCCGGAAATTCCGGTGTTCGGAGTTAGTCTTCCGGGCGGAACCATCGTCTGGCGGAACCCATCTTCCCTACTTTTGGTTCCGCCCCTACAAATCGTCACCCGGTGACATCAGTGAGATCGAAAACATATATTGTAATTCGGTGTAAACTGTATGAAAAGTAGGAGAGAGACCGTCTCTCTAATGTTACCTGATTATCTATAATGAGATGAGATCGCAACACCCCCGCGCCATTGAAGTGAATGAGCAGAGACATCCATATGCATAACTTGTGCCTCCTGCAGTCAATGGATACGCAATCCACAATCCAGTCTCTCCATTCCTTGTTGTTTCATCCGAATGCACCAAAACATGACATCTAAATCCTTATTTACTTGCGTATGTGTGTCAGTATCTCCAGACGCGAGTGTTTTCTTTGTTCTTTTGCAAACATTTCACGCGAGGGGAAACGCACATACACAAACACACGAGTCAGGAAATCGACGCGGTTTTTGGTATTCGTATAAAATACGCGATTGCAAACAGTACAATCCTTATTTACTTGCGTCTAAGGTTATATATCCACACAGCAAGTTTATTAAACACAGGATCACTCGCATTACTGCTTTCATGATCAACACGTGAGGGAGTAATGGCGACGGAGGATGTAAACAAACAAGTTTGTCACGCTTGTCCCTTGTTGTGTGTGTTTCTACTATAATGATTACTAAAACACAAATAAGAGTCCAGACAATGATAGGCAGTTCTTCTTTAGAGTTGTTTACTGCACAAAAGTAAACTTCTCGCTGGCCAACCAAATACTAACCCTGTGTTAATTTTTACGATGGCCAAACAGTACCTTTACTATGATTACTATGGTTTTTAAAGGTACACTTGTGAAAATAATAGAAAATATTTCTATATATTTCTATATATACACATATATATAATATATAATTTTTTGTTATAAATTCCTAAGTAAACCTTATCATGGTAACAGTACCTTTACTATGATTACTATGGTTTTAAGTATACTTGTGAAATTAATAGAAAATATTTCTATATATACACACATTATATATATATATATATATATATATATATATATATATAATATTTTTGTTATAAATTCCCAAGTATACCTTATCATGGCTTTACTACAGGGAAAGTTACATTCCTGTTGAACATTCCTACAAGGCTCATTATGTGGCTCATTATGCGGCTGTTTTGTTCATCAGCTGTCAATCACTGATTATTTAGGGGCTTTCACGCCTCCACGCATACGGCCTTTCCCAAGCAAATGTGTCTTAGAAATTGTAAATCAATATATTGTTTCATGTGAATGAGCAGGCCAGATGATTTTCACATCATTTTGAAGAAAAAACTCGACACTACTAGATCATGTTTTGGAAAGTCTTGGGAAAACATGTTTAGAATGAGTTTTGTGGACTTGTATCAGTGACTTAAAAATGTAGCTTTTTCAAAAACCACGCATAAACATTTTTCTCTCAAAAATACAAACATGTACATACATGTTGATCATATAATATTGGAGCCCAGTTTGTGCTGAACTCAGTGTTATGAGACTTTTGCCATATATATATGTTATGTTATATATATAAGCAACTGAAAAAAGCACAAATGTCAGCGCATGTCAAAACTTCCCCAGGGCCCTAAAAACCCCTTAGACCCCAGAGGGTTAATTTACAATAGATACCTTTTAACACAGTCCTTTAATAACATTTAATATCTGTCAAAACACTTGTAACTCCTGCACTAAGCGTAAAAAACGTTCTCCCCTTCATGTTAATCTTACGTGTGACAAAGTAAGGCTAACATAAATTCTGTAAGCTGTAGTTTGGCAGAGTCAACATCAAATACGTTAATTAAAACACACTTATGGGCTGTGACTCAGAAGTGCGAGAATTTCCTAGCAAAGTTGGAAATGAGGGGTATTTTATATTGAGGCATTTTAATCAGGTCTGGATCAGCGATCTCTTCAGAATTGAGACCGAACTTTGTAACTATGCAGTTCTCATACATGCACAAACAGCTAAATAAGTCACTACATAAAAAAGAAAACAAAATATATTATTTTACCCCTTTAATTGTATACTGATTGTGCTTGAAGGGGTCTGTGATTGGATCATTCTCAAAAGTTTGGATCAGCACTGCTGATTGTGGTGCCGCAAGAACTGACAGGTGGAGCGAATCGCCTCTCTGTTTTTGTGGTGCCACATAAAGTCAAACAAACCTTTCGTATCAGTAACTGGTTAGATCAGCATAGCAGTCAAAAAACGGGATGCAGGGCAAATAAATTAGACTCAAAATATGGGACATCCCGGCTAATACGGGATAGTTAGCAACCCTACCACCAGTACACTGAATCCAGAACAGTTTTCTTGGGATGCACATACCGAATAGTACACGTTCGACATCAGTAAGCTGCTGTGCTGGTTATGCATGAACTGTTATGCATGAATCCACATCACTGTTCGACCAATATGTCCTTACTCCAATCCGGCATCCCAGAAGACCACCTTTTTTCCAGCCATTCCTTCAGCAATCACAGCCACACAAAAAGGTGTTCCACAACAACAAATTCAAACCCTGGGCCGCTGGTAATTAGAAGCTTTAAAGGGATAGTTCACCTTAAAGCTCCACTGTGTACTTTTTTTAGTTAATTCTTAGCAAAAACTCATGTTTTCTTTCAAAAGAATGTGCTCATTCATGTGTAATTACTTCCACCCCACTAATCAAAGTATTCTCGTAAGTGTAGAATCTGCTATTTAAAATACATACCGTCGAATCGCTCTCTGGCTGAATCCATGTTGTGCCTCCATCTTTGAAATACATTCGCTGACGAGGGAGATTCCTGAAATTCAAGCTCCGCCTTTCGCGCTTTCGGACTACACTCGTGCTGGCCGCTAGCTGAAGCCTCCCAAGGTTGCATGTGTAGGCGGTATACATCATCAAGACAGTCTTATTTCAAAATATTAACAATTATAAAGCTGACAATTATTCTAGTTAATTGTAAATTGACGTAATATGCTTATGACTTGCGAATGTAATGCTCAGTTAATTTAAATAAACCAGGCTTGATGACGTATGCAGCCCAGATATGTGACCTGCGTAGACTGAATCCTTCGGATTTTACAACAGCCGCACGTCGCGATAAACCTGCGATCTAATGCTTTGATTTGAAAGCCTGTTGAAGACATATTCTCGAGGACATTAAAACAAGTCGCCAAGGAAGCGAAACTGGGATTTTAAACGACAACGCGACAGGAAAAACATCAACATCAAAGTTAATATTGGAGTTAGTTTTCCAAGATGGGGCTCAATGGACACTGAAGTTGCTACTTTCTATGTTCACCACAGGTAATTCAGCATATTCGTTTACATCTATACAGTCTATGTTGTAAACTTGAAGTTTTATAGTTCCTTGGCTAACTATAGCATGGTTATGCAGTTAGAAACACGCATGTGGTTTAATGTGTTCGAACAGCCACACGCCGTCTCTCCGCCCATTTATGTAATCTGAGGTACTGAGATAAATGTTTTTCATCTTTTCTGACCTCTAGCACAAACACACGGTGACAGCCCTATTTTTAGCCTTTCATTGATAAAACGCCGCTGATCTGCGTGTCTTTCGTTTCATTTTACAAGCGTGTGAAAGTTGTGCGATCTTATTTCACCAATATCAGAGAAAGCTAACATATACACGGACATGTAACGTTTACTTAAAACATAAGCATTGGACTCTGACATAATATTAGTTTCGCGTCCATTTAAACCTGTCATTACTCCCGCTCATGATTAAATGACAGGAGAGGGACTCGTCCACAGACCATCTCCTCAGTAATCTGGAGAGAAGCGGTTGAAAATGGACAAAAAGAGACGGATTTAAACAACAAGTGTAAACGTAATGTGTAAATACCAAGTGTAACAGCCCCTGTGATATTTTTCCTCGCGTCGATGAAAAAGGACTGTCTAAGCTACGTTTATGGTTGCTTTTTGTATGTGATTTTAAGCGGACATATCATGACAATCAGACTTTTTACATGTTTAACATACATCTGTGTGCTTTGACGGATCACAGGCAAAGGAAATTGCAAATTGTTCATTTTTTTCATTGCTTTTGCTTTAGCTACTGGAAGCCATGTTAACCTTGGCATGACAGGGCCACCGCACTAGTTAAAACGCGTTCCAAATGGGGGGGAGGGGCTAGAAAGTAATATTCAGTTGGTTGTCATATAGAATTTTACCGCTAGATGGGAGTAGATCCTACACAGTGGGGCTAAACCTGAATGAATTTCTTTGTTCTAAAGAACACAAAAGAAGATATTTTGAGAAATGATGGTAAACACACAGCAGATAGTGACCATTGATTTCCATATTAGGAATACAAAAAATATGATGACATTTTATGGGTACCATCAACTGTGTTCTTACCATCATTTATCAAAATATTTTCTTCATCATTTATCACAATACTTCCAAAATATTTTTTTCCTACTATGGAAATCAATGGTCACTATCTGCTTTGTGTTTACCATCATTTCCCAAAATATCTTCTCTTGTGTATATCAATTCATACAGGTTTAGAACAACATGAGGATGAGTAAATGACAGAATTTTATTTTAAGGTGAACTATCCATTTTAACCTACAGCAGATCCATCCGCGCAACAAGTCTTAACCAATTAAATTGTTAATTCCCACCACTCATGCTGATTTAGACATTGTGAATACTCACGTATGTGTCAGTTCCCCATTCGTAGGAGGCAAGGGTCTTTTCCCATGTCCCAACCCCTTTGAAGCAATGGTCGAACCCTCCCGACCGAATGCAATGGGTGCCCTCAATTCGACTGCAGGCAGGGCCTTTCTGTCTGATGCCGCAAGCAATTTCTTCCAAAGCTACCGTTGGATGCGCATCCGCATTAAGCCCTGTTGAATGCTGTGAGAGCCCTCCCAGTCGAATGGTCACACTCATTTTTGCAAATACCTTCCCATGCCCTTCACTTTTTTGTGGGGGGGGGGTCATTCTGCTTCATTCTCCACTGCCACAACGCTGATTCTTCACTTTCTGCAAGTTTTTGGGGGATAGCAATACAACCTCTGCTGTCTGTTTGACATTAGTTTGCAATTTTTGGGGGGTGTTTTTGGTTCAGGCCTAATACAGACCGGGGATCCCTCTCTTTGTGGGGGAGTGCTCCAGGCTTGGGCCAAATACCGAGCTCAGAGCCCTCTCCTCAGACAGCATGCCAAATACGCATATCATTAATTCTATCTGGCTTATTTGTAAGTGTGAACTCTTGAATCAGCAATCAACTCTTGGACAGCAGATGTAAATGGACAGCAAATGTAAATTAGCCTATGGCTAACTCTGGTACTCTGGCTAACTCTGGTACAATGCATCAAATTGTAACATTTATGTTGAAAACTGTACATTGATTTTTTATTTTTTTTTTAAATCAGGTGTCCACCTGATCAGCATGAGTGGAAGCCTATATAGACATGCAGTCAACTCACCCAGGTTCCTCGACAGTTCTTAGCATCCCTCTACCACCCCGTCTCCTCACACTCACCTGGTTACCTTCTAACCTGAATATGGGGGATGTTCTGGGTTCGGTCCTAATACAGAACCTGGAGCCCTTTCTTTGTAGGGGAGTGCTCCGGGCTCAGCCCAAATACTGAGCTCAGAGCCCTCTCCACATTTCATTAATTCTATCTGACTTATTTGTAAATGTGAACTTGTTATGATACATAGTCAATCCAATGTTTAACTAGTTGGTCTAAAACAGCGTTTCCCAATCCTGGTCCTCAAGCACCCCCTCCCCAGAAGGTTTTAGATGTATCCTTATTAAAAACACCTGATTCAACTTATCAGCCTCCTTCCAAAATGGTAAACACATCTCCCTAACAAGCTGATGAGTTAAATCAGATGTGTTAATTAAGGAGACATCTAAAACCTTCTGGGGGGGGGTGCTCGAGGACCAGGATTGGGAAACACTGGTCTAAAAGAATACAGAATGTTTTAATGTTTTAGGCACCATTTACATGTGTTGGGGAGCAGTGTAATTTATTTTTTTATTTTATTTTTTTTAATTATTTTTGTAATTTCATGACGTAACTGTTATTTTATTACCATTACAGTACCAAATTATTATGCCACCACTACAATCTCCTAACATCGCAAGATAACAAAGAATGGTCCACTTACTTGATACATTTATACTAATTTGGTGATTTCATAACTTACTGGCAGCGTAGTTTTCTCTGGCTCTATAATGTAACTCAAAATTAGGGCTGCACGATACATTACATGTAGGGCTGTAATGATTAATCGTGTGTCCCATTAAAAATGCCTGTCTGAAATCGATTCTGAATCGCAAGACTGCGATTCTGTGTTTCATGCACAGTACTACGGCATTTGGTCAGTAGGAAGTCCTTATCAATCTAAAAAAGTCGTTTATAATGTGCATTTTAAAAAGCAACACTCAAAACAAAATCATTCAAAATATTCTTTATTATCATGAAAATACCTGAAACATTTCCTGGAATAGCGTTTGTAATGCTACTTCTTCTGTGGCACAAAGGAAGTTTCTGCATAAGAGCACCCCCTGGCTTTTGGATGTTTTGAATTTAAAATTAATTAATTGAGAAAACGCGCATTTGCACGGTTAAAGGGGACATTCCACAAGACGTTTTTAAGATATTAAATAAATCTTTGATGTCCCCAGAGTACATATGTGAAGTTTTAGCTCAAAATAGGTAATTTATTGTGGCATGTTAAAATAGGCACTTTATGGGTCTGAGCAAAAATGCACCGTTTTTGTGTGTATCCCTTTAAATCCAAATGAGCTGCTCAGGTGGGCAGAGTCTCAAGCACTCACGCTGAAGACAAGACATTGCATCAAGAGGAAGATCAGGGCTCGAGAGTGCGACCAATTTGGTCGCACATGCGACCTTATTTCTCAATGGTGCGACTTAAAAAAATATCAGGTCGCACTGGTGCGACCAGGAGTTCGAGGGAAAAAGCCATGGTCCAGATATATGTGTGTGTACGTTAAATGCGTGTGCGCTCCAGTCAGATAGAGAGAGGTGAGTAGCATTGGTCCGTCAGATAAACAGAGTGGATGTAGCCGCGGATGATAAGAGGAAAAGAACGATTGATAACTGTTTCGTTAAGAATGTTAAGTTAATGCCTGATCCGTCCGAAGATCATAACCAATGCTCTGACATCAACCTCCCGTCACATCAGCCCTGGTCCGAACCGACGACGGAATTAGGTAATGAGCCTCTTACAATCAAATCAGAGCCAGAGCGTAATTCTTTTGAAGAAAATTATTTGAACGTAACCCCGAACAGCAATGTCGCGTGCCGTGCGACCAATTTATAGAAATAAGCCAGGAGTCAGGACCGCTGTTTTTTTCATAATCTCACTTCCAAATCTAATCCTATAAACTTTTCGGTGTTTGCTGTATCGCTATTACAGCCCTGCCAGACTGTCTTAAATAGAGAAATAAGTTAATTCATTGATTTGCGTTGTTGATTCATTTATAAATAATTCCCCCCAAGGCTTTAGTTTATGTACAAAAAGCATTAAAATGAATAGAACATGATGATTACGTCTTTCTTTGGTGAAAAAATAATAAAATAAATAAGCCTACATGAAATGTGTTTCACTTAAATATTAGCAAATTAACAAAACTAATTCAAAAGTAGCCAAAAGTCTATATGAGTATTTTCTGTGTGACGCACTCCAAATCCGATGCAGCACAAAAAACTTTTTAATGCAATCTCATCACGCGTTTCATGCCATAACCTGCGCGGGTTTACGCAGGGCAGCGAGAAAGAGACATTAAACTTTAAAAATTTAACATTCTACTTGAGTTTTTTTGGACATCCCTTTGGAATCACTGCAATCATATCATGAATTTATAAGGTAATTATAAATATAATCACAGCGCCTATGAGTGTTCAAACACTGCTGACCGCTCAGCTGTCAATCTGCCGACCCTCACAAATTTTCACATTAAATGATAATATATTTGTCCAGTCATGGTCCTGTGCTTATTTCTGTCAATATTCTGCATGAAGATCTTTAAAGGTTTCTACTTCACGATTTGCGGTGCGGACGGTCGCAGTCTTTATGTAAAACGGGCGGGTATGAAATAAATTGATGCTGATGTCGGATAACGGGTCAAGTGTTATTTTATTCGCACGGACTGCAATAAAACAGGGGCCCGTACCATGAAAATGGTTAAACAAACTCAGGGTTACAGGATTAGTTTCAGGTTGACAAAACCAAGCCAATGTTCAGGCCTTGTTGGTACAAGCTATTTTCATGGTACCCAAAACCCAGGATTTGCACAAACTAATCCTAAACAAAGCTGGCTAACCAACTAAACCGGCTTCATGGTATAGGCCCCAGGACTGCGCATGACTCGTTTAAGGAAAATTGAATGACAACATGAAAATTATAAAATAGCCTACATGTTTATATTCTGTATTAAACCACCATGGGCGCTAAACTCGCGGTGTTAAAGGGACAGTTCACCCACAAATGACAACTCTCCCTCATTTTGTTACAAACCTGTATACATTTCTTTGTTCTGATAAACACGAAGCAAAATATTTTGAGGAATGTTAATAAGCAAAACCAAGGATGAGCCCCATTTACTTCTATAGTAGGAAAAAATAATACTATGGAAGTGAATGGGGCTCATGAATGGTTTGGTTACAAACATTCCTCAAAATATTTTCATTCATGTTCACCAAAACAAAGACATTTATAAAGGTTTGTAACAACATGACAGTGAGTAAATTATGACAGAATTTTCATTTTTGGGTAAACTATAAATCCGATGCGGCCAAAAATTAGGGTGCACCTAACTTTTGTGCTGGTGCACCTAAGAAAAAATGTTAGGCGCACTAGTGCAACCAGTGCAAAAAGTCTAGAGCCCTGAAGATTCTCTCAAGAAAGAAGTTAGTAAGAGATGTTCAGCATTATATATTTTAACAAGTTTAGAAAGTCAATCATCTGTTTTATGCACACTAAATACATGTTTATTAGCAGAAGGGCAACATTATTTTTATTCCACAAAGACTTTTAGGCTGCTGCCAGTGTTTTAAACAGGCACAATGATTTTAAGCATGTTACAATAGAATACACTTCCACAAACACTCAGAAGTTTACTTTTTGACCAAACAACACATTTAAATGATCTGTAATAAAACAACATGTTTAATGCTTAAACTTTAGAGAAACAGATCAAATGACATGTTTAAGTTTATTGTGTATGTCACGGCCGGGGCGGACCCAAGCTAGCTAACAGGCCACGCCCCTCTCTACTTTCCACCTCGAGGAGGTTCCCAAGACCACCCCAATGACCAGACAGACGAGTATACTACAATTAAAAGGTATCTTTATTAAATATTTAAAAAGGGAAGGGAAAAAGGGGAAGGGCAGCTTAAAAACAATCTCTTCGCCTCCAGGACGAGTTGGACCAGGGGATGGGGGCCAAGGGTCTTCTTCCTTGTTTCTCTTGAACCCGTGGCGCCCTCCGCTTCCTCCTGGAGGCAAAACAAGGAAAGCACAATCAATGTTGGTCTAGCACCGGGTCACAACTTATCTGACCGTTATTTCTGTCTCTCTCTTGCTCTCAGGTCACTCCGCCTCGACCTCACTGGACGCAGGGGATCCACCACAAGGCACAGCTGCAGACACAGGTAAGTTACACTCTGTACAGGTAGGTCACTCACAACACTGGGGCCTTTGGTTCACTCCAAAGCGTTCGTAGAGACAGAGGTAAAGGGTTTCTCACCACTGACACTGCTTGGTCCTCTTCGAGTCGTTGCTGCAAACACAGGTAAGTGATATACTGCACAGGTAGGTTACTCACAACACTGGGCCTTTAATTCACTCCAAACCGGTAGTGGAGACAGAGGTAAAAGGTAACTCACTACTGACACTGCTTGGTCCTCTTCGAGGCGTTGCTGCAAACACAGGTAAGTGATGTACTGCACAGGTAGGTTACTCACACTACTGGGCCTTTAATGCACTCCAAAGCGTTCGTGGAGACAGAGGTAAAGGGTTTCTCACTACTGGCACTGCTTGGTCCTCTTCGAGGCGTTGCTGCAAACACAGGTAAGTGATATACTGCACAGGTAGGTTACTCACAATACTGGGCCTTTAATGCACTCCAAAGCGTTCGTGGAGACAGAGGTAAAGGGTTCCTCACTACTGACACTGCTTGGTCCTCTTCGAGGCGTTGCTGCAAACACAGGTAAGTGATATACTGCACAGGTAGGTTACTCACAACACTGGGCCTTTAATACACTCCAAAGCATTCGTGGAGACAGAGGTAAAGGGTTTCTCACTACTGACACTGCTTGGTCCTCTTTGAGGCGTTGCTACAAACACAGGTAAGTGATACACTGCACAGGTAGGTTACTCACAACACTGGACCTTTAATACACTCCAAAGCGTCCGTGTAGACAGAGGTAAAGGGTTTCTCACTACTGACACTGCTTGGTCCTCTTCGAGGCGTTGCTGTAAACACAGGTAAGTGATATACTGCACAGGTAGGTTACTCACAACACTGGGCCTTTAATACACTCCAAAGCATTCGTGGAGACAGAGGTAAAGGGTTTCTCACTACTGACACTGCTTGGTCCTCTTCGAGGCGTTGCTACAAACACAGGTAAGTGATACACTGCACAGGTAGGTTACTCACAACACTGGACCTTTAATACACTCCAAAGCGTCCGTGTAGACAGAGGTAAAGGGTTTCTCACTACTGACACTGCTTGGTCCTCTTCGAGGCGTTGCTGTAAACACAGGTAAGTGATATACTGCACAGGTAGGTTACTCACACTACTGGACCTTTAATATACTCCAAAGCATCCGTGGAGACAGAGGTAAAGGGTTTCTCACTACTGACACTGCTTGGTCCTCTTCGAGGCGTTGCTACAAACACAGGTAAGTGATATACTGCACAGGTAGGTTACTCACAACACTGGACCTTTAATACACTCCAAAGCATCCGTGGAGACAGAGGTAAAGGGTTTCTCACTACTGACACTGCTTGGTCCTCTTCGAGGCGTTGCTGTAAACACAGGTAAGTGATATACTGCACAGGTAGGTTACTCACACTACTGGACCTTTAATACAGTTTCTCTCCTCTGGCTCGGGCCTCAACATGCTATTTTCTTCGCACAATCTACACAGGGCCCGGGCGGCTTCGTTTACTGTCAATACAGCACACACACAGCAAGCTTAGTGAAACACACGGTAAAAGCCACACTCACCACAGCACTCTGCACACGCACTCCACGTGAAGTTTAAGGCTTGGCCGCCTAGGTCTTGGCTGCTCGAGAGGCGGGTTGGGCGTTGTACACGCCAGAGAAAGAGAAAAGATTTCACAGGTAAATATATTCACAACGCCCCTCTATGTCTTCCGGTTACTTCTTCGGCTCGCCTACGCATTCAATCTCCGCAGGGCCGGTAACCTTCAACGCCCCAAAAAGATAATAGTAACTCCCCTTCTGGATAACACAGAGCGTTTCGTTGTGATTGTTTACTCACGCTTGGTTGTCCAACCGATTTCCCAATATACATCCACCAGCGTCGTGTTTGCTTCTCCACATCCAAATCACATGATAACTTCCTTATTCCAACGTCTCCAACCTCTCGTCTTCCCTGAGGGATAAATGTGAGTCAACCCAGCCGATCTCCACTGTAACAACGAGCACAAGCAACGTATGCACAAAGTGCCACCAACGACAACATCTGACACCTTCAAAGCTCTTTATATCCTCAACCTTCTCTCCTCTTCAGCCTATCAGCGATCGCTGTGTTGATCGCTCTCACCTGAACGATATCAGGCTTGATTTAAAGTTTTGGGGAAGCCCCGGGAATTCCGGTGTTTTGCCTCAGTCGTCCTGACGGAACCATCGCTGGGCGGAACCGATCTTACACACTTTTGGTTCCGCCCTCACAGATCGTCACTTGGTGACATGTACACATATTGAACACATTCGCATTTCTGTCAGTCTCTCACTCTCTGTCTTGTAACTAGGGTTGGGAACCGATAACCTGTTCTTATCCAGAACTGGTTCTGTTTTTAAAAGGAACCGGAACCACACATAATTCTTAAGTTTTGGTTCTAAAAGCGGTTCTGATGCGATGCATGTGCAAAGCGCTTCATGTCTTACCTCATGAAAATTAATTACGTTGAGCCAATGTTTATAGTCACTCGCGCAACCAAATTAACGCAGCTTACCACAGAAAACACTTGCGCTGCTGAGGTAAGCTTTGTATACTTCGTGTTAAACATGTCCAAAAGTTAAAAGTGTGGATTCTAGGGCTGTTGATGATAAAGTGCGACCCACGGTGCACATAACAAACTATGAGAAATATAAAGTACAGTCTCACCCAGCGAGATGTTAGTGCGCTATAAACCGATATCAGTGATGACCCGTTGGCTTGGGGGCGGAACAATGAGGTAAGATATTCTGTCTTGCTCAAGGTTGCGAAAAAGTATCAATCTGCACTACCAGTATAGCATCATTTTCAGCACTGTGCAGACATTATAACCCCAAAAATGTTCCTCGCTTGAACCGTGTGTTGTTTCACGGAAGAAAGTGATAAAATAGACACACACATAGCCGTGCCGATCTCGTGGTCGCTCCGGGGCTCGAGCAGCACCCACCGAAATGGCCTGGCACATTATGCTCAATTGCTTCACATTTCGCATCTAAAACCACACGGAAAACGTGATTGTGCCGCTTTCCTCCAAAGCGTGTGGATGCTCCAAAGCATCTGTCATTGCTAAGTAACATAAGCATTGCTTGACGTTGTGACGAGCAGCCTCCGGCGGAAAAGAAGTCGGCGCATATGAACATCTCGGTTACGTATGTAACCCTCGTTCCCTGAAGGAAGGGAACGGAGACGTCACGTCGTGACCGACGAATTGGGAACCGCTTCGCGGGTGACCTATCTACTTCGAGAACTATAAGAAAGGCAAATGAACTTGGCATGCAGGTATTTGCATGATGCCGGCGCCGCCCCGCCAGGTGCGTATATAAGCCGCAGGTGCATAATACCAAATCAGCTATATTATTGCTGAGAAGCCGAGCAACAGTGCCCGGCCTGAAAACAGCAATGGAACAGCAAACTGTGGCGACGGGACGTGACATCTCCGTTCCCTTCCTTCAGGGTACGAGGGTTACATACGTAACCGAGACGTTCCCTTTCAGTCGGTCACTACGACGTCACGTCGTGACCGATGAATTGGGAATCCCTACCAAAACGCCACTGCAGCTGAACCCTTCCAGTGCCTGCAAAAGCCCTCCACCCTCCACATAAAGGGGCGGAACCTAAGGCGAAATGCAGAAGGCCGATCACTACCTGTTCCCTAACCCGCCATAGTGAATCAGCGAACTGGGGAAGCGTCTAAACTGAGCGGAGCTAGAACACTGCAGAAGCCATCCCCTAAGAAGGTTAAATGGATGACATAAAATATATGAAACAACCGACAGGTTGTTCAAAAAAAGTCTCTGAACAATACATGGTATGCAGAGAGATGCAGAGCGGGCTCTGCTAAGGAAAAACGTGGAGGATTAGAACCCCACGGACTATACACACAAATGAACCCCACGTAGGGGACAAATGTGGATGCCTAGCCTACACAGGATTACAGAGAATACATCAGTGATAGGTTGACAGCGGATGCTCCGCAACATCGGCTATCAGGGCGGTGGAGGAGAGACAAAAACAGTTTTTGTGACGTTTTTGCCTCGACAGCCTTCCATAATGGTGCAAATGTGCAGCACCAAAATAGAGCAAGGAGAGTTAACGTCTTCATAGTAAGAAATTTAACACTCACACTATGCAGAGGCTCAAATGGGGCTTCCTGGAGTGATTTCAGCACCAAGGACAGGTCCCAAGGAGGAATAGAGGGAGGACGCGAAGGATTCAGCCTTTGAGCGCCTCTAAGAAATCGAATGACCAGGTCGTGCTGACCCACTGTCCTACCGTTTACGGGTGAATGGTGAGCTGATATCGCAGCGATATCGACCTTAATAGTGGATGGTGACAGCCTATTCTCCAAACGACGCTGGAGATACAAAAGCACAACACTAATCGGGCATTCTCGGGGGTTCTCACGTTGGGAAGAACACCAGTCGACAAACAGGTTCCATTTAAGCGCGCAAGCCTGTCTCATAGACGGCGCTCGCGCAGCAGTAATAGTGTTAGATACCTCTTGCGGTAAATCACTTACATCCTCCATGCCCCGTCCAGAGACCACACATGGAGGTTCCACAGGTCGGGGCGCGGGTGCCATAATGTGCCCTCTTGTTGAGAAAGAAGGTCCTTCCTCAGGGGAATCTTCCAAGGAGGGGCTGTCGCGAGGAGAGAGAGTTCTGGAAACCAACTCCTGGTTGTCCAATACGGTGCCACCAACAGCACGCTCTCCTCGTCCTCCCGGATTTTGCATAGGGTCTGCACAATGAGGCTCACCGGAGGGAACGCGTATTCCGAAGCCGCAAGCCCATCGTACGTGGCCCCCCACCCCGTGTCTGAAGCATCTGTGCATACTCTCGCATGCCTGGAGACCTGTCTCAGAGGCACACCGGCTCGGAGAAACGCACGGTCTGATCACGGAGTGAAAGTGCGACGACACGCAGGTGTAATGAACTCGATCGTGAAGCCAATGCTGAAGCGGTCGCATATGAAGCAGCCCGAGCGGTGTCGCAGCCGAAGCTGCTGCCATATGCCCCAGGAGCTTCTGAAAATGTTTCAGCGGGACCGCGCTCTTGCTCTTGAATGTATTCAGGCAAGTCAGAATCGACTGTACACGCGCTTCTGTTAGACAAGCTGTCAAATCGATTGAGTCCAGTTCCATCCAAAGAAAAGAGATTCTCTGCACGGGGCAAAGCTTGCTCTTTTCCCAGTTGACCCGAAGACCCAAACGAGCGAGGTGTTTTAAAGTTAAATCTCTGTGATCGCACAGCGTCTGACGTGTTTGAGCTATTATTAGCCAATCGTCTAGATACGCGAGAATGCGCACACCTTTCTCTCTCAGGGGTTTTAAAGCCCCCTCCACTACTTTGGTGAATACACGGGGCGACAGAGAGATTCAGCGAACGCAGGTCCAGGATCGGTCGCAAGCCGCCGCTTTTCTTGGGTACAATAAAGTAAGGGCTGTAAAACCCCGAACTCATCTCGGCTGGAGGGACCGGCTCGATCGCGTCCTTCGCCAATAGGACAGCGATCTCCGCACGGAGGACGTGCGCATCGGCAGCTCTCACCGCAGTGAAACGAACGCCGGAGAACTTGGGGGGACGGCGGGCAAATTGGATCACATAGCCGAGACGAATCGTGTGTAAAAGCCAACGCGACGGGCTGGGAAGCTGTTCCCACGCCCCCAGAGACCGTGCGAGAGGGACTAAAGGCACGATCGGTGTACCCACGGCGGGCGCAACGGAGGTGATCGCCGGTGCGTGCGTAATGGCCGCACCGACAGCAGTGTTGTGTATGGTAACACTCACCTGAGTCCGCTGCTGGGTGGGTGAGTAAGGGAGGCTCTGCTGAAGACACCTCACACCACTCGATGCACCCTCTGGCGTAGGAGGAGGAAGACGACGATGGGTTATGAGCACGTAACTGTCTCCTACCGCCTGAGAAGTTGGAGAGTGCGGTGGGGTTATGAGCCCGTGCGTCGCTCTCGTACTCCTCTGATGAGTCGGAGAACGAGGGGGGTTATGAGCCTGCTCGTTTCTCCGGCGCTCATCTGAAGACCTAGAGATGGAAGTGGAATTCGCTCTTTCTGTGACTTTGTGGGTGCCGACTGAAAAGATCAATTTAAATCTAAACTTAAGACATTCTTCTTTAACAAAGCATTCACATAAAATGTCCAGTAAATGTACATTTCCCGCAGTAGTTAGTTTGTCTAGAACAAAGCACTCACATACCTCATATGGGTAATATACTATTGCCGCAATAGTTAGCCTGTCTGGAACCGAGCCGACTTGAACCACTATAATGTTTGACACTTGCATTGCATGCGAACGGCCCTTACGCTAATAGAATTCTGTTTTTCTCTCCCTGTCTCGTCCTAGACCACGAGGACCATGAGACAAACAGACCCAGTTCCGGTTGCTGTGAAGATCATTGCATCACTGATCCACTGGCTGTCCTTCAACGTGATGACCAGCCGATGCCCGACCAACGACCACCGGCTAAACCAGTTTAATTCGCTTACCCGCCTCCTATCCCTACCGTTTCTATATATATAAAAATATATATTAATTCCTCCCAAGGGTTTTTGTCCTTCTAGGACTTTTTCCCATTGGGTTTTTTTTCCTAGAGGGTTTTTAGTCCCAGGGAGAGTAAGCCAACTTTGGCTTAACTTAGCACTTTACTGTATACGTTACATTATTAATATGCTCGCTTGTACGGTTTAACCGCTTTCTCTACTTCTTATATTATCTATTGATTTTCTGTGTTCTCCTCTACATCTTCTCATGTAAAGCTGCTTTGCAACAATTAACACTTGTGAAAAGCGCTATATAAATAAAATTGAATTGAATTGAATTGAAAAGTCGGCGGAACAGAAAAATGAAACAAAGGATTCCCCAACAGGCCCTTCTCCGGTGGGGGGAGTGGTGCCTTTACCATCTCCCGAAGAGCAATCCCCTCCATCTCTAGGTCGCCCGTCTCAGGGCCGCTTGAATCTCCTCTTTCCACCCTTCGAAGCGGGCTGAGCGGGCGGGGCGGGCTGCTGACGACCAGTTCCTCACTTCTTAGAAGAGCCCCGGGGAGCAACGGAGGCGGCCGCCGCAGGACGCCCTCGGCGAGGAGCAGGCTGAGGCGCCGACGTGGACGGGGCAGGTGCAGGACGCTTCCGACACGGCATGATCTGAGCGATGGCCTCAGTCTGCTTCTTGGCCGCGGAGAATTGCTGGGCAAACTCCTCGACCGTCTCGCCGAACAGGCCGGTCTGGGAAACCGGAGCATTCCGGAGCTGGGTCTTATCAGCATCCTATCGTGTCCGGTGGAGGCTCGACAGAGCGTGAGGACACCGTAGAACACGGGCCGCTCGTCTCCATCGGGACCTCCGCTGGCAACGGACCAGGGCGCTGGGAGCTACTGGACGAACCAGCAGACCGACCCAGCACCGTTATGCGGAGGTCATCCTTCGCAAGTCTGGTAACTGCGCCCTTAGCAGCACCAGACTTGGAAGGCGGGGGTCATTGCCGGAGGAACGACACCCGTCTCCGCAAATCCGCCATAGTCATGCCCTCGCAGACGGAGCATGAACTATCACGCAACGCTGCCTCTGCGTGCTGGAGCCCCAGACACGAAAGACAACGCTCGTGGCCATCCCGGGGGGCGATGAACACACCGCATCCAGCAACGGAGCACGGACGGAAATCCATCTTTAAAAAGACGACCCCGACCGTGACACGAATGAGTGGCTGTCTTTAAAAAGACACAAAGCTCAAACGTGCTGCTCTTTTAGGAAATCACTCTTTGTGCAAGCTGGTGAAACACACAGGGAGAGGCAACGCACTCACTCGAACTCAAGTCCTAAATTAAAGAGACAGAGAGAGAGAGAAAGGGTGGAGAAAAAACACTGCGAGCCTCCGCTGAGGTGTCTTCGCCCAACCAACTTCAGCAAGCTGAGATATTTTTCCTTAGCAAAAGGATCTACGAAGATCAGTTCTTAGCTTCTCGTGTGCAGATGTCTGCCGGCTTCGAAGCAATAAAAGCTGATTTGGTATTATGCACCTGCGGCTTATATACGCACCTGGCGGGGCGGCGCCGGCATTATGCAAATACCTGCATGCCAAGTTCATTGGCGTTTCTTATAGTTCTCGAAGTAGATAGGTCACCCGCGAAGCGGTTCCCAATTCGTCGGTCACGACGTGACGTCGTAGTGACCGACTGAAAGGGAACATGCATGTTTGTTAAGAAACGTATATCTGATCCTCATTTACATTTTTTATATTTCAAAATATATGTATGCATTATATATAAGCCTATATGCATCAATGCAATGCACGCATGCACATACAAAATTTTTTACTTGTACAGCAACCTTTTCAGGATATACGACAAAACACTTGCTCCAGCATATAAATCTCAAATCATATGTTTGAGAACTACTGCTGCTAACATGTTCCCTTTAACAGGTAGGATCTTACGCACATTCTTGACAAATAATAGTACATATGAAAAGTTCCAATCAGGATTCAGGCCCCGCCATAGCACAGAGACAACGCTGCTCAGAGTTACAAATGACCTCCTATTAACATCCGATCGTGGTGAAATCTCAATCCTTATATTACTAACCCTAACCCTTATATTACTAGACCTTAGTTCAATTCAATTCAATTCAATTTTATTTATATAGCGCTTTTCACAATACTCAATTGTTTCAAAGCAGCTTTACATTAATAGAAGCAGTAAAAGCACAGAAAAATGACAGATAGCACAACATAATACACAATAGCATAAGCTGTCAAATTTGCTGAGGCTATGACTCGACATTATCAACGAGCGTATTACTAATGTAACGTCTAGGAGAAGATGCTAAATTAAGCCCAAGCAGGCTACCTCCCCGGGGTAAAAAACCCCCTAGGAGAAAAAAAACAAAAACCCCGGGTTGTTGAGCCGAGGAAAAAAAAATAAAAAGTCCTAGGAGGGAAAAACCCTTGGGAGATATATATGTATATAAACACATATAAACGGATAAGGAGATTAAGCGGGGATTAAGCAGGGTTTAAGCGGGTTCTGCCGGTGGTCGTTGGTCAGGCATCAGCTGGGCATCACAGTGATGGACGACCAGTAGATCAGAGGTGAGTCGACTTTCACATCTACCGGAACTGGGTCTGTTTGTCCCATTGTCCTCAGGGTCGAGGACAGGACAGGGAGAGAAAAACAAAATCATATTAGCGTAGGGGCCGTTCACATGTAATGCAAGTGTCACACAGTGATGTGGTTTAATCAGCTTAGTTTCAGACAGACTAACTATTGCGGCATAATTATATTATCCACAGTTGAGGATTTTGCAAATTGGGGGCCCACTGCGACGGTATATATGGTAACTAAGGGTCACCTTCTGATTTTTAAGAGAAAGAGAAAATGAAACCTGTCGACCCGTTTGACTAAGGCCTGTAACCCCACTGTCGTCGTTAATGCAGGTTCAGTGGCAAACGGGTCTATATTGCATGCTATTTACTATTTATGCTATTTAGTGCAGCCTTTGACACAATAGATCACACAATCTTACTCAATAGACTAGAAAACTATGTTGGTATCAGTGGTCAGGCGCTAGCCTGGTTTAGGTTGTATCTAACCAATCGCTATCACTTTGTTTATGCAAATGAGAAAGAGTCATATCACTCCCTGGTTAAAAATGGTGTACCGCAGGGATCAGTTTTAGGTCTTATCCTGTTCTCGTTATATATGTTACCCCTAGGAGACATTATCAGGAAACATAACATAAGTTTTCACTGCTATGCGGATGATACCCAGCTTTACATCTCCTCACATCCCAGCAAAACACACACGTTTTCTAAGCTAACAGACTGCATTAGCGATGTTAGTGACTGGATGGCACCAGTGTTGTAGTCGAGTCACCAACTGTCGAGTCCGGGTCGAGTCTCGAGTCCCAGTGTCCGAGTCCAAGTCCGAGTCACCAAAGAAGAGTCCGAGTCGAGTCACCATTACCAGAGTCCGAGTCGAGTCTCGAGTCCCGTATTCGAGTCTGAGAGTGCCTACATGTCTTCACTCTGGGACCTTCAAAAAACTGATAAAATGTAATAAAGAGGTTCTACATTAAACAAAAATGACACCACTGTCACAACTGCAAAGGGAGTTTATTTACTGATTTGACATATACACTTTGCAACACACTTTGCAACTTTACGACGCCATCAAAAGCAAGTGTTTACTTCCATTGTTGTGAACTTGTGATTGAGAACTAGCGTAGAAAATTTACAAATTGAGTGTTTAATCATGCTGCATTTTGTTTTTTTGAGGAAACAAGAACAAACAACTGAGTTGTCATTAAAGTTCATTAAGAAAACATCCTGAAATGATTTTCTTTAAAAACTATTTATTTTCCACTGAAGAAAAAAGATCCTGGATGGCAGTGGGAGGAGTACATGATTAGTAAATTTCCATTTTTGTGTGAACTAATCCTTTAACACTGTATTACAGAAATACACTCAGCGAAAAAAAGAAACCTGCATTTTACAGGACACTGTATTTTAAAGATACTTAAAACGTAAAAATCAATACGATATACAGACAGAGAGAGAGAGAGAGAGAGAGAGAGAGAGAGAGAGAGAGATTGTGTGGGTGACCTTGGCACAGTGACTAGTAACATCTGTTGATAACTTAAAGCATAACTAAACCCCTGGTCAGAGCCTGACTCCACCCACTGGCAATATTTGAAAAATGCAAGAAAAGTGGGCAGATCCCAACGGAGATAGAGGGGACGAACTAAGCTTGTACCAAGTGTGTGGTGAGATCGTAACAAGGGCGTGGTAAGCTTGAACCTGCTTATGTCACGAGTCATTTTTGGACCCAACATGCAATAGGAAAATTCAACTGCAGTAGCCACCGTTCAACCTGAAGAGGGCAGCACTCAGACATTTTTACACCATATATTGTAGTATTGAAAAACTTTATATCCAAATGTCAAAAAACGTACATCAAAATCAACGAACAGCACTAATAAACCATCATTCTTACAGATCAGTAACTAAAAAACTTGGATTAGGGTTTAGTTACTCTTTTTAAGTTATCAACAGACAAAAATGCTGTAATCTGAACCAGACATACATTAACCCTAGCTTCTGTTTGTTATATATGCATTAGTCAGTAATATTTTTTTTTTTGAAAAAAGCTAACGTTAGGCAATGGAAAGCATTTTACTTACTTTTCTGGGTGCATCCGTGACCGGTGTCTGTTAAAGTTTGAGGTTGTCCCAGTCTTTTCCTCAATTGTGCGATTACACACACAACATTTAGCGCTGCTCTTTCCAGCATTAGAAGCAAAATTCCCGTAGGCAAACTTCACGATCCGGGGCACATCTTTCTGCATTTTACAAATGTGAACATTTAGCCCACAAATCATGCATCATGCATTGCACGAGCGTAAAAGTGAGTGACGTCAGTGAGTGTGTTGTCAAGCAAAGAGAGCGAGAGGTAGCAGTGTCTGTGAAGGGAGATCGCGACCGGTCTTGGGCACGAAACAGGAAAAGTGTAACACCTTATATAATTTTTTTATAACATATTTAGTCAAAAACAAAGTGATGAATGCTCAAGTCCAATTGTATATATCCTCGAGTCCGAGTCCAAGTACGAGTCATCAATCCGCGAGTCCAAGTCGAGTCACAAGTCCAGAGAATGGATTCTCGAGTCGGACTCAAAAATACGGCATATACTGTCTACATCTGACGCAGAGAAGCTTATTCATGCTTTTATGACCTCTAGAATAGACTATTGTAACTCGCTACTCGGGGGATACCATGAAAATCAGGTAAACAAGCTTCTACCATAAAGACTCAGAAGGCAAGTGAACGTTTGAATGACATTTATTCCATGTTGAATTAAAAGACAGAAATTCAAATCAATCTCAAAATTAAATAGATGCTTAAGTCTCGTATAGATTCTTTTGGCATATGCCCCGCCTTTCGTCCGCTTCTAGCTGTAGTCCGGCAGATCCTGCCTGATGTTGAAGGCAGGGGCGGAGCCTACCCCTGGACAAAAGAACAGGGAACAACCTGGTGGTGGTGGGGAGGATGGAGGCGAACTTCAGCTGCGACACCTACGGGCAGCAGGAGAGAGTGTTAGTTCAGCGTTTAAATAGTCGGCATTGAGCTGTGATTGGTAAGCCGATTTTATGAATGAATGACGTGGTATTAGAGTCTTCCTGGTAGAACTTACGCTGACGCTTTCATTTCTACCATAAAGACTCAGAAGGCAAGTGAACGTTTGAATGACATTTATTCCATGTTGAATTAAAATACAGAAATTCAAATCAATCTCAAAATTAAATAGATGCTTAAGTCTCGTATAGATTCTTTTGGCATATGCCCCGCCTTTCGTCCGGTTCTAGCTGTAGTCCGGCAGATCCTGCCTGATGTTGAAGGCAGGGGCGGAGCCTACCCCCAAAAGTGAAATAGATCGACTGGCTTGATTGCTAGGGAATCAAAGAGATGTCAAACCTGAAACAAGAAAAAATGTTAAGAAGGAATCAGACTTCTTAAGCTATAAACGCTATTTATTGGAACCCCCCCAAAAATAAAGCCACGATAGGCATAGGCATTCCATTTAATGTCTGATTTACACGAAGGGAAAAGGATAAGAATTACAATATGCTTCGTCGTAAAGTGCCACGGTAGGCTATACGTGGATAGGTAGCCCCAATAGGCGATATCTAAAGCCACGATAGGCCACAGCGATCGATAGCCCCGATAGGCGATATGTAAAGCCACGAAAGGCCACTTTGCTAAATAGCCCCGATGAGCGATATGTAAAGCCACGATAGGCTACGTCGATCAATAGCCCCGATAGGCGGTAAAGCCACGATAGGCTACGTCGATCAATAGCCCCGATAGGCGATATGTAAAGCCACGATAGGCTACGTCGATCAATAGCCCCGATAGGCGATATGTAAAGCCACGATAGGCTACGTCGATCAATAGCCCCGATAGGCGATATGTAAAGCCACGATAGGCTACATCGAAGCTGCAGAGATACGTAAAAAGCATGTAAGAATTTAGACGAGTAACCACCTTCAGTTTGCCCTGAAGAAGGACCAGACTTCTAGAGTAAGAACGCTATTTATTAGACCCCCTAGGCTAAATAAACCTTGTTAAGCAAAGGAATTAATCATGAAGGTAACATTATTTGAGAGCCACGATAGGCAGGATAAAACCACAATTGAAATGTAGTCATAAGAACGAAGCATAATTATCATAAAGCTGTGTTGCAGTCATAGTTCAATAATAGACTTATGATATGAAAGCCACTATAGGCTGCATTGATTGAAAGCCCCGATAGGCATATGTGAAACCACTAGGCTGCGTTGAAGGGGCTACGTTAAAAGAGAGGGCATAAAATGTAAGAAACTTGTAAGACAGGTTAAACCACCGCTAATTTTAAATCATGATTAAATTAACCATTACAGTTGAAAAGATAAAAAAGCGTGAGCAATGATAGTCAAAATTAGCCACGATAGGCAACTATACTTGATGACGGATTTCTTTTATTAAGAAAATAATAAGAGCCGTCACTATGGCTGCGTTTAAATTTAGAGAGGTCGATGTGAAATTTTAGACGTATAACACCACCACCAGTATCTGCCGTAATAGACATACCTTGTATGCGCGTGAGAGGGTCTGCTGAGCAGTCAGTAATACTGAGTCGGACCTGATATAGGTCTCATAAGCCGTTGAGTTCCACCTGCCGAGCGTTTTGATGGTCGAGTCTGGAATGCCGCATTCAGCTGCTGTAGTAGCAGCTCCAATTCGAAAGGAGTGCCCGGTATATAATTTAGGGGAGAGATCGCACAATGCCAAAACTGAAGCTAGATGAGATGAAAACCAATGCTTTGTCATAGGAAGACCATTAGGAAGGATGAATAGGGGGAAGTTATGAGGGGTGCGTGGTCGGGCTTTGAGATATTGAATCATAGATGTAAAGGGACAATAAGGGTTATCAATTTTTGAAATGTAAATTGACACACCTGATCCTGATGTATCTGTTTTTGAGTGTTTAATAAATAAAGCAAAAAAGGTGGGTGAAAAACATAAATCTGAAAATGACAAACCCTTAGCTGGATTAAAACGTTGTGTGTGGCAGGCGAGTTCGCCTAAACGCATAAAACCATAGAAAGCTGTTAAAAACACAGTTTCTAAAAGGGTATTGGTATAAGCAGAGAATGGACCGTTAAGTACGGAAGAAACTAATCTGTGTAACAAGTCGAGTGTGATGGGGAGGCGTTTGTCAGGAATCTTAGGAATACTTTTCTCTATGCCTTTTAATAGAAGCCGGATCGAGGGCGTAGAAAAAAGACTTGGAAAGTCAGGATTAAAATATCGTGCATGGAATTGGATGCCAGCCAGCAATTTACGTATAGTAGCGATTTTAAGATCGCGTGACTCATGGCAACTGACTATGAACGTGCATACAGTTGAAATTAAAATGGGGAATAATGGGATATGAAACGAGAAACAAAAGGTCGTAAACCAAGACCACGCGGAACTGTATGCTTTGCGAGTAGATGGCGCTACTCCTTGTGTAATATAAAATCTGGCAGAATTAAGCAGATGGTTATAGTGGGAACCTAATCCAGGATGATTTCGTGCAGTGTCGGGCATGGTGTTGGAATGTCGTTTGCTGCTGGGCAAAGCCGCCTGAAAGCCTGTAAACGAAAGCGAGAGAGAGCATCAGCAATGGCATTTGATTTTCCTGGGATATGTTCAGCTTTAATTGTGAAATTATTGATGACGGATTGCCATGTTACACGTCTAAGAATAGACATTATAGCCTGGCAATGTGATCGACCTTTGTTAATGATTTCGACAGTGGCTACATTATCGCAGTACATTGTAATGCGTTTACGTGACCAGGCTGGACCCCAGAGGACGCTGGCTACGGCGATAGGATATAACTCGTAACACGCAATCGACGGAGCTGTAACAGTTAAGTGAGAGAATGCAGGAGGCCATTTCTCTGAAAACCATTCCCCCTGAAAGTATCCCCCAAAACCAATAGAAGGGGCTGCATCGGTGTAAAGCTCTAGTTCGGCGGATGATTCGGAATTGTCATTATAGAAGAAGAAAACACCATTCCAGTTCTTAAGCAAATGTGACCAAAACCTGAGGTCTGAAGCACACCCTTCGTCTAAAGTTATTGTGTCCGTCAAATTAACTACTGAGTGAGCCAAGGTCAGGAATCGAGAAATAAAGGAGCGACCTTGAGGGATAATTCTCATTGCGAAATTTAGATGTCCCAGGAGAGACAGCATGTCGTGTTTAGAAACGGTTCGACGCTCGAGAAAAGATTCGATGAACGACCTAATTCTGACGAGTTTCTCGATAGGGAGTGAAGCTTGCATCTTTATCGAATCGAGAATGATGCCGAGGAATTCAATCGAGGTAGACGGACCCATTGTTTTCTCATTTGACAGGGGAATGCCTAATTCACAAAATAAGTGCTTTAAGATATCGAGCACAGAGCGACGTGAAGAAGGGAAGTCTATTAGCAGAAAGTCGTCTAGAAGGTGTAGCACGAAGGGGAGATTGCAAACGTTCAACAGAATCCAACACAGAGCTTCCGACAGGCAATTAAAAATGTGCGGGCTACTCCTACAGCCGAAAGTGAGTCTCACTGCGAAATAGAATTTTGATTCCCATTTAATGCCGAAAAGAGGCCAATCAGAAGGGTGAAAAGGCATTATTTTGAAAGCATCTGTAATGTCTGCTTTTGCTAGGCATGCACCAAGTCCCGCTATTTTAATGAGATGAATGGCGTTATCGACTGAGGCATAGTAAAGCGAGAAAGGTTCTAAGGGAATGCATTCGTTGACACTTGCGAAAGTGTTAGAATGCGGTGACGACATGTCGAAAATCAGGCGTTTTTTCCCGGAATATTTACGTGTAGCTATGCCGATAGAGTTAACACGGAAGGGTGAAAAAGGAGGAGAGCTGAAAGGGCCGATAAGGTAACCTTTATTCAGTTCTTTGGCCACGAGACACGAAACTACATCAGGTTCAGTTAAGGCAGACTGCAAATTATTAGCTACATAAGAAGTGGACATCGGGTACAGGACGCCAACCCTGAAACCTTGAGAAAGCCCAGTAATTAAATAGTCTACGAACGAAGGATCAGGGTGAGATGAGAGGTAACTTGAGAGTATTGTAATGTTAATTGGAGTAGAAAGGTGATCGTTCAGAATCTTTTGTGAGGCGGCGCTTGTCCTCTTGTCGCAGGCCTGAAGCGTCGTGGGCAGACAGATTTTGGATGCGGGTCCTTGCAAGAGCTGCAAACATGGGAAAATTTACATTTTGAATAAGTACATACAGATTCATTAAAATTATTACAGACAGGAATGCCATTAAATTCAATAATGGGACGGCCCTTTACGTCTATTGGTACGTGTGCAGAGTCAGCACCATGGACAGCGGGCGCAGCTCGTGCAGTCAGTGTCTTAGGGCAGAAAGGTGCAGAGTGACTGTGCGAGCTGCACACTGCGCAAGCCAGAGTTTTCTGACCGCCGAAATGGCGAACCAAAAGTTCAGAGTCAGTAATGGACCAGTCCAGTTTGGTGTTGAAGAGTGTAACGAACGAAGCGGCTTTGGCTGAAAATGATTTGTGATATTCATAAAACAAAGTGCCCCCATATCTTAAGTTAAGATCTGCCAGCATTGCCAGTTAAATGTCTAATTCTTCTCTGCGTTCTGGAAAAACCTGACACATGATATCTCTATAAGTGCCGAAAGCCGTGACGAATTCACAGAACGAGAGGTTGCGATGCAGTCTGGGATCTGAAGTTTTGAGATAGACTGCCACGTCGCCACAGTCAACCATTTGCTGATCTACTGCTGGTGACGGAAGCAGTAAGGCAGCCAGATTGATGTTCTTACCGTTAATTATGTCAGATCTCATTTTTTGAGACACTGTAACGGCGGCGGGTGGAACAAAAGGCCTTCCGAAACTTTGAGCGGCAACCGCCGTAGAGAGTGTAAAATGAGGCGTGACAGATAGCAAGGGGACAGACTGAAATGGAGTTTGAGTCGTAGATGGAGGGAATGCCGGAGTTACTGAGGACGTGGAGGGTCCCGTGGGAAGATCAGGAAAACTAGGCGGAGCAGAGAGAGCCCGAGACCCGGTGGACGTTGAAGGTAAGGATGTTCCGGGCTTCGTGGCGAGAACTGACTCGAACGCTCCCATTCTGTTTTGTAGGTTTTTTACATTTTCAGTAAGACCTTGAATAGCTTTTAAAAGCTGTGAGTTAGAGCCTCTTGAGTCATGGCTGGGCGATAGCGTTGATGTGGAGGATTTAGATTTTTTGGCTTGAGGAGAAGAAGATTTAGCAGTGCGTTTCTTAGCTGCTGGTTTGGGATGAGCTTGAGTAGTATTAGCCGCTGGAGAAGAATCCGTTGGTTCGGCAGGGGGGTTGCCTATAGTGTTGGAAGCCAGGAGAACGAGGTCTGTGCGTGAAAGGTCGCTTCTTGCATGAATACCGAAATCCTCTAGAGTGTGAATAATTTTGTCCGAGGGCCAATGGTTCCAAGGACATACTCGTGCTTGGATACGAGAGCTCCGGCGTGGTGATGCCGAAGGGGATGGCGGAACTGTATTGTCGTCCGAATCGGATATCTCGAAATCAACGAGCGTTTTTTGAGACATATTTGAGCTACACGAAAACGATAGATAAAGGCGAACTTCAGCTACGACACCTACGGGCAGCAGGAGAGAGTGTTAGTTCAGCGTTTAAATAGTCGGCATTGAGCTGTGATTGGTAAGCCGATTTTATGAATGAATGACGTGGTATTAGAGTCTTCCTGGTAGAACTTACGCTGACGCTTTCATTTCAGCTAGTTCAAAACGCTTCTGCAAGGGTACTTACTCGATCTAAGAAGTATGACCACATAAGCCCAATTCTGGCATCTTTACACTGGCTACCAGTTAAATATTGCATACAATTTAAAATATCACTAATTACCTATAAAGCTTTAAATGGCCTAGCACCCTCATATCTTAGAGAAATACTATCAGAATACAATCCATCACGCACACTACGGTCGCAAAATTCTGGTCTCTTGATTATCCCTAGACTATCAAAAGTGTTTTAAAGTGGAAGATCCTTTTCCTACTTAGCCCCTAAGCTCTGGAATGATTTACCAACCGATGTCCGAGAATCAGACACATGCGATAATATATATATATAATATACTCTTTAAAGCTCACGTAACACACGCTGTTTCTGCATTTCTGATATTAATCTGGAGTACCTATGGAGTAGTATGACATCCTTTATATCTCTGAAGAGTCTTTAGTTTAATCAGATTTATAAAAGAAAAAGATTAGCTTTAACGAATCTTTCCGATAACGTACGAAAAAATGAAGAAGGAGGAGTTATAACACGGGAGGAGCGAGTAGGAGTCATACAACACTATACAACACTGTTTTAACTTATGATTCACTACATGTTCGTGTGATTTATATAATATACACGCGCCTATTTCCAACATAAGACAGAAGTCTTACTTACCACGTGTAACTCGTCATGACCCGGTTCTGAAAATCCACCGCATCAAACGCACACGCAAAACTCCGCTGCTAATCTGGATAATAAACTATATCCATTGTTTCCATAAGGCTGGATGTCTTCTCCTTACATCCAAAAACACACTTCTTCTTGTGCCATTGTTGACTTTTGAAATTAAACAAGGCTGAGTGGCGTGATAAGCTGTTAGCAAGCTCTAGCGTCTCCTGCTGACTGACGGCTGGGCGGGGTTTTCCGGGGGAAGTTTTCCGGCGGAAGCCCATATAAAGAAGTGATACGTATCGAAAACCCCTGAAACGTCAGTTAGAACCGTAATCGAAAAAAATTAGCCGAAACTTGTACGAACCCTGGCGAAGTGCATTCGGCACAGAAATACTCTGAAACACGCCCAACTGCATTTTTGACACTTTGCCTACGTTTAGCATGAGGAAACAACTCTATAACTGTGTTAATAAGTCAGAATGCTTGAAATACCATTAAACCCCCCCTTTAACATTTAACAGCAAACAAAGAGGCGTCTCTATTCTAATAAATAAAGATATTCATTTTTCACTTAACCAATCTATTATGGACCCAGACGGTAGATTCATCATTATTAATGCAATTATAAACCACACAATATTTACATTGGCAAACATTTATGGCCCTAACAATGATGATCCATCTTTCTTCCACAACCTCTTCTCAAAACTATCAAATTCAAACAACCTCATCATAGCAGAAGACTTCAATACAGTCATCAATCCCACAATTGACCGCTCAAGCACCTCTGGCAACTTAAGAAATTGGCACTCCACTGACATAATAAAGCAATATATGGAGGACTACGGCCTTAGCGACAGTTGGAGAATGAGGAACCCCTCTTTAAGGGAATATTCATACTTTTCTACAGTTCACCAATGCTCATCTAGAATCGACTTATTCATCATCAACAATCCGCTAATAACCAAGATATCAGATAACAAAATCCACCCTATATCTCCAGACGCGAGTGTTTCTTTGTTCTTCCGTCAAACATTTAACGCGAGGGGAAATGCACATACACAAACACACGAGTCAGGAAATCGACGCGGTCGTATAAAATACGCGATTGCAAACAGTACAATCCTTATTTACTTGCGTCTAAGGTTATGGGCCCTATTTTAACGATCTAAGCGCATTGTCTTAAGCGCACAGCGCAACGTCTAAATGGGCGTGTCCGAATCCACTTTTGCTAATTTAACGACGGGAAAAATCGTTTTTGCGCCGAGCGCATGGTCGAAAAGGGTAGGTCCTATTGTAATGGGAGTATTTTGGGCGTAACGTGCAGTAAACCAATGAGAGTCACAGCTCTCATTCCCTTTAAAAGCAAGTTGCGCTGGCGCTATGTCTAATCCCTATTTAGATGACGGACTTTGTAAACTGAAAAACTAAGCGGAGGTAGAAGATCCCCAGTTTAAGATTAATGTTAAATAATTGTGTTGTTTTCCTTATATTGAAATTGTTATTTTTTTATTAAAACTTTAAAACCCGTTTTCTTTTAGTCATGGAAGTAAAAAGCAGGCTTGCAATTGCTTTAAATGCATGGCTATCCAATATCATCAAAAAATAATTTACAAGTATGTAAGATAAGGTTTGTACTTTAAAAATACTTTATTTGTAACAAACAGGAGATAAAGAAATTACAAACGGCTCTCCTCACGTTTCAGCACTTTGGACAGCGGTTTTTTTAGCAAAGAGTTTTTTTAAGCATTACTTACAAATGTTTCTCATCTCGCCATATCCACAGGTACATCATATACAATAAATCCGTGAGGTAGCATTAAAAAAAACATTTAAAAACAGACGCATTTGTTTAAAGCAAAGCATTTATTTACTTATCAGGCTGCAGGTAAAGCAGCTCTTTGCGCCTTCTAACGTCTCATAATCAGTCCTCATTTATAAATATGTCCAAGAGACTCAATAATAATCTCTTAAATTCAATCCTTTAATCTTTCATATTTAAAAGCATTTTTGTGCTGCTGCGCATTTATGTACTTTGTGATAAGCAAACCCGCGTTGTCCTCCCGTTTATAGGCGCATATTACTAATGCGCTCTTTAAATAACATAAAACATATTGCGCCATTGACTTTAGACTTTAGACCAGGTTTTTGTTGGTCAATGGCGTAGTCTATTTTAGTTGCCTCAAAATAGCAACGCGCCAACAATGCGCCTGAACACACCTCGTTTTTCAGACCAGAACGCCCATGGGCGCAAAGGGGGCGCAAATGCATTTGCTATTTAAACAACGCGGCGCTAAACGTGAAAATTAGGGTGGAAACTAGCGAAAGACACTTGCGTCGCGCATTGCGCTGCATTGCGCCGGGTGTAAGATAGAGCCCTATATCTCCGCACAGCAAGTTTATTAACACAGGATCACTCGCATTACTGCTTTCATGATCAACACGTGAGGGAGTAATGGCGGCGGCGGATGTAAACAAACAAGTTTGTCACGCTTGTCCCTTGTTGTGTGTGTTTCTACTATAATGATTACTAAAACACAAAAAATAGAGTCCAGACAACGATAGGCTGTTCTTCTTTAGAGTTGTTTACTGCACAAAAGTAAACCTCTCGCTGGCCAACCAAATACTAACCCTGTGTTAATTTTTACGATGGCCAAACAGTACCTTTACTATGATTACTATGGTTTTTAAAGGTATATGTGAAATTAATAGAAAATATTTCTATATATTTCTATATATACACACATTATAGCCTATATATAATTTCTTGTTATAAATTCCTAAGTAAACCTTATCATGGTAACAGTACCTTTACTATGATTACTATGGTTTTAGGTATACTTGTGAAATTAATAGAAAATATTTCTATATATACACACATTATATATATATATATATATATATATATATATATATTTTTTTTTTTTATAAATTCCCAAGTACACCTTATCATGGTTTTACTACAGGGAAAGTTACATTCCTGTTGAACATTCCTACAAGGCTCATTGTGTGGCTCATTATGCGGCTCATTATGCGACTGTTTTGTTCCTCAGCTGTCAATTACTGATTATTCAGGAGCTTTCACGCCTCCATGCATACGGCCTTTCCCAAGCAAATGTGTCTTAGAAATTGTAAATCAATATATTGTTTCATGTGAATAAGCAGGCCAGATGATTTTCACATCATTTTGAAGAAAAAACTCTAGACTACTAGATCCTGTTTTGGAAAGTCTTGGGAAAACATGTTTAGAATGAGTTTTGTGGACTTGTATCAGTGACTTAAAAATTTAGCTTCTTCAAAAACCACGCAAAAACATTTTTCTCTCAAAAATACAAACATGTACATACATGTTGATCATATAATATTGTAGCCCAGTTTGTTCTGAACTCAGTGTTATGAGACTTTTGCCATATATATGTTTTTAAGCAACTGAAAAAAGCACATGTCAGTGCATGTCAAAACTTCCCCAGGGCCCTAAAAACCCCTTAGACCCCAGAGGGTTAAGATATGTCAGTGCAAGCTTTTTTCAATTTGGACAGCTCTTAGCCTACTTTTATTTTAGTCTAGGACTAGTTCAATTCCTATCAGGGAAACTGCCCCCTTGAGTTCTTGATTTGAGTTCCATGTGTGATGTCTAACAGGAAAAATGTGATACCACTGAACTGAAAGGACGTTTGCAGTCCACAACACAGCGAGATTCATGAAACGTCTGGCTTGCCTACAGTTTTTTCACTCCTCCCCTTACTGCAGCCGTCTGCTGTCGTCTAAATTCCAGGCAAGGCAAGCTGCATCTCAAACAAGCCTAGTCTGACAGACAATGATCAGGTGATGAGTGACATCATAGGGTCAGTCAGGGTCAAGATTAGCGGGAAACTCGCCATAATAAAGAACTAAATAAATAACTGTGCTTATCATGATGCCTGATAAAGAGCGCTGTATGTCCATTTCTTTTTATTTATTTTATGTTACTTTTGATGTATAATTTTTTTCAACCACTAGCTGGCAGTGACTCTATGGGGCCCTCTGCTGGCCACGGGGCCCTTTGCAATTGCAAGTGTGGTTTAGTGGCTGGGCCGGCTCTGCTCTTCATATAAGAAAAAACAGCAACAACAATTGGAAAATACATTAGAACAAAAAATCAAACTCCTAACAAATGAAATATCTCATCATCCCAGCGAACCAAAACAGAAGGAATTAAAAGAACTCAAAATACAAATTGATGATGTCATACGGAAAAGAACACAATTTCAAATTCAGCAACTGAAATATAATGGTTTTCAATACAATAACCAAGCAAACAGTAAATACTTAGCAAATCTACTCCAATACAAGAAAGAGAAATCAATCATCCCAGCCATCTTGGACACTAGTGATGCGCGGGTCTGCGTTTTTTCCAACCTGCGGGTCCCGCTTTTATGAAATATTTGGCCCGCCCCGCAACACTGTATCTACTTTTACAACCCGCCCCGCGCCCGCGACCATTAAAATAGACATACCAGGCATTTGTAATGTAAATAAAAAGAGGCTTTATTTTAGCCTAAGAGTGCTTGGAAACAGCCATTAGATTAAATCGCCCTGTAAACTGGCAACAACATACACAAATGAGCTATAGAAACCAGCATGGTCATATTAATATAGAGATAGGATAATGACAAACCAGGGGTGTCCAATACATCGATCGCAAAGGCAATGCCGGTAGATCGCACATAAGTTAACTGTGTATTCTCATGCTGCTCCATGCCTCCACGGGAAAATTGGCATTATGAGTAATTGTGAAACACTTAAGTCTTTTTGAGTTGCTGTGCCTTTCTTCTCATATGTGTTTTTATATATTGTAAGTTTCTTTCTAGTTTGTTTCACTAAATCTCCGCTATTTTAAACAGTACTCGACATGCGTTCCAGGATTTTTTTAACTCCTCAAGAAAACAGAGTAATGGTGACATCCCTAAATCCAATGTAGAGATATATGCAGTATAGTCCACGCATTTAAAGTGTTTTTAGCATGTAGAACTTGTCGGCTTTATAATTTTAAAAGTAGATCACCATACAAAAAAACAGCATTTGTATTATCTATTTACAAATTCCCTACCTTAATTTCTCCTGCAGATCGTCTTTCATCTTTTAATTCTCCGTTTGTTTTGTTGTTGTGGCTGGCAGCGGCAGCAGCAGCGGGAGCTACTTGGCGCTTCCGTGACGTGACGCCAAAGGTTTGGGGATATCAAGTTACGTTGTGCAAGTTACGTTGCGGAAGTTACGTTGCCACATAGGCCTACGTAATTTAACCTTATTAACCTTATCTACGTAATAAAATGTAAAAATATATTCCCAAATATTTAATATATATGCTACAGGGAATTAGACGCAACATATCAGTTTTTTAATTTTGTTTTTAATGACCCGCCCCAACCCGCCCCGCATTAAAGTTACAATTTCTTTACCCGCCTCAACCCGACCCGCAGGGTCCGCGGGTTACGAGACGACCTGAGCATCACTATTCGACACCACAGGAAATATTAACCAAAACCCACAGGATATAAATAATATATTTCGAAATTTCTACAGCAATCTCTATTCCCCCACTCATCAACTGACTCAATCAGAAATGGACACTTTTTTAAACAGTCTGACATTGCCAAAATTTACTTTAGAACAAACCAACATTCTAGACGCACCCCTAAGCATTAATGAACTTACTTAAGCGCTCAATAAATATCCTAGCAATAAATCTCCCGGGCCAGATGGATTACCAGCTGAATTTTACAGACACTTTTGGGACATATTATCACCACTATTTAACAGAGTAATTATAGAAATAAAAAAGTCATCCACCATACCCACACATATGAATACAGCAGCCATGACATTACTACTAAAACCCTCTCTCGCCTTCACTCTTTGCCATTTTTATTGAACCTCTCGCAGCAGCAATACGACAAAACACCATAATCAAAGGAATTCAGGTAGACAATGTACAACACAAAATCAGTTTATATGCAGCTATATTTACAGAACCCACGAGTGTCACTTCAAGAAACGTTCAATATTATCAGTAGATTCTCCCTTGTCTCACATTACAGTATCAACTGGAACAAGTCAATTTTACTACCACTATCAGATGATGCGTGGGATTCTGGAACTCAGGACCCTTCCTTCCACCTTCACACAGGCAACATCAAGTACCTAGGGATTCAGATTTCCCCCAGGCTGTCAGAGCTTTTCACTCTCAACTACACTCCTCTACTCAAAAAAATTGAAGACGAATATAAACGCTGGTCTAAACATCCACTAACATTAAAGAGCACCTATTATGCTAATAAATTAGCACGTTAGCACGTTATTGTAATATCCCATAGTACATACATGTTATTAAAACTTGAACTAATGCATTGTGAGTCTTATAAATTGCTTACATACCTCACCGATTTCTCCCTCTCTGGGAAACGCTCGGATTTAGTTCCTGTCTCCGCCTCCCAAACTGTCTAGTGTACTCGGATTGGTCAGATGACCTACTCAACTGTTATTGGTCAACTGGGTTCGGCGTGTGTTTGAAAGGTTACGCTCCTGACTACGCGTGGGTTTTCCGGTTCTGACTGAGAGTCACAGGCAACGTAAACAAGCATTATATTTCTCTACAAACGATGGTGTCTGTAGGGGAGAGTGGGGTAAAGTGAGACATTTTTTACATTTGCTCCCCTCTAAGCAGTGGTGTCAAAAGTATTCATATTCATTACTCAAGTAGAAGTATAGATACTAGGGTTTTAAAAGACTTTTGTAGAAGTTGAAGTATCAACTCAAGCTTTTTACTCAAGTAAAAGTGAAAAAGTACTGGTTTCAAAACTACTTAAAGTATAAAAGTAAAAGTAATGTAAGGAAAAAATGTCATTAGAGAAAAAAGCCTAGGCCGCACCACAGGGGCCTTCCCTATCTCCTCTAAAAAAATGTTTCTAAAGGCCATAATAACTATAGTGTTATTAAAATGTTAATGTTAAAAAATTTGGGATGCACTAGGGCCAGGGGTAGGCAACGTCAGTCCTGGAGTGTCGATGTCCTGCAGATTAGCTCCAACCCTTATAAAACCTTGGTTACCTGTAGTTTCAGGTGACTTTAACCTTTATTAGTTTGTTCAAGTGTGCTTGATTAGACCTGGAGCTAAACACTGCAGGACATCGGCACTCCATGTTGCCTACCCCTGCACTAGGCTATCTGTTTCAACTAGGGCTGGGCGATTAATCGAAAAATAATCGAAACCGAAATTCAGAAACTCTAACCGACCTTTTTTTATTATGTCGGTTTTTTCGGTTTTTAATCCTGTTAATGCTTTCCTTTAACTACTTACCGCGTGTGATGTCACGTGACTCCGCCCCGACCAGTCAGTGGCAGAGAGAAGCATGGCGGAGAACTCGAGCGCAGAGCAGGAGGGGGATCAACTAGTGCCCAAGAAAAATGCAGTGTCTGTCGTTTGGGCACATTTTGGCTTCAGTAAAGAAGACATCGAACAAAATGAAGTCAAATGTAAACACTGCAGAAAAACTGTCTTAACAAACAAAGGTAATACCACTAATTTGTTTCAGCACTTGGAGCACAATCATGTTACGGAATATGAACAGTGCATGGCTCAAAAAAAGAAAGTGACTGACAAGCGTCCAGCAACAAGTACCTCCGCAAAGCAGGTGTCGATAGCACAAGCTTTTACAAATGCTACGCCATATGAAAAGGATTCAAGAAGATGGAAAGAAATAACTGACGCGATAAGTTACTATATCGCAAAAGATATGGCTCCCATTGCTACCGTGGAGCGCAGTGGGTTTAAACGCCTCGTTAAAACACTCGACAAAAGATACACCGTGCCATCGCGAAAATATTTTTCCCAAACTGCTCTGCCCAACCAATACATAACATGTCGTAAAAATGTTGCTGCCGAACTTAAGTCTGTTCACCACTTTGCAGCCACATCTGATCTCTGGTCAAGTAGAACGATGGAGCCATACTTGAGCCTTACATTGCATTACATTGACGATGAATGGAAGCTGCGCAGCAGATGCCTTGAGACGGCATATTTTCCAGCAGATCACACGTCAGAGATGATTGCACAGGGCCTGAAAGATATGCTTTTTGCGTGGGAACTAAAAGAAGAGAATCTTGTGGCCATTACGACAGACAACGGAGCTAATGTTGTCAAAGCGGCAGAGCTCAACAGATGGACACGGCAACAGTGTTTTGGACACCGGCTGCACCTTGCTATCGGTAAGTGCACTTCAAATTACAGACAGACACAATGGTATAATATTCAGTTATCTAATCGGGCATATCTGGGTGGTCAGTGGCAGCTATATTCTTACTGTGTTTGTGTGTGTCGTGTATATTTATATATATTCTCCTTTTAAGTGCTTTATGTGATGTTCTTGTTAAGCATTTTGTTTGTGTTGTAAAGTGTGTTACTTCAGCATAATAAATAAATAATTTAGCAATGAAAGTGTTCATATTGCACGACTTGATAAAGATATTACTCATTACACATAATTTAATCATGTTAAAACAATAGAGTAGAAATAAAAAAAACACTCTACAGTCTAGAAATGCTATTATTTAAGAAATATTTAAGAAATGTTTCCTTTACTTAATTTTGCTAGTTTGTTAAAGCTTGTTTAAGTGAAACTGTGAATAATATAGTAATTAATTTGTGTGTGTGTCTGTGTGTTTATTTCAGAAAATGGTTTGAAAGATCAGCGTGTGACACGGGCAGTGAGAGTGTGCAAAAACATCGTCAGTGCTTTCTCATATAGCTGGAAAAAGAAGAAGGCTTTAGTTAAGGCACAACAAGAACTGAACCTGCCACAACACAAGCTGAAAACTGCTTGTGTCACTAGATGGGGATCAATGCAAATGATGATTGCAAGGGTCCTTGAACAAAAGAAAGCCATCACACAGGTCCTTGCTGATGATAAAAAATCAAGACACCTAGTTCCATCTTGGGCTGATCTTGATGTCTTGGAGGCTGTCAACAAAGCACTCTCTCCATTGATGGAGTTCACAGATGCCCTGTCAGGGGAAGAGTATGTGACCATTTCATTTGTAAAGCCTATTCTGCACATTCTCAGTTCACGTGTGCTGGCTGTAGAGGAAGATGACGTGGAGCTGACCACAACAATCAAAAACAGCATCCTTGAGTACCTTAAAGGAAAGTACTCACACCCTGTCACAGAAGAGCTACTAGACACAGCCAGTTTTGTTGATCCCAGATTTAAAACGATGTACATTTCTGCACAACATGTCCCCACCATTAAGGAGAAAGTGAAAACAGAGATGGAGTCAACAGCTGCAGTCTGCAGTGAAAGTCCTACAGAGACTTCAGAGCCTTCAACATCTTCATCAGAAGCAAAGAAGCAAAAGAGGTCATTAGGAAGTTTTTTTAAAGGAAGTGAGGCAACTCCTTCAACTGTTCCCACTTTGTCACTTCAGGAAACACTAGAAGCAGAGCAGAGCAGCTACTTGGTTTCCCCATTGCTGGACAGTGAGGAAAATCCACTGGAATGGTGGAGAATGCATCATGTACACTTTCCTACTCTAAGTAAGGTGGCAAAAAAGTATCTCTGCATACCTGCAACTAGCTCCCCATCAGAGCGGGTTTTCAGTTCAGGAGGAAACATTGTTACATGCCTCAGATCCTGCCTGAAACCTGAAAAAGTAAACATGCTGGTGTTTCTCAGTAAAAACCTAGAGTAAATGACAGGACAAGATCACTGAGAGGTTCACTTCACACATAACAGTGATCATAAGTCAGATTCACATCTGTTTACTTTGTTTACCTTGTTAGATTTGCACATGACATTGTTTAGGTTGTTTTACCTTGTTACATTTGCACATGACATTATTTAAAATGTTTGTTTACAGAGAATAAATGTTATTTTCTACTTTGCACATGTTAATATTTAAAAAAATAATAATTTATTTTGTTTGTAAGAAATGCTGTTTTTTCTACTTTTAACATGGCAATATTTAAAAATTATTTATTTTAATTCCAATAGTGCAAGCAAAAGTTTTTTTATTTTTTGTTTAGGAAACTTATTTATGTTAAACTAAAATGTGACACTTTTCATTTTAAGCAAGGTGTGCTTTAATTTCAGAATGTTAAATAAATAACTGTAACAACTAATACACTTTCTTCTCATTTTTTTTTAAAATCACACAGATAACAAATGATCTTTCAATAGAAAAATGTATCTCATTCTCACCTATGATATAAGGCAAAAAAAAAAAAAAAATAATCGTTCATTAATCGTAACCGATGTCAAATGTTAAATTAACCGAGGTTTTGATTTTAGGTCAAATCGCCCAGCCCTAGTTTCAACCACATACGGTATATGCCCATTAAAAATGAACGCATTTCAATACAATGCAAACAAATACATTAAAGCAGTGGTTCTCAAACTGGATGGTGCCAGGGGCCCCAGTTTTATAATATTTTATGAAATACATTACTTTATTATAAATTCTGTGTAATTAAACCTCAGAAAAATAAGGCTACTAAACAAAAGCAATAAATTGTATAATTTAAAAGGTTTTGTTTAATTAAAATTTTAAGTTTTAGAATATTTATGTCAATCCACTGTACACAAGGGAGGCCGCAAAAAATGTTTGATAACCACTGCATTAAAGAACCATATATGTGTACTACTGAGCATTAACATGTGTTCCATAGAGAGGAAGATATGATGACTAGTTGCCTATAAATATTGTAATGGTGCAAAAAGTCAATCTTCAGAGCAGTGCTGCTGGTGGCCAAACTTTTACAGTGGTGCCCTCTTTAGTTAAAAAACAACAAAATCACACACAACTATACTGCCCTACAAAGCGAAAGCGCAGTAACTACGCATTTGGTCAAAATTGAGTTAAGGGTTAAAATGGGCTTTGTGAGATCTGTTGTGTCTTGTGACAAAGTCTCCTGGTTAAATTTTGTCCCATTTCAGAGAAATGTGTGTGCCAAAATTGCAGTAACATGTTTGACTGGCTGGTGTAAAAAACTTTAAAGCCATTTTTCTCAGTTTCAGTGTTTGCGTAGATACTGCACTTAGCCTTTGGAGGGCAGTATAGTATGTGTGAGAATAGAAATATGCTATTGTTATCATTTATAATTGTATTTTGACAGCAACACAAACCTACAAATATGCAATTATATATTATAGCCTATATTTCTGCATCTGTACTTGTGTAGCTAATGGACTGTTGTATACTTTACTTTAGTCAGTATAAATCCAAGCAATTTTGGAGAATTACTAAATGTCTTTATTGTAAGTAAATTAAAAGTCAGGTTTAAGGAAACAGCTGATGTCTATTAACAAAAGCAAAAGTTTGTATGTATGATTATTTGTTTGATTGATTTAACACTCAAGCATTCAGCTAAGTAGGTTTTGTTAATGCAAATAAAATTTAGGGTAGTTATTAGCATATACAAAACAACAATGTCTTTAGCATAGATATCTTTGCCATGCTTCAAAACGCAACCCAGCACAATGTCATTTAAGTTGAACAACTGAAGTTACATGATATAAATTGGTATTGTTACACTATTTAAATCACACAGATGGATTGGTGTCAGCAGCCAGCTATACATTTACACAGGCTTGTGAATGTGAACTGACCTGAAAGTGATGCGCGAGTTTTAATTCGTACTTTTCCATTTGAAGACAGAATGCCGCGTTCTGTTACTGTACAAACAGATGGCGGATGATATCAAAGCATCGCGAGGGGAGACACTCTGCATGCTTTCTAATCGCTCTCGCGGTTCTTTTATGTTTCTCTGTGCAGCGCTATCGAACAAACTTTTGATCATCTGCAGTCAGCTGGGGGGCGGGGATTGCGTACAAACCAATAGGGAGTCGGAATGGTGTATGTTTATACTTCTCATCCAACCACAATCGGATTTATCTGGATGATGCAATTTATCAAGATAGGTTTTTTTAACGATGACAAGCCGAAATGTAAAAAAGAAAACAAGTTGAAATTAATAGAAGTAACGAGGCGATTTTTAAAATGTAAGGAGTAGAAAGTACAGATAATTGCGTGAAAATGTAAGGAGTAGAAGTAAAAAGTCGTCTGAAAAATAATTACTCAAGTAAAGTATAGATACCCAAAATATCTACTTAAGTAATGTAACGAAGTATTTGTACTTCGTTACTTGACACCTCTGTATATATACCTCTGTCTTCTGTTTGCTCACTGCTGGATCATTGTCATTACTACCCTGTCTGTTCCCCGTGTCACATTTTGGATGTTCCTGTGTTTGCTACCTGTTCGTCATTTTACTCCTCGTGTTTTTGGTTTCCTATTTTATCATTAAATGTTATTTATTTTTGAACTTTGCGTTTGCGTCCTGTCTCTCCTTCCGTGTCGTGACAGTTTCACTGTCCATGGTACTGAACTCATCATGTTATTGACTACACAGAAAGCATGTCATCAAACAGAATGTTTATTTAATTATCATTCAATTCGAAATAATTAAAAATAAAATGTTGAAATGTTTTGTAAACAATTTATGTCTCAGATCATTTGGTCTTCGAGCACTGTGTTCTATTCACTTCAGTGAGATATGATCAATGGCTTTTGGAAGGAGGCACCTACTCCTCCAAAGCAAGTTGGAAAATGTGTATAATTATTTGCTTCAGGGCCAGCCCTGGGCATAGGCGGAATAGCCAAATGCTAAGGGCGCCGCCGACCCCTTGGAGCGTCCGTGCGCCCAAATTATTATTTTTTTAATATATGTATATAAACATTTAACTATAAATATTTATATATTTTATAATATAAATATTTTGCACAAGAAAACAGCAGTTATTAATGAATTATTAGTAGCATAGTATCTCGGAAAATCGGGCTTGTTAAATAGCTCTGTGGCTATACTGCACTGAAGCGGCAGTTTAAAATATAAACCCAGAATTCACAGACGTCAAGAACAAGAAAACGGAAACAACAATCAGACAGAGACGCGGAATTTACATAATGTTACACAGACCATGTTTAAATTCCAATGTTTCTGCACAGAAATACCAACTTGTTCACTTTGTTTGGTATTAATAAGCTGCACATTGGAGTGCTGGCAGCGGTGCTGAAGACGCGCTCGGACGGAGTACTGGTGGCAGCACAGATATTTACGTGCAACCTATTGGAAACTATTATTCGTTATTATATAATTATTATTCGTTATTTTACTTTATTACTTCCACTTAAGAAGAGTTCCCTTTCAGTCGGTCACTACGACGTCACGTCGTGACCGACGAATTGGGAACTCGCTTAGAGAGACCAATCTGCTTCGAATACTACAAAAAACGCCAATGAACTTGGCATTGAGATATTTGCATAATGCTGGCGCCGCCCCGCCAGGTGCGTATATAAGGCGCACGTGCAAATAAGGAAATCAGCTTTTTATCGCTTCGAAAGCCGGCAGTATCTGCTACTGAGAAGCTACTTTACTCTGTTGGGATCGATTGCGGAAGTTGGTTGGACTGGCAGTACCACAGCGGACGCTTCGCAGTATTCCACAGGCTCTGCATCTTTTTGTTTTGAGTTTAGTGTGTGCGTTGCCTTTCCCTGTGCGCATCATCAACTGAGCATCTGAGTGAATTTCCCTAAAAGAGTGATACGAGAGAGCTTTGTGCCTTGTTAAAGGCAGCCACTCTCTCGTATATCCGGCGATTAGCGTCCTTTTCAGGATGGCTTTTCGTCCAGGTGATCTTGGATGCGGGAAGTATATGGGTCCGAAGGACGGTCACGAGCGTTGTCTTTCGTGTTTGGGCATCGAGCACGCAGAGGCAGCGTTCGCTGGGGGTAAGTGTTCTCACTGCGAGAACATGTCCCTTGTGGATTTGCGGAGACGGTTGTCTTTCCTCCGGGAAAAACGCAACCCATGTCCAGCGAGTTCCGAACGCCGCCACGGAGCGGCCGTGAGGCTCTCAAAGGATGATCTCCGCATCACTGTGCTGAGCCGGTCGGGGGATTCGTCCTCCGGCTCTCAGCCTCCTCATCCACAGCCGGTTGATGTGCCGATGGAGACTGCAGAGTCGTGTTCTGCGATGTCTGCAGGATCTGTCGTGCCTCCCTCCGGGTCCACGGAGACTGCAGCATCCGAGGGTGGGCCCTCTCCCTCTGAGGATCCGGATGTCCTCCCCCCTTCCGGACGGGTCGTGACGCCGGATTTTGATCCAGAGATGGTGGCCGTGCTCTCTCGAGCGGCGGAGACCGTAGGGTTGGAGTGGGTTCACCCCCCACAGCCCGAACCGTCCCGCCTGGATGATTGGTTCTTTGGAGCTGCCCGGGTTTCACAACCCTCTCCGCCGGTACCATTCTTCCCCGAGGTGCACGAGGAGCTGACTAGGACCTGGAAGTCACCGTTTTCTACTCGATTACGGTCTTTTCAGCCCTCCCCCCTCACCTCCCTCACCGATGGAGCTGCTAAGGGTTATACGGTGACCCCCCCCGTGGAGCGTGCGGTCGCGATGCAACTGTGTCCGGCCACCGCTCCCTCCTGGAAGGACCGCCCAACCCTACCCTCCCGTGCTTGCAGACAGTCTTCCGGTTTAACGGGGGCTGCCCACCAGGCATGTGGAGAGGCGGCTTCAGCCCTGCACGCTATGGCGTTGCTGCAGGTACATCAGGCCAAGGCGTTGAGAGATCTGCACGAGGGAGGACACGACTCGCCTGTACTTTCGGAGCTCCGGGCCGCTACGGATCTGGCCCTTCGTGCTACGAAGGTCACGGCGCAGGCGATCGGTCGTGCGATGTCCACGATGGTGGTCCAGGAACGCCATCTATGGCTCTGTCTGGCGGACATGTCTGAGGCGGAGAAGAATAAGTTCTTGGACGCCCCCGTGTCCCAGACGGGTCTTTTCGGTGAGTCGGTGGAGTCTTTCACCCAGCAGTTCTCCGCCGCCCAGAAGCAGACGGAAGCGATCGCTCAGATCATGCCCCGGCGCAGCGACCTGCATCTCGCCCTCCAGCGCCGGCGGCCCCGTCTGCTCCTCGCCGAGGGCGCCCTCCGGCGGCTGCCTCCGCCCCCCCCGCTAGAACATCTTCCAGGCCACGGAGGGGGAACAGCCGTCGGCAGCCCGCCCCGCCCGCCCCACCCGCTTCCCGTGGTAAACGGAGATCGAAGCGGCCCTGAGACGGGCGACCTGGATTTGGATGGGATCACTCTACGGGAGACGGTGATGGCACCACTCCTTCCACCGGTAGAGGGCCGGGTGGAGAATCTTTGGTTTCGTTTTGTTTCTGTTCCGCCGGCTTCTCAGCCGGCACCCACAAAACCACAAAAAGAGTGCATTCCTATTCCTCCTCCAGGTCTCCAGAGGATCGAGAGAGATGTGAGCGGGCAGTCAGATGCTCTTCCTCCCTCTCCTCTATCGCCAGCGGGTGTTCTGGTGAGTTCGAGTTCTCCACTGCGGAGACCGGACCACCAGCATACCCTTCGGAGTCTGCGTCCTCCGCTGAGGAGACCGGACGACCGCCTCTCTCAGCGGGCTCAGGTCAGTGTCACACACACACATACTGTAGATGCTTATGCTGTCACGGCAGACGCACCGGCAGTCCCGCCTGTCCCGCCTCGCTGCCCCGCCGCGGGTTCACCGGTTGTGCCGTTAATTCCTCTTGTACGGTCCTTGGGAGCTTGGCTTCAGCTTCCCAACCCGTCTCGATGGGTTTTACGCACGATCCGCCTCGGTTACGAAATTCAATTCAATCGGCACACTCCCAAATTTGCGGGCGTACGTTTCACCACGGTGAAAGCGTCCGATGCACATGTACTGCGTGCAGAGGTCAAAGTCCTGTTGGCGAAGGACGCGATCGAGCCGATCCCTCTTACCGAGATGAGATCGGGGTTTTACAGCCCGTATTTCATAGTTCCCAAGAAAGGCGGCGGGTTACGACCGATTTTGGATTTGCGTGTCCTGAACAAATCTCTTCAGAAGAGGTCTTTCAGGATGATTACACCGAAACAAATTTTCAGTGCAATACGCCCCCACGATTGGTTTGCAGCGATAGACCTGAAAGACGCGTATTTTCATGTGTCCATTCTCCCTCGTCACAGACCGTTTCTCCGGTTTGCGTTCGAGGGTCGGGCATATCAATACAAGGTTTTACCGTTCGGGCTGTCTCTCTCTCCCCGTGTATTCACGAAAGTAATAGAGGCGGCGTTAAAGCCCCTCAGAGAGAGCGGTGTTCGCATTTTGGCTTACCTCGACGATTGGCTTATAATAGCGCATTCTCGGCGGACGCTGTGCGAACACAGAGATCTAACACTTCAACATCTCGCCCGTTTGGGTCTTCGGGTCAACTGGGAGAAGAGCAAACTCTGCCCCACGCAGAGGATCTCTTTTCTCGGTATGGAACTGGACTCGATCGATTTATCGGCGCGTTTAACAGAAGAACGCGTTCAAGCAATTCTGACTTGCCTCGGGTCATTCCGAGGGAAGAATGCGGTTCCTCTGAAACAATTTCAGAGGCTCCTGGGGCGTATGGCAGCAGCAGCGGCCGTGACACCGCTCGGGCTGCTCCATATGAGACCGCTTCAGCGTTGGCTTCACGATCGAGTCCCGAGGAGAGCGTGGCGTGCCGGCATCCATCGTGTAACCATTACACCTGCGTGTCGCCTAACATTCCCCCCGTGGTCAGACCCCGCGTTTCTCAGAGCCGGTGTCTCCATGAGACAGGTCTCCCGGCATGCTGTTGTACACACAGATGCCTCCGACACGGGCTGGGGAGCCACGTACGACGAGCTCACGGCTTCGGGGGTGTGGACAGCACCCCAGTTGCATTGGCATATCAATTGCCGCGAGTTATGGGCAGTATATCTGGGACTCGTACGCTTCGCGACGGAGCTGCGAGGGAAAGATGTACTAGTGCGCTCAGACAACACTGCGACTGTAGCGTATATCAACCGTCAGGGCGGTTTGCGCTCTCGTCACCTGTCGCATCTCGCTCGTCATCTCCTCCTTTGGAGTCAGAAGCATCTGAGGTCCCTTCGTGCCATTTACATCCCGGGATCGCTCAATACAGCGGCAGACGCGCTTTCCCGAGCGGCGCGCCCCGGCGAATGGCGACTCCACCCCCAGACGGTTCAGCTGATTTGGAGGAAATTCGGTCGTGCACAGATAGACTTATTTGCGTCACCGAACGATACCCACTGTCGCCTGTTTTATTCACTAACCGAGGGCAGCCTCGGCGTGGATGCGTTGGCACACAGCTGGCCGCGGGGCATGCGCAAATACGCGTTCCCCCCAGTGAGTCTAATAGCGCAAATTCTGTGCAAAGTCAGGCAGGACGAGGAGAGCCTTTTAATGGTCGCCCCATATTGGACGACCAGGAATTGGTTTCCGGAACTAATGCTCCTCGCGACAGCCCCTCCCTGGCGGATTCCCCTGAGGAAGGACCTTCTTTCTCAAGGAGGGGGCACATTATGGCACCCGCGCCCCGACCTGTGGAATCTCCACGTCTGGTCGTTGAGCGCGTGCAGGGTTTAAGTGATTTACCCCAGGCGGTATCTAACACTATCGACGCGGCTCGAGCTCCGTCTACGAGACGGGCTTACGCGTTAAAATGGAACCTTTTCGTCACTTGGTGTTCTTCGCAACGCGAGGACCCCAGAGAATGCCCTATTAACATTGTGCTTCTATATCTTCAACATAGGTTAGACGGTAGGCTGTCACCCTCCACTATTAAAGTTGATATTGCCGCTATATCTGCCCATCACTCACTTATTAATGGCAGATCAGTGGGCCAGCATGATTTGGTTATCAGATTCCTAAGAGGCGCTCGCAGGCTAAACCCCTCGTGCCCCCTTCTATTCCTCCCTGGGACTTGTCCATGGTGCTGAAAGCACTTCAGAGTCCTCCGTTCGAGCCTTTGCAGTCTGTGAGTCTGAAGCTTCTATCTATGAAGGCTCTGACCCTACTGGCATTGGCCTCAGTGAAGAGAATAGGAGATTTACATGCATTCTCTGTTGACGAGTCGTGCCTTCAGTTTGGTCCTGCTGTCTCGAGCGTGACATTGAGACCCAGACCAGGCTACGTGCCCAAAGTTCCCACCACTCCCTTCAGAGATCAGGTGGTGAGCTTGCAAGCATTGCCTTTGGAGCAGGCAAACCCAACAGAGGCTTTGTTGTGCCCCGTACGCGCACTGCGATTCTACGTGGACCGCACGCAAAGCTTCAGGACCTCGGACCAGCTCTTTGTTTGTTATGGTGGCCAGCAGAAAGGGAAAGCTGTCACTAAGCAGAGGATGTCTCATTGGATAGTTGATACTATCGCCCTTGCTTACAATTTGCAGGGCATTCCTTGCCCCCTTAAACTGAGGGCGCATTCCACACGGAGTGTTGCCTCATCTTGGGCATTAGCTCGTGGTTCCTCGCTGACAGACATTTGTAGAGCTGCTGGTTGGGCGACACCTAATACGTTCATTAGATTTTACAATGTTTGTATCGAGCCTGTATCCTCTCGTGTTCTGTCCTCACCAGGGAGGGCACGGAGAGCAGACTCGCAGGTCGGCTTGCAGCCTCCGACTGAGGCTCCAAATTGAGTTTTCAGTATGGAAGGCTAACAGAGCAAAAATGCGTAATGGTTTGATTTGCTCTCTCCACTGCCTTGACAACCTTTGTTGCGGAGCATTGGTTGTCAGCCTTTCACTAGCTGTATTCTTACGAACCTACGTGTTTGGCCAGGGCCCCACATTGTGTCCCAACGGGTTCCTTTGTGAGTATTATTCCGTGGGGTTAATCCTACTAGCCCACGTTTCCCTTAGCAGAGCACTGCTTTGCTTACACAGCCACGGCTGTCATTTTTTCCTCAACTACGGTTGACTTTCGCCCACCAATAGCCCTTAACGGGGCGGTGGCTTCCGCAGCGTTCCTATACCGCTCTGGTAGGGCGCTTCCCAGTCGCTGGCACTACTGTGGGGTTAAAGGAACATCTAGTGCCCGGCCTTCTGCCTTAAAACCTAATTCTCCTTATCCTTAAGTGGAACCGGAGGGCTTTACGCAGACACTGGAAGAGGTCAGTCCCTAGTGGCGTTTTGGTAGGGATTCCCAATTCGTCGGTCACGACGTGACGTCGTAGTGACCGACTGAAAGGGAACGTCTCGGTTACGGATGTAACCCTCGTTCCCTGAAGGAGGGAACGGAGACGTCACGTCCCGTTGCCACAGGTGCTGCCACCTGCTGTTTAGGCCGGTCACCTTCCGGCTTTCTCAGCGAACAGAAGCTGATTTCCTTATTTGCACGTGCGCCTTATATACGCACCTGGCGGGGCGGCGCCAGCATTATGCAAATATCTCAATGCCAAGTTCATTGGCGTTTTTTGTAGTATTCGAAGCAGATTGGTCTCTCTAAGCGAGTTCCCAATTCGTCGGTCACGACGTGACGTCTCCGTTCCCTCCTTCAGGGAACGAGGGTTACATCCGTAACCGAGACGTTCTGCACTTTTTATTTCAATATTTCTCTTTATATAAATACTATTTTGTACTTAAATCTATAATTTCATTATTTTACTAACCCAACTAACTCATCTGCGCTTTCCGATAGGTTGCACGTAAGGGGAAAAGTATAGCTTTCTTCCCCTTCAGAAGAGTTCTGCACTTTTAAACTTTAAAAAAATATCTCTTTACAAAAAAAAAATTTTTTCTTCTATTTAAAAGCTGTAATTTCGTTATTTTACTAACCCAACTAATGACTCCTCCGCTTTCCAATATATTGCACGTAGATATCTGTGTATATGTGCCATCACGCGTCTTCAGCACCGCGGGGAGCAGCCAGCACTCCAATGTGCAGCTTATTAATACCAGACAAAGTTGGTATTTCTATCCAGAAACATTGAAATTTATACATGGTCCGTGTAACGTAATTTAAATCCCGCGTCTTGGCCTTATTGTTTTTTTTTTTGTTCTTGACGTTCGCTGAATTCAGTGCAGTATAGCCACAAAGCTATTTAACAATGAGCACAATCTCCCGAGACACTACAACATGCTACTAATAATTCATTAATAAGAGCTGTTTTCTTGTACACAATTAAATATTTTAAGTAGTGCTGTCAAAATTAGCGCGTTAACGCATGCGATTAATTTGAAATATTTAACGCGTTAAAAAAAATTAACGCAATTAACGCGGTTGCAGTTTTTTTTATTTCCGGTTGTGGCCCATGTGTGTTCAACGTGCAAAGAAATATGGATAAGACCAAGGAAGGAGTTTTAGACGGAAAGTTTCAGTATAAAACTCTGCCGGATGGTTCTGTGGATAAAACAAAAGTAATCTGTGCATTTTGCAAAGCCGAATTTAATTACCACAGAAGTAATTCGTCTTTGGCATATCACTTAAAAGCAAAACACCCCACCGAAACCATCTCTACGGGGCCTCGCCAATGTAAATTGCAGGAGTGCGTTCGTGGTAAAATGACAAGATCTGTAAGTGATAAGGTAATGAATGCTTTGGTTATTTGGATAGCTAAAAACTGCCGACCCATCAACATAGTAGATGACGATGGACTGCGGGACATCATAAGAACTGCATCCGGAGACGCTTCATACAATATGCCCTCAAGAGGAACCATCATGTCAAAAATACACACTTTGTATGACGATGAGAAGGCACGGAGGATGAACACATTACAGCAAGCGACACACATCGCACTGACAGGGGACCACTGGACTTCTGTGAGCAATGACAACTACTTAGGCATCACAGCGCACTTCGTTGATAAAGAATGGAAATTGCATTCATTCGCACTAACCGTGTCTAAAACTGAGGAACGACAGTACACTGAGGCATGTGCGGATCATTTTCTCGATGTGGCAAGGGAATGGGAAATCGAGGACAAGTTAAGCACACTTGGCACTGACAGTGCTCGTAATATGGTTGCTGCCGCGAGACTACTTCCATTTGAACACCTGCCCTGCACGGCCCACATTTTGCAACGAACTGTCACAGTTTCCATTCACGGCAGTGGATTTGAAAGTGTCCTAGCTAAATGTCGCAAGATCGTTGGGCACTTTAAGCATAGTCCATCCAACGCTCACGAACTAATGGAACAGCAAGTTGCATGTGGACAGAAACAAGAATCTCTCGTTCAGGACGTTACGACTAGATGGAATTCTACCCTAGAGATGGCCAAGCGAATTCAGCGAAACAAATCTCCACTGACCACTACCCTGGCTCAGCAAAAGAGCAATGTTGCCATGTTGACTACACAGGAGCTCGCCAAACTGCAAAAGCTGGAGGAACTACTTGAACCTTGCAGGTAGATTAATATTATTTTCTCTGTCTCTTGTCTGTTTTCACTATCCCCCATCTGTGTGTGCCTGTGTGCCCGCTGCCAAGGCATGCTGCGTAAAACAAAAATAAAAAAGTTAAGATTAGTGTTAAACATTATTAAAGGTGAAGAAGAAATAAATATGGTGTTGAACAATGTAATGTAAATAAAATACAATTGTGTGTGTGTGTGTGTGTGTGTGTGTGTGTGTGTGTGTGTGTGTGTGTGTGTGTGTGTGTGTGTGTGTGTGTGTGTGTGTGTGTGTGTGAGAGAGAGAGAGAGAGAGAGAGAATGAGTGAGTGTGAGAGTGTAAGTGTACATGTTACATACTGGCACAAAATTAGTTTCTTTGCATTTAATAGCAACATCTTGTGCTTTCCATTGCAGATATGTAACTGAACTGCTGGGAGGAGAGCAGTACATCTCCTGCTCAGTGGTATTGCCAGCCTTGTGCCACTTGTTCAAAATTATGGAGTCCACAGAGGATGATCCAGCCTATGTAGTAAAATTCAAAAATGATTTTACTTCAGACCTATCTAAAAGGAAGGACAACACTAATCTCACATGGCTGAAGTTCGCTACTGCAATTGACCCAAGGTTTAAAGACCTAAAGTGTCTTCCCAAAGATGAAAGGAATGAGGTGTGGGCTTCACTAAGCAAGCTGTTAATGGCACAGAGTCCTGGAAAACAAGAGTCTAAAGAGACAACAGACCAACAGCCACCAAAGAAGAGAAGGATCTCCGTCTTGCTGGTTTCTTCTGATTCAGAGTCAGATGAAGAAGAAGAGTCCATAGAACAGTGTCTTAACCGCTACAAAGCAGAGCCCAAATTGCACATGGAGGGTTGTCCACTACAGTGGTGGAAAAAGAGAGAAGCAACACATGCAAGGCTGGCACCAATAGCATGCAAGTATCTGTCAACCCCTGCTACAACGGTGCCTTGTGAGAGACTGTTCTCACTCTCAGGTCACATCGTTCAAAAGAAAAGGGCCACATTGTCCCCTGATAATGTCAACAGACTGGTCTGTCTCAGCAACTGGCTGAATGTAAAGGAGGACTAAGCAAAATAGTTTCTACTTCATAATTAATGTTCTCAACTCTCAGCAATACAACGTTACAATGAGTACAATTGTTTGTATTCATTCCTTTATTATTATTATATTTTCCAATTTCCATATTTGCAATGACTATACTTTGGAATTTTTTTGCAGTCCACTTAGAATTCAACATGGAAATCATTTTTGTTTTTTATTTGCATTGATTGTTTTGAAATTCAAATGGCACTTACATGCCTGTTTTTATTTCTGTAATAAATATGGCTTTCAAGCCAACAGTTAATTTGGAGGATATTGATGGTTTATTGCAGGTATGTTGTTTACATGAGAAAATCTGTGTTACAAGTTAAACAAAAATTCCAATAAACAATCATATTTTGAATTTAAATAGTTTCTTTGTCTTGAGTTTACATTAATTATTTACGTTTTACATTTACATATCCAAAAAGTTTGTCTTTTAATTGCGATTAATCGCGATTAATTTCAAAAGATTGTGCGATTAATTAGTTAATTTTTTTTAATCGATTGACAGCACTAATTTTAAGTTAAATGTACAGTGTTGAAACATGTAAAAAAGATCTATATAAGATTTTAAAAATGTCAAGATCAAATGCCTGAGTAACAGGGTATTATGTGTATGTTTTCGTGTGCGTGTGTTTGTGGGTGTTTCCAAAATATTTTCAAAATAAAGAAAAACAAGACAAAGCTGTGCAGTTTGTTTCTGTGTAAGTTTATAAACAAAATGATTGGAACACAATTGTGATTCTGTGATTCTAAAGGGCACCAGGTGAAATCTTGCCTAGGGCAGCAAATTGGCCAGCAAATTGTGCTCATTGTTAAATAGCCTTTGTGGCTATACTGCACTGATTTGCTTAATATGTCCAATTTATAATAACACAGTTTTCTGTAGGAATTCTGTATGCAACTCTATGTTTTCCTATAGCTTTAGAAACAGTATGGTCACTGCTCAAAAACATGATGGGAAATCAGCCTTGTAGTCTAGTAGCCAACTAGGTGAACCCGGAAATGTTGAGTACACCAAAGTTTTATTGCATGAATGGGAAGTATAGGTCCCCAACATACAGAAACTACCGGATGCTAATTTGCATATGTTGAGCAATTTGCATAATTTGCATAATTAGCAATATTAGCTTAATCGTCCATTTTGACCACATATTTTGCACTAAATGGCCAATTTCTACAATATGTGAGTGGTTTTAGAGGTTTTAGATGATGCTGATTTCATTTCTGGCATTTTCAGATTTTAAAGAGCTAATTTTATTACATATTTTGATTTATTTATTCAAATTTTTATTACTTTCAGTCATAATTTTAGGTTATTTTATGGTAAATAAAATAATCTAACATTTCAGAATCATGAGTGCACTTATAAATGTTGATTCATAGTGAGGCTGAATCCCCTCCTGACACTTTTGAAGATTCAAAATAGCTTTTTGGATAAACAATGAATCTTTGTTAGGCTGAATGTTATGCATTTCTGGATGAAAAAGCAATGCGGGTATTTGACATAACTTGGATCCTGGAACTGTATGATACATAGTAATCGGGTAAACTAAAACTTCGCCAGACGCAAGAGTTAAAACTGAGTCTGGGCAACCCGGGTCAGCTCGCCAAACGCAAGGCTAACCAAGAGGGCTTCACCTCTGCACCAAGGCAAACAAGTAAATATACAACATATACATGCCATACAAGACAGGCCCCGCAAGTCACTAGGGCCATGCCAGAATAGCAGATGTGCTTTCCAGGTTGGTCCGCAAGTCGCAAAATCAAACGAGGACCCAGTTAAAACTCCGCCAAACGGAAGAGTTAAAACTGAGTCTGGGCAACCCGGGTCAGCCCGCCAGACAGAAGGCTAACCAAGAGGGCCTTACCTCCGCACCACACAAAGCACACACTGGCTACCACCTTCAGACAAACTGCTATGCCTCACAATTAATTAAATGGCAGCCACATCATCTTCACTATTCTCTTCTGTTCTGTCATCATCTTCTCCAGACCCTTCATCTCTTTCTTTGTGTTCTTGGTGTTGTGTAAGGATGTTGCAGTATATACCATCATTGCCTTTGCAAGAACAATAACTGGTACAGCCCAGACCTGCAGCTACACAGCTGCACTTTGCTGATGTACAAGGTTTCAACACAGCTTTGAAACCACAGCTGACAACATCTAACAATGCAGGAGGAGCAACTGGACTTGAATCCTGTGTGGGCATAAGCAGTTCCTCTCCTTCCTTTAGACACATCTTCTTGTCCCATCCAAACAAGGTGATATCCACAACCGGTGGATCAGGCTGGTCAGCTGATTTTCATAGTAGCACCTGTAGGTGGGCACGTCTTCCATGAAGGCGCATATTACGTTCTGTAGGAGGTAGTGCTTTCACTGCTGGGGGCCTTTTGCGCTTTTGGTAAATTTCATACGGGCTCCATCCAAGGTTACAGAGTTCCTCTGATTGTAAAGATATTTTAAAGTCGCTATTTTTCCCACTGCATGGTGCAAACAGACACTTCTTTCCTGACATTTCGACTTGATCAAAACGTTTCTCTTTGTTTTGAAAGTACTTAAAGGACAAGTTCGGTATTTTACACTTAAGGCCCTGTTTTCAGATTGTTTACGATGAAATTGTGAAATAGCATCTTTTGCAGCGATTTTTGTGTGAGCATATCAGTGAACACCCCTGACCACTCGCTGAGTTTCACGTCTTTGTAAACGAAAGTTTAATGCATTTTAGAAAGGATTGTTCCAGTGCACCATTAAACCCATTGTAGAGGTGTGAGGTGAAACAACAAACACCCAAAAATTCTCAGGGCAGCTGCATATGTCGAAATTTCAGCCAAAACCGTTCTATTTCATCATAAACAATCTGAAAACAGGGCTTTAAGTGTAAAATACCGAACTTGTCCTTTAAACCTAGATCTGAATGGTTAAATTAATACTACACAACAACTTGAGAAAGCAGCAAGAACACTGAATATCAAATGTTTTTAATCCATTCCTGATCAAATCACAAGAAGTCTGAATTTAAAAAAAGAATACTTTTTTTTTTAATAATGGTAACTAATTTTTGAACACCAGATTCACTCACAAAATGGATCTGAATAGAAATTCACAATGTACTGAACAAAACTGTCATTATAACTCATTATAACCTTTTATCTTAATGTGAAAACATATGATATAAGAATATAAAAATATCGGCAAGGATAATTTCGACTTTAAAAATAGACTATGCTCCTTTGCTTCACAACATACTTATTGTATATACAACAGCTCACTGCAACAGCTTATTTGCATAAAAACATGACCAGACCTCAAGAAATGTAAACATATTGAGGTTATCAACATTCACATCAAAGAGCATGAGTTCTTGTGATTCTGAGATGTGAGAGTATAGTGTTTACCATAAAAATAACCTAAAATTTAGTTCGGAATTAATAAAAAAAGTGTCTAAATTAATCCAAATCTGTTATAGAATTACCATTTTGAAGTCTGAAAGTGGCAGAAATGAAATCAGAATCCTCCAAAACCTCCAAAACCACCCACACACCGCAGAAATTGGCCATACAGCGCAAAACACGTGACCAAAATGGACAATCAAGCTAATAATGCTAATTATGCTAATTATGCAAATTGCTCAACATATGCAAATTAGCATCCGGCAGTTTCTGTATGTTGGGGACCTATACTTCCCATTCATGCAATAAAACTTTGGTGTACTCAACATTTCCGGGTTCACAATGGGGCTCTATGGGCTGGCTACTAGACTATTGTACTCCAAAGAACATATTACAACTTTTAAAAATAAAATTATTTGCTTAAATTTATTATTTATGACAGCACATTTCTTCATGGGAATTCTCTATGCAACTCTATTTTTCAATAACTTTAAAAACAATGGGTTCACTGGTCAAAAGCATGATGGGAAATCAGCATTGTACTTCAAAGAACATACAACTCTCAAATGTACAATTATTTGCTTAGAATTGATTATTTATCACAGCACATTATATCTATGGGAATTCTCTATACAACTATTTATTTAATAGCTTTGGAAACAAGGGGCTTACTGTACTCCAAAGAACACATTACAAGTTTAAAATGACCAATTATTTGCCTAATATGTCCAATTTATTTATTCTTCAATGCAAAATCATTTTGCTCGAAAGCTCTTAAGAACAAGAACCTGCTACTCTAAAACAAGATAGAAAATATGTATTGGACCCTCAAGAATATTTTACAAGGGTTAAATATAAAGTTTTGGCCCTTATATGTCAAATTAAGAATAACCTGCTACTCTAAAACAAGATGGAAATGTGTATTGAACCCTCAAGAACATTTTACAAGGGTGAAATGCAAAGTTTTGGCTTAATATGTCCAATTTAGAATAACACAGTTCTCTGTGGGATTCTTCAATGCAAAATCCTTTTGTTCAATAGCTTTTAAGAACAAGATCCTGCTTCCCTGAAAGTTTACAAGTTTGAAATTTACAATTATTTGTTTAATATTTCCAATTTATAAAAGAATGCTTCTTTATGAGATTATTCAATGAAAAACATTTTAAATAAACAAGGTATCAAAAATATATTGTATTATATTGTCTCAGATGTTTAATTTCTAATACAAATCAAAGGACTTAAACACAGTCTTAATGCAGGCCAAGACAATGTGAAGATTTACACACCCAGAAAAAAAGGTCCCATGTACCATTTTATTAGAGATGTGTACCTTTAAGGTAGCAGTTGTGAACAAAAATATTACCCCCCTTGGTAAATATGAGCAAAGAAAGCTGTGAAAATAAACCCACAATGTTTCTCATTTTGAGTTTGAATAAATATATGATAAAAAATATGATGTTAAACAATTGTGGGAAAAAGTGTGGGGGGAATTACACTAAGATACAATTACCCCCCCAAAAAATTTTTTATCAGTAAAATATTTCTGAAGTATATTCCCATTGATATAAACATTTTCTTAGCACATCAAGGTGACTAGAAACATGATGTTGCCCAACAGTCATATCTTCCAGTTACACAGGAGAATAAATATGATGTAACAAATTCATTTATCGCAATGGGTAAAACCAAAGACTGTCAGCAAAAGATTGTTGAGCTACACAAAATAGAAAGTGGCTTTAAGGAAATAGGTAAACAATAGAAACAAACAAAAAACAAAATGCATTACATCAGTCTTATTCAATAAAGTGTCATTTATAGAGTATCTACTTTATATGCTTTATTCTTCTTTTCTCATTTCATGTTTAAAGGGCCTGACATGAAAATCTGACTTTTTCCATGTTTAACCCTTTAACTGTCACCCCCCCCCCTTGAGTGTGTGTGTGTGGGGGGGGGGTGAAAATGTGATATGCACTTTCAAATTCCTAAAACTCTGGAATTCTTTTGCCTGGAAGCTTAATCTTGATCTTGTTTTAGTGCTATAATTGGGTTCCCAGTGCTTCTATCAACTTAGAAAATGTTAAAAAGATCAACCCAGTAACAGATTTGGTAAACCATTCTCTGCAAATACATGAAAATTTAAATAATTGAAATTTGGTTCTCCTTATGATTTCATAAGGACATCTTATTATAATAATACCGCCCCGTTAAACTGCACTATCCAACTACAGCACAGTAGTGATGGGCGATTTTCGAAGCACGCTTCACGAGGCTTTGAAACATTTACGAATCTTTTGATTCGAATCATTGGTTCGGAGCTTGCTTCAAACTGGTCAGTCACGTGATTTTAGCAAACTAGGCTTCATTACGTCATAACTGTTTCGAAACGTTTTGAAAATCCGACAATTCACCACTAGGGGGAGTTGATCACTAATGAACAGTGTAGGTGAACTCGGGTCCGTTTTATTATAAAAGTTCATAAACATTCATCCTTCTGACTAATAACACTACCATTTGTCTACTTTTTGTTTATAGACAGATTTAATGACAAAAGTGTGCATAATTAAAAAGGGAGTTTGTTTTAATGGTTTGTTTGCCATAGATAAAACTAAATTCTTAAGTAAAGTCTTACGTAAATTAAATAATTTATTTTTCTTTAAGACATATTTTTAGAACAATCTTGGTATTATTTTGTAAAAAGTGTAAAATGTTTGGACAGATCTTGCTGCTTTCACACTATTTTGACCAGCAGGTGTCACCAGCATGTATGGTGTTTGGAATGCTTCGAAAAACTGAATCAATTTGCGAAGCAAAAAGAATGGTTTACAAAAACTAACTTACTGGGTTGATCTTTTTCGTATTTTCTAGATTGAGAGAAGTACTTGGATCCAAATTATAACACTTAACAGGAAAAATAATCAGATTTTCATGCCAGATTTTCATTGAATAATGTACAAATTTTCATGCCAGATTTTCATTGAATAATGTACAAAAAAACTTTTCCTCCACCAGTTAGCAAACAGTCTTAATAATACACTGTTGCAATCACTGAAAGAGAAGAATCAGTTCAGTAAGAGTCAAGGGACAAATGCCTAACTAAAGGAAACAGTAATCGCGATAATGGTGACTTCAAATGGATCTAAAACAAACACAAACTGTTGATTTAATGTAACAAAATTGGTGGAAAAATAATATCTTTCTACTAAATAACGTGTGTGAATGCTAAAATAGTTGAGCACTTGTATCTTGTTCTCACAGCAGTTTAGAAGTTTGAAATTTATCATCCATGTTTAGAAAATAACTTTGCAAACAAGTTGTAATTTTAGGTTTCAAACAGAGATGGCGATAGAGTGGCAAAAGTAAAAGAGTGCAGCAGGGGTTATCCCAGCTAGAAATAAAAAGTTCCAAGAACGTTCCCTGAAAGTTCCCGAATGTTCCCAAAAACACTCCGCCAACGCCAAAAGCGGCCAGTTTTTTTAAGTTCTAGGAACGTTTCTGTTGTCTGAACGTTAGAGTAATGTTACATTTTACCATTTTTAAACGTTATGACAATGTCATGTTTTAATGTTCACACAATGTTTAAAACAACAGCTGTTTATTATATTGACTTGTTTGATTGTTATGTAAATGATATAGAAACATTGCATTTTATTATTTTAGAAAACATTATTTCTGAATGTTCAGTAAATATATTGCTGTAGAAAACTCAATTAACTTCCTAGGTTTAGATGTTGATGTTTTGTTTCATTTTAAGTCACCCTCATTGTGATCCGTGTTTGTTTTAGTTGGTCTCTTGACACTTGACTTTTTGCCTACTAGTTTTTTCCTGGTTGTGTTAACTTTGTGGTAATGCACCACATTTAGCCAACATAACATTGTAACAGATTAAGTTAAGTAACCAATACATGGCTAAGGATTTTGCAGTGTATTATGGGTAATTGTTGTTCTGGCACCCTCTTGCAGAAGTGTAGCACCATTAGATAGGTATGTGAGTAATAAATAGCCATGTATTAGGCAATAAATTTGTTCTAGGATGTTTGTTGAACAAAAAAACAAACAAACAAACAGTTTGAAATATAATTTTACATTTCAAATTAGTTTTGATGTGTTTGACAAACTGTAATTAGTGATGGGAGAAATAAAGCTTTGAATCAATTGAACCTAGTGATGGGATAAATGAAGCTTTTTGAAGCTTTTAATCAATTGAACCAATTGCTTCAAAATTGATTCAGTTTTTCAAAGCAGTTCGAAACACCACACACGCTGACGACCCCTGCTGGTCAAAATAGTGTAAAAGCAGATATGTCCAAACATTTTACACTTTTTTAACAAAATAATAGCAAGATTTGTATTAAAATATGTTAAAAAAATATTTAACTTAATTAAGACATAGTTAAATGTCTATTATGTGTTTTTACTTTTATTTAGGGCAAACAAATCATTAAAACTAACTACCCTTTAAATTATGCACATTTTTGTCATTAAATCTGTCTATAAACAAAAAGCAGACAAAATGGCAGTGTTATTAGTCAGAAGGATAAATGTTTTATGAACTTTCATAATAAAACTGACCCGAGTTCACCTAAACATATTAGACACTGGTCATGTGGTCAACTCCCCCTAGTGGTGAACTATCGGATTTTCGAACCGTTTCGAAACAGTTATGACGCAATGAAGCCTCGTTTGCTAAAATCACGTGACTTGGGCCAGTTTGAAACAAGCTCCGAACCACTGATTCGAAACAAAAGATTCGTAAATGTTTCGAAGCCTCATGAAGCAGTGCTTCGAAAACGACCATCAATAACTGTAATTAAAATAGGTTTATTTGATGAGTAGTTTTGAGCAGCTGCATTCTGATTGATTGATGTTATGGACTTATTAAACCCTAATGAAAGAGGATGGAGTTTATTAAATGGCTAGTAATGGGAGAAATAAAGCTTTTTGAAGCTTTAAATCAATTGTATCCATTGGTTCCCAAATTGATTCAGTTTTCCGAAGCCTTCAAAACATCATACACGCTGACGACACCTGCTGGTCAAAATATGCAAAATGTAAAAGCAGCAAGATCTGTCCAAACATTTTGCACTTTTTACAAAATAATAGCGAGATTGTTCTAAAAAAATGTTTTTAAGAAAAATAAATTATTTAATTTAATTAAGACATAATTAAAAGTGTATTCTGTGTTTTTCGTTTTATTTATGGCAAACAAATCATTAAATTGTATGAACTCCCTTTTTAATTATGCACATTTTTGTCATTAAATCTGCGTAGTTTATAAACAAAAAAGTAGACAAAATGATAGTGTTATTAGTCAGAAGGATGAATGTTTATGAACTTTTATAAAAATCTGACCCCAGTTCACCTACACTGGTCATTTGTGATCAACTCCCCGTAGTGGTGAATTGTCGGATTTTCGAAACGTTTCGAAACAGTTATGACGTAATGAAGCCTCGTTTGCTAAAATCACGTGACTTTTGCCAGTTTGAAACAAGCTCCGAAGATTTGTAAATGTTTCGAAGCCTTATGAAGCGTGCTTCGAAATCGCCCATCCCTAAAAATGGCATTATTAAAAAAAATTGTGATCAATTGCATTTTTCATGTACAAATAAATACATTTTTGTTTGTTGACTCTACTAAGGTTTATTAAGTTTACTTAAATATCTTTTGTAAAATTAACTAAATTTTTTTTTTAGATTACTTAAACAAATTGCGTGGAACCTGTTGACATAATATTTTTAATTAAACCCAACATTTTATTTTTTTGAGTGAATTTTGATTTTGTTTGATGTGGGTTTCCCTGCATTAAGTACATCCATTTGCAAATCTACAAAATAGAAGCAGAATAGAAATGTGTAATGCTGCAAATTGTTTTCTTAGTGTTTAATAAGGGAAACATTACTTCTTATGTGGACTGGTGTTGGGCAGTAACAAGTTACTAGTAACGAGTTTCAGTAATAATATTATTTTCCATGGTAACCAGTATTGTAACTAATTACGGTTGGCTGCAGTAATAAGTAATCATTTTATTTTTGAAAGTAGTAACTAGTAATGGGTAAAATATTATATTTTCTGCCCAACACTGATCTGTACAAAGAATATAATTTGCTGGAAAATAATATATATAGAAAATAATATATTTACAGGCAATACACTGTACTGCAGCTCAGGCAATTCCAATGCCAATCCCTGCTGTGTGAACTGTACTGTTGATTAACCATAATATAAAAAGTGTCCAAGTATGCATTTATGTGAATGCCTCATTTGAAAAACCAAAGGCGAATCACTTAAAAGCAAGTCAATAACCTTTAACAGCATTTTTCTTCCGCTGTTTGAAGAGATCCTGGAAAGACAGTCATACAAGCCAATGTCAAGTGAAAACAATCTGTACCTTTGTCCAGAAATTCTAAACTTACTTTTGACACCTACATTGCACCCTTTCCCTTTTGAAGTAGTATAATAAAGAAATGTAACTAAATCTGAAGAGGTATGCCTCATATTAGAGTAACAAAGATCAAGTCCGAGAAGTCATGGAAAACAAACTGCCATGGGAAAAGGTGTTTGACATTGTAAATAAATATTGCAAAATACAGTGGTGACCACCATGACAGTCAGCTAATTCCTCATGTTATCTTGGACTGCATTAAGACTGTGTTGAGGTCCTTTGTTTGTATAAGAAATGAAACAACTGAGGCAAATAATTCAATTCAATTCAATTCAATTTTATTTATATAGCGCTTTTCACAATATTTAATTGTTTCAAAGCAGCTTTACAAAATGGCAGTGAAACAGAAACAGTAAAAGCAAAGAAAAACGACAGATAGCATAACATAATACACAATAGCATAAGCAGTCAAATTTGCTGCGGCTATGACGCGACATTATGAGCGAGCATATTACTAATGTAACGTCTAGAAGAAGAAGCTAAATTAAGCCCAAGCAGGCTACCTCCCCGGGGTAAAAAACCCCCTAGGAGAAAAAAAACAAAAACCCCGGGTTGTTTAGCCGAGGAAATAAAAATAAAAGTCCTAGGAGGGAAAAACCCTTGGGAGATACACATATAAACGGATAAAGAGCTTAAGCGGAGATTAAGCAGAGATTAAGCGGATATTAAGCGGGTCCTGCCAGTGGTCGTTGGTCAGGCATCAGCTGGGCATCACATTGAAGGACGAGCAGTAGATCAGAGGTGTGCCGACTTTCACATCTACCGGAACTGGGTCTGTTTGTCCCATTGTCCTCAGGGTCAATGGGACCCAGGGACAAGACAGGGAGAGAAAAACAAAATCATATTAGCGTAGGGGCCGTTCACATGTAATGCAAGTGTCACACAGTGATGTGGTTTAATCAGCTTAGTTTCAGACAGACTAACTATTGAGGCATAATTGTTTTATCCACAGTTGAGGATTTTGCAAATTGGGGGCCCACTGCGACGGTATATATGGTAAATAAGGGTCACCTTCCGATTTTTAAGAGAAAATGAAACCTGTCGACCCGTTCGACTAAGCCCTGTAACCCCACTGTCGTCGTTAATGCAGGTTCAGTGGCAAACGGGTCTATATTGCATACTATTTACAAGATCACGAAAAAACGCCAACATCACAACCTGACCATACGTGTCAACCCGTTTGACTAAAGCTGGAGGCCCCACTGTTGTCGTTAATGCAGGTTCAGTGGCAAACAGGTCTGTATGGCATACTATTCGCAATAGAAAGAAAGCACCAAAATCACAACCCAACCATACGTGCCAACCCGTTTGACTAAGGCCAAAAGCCCCACTGTCGTCGTTAATGCAGGTTCAGTGGCAAACAGGTCTGTATGGCATACTATTTGCAATACAAAGAAAGCGCCAAAATCACAACCCAACCATACGTGCCAACCCGTTTGACTAAGGCTGGAGGCCCCACTGTCGTCGTTAATGCAGGTTCAGTGGCAAACGGGTTTGTATGGCATACTATTCACAAGAACACGAAAGTTCCAAAATCGCAATCCGACTATAGGTTAAGATTAGCTTTTAATTTATTTATTTGGTTGGTCTGTCTAATGACCGCGAGTGCTTTGTTCCGTACAGATAACTATTTCGAGTTAAGTACTTTTACTAGACAAATTATGCGAATGCTTTGTTGAAGAGAAAAGTTTTAAGTCTAGATTTAAAATTATCGACTGTGTCTGATTCTCGGACATCGGTTGGTAAATCATTCCAGAGCTTAGGGGCTAAGTAGGAAAATGACCTTCCACTTTTAGACACTTTTGATAGTCTAGGGATAATCAAGAGACCAGAATTTTGCGACCGTAGTGTGCGTGATGGATTGTATTCTGATAGTAATTCTCTAAGATATGAGGGTGCTAGGCCATTTAAAGCTTTGTAGGTGATTAGTGATATTTTAAATTGTATGCGATATTTAACTGGTAGCCAGTGTAAAGATGCCAGAATTGGGCTTATGTGGTCATACTTTTTAGATCGAGTAAGTACCCTTGCGGAAGCGTTTTGAACTAGCTGAAGCTTGTTTACTTGATTTGCATGGCATCCCCCGAGTAGCAAGTTACAATAGTCTATTCTAGAGGTCATAAAAGCATGGATAAGCTTCTCTGCGTCAGATGTAGACAGTATATGGCGTATTTTCGAGATATTTCTAAGATGGAAGAATGCTGTGCGGCAGATGTTGGCGATATGACTATCGAAGGATAAGTTGCTGTCGAACATCACACCTAAGTTCCTAACCGTGGAAGATGGCACCACAGTGCAGCCATCTATGTGCAACTTGTAATCTGACATATTATGTTTGTAGCGATTCGGTTCAACAATAATTATCTCTGTCTTATTGGAGTTCAGCTTAAGAAAGTTATGTGCCATTCAGTCACTAACATCGCTAAGGCAGTCTGTTAGCTTAGAAAACGTGTGTGTTTCGCTGGGATGTGAGGAGATGTAAAGCTGGGTATCATCCGCATAGCAGTGAAAACTTATGTTATGTTTCCTGATAATGTCTCCTAGAGGTAACATGTATAACGAGAACAGGATAGGACCTAAAACCAAACCCTGCGGTACACCGTATTTAACCAGGGAGTGATATGACTCTTCCTCGTTTACATAAACAAAGTGATAGCGATTGGTTAGATACGACCTAAACCAGGCTAGCGCCTGACCACTGATACCATCATAGTTTTCTAGTCTATTGAGTAAGATTGTATGATCTATTGTGTCAAAGGCTGCACTAAGGTCTAATAATATAAGAATTGAGATTTCACCACGATCGGATGTTAATAGGAGGTCATTTGTAACTCTAAGCAACGCTGTCTCTGTGCTATGGTGGGGCCTGAATCCTGATTGGAACCTCTCATATGTACTATTATTTATCAATTGTACATTTAAAAGTTGTAATATATTCTTCAGGGTCCAAAACACATCTTGCTTCGGAAAAGCATGTTCCTGTTCTTAAGAACTAGTAAAGAAAATGATGTTGCATAGAGAAATGTGCTGTCATAAATAATGAATTCTAAGGAAATAAATGTACATTTTAAACTTGTATTATGTTCTTAAGGGTCCAATAAGCATTTTCCATCTTGTTTTAGAGTAGCAGGTTATTGTTCTTAAGAGCTATTAAGCAAAATGATTTTGCATTGAAGAATCCCATAGAGACCTGTGTTATTATAAATTGGATATGTTAAACAAATAATTGTACATTTTAAACTTGTAATATGTTATTGATGGTCTAATCAACATTTCCCAAATAGTTTAAGAAAAGCATATTATTGTTCTTAAGAGCTATTGAGCAAAATGATTTTGCAATGAAGAATCCCATAGAGAACTGTGTTATTAAAAATTTGACATATAATTGTGCATTTTTGAGTTGTAATATTTTCTTTGGAGTACAATGATAATTTTCAGATCATGCTTCTGAACAGTAAGCCCCTTGTTTCCAAAGCTATTGGAAAAAACGAGTTGCATAGGGATTTCCCATAGAGAAATATGTTGTGATAAATATTCAATTGTGAGCAAATAAGTGAACATCTGAGAGTTGCAATATGTTCCCTGGAGCACATTGATTAATTCCCATGTTGTTTTTTAGCGGTGAACCCCTTATCTGTAAAGTTATTGAAAATAATGTATTTGCATAGGGATTTACCATAGAGAAATGTTCTGTGATGAATATTCATTTGTGAGCAAAAACGTGAACATCTGAGAAATGTAATATGTTCCCTGGAGCACATTGATGAATTCCCATCCTTGTATTGAGCGGTGAACTCCTTATCTGTAAAGTTATTGAAAATAATGTATTTGCATAGGGATTTCCCATAGAGAAATGTTCTGTGATGAATATTCAGTTGTGAGCAAATAAGTGAACATCTGAGAGTTGTAATATGTTCCCTGGAGTACATTGATTAATTCCCATGTTGTTTTTTAGCGGTGAACCCCTTATCTGTAAAGTTATTGAAAATAATGTATTTGCATAGGGATTTCCCATAGAGAAATGTTCTGTGATGAATATTCATTTGTGAACAAATAAGTGAACATCTGAGAGTTGTAATATGGAGTACATTGATTAATTCCCATGTTGTTTTATAGCGGTGAACCCCTTATCTGTAAAGTTATTGAAAATAATGTATTTGCATAGGGATTTCCCATTGAGAAATGTTCTGTGATGAATATTCAGTTGTGAGCAAATAAGTGAACATCTGAGAGTTGTAATATGTTCCCTGGAGTACATTGATTAATTCCCATGTTGTTTTTTAGCGGTGAACCCCTTATCTGTAAAGTTATTGAAAAGAATGTATTTGCATAGGGATTTCCCATAGAGAAATGTTCTGTGATGAATATTCATTTGTGAGCAAATAAGTGAACATCTGAGAGTTGTAATATGTTCCCTGGAGTACATTGATTAATTCCCATCCTTGTATTGAGTGGTGAACCCCTTATCTGTAAAGTTATTGAAAAGAATGTATTTGCATAGGGATTTCCCATAGAGAAATGTTCTGTGATGAATATTCATTTGTGAGCAAAAACGTGAACATCTGAGAGTTGTAATATGTTCCCTGGAGCACATTGATTAATTCCCATGTTGTTTTTTAGAGGTGAACTCCTTATCTGTAAAGTTATTGAAAATAATGTATTTGAATAGGGATTTCCCATAGAGAAATGTTCTGTGATGAATATTCAGTTGTGAGCAAATAAGTGAACATCTGAGAGTTATAATATGTTCCTTGGAGCACATTGATGAATTCCCATCCTTGTATTGAGTGGTGAACCCCTTATCTGTAAAAGTATTGAAAAGAATGTTGTTGCATAGGGATTTCCCATAGAGAAATGTGCTGTTATAAATTGTACTATAAATAATTGTACATAGAAGAGATATAGTATGTTCTTTAGAGTTCAATAAAGATCATGCATCCCACGTTTGAAAAGCTATTGAACCGTATCATGTGTCATTAAATAAATGCATACTGCATTTCTAGTCAAACTTTACTACAAATAATTCTCAACTACACATCTTAAACATGTTGAAAACTAGTTTGGGTATCATTCACTTCAAATAAACATACAGGTTGATGCCACACGTTTTGCTTGTCTACAATTTTAAGTGTGAACAACATGATGTTCAGTACCATGGACGGGGACTGTTTTGCAAAATGTTAAAAATCAATACATGCACAAAAATTATGAAAATGTGACAATTTTTTTTTTTCAGAAATACAAGTAATAAAACAAATACACCCAAAAATCATAAACAGTAAATTCATAAGTTCATTTATTGAGAACACTGTTACATGCTTTAATAATATAACTGCTCTTTACCACACTCATAACCGCATATTTAGAACTTAATAAAACATCAAAATGTCGCCTGAAGTATTTTCTTGAGGGTCCAGTGGAAATTTCAGGGTAATCAGGCTTCTTCTTTCAAACCTATTGAACAGAAATATATGATTAAGAAAACCAACACAGTGCCTCTTTATTTTGAGACAAACAGAAACATATAAAGAGTTGTAAAATGCAGAGATTATCTTTGTTCTTGAGGTTACACTTGACTTTCCGTCTGGACTGCTTACAAATAACTACTCTTCTACATTTTTATATCTTCCATTCTCTAGGCATTCGACATATCATTGTAATGTAAATGTTCTTGCTAAAAATGTCATTAAACATCATTAGCAGACAGCAAATCAAGCTGATAGTTTCTGATAGGTCTATATAGGTCATTAAAACGGCTTCAATCATTAAGTGGTCGCACTTAATGAAGAAAAATATCACTTTGTAGATGGTCCCTAGGCTTCTCTCAGCACCCAGTTGGATATTCAACAGACATTCGCAACAAGGTAGGACATTACAACGATACTAGGATATTTTAAGCGATTGTGAAAAATGTAGGTTATATAGGCAAGGCACTTGGTAATTAGAAATTGCTAAGATTAAACTTCTGCCATGTCTACTAAGAAAGTTATTGACCCTGGAAGTCCAAATGTCTGAATATCAAACCAACTTTACCGCAGTAAAGTTTCTCCGAGCGGGAAACTCAGCGTATTGTATCACAGATTGAGGTGATTCGTTTAAAGTTTATTGTCAGCAGAGAAATGCAAAATACTCAAGCCTTAGTCATGAATACAAATGTAAACGCTATACCGCTAATGTAAAAAGTTACGTTATAGTAATTTCTAATCTGCGTGTCTGTTTATTAAAATGATATGACGTTAAATGCTGAATGAGTTTCCCCATTACATTATGCTAGACAGGTCATGCTAGCATGTAAACCTGGCTATAGCCTAGGTAAAACGGTGCCAGTCACCTTATAAAAACTGAACTAGTCACCTTATAAAAATTATAGTGTTAGTGCTGAACGCAGACGATTAATTGTTAATTCCTCCTTACCTGACAAACGTGTCCTGTTCGCGCTGTTAAGCAGATAACCGTCCATCACAACTTCTGCTTTCGGTCTCTCCCAGAACTCTCTCGCGTTTTCACCTGCATGTGCGCATGCGCAAACCGTGCTTAATCTAATAAAGTCGTTTGATCGAATGTATAATATGAATTTCATTGTTATGTTATAATATTATATTGTATCAATCTAAGAAAATAGTTTGATCGAATGTATCATTTGAATTTCGTTGTTGTTATAATTTTATATTGTATCAAACTTAGAAAATTGTTTGATTGAATGTATAACTTAAATTTCATTGTTATGTTATAATTTTATATTGTTTCAGTCTAAGAAAATAGTTTGATTGAATGTATAATTTAAATTTCATTGTTGTGTTATAATTTCATATTGTATCAATCTAAGAAAATATTTTGATTGAATGTATAATTTGAATTTCATTGTTATGTTATAATTTTATGTTGTATCAATCTAAGAAAATAGATTGAAAGACACATACAAATTACAAAATGTAATTTTACTTAATGTAGGAGCCATTTTTTAATCATTTCATTTCACATAATGATTTATTCTAATAATGTTTTCCTTATTGTTCTATTTTTTGAGAACTTGTGCCCTCTACAGGTCAAAAGGACATTAAATAGGAAGGTGACAAGGTGGAGGTGTGGCTGACTGGGAGCACATAGCTTTTTGACCTTGCCACAGGAATGTTTGAATGAACTGCTGCCCCTTTAAGCCATTCTCTTTATAATTTATTTAACAGATAAAGGATCTGTATTATTTGTTTTGTTATAATAAAACCCACCTACTCTTTCACATTTACTCTTTTGGATTTTTCTTGGTTTATTGGAATAAGCAAGTTTCAAAGATTTCCCCAGTCAACATCAATGTGACAAAGAACAAACTCAAGACAAAATAGTCACTACATTAGTCAAAAAGCTAGCTTATGGATCTTGAAACTCGTGTGGATCATTTGAAATGAGTTCCGAAGCTACGCAAGGAATAAAGGAAAGGAACAAAGGAAAGCCAAAGCCGCGTGTGAAAGACGCCGAAGTTGCGGTAAGCCGCTGCTACTTTAAGTTGTTAAATCACAAGGAACAGACGAATAAGTAACCAAATATTGGAAGAATTCGTTATATCTAAATATCATTTGAATTTAGGACTGTGTTTGAATCAAGTTTATACGGATAAAGTGGCTAAACAGGAAGTTTGAAAGCGTTGCTTTATTATTATTATGCATGCGCTCCTTTGGATTTAAAACAACAATATAAAGGAAATAATCTAATGTCAGGAGAAAATACCAGGAGCCGGAGTCTAATGCAAGTGAGTAATTTATTAAGAGAGAAAGAGTGCAACAAATAGTAAATGTTCACAGCCAGTGTCCGTAGGCTTCCTGCTTAAAGTCAAAGCACCCCACAAGTCCACTGGAGAGAAAATAAATCCACAAGAGATAGTAGCAATAATCCACACACGATCGCTGACGTAATCCACACAGATGGCTGACGTAATCCACACACGTTCGCTGACGTAATCCACACACGTTCGCTGATGTAATCCACACACGTTAGCCGATGCGAATCACGAGCCACAAAGCAATCCGGCGCGATCGTTGGTGTACTGCCTAAAAACAAAGCAACCAACAACCGGCCGAAGAGTGAAGACAGGAGTCCAATCAGGAACTAAATCCAAACAGAGAACTGAAGCAACAGGAATAATGAAACCTGAAGCAGAGACAAATAGTCCGGAAACCAGCGACCGGTCCTGGGAGCGAGAACACAAGAAGAGCGTGAAACACGGCAAACAAACATAAACAAACTCTCTGGACTGGCAGCGAGGCAGTGATCTACCGGAGACAACGAGCACGTGAAGCAGGACAAAACAGAAAGGCTTTAAATAGGAAAAAGATGACAAGACACGGCTGGCAGACAATGAGAAAAACAAGAGGGAGGGGCAAGTGCAGACATAAGGGACCGTCACCAAAACAAAGGTAACATAACACATGCTACCGATCAAACAGGTGTCATGACATCTAATTTATGAAGATGTGAAGATAATACTAAGTGGATATTATTTGTGTTGGATTTGTGAAAACAATGGCTGACCAAACAGAAAAACCAGAGGAAACAGGGTTGCAAACAGAGGTAGAGGAGAATCTTACCGATATGGAAAATGTTTGCGGCGAAACCGCGAGTGCTTTACGTAAAGTAAGAAAGATGAAGCTTGCGCTGCTTACACGCAAAATGAACTTTGTCAAAGACATGTTAAGGAATGAGGAATCAAATGTTAAAGAAGTTAACGAACATATGGATAAATATGGAGATTTATTGAATGATTTTGAAGCTAGACATGAGGAGTATCAGAACGCTTTGAGTGAGAAAGATCGCGGAGAAGATAATCACTTCTGGTATAAACCTAAAAAAGAAATAATTAGTAAATTCCTTCAAGAAGTAGACAATTGGATATGCGCACACGGAAATGAAGATGAAGAATGTGAAATAAGTCCAGATGACAGTGTTTCTGCAACACTCTCCAAGAAAGCAGAAGATAGGGGATCAAAGACTTCCGTAGCCTCCTCTGCTTTAGGACGTGCGGCAGCTGAAAAGGCTGCGTTAGAAATTAAATTAACGGCTCTTAAAAAGAAACACGACATAGAGAATGAAGAGGCAGAATTGGCTAAAAGACAGGAAAATTTGAGGAAGCAAAAGGAAATGCTAGCCCTCAGAACTGAATTGGATGCTGCTAGTGCCAAACTCAATATATTGAGTAAAAGTAAGAGTAAGAGTAGTAGCAATGTCTCAGTGGGAGATGAAGCGAATGAACATTTTTAAAAATCATTCAAATTACAAAAAACAAAGGAACTTATAGGAAAGGAGAGTGAAGGGAGTAAAGAGAGTGAACCAAAGGAAGAAAAAGGTTATGCCCAAGGAATTCAAGATGCAAGTGTCAGACTTAAAACTTATGCCCTTCCGCCGCAGCCCTATTTTCTTCCATCGGTGCGGCCGACCTGGCCAGATCAGTCTCACCAAATGTACTCTGTCCAAGCAACGCACATATCATACACAACCACCACAAGCAGGTATGATCTCTCATTGCCCTCTCAAATCAGTCAGCAAACTCAGCCTTCATCATGGCATCAGTCAAGACAACGGCCGGCAGGAAAAACACCTATTGTTACACTTGAACCTCTTGGAGGAGCACCACAAGATACTTCTCAGCTCTACAATATTCTGCAGAGGCAAAATGACATCACGCCGTCATTGATAAAGCAACAGGACAAATCATTTTTGCCACGAAAGGAGATGAAGGTATTTAACAATGACCCAATTGAATACAGATCATTTATCACGTCATTTGAGCACAACATTGAAAGCAAAGTTGAGCTTGCGAAGGATAAATTGTATTATTTGGAGCAATATACATCCGGTCAGTCTAGGGACTTAGTTAAAACTTGTCTCTTCTTAAATCCCGAGAGAGGCTTTGCAAAGGCCAAAGAACTGCTCCAGGAGCATTTTGGAAATGAATACCAAATATCCAGTGCATATATTAATAAGGCTTTGTCATGGAACCCAATAAGGGCAGAAGATTCACGAAGTCTGAAATCCTATGCCTTATATCTCAGAGGTTGTTTAAACGCCATGAAGGAGATTGCATATATGAGTTAAATCTGGCGTCCAATCTGAAATTATTAGTCAGCAAATTGCCTTACAAATTAAAAGAGAGATGGCGAGTGGAAGTTTGCCAATTTCAAGAATCAACCAAGCGCAGGGCCACGTTCAAAACCTTAGTTGAATTCATTGAAAGGCAGGTTAAAATCTTGACGGATCCTGTATTTGGTGATATTCAAGATCCTGCACAAAGAGCACATATTGTAAGGCCCAAACAGTCAATATCCGTGAAACCCAAATTCACTAACAAAAGCTTTACAGCCAACGCAACAACCGTTGATGTCAATACTTCTCTCAAACAGAGGAATAGTGCTTCAATAGTCCAACATAAGCCCTACTGTCTGTTTTGCTCAGGAGTACATCTATTAGGAAGTTGCTCTTGGTTCAAAAGGAAACGTCATACTGACAAAATATCATTTTTGAAAGAAAGAGGCATTTGCTTTGCATGTCTTGTTACAGGCCATATAAGCAAGGACTGCACCCAGCAACACTCGTGCACTATTTGTGAGAGGCCACATCCTACGATACTGCACATAGGAAAAGTAGAGCAGAACAAAGGAGCTGAAACATCTATAGAAGTGGATGTGGAACCAAAAAAGGTGAACACAGGACAAGTATCTCTGGAAGCATGCAGTCATACTGGGGCCGGTGAAGAACAGTGTCTAATGTCCATTGTGCCTGTGAAGGTAAAATTAAACAAAGGTAACACAGTAATACATACCTATGCATTTCTTGACCCTGGCAGTTCTGCCACATTTTGTACAGATACATTAATGCACCAACTAAATGTACAAGGAAAAAGAACCAACATTCTTCTGCGCACAATGGGCCAGGAACGAACTGTGTCTACCAATGTAATCACTGGACTTGAAGTAAGTGGACTTCACAACAATGTATTCCTAACTCTGCCTGAGACATACACACAAGCAAAGATTCCTGTGTCAAAAGGTAACATACCCAACCAGAGCGCTCTGTCAAAGTGGCCTTACCTTAGAGACATTCAAATTTATACCATTGATGCAGACATTGATTTGCTGATAGGAACAAATGCACCCAAAGCCATGGAACCATGGCAGATTGTAAATAGTGAAGGAGACGGCCCATATGCTATTAGAACATTGCTTGGATGGATAGTGAATGGTCCGTTAGGAACAAAGGCTAACGACGTCATGCCCTCTCATTCAGTCAACCGCATATCTGTACACAATCTCCATGAGATGCTGATTGCCCAGTATAACATGGATTTCAGTGAAAGGTTGTCGGAGGAGGTGAAGGAAATGTCCATTGAGGACAGGCGTTTTTTGAAAATAGCAGATGAGTCAGCCACAATTGTGAATGGACATTACAGTATCAAGTTACCTTTTAGAAAGGACAATACTATGCTTCCCAATAACCGTTGTATTGCCGAGCAACGCTTGCAGAGCCTAAAAAGGAAATTCAATAGGAACCCGTCATTCAAATTAGGATATGTCACATTCATGACTGACATGATCAGTAATGGATATGCAGAAAAAGTGCCAGAGACAAAGCCGACGAGGGAGGGAAAGGTGTGGTATTTACCCCACCATGGAGTTTATCACCCAAAGAAAGGAAAGCTAAGAATAGTTTTTGATTGTGGTGCATCTCTCTGTGGAAAATCATTGAATGCAGAACTACTCAAAGGACCTGATTTAACCAACAGCCTTATAGGTGTACTCAACAGATTTCGCCAGGAGCCAATAGGACTGATGGCGGACATCACAGCCATGTTCCATCAAGTGAAGGTCCCAGTCAGTGATTCTGACTTCCTGAGGTTTCTGTGGTGGCCAGAAGGAGATGTGTCCCAACCCCCTGTGGAATACAGGATGACTGTCCATTTGTTTGGAGCGACATCATCGCCGAGCTGTGCGAGTTATGCGCTAAGGAGAACAGCAGAGGACAACAGAAAGCACTTCAGGCTCGGGGTAATTGATACAGTTCTGCATAACTTTTATGTACCTGTTGAAGTCTGTTCCCACTGTACAGGAGGCAGTGCAACTAATTGCTGATGTCAAATCCATCTGCCAAAGAGGAGGCTTTAATCTATCAAAGTGGGCCACGAACAGTAGAGAAGTATTGTCTCTCATTCCTGGGGATAGAGCCAAAGAAATTATGGATCTCAATCAAACTTCCAACTGAAAGGGCTTTAGGTCTGCAATGGTGCATTGAAACAGATAACTTTACCTTTAATGTTCAACTAAAATCACAACCACTTACAAGAAGAGGAATGTTGTCAATGGTCTGTTCAATCTACGATCCTCTTGGCTTCCTAACCCCCTTCACATTAACAGCTAAATTCTTGTTACAGAAGCTCTGTAAGCTGAATCTAGGCTGGGATGAAGAGGCACCCCTCATCATACGTGACCAATGGTTAAAATGGACAGCTGGTTTGACTCAAATCACAAACTTCAAAGTGCAACGGTGCTTCAAGAGTAATGAATTTGGACCAATAAAGCATGCACAGTTACACCACTTTGCAGATGCAAGTGACCAAGGCTATGGGACTGTAAGCTATGTGAGGCTTGTGAATGACAACAACAAAGTTCACGTCACTTTTGTTATGGCGAAAGGGCGTGTAGCTCCTCTCAAAGGAATAACAATTCCAAGACTGGAACTTGCCGCAACAGTCCTAGCTGTAAGAATGGACAAATTACTGAGATCTAGCTTACAATTGCACTTAGACCATTCCATGTTCTGGACAGATAGTCAATCGGTACTAAAGTACATATCAAATGAACATACCAGATTCAAGACATTTGTGGCCAATCGAGTTGCAGAAATAAGAGATGCCACCAAGTTATCTCAGTGGAATTATATTGATTCAAATTCCAACCCCGCAGATAATGCAACAAGAGGGCAAAGCGCAGACAAATTCCTTAACAACAAGGGATGGCTCCATGGTCCAGACGTTTTATGGAAAGAGAAAACGGAACAACAAATCCGGTGCTTCAAAGACAACAGTCCACTACCCCTGAATGACCCTGAAGTAAAAAGAATGTACACAGTGAATGCAACCTGCCTAAAGGAAGAAAACCCAACACAGAAGCTAATAACTTATTTTTCTAACTGGACAAAACTCCTTCTCGCAGTTGCATGGTACCTGAAACTCAAGGAAACTTTAAAATCACTGGTGCAAAAGAGAAAATTGAATGGGAGCAAAATACTTACAAGAAGCAGGATGAAGGACTTACCTGACTACACAGTGGGTGGACAGCAAATAAGTATTGAAGATCTGAAGAAAGCTGAAGTTGCCATTGTTCAATTTACCCAAGCACAATTCTTCCCAAATGAAATAAAAATGCTCACCTCAAAGACTCCTGAGTTAAAGAAGAAAAGTACCTTGTACAAATTGGACCCTCATGTAAAGGATGAGTTGATAAGAGTAGGAGGCAGATTGAGCAAAACAACCATAGGAGAAGAAAGAAAGTTTCCTGTCATAATACCAAAGAACTCGCATGTATCCACACTTATTTTAAGGCATGTGCACAAAACAACAGGACATGGGGGAAGAAGCCATATGTTGTCTGAACTCCGCAAAAAATATTGGATAATAAATGCTAATTCAGCTGCCAGGAAGATTCTGACCAAATGTGTTGTGTGCAGAAGATACAGAGCCAAAGTTGGAGAACAAAAAATGTCTGATCTACCTCAGGAAAGACTTCAACCTGACTCACCCCCTTTTACTAACACCGGGGTCGACTACTTTGGTCCTTTTCAAATTAAACGTGGAAGAGCACTAGTAAAAAGGTATGGCGTGCTATTCACTTGCATGACCAGTAGAGCTGTTCATATTGAAATGGCCAGCTCCTTAGACACAAGCTCATGTATCAACGCTGTGAGGCGGTTCATTTCTAGGCGGTGACAAGTGAAACACTTACAGTCAGACAATGGAACCAACTTTGTTGGTGCAAAAAAGGAACTGCAAAAGGCTTTTGTGGCAGTAAACCAGGACAAAATACAGAAAACACTCAAAAAAAAGGGCATAAATTGGACGTTTAACCCACCAGGTGCATCCCATCACGGAGGCATATGGGAAAGGCTGATAAGATCCATCAGACAAGTTCTCTATTCTGTTCTTAAACAGCAAACCTTAGATGACGAGGGGCTCCAGACAGTTTTGTGTGAAGTTGAGGCAATTTTAAACAGTCGCCCTATAACAACAGTCTCTACCGACCCTCAAGATTTGCACCCACTTACACCAAATGATCTCCTGCTGCTCAAAAACAAACCAACTCTTCCACCCGGTGTATTTGATAAGAACGAACAGTACACTAAACGCCGCTGGAGGCAGGTTCAATACTTGGCAAACCTCTTTTGGAGACGCTGGACACTGGAATACCTGCCGCTACTCCAAGAGCATCAAAAGTGGAACATTAAAAGAAGGAATTTTCAGTGTGGAGATATTGTATTGGTGGTGGATCCAACTTCCCCAAGAGGTTCTTGGATACTGGGCAGAATTATAGAAGTTTTCCCTGACCAAAAAGGACTTGTACGCTCTGTGAAACTCAAGACACAGAACAGTATCTTAGAAAGGCCAATCACAAAGTTATGCTTGATGTTAGAAGGAGATGAAGACAAGATCTAAAACCTGATGACAATGGTCTAGTATTCTCTTTTTGTTTTATATCTCACATAAAAGTAAAATAATTTATTTAAGGCTCCTAGTTTGATTTAATTTAATAATTGTTTTGCTTACCAAAACAATTAGGGTCCGGTTGTGTAGGAGCCATTTTTTAATCATTTCATTTCACATAATGATTTATTCTAATAATGTTTTCCTTATTGTTCTATTTTTTGAGAACTTGTGCCCTCTACAGGTCAAAAGGACATTAAATAGGAAGGTGACAAGGTGGAGGTGTGGCTGACTGGGAGCACATAGCTTTTTGACCTTGCCACAGGAATGTTTGAATGAACTGCTGCCCCTTTAAGCCATTCTCTTTATAATTTATTTAACAGATAAAGGATCTGTATTATTTGTTTTGTTATAATAAAACCCACCTACTCTTTCACATTTACTCTTTTGGATTTTTCTTGGTTTATTGGAATAAGCAAGCGTCAAAGATTTCCCCAGTAAACATCAATGTGACAAAGAACAAACTCAAGACAAAATAGTCACTACACTTAGCAATCTAATAATTTAAGGCTATTGGAATGAAAAAAATTATATCAAATGAAAAACAGCAATGTTTTACTTTTTACAGTGTAAGTCTGTAAAATTGTTTGGTTTCCTAACATCCATCGATTGAACAGCATTTTCTCAATGTTGCAATATTCCTTGGGGTTTTGCTTGGTAAAAAGGGGTGGAGTGGTGGACAGTGACAGTGCCCAAGGTGGTGACTGAAGGTGACGACTGAGCGTTCCTGATGTCACATTTTTACGGAAGTCACAACAACTCATAAAAAATAACAGCTACTTCAAGCAGACCGTATACATTTGAAGCAGAACTGACTGACAGGACCGGTCGTTTCTCTGAACTGAGACCCGTTTGAATTTCACAAGAACTTATTTCAGGTGAGTTATGAAAATAGCATTTAAACATGACTTAGTGGGGTATAGTCTCACAGAATCTCGATTGACAGTAATAAAAGCAAATTTTTTGTTAGATGCAAAGTACTTAACAGGAATGTTCATCTGACAGGAAATTATCAGTTAAGACATGCACTACTTCCCAACAAGTAATCAAATTTAATAAAAACGTCTAGATGTTCTTGAGCTTCAAGGATTTGTTTACGTTAAGTTGCTTGTTCCAACAAAAAAGGCTCCCAACTTGCAGGGCCGGATTAACAAATTCTGGGCCCCTGGGCACAAAGACATCATGGGCCCCTCCCACCCCTCTTCCTATCAACTCCAGAGGCGGACACTAGGCTACTTAATTTACTTTTATGTAGAAAGTAAAAGACTTTAAGTATTCATATTTTATCAGTGTTTTTCTTTGAAAACATACATTCCTAACAGAGTATGTCAGCGGTGCGGGTGGGAGCGGAGCGAGGAGTGGCGTGATTTTGCCAGGAGCGAGGAGCGGAGTGATTTTCTCTCGCTCCGAAAAAGCTCCACTATCACTCAGTCACGAGCAAGAACCAAAAACACTGTGAGACAAGAGAGGGGCACTGAAAATGTTTCTAAACATATATTTTGGCCCAATTGCATTTGTTTTGTATTGTTTAAATACACAAACATTAATATAATATCACGTTATTTATTATTTAAGTTTTTAATTATATTTTACTGACCCCTTCGCGATTTCTGCCTTTGCATTATATGATGGATGAATTCATAAGTTATTAATAAGCACAGTTCAAGAAAGACAGAAATAAAGAGTTTCTGAAATACTACAGTGCAAGGGGGGAAAATACAAATGTATTTTAAAAGGTAATGATGACAAAGAAGGACGCGATTGCGGGGAGGTGATTACAACATCAAAAGATTCCTTGTGTAATATTAAAAGGCACGTGTCAAGAAAACACAAGTTTTCTGCTTACACTTGGAAAGAAAATCTAAAGGTCGGTATTAATACAGCTTTAACAACATAAACCTATGGAAGGTTTTTTTTTTTAATTAATTAATTAAATTATAAAATAATTAATTAAATTATAAAATAATTAATTAAATTATAAAATATTTAATTAAATTATAAAATATTTAATTAAATTATAAAATAAAAAATAAAATCGCAAAATATGTCCCAAATTTGAAAATGAAATGCTAAAATAAAAATTAAAACATTGTTAAATTATTTCATTTTTAACGTGATGAAGCATCATTCTGGCCAAATTGAAAAAATTAATTAAATTGATGATTTGACATTTCATTTTTAATATGATCTTGAGTCAAGACTGAAAATATTAAAATAAAAAGGCAAGCTTAAAAAGGAATCTTTAAATACATTTTTTAAAAGGCTTTTTATTCATGCCCAAGCAATAATAGGGACAAAATTAAAATGTAAAGTTCAGTTTTAATTTCATGTTCTGTTTTTCTTTTTCATTTTCGTTTTAATTTTCATGTTCATTTTTATTGTCAACTTGTATGCAAATTCAATGTTAGTCAGTGGGTGGGGCTTACTTGCTTTAAAAAAGAAGATTGGCTGAAGCAGTGTTCAGTGTTGCCAACTCAATGACTGTGTTGCTTGCCAACTTAGCGACCTTATTGCTACATCTAGCGACTTTTAGACTCATTTAGCCAAACTTAGCGACTGTTTGGATGAATATTAGCTTCACATCTGTACAGATAGGCTACTGTGTCGATTGTACTGGCCAACGAGTGCCGGGTGGCGCTGTCACGGTGAAATGTGCCCTCTGTGCATGGAGCAACATTTAGACTGTACGAGCTGACGCGTGGATGAGATTCGATTACATTGTTTACATTTCAAAGGAGGAACAAACATTAAAAGAGGCTGGTCCGCTGTTAGGTATATGCGTATTTTCACACATCTGATCCGATGAGGCGTCAGTTCAATGAATTGCAGACATACACAAACAGCCACTTACTTTTAAATGAACATTATCTGTGTTGTCTGTACCACCCCACAAGTATCACCCCTATGTGAGTCTTTCGGGGTCTACTGCACTGGACACAACATAGGCTGCAGTTCTGACCACAGCTGAAACGTGAAAGACGAGCTACGCACATAAATGCAATGCGGTGATATAGAAATACATATTATTTCATGTTGTTATTGCTAATATAATTTGTTGTTTTAATAATATATAAGATTACTGCTTTCCTGGGGTGGGTTGTTGTGCTGTAACAACCTACCGCGTGATTTTGTTGCTTCTTCACCGCGGTAAAGGATGAATATTAGCTTCACATCTGTACAGATAGGCTACTGTGTCGATTGTACTGGCCAACGAGTGCCGGGTGGCGCTGTCACGGTGAAATGTGCCCTCTGTGCATGGAGCAACATTTAGACTGTACGAGCTGACGCGTGGATGAGATTCGATTACATTGTTTACATTTCAAAGGAGGAACAAACATTAAAAGAGGCTGGTCCGCTGTTAGGTATATGCGTATTTTCACACATCTGATCCGATGAGGCGTCAGTTCAATGAATTGCAGACATACACAAACAGCCACTTACTTTTAAATTAACATTATCTGTGCTGTCTGTACCACCCCACAAGTATCACCCCTATGTGAGTCTTTCGGGGTCTACTGCACTGGACACAACATAGGCTGCAGTTCTGACCACAGCTGAAACGTGAAAGACGAGCTACGCACATAAATGCAATGCGGTGATATAGAAATACATATTATTTCATGTTGTTATTGCTAATATAATTTGTTGTTTTAATAATATATAAGATTACTGCTTTCCTGGGGTGGGTTGTTGTGCTGTAACAACCTACCGCGTGATTTTGTTGCTTCTTCACCGCGGTAAAACAAAATCCCGTACGGTCACAGCCAACAAATCAGCGTAACAAATGAGGACCACTTACAAATATGCAGGGTTTAAAACTGGGCCGAAGCTGAACCCCGTCCAAAGGCTGAAGTCTGCTCCGGTGTGCCCGCTGCAAAAGTAAGTTACTGGTCGCTGTGTATGTCTATTCTCATGAAATGCATACAAATAACACGCAGTGTGATATCGTGCTATATGGCAAATTTCAATTTTGAGAGCATATGATACACCAGTCCTTCCCGGATTTCGTTGAATGTATTGCACGATTATCACACTGCGTGATACTGTATGTGTATGCATATGAGAATGACTGACGCCTCACAGGATCAGATATGTGTAAAAATATGCACATACATAACAGTGGACCAGCTTATTTTAATGTTTGTTCCTCCTTTGAAATGTAAACAATCCACGCGTCAGCTCGTACAGTCTAAATGTTGCGTTGCCCAGCTCCATGCACAGAGGGTAGACGCACATTTCACCGTGACAGCGCCACCCGGCACTCGTTGGCCAGTACAATCGACACAGTAGCCTATCTGTACAGATGTGTAACTAATATTTGCATACAAGTTGAAAATAAAAATGAACACGAAAATTAAAACGAAAATGAAAAAGAAAAACAGAACTTAAAATTAAAACTGAACTTTACATTTTAATTTTGTCCCTATTATTGCTTGGGCATGAATAAAAAGCCTTTTAAAAAATTTATTTACAGATTCCTTTTCAAGCTTGCCTTTTTATTTTAATTTTGTCAGTCTTGACTCAAGATTATATTGAAAATGAAATGTCAAATCATCAATTTAATTAAAATTTTCAATTTGGCCGGAATAATGCTTCATCACGTTAAAAATGAAAATGAAATAATTTAACATAGTGTTTTAATTTTTTTTTTGGGACATATTTTGCGATTTTATTTTTTATTTTATAATTTAATTAATTATTTTATAATTTAATTAATTATTTTATAATTTAATTGATTAATTTAAAAAAGACCAAAAAAACCTTCCATAATAAAACCAACAACACAGAAAAAAAGAAAAAGCCATTTAAATGTGTAAATAATTTGCGGCATTTACCTTGCTACAGTGCGGTCCGTGACACGCTTATGCCATATGCTTTATTAAAGTTGAACAATAAATGGCGCATTCTGCTACAGAACTGCAATGGACTCTGATATTTTAATGAGCCAACGAGGTTGGTGTTGTTTCAAAAGAGAATTAAAATTTACAACGGAGCGCTTGTAAGCTACAAATGTCCCCTTTAATTTTTTTTCACTACATTTCATAATTTAAAGTTTTTGGTTTATATTTAATCTTTAAGTACATTAAACATCTAGGTTTTTTTACTTTTACTCCAGAAAAGTAAAAGTACACAATATTTATGTAATTAGGTATTAAATCAATTTTAATATACAATATAAAAGGAATACACAGTATGATTCTATGCTTTAGAATGTACTTGTTCTGAATTCGTTTTTTATTCTTGCCATTTGCGAAAACGAGTCAAAAGTCTTAGGCAGGGGCGTTGCTAGACATAAAGCTCTACTGGGGCACAGGCCCCCCATTTTTTGCTGACTTTTTTTGAAAGCCTGCTGTGTGCAAGAAGTGTGCAACACTTCTATACAATGTCTTTTGCTTAACCCACTATTCTACAGTGCAACAGTTACTGCGAAAGATACATATATACAAGTGTAATCTTCATCATACCTAACATTATTAACATGTTTGGAGGCATAAATGGCATAGCATGTTTGGAAATAATGACAGTAGAGAAATATTTTCTACATTATCAATGATAGCAATTTTATCATTAAGTGTGCTTGCAAAAGCACACTTATTGTTCTTCTTAAGTTTTATTAAGTGTGCTTGCAAAAGCACACTTATTGTTCTTCTTAAGTTTTATTAGGGGCCAAGCACCTATGGTGCTGTGGCACCTATTGTTTCTGTTAGTATTATTATTAGGGGCCAAGCACCTATGGTGCTGTGGCACCTATTGTTTCTGTTAGTATTATTTTTATTCTTCTGATTCTTCTTCCCCAATGGGAGTCTATGGCAGCCCTATGAACCGTATGTAGGAAAATGATGAAATTTGGCACAGTTGTAGTGGTGGTCATAAGTAGTCATTTGGCCAAAAATGGGGTCTCTAGCCATAACTCTATAGCGCCACCATCAGCTCAAAAATTCAATGTTCAAATGGTTATAACTGGTGATCCATTGGATCTATGAAAATTCTACTTATAGATGAAAAAAGAGATATGAAAAAAGGCTATTTTTGTGCATAACTTCTGAATCGTTTGTCAGAAAATTATGATCTTGGTGTCTACGGATTCCTTGGCTCATGCTGCATCTGTCGATGTGTATTATGCCAGGATTGGCCGAACCGTCTGTCCGCCATTTTGAACTTTGTGATAAATTGCTATAACTTTTGAAGTATCGGATATATCGGCGCAAAAATCGGTAGGGAGCTTCGGCATGATGTCCTGAGGAAATCAGAGAACAGCGCCACCTAGGGGTTATAAACTATAACAGTTCTTATAGAACTGCTTATAACTTCTGAATTCTTTGTATGGCATGTAAGCTCTTTTCTGCTGCCCTTGTGCTGTGTCTACTGAGTGGTGCATCTGCTAAGTCGTATGCATAGAGATCCTGAGTTCACGGGTTCGAATCCTGCCTGAGGCAGGTGTTAATTTCTTCTATTAAAGTTTTGTTCTTTCTCACCTATTCTTCTTGACCTGTCTGTAGTTCAAGTATGTTCTATTTTTGCCATGTTTTCTGTTGCTGCTCTGCACTGCGGTGGTTCTGCTCTGTCATTGCTACGCTTTGGGTTCTTTGCTGAGCCTTGTGTTCTTGATGCACCTTGGGTGCTCAATGCGCCCTGGGTGATTGATACGTTGTATCTTTCTTGCTGTGCTTTTGGTGCTCATTGCGCTGATGGTGCTTGGCCCCGTATCGCTGCTTGCAGCTATATTTATTCTTATTATTATTCCCGGGTAGATTTTTTGTGTCAGCTCTAGCGACCAGACCGTTTGACGCAGAGACACCGTTCAAACTTTAAAATGTTCGGGCAGTACCGGTGTAAGTTGCTTGAGAAGATGAAGTCACAGATCCATGTCGTTCTTCCACCATACTGGATAGAACACAAAACCTTAAAAAAGTTTCACAGGTCACAAATTTTGTCGAAACTTCATAAAAATTTCAATGTACACGATCCTTGGACCAAGCCTCACAAAAGTTATTAGAAGGATTTTTGATTTTCGGAAGCATTTGCCCATCACGACCAAAATATACCTATGGCGTAGTCGCCAAACAGGAAGTAGTTCAAATCTCAATATGTCTGTAACATTTATTAACCAAAAATTTTATATGAACTCTTGACTCCAATGTGAAGATGCCCAAGATAAAAAAAACATTGCAGAAACATGTCTATATTATGTTATTTCCACTTTAAAATGTCCAATTAAAACCTGTGTAAAAATAAAAATGTCATTAGCTTTTACCAGTAGAGGGCAGCCCAAGCCTGTTTAATTGCCTTCACACGTGACTAGACCGAAACTAAGTGCGTGCCTATTGAAAACTATATATACTGAGGATTATTTGATACTAAATCCGATGGAATATTAATATTTCTCATATACGTCTGTTTACAAAACTGCAAATGGATTTTATATTCTGAAGGCGTGAATCAACGCGAGCTCTCTGGAGAACGTGCAGTCTCACATACAGGTATGTTTCGGGGATTCAGACGTAAAACCCTTTCTTTTATTTCAGTAATATATTGCATGACAAGTTTAATTCCCTTTTTCATCAATGTAATACATTGTAAACGTATTAGTTTGTAAAGACGCGTCAGTTTCGCGTCCTCGCGTAACAGTGATTGTTTGGCATCGGCTCTATAACAGCTGCATGGTTTAAATGATTGTGAATTGACGCGAAAAAGTGTCACTTTACCTTAAATCATGCATGTGATGCCAAGTGTATTTAAACAAACATGACTTTGAGAAATTGATGACACATTAAAACACAGCTTGCCACAGCTAGAAGACTGTGTATATGCCATTTACATAATCTTCAGATAAGAAAGCTATATAGAAGAAAGCTACAGGATCGATTGCATTATGCTGTCAATCATTATGCTGTCAATCACTCAGCGAAGCATTGATTTCACATGGAAAGCAAGAGGACAGGGTCGCAATCTTGATGCGCGTGCATCAGTTGCATGAGATGCAGAGCGCGAGTCACCCCTTCACATTTACGCCGCATTCACACGGGGCGTCAGCGTTAACGCTTAACGGAAGGCTTGTCTGAAGCGTGGCCAACAGCCAATCACAGTGGCCGCTACACATGCTCCGTTCTTCCATAAACGTAATTGGCTGGCTCTGTCTAGGTAATTAGCATAAGGCGATCTGATTGGCTGACGCACGCGTTGCCGCTTGAAAAGTTGAGAAATGTTCAACTTCTGCCGCAAGCAACGGCATTGACGCGGCGCCAACGGATCCACAATTCAGTTCGGCAACGCATGACGTCACCCATTAAAAGTGAATGGGAAGCGTTACGCTGACGCCCCGTGTGAATGCGCCGTTATTCACGGTTAGGTCTGCCCGCGTCAAGATGCGAAGACTGACAGTGGTGAGTTAAGGGACCACGGACTCTTTGGCTGTTTTAACTTTATTTATTTTATTTCCAGCTTACAACAACTCCTTTTCCGACAGTTAACTTGTCTGATATGTCGGCTCAATGATCACAATGAAATTAGATGTCTTAATAAAGGAAACGATTTTTGTGAACTAGATAAAAGATCCTGGCGTTTCTCCGAAGTTCAAAGCAGACAAAGGCTCAAATATTATGCGAGTCATCGTTCTCACACAAGAATGCAATTTAAACGAGTAAGTTAATCGCCTATCGCTCACATCCCAGCACCTGGCCACTGCATGCGTATCGCGCTGACAAACATTCACATGATTTTACTGCCCTGACGAAATCTAAAAGTATAATTTCTCTTATTAGAAGCTAGCCTAATGTTTGCCAGTTATTAAAATGGCGGTTGTAGTTTAAATAGAGGTTGTGAAATAATTAGCTTTGACAAAAACTGCATAAAACAATGTTATGTTCCATATTATAAACTTTTGGTTATGTTTACTTAAAGGGATACTTCACCGATTTAGCATTCAGCTTTGTATCTGTAGAAACCCGGCAGTATTACTGAATGACCATGTTCCCCTCCCTCATTTCCCCCTGAGAGGAGAGATATCTGCATTTTGGTTCTGCAAAAAAGTCCTCCGATGATGTAATATGACGATTTTTGCATCATCGGAGGACTTTTTTGCAGAACCAAAATGCAGATATCTCTCCTCTCAGGGGGAAATGATGGAGGGAAACATGGTCATTCAGTAATACTGCCGGGTTTCTACAGATACAAAGCTGAATGCTAAATCGGTGAAGTATCACTTTAAGTGAGTAAATAAGTTAAATTCTCAATGAGTGTGATATGGCTCTTATTTACCCCTTTAAATGTAGAATAAAGCTTACTCGGGTATCTTACAATGCACTTATGTTGTTATGCAGTTTTAAAATACAAAATACGAACATGTCTGGATGTAGATAAAGCCTACTTGGTCATATTACAATGCGCAAGTTTTGTTGTATGCAGTTTGAAAATACATGTTTGTAGAAAAAGTATATCGACAATGCACTGATTTTGTTGTTATGCAGTTTCAAAATACAACATGAGTATGTTTAAATGTATATGTAGTCATCATCACTGATTTATCTCTGGCCCCCATGACAAACTAATTGAATAGCCCTGTCGTAGACTCTCAACACACAATCATATTCATAAATAGTAAAGAAATGCAATGATATTAGGCTATCAGTGCTGCTGTCGCTCTCTCCTATCGCTTATTTTAAAAATGAGCTTATGATCAATAAAATGCAGCTTATATCTGCTGCTTTTGGTGACGTGAACTCTGGCCTACATTAAAGGTGCAGTGTGTATAATTTTTAGAAGGATCTCTTGACAGAAATGCTAAATAATATACAAAACTATATTATCAGGGGTGTATAAAGACCTTTCATAATGAACCGTTATGTTTTTATTACTTTAGAATGAGACGTTTTTATATACACTGAGGGTCCCCTTACATGGAAGTCGCCATTTTGTGCCACCATGTTTCTACAGAAGCTCTTAATGGACAAACTTTTTTATTAAGTTGTCTCCAATCATGACATGTTTGACCTCGTGTTTTTTTAAACTATTTAATCAAATAAAACTTTTGAAATTTACTTTGAAACCAGAATTTATATGTCCCATTGCTGAAAAAACTATAGAGACCAGAAAATCATGTGAATTTTGTAGGCCACTGAAATGTATTTTACTAAGATTCATTTGGCTGCTTCTTGTTACTCTTTCTGAAAAATGATGCTATATCTGCTGCCTTTCTCTTCATTTTTCCCACATTTCAATAATTGTCTGACATTAAAAAACTAAAGCAAAACATTAAAACATTACCATGTTTTAAAAAACTTATTAGAATAAATGTATCTAGATTATCTGTTATACATATAAAATCAATCTTAAACCTAGCATTTACGCTGTAATGTTTGTGTGGGATTTTTAATGTACAGTGACGAACTCTGTCAGATTCCCGTGACACACACACACACACACACACATAGGTGCGCTGAAAGAGAGATTCTCATTATAAAACAGATTCTTAAACAAGATTTTAAGCCCATTATGTGTTTTACCAAACTTTAGAAGAGAAAAAATACGGACTTAAATCGGCTTTTTTGACACAGTGATGAAAACGCAGTTGAAGTGCCTATCAGTTATATTTACGCCGGAGCCTGAAGAAACATCACTCTCCACTCCACGACATCCCGCGACTCCCGCCCCCCGTGTTCGTTGATCAGGTTTAATGCGCGTCCAGCTTGTTTAGTAACAATAACAGTAACATGTAAACGTGTGTGTGTGTGTGTGTCGGCACGCCGCGCTCTCTGTTCAATATTCCGCTCTGTGTTTGTGCTGCGTGTTCTGCTCTGTCGTTAACGGCACATAACGTTAAGTAACATTGTTTGAAATGTAACTTGTCCAGTCGGACAACTAATTTACACTTGTCCTACAAAAAATCCACTTGTCCCGGACAAGCCTTAATGTCGAACCCTGAACATGTGCAGCACAGCCATTATAGTTGGTTCTAGGCTAGCTAGAGCGGGTTATCTAGGCTTGTGATCCCTGTATTTACATAAAATGGTCTGTGCTAAGCCCCGGATGTCCTTAAATGCTGGAAACACCCCTGGTTACAAGCCTGTATACATTTCTGTGTATGTGTGTGTGTGTGTGTCAGGAATGCTTTCACGTATTGAAACCAAACTTTGTACATGAACTTGGGACTGCAATGAGAGGATGCACAAGATAAAAAACATTCTAAAATTTTACATTTCACAAATCACGTTAGTGACCGCACCAGAGCAAGCACACTTTTGCGGTTCCTCTGGAAGCGCATTTTCTAGTTATTATTATTTCCGGGTAGATTTTGTGTCAGCTCTAGAGACTAGACCGTTTGACACAGAGACACCGTTCAAACTCTAAAATGTTCGGGCAGTGCCGGTGTAAATTGCTTGAGAAGATGAAGTCACAGATCCATGTCGTTCGACCGCCATATTGGATAGAACACAAAACCTTAAAAAAGTTTCACAGGTCACAAATTTTGTCCAAACTTCACGAAAATCCACGTACACGATCCTTGGACCAAGCCTCACAAAAGTTACTAGAAGGATTTTTGATTTTCGAATGTGCGTCGACGCTGCCAAAACAGGAAGTAGTTTATATCTCAGGAATGCTTTCACGTATTGAAACCAAACTTTGTACATGAATTTGGGTCTCCAATGTGAGGATGCACAACATCAAAAGAACAATTTTTTTCTAAAATTTTACACCACCAAACAGGAAGTAGTTTATATCTCAGGAACGCTTTAACGTATTGAAACCAAACTTTGTACATGAATTTGGGTCTCCAATGTGAGGATGCACATCATCAAAAGAACATTTTTTTTCTAAAATTTTACGCCGCCAAACAGGAAGTAGTTTATATCTCAGGAACGCTTTCACTTCACGAGTTTACACGTACATGAAATCGTAATTTGGGAAAATTCATATTTATTAATTTATGCATATTTGGCGTGCTGTCAGGGGAGGGCTCCGAGCTCGGAATATGGCCCGAACCCAGAGAACTCCCCCCCCTTTAATCACTGGGAGAGGAACCCAGGCTAGAGTAAGGTGATGGGGTGGTGGAGGGATGCTGTTGAACTTGTCGCAGGATAAAGGTGAGAGACGGCTTTATATACCGGTCTTCTCTTCATTGATTGGTTGATTCCCTGAACGTGCGCCTCCCGAACTTTGTCAAAATAAAACTTCATTTCACGAGTTTACACGTACATGAAATCGTAATTTGGGTAATTCATATATATTAATTTATGCGTATTTGGCGTGCTGTCAGGGGAGGGGTCCGAGCTCGGAATATGGCCCGAACCCAGAGAACTCCCCCATAAAAGCAAAGTAAGCGCAGGACAGCACGGGTAAAAACGTAGTGAAATTAACCCCCCAATAAAGTGAAGGGCGTGAGAAGTAATTACAAAAAATTTGTTTGGGCTTGGCCGTTCGACCGGGAGGGCTCTCGCAGCATCCGACGGGGCTTAATGCTCACGGCGTTGGACAGGTAAGCCCCGCCAGCAGTTGAACGGAAAGCTTTTAGTGTACGGCACGATTCGGGATCGAGTTTAGCCGTTTGACCGGGAGGGCCCTCGCAGCATCCAACGGGAGCTTTGAAAGACGTGCTCGCAGCATTGGACGGGTAGGCCCCGCCTGCAGTCGAACGGAGGGAGCCCCAAAACATTCCGTCGGGAGGGTTCGACCAGCGCTTTGAAGGGGTTGTGACACGGGGATAGACCCTGCCCCCTGCGAGCGGGGAACCCTCGCAGCGACGCGAACGTGAGCGTCTGACGATGTCAAAAATTAACACAGGTGGTACGAATTAACGGGTATTAATTAGTTAATGCTTGTTGTGCATTTCTGATGTATAAGCGGCTGGATCTGATGTAAGTTTTGAAAGCGTGTGATGACCATCGACCTAGGATTTGAATTTGTTCCTGTGAAAGACCGTTTTGTGCGGCTGTAGTTGCTGCTCCGATGCGGAAAGAATGACTTGATAATTGATTTGCTGCGATACCAGACTGGGTGAGAACTGCTTTGAGGTGTTTTTGAAACCAAAATCTTGTAGCTGGGTTATTGAAATCGTCGGCGAAGAGTGGATCTGATTGGGATTTAATTATGGAACGTCTGTAATACATGTAATTTAATATAGAGTGGTACGGCTGGATGGGAGTTGGCAGATTGAAAATGTAAATTAAGTGACCCTTTTTTGCTCGATCAGTTTTGCTTTGTTTAATGAAAAAAGATATGGTTTCGGTTTCGTTTTCTACAACCTGTAAATCTGAAATTGTAGGGTGGATTTTAGTGTTGAAGTTGGACGTGACTGTTAATTCGGAGCAGCGAAGAAAACCGAAGAAAGCCAGGATGAACATTGTTTCAAGTGTGCGAGCGGTGTTGATGGAATGGTAGCCGAGACGGAGTGTGGAGATGCATTTGGTGAGTATGTCGATAGTAATAGGCTGTCTGTTATCTGGGCGGGTGGGATGGGTTCTTTGAATTCCTTTAATTAAGAGGGAAGTTTGAGAGTTGTTTATGGCTGGGGCGGGTTTACCGTAAGATAATTTATGGAAGAATTGGATGCCGCTTAGATAGCCTTTAATGGACCCGGCTTGTAAGCCTTTAATGCTGTTAAGGTGAGATATGAATGACGTAATGGATACGAGAGAGAAATCGGGAAACGGCAGGTTGTAAGACAGGTGAAAAGATTTGAAAGCTTTCCATGCTGTGAAATATGTTTGGAGGGTTTTAGGTGAGACTGCTTGGAGGATGGTATTGATAGAAGTGCTCAGAAGGGATTTTAGTGGGTGATTTATGGGAAGATCAGCTGAGAATAATGAGGGACTGGGGTTGGAACTGGGTCCGCATCTGGTGCCAGCGTCCTGAATTTCTGAAATGAAAAACGGGAAAGAGAGTCAGCGATTTGGTTCTTTGAGCCTGGAATGTGTTTAGCAGTTATAATAAACTGATCGCATGCGGAAATCCAAATTAGGCGTCTGATGAATGGCATTAACGCAGGGGAGTGAGAACGGCCTTTGTTAATGCAGTATACAGTGGCTTCGTTGTCACAATGGACTAAAATGCTTTTTTGACGACCACTCTTTCCCCCACAGGGAAGCTGCGACGACGATCGGATAGAGCTCGAAAAGGGCTGAGGACTGCGGTAAGACTAGAAGCTGGGATGGCCAGGGGGACGCGAACCAGCGTCCTTGGTAAAATCCCCCAAAACCAATTGAGGGGGCTGCGTCGGTAAATAGTTTAATGTCAAGGGGGGAAGAAATGCAATTGTCATAGAAAAAAGTTAAGCCGTTCCACTGATTAAGAAAAGTTATCCAGAGGCTTAGCTCGTTTTTGCATTCGTAGGATAAAATAATTTCGTCTTCTAGTGCGAGAGCCGAGGATGCGAGGGCGAGGAGATGCGCGATAAAGGGGCGACCTTGTGGAATTATGCGCATAGCAAAATTTAGATGACCAAGTAAAGAGAGAAGTTCGCGTTTGGAACAGTTTGTGCGGGTTAGAAAATCGGACGCGACCAAAATGGTTCTGTCGATTTTCTCCTTGGGCAGTGAAGCCTGGAATTTAACTGAGTTTAAATTGATGCCCAAAAATTCTATTGATCTTGATGGGCCCATTGTTTTTTCCTGAGCTATCGGAATCCCTAGCTTTGCAAAAACCTGTTGCACCGTAAGGAGATGCGCTGCGGGGACAGCGTCATGAGGTGAGATAATTAAGAAATCATCTAGCAAATGAAGGAGAATGGGAATTGCGTAATTGTTGGATAGAATCCAGCATATTGCTTCAGATAGCGTGTCGAATATTTTTGGGCTGCTTTTGCAACCGAAAGTTAGACGCACGGCGAAATAGAACTTATTGCGCCAGCGTATGCCGAATAGATGCCACGAATCCGGGTGTATTGGCATAATTTTGAAAGCTGATGTGATATCTACCTTTGCCAGCCATGCGCTGCGGCCAACGATTTTAATCATTGTTATTGCTTGCTCGATATCGTGGTAATGGAGAGAAAATTCTTCGAGTGGAATAAGACTATTGATGCTTGGAAATGGAGAGTTGTGAGGCGCAGAGAGATCGATTATCATGCGCTTTTTTCCTGAAAACTTTCTGGTAGCAATACCTATGGGGCTGATACGAAACGTTTGGAAGGGGGGCATTTTGAATGGACCGATCATAAACCCTGATTCGATTTCCTTTTTTATTAATTCGTCTACTACTTCAGGCTCTGCTAAAGCAGATTGAAGATTATCGCAGATGATATTCTGAGTGGGCTGACATTCTGCGCCGCGTTTAAAACCATGTTCAAGACCAGACAAGAGATAGTTTGTAAATGTAACGTCAGGGTGGTGTAATAATTCATCGGCTAGGCAAGAAATATTCACAGGAGTCGAAAGATAGTTTTTTGCACTTTTATTTACAGATTTCATTACTGGACATACGGTGCGGGCGTGAGCACCGCCGCAGTAATTACAAATATGCAGAAAGCGGCAACGCTGTCTTGGGCATTTCCCTTCGTTGAAGGGTCGCGGGACGTAACTCGTCGATTTGACCGGGCTCGGTTCCGGGCAGGGAGGGATTGAAGGATTAATTTGGGGACAAGCAGATGTCGCGTGGTTAACGGATCTGCATATTGCGCAAGAAATGTTTCGGCAACCCAGAAAAACTCTGTTATTGAGATCAGTGTCCAACGCTCCCCAATAAGGACACTGATTCCATTGTGAAACGTGGATGGCGCATTTCGCGGAAAAGAGTTTGTGATACGTGTAAAAATGGCTACCCCCATAGGACAGCGCGAGCTCCGCTATGATGGAAAGATAATCATTCAGCTCGCGCCCTCTATGGGGAAAAGCAGAGCATATTATTTCAGTATAGCGGCTGAAAGCGATACAAAATTCTGCCAAAGACAGAATGCGTGAGGTAGACTGTGTAGTACTTTTTAAGAGTTACAGAAATATCGCCGCAGTCCACACGGCGATTGGACTCTAATGGAGGGAATAAAGAGAGTAAGGAGTTAGGTTGAGCACTCGGTGCTGGAAAATAGTGATAGGGAAAAGGGTAAGAAGTAGGAAGAAAAGGTTGGGTTTGAGAAGTGGTGTAGTTTGCATGGCAGGTAGTTGAGCTGTGCTGTGCTGTGCAGTGGTGGGAGGAGCTGTGGAAAAAAACTGAGCGGGTAAAGTTTGGAGTCCGCCCCCTACAGGCTCTGGTGCTCGGCCCAGGCTCGCTGAAGGCCTGCTACGGCTTGGCGCAGGGGGCGGACCCGGCACTGCGTGAGAGGGAGGTGGAGAAGCTGCAGGACGCAAGGTCGGGGCCCGGCGGGCCTTGCTCGCTCGCACAGAAGGAGTGGAAGCTGTAGGAGAAGGGTGAGTGGATTGCAGAGAAACGTATAAATTATATAATTCCGCTTTATTTAATCTTCGTGAGAAGTTTACGTCGGAATTAATGAGAGCTTGTCTTCACCCTTTGACAGTCCATTTTCCTATGGCGGGGATGTTTGGATGGACTGGAGTGGAGGTAGACGTAGAGGAAGATGGTGGCTGTCTCGCCAGCGGGGGCGAGGGTAGTCCTCGGCGTCTTGGCGTCCGTGGAGTGGAACGTGTGGGCTGGCGTCCCCTGTTTGAGGACCGGGTCTCGGCATTGGCGATTGGAGATAGGGCATTCCTTGGAACGGCGGGTTGAGGTGGAGACTCCACCGTCACAAAAGAGTCGTCGTCCAAAGGGTACAGGTCGATTTCAGACATGACAGCAAAAAGGGGCGGGCCAAAATGCTGTTGAACTTGTCGCAGGATAGAGGTGAGAGACGGCTTTATATACCGGTCTTCTCTTCATTGATTGGTTGATTCCCTGAACGTGCGCCTCCCGAACTTTGTTAAAATAAAACTTCATGTATTGAAACCAAACTTTGTACATGAATTTGGGTCTCCAATGTAAGGATGCACAACATCAAAAGAACATATTTTTTTCCAAAATTTTACGCCGCCAGACAGGAAGTAGTTTATATCTCAGGAACGCTTTCACGTCTTGAAACCAAACTTTGTACATGAATTTGGGTGTCCAATGTGAGGATGCACAACATCAAAAGAACATTTTTTTTCTAAAATTTTACGCCGCCAGACAGGAAGTAGTTTATATCTCAGGAACGCTTTCACGTATTGAAACCAAACTTTGTACATGAATTTGGGTCTCCAATGTGAGGATGCACAACATCAAAAAAACATATTTTTTTCTAAAATTTTACGCCGCCAAACAGGAAGTAGTTAATATCTCAGGAACGCTTTCACGTATTGAAACCAAACTTTGTACATGAATTTGGGTCTCCAATGTGAGGATGCACAACATCAAAAGAACATATTTTTTTCTAAAATTTTACGCCGCCAAACAGGAAGTAGTTTATATCTCAGGAATGCTTTCACATATTGAAACCAAACTTTGTACATGAATTTGGGTCTCCAATGTGAGGATGCACAACATCAAAAGAACATTTTTTTTCTAAAATTTTACGCCGCCAAACAGGAAGTAGTTTATATCTCAGGAACGCTTTCACATATTGAAACCAAACTTTGTACATGAATTTGGGTCTCCAATGTGAGGATGCACATCATCAAAATAACACTTTTTTTTTCAAAAATTTTACGCCACCAAACAGGAAGTAGTTTATATCTCAGGAACGCTTTCACGTATTGAAACCAAACTTTGTAAAAGGAATTTGGGTCTCCAATGTGAGGATGCACAACATCAAAAAAAAAAATTCTAAAATTGTATGCCGCCAAACAGGAAGTAGTTTATATCTCAGGAACGCTTTCATGTATTGAAACCAAACTTTGTACATGAATTTGGGTCTCCAATGTGAGGATGCACAACATATAAAGAACTTTTTTTTCTAAAATTTTACGCAGCCAAACAGGAAGTAGTTTATATCTCAGGAACGCTTTCACGTATTGAAACCAAACTTTGTACATGAATTTAGGTCTCCAATGTGAGGATGCACAACATCAAAAGAAATTTTTTTTTTCTAAAATTTTACGCCGCCAAACAGGAAGTAGTTTATATCTCAGGAACGCTTTAACGTATTGAAACCAAACTTTGTACATGAACTTGTGTCTCCAATGTGAGGATGCACAACATCAAAAGAACAAATTTTTTCTTAAATTTTACGCCGCCAAACAGGAAGTAGTTTATACCTCAGGAACGCTTTAACGTATTGAAATCAAACTTTGTACATGAATTTGGGTCTCCAATGTGAGGATAACCAAACATCAAAAGAACAATTTTTAAGTGTGCTTGCAAAAGCATACTTATTGTTCTTCTTAAGTTTTATTATTATTATTAAGTGTGCTTGCAAAAAAACACTTATTGTTCTTCTTAAGTTTTATTATTATTACTTTTATTATTTTTCCCGGGTAGATTTTTTTGGCCAGCTCTAGCGACCAGACCGTTTGACGCAGAGACACCGTTCAAACTTTAAAATGTTCGAGCAGTACCGGTGTAAGTTGCTTGAGAAGATGAAGTCACAGATCCATGTCGTTCGGCCACCATATTGGATAGAACACAAAACCTTTAAAAAGTTTCACAGGTCACAAATTTTGTCCAAACTTCAAGAAATTCCACGTACACGATCCTTGGACCAAGCCTCACAAAAGTTACTAGAAGGATTTTTGATTTTCGGAAGCATTTGCCCAAAACAGGTCAAAATATACCTATGGCGTAGTCCCCAAACAGGAAGTAGTTCATATCTCAGATTGTCTGTAACATATCTTTATAATTTTTTTAATATGAACTCGGAACTCCAATGTGAACATGGCCAAGATAAAAAAACATTGCAGTAACATGTCTATATTATGTTATTTTCACTTTAAAATGTCCAATAAAATCCTATGTAAAAATAAAAATGTCATATAGCTTTTACCACTAGAGGGCAGCCCAAGCGTGTTTAATTGCCTTGCCTTCACACGTGACTAGACCGAAACTTAGTCCGTGCCTATTGAAAACTATATATACTGAGGATTATTTGATACTAAATCCAATGGAATATTAATATTTCTCATATACATTTGTGTACAAAACTGCAAATGGATGTTATATTCTGAAGGCGTGAATCAACGCGAGCTCTCTGGAGAACGTGCAGTACAGGTAAGAATGTTTCGGGGATTCAGACGTAAAACCCTTTCTTTTATTTCAGTAATATATAACATGACAAGTTTAATTCCGTTTTTCATCAATGTAATACATTGTAAACGTATTAGTTTGTAAAGACGTCAATTTCGCGTCCTCGCGTAGCAGTGATCGTTTGGCATCGGCTCTATAACAGCTGCATGGTTTAAATGATTGTGAATCGAAGCGAAAAAGTGTCACTTTACCTTAAATCATGCATGTTATGCCAAGTGTATTTAACGTAAACAGTCATGACTTTGAGAAATGTATGAGACATTAAAACACAGCTTGCCACAGCTAGAAGACTGCGTATATTTACATAATCTTCAGATAAGAAAGTTATATATCATCGTATGCTTAACTAACGGGAACACGATCGATTGCATTATGCTGTCAATTACTCAGCGAAGCATTGATTTCACATGGAAAGCAAGAGGACAGGGTCGCAATCTTGATGCGCGTGCATATGTTGTTGCATGAGATGCAGAGCGCGAGTCACCCCTTTACGTGTATTCGCGCTTTGGTCTGCCCGCGTCAAGATGCAGAGACCACGGACTCTATGGCTGTTTTAACTTTATTTATTGTATTTCCAGCTTACAACAACTCCTCTTCCGACAGTTGTTGTCTGATATGTCGGCTCAACGATCACAATGACATTAGATGTCTTAATAAAGGAAACGATTTTTGTGAACTAGATAAAAGATCCTGGCGTTTCTCCGAAGTTCAAAGCAGACAAAGGCTCAAATATTATGCGAGTCATCGTTCTCACACAAGAATGCAATTTAAACGTGTAAGTTAATCGCCCATCGCTCACAGCCCAGCACCTGCACCACTGCATGCGTATCGCGCTGACAAACATACACGTGATTTTACTGCCCTGATGAAATCTAAAAGTATAATTTCTCTTATTAGAAGCTAGCTTAATGTTTGCCAGTTATTAAGATGGCGGTTGTAGTTTAAATAGAGGTCGTGAAATAATTAGCATTGCCAAAAAGTGCATAAAACAATGTTATGTTCCATATTATAAACTTTTGGTTATGTGTACTTAAGTGAGTAAATAAGTTAAATTCTCAATGAGTGTGATATGGCTCTTATTTACCCCTTTAAATGAAGAATAAAGCTTACTCGGGTATCTTACAATGCACTTATGTTGTTATGCAGTTTTAAAATACAAAATACGAACGTCTGGATGTAGATAAAGCCTACTTGGTCATATTACAATGCACAAGTTTTGTTGTATGCAGTTTGAAAATACATGTTTGTAGAAAAAGTATATTGTACAATGCACTGATTTTGTTGTTATGCAGTTTCAAAATACAACATGAGAATGTTTAAATGTATATGTAGTCATCATCACTGATGTATCTCTGGCCCCCATGACAAACTAATTGAATAGCCCTGTCGTAGACGCTCAACACACAATCATATTCATAAATAGTAAAGAAATGAAATGATATTAGGCTATCAGTGCTGCTGTCGCTCTTTCCTATCGCTTATTTTAAAAATGAGCTTATGATCAATAAAATGCAGCTTACATCTGCTGCTTTTGGTGACGTGAACTCTGGCCTACATTAAGTCTCATGTTTTTAAGATTATCTTAAGTACTAAAGAAGAATTTTTGGTATATTATGTACAAAACTAGTGTGTGAAAATAGGACACTTTAAAGGGATTGTTCACCCAAAAATTAAAATTATTTAAATTACAATTCTAAAAAAATGTAATAAGAAAACACTGAACATGTGCAGCATAGCTGTTATAGTTGGTTCTAGGCTAGCTAGAGCGGGTTATCTAGGCTTGTGATCCCTGTATTTACATAAAATGGTCTGTGCTAAACCCTGGATGTCCTTCAATGCTGGAAACACCCCTGGTTACAAGCCTGTATACATTTCTGTGTGTGTGTGTGTGCGTGTGTGCGTGCGTGTGTGTGTGTGTCAGGAATGCTTTCACGTAGAGGTCGACCGATATGGCTTTTTCTCTGGCCAATGCCGATATTTAGAAATCAGGGCAGCTGATGGCCGATATGTTAGGCCGATTTTCTATATGTACATAATTATCAAAATGTTCTCATCATTAGCAGATATTTTAAATGTAAAAATGTCACTCTTTAAGTCAAAGTCTTTTAAAAAAATTATGACTGGTCTTTCTGAAGAGTTTTACAACCTCCTCTGCACCATGCATTTATCAGACACAGATATTACCTGACACTCTTCTGTCATCATCTTTGATCAGTTTTTTACCATGGCTTTTATTGCTTTGTAGGATAAAATCCTTATTTGATAGACCTGATAAAATATTTATTCATCATAAAGTTAACATAGTAATAAATGTCTATGTTTTTTAGTTGAGACTGTTATTTAGGGCAAATCTTTCTAAACAGATTTACATTCTCCTTTCTGAGGCGCTATAAGTGACTGATTGTGCTGACAGTGACGTCTTGTGAGTTTAGTGTTGGGACAGATCTGTTGTTTCAACCGTTCATTCAAACGAATCCGTTCAAAGGAGTCAGTTCGCGAATCGGACGCTGTTGTAATCCAGGCTGAGCAGCACGACTGTAAACAAAGTGTTACTGTAACAACACGAAAAACATTTCCTCGGTGGATATGATTTGGTCTTCCGACCTTTTGCCATCGAGTCAGTTTTGTTTTGAGTAATAAAAGCAGCGAGACAGTTTAAAGACAGAACTGTCTCCCTGCTCTCCAGTAACGCATAACTTATGTTGTTATGCAGTTTTAAAATTCAAAATACGAACATGTCTGGATGTAGCATTTTTTTGTGGAGGGAGGTGCCCTTTTTTTTAGGTTAGAGCAACTGCCCCTTAAAATTCCTGTGCACGTCCCTGATGCTTAGTTACTGTTGAACGGGAACACGATTGATTGCATTATGCTGTCAATCACTGAGTGAAATATTTTTTTTTATGGTAAATTTTAGAGAAACAGTTGTTACAAGTCTGTATACATTTCTCTGTGTGTGTGTGTGTGTGTGTGTGTGTGTGTGTGTGTGTGTGTGTGTGTGTGTGTGTGTGTGTGTGTGCTTTTAAAATGTTCGGGCAGTTCCGGTGTAAGTTGCTTGAGAAGATGAAGTCACAGATCCATGTCGTTCGTCCGCCATATTGGAAACCTTAAAGTTTCACAGGTCACAAATTTTGTCCAAACTTCACGAAATTCCACGTACACGATCCTTGGACCAAGCCTCACAAAAGTTACTAGAAGGATTTTTGATTTTCGGAAGCGTTTGCCCATCACAGGCCAAACTAAATGTGCGTGGACGCCGCCAAAACAGGAAGTAGTTTATATTTCAGGAATGATTTCACGTATTGAAACCAAACTTTGTACATGAATTTCGGTCTCCAATGTGAGGATGCACAACATCAAAAGAACAATTTTTTTCCTAAAATTTTACGCTGCCAAACAGGAAGTAGTTTATATCTCAGGAACGCTTTTACGTATTGAAACCAAACTTTGTACATGAACTTGGGACTCCAATGTGAGGATGCACAAACTAAATCGGCGGCACCAGAGCAAGCACACTTTTGCAGTTCGTCCCGAAATGCATTTTCTAGTTATTATTATTAAGTGTGCTTGCAAAAGCACACTTATTGTTCTTCTTAAGTTTTATTATTCTTATTATTATTATTATTATTATTATTAAGTGTGCTTGCAAAAGCACACTTATTGTTCTTCTTAAGTTTTATTATTATTATTTTTATTATTTTTCCCGGGTAGATTTTTTTGGCCAGCTCTAGCGACCAGACCGTTTGACGCAGAGACACCGTTCAAACTTTAAAATGTTCGGGCAGTACCGGTGTAAGTTGCTTGAGAAGATGAAGTCACAGATCCATGTCGTTCGGCCACCATATTGGATAGAACACAAAACCTTTAAAAAGTTTCACAGGTCACAAATTTTGTCCAAACTTCAAGAAATTCCACGTACACGATCCTTGGACCAAGCCTCACAAAAGTTACTAGAAGGATTTTTGATTTTCGGAAGCATTTGCCCAAAACAGGTCAAAATATACCTATGGCGTAGTCCCCAAACAGGAAGTAGTTCATATCTCAGATTGTCTGTAACATATCTTTATAATTTTTTTAATATGAACTCGGAACTCCAATGTGAACATGGCCAAGATAAAAAACATTGCAGTAACATGTCTATATTATGTTATTTTCACTTTAAAATGTCCAATAAAATCCTATGTAAAAATAAAAATGTCATATAGCTTTTACCACTAGAGGGCAGCCCAAGCGTGTTTAATTGCCTTGCCTTCACACGTGACTAGACCGAAACTTAGTCCGTGCCTATTGAAAACTATATATACTGAGGATTATTTGATACTAAATCCAATGGAATATTAATATTTCTCATATACATTTGTGTACAAAACTGCAAATGGATGTTATATTCTGAAGGCGTGAATCAACGCGAGCTCTCTGGAGAACGTGCAGTACAGGTAGGAATGTTTCGGGGATTCAGACGTAAAACCCTTTCTTTTATTTCAGTAATATATAACATGACACGTTTAATTCCGTTTTTCATCAATGTAATACATTGTAAACGTATTAGTTTGTAAAGACGTCAATTTCGCGTCCTCGCGTAGCAGTGATCGTTTGGCATCGGCTCTATAACAGCTGCATGGTTTAAATGATTGTGAATTGACGCGAAAAAGTGTCACTTTACCTTAAATCATGCATGTTATGCCAAGTGTATTTAACGTAAACAGTCATGACTTTGAGAAATGTATGAGACATTAAAACACAGCTTGCCACAGCTAGAAGACTGCGTATATTTACATAATCTTCAGATAAGAAAGTTATATATCATCGTATGCTTAACTAACGGGAACACGATCGATTGCATTATGCTGTCAATCATTATGCTGTCAATCACTCAGCGAAGCATTGATTTCACATGGAAAGCAAGAGGACAGGGTCGCAATCTTGATGCGCGTGCATATGTTGTTGCATGAGATGCAGAGCGCGAGTCACCCCTTCACGTGTATTCGCGCTTTGGTCTGCCCGCGTCAAGATGCAGAGACCACGGACTCTATGGCTGTTTTAACTTTATTTATTGTATTTCCAGCTTACAACAACTCCTCTTCTGACAGTTGTTGTCTGATATGTCGGCTCAACGATCACAATGACATTAGATGTCTTAATAAAGGAAACGATTTTTGTGAACTAGATAAAAGATCCTGGCGTTTCTCCGAAGTTCAAAGCAGACAAAGGCTCAAATATTATGCGAGTCATCGTTCTCACACAAGAATGCAATTTAAACGTGTAAGTTAATCGCCCATCGCTCACAGCCCAGCACCTGCACCACTGCATGCGTATCGCGCTGACAAACATACACGTGATTTTACTGCCCTGATGAAATCTAAAAGTATAATTTCTCTTATTAGAAGCTAGCTTAATGTTTGCCAGTTATTAAGATGGCGGTTGTAGTTTAAATAGAGGTCGTGAAATAATTAGCATTGACAAAAAACTGCATAAAACAATGTTATGTTCCATATTATAAACTTTTGGTTATGTGTACTTAAGTGAGTAAGTAAGTTAAATTCTCAATGAGTGTGATATGGCTCTTATTTACCCCTTTAAATGAAGAATAAAGCTTACTCGGGTATCTTACAATGCACTTATGTTGTTATGCAGTTTTAAAATACAAAATACGAACGTCTGGATGTAGATAAAGCCTACTTGGTCATATTACAATGCACAAGTTTTGTTGTATGCAGTTTGAAAATACATGTTTGTAGAAAAAGTATATTGTACAATGCACTGATTTTGTTGTTATGCAGTTTCAAAATACAACATGAGAATGTTTAAATGTATATGTAGTCATCATCACTGATGTATCTCTGGCCCCCATGACAAACTAATTGAATAGCCCTGTCGTAGACGCTCAACACACAATCATATTCATAAATAGTAAAGAAATGAAATGATATTAGGCTATCAGTGCTGCTGTCGCTCTTTCCTATCGCTTATTTTAAAAATGAGCTTATGATCAATAAAATGCAGCTTACATCTGCTGCTTTTGGTGACGTGAACTCTGGCCTACATTAAGTCTCATGTTTTTAAGATTATCTTAAGTACTAAAGAAGAATTTTTGGTATATTATGTACAAAACTAGTGTGTGAAAATAGGACACTTTAAAGGGATTGTTCACCCAAAAATTAAAATTATTTAAATTACAATTCTAAAAAAATTTAATAAGAAAACACTGAACATGTGCAGCATAGCTGTTATAGTTGGTTCTAGGCTAGCTAGAGCGGGTTATCTAGGCTTGTGATCCCTGTATTTACATAAAATGGTCTGTGCTAAACCCCGGATGTCCTTCAATGCTGGAAACACCCCTGGTTACAAGCCTGTATACATTTGTGTGTGTGTGTGTGCGTGCGTGCGTGTGTGCGTGTGTGTGTGTGTCAGGAATGCTTTCACGTAGAGGTCGACCGATATGGCTTTTTCTCTGGCCAATGCCGATATTTAGAAATCAGGGCAGCTGATGGCCGATATGTTAGGCCGATTTTCTATATGTACATAATTATCAAAATGTTCTCATCATTAGCAGATATTTTAAATGTAAAAATGTCACTATTTAAGTCAAAGTCTTTTAAAAAAATTATGACTGGTCTTTCTGAAGAGTTTTACAACCTCCTCTGCACCATGCATTTATCAGACACAGATATTACCTGACACTCTTCTGTCATCATCTTTGATCAGTTTTTTACCATGGCTTTTATTGCTTTGTAGGATAAAATCCTTATTTGGTAGACCTGATAAAATATTTATTCATCATAAAGTTAACATAGTAATAAATGTCTATGTTTTTTAGTTGAGACTGTTATTTAGGACAAATCTTTCTAAACAGATTTACATTCTCCTTTCTGAGGCGCTATAAGTGACTGATTGTGCTGACAGTGACGTCTTGTGAGTTTAGTGTTGGGACAGATCTGTTGTTTCAACCGTTCATTCAAACGAATCCGTTCAAAGGAGTCAGTTCGCGAATCGGACGCATTGTGTTGTAATCCAGGCTGAGCAGCGCAAAACAAAGTGTTACTGTAACAACACGAAAAACATTTCCTCGGTGGATATGATTTGGTCTTCCGACCTTTCGCCATCGAGTCAGTTTTGTTTTGAGTAATAAAAGCAGGGAGACAGTTTAAAGACAGAACTGTCTCCCTGCTCTCCAGTAACGCATAACTTATGTTGTTATGCAGTTTTAAAATTCAAAATATGAACATGTCTGGATGTAGCATTTTTTTGTGGAGGGAGGTGCCCTTTTTTTTAGGTTAGAGCATCTGCCCCTTAAAATTCCTGTGCACGTCCCTGATGCTTAGTTACTGTTGAATGGGAACACGATTGATTGCATTATGCTGTCAATCACTGAGTGAAATATTTTTTTTTATGGTAAATTTTAGAGAAACAGTTGTTACAAGTCTGTATACATTTCTGTGTGTGTGTGTGTGTGTGTGTGTGTGTGTTTAAAATGTTCGGGCAGTTCCGGTGTAAGTTGCTTGAGAAGATGAAGTCACAGATCCATGTCGTTCGTCCGCCATATTGGAAACCTTAAAGTTTCACAGGTCACAAATTTTGTCCAAACTTCACGAAATTCCACGTACACGATCCTTGGACCAAGCCTCACAAAAGTTACTAGAAGGATTTTTGATTTTCGGAAGCGTTTGCCCGTCACAGGCCAAACTAAATGTGCGTGGACGCCGCCAAAACAGGAAGTAGTTTATATCTCAGGAATGATTTCACGTATTGAAACCAAACTTTGTACATGAATTTCGGTCTCCAATGTGAGGATGCACAACATCAAAAGAACAATTTTTTTCCAAAAATTTTACGCTGCCAAACAGGAAGTAGTTTATATCTCAGGAACGCTTTTACGTATTGAAACCAAACTTTGTACATGAACTTGGGACTCCAATGTGAGGATGCACAAACTAAATCGGCGGCACCAGAGCAAGCACACTTTTGCAGTTCGTCCCGAAATGCATTTTCTAGTTATTATTATTCCCGGGTAGATTTTTTGTGTCAGCTCTAGCGACCAGACCGTTTGACGCAGAGACACCGTTCAAACTTTAAAATGTTCGGGCAGTACCGGTGTAAGTTGCTTGAGAGGATGAAGTCACAGATCCATGTCGTTCGGCCGCCATATTGGAAAGAACACAAAACCTTAAAAAAGTTTCACAGGTCACAAATTTTGTCCAAACTTCATGAAATTCCACGTACGCGATCCTTGGACCGAGCCTCACAAAAGTTACTAGAAGGATTTTTGATTTTCGGAAGCGTTTGCACGCCACAGCCCAAACTAAATGTGCGTCAACGCCGCCAAAACAGGAAGTAGTTCAAATCTCAATATGTCTGTAACATTTATTAACCAAAAATTTTATATGAACTCTTTACTCCAATGTGAAGATGCCCAAGATAAAAAAACATTGCAGTAACATGTCTATATTATGTTATTTTCACTTTAAAATGTCCAATTAAAACCTGTGTAAAAAATAAAAAATGTCATTAGCCTTTACCAGTAGAGGGCAGCCTTTACGTTCAAACGTGTTTTTTAGACAGAATGTAAAGATAGCGGCAGCCATCTTTAGAAGCTAAGCTAACAGGCTATTGCTCCGTGGAAAAGTTTGAATAACAATGGCGGGATGTAGTTTTAAGGTTTAAATGGCAAAATGGAATAGAGAAGAGCTGTTGAGAGAATCGAGTGTTCCTTTAAGAGCCACAATACAGCGAAGAGCTGAGAAAGACGGAGAGCAGAGAAGCCCGGAGAAGAGGCCACAGCCTGAGACTCTGCTGCATAGAGCCCGTGGGGCACGCAGCACCATCGGCTGGCACCCAAGCTTCGTATCGTATATGGACAGCGGAATCCTGGATACATATTTTTAAAATCCTAAAACTTCATCTTATTCACTATACAGTATGCGGTTTCGGACGCAAAACTGCAAATGGATTTTATATTCTGAATGCTTGAATCAACGCGAGCTCTCTGGATAACGTGCATTTTCACATACAGGTAGGAATTATATGATTCAGACATATTTTAATCCCTTTCTTTTATTTCAGTGATATATGGCACGACAAGTTTAATTCCCTTTTTCATCAATGTAATACATTGTAAACGTATTAGTTTCGCTCGCGTCAGTATCGCGTCCTCGCTCGCGTGATCGTTTGGCGTCGGCTCTATGACAGCTGCATGATTTAAATGATTGTGAATTGACGCGAAAAAGTGTCACTTTACCTTAAATCATGCATGTGACGCCAAGTGTATTTAAACAGTCATGACTTTCAGAAATGTATGACACATTTAAAAACACAGCTTTTGCCAGAAGACTGCGTATATGCCATTTACATGATCTTCAGGTAAGAAGATACATATATCTAAATCGTATGCTTAGCTACTGTTGAACGGGAACACGATTGATTGCATTATGCTGTCAATCACTGAGGGAAATATTTTCTTTTATCATTAATTTCACAGTCTGGGTCGACAGAGGCGCGGGCGCCGCAAAATCTTTATTTTTCAATCACTCCGCAAAGAGACTTAGATAACTCTGCTGATTTTGGACTTACATATATGATTTATACATCATTTAAAACTTTAAAGTGTCTAGTATTTTTTCTGTCCACTCCCATTAAAAACAGAATGTTGTGCTTTTCGCAAAATTAAGAAAATAAACATAATGCGGGTTTGCTCTCTCTCTTAGTGACGTCCTTTCAGAAACACGTCAGAAAAATGAGCTGTAACTTAACGAATTGTTTTCATAGAAACATAAGATAAATGTCTACATAATGCTTGGAATGTCTGCTTTTAAATAGTGTAAGTGAAATCGAAAACAAATATTGTACTTCGTTGTTAACTGTATAAAAGAGGGAGATGTACCGTCTCTCATGTTACTGCATTATTTATAAAGAGCCACGCCCCGCTCCATTGAAGAGAAGAACAGAGATCATCCATATTCATTAGTCAACGCCACAACGAATGTTTTCTCTGTGCTTGCTCATACAGCAAAGGCTCAAATATTATGCGAGTCATCGTTCTCACAAAAGAATGCAATTTAAACGAGTAAGTTAATCGGCCATCGCTCACAGCCCAGCATCTGTCCTGCACCACTGTATGCATATCGCGCTGACAAACATACACGTGATTTTACTGCTCTGATGAAATCTAAAAGTATAATTTCTCTTATTAGAAGCTAGCCTAATGTTTGCCAGTTATTAAGATGGCGGTTGTAGTTTAAATAAAGGGTTGTGAAATAATAAGCTTTGACAAAAAACTGCATAAAACAATTTTATGTTCCATATTATAAACTTTTGGTTATGTGTACTTAAGTGAGTAGATATGGCTCTTATTTACACCTTTAAATGTAGAATAAGAATAGAACTCGGGTATCTTACAATGCACTTATGTTGTTATGCAGTTTTAAAATACAAAATACAAACATGTCTGGATGTAGATAAAGCCTACTTGGTCATATTACAATGCACAAGTTTTGTTGTATGCAGTTTGAAAATACATGTTTGTAGAAAAAGTATATTGTACAATGCACTTATTTTGTTGTTATGCAGTTTCAAAATACAACATGAGTATGTTTAAATGTATATGTCGTCATCATCACTGATATATCTCTGGCCCTCATGACAAACTAATTGAATAGCCCTGTCGTAGACGCTCAACACACAATCATATTCATAAATAGTAAAGAAATGAAACGATATTAGGCTATCAGTGCTGCTGTCGCTCTTTCCTATCGCTTATTTTAAAAATGAGCTTATGATCAATAAAATGCAGCTTATATCTGCTGCTTTTTGTGACGTGAACTCTGGCCTACATTAAAGGTGCAGTGTGTAATTTTTAGAAGGATCTCTTGACAGAAATGCAAAATAATATACAAAACTATATTATCAGGGGTGTATAAAGACCTTTCATATGGCTCTTATATGGCCGTTATGTTTTTATTACTTTAGAATGAGATGTTTTTATCTACATACACAGAGGGTCCCCTTACATGGAAGTCGGCATTTTGTGCCACCATGTTTCTACAGTCTTAATGGACAAAATCATGACATGTTTGTCCTGTGGTGGCTACCGTAGCTTCTCTATGCATTTCAAAAGCGAGGGGTGAGCTGTGAACTGAGCTTTTGGTTGCAATTTGGAACCTCACCACTAGATGCCGCTAAAATTTACACACTGCACCTTTAAGTCTCATGTTTTTAAGATTATCTTAAGTACTAAAGGATTTTTGGTATATTATGTACAAAATTAGTGTGTGAAAATATGGCACTTCAAAGGGATTGTTCACTCAAAAATTAAAATTATTTAAATTACAATTCTAAAAAAAATGTAATAAGAAAACACTGAGGGCTTGACATTAACTTTTTGAGGAACTTGTCCTTCGGACAAGTAAATTTGTGTTTCACTTGTCCATGCATAAAAGTCACTTGTCCGGGTAAAGTTTTATAATATAATGTATTTTTTGTGTTTTGATAATCAGTGGCAGAGCAAGGGATTTTTCATAGAGGAGTCGGACAACTAATTTTTTCTTACACTTGTCCTACAAAAAATCCACTTGTCCCGGACAAGCGGACAAGTCTTAATGTCGAACCCTGAACATGTGCAGCACAGCCGTTATAGTTGGTTCTAGGCTAGCTAGCTATCCCTGTATTTACATAAAATGGTCTGTGCTAAGCCCCGGATGTCCTTAAATGCTGGAAGCACCCCTGGTTACAAGCCTGTATACATTTCTGTGTGTGTGTGTGTGTGTGTGTGTGTGTGTGTGTGTGTGTGTGTGTGTGTGTGTGTGTGTCAGGAATGCTTTCACGTATTGAAACCAAACTTTGTACATGAACTTGGGACTCCAATGCGAGGATGCACAAGATAAAAAACATTCTAAAATGTAACATTTCACAAATCACGTTAGTGACCGCACCAGAGCAAGCACACTTTTGCGGTTCCTCCGGAAGTGCATTTTCTAGTTATTATTATTTTTCCCGGGTAGATTTTTTTGGCCAGCTCTAGCGACTAGATCATTTGACACAGAGACACCGTTCAAACTTTAAAATGTTCGGGCAGTACTGGTGTAAGTTGCTTGAGAAGATGAAGTCACAGATCCATGTCGTTCTTCCACCATTTTGGATAGAACACAAAACCTTAAAAAAGTTTCACAGGTCACAAATTTTGTCGAAACTTCATGAAATTCCACGTACACGATCCTTGGACCAAGCCTTACAAAAGTTACTAGAAGGATTTTTGATTTTCGGAAGCATTTGCCCATCACAGCCCAAAATATACCTGTGGCATAGTCGCCAAACAGGAAGTAGTTCATATCTCAGTATGTCTAAAACATTTATTAACCAAATTGTTTTATATGAACTCTGTACTCCAATGTGAAGATGCCTAAGATAAAAAAACATTGCAGTAACATGTCTATATTATGTTATTTTCACTTTAAAATGTCCAATAAAACCCTATGAAAAATGACATTTTTATACGACTTTACCACTAGAGGGCAGCCCAAGCGTGTTTAATTGTCTTCACACGTGACTAGACCGAAACTAAGTGCGTGCCTATTGAAAACTTTATATACTGAGGATTATTTGATACTAAATCCGATGGAATATTAATATTTCTCATATACGTTTGTGAACAAAACTGCAAATGGATGTTATATTCTGATAGCGTGAATCAACGCGAGCTCTCTGGAGTATGATCGCGTCCTCGCTCGCGTAGCAGTGATCGTTTGGCGTCGGCTCTATGACAGCTGCATGGTTTAAATGATCGTGAATTGATGCGAAAAAGTGTCATTTTACCTTAAATCATGCATGTGATGCCAAGTGTATTTAAACAGTCATGACTTTGAGAAATGTATGACACATTTAAAAACACAGCTTTCCAGAAGACTTTGTATATGCCATTTACATAATCTTCGGGTAAGAAGATACATATATCTAAATCGTATGCTTAACTACTGTTGAAGGGGAACACGATTGATTGCATTATGCTGTCAATCACTGAGTTAAATATTTTCTTATATCGTAAATTTCAGAGAAACAGTTGTCAGAGGCGTCGCCAGCCTCGAGTCAAGGCCGGAATGTCCAAGTATGACTCGCTGCAGCCTGCGGTGGACATCCAACCCCGCCCACATCCAAGTAGCACGCCAGATGCCACGCCCATGTCCAATACATCACCGCGTGACTCCCATATATGGCAAAGCGTGGTTCCCCTTACGGAAACCCGCTGATCCTATCGAAGTATGTTGAAGCAGTTTATTGCAATCTTGGAATCTAAATAAAATGTTATATTTCGTTTTAACAATACACGTATTCTTATATTTGTAAATGATATCCAAACTAATATGACATAAATTAAAATCTAGGCCACCCTCCCCCAATTTGATAAAAACATTATAAACGGAGCTAATTTCATGGTTAAACAATAACGTATGCTTGCTTTATTCCTTTACAGCATGTAATGATATAAATTCCTATCTAATATGATCGATTGTAACATAACCAAAACAAGTTTTAAATGTTATCATTTAAGTGGACATTACTTTTTAGTATTGTAAATATAATGCTTAACATATTTTCATGAGTTTATTTTCATTTAATTTTCTAAACATTTGTTCCACTTCATCATAAAGTCTAAATATGTCAATTATAGGATCAATATGCAATAGCCTACACAATATACATACAGACTAAATAGAGAAATTACTTGTTTTGATAGATTATATAAGATCTTTATTTTCACTGTACATGTGCAATGCAATTCTGGTGGAGCAAGCTCCAGATGCATTCATGATGAATACAAATATACCAGTTTTCATGTTTCATACACTAGACTAGAAGCACTAAGCATGACTGTACAATTTACAATATTCACAACAATATTACAATATACAGTATAATACAACGAAGTAGCCAATATAGTATAAAACACAACACAATGCAGCATAGAGCATAAATGTACATAGATGTAAACATTGTATGTTTCATTGTGCAATGAAACACAAAGTGGCGTGTGTTAGAATTGACAGTGGAGCATAGACGACAAATGTTAATAATGGAAATATTATGTAATGAGACCAAAAGTGACGTGCTAGAATGTTATACTTCAGTAGAAGTTTAGTAACATGGCATTGACCTTCAGAGGTTTTGTTCTTCAACAACTTGACATGCATATGTCCAGGTCACCCAGATACTTAAAGATAAATTAAAAGACACTTCTTGCTTCACTGGGCATTTTTGTATTTATTATTAAACAAGAATATTTAATGGCCCTCACAGCCCTTGTTCCTCATAACAGTTTGAAATAAACGTGTTCAGATCCTCCAGATATTTGAAAACAAATCCATCTGGAGCAAGGCAGGCTCCATCACCTCTCCAAGAAATATCTTGCGGTGACTCTCTACCCAGGACCATGCTGGACCAATGTTCCAACTTCCTTATTAACTTCCACTTTATGTTCTTTCTGTAATCCTGTAATAAAAAAAAATTAAAGGTGAATTTGTTGAGCATGCAGCTACAGAGGGAGCTAAAGATGCTGTAAGTGCTTCTGTCATAAAGCATTTGGCATTTCCTTGCGTACTACAGTCTGGCTGCAGTTCAAACAGTAAAAATGGGATGTGGTCCTGCACAGTTCAGTTCTTTTTTTTAGATAAAGTAACCTGTAAGAATGTATCAACAAATTTATCAACACTACAGAGTGTAAACGTTAATAACATGCACGTGTGAAGTTCAACTAGGCATATCAAGACAAGCTGTATGTGCATAGACTAACTTACACAAATGACTCACAGTTTTTAAGTTATCAATGTTTTACATTTTAACAATTTCTCAAAACAAGCTACCATTAAGTTTCATTTCACTTTGGCTTGACAGATATCTGATACGTAAAGTTAACAGCAGCAAAAGAGGTAACTGTTACGTGCACCACAGTACAATCCTTGTGAATATATTGATCATGGGATTTTATCAAGCATAAATATATGTATTAATATAAATACATTTTGGAATTACATTAGGCTTTCGAACCAAATACTTTTACTTACCGACGTGGTAAACAACTTTACTTCAACTTCGGGCTTTCTATCTTCTTCGCGCTCTTTCTCGGTTTTATAGCGGGTAGCACCAACATAAGGTACATTATCGCCACCTACTGTGTTGGAGAGAGATGTGAATGGACGTTGTAACGGTGGTGGTCGCCCCGAACAACCATTCAAATAAAAAAATATATATATATATACACATTTACTTTAAGTTCGGGCGCCAGACAGGATGATTATTAGCCTGTCACTAATTAGTCAAATAAGTACATTTTAAATTTCTACCCACCATTTACACACACAAAAAAAACTCAGATATAATAATTTTAAGGTTTTAAATAAGAAGGCTTAATAAACACACGGAAATTAAGTTTCCAAAAATATATTTCTTACAAGGAAAATAAAAGTTTGTAACAAATACCAATTAATAGGTTTCCTTACAATACAACAATAAACTCAAATGTATAACTCAATTCTAATGTCTTATACATTAAACAGCAAAGAAAAATAATAAAGCATCAAAACAACTCAACTTCAATTTTGGCATTCAAAAAAGACAAAAAGTCAGTGTGAACTTGCGAAAAAAAAGTAGCACATATTTCACATGAGCAGATTCACCACAATTTCTCATGACAAAATAAAGCAAAAAAAAACCTTTAAATACAACCCCTAACAAGAAAAAAAATAACAATTTTCACACCCTTTGCTATTTGATCAGTTTGTGTAAATGAATTTAAAAGGCAAACCTTTTATTCATTTCTCAGATTTCACAAAGTCCCAAAATGCTGGCGTGAATAGTTCGCGTGTGTCCGTCAACAATGTGTGTGCGTTTACTGTATGTGTCTGCTTAGATTAATCGTGTGAGGGAAAGTTTGTTCAAGGGGAATGGTGACAAAAAAACACAGTGTATCAGCACGAGCAGGAGACAAAGGAGTAATTTAAAAGTTTTACGTGCTGGCACTGAACTCTGGCCCGAACCTTTTGGCCAGTATGTAAGGCATCCGCCAGAATGAGATCGCCCACGGTGGATATAATTTAGCACCACCAAATAGCGGACCAACAGAGAGCGGCAGGACGCCGACCAGTAAAACAGTCGTACTCTTCAGGTAAGTCTGATAATCTACTCGCCAATACTGAATAACTTGTGAAAAACCCCTTCCTGTGCGTATCGTAGACCTCGCCTTTTATTCATTCATAAATTTGCTTGCTCCGCCTAGTCTTTAGCGTTTGAAACGCCCCGGCGAAAGTGAAAGTAAACACTTAATTGTGCTGGAGGCAATTCATAATTTAATGAATTGCTACACTCTCCCCCCCAGGAAAAAAAAAAACAACCCTTGGTTGTTATGGGAGATGGATCATAAATCAAAATCCTAGAAATTCTTCCTCTTCATCTGATGTTTCGTGAAATATTTCCTGAAGTTTTTCCTTTTCCAGGGAATCCAGTTCATAGACTGTCGGAAAGCACATCTTTAGGTTACAGATGTGTGCAGTGCGTACATCCCCTCCAGTATCCTCCAAGGCTATTTTGTAGTTCAGAGGTCCAAGACGTTTTAGGATGCGGTAAGGCCCTTTCCATTTCGGTGCCAGTTTCGCACTGTAATTATGTTGTGCACTGGATTGAGGGAAATTTCTCAACCATACTCTGTCTTTGTTTTTAAATGTAATGTCTCTCCTTTTTTTGTTGTAATTCCTTAACTGTCTCATCTGGGCTTTTTGGCAACTTTCTTTGGCTTGCATTTGAAGTTGGTTAAGGTGATAAATGGTGTCATAAGAAGCAGAGTCTGGAGTGAGGTGCGGACCATGCAGCACTTTATCCATAGGCCCTTGTAGTTTTCGTCCAAGATGGAGCTCGGCTGGGGTCATGCCTATGGTTTCTTGAACTGCTGAATTAAGGGAGAAACGGAACTCTGGTAAGTACTGGTCCCATTTCTTATGATTGCCTTCCACGTAAGCAGCAATCATATTTTTTATGTTTCGGTTGACTCTTTCTGTCCTATTTGTTTGAGGGTGGTATGCTGTTGTTAGCTTCGGGGTGACACTCCATTTCTCACACAGCTCCCTAAACAAAGATGAGACAAATTGGGTTCCTCTATCAGATAGGATGTAATCTGGAACGCCCCAACAGGTCAAGATTTCCTTTCGAAAGGTTAATGCAATGTTTTGTGATGTAGCATTGCGCATGGGAAACAGTTCTACCCAACGTGAATAGTAATCTACAAAGACAAGCAGATATTCATTCTGGTTGGAACTGCGGGGCATGGGACCCATTATGTCAACTCCAAGCATCTCATTTGGGTGAGTGGTAATGACTTGTTGCAGTTTTCCCGCAGGTTGTTGGTTGTCATGTTTCACTGTTTGACATGTCACACACCTCTTTACATGTTGCTTTACATCAGACCACATTCCTGGCCAAAAAGCTATTTCCTGAAGTCTTTTGTAGGTTTTGTAGATTCCCCCATGACCACTAAGAGGGCTAGAGTGGTAATGCTGCAGAAGAGATGTTCGGAGACTAATGGGTATGAATGCTCTGTAATGAATCTGGTTATTAAGCAAGTAAGATTTGTGATACAATTTGTCATGTATTACTTCATATTCACTACTTTGCTTATCTGGGTTATCTGCTACAGTTTGCATCAGTTTTGTTGTCTCAAAATCTTTGTGTTGTTCTTCCCACAAAGTAACATCAGACACCGGAAGTTCTGGAGCATCCTTTTGGCTGGTGTACAGGCTACAGGTTGATTGTACTGGAATTCTGGACAGAGCATCTGGTGCAACATTTAACTTTCCTTTTCGATACTCAATGATAAAGTCAAATTTTTGCAGGCGAAGGACCCAGCGGATGAGGGGACTGGTAGTTTTTGTAGAATTAATGACCCATTGTAAGGCAGAGTGGTCGGTGACTACCGTGAAGATTCTATGCTCCAGATAATGTTGCCATTTTTCTAGAGCCCAGACCACTGCAAGGCATTCTTTTTCAGTGGCAGAGTAGTTGTTTTCGGCTCCAGTAAGAGTCCTACTTGCATACGCGATGACCTCTTCTGTGCCAGAATTTTTCCGCTGTGTCAAGATGGCACCCAGACCAGTGTCACTAGCATCTGTGTACACAATGAATGGGAGTGTAAGATCAGGATGGCCCAGAATAGGGAGTGATGTGAGACAGGATTTTAATTGTTCGAATGCTTGTTGACATTGTGTTGACCAATGGAACTGATTTCCCTTTTTTTTCAGTGAGTTAAGTGGTTCTGCAATCTGTGAAAAATTGGGGACAAAGCGGTGATACCACCCAGAGAGCCCCAAGAAACGTTGGACTTCTTTCAGGTTCCTAGGCACAGGGTAAGATTGTATGACCTTAGTTTTACTCTGGTCGGCTGTAATTCCATTTACACCAACCACATGTCCTAGGAAGGTGATCTCCTGAAGACAGAACTGGCTTTTCTTCAGGTTTACTGTCAAGCCCGCAGTTTCTAGCCTGTGGAGTACCTTCTGGAGATCATTGAAGTGCTGAGATATTGTGGGTGAGTAAATTATGATATCATCAATGTAAACAAAGCAGATTTTTCCTCTTAACTCTTCCAGAACTGTCTCCATTAGTCTCTGGAATGTGGCTGGGGAGTTTTTTAATCCAAATGGCATAACATTGAAGTGGTATAGCCCTTCATGTGTAATAAATGCAGTCTTGGCCTTACTACTGGGGTCCATGGTCACCTGCCAATATCCGCTATTTAAATCTATTGTGGAGAAGATGGATGCTCCTGATAGTGACTCCAAGATCTCTGTGATGTTTGGCAGAGGGTACGCATCACTTTCAGTGATGGCATTAATCTTCCGGTAGTCCACACAGAATCTCAAACTACCATCTTTTTTAGGGACTAGAACGACAGGTGATGCCCAACCTGAGTGAGATGGTTCCACAATTCCTTCCTTCAACATTTCCTTTAGCTGTTCTTCTAAAGCAAGTTGTTTTACAGGATTCAGACGGTATGGTCTCTGTTTGATGGGAACTTGGCTTATGGTGTAAATGTGGTGTTGCAGTACACTAGTTCAGCCAATGCGGAGAGTACATACTTGAGGGTTACTCTTAAGAATTTGGTCCAACTGCAGCTTTCTGTCTGGAGGTAAACAAGCTTCATTCACAGCCTTACTGATTAATGTCACCTCATCCAAACTCTCAGTCTGTCTCAAAGTAAGATGCTGTGGAGGCACAGAGCTTAAAAGGGAAAGGTTTTGATGAGATTTCTTTGGATGTTGTCTCTCTTTCTGGAATTGAAGATTGTCCATTGGCACACTTGCATTTCCAGGTTGGAATGGATATTCTTCAGCAGGGGCACTCTTAAATGAATATTTTTGATCAATGACATTGATTTGCAATCCGGTGAAAAAGATGAAGTCCAGTCCTAGAACAACAGTGTATGCAAGTGTCTTGAAAGACAGAACTGCAGCAGGTATGGTGAATACTTTGTCATGTATTTGTATGTTGGTCTTTATCCATCCCAGTGGTACCTCAGCTTCCCCATTTGCTAGATAAAGGGGCCCTCGAGACCAGGGTTGTAGGTGGTCTGATGACATAATCTGTTTTTGAAGGCTTTCGTGGATAAGGGTGTAGCTTGCTCCAGTATCCACAATGGCTTTGCCAGTCCAAGTACCAATCTGAATGGGAACTATTAGTTGTTGGGGTATAGCTGTATGTACATTTGTGTTTGTGGAGGTTGAATGTTTCTTGGAAGGTAATTGTGACTTGTGTGTTTTTGTAGCTGCCACAGAGTTGTTCGAAGGTGGACCACTCATCTTGGGAGACTGGTAAGGACGTTTGCCACTGGAGGACTGTGGCTGGTTTGATGTTGGCTGAGGTGGTATGGAGCCATAGTGTGGACAGTTGCCAGGTGCATGATGTCCTCTACACCTCCAACATTGCACTAGTGGTTTATCAGCAGGTCGGTTAAAGGTGGGTCTATGTGGTATGGGTTGAGACTTATGGGTTAGTCGTCCTTCGTATTGAAGCTGGTGTTCATAATCCTTCTCTAGCTGATGTCCAAGTTTGACAAGCTCCTCTACAGTGTTCACCCGGCTTCGCAACTGGCTGGCAAGCTGAGGTTTGACATTCTTAAGGATCATCTTGACAATCTCACTCTCTGTTAGGTCTGGCTTCCACCTTTTACAAAGAGCTCTATAGGTGAATGCAAAATCTCTAATAGTCTCGTTGTCTCCTTGAATCCTGGTACGTACCCGCTCAGCCAGTTCATCTTGGTAGTCTTCTGAAAGAAATGCAGAGAGAAAGGCAGCCTCAAACTCACTCCAGGATGTGATGTTGGAGCGGCTCACTTCCCACCAATCACGAGCTGTGCCATATAATACAGTACGGAAGGTAGCCATTATGTCCACATCTGATAGTGGGTGTAGGGCTAAAAAGTCTTGGCATTTTGTTAAGTAAAGTAATGGATCCTCATCATCCGTAGACCTACCAAATGTTGGAAAAGTTAATTTTATGTGATCACTTTTAATCATAGGTGCCGAAGGAGAAGGGAGTAATGTGTCTGCTGGTAGAGGAGGGGAAGTGGAACTAGTTTTGGAGACTTGGGTTGCTACACTCAGGTATTCTTTGGCTTGATTTTCCATCTTAAAATGTTTAAATCCATCCTCTACTTCGTGTTGTAAGTCCTTAAAACATGTATACAGTTTGTCAGTGTTTTTCACACATTGATGCAGTTCTTTAGTTAGGTGATCGTTGCTTTCCCGAAGGGTGTGTTGAATAGCCTTAAGGTCCTGTTGTACTTCCAGCTGGAGTTGTTCGACCATGAAGCGCACTTCAGACACTAAGGTCGATTCCAGTTTTTGGAGCTCCTCTGTAATCATAATTTTTGTTGCTTTGGTTTGCTGGTCTGCCTCATTTTCCTGTTGTTGTGTAGTTGTAGTTATATAGGTGACAACCTGCTTATGGTCTGCATCCATTTTTGCAACAAGATCAGCAATTTGGCCTTTGTGATGTGTAGACGTTTTCTCTATCCCCTGGGTAAGTTGAACAATTGCTTTATCCTGTTTTTTCATGAAGTCCAATAATGCATCCCAGTTACCTTGTGCTTGATGTTGCATTTCCCTTCCAGGAGTTGGGAGAACACCAGGCAATTCCTGATGGGTGAAAGTAGATTCAGGGGATGGTTCAGGTGATGTGCACAACTGCATGAAATCTGGTTCCTGCTCCCAAGTGAGGGTTGGCACTGGTGGGCTGTTAGCTAGCACAGAGGTGGAGGTTTGCACATGGGTCCTTGGACATATTGTACTGGACATTTTGGAAATGTCAGGACAAGGGGCATAATGAAATGATCCACATGGAGGATGTGGATATGAGGGAAGGGGCCAGCTAGGAGTTGCAATGTCTGGGGCATCAATTTCCACAAAAGTGGATTGTGGGGAAGGGGATGTGGCCATGTTTTATATGTATATGTAATAAATAGAATGTTGTGAAAAATCAGTAAATGTGTGTAATGAAATAAGGTTGTGTGTCAGTATTTGGAGGATACTCAAGGGCAAAAATAACAAAATACAATGTTCACAATTACAAGGTTTCACCAAAGGCACATCCAACAATTTTCCTCACAGGTGTTAAAGTGTTTGAATTTAATTAGCATTCAAATAAGGTCACTTAATGACCCAATTATATAATTTGAAACCAAACAAAGTTCAGAAATTCACAAATATTTCTCTCAAACAAAAACAAGCCTTTTAACCCAATTCAATCCAAAAAGGTTCAGTAATTTCAAAATTCACACACACCAAACTTCACATATAAGGTTTTCAGTGTCTTTGTAAATTTCATAGTTCAGGTCCCTGTTCGGGCGCCACTCTGTAACGGTGGTGGTCGCCCCGAACAACCATTCAAATAAAAAAAATATATATATATATATACACATTTACTTTAAGTTCGGGCGCCAGACAGGATGATTATTAGCCTGTCACTAATTAGTCAAATAAGTACATTTTAAATTTCTACCCACCATTTACACACACAAAAAAAACTCAGATATAATAATTTTAAGGTTTTAAATAAGAAGGCTTAATAAACACACGGAAATTAAGTTTCCAAAAATATATTTCTTACAAGGAAAATAAAAGTTTGTAACAAATACCAATTAATAGGTTTCCTTACAATACAACAATAAACTCAAATGTATAACTCAATTCTAATGTCTTATACATTAAACAGCAAAGAAAAATAATAAAGCATCAAAACAACTCAACTTCAATTTTGGCATTCAAAAAAGACAAGTCAGTGTGAACTTGCGAAAAAAAAGTAGCACATATTTCACATGAGCAGATTCACCACAATTTCTCATGACAAAATAAAGCAAAAAAAAACTTTAAATACAACCCCTAACAAGAAAAAAATAACAATTTTCACACCCTTTGCTATTTGATCAGTTTGTGTAAATGAATTTAAAAGGCGAACCTTTTATTCATTTCTCAGATTTCACAAAGTCCCAAAATGCTGGCGTGAATAGTTCGCGTGTGTCCGTCAACAATGTGTGTGCGTTTACTGTATGTGTCTGCTTAGATTAATCGTGTGAGGGAAAGTTTGTTCAAGGGGAATGGTGACAAAAAAACACAGTATATCAGCACGAGCAGGAGACAAAGGAGTAATTTAAAAGTTTTACGTGCTGGCACTGAACTCTGGCCCGAACCTTTTGGCCAGTATGTAAGGCATCCGCCAGAATGAGATCGCCCACGGCGGATATAACTTAGCACCACCAAATAGCGGACCAACAGAGAGCGGCAGGACGCCGACCAGTAAAACAGTCGTACTCTTCAGGTAAGTCTGATAATCTACTCGCCAATACTGAATAACTTGTGAAAAACCCCTTCCTGTGCGTATCGTAGACCTCGCCTTTTATTCATTCATAAATGTGCTTGCTCCGCCTAGTCTTTAGCGTTTGAAACGCCCCGGCGAAAGTGAAAGTAAACACTTAATTGTGCTGGAGGCAATTCATAATTTAATGAATTGCTACAACGTGGTAACTGACGTCACGCCTGGATGTGGGCGGGGTTGGATGTCCAACGCAGGCTGCAGCGAGACGCTACTCACAGTGCGAGTATTTACTCGCATTTGCGCCTAAAAATAGTTATGCGAGTCAATTCAAAATTATTAAATTCACTTTTCATAAAGACGACGTGTATTCAACTTTAAGTTGGATGTGATCAAAGCCTGGAGTGGATCCAAATCACGTTCCTCTCTCCACTCTAAGCGTTCTGTAATCACTGCGCACCGGATCCACTCCGGGTTTTCTGACTGTATCACGTTAAGCTGAGGTAAAACTTTATTTCAGCTAGCATGGACAAACTTGTAATGCAGAAAGGCTCCAATGTTTTGCCGATTGATAAAGGTGTAAAAGACCACTGGAGATTGACTTGGCTTAGCGAAATTATGAAGATTGTCAAGCCTTTCAGTTTGTGGGATAAGAAAACAAACCGCCAGGTAATTTACGCGTGGTCTCAAAAAACATAACATTTGTACATATATTTAAGCGCCGCAATTTATAAACAACTGGGCCGGGTCTACGGGGGGGCATTGCCCCCCCAGATTTACCTTATGCCCCCCAATAAATATCCAGCCAATTCTAAAATAACGGAGTCTCTTTAAACAAAAAATATCTTCTTTAGGCAAGCACTAGCGTTTACAGCTCCCGCCCACTATCGTCTGTTTAGCTTATTCAAGCCTTGGAGGTATTTTCAGCAGTATTTAAGTCACAGGAAAAGTACTACTGTTCTCTATGACGGTAACTAAAAATAATGCATCTTTAAAGTATATATCAGAAACAATGCAATTTAGTATTATATAAACGTAATAACCCAACACATATTAAATTAAAACTTTTTTTATAGTAAAACATGCCCAAAATAGCCCCTTATCCTTTCTTAGACTCACCTCATTATTTATTCATTCAAATACAACAGCCAATGGCAAGTCTCCAGCAGCATTTAATATGTTTGTTTTAGACGTAGTTCTGTTTATTAAAATTAGAATATGCAGTTTGGTTGTGGCATACTATATAGTAGATATAAATGATATAAGATGGTTATACAGTAAATATACAGTATTGTAACAGCTGAGCATCGCGTGCAGTTTTAAAATCACATTTTAGCGGTTTTGTCATCGTCATTCGTAAGCTCATTCAGCTCGCGTTTGAGAAAAACTTCACACGCAAAAATCGACAGACTTTTAAGTTCAAGAGGAGCTTTCACTCCGCAAGGTCATCATAAGGTAAAACGTTGTATTTTATAATGTTGCGTTGTATTATAATATCTGATTTGCTGTGTTATGAACAAAGCAGTGTGATTTATCTTTAGTCTCGTCCCAAATCACACTTACAGTATTTTAGGGCTTGTGCTTTTGTCTGGTGCTGTTATAGGCAAACAGGATAACCTTTGACGAATTTGTCATGCATGTCAAATTGCTTACATGATTCAAAATAGATTATTTAAATCGTTGTGCTTTGTTGTGATATTTGAGGTTGCTGCAGCAGCATGTATGATAGGGTCAGGAATTAATGACAACACAGCTTATCACATATATCACATTGAAAATACATTATTTTAAATGAAGAACATGTTTGAGAAGTGGAAATAAAGTTCCTCACAAGTGTTTATTTAGAATAAAGGCATATGTTGGGTAGGGTAGGTATAAGAATGGCTTTAATTTATCTATAAGTGCAATAATAGATTAAATGCAGTGTAGACATTAATAAAATATAGCTATATGTACAGCTTTGTATTCATATCACCTGCTTGCCTGATTTCATTAACTGTGACTTAATGTGTAAAACTACATTACGTGTAATCATTATAACATTATAAATCATTAATCTAATTGCATCTACTTTTAAAATTTGAACATGCAAAATGACATATAAATGGCCTTTTATTATAAGACATATGCAAAATAATATTGGATTGAAACATCCATAATTTTAGTGTATGAATCATTTTAGTCGAGAAATGGCTGCCCCCCCAGTCCAGCAAGCCTAGTACCGGTGTTGTGTCGAGGTCTGTTCCCCCTATGTTCCCCCTATTTTTCCCTTCAGTGTGGTGTTTTTGTGGCGTTTTTATCACGTTATAGGTTTTATTATTTATATATTTCAAGTTTTAATGGCTACTGAGATGTATATGTGTGCATTTCTGTAATGTATCTGTATTGTTCTTAATGGTAAGTCAATTATTTTTACAGTATGAATCATATTATATGTATAATATTTATTTAATTATGTATGCAAACATTACATTTTTAAAACAACCAGTAAAGGAAAAAAAAGAAAAAGACAGGCTATATTTTAAAAGAAATACCCTAATAGAAAACTGTCAAATGTATTAAATATTTAATAAATTGTATTATAAAATACATGATATTATGCCTTTTTAGTATAACCAATTCAAATCTTTAATCTTTCTAAATGTGACGTGATGAAAACGCTATAAAAGCACTACACTAATGGGAAACATAGGGGGAACGTCTCGGTTACGTATGTAACCCTCGTTCCCTTTCAGTCGGTCACTACGACGTCACGTCGTGACCGACGAATTGGGAACTCGCTTAGAGAGACCAATCTGCTTCGTACTCTACTAAAACGCCAATGAACTTGGCATTGAGATATTTGCAAAATTCTGGCGCCGCCCCGCCAGGTGCGCATATAAGCCACAGGTGCAAATATGGAATAAGCTTCATTTCGCTGAGAAAGCCGGAAAGTGTGACCGGCCGATAAACAGCAGGGAGCAGCCCTGTGGCGACGCGACGGGACGTGACGTCTCCATTCCCTTCCTTTAGGGAACGAGGGTTACATACGTAACGGAGACGTTCCCTTTCAGTCGGTCACTACGACGTCATGTCGTGACCGACGAATTGGGAATCCCTACCAAAACGCCACTGAGGGCTGACCTCTTCCAGTGTCTGCGTAAAGCCCTCCGGTTCCACTTAAGGATAAGGAGATTTAGGTTTTAAGGCAGAAGGCCGGGCACTAGATGTTCCTTTAACCCCACAGTAGTGCCAGCGACTGGGAAGCGCCCTATCTGAGCAGTATAGGAATGCTGCGGAAGCCACCACCCCGTTAAGGGCTATTGGTGGGCGAAAGTCAACCGTAGTTGAGGTAAAAATGACAGCCGTGGCTGTGTAAGCAAAGCAGTGCTCTGCTGAGGGAAACGTGGGCTAGTAGGATTAACCCCACGGAAAAATACTCACAAAGGAACCCGGTGGGACGCAATGTGGATGCCCGAGCCAAACACAGGTTCGCGAGGATACAGCTAGTGAGAGGCTGGCAGCGGATGCTCCGCAACATCAGGCTGCCAAGGCAGCGGAGTAAGGCAAAACAAATTATTACGCGTTTTTGCCTCGATGGCCTTCCATACTGAGCTCAGTTTGGAGCAGCAGTCGGAGGCTGCAAGCCGACCTGCGAGCCTGTTCTCTGTGCTTCCCCTAACGAGGAAAGAACACGAGAGGAGACAGGCTCGACACGAACATTGTAAAATCTAATGAACGTATTAGGTGTCGCCCAACCAGCAGCTCTGCAGATGTCTGTTAGCGAGGAACCACGAGCGAATGCCCAAAATGAGGCAACACTTCTAGTAGAGTGAGCTCTCAAATTAAATAGACAAGGAATGCCCTGCAGATTATAAGCAAGGGCGATAGTATCAACTATCCAATGAGACATCCTCTGCTTAGTGACAGCTTTCCCTCTCTGCTGACCACCATAACAAACAAAGAGCTGATCTGAGGTCCTGAGGCTTTGTGTGCGATCCACGTAGAGGCGTAACGCTCGTACGGGACATAATAAAGCCATGGTTGGGTCTGCCTCCTCCGGGGGGCAGCGCTTGCAAGCTCACCACCATATCTCTGAAGGGAGTGGTGGGAACTTTGGGCACGTAGCCTGGTCTGGGTCTCAGTGAGACAGCAGGACCAAACTGAAGGCACGAATCGTCAACAGAGAATGCATATAAATCCCTTACTCGCCTCACGGAGACCAATGCTAGTAGGGTCAGAGTTTTCATTGACAAAAAACTTCAGACTCGCAAACTGCAAAGGCTCGAACGCGGAACCTGTAGTAGGGCTTCAGCACCATGGACAGGTCTCGGAGTAAAAGAGGGAGGGCGCGAGGGGTTTTAGCCTGCGAGCGGCTCTTAAAATCTAATAACCAAATCATGCTGGCCAACTGATCTGCCGTTAATAAATGAGTGATGAGCAGAAATAGCGGTGATATCAACTTTAATGGTGGAGGGTGACAGCCTACCATCTAACCTATGTTGAAGATATATAAAAGCACAATGTTAAGCATTCTCTGGGGTCCTCGCGTTGCGAAGAGCACCAGGTGACGAAAAGGGTTTCATTTAAGCGCGTAAGCCCGTTTTGTGGACGGTGCTCGTACCGCGTCGATGGTGTTAGATACCGCTTGCGATAAATCACCTAAACCTTGCGCGCACTCAACGACCATACATGGAAATCCCACAGGTCGGGGCGCGGGTGCCATAATGTGCCCCTTCCTTGAGAAAGAAAGTCCTTCCTCCGGGGAATTCGCCAGGGAGGGGCTGTCGCGAGGAGCATTAACTCTGAAAACCAATTCCTGGTCGTCCAGTACGGGGCGACTAATAAAAGGCTCTCCTCGTCCTGCCTGACTTTGCACAGTGTCTGTGCGATTAAGCTCACTGGAGTGAATGCGTATTTGCGCGTCCCCCGCGGCCAGCTGTGTGCCAACGCATCCACGCCGAGGCTGCCCTCGGTTAGTGAATAAAACAGGCGACAGTGGGTATCGTCCGGTGGCGCAAATAGATATATCTGCGCACGACCGAACTTCTTCCAAATTAGCTGAACCGTCTGGGGGTGGAGTCGCCATTCGCCGGTGCGCGCAGCTCGGGAAAGCGCGTCTGCCGCTGTATTGAGCGTACCCGGGATGTAAATGGCACGAAGGGACCTCAGATGCTTCTGACTCCAAAGGAGGAGATGACGAGCGAGATGCGACAGGTGACGAGAGCGCAAAAACCGCCTTAACGGTAAATAACGCAACATGCGCAATGTTGTCATGTCGGCTAATACATCCTTCCCTCGCATCTCCATAGCGGAGCGTACAAGTCCCAGATACTCAGCGCACCGCTCGCGGCAGTTGGGGTGGTATGCACACCCCTGAGACTGCAAGCCCGTCATACGTGGCTGCTCATCCCGTGCTGGGGGCATCGTATGTGCTACAGAATGCCAGGAGACCCGACTCAGGGGCATTTCTTGCTATCTTGCTATATCTTGCTGGGTCTGCCACGGGGTAAAATTGAAATGACACGCAGGTGTAATGGTTACACAGTGTATGCCGTTGCGCCACGCTCTCCTCGAGACTCGACCGTAAAACCAATGCTGAAGCGGTCTCATATGAAGCAGCTCGAGCAGTGTCACAGCCGCAGCATGCTGTCATATGTCCAGGAGCTTCTGAAATTGTTTAAGAGGGACCGCGTACTTCCCTCGAATTAAACCGAGGCAAGTCAGAACTGACTGGTTGAGCGCTCTTGTAAAACACGCCAATGAATCGATCGAGTCTATTTCCATACTGAGAAAAGGATCCTCTGCACGGGGCAAAGTTGCTCTTTTCCCAGCTGACCTGAAGACTAAAACGAGCGAGATGCTAAAGCATTAAATCTCTGTGTTCGCGCACGTCTGCCAAGAACGAGCCTTTATAGTTGACGTAAATATAAGCAGAATGCGAACAACGCTCTCTCTCTCGGAGATTTTAATGCCGTGACTAGCACTTTCATGGAGACACGGGGAGAGAGAGACAGCTCGAATGGTGTACTTAGTAATAATATGCCCACCCCACGAACGCAGAGCGAAAAACGGTCTAAGGCGAGGGGAGATGGACACATAAAGTACACGTCTACAGGTCTAAGGCTGCAAACCGATCTGAATATTGAAATACGAGCCTCGGCGTATCATCCTAAAGGATCACATTTGTAGAGCCGGTGCGTAAATAAATCGGTCGTAACCCACCGGGTATTTTGGGTAACAAGAGATAAAGGCTGGAAAAACCTTATCATCATTCTCGGTAAGAGGGACCGGCTCGATACATCCTTCGCCAGCAGGATATCGACTTTTGCACGCAGTACATGTGCATCGGACGCTTTCACTATAGTGAAATGAATGCCCGAGAATTTGGGGGAGTGCCGGTAATTGTATTTCGTAACCGAGGCGGATAGTGCGTAAAACCCAACGAGACGGGCTGGGAACTGAAGCGAAGCATCCAGGGACTGTACGAGGAGAATTAACGACACTACCGAAGTACCCGGGGTGGGGCAGCGAAGCGAGACAGGTGAGACTGCCGGTGCGTCTGCTGTGACAGCATAAACATCTACAGTATGTGTGTGTGTGTGACACTGACCTGAGCCCGCTGAGGGTGACGGTCGTCTGGTCTCCTGCGCGAAGAGCGCAGACTCCGGAAAAACACCCGCTGGCGATAGAGGAGAGGTAGGGTGAGCTGGTGTGCCCGCTCACGGCTCTCTCGATCCTCTGGAGACCTGGAGAGGGAAGAGGAATGCACTCTTATGTGTGGTTAAGTGGGTACCGGCTGGACAGTCGGTGGAACAGATGCAAACCAAGGATTTTCCACCCGACCCTCTATCGGGGGAAGGAGCGCATCACCGTCTCCTGAAGAGTGATCCTCTGCCAATCCGGGTCGCCCGTTACTGGCCACTTAAACTCCCAATTTTCACGGGAAGCGGCTAAGCGGGCGGGGCGAGCTGCTGACGACCGGTTCCCATGCGCTGCCGAGATGGGGTCAGAGAAAGGGGGAACAGAGGTGGCCGCCGCAGGACGCCAACGGCGAGAGGCAGACTGATTAGCCGGCGTGGTGGACCAAGGGCAGCTCTCTTTGGCCGGGGCATGACCTAGGAGATCGCCTCAGTCTGCGCAGCGGAGCTGTACGACTCCACAGGCTCGCCAAAGAGGCCGGTCTGTGAGACAGGAGCATTCAAGAAGTTGTTCTCGTCTGCGTCCGTCATGTACGCCAGACATAGCCAAAGGTGGCGATCTTGAACACTCTGGTGGACATCGCACGACTGAAGGTCGCGGCTTCCCTCGTAAATCTCTAAAGCCTTCGCTTGGTGAACCTGCAGTAACGTTATTGCGTGCAGGGCTGAAGCCGCGTCTCCGCATGCCTGATGGGCAGCGCCCGTAACCGGACGACTGTCTAAACAAACACGGGAGGGAAGGGTTGGGTGGTCCCTCCAGGAACGCAGCTGCATCGCAACCCCCCGCTCCACTGAAGGGATCCCCCCTTTAGCGGCTCCGTTGGTGAGGGAGGTGAGAGGTGAAAGCTGAACGGCCGAGACGGCCGCAAATCACGTCAGCTCTTCGTGCCGTCGGGAAAGGCAGGCACAGGAGGTGAGGACCGTAGAGGCCCGGGCAGCTCCAGAGTACCAATCATGTGGGCGGGACGGTTCGGGCGGAGAGGGGTTAACCCCTCCAACTCTACCGTTGCCGCCGCTTGAGCGGGCACGGCCGCCATCTCCGGGACAACTCCGCCTCGGAAAAAAAAAAAATGGGCACCCCTCTGATGCTGCAGAAGTGACGGGACCAGAAGGAGGTCCAATGGATTCGGCAGAAATCGCAGAACACGACTTTGCAGTCTCCACCGGAGCCTCAACCGGCTGAGGATGAGAAGGCCGGTAGGTGAAGGACGCATCCTCGGTCCTATTCAGCGTAATGATGCGAAGAGCGTCCTGCGAGCGCTTGACAGCCGCACCATGGCGGCGTTCAGCACTGCAAAGGCGCGGACGTCGTTCCCGTAGAAACGACAGTCGTCTCCGCAATCCAAGAGGGTTATGCTCTCACAGAGAGAACAAAAGCTCTCCACGAACGCAGTCTCGGAGTGCTCGATGCCCAAGCACGAAGACAGCGCTCGTGACCGTCACTGGAATCCCTGTACTTCTCGCATCCAAGATCGCACGGAGGAAAAGCTATCCTGAAAAGGACGCTGATCTCCGAATATACGAGAGAGTGTAAAAAGACACAGAGCTCTCACATATCACTCTTTAGGGAAATCACTCTTTAGGTGCTCAGCTGATGATGCGCACAGGGAGAGGCAACGCACACACTAAACTCAAAACAAAAAATATGCAGAGCAGTGGAATAGGATGGTGACCTTCACTTCCGGTTTCACGCTGAACAGATCGTGCATCGGAGCTCCGTCGAGTTCTTCATCTAAAAGCCTTTTTTACTATCTTATTCCTATTTATATATTAAGTTTTACCTAGGAATCATTACCGTGAGGATTATTGAGCAGTACTACCACGTGAAACTATTTATCACTAATAAACACCCACAGTGTTAGCATATAGCCCGCTAGCTTCAACAAACGCTGCCGACTGAAGCTAGCATTTTCCGATCTAATGGCGGATTCATCTGATATATGCTTTTCTGACCTGTCCTCGCCTGAGCGGGAAGCTGCGAAGGAGTTGATCGGTTTGAGCAGATCCAACGCGAGCTACAGCGCCCACTTCACCTTGTCTCCGGACGTCCACAACGACCGAGGAATGCGACAAACGAGTGCTCCACGCGATGCAGCTTTACGGACCGTAAGCGAGTGAACGGAGACGCCATTGCCCAACATGAAAGCGATCGGGAAGCTGTGGAGGAGCCGCTGCCCGGCCTTCGCAGATTCAGCATGCCCAACATCACCCTGGACCCAGACGTTCGCAGGCGACTGAGGCGTACCACAACCAAACCCCCAACGCGATGCAGCTCCGCGGAGCGCGTTCGGGTAAACAAAGACGCCATCGCCCAGCATGAAAGCGGTAAGACTCCGCTTGTTATTGTAACATGTACTACTTGCTACATGTATAGTTTAGCTTCTGCCGTTAGCATAGATGGGTTTACATGCACTAAGTGTATTGAAGTATTAAGATTAACTGAGAAGGTTGCTGAACTAGAATCGCGCATCCGAACGCTAGTTGAGGATAGCAAAACCGCTAATGTTACTGTTGTAAATACTGTATCGAGCGAACAGACTAATGGCTCGGTTCCGACATCAGATGCTAATGTAAACATTACAAACAATGTATCGAGCGCACATAGTGTTCCGACATCAGATGCTAATGTAAACATTATAAATACTGTATCGAGCGCGCATAGTGTTTATCATAATACACATGGCTCGGTTCCGACATCAGAGTCAAGTCGGCGGTCTAACTGGGTGACTGTCAGGCGGCATAGTCATATACGGCGTCCATCTAAGACCCATAACGTTACGGTACTTTCTAACAGATTCGATCCCCTAAGGAATACACTAGCTGAAACACCTGTTAAAAGTGCCCTGGTCATTGGAGATTCTATACTCAGGAACACTAACATTGAGGCACCAAACACCCTAGTCGACTGTATACCGGGAGCCAGAACGTCTGACATTAGATCCAAACTTAAAGTGCTGGCTAATGCTAAACGGAAGTTTTCTAAGATTGTTATTCACGCCGGAACAAATGACACCAGACTCCGACAGTCGGAAATCACCAAAGATAATATTAAGGAGATGTGTGAAATTGCAAAAACAATGTCAGACAATGTAATATGCTCTGGTCCCCTCCCCGCCTACCGGGGAGATGAAACACATAGTAGATTAGTGTCTCTCAATGGCTGGATGTCAAAGTGGTGCCCTCAGCATAATGTAGGGTTTATAGACAATTGGAAGCATTTCTGGGGTAGACCATTTCTCCTAACCCGAGATGGCCTTCATCCGACATCAGAAGGAAGTGCTATACTCACCAGAAATCTGATTAATATTCTTAATTCTGATATAGTATGACTATCCAGGGCCCAGGTCAGAAAACAGACGGATCAGCTTAACTGTCCGTCTCTTAGCTGGCATGATATGTCTAGATCACATATATCCCAGTACTTCGAGTCGATCTTACCAGAATATCAACACATTTCAACTGTATCTGTCCCCCGAACAAGCAAATACAGAGCACCGCTTGCCACATCACGTACAAATTTGACCAACATAAAATTAGAAAACAATACATTACAAGATGAACCTCGAATGTTAAAATTCGGCCTTCTTAACATTAGATCGCTTACCAATAAAGAACCTATTGTTAATGAAATAATTAATGACCAAAACTTAGATGCACTCTGTTTAACAGAAACCTGGCTTAAAGCAGACGACTACATTAGTTTAAACGAATCCACCCCACAAGACTATTATTATAAACACGAACCTAGGTTAAAGGGGAGAGGGGGTGGTGTAGCTACAATATACAACAAAATTTTTAAAGTAAACCAAAAATCTGAACTAAAATTTAAATCATTTGAACTAATGTTGTTAAATATGGAAATAACTGATCGTAACCACAAACAGCTCTCTTTTGCCTTAGCTACAATCTATAGACCTCCGGGCCACCATGCAGATTTCCTTAAAGAAATAGCAGATTTTCTGTCTGAGCTTGTAGTCACTGTAGATAAAGCTCTTATCGTTGGTGATTTTAATATTCATGTGGATAACCATAAAGATGCATTAGGACGTGCGTTTATGGATGTTCTAAATTCTCTCAATATTAGACAAAACGTGACAGGGCCAACGCATACTCGTAAGCACACATTAGACTTAATTCTGTCACTCGGGCTTAATATTAATGACATCAAAATATCACCTCAGAGTGATGCAGTTTCTGACCATTACCTTGTGTCATACACTGTACTTCTAGATAGGATCACTCAATCCACAACATGCTACAGATTAGCCAGAACAATAATTTCCACCACTAAAGATAGCTTTATTAGCACTCTTCCAGACCTGTCCCAAATTAAACATGCAGATAACTGTGATGATCTAGATATTGTAATAGAAAACCTAAACAATGTCTGTTCTAACACATTGGATGCCGTTGCTCCCATTTGAAAAAAGAGAATCAAAGAAAAACCGCCAGCTCCATGGTATGATCATCACACCGCAGCTCTTAAAAAGGCAACTAGGAAAATGGAAAGAAATTATAGAAGCACAAAATTAGAAGTATGGCGTGCAGCATGGAAAGATAGTGTTAAACACTACAGACAGGCTATTAAAACCGCCAGATCTACCTATCTTAGCAAGCTTATAAATGAGAATCATAATAACCCTCGTTTCCTCTTTAGCACCGTTGCAAAACTGACTAGAAACAAAGAACAAACAGAAACCAATAGTAAACTCCAACACAATAGTAACGACTTCATGAACTTCTTTTCTAACAAAATTACGCTATAAGGGAAAACATCGTAGCTACACAGGCAGCCACCACTCTACCCGTTAGTTCACTTAACACTAGACTACCACACGAACATCTTGATTCATTTAAACCTACTACAATAGAAGAGCTCTCTAAACTAGTAACGTCATCCAAATCATCGTCCTGTATATTAGACCCCGTTCCCACAAAACTACTTAAAGAGGTATTTCCTGTAGTGTCAACCCCGGTTCTAAATATCTTTAACTCATCGCTAGAAATAGGATACGTTCCAACATCTTTCAAACTAGCAGTTATTAAACCGCTGATTAAAAAACCACAGCTTGATCAGGGAGAGCTTAATAACTTTAGACCAATCTCAAATCTCCCTTTTCTTTCAAAAATATTAGAAAAGGTAGTGGCAAGCCAGTTACGCACATTTTTGACAAATAATAGTACATATGAAAAGTTCCAATCAGGATTCAGGCCCCACCATAGCACAGAGACAGCGTTGCTTAGAGTTACAAATGACCTCCTATTAACATCCGATCGTGGTGAAATCTCAATTCTTATATTATTAGACCTTAGTGCAGCCTTTGACACAATAGATCATACAATCTTACTCAATAGACTAGAAAACTATGTTGGTATCAGTGGTCAGGCGCTAGCATGGTTTAGGTCGTATCTAACCAATCGCTATCACTTTGTTTATGTAAACGAGGAAGAGTCATATCACTCCCTGGTTAAATACGGTGTACCGCAGGGATCGGTTTTAGGTCCTATCCTGTTCTCGTTATACATGTTACCTCTAGGAGACATTATCAGGAAACATAACATAAGTTTTCACTGCTATGCGGATGATACCCAGCTTTACATCTCCTCACATCCCAGCGAAACACACACGTTTTCTAAGCTAACAGACTGCCTTAGCGATGTTAGTGACTGGATGGCACATAACTTTCTTAAGCTGAACTCCAATAAGACAGAGATACTTATTATTGAACCGAATCGCTACAAACATAATATGTCAGATTACACGTTGCACATAGATGGCTGCACTGTGGTGCCATCTTCCACGGTAAGGAACTTAGGTGTGATGTTCGACAGCAACTTATCCTTCGATAGTCATATCGCCAACGTCTGCCGTACAGCTTTCTTCCACCTTAGAAATATCTCGAAAATACGCCATATACTGTCTACATCTGACGCAGAGAAGCTTATCCATGCTTTTATGACCTCTAGAATAGACTATTGTAACTCGCTACTCGGGGGATGCCATGCAAATCAAGTAAACAAGCTTCAGCTAGTTCAAAACGCTTCCGCAAGGGTACTTACTCGATCTAAAAAGTACGACCACATAAGCCCAATTCTGGCATCTTTACACTGGCTACCAGTTAAATATCGCATACAATTTAAAATATCACTACTCACCTACAAAGCTTTAAATGGCCTAGCACCCTCATATCTTAGAGAATTACTATCAGAATACAATCCATCACGCACACTACGGTCACAAAATTCTGGTCTCTTGATTATCCCTAGACTATCAAAAGTGTCTAAAAGTGGAAGGTCATTTTCCTACTTAGCCCCTAAGCTCTGGAATGATTTACCAACCGATGTCCGAGAATCAGACACAGTCGATAATTTTAAATCTAGACTTAAAACTTTTCTCTTCAACAAAGCATTCGCATAATTTGTCTAGTAAAAGTACTTAACTCGAAATAGTTATTTGTACCGAACAAAGCACTCGCGGTCATAAAACAGACCAACCAAATAAATAAATAAAAACCTTATCTTAACGTATGGTCGGATTGCGATTTTGGAACTTTCGTGTTCTTGTGAATAGTATGCCATACAAACCCGTTTGCCACTGAACCTGCATTAACGACGACAGTGGGGCATCCGGCCTTAGTCAAACGGGTTGGCACGTACGGTTGGGTTGGGCTTTTGGCGCTTTCTTTATATTGCGAATACTATGCCATACAGACCCGTTTGCCACTGAACCTGCATTAACGACGACAGTGGGGCTTCCAGCCTTAGTCAAACGGGTTGGCACGTATGGTCGGGTTGCGATGTTGGCGGTTTTGTGTGTGGTGTGAATAGGCTGCCAGACAGACCCGTTTGCCACTGAACCTGCATTAACGACGACAGTGGGGCCTCCAGCCTTAGTCAAACGGGTTGGCACGTATGGTCTGGTTGCGATGTTGGCGTTTTCTCGTGATCTTGTAAATAGCATGCAATATAGACCCGTTTGCCACTGAACCTGCATTAACGACGACAGTGGGGTTACAGGCCTTAGTCAAACGGGTCGACAGGTTTCATTTTCTCTTTCTCTTAAAAATCAGAAGGTGACCCTTAGTCAGAGGTGGGTAGAGTACCCAAAATCTGTACTCAAGTAAAAGTACAAGTACTTATACAAAAAATTACTCAAGTAAAAGTAAAAGTAACAATCTAATTATTTACTTGAGTAAGAGTAAAAAAGTATTAGATGAAAAAACTACTCAAGTATTTAGTTACTCGTTACTTCCAATTTGATTGAAAAGAAGCGTAAAATCCCTGAATTTCAGACTACTTGGAGGGCTTTCACAAACCTCTCCTTAAAAGTCTCATTGTTCTGCTTATATACTACTAATAAACCTAGGTTAAAGTAAAGCAGTCTATCTCAGTCCTCCAACACCACATAACGTGTCATTAAAAAAAAATCTTAAACAAACACTGACTGTTTTCTGACAGTTAACTGTGTCTTTATTTTCACGTTCACAACAAAATTTGGCTGGATCTGCCTTTAGACAAGCTTACAGTAAGCAAAAAAGAATGTGTGTGTCTGTTTGTTATCATGTTTTTATATGAATAGGTTATTTTCATTGTCATTAATGTGCAATTAATGAACATAAGGAGCTTGATAAAATGCTTATTTTAGAATTTCAAATGGAACTTATCTGTTTTTGCAAATCAACTCTACATTTATTATAATATACAGTGGGGCAAAAAAGTATTTAGTCAACCACCAATTGTGCAAGTTCTCCCACTTAAAAAGATGAGAGAGGCCTGTGATTTTCGTCGTGGGTGCACTTCAACTATGAGAGACAAAATGAGGAAAAAAATCCAGAAAATCACATTGTCTGATTTTTTAAGAATTTATTTGCAATTTATGGTGGAAAATAAGTATTTGGTCAATAACAAAAAAGCAAGATTTCTTTCTCTCACAGACCTGTAACTTCTTCTTTAAGAGGATCCTCTGTCCTCCACTTGTTACCTGTATTAATGGCACCTGTTTGAACTTGTTAGCAGTATAAAAGACACCTGTCCACAACCTAAAACAGTCAGAATGCAAACTCAACTATGACCAAGACCAAAGAGCTGTCAAAGGACACCAGAAACAAAATTGTAGACCTGCACCAGTCTGGGAAGACTGAATCTGCAATAGGTAAGCAGCTTGGTGTGAAGAAATAAATTGTGAGAGCAATTATTAGAAAATGTAAGACATACAAGAACACTGATAATCTCCCTCGATCTGGGGCTCCACGCAAGATCTCATCCCATAGGGTAAAAATTATCACCAGAATGGTGAGCAAAAATCCCAGAACCACATGGGGGGACCTAGTGAATGACCTGCAGAGAGCTGGGACCAAAGTAACAAAGGCTACCATCAGTAACACACTATGCAGCCAGGGACTCAATTCCTGCAGTGCCAGATGTGTCCACCTGCTTAAGCCAGTACATGTCCGGACCCGTCTGAAGTTTGCTAGAGAGCATTTGGATGATCCAGAAGAAGAGTGGGAGAATGTCATATGGTCAGATGAAACCAAAACATAACTTTTAGGTAGAAACTCAACTTCTTGTGTTTGGAGGAGAAAGATGCTGAGTTGCATCCAAAGAACACCATACCTACTGTGAAGCATGGGGGTGGAAACCTCATGCTTTGGGGCTGTTTTTCTGCAAAGGGACCAGGACGACTGATCCGAGTTAAGGAAAGAATGAATGGGGCCATGTATCGTGAGATTTTGACTCAAAACCTCCTTTCGTCAGCAAGGGCATTGAAGATGAAACGTGGCTGGATCTTTCAGTATGGCAGTGATCCCAAACATACCGCCCGGGCAAAGAAGGAGTGGTTTCGTAAGAATAATTTCAAGGTCCTGGAGTGGCCTAGCCAGTCTCCAGATCTCAACCCCATAGAAGGGAGTTGAAAATCTGAGTTGCCCAGCGACAGCCCTAAAACATCACTGCTCTAGAGGAGATCTGCATGGAGGAATGGGCCAAACTACCAGCAACAATATGTAAAAACCTTGTGGAGACTTACAGAAAACGTTTGATCTTTGTCATTGCCAACAAAGGGTATATAACAAAGTATTGACATAAACTTTTGTTATTGACCAAATACTTATTTTTCACCATAATTTACAAATAAATTCTTAAAAAATCAGACAATGTGATTTTCTGGATTTTTTTTTCTCATTTTGTCTCTCGTGGTTGACGTGTGCCTTTGACAAAAATTACAGGCCTCTCTCATCTTTTTAAGTGTGAGAAGTTGAACAATTGGTAGCTGACTAAATACTTTTTTGCCCCACTGTATAAAACATGTTTCTTTAAAAACGTACTTTATTCTTTTATTTTTATAAGTATATAGATTATTTAGGAAGGAATTAAATAAAATACAATCCAGTTATTATTCGTATGTATTTTCCACATTTAAGTAAGGTGTCCGGTTATGTGTAGGGGAGAAATTTTTCAGATTTTTTTTTAAGTTTTTTAAATTTTTAAAGATAATGTTTCAGACAGAGATATATTTTTGCTGTGGTCAGTAACTCACAAGTGTGGTCTATCAATACCAGGTAGAATTTTGAACAAATGTAAAATGACTAGTATAATTTCACTTTGAACAGTAGTGGTGAATTGTTACTTTTTTTTAACACAACAAAACAATGTAGATTTTCGTGTTACACTTGTTTTTATTAACTATACATGACTATGACCTCTTTAATATGTAACTGCAAACATATTTTGTAATTTATCTTTGTAAAAAATAATGAAATTATATTTTCATTTTAAATTTCAGTTTTATCAAATGTTTCAAAAGCAACAAACAGTACAAACTTAAATTCAACAGTTTGAACACTATGAAAATTAAATTAAATTAAATTAGAATAATATAAATGGTACAAAAGTAAGTGTTACTTTCGTCCCGACAGGATCTCCTCACATTTAAACCAGATTTACTTTTATTTTGAAAAACTCTTGAGAAGTCAAACTTCAGGATGTGTTAGAGCACTAAATAACCTGAAGATTGATGAAACGAGAAACATAACGCGTTAAGAAAACAATGACCGCTTTTGGAATTTACTTGAAAACACCTTTCTGGATCTACACCCGGAAAATGGGTGAGTAAATAACGCGATATTTGTCAGCTCTGTCAAAGGTTGCAAAGATGCTGTCATAGTTTGGGATGCAAATGTTATCAGTCCTCTGAGAAAATCGCTTTGTTACTTTCGTCCAGTGTTACTTTTGCCCCGGTTCTCCCGTATTATATTAATGCAAGACTTAACACTATGCTGTTCTATTTGTTTAGTTTTATGAGGAAATGATATGGAAATGTGCAGATGTGAACGTGTGTTGTTTGTAAGGTTAGAGTAATTTTCATTGCTTGCACAAGAGCGCATATGACAAAAACAGTGCATGCAATTATATTATAATAAGGCACTGCACAAAGTGACACGTACCGCCGCGTTGGAGCTTGAATTCCTGTACGCTGAGATGTCAGTTCGTTTTGGTGCACAAAGCATACATTGCATTATGAAACTATTATTTTTTACCTTTTGTAGTGTAAACATAGACCAAACTTGAGGCCACGCGTGATCTGCCTCCGATAGCTTGCATAGGTCATCCTCTGCTTCAGTCATCTCCTTTCATCTATGTTTCATCTACGCGCGCTAAAGGGTGATACGTAGCCACCCCTCGCAACGCACGCAGCCTCTCTAACGTCTCGCGAGACTTTCGAGCAAGCCATATAAACTTAAAAAATAAAATATATTCATTAATTATTACCATTTGAAAGTAGCGTAGTAACGCCACCGAATGTAGCGAAGTAAAAGTACAGTTTTTTCATTAGAAAAAGTACCCATCCTTAAATTTACTCTAAAAGTACTAGTTACCCAAAAAATGTACTCAAGTAAATGTAACGAAGTAAATGTAATTCGTTACTACCCACCTCTGCCCTTAGTTACCATATATACCGTCGCAGTGGGCCCCCAATTTGCAAAATCCTCAACTGTGGATAATATAATTATGCCGCAATAGTTAGTCTGTCTGAAACTAAGCTGATTAAACCACATCACTGTGTGACACTTGCATTACATGTGAACGGCCCCTACGCTAATATGATTTTGTTTTTCTCTTCCTGTCCTGTCCTCGACCCTGAGGACAATGGGACAAACAGACCCAGTTCCGGTAGATGTGAAAGTCGACTCACCTCTGATCTACTGGTCGTCCATCACTGTGATGCCCAGCTGATGCCTGACCAACGACCACCGGCAGAACCCGCTTAAACTCCGCTTAATCCCCGCTTAATCTCCTTATCCGTTTATATGTGTTTATATACATATATATCTCCCAAGGGTTTTTCCCTCCTACGACTTTTTATTTTTTATTTCCTCGGCTAAACAACCCGGGGTTTTTGTTTTTTTTTCTCCTAGGGGGTTTTTTACCCCGGGGAGGTAGCCTGCTTGGGCTTAATTTAGCTTCTTCTCCTAGACGTTACATTAGTAATACGCTCATTCATAATGTCGAGTCATAGCCTCAGCAAATTTGACAGCTTATGCTATTGTGTATTATGTTGTGCTATCTGTCATTTTTCTGTGCTTTTACTGCTTCTATTAATGTAAAGCTGCTTTGAAACAATTGAGTATTGTGAAAAGCGCTATATAAATAAAATTGAATTGAATTGAATTGAATTGAATACTGCGAGCGTCCGCTGTGTCAGTACTGCTTGTCAATCAACTTCAGCAACCGTTCCCAGAAGAGCAGAGAGTAGCTTCTCAGTAGCAGATAATGCTGGCTTTCGAAGCGAAAAAGCTAATTCCATATTTGCACCTGTGGCTTATATGCGCACCTGGCGGGGCGGCGCCAGCATTATGCAAATATCTCAATGCCAAGTTCATTGGCGTTTTAGTAGAGTACGAAGCAGATTGGTCTCTCTAAGCGAGTTCCCAATTCGTCGGTCACGACGTGACGTCGTAGTGACCGACTGAAAGGGAACTGAGTTCGACACAACACCAGGCCTGGATATTAAGCCATTCAAACACAAACAAAAGTGCTTAATGCGTCCGCTGTTTGTGTGTCAGAGCTGAACACGTAAGCCGCGCATTCGCTTCTTATTGAGCTTGTGAGTATTTTTGCCACTTTATTGGCCTTAAGTACAAATATGCGTCAAAAATCCCGTCTTTGCAAGTATCCTCATATAAACACGACCATTTAGGTCTTAGGAGAGAGTAAACAGCAGAACCATTGCGCATAAAATAGCTCATCAGCGCTGCCTCTATTGTAACATAATAATTTGTTGATAAATGTACAGTCATTCAATTAACAACTGTCACTATGGTTACAGACATCCTGTGCGAATTGCACACAAGTTTAACTCGAGTTACACGCTCAGGGTTTATATTCATACATAACGTTACTGTATTAGAGCTGTGACTGTAAGCTGTTTTGTGAACATAACAGACCCTGGATTATTCGTTTATGGATACTGAATAATATGATATTAAAAGTTGTATTTGTTCACATTAGTAAATGCATTATGAACAAATAATTTAAAATATAGAGTATATAAGCATTAAGGAATTCTTGTTTATGTCATTACAGTAATTGATGGTTGTTCATGGTCCATTTACTAATGTTAACAGTTTCAACTTTGATTAAAAAAATTATTAGTAAATGCTAAAATAAATACATTTACAATTAATAAATAATTAATAAAAGATTCATTAAAGGTGGTGATATTCATGTTTTCTTTTTATATAGTGAGTTATGTAGCTGTTTCGCCTTCATCTTAAATGCCATGCAAACTACAGCTACCTATATGCCACAGGAGACCTTAAAGGCGCAAAAGAGGATGTTTCCGCCAACTGAGAATCCAAAGACCGTTACTGAGTTTTTTAAATAAGCGCATGCGTAAGAACAGCTTTCAAGGGAACGCCTTCCAAAACTCGTGCACGAGTATTTGAACACGAGTGTTTGTTTACCATGGCATATGCTGTGTCGCGTCAGTGGATTCATTGTGTGAAATGATATGATAATAAACACATAAGATGTAAAGTTAGATCATTCGACGCTATTCCCATTTCAACTAGCCTTAAGCAGACTGGTCACTGCCTTACAACTACAGTACAAGAACAACGTCGATATACCTGAATAACAGTACAACAATAATTATTCCACAAAGAAAGAATAATCATCACTGTTACCTGTCGAGGAGAATTTTTGCGAACTGCGCATCTGTCTTGACACCTCTCTGTTCCTTCATTGCTCTCCAGTGTTGAAATGTTTCTCCAATAACGACTCTGGTTAGATTACGTTATTCTGACAATTTTCTCCTCTTCTCAGCCACTTAAAAAGTCTTTCTTTTACGTCCTCCTTCGAGTTTCTTCTCTTCCATGGTGCAAATTCGAGGAGGAAAGCAGGAGTTACAATGAAAACAAACCAAAACTAAAGACGGAGTTACATGCGTTATGCCCATGCGTCACTCGTGTAAAGTTACTGGAGCGTGCACGTCTCTCACAAGGAACGTAATGGCAGTGATTGACAAGCCAGAGGGCTGATGTTTTTAAGGCCCTACCTTATGCACAGATGACATATATTAAATTTATTACTTTCAGTGCACCTAATAAATAGTCTTTTATCATTTAGTAAATACAGTTTCAAGTAATATTGCAAAAATGTATTAAACAAACATCCTCTTTTCCACCTTTAATATGGAATTAATGGCAAAAAAAAATCTCCCCTTAAAATGCTATTGGTCTCGCCTACATTAAGTTTTAGTTAAAGAAATATGACTTGGCCTGAAAAAAACTTCAGTCAGAAGAATTTTTTTCACTTTAATCCATGTGGTGTATGTACTGGTAAAGTGCTTGGCGACTGTGTAATGGATGCAATATCAACCCTGTGTAAAGCTGACAAAGATGGTTGTTTCTCAGCAGAGTTATGTACATTTGTGCCAGCTGAACACATTGGAGCAGTTTCTCGGACAGGGTTTACAGGACTAGGCCTTAATTATTTTAGGACATTTTAGTTTTTACAAACAAACCCTACAAAAAACAAGACTGGTGCGCATCTTGTGACAAAACAATGGCACTCATATATGTTGAGGTATGTCAGTACAAGGTGTTTTTAAATTATTGTAGCTCAAATATGCATTTTAGCCTGGGACCAGGATAAGCCCTGTCAGGGAAACCGCACCATTGTTTTCCCATATCAGATGTAGGTTGCTTCAGGTTGAGTTGTGATTTTAAAGTGTAGTTGTGATCAAAGACAGATGGATCCTCCCATTGTGTTTCTGCATCACAGGAACATGTTGATTGTATCATCCTCACAGTTCTCCACTGCATCACTAAACATCAATGCATCTGTGAAAACAATATAACCATAAAATGTTTTATGTTAGTATTTAAAATAAACTTGCATCATGAGAATTAATATATAAATGGCACCCATACTCAAACAGAACAGTGTGTAAGAGAGAGATGCATTAAAAAGAGACGGTAACATTATACACACAACCTCTACCTTCAGTGTTAAATAATATGTTGTTTAATAGGTCATTATCAATATCTGAATGAGGAATGAACTGACATTCTAGCATCTGAAATCTTAGTAACTTGTAGGAATCACGTGGGCTACTGTAAGAATGTAATGTACTATAATTTCTCATTGTACTATCGTAAATATAAAAATATAGGTGGACAATTAAAACGGACTTCACAAATCTAACTTTAGGAATGTAATGTACTATAATTTCTCGTTGTACTATCGTAAATATAAAAATATAGGTGGACAATTAAAACGGACTTCACAAATCTAACTTTAGGCGAACGAGCACGCGATAGCTAAGATAGCTTACCTGAAATTGGCCACCTTTTCAACACCCGGCGTGGTTTAAGTTACCGGAACATCGTAGTCGAACCATTCCTTGGGATAAGGGTGTTCCTCAGTCGGCTTCCCGTCCGTTAAAATTGGTAAGAAACAAACATAAAGGCGCTTGAGTGAGCTTTTTAAGTTTAACGCGTCGCCTTCAGCCACTGCCTCAGCTGCTCATCATCTATGCGGCCGGAAGTACGTTGACAAAATGGGCGCAATGGCGCCGCCCTTGTTGTAGTGAAAAATAAGGTGAATATATGCTGCTTTTGGTGACGTGAACTCTGGCCTACATTAAATCTGCATATAGCGCGGGAATAGAATATCCTTATGAATTGGGCAGTTTAATCAACTTTTTTCACTGTGCTCCTATATTTCTTTGTGTGCTCCTAAATTTTTTCATGTACTCCTTGGGAAAAAGGTTAGCGTAGAGCCCTGTTATTATTGCCCTTTCATCATTAAATGTTCTGCAATAATACTGTATGTGTACAGTAAGCTCAAGTTAAAAAAGTACAATTCCATAATCTACGTAAAGTGTTCTATTTTCATGTACTAATGTTGTACTTAATATAGCCTACTTTTTTTGTTCTTTAGTACATGGGTCTTCAACCGGGGGTCCGCGACGGAACTGCAGGGGGTCCGCCAAATGATGTTTGACCACAAGCTATTTTTTGCTAAAAAACGTAATATATATGTACAAAAAAAAACGTTACATGCCCCCTTTAAATTGTGCACATGCGTGGCCGCGAAGGCGCGCGGTTCAGTTTAAAAATTAAATATCTGAAGATTATACACTCTCAGAAATAAAAGTACGTAATTGTACCTTTAGGGGTACAATGGCTTGTCACTGGGGCTGTACCCTCAAGGGTACAGTTTTTGTACCCTTGACAGAGGGTACAAATTTGTACCCTTGTGATTTGTACCTTAAGAGACCAGTTTTGTACCTCCGGTGACAATTTTGTACCTTTATTTAACAGTACAAAAATGGACCCTTCAAAAAGGGTACAAAATTGGCTTTGACAGGGTCCACTCATTGTCTATGGTTTTAAAACTTATACATATATTTCAAGTACTGTAAAATTTAAATTATAAGTGCATATGACTGAATATATTTGTGTTGATTTAGCCAATTGTTTAGAGTAAAGGTACATTTTAAACATTAGTATAAAAAATTATAACAGAAAAAGATAAAATACACAGTGAGTTTATTGAACAATCATTTATTTTACAAAAGGTTTAGATATAAAACAGAAGTGTGTTGTTCAGTCCAAATTCACAACATTAAAAACTAATATTACATTTACACTTTACTTATGAAATATATCAACCATTCCTTTATGACTTTAACAGACTGTCCAAACAGGAATATTTTATAACAAAATCAGTGTGCTGTTCCTTAAACCAAACAACATTTAAACATTTTTAACAGGGCCACATCTGTCCATGCCAAGCAGTGAGAAAACACACAAATATACATTTTTTCACTGATAAAACTGTGGTGTACTCACAGCATAATGAGTAAATGAATAGGTCCATATTAGGGCTGCACGTTTTCAAGTTTTTAATTAACCGTTAACCGACACCCTTAGCGGTTATTACTCGGTTAACCATATTATGCGCAAGGCAACCCAGAGATACAGACACACGAGAAATGGGTAGGTATTAATTTTTAACACCTTTAATAACTGGTTGGACCACATTTAAAACAAAATTAATTTATAGAAATAAAACGCAGTGGTAAGGACAGAGCAGCTTAAAGGGATACTTCACCGATCCAGCACCCAGCCCTGCACCTGCAGAAACCCGGCAGCACCACTGAATGACCATGCCTCCCCCCATCACCTCCCCCCGAGAGGAGAGATATCTGCATTTTGGTTGTGCAAAAAAGTCCTCCGACGATGCAAAAATCGTCATATTACATCATCGGAGGACTTTTCTGCAGAACCAAAATGCAGACACCCCTCCTCCAAGGGGGAAACGAGGGAGGGAAACATGGCCACCCAGCAATAGGCTACTGCCGGGCCTCCACAGACACAAAGCCGAACGCCAAATCGGCGAAGCATCCCCCCAAGTATGTCACTGACTTTTGCATTCGCGGGGATGGTAGGCTGGGCGAAGGTACTCGCAGGCTCCGCGGCCGCCTCTCTATGATGCCCGGGTGTTGGCTGGGTTTGCCGCGATAGTCGGTGAAACGGTGATTGCCGGTGCTTCAGCCTCTCACCGGTTAGATCACTTGCCCACCCCGCCACCGTCTTTCACCGTCGTTTTGATATTTTCTTGTAATTAAATCATTTAGCTTCGTTAGAGAGAGCGAACACTTATAACTGAATGTGTCTGCTGCATGAATTCACAGCGGAGCTGAACGCGCGTCACGTCACAAAGCAGCAGGTGTCAGATTTCATTTATTTCTGTCAGAGTTTGCGAGGCGAGCTGAATGACCAGACGATAGCAGCCGCGTGCTTACTCGTTTTTGTTATAATGCACATATATGATGTTTAATATAAGCAAGATAGTTTTGTTGTATTTTTTATCAAGAAAAATAATAAACCCATCATTTAAGCAGCGCTTTATGGAGGAGTAGCCGGTTGCACTGCTTGGACTTAATTAAACCAGCTGTTTATTCATAAGCACGCAAATTCATACGCGATTTAATGCAGCTTACGCAAGCGCTGCATTTAAACAATTGCGTAATTCAAAAGTGAAAGTAAAATGCGCACGTCTGCATGCATTAACCGGTGGGAAAATTCTGTCACCGCAGCACCCCTAGGTTGTAGATGAAGTATATAAGCACTGCATTGCAATACTTGCATTTTGCCCTGTCATTCTCGATTTTAAAGTGCTCCCACGCTGTGCTTTTCTTTGCCCGCTTCATATTAGAAAACTGCTATTACTTGTGGACATTATAATGTCTGGGAGCGCTTTGGCAGTCTCTGGTGGTGCAAAAATGTATAACAACTAAATTCAATGCACGCCATTGATGCCATTTAACCGAGCAAAATGTTTTACTCGGTTAAACAATTTTTAACGGTTAATCGGTTAATCGGTTAACCATGGACACCCCTAGTCCATATGGAGTAATATTTCTTTAGTTTTTGTTGTGTTAATGACGGGTGGTAGATGATAGTCAGTCAGCCTCCTTAATGGTAAACATCGAAAACTGCTCTGGGCACTTTCATACTTATCTGTGAAAAAACACAAAAATATGAATAAATGTTCCACTAACAGAACTGTGGTATACTCACAACATAAATAAGAGTGGTACCTTTAAAGTTTTTGCTTGTGAATGATGGTTGGTTGAGACCAGTCAGCCAGTCTCCTGAATGGTAAAGATCAAAACTTGCGCAGGAAACGTTTGTGCTAAAATGTGAGAGAAAACACATGAATATGAATTAATTTTCCACTTACAGAACTGTGGGGTACTCAAATAACACAATAAATACATTAATAAATGTGGTTACGTTTCCTTTAAAAGGTTTCTGGGTAAATGACTGTTTGGTGGCGAGTAGTCAGTCAGTCAGGCAATTTCCCCCCTGACTGAGAGAGATTCAAACTTGCGAGGAAACGTTTGTGCTAAACTGTGAGAAGACACATAAATCTGAATTACTTTTCCACTTACAGAATTGTGGTGTACTCAAACAACATAAACAAATTTATTAATTTATTTATTACGTTACCTTTAAAAGGTTTCTGGGTAAATAACTGTTTGGTGGCGAGTAGTCAGTCAGTCAGTCAATCTACCCCCTGACAGAGAGATTCAAACTTGTGCAGGAAACGTTTGTGCTAAACTGTGAAAAAACACACATAAATATAAATTAATTTTCCACTTACAGAACTGTGGTGTACTTACACAACATAATAAATACATTAAAAAATGTGGTAACCTTAACTTTAAAAGGTTTCTGGGTAAATGACAGTTTGGTGGCGAGTAGTCAGTCAGTCAGTCAATCTCCCCCCTGACTGACTGAGAGAGATTCAAACTTGCGCTGGAAACGTTAGCGCTAAACTTTGAGAAAACACATAAATATGAATTAATTTTTCACTTACAGAGCTGTGGTGGACTCAAACAACATAATAAATACATTAATAAATGTGGTAACATTACCTTTAAAAGGTTTTATAAGTGAATAGCCATTTGGTAGAGAGTAACGTTCGTCTGTCAGTCAATCTCCCCCCTGACTGAGAGAGATTCAAACTTGCACAGGAAACATTTGCGCTAAACTGTGAGAGAACACATAAATATGAATTAATTTTTCACTTACAGAGCTGTGGTGTACTCAAACAACATAATAAATACATTAATAAATGTGGTAACGTTACCTTTAAAAGGTTTTATAAGTGAATAACCGTTTGGTAGAGAGTAACGTAGTCTGTCAGTCAATCTCCCCCATGACTGAGAGAGATTCAAACTTGCACAGGAAACATTTGCGCTAAACTGTGAGAGAAAACACATAAATATGAATTAATTTTTCACTTACAGAGCTGTGGTGTACTCAAACAACATAATAAATACATTAATAAATTTGGTAACGTTACCTTTAAAAGGTTTTATAAGTGAATAACCGTTTGGAAGAGTAATGAAAAATGCGTTATGGAAACAGTAAAATTTGATTGAATTTCATGAATATCGACTCAAAAGAAATACGTTCGATCTCATCGGATTTTATCTTGATCGATATATAGCTTATGCGATAAACGCTGATGGAAACGTTATTTGCCGAATAAATAATGATTTGCGATTAAGGTTTAGGTCCTTTTATGGTTGCAACCCACACACAAAACAAGAAGAAAAAGTTTTAGGTCATTTTCGCTCTGGTGGCACAAATGGCGTGTGTCAACAAAGTCAGATGTAAGTGGACAAACGACGAGACGAGATTCATTTTAAATTTAATTTAGCAGAGAAAATAACGGCTATAGAGCTGAAGATTTTTGCCCGAACCCGATGGGTTCGGTCGGATTCGGGCTTCATTTCTAACATTTTACACGGGCTCGTGCTCCGCCTTTGCACGGTAAATGATCGGTCAAGTTCAATGCTGCTGAATGCCCTATCAGTAAGCGCAGTACCACGCTGAAGCCATTTACAGTGGATTTAATTATTTCCTCAAAAAAAAAATGCCTAATCTTGGTGAGTAAAGGTTTTTTAATTTATAACTAAATATTACTTAGTCTTAAATACATAATTTAGACAGAGGATATAGACTAATGTTGGCATTAATGTAAAGAAAGTGCCGAAGCAAATACCACAGAACCTTTATCCTAATTTCGTTATTCCCAAATAACCATCTTATTCAGAATGTATTACCTTAATTTAATTCGTTAAGAAATAATTGTTTTTATTGGCATGTTGGCCTATAATGTATTGCATATGCCTATTTAGAACGAGATGTTACGATGTTACAGATGACTTATTTTTTTTCTTTGTTTCAACTTCCAAGTGACGTGTAGCCCAGTTAGTCATTAATAAATAATGTTAAAACCTGTGTAAATTACTCATTCTTGATAAAAGCTGTTTGCGTGCGCAAATTTAAATAATGTATGGCTGTAAACGGGTTCGGGCTTTTAAAAAGCTGTCAATCTAAATATACTTTCGGGTTCGAATACAGCTCTATTTTAGATAGCAAAAATCTAAGAAATGCCATAATTTATTTATTATTATTTATTTTTATGTCCAACAATGGTAATGACAAGACGTGGGACGTCCTCCGGAGTAAATGAGGCGCTCAAACAGCGATACGTGTTTCAAAAAAGAGAGTTATCTCGCAACGGTGCCGGAGGGAAAATAAAAGCAAATTCGACCTTGATGAGATGGATCCTCGGCCAAAGAACCCTCGTAGCTTTATTGGCTTATTAATAACTCTAAAGATATTTTTTCGTTCTCATTTACGTTAAGAATTGATCCGGCCTATCATTTCACGTTAATGCCTCCGTTGTCGTTGGGCATTTACATGCATCTGCATCATCATAGCAATTTGATGTTAACGTAATTTTCTTATTATTATAGCTTGATATGTCGCTATCAGCTCAGCTGGCACATAAGCACTTATAACTTGTGAAATGCCGCAAATTTGTCTAGCAAAACTTTGTTCGCAAATGTTTGCTTGAATATTGTGCGATTCAGTGCGAAAATGAATGGAAACACCTTCAAATGTCTCAAATCAATTCGATATACCAATTTGATCGCAAACCAGCATGTGACGTCATTACGCACAGGTTTTTATTTGCTTTAAAGCCGTTGGATGGAAACACACTTTCACCAGCTTTATTCGCATAAGTTTTTTAACCGAACTTCAGATAATTCGATTGACAAGTGGATGGAAACTTAGCTTGAGAGAGATTCAAACTTGCGCTGGAAACGTTAGCGCTAAACTGTGAGAAAACACATAAATATGAATTAATTTTTCACTTACAGAGCTGTGGTGTACTCAAACAACATAATTAATACATTAATAAATTTGGTAACGTTACCTTTAAACGGTTTTATAAGTGAATAGCCATTTGGTAGAGAGTAACGTTAGTCAGTCAATCTCCCCCCTGACTGAGAGAGATTCAAACTTGCACAGGAAACATTTGCGCTAAACTGTGAGAGAAAACACATAAATATGAATTAATTTTTCACTTACCGAGCTGTGGTGTACTCAAACAACATAATAAATACATTTATAAATGTGGTAACGTTACCTTTAAAAGGTTTTATAAGTGAATAACCGTTTGGTAGAGTAACGTTCGTCTGTCAGTCAATCTCCCCCCTGACTGAGATTCAAACTTGCGCGGGAAACATTTGCGCTGAACTGTGAGAAAACACACATAAATTAAAATTATTTTTCCACTTACAGAACTGTGCTGTACTTAATGCACATTAACCTGCTCATAAAAATGAGTCTGAGGCAATAGTGCTGTGTCAATGTCGCGTTGTATACAACTTTACACAAATTACCATAACCGAATCAGTATTAAAATCAAGATTCACGACAAGCAACATGTTTTTAAAGTTTAAAGATGCTTTAAAGACGACGAAGGAGTTTACAGTGCTTTGCTTACCTAATGCTCTTCATGTCTGTCGTGTCGTCCTCCTGTTGCGCTGCTCTGTGAAGCTCAACTCCGACCGTGAGAAGTGGGGGATGGGCGCGTGTCAAAATAAAAGCGCATTTCTTCAGGTGGATGTGTGAGGGATTCAGATTCAGTATTTATTCAGTTTAAGTTATGGTTAATCAATTGCAGTTTTTGAGTTTCTTATCAAAGTTTTTATTAAGTGAAATTAACTTTTTTTTAATTAAAATTTTAAATTAAACACACTGTCAATGAACAGAAGAAAACTAAAACTACTTCAAGACCCATGTGCCCAACTAAAGGAAACAAAAATTGACACAATGGTTACAATGGTTATTTACAGCAGTTGTCTAGAACAACAATGAAAAAAAAATGACAGAGGCTGTCTCTTAACATTGTACCTTATTCTTTAAAAGAAATGGTACATATATGTACCTTTTAATGGTTGGGAACAAATATGTACCTTTTTGACCCTCAAAAAGGTACATACATGTACCTTGAGGTTGTTGGACTTTTAGGCGTCCAAAGCATGTTCATAATTTGAGTAAGACACAAATATCTAAATTGAATATTTATTGATCAGATATGAAAAAGTTTACAGCATGCTGGGTCGTCTCACGTCCTAACAGCAGGATTCGACGGACTACCAGCTCAGGACAAAAAACATGAGTATTTATCGTCGTTCTTTCTTCACAATTCCTCCTCCCCCAATGGGCTGTTCTCATTCATCTGACTCCATCTCCACATACCTTTGTAACCTGTGGGGGGTTGCATACCACACAGACAGAAAGACATACACAGACCATTCTGTTCCCTAAGGCATTATGTCCTTATCTGGACATCTTTGTAACTTTAACACTTTTGGCAATCATCATGAAATGTAGGCAGTAAATATGTAAAACATTATTCAACAACACAACAATACTCCATTGTTCATAAATTGGTTAAATGCATTCATTAATTAAACATACTAATTTTCACGTTCTCTAAATGTAACATAGTTATAAAGCAAGCAACTTGTTTATTGAAACCATCTGTTCTGGGTGTTTTCCCTTCAGGGCTTTTTTACAGCCCCCCGGCTCCCACACACACACACACACACACACACACACACACACACACACACACACACACACACACACACACACACACACACACAGATCATTTTGTACCCTCAAGCGTTTCATCCCTATATGGCAATGTCTTATTACAGGGCAATCTTCTACATTAGTCATGGGCACAAAGGCATAATCATTTATATATTTTAACACATTAATGTTCATAGCAACATATAATTTTATAAATCCAAACACCTCTACATGTAACAATCTGGAAATGAATGATTGCCAGTGAACTAATATCAAAAGCATGCACTTCTTTGTCTGTGTGTTTTCTCCTTCAAGCTTTGCTCTTATCTCGGCCATCACCAGCTGGACATTCCTTCACTCAAGCTACCTCCCCCACATACCTCGCTCCGCATATCAAAGGGTGCTAAAAGTGGTAATCCAGGGAAAGTTGCCGCCATTAACTTAAATTAGACATTGGAGAGCTAGCCATTAAATTAACTTAGACATAGGAGAGCTAGCTAGTAACTTCAAATTATTCTTAAATTACTTCTGCCAAACGAATCAAGCTCTGAGATATAACACTTCAAAAAACATCTTTAGTTGAAAGTTACAGCAATATTTTTACGAGCTCTGGCTCTAAACATGCATCGTCTTGTAACATGACTTCACGTGCTCTCTATTGAACAAGGTAGAGCGCGACCGTAAGAGTGTGAGTGAAGATATTAACCCCTCCTACCGATAGCATGATGTCAAAATAAAAGTCACATGAAATAAAAGTATGAAACAGAATAATCATAATAAAACACTGCTAGTGGTCATTTACACTCCCACCACTCACATTATGAAAAGTGAAGACAAGGACCAACCTGGCTGAACGGCTCATACTTGAGTCCTATGTCTGTATCAGTGTTTCTAGATATGTGCAAGTAAGTATTACTTAATGACTAAAGAGAGTAAACTATGTCATAAGGGGGGTTAAAGGTGTAGACAACTAGACTGATCACTCACTCTCAAGGAGGAGGACTAGTTTCTGAATGGGCCTTTCTATAATCAAAGGTTTGGTAGGGCGATCTTGTTTTGCTGATGATCTTTCTCCTACTAACACCTTGACGCGACGCACTAGTCCATCACTCTCCTTTGTGGTTTCAACCACTCTTCCCAAACGCCACTGATTTCTAGGGGTGTCTTCCTTTATAATGACTAAGTCATCTACCTTAAGGTTGCGTCGAGTCGTATGCCACTTTTGGCGAGTGGAAATGTTCATGAGATACTCTCTCTTCCACCGGCTCCAGAACTGTTCAACGAAGTACTGGACTCTTCGCCACCTTTTAGTTGCATAGACATCCTCCTTTTCAAATTTTCCAGGTGGTGGAAGGGCAATTTTGGACTTCATTAGTAAGAGATGATTTGGAGTTAATGGCTCGAGCGAGGTAGGATCATTTACTCCATTTACAGTTAACGGACGGCTGTTCACAATGGCCATTGCCTCATAGAACAGGGTTCGAAGGGACGAGTCATCAAGTCTGCCTAAGTTTTGACAGAGTGTGGCATTTAAGACATTACGGACAGTCCGAATCTGGTGCTCCCAGACGCCGCCAGCATGACTTGCTGAGGGAGCATTGAATATAAACTCACATTGCCTTTCTGCGAGGAAGCTCTCGATCGTTCTGGTGTCACATTGCTTCAATGCTTCTTTGAACTCATTTTTAGCTCCTACAAAATTTGTTCCTTGATCGCAATGGAGTTGCCGAACGGCTCCTCTGAGACTGATGAAGCATCTTAAAGCATTGCTAAATGCATCTGTGGATAAGTCCTCAAGCATCTCAATGTGAACGGATCGAGAAGCTAGGCAAGTGAAGATTAAGCCGTAGCGCTTTTGCTCTTTACGGGTTTTCTTGGTGATGAATGGGCCGAAGCAGTCGATACCGCAGTATGTGAAGGGGGCAGAGACTTCTACACGCTCCTTAGGCAACTCTGCCATGCGTTGCTCTTCTGCAGGCCGTCTGAGTCTTCTGCACTTCACACATCTGTGTATTAGCTTAGCAACCGACTTACTTCCCCCAATGACCCAAAACCCATTGGCTCGAAGTTCTGTTAGAGTTTGATTCCGTCCTTGGTGACAGATCCTCTCGTGACAGTGGGTCAAGATCAACTTGGTAATATGTCCTCCTCTGGGTAAAATCAAAGGGTGTCTGACCTCTGGGCTTAAGGATGACTGATCCAGTCTCCCACCGACACGAAGTGCTCCTCTTTCTAAGATGGGATCCAAGCGAAACAGAGGGCTGGAGTTTTGAAGACCTTTTCCCTTTTGAAGTATCTTCATCTCTTGGGAGAATGCTTCTTCTTGTGCAAGCTTCACTATTGATTCGGCAGCTCTCTCGCGTTCTTCCACACTCACAAGTTTGCCAAGATGAGTTTGCTTTGAATTCAGCCTCTTGATTCTTGCAATGACTTTCAAGAGTTTTGACCAGGAGGAGAATCGATCTAGACGTGTAAGAAGGTCTGACTTTGAAGGTTCAAGTTTAGTTGTGAACACCTGCATTGACCTGACCTCAGGATCACCGAGGAGCAACTCAGGAGTTAGGTAAGACTCTGGATGTATTTCTTGTTCCCACAGGAACTTGGGACCTGATAGCCAGTTTGATGAGGAGATGTCTGCTGCATTTAGACCTCTCGACGCATGGTCAGCAGGGTTTTCTGTTGTGTCTATGTAGTGCCACTGGCTGGGGCTGGTGTGTTCCCTGATCATTTGCACACGATTGGCAACGAAGACATGAAACCTTCTTGCTTCATTATTGATATAAGCCAGGACAACTTGGGAGTCAGTCAAGAAAAATTCTGCTTGGATCGGCATTTCAAGCTCGTTTCTCAGCATGACACTTGATCTTGCAGCAACCACTGCTGCTGAAAGTTCCAATCTTGGAATGCTTGTGAGTTTTGTTGGCGCAACTCTATCCTTTGCCATCACAAGGCTGCAGTAAACTTCACCATCTTCATTCTTGCTTCTCAGATAGGAACACGAGCCATATCCTATATTGCTGGCATCCGAGAAGTGATGGAGTTCCCTTGTGACAATTTTACAGAAGCCTTGTGGTTGGTAACATCTCGGTATTGAGACTTCCTTCAGCAGTTGTAGGTTATTCTTCCATCTCTTCCACCGTGGACTTAAGTCTTCGGGAAGTGGGTCATCCCAGCCAATGCCTCGACGGCACAACTCCTGGAGGATGCACTTTCCAGTTAAGATAAATGGAGCCACGAATCCGACTGGATCGTACAAGGAGGCAATGATGGATAGAATGCCGCGACGTGTGGAGGGCCTGGTCTGAGGATTTACATTAAAGCTGAAGGTGTCTTGTTCAAGGGACCACTGAATACCAAGAGCACGTTCTGTTGGAGCTGCATTTAGGTCCAGATTGAGGGGTTCAGATGTGACTGCTCTCTCAGTTGGGTCCACAGAGTCCAGAACTGCTTTTTCATTTGAGTTGAACTTGTGTAGATGCAAACCTCCTCTCTTGCACAACTCTCGTGCTTCAGCAATCAACTCCTTTGCTTCTTCTACGGAGGGGACGATGATAAGCCCATCATCGACGTAGAAGTTCCTTTCAACAAAGGCTGATGCTAAAGGATACTCTTCCTTGTGTTGACGTGCCAAGTACTTCAAACCAAAGTTGGCACATCCAGGTGACGAAGTGGCGCCGAATAGGTGGACAGCCATTTGATACTCTTGAGGCTCTGCTTCGAGGTCTCCATCTTCCCACCAGAGAAACCGTAAGTAGTTTCGCAGTTCAGGAGAAACGTAAAACTGGTGGAACATTTTCTCGATGTCACATATGATGGCTACAGCCTCTTTCCTAAAACGACAAAGCACTCCAAGGAGAGAGTTGATCAGATCAGGACCTGTTAGCAACGTATCATTTAGTGAGACGCCACGTAACTTCGCTGAACAGTCAAAGACGACCCTTAGCTTCTCTGGCTTCTTGGGGTGGAACACCCCATGGTGTGGTATGTACCATGTAGTTTGCTGTCCTGTCGCAGGAGAGGCTGGCTCTGCATCACCTTTCTTTATCATATGCTTTATGAAGGACTTGTACTGTTCTTTATACCGCTCGTTATTTTTCAATCTTTTCTTCAAGTGCTGCAGTCGAATTGTTGCCAGCTTCTTGTTGTCTGGTAGAAGAGGAGGCTCTGTGCTCTTGAAGGGAAGGGGCATTTCATAGTGTCCATCTTTCCTTTGAACTATGTTGTCACCCAGAAGCTGAATGAAGCGAACGTCGTCTTGAGACACATACTTGTCTTTGTCTGCATACTTCCTTTCATTGAAGACTAATTCCAAGACCTTTAGCACGTCGTTGGTTGATGGCGCAGGTATTTCCTTCACTGTCACTCGATGGACGAATCTCTGGTTTCCCTGGCGATCCAGATGTGGATTGGATGAGCCTACTATACTCCAGCCAAGTTCCGTTCTCTGGGCGAATGGATCATTTTCGCCTCCTGTGATGACTTCCTGGGGGGCTAACACCAACGGGCAATCACTTCCAATTAACAGTCCCACCTCACAGTCCTGCAGCAGCGGAAGTTTGTTTGACTTTAAGTGAGGCCAGAGCAGCGCTGTTTTGGAAGTTGGAATGTAGGACTTGTCAACCGGGATGAAGCCACGAGTGTAGGCTTGGCGTAGCTGAATCTGTTTTTCAGACTGTAGTCCTCGTACTCGTAGACCGTAGACACTTTTGCTGGCTATGGGTGTGTCAACAGATGTCATGGTGCTTAGTTTGAGCTGTACTGGTTTAGTCTCCACGTTCAGATTTTCAAGTAAGTCTTCCAATACAAATGTCGAGTCACTCTGCGTGTCTAGAAGAGCATACGTTACAACTTCTTTCTCTGGTTCATTTGCAGATGACATGAAAACAGGGACGATGCTTGAGGTGGCGAAGACGCGCTGCGTCACTGCGTGGGACGTCACTTTGATCTCCTCCTGACTAGTGCCTTTGTCTGTGAAAGTGGACTGTCTCTCTTTTGATTCCACAGATCGGTTCTCTCTCTCTTCGTGTAGACAGGTGGGGTGACGTCTGCCGCAGGTGACACAAGTGTGTCGTGTTTTGCAATCCTTACTGTTATGTCCCTTTCTCAAACATCCGTAGCACAAATTGTTTTCCCATATGCTGGCTTTCTTGTCTTCTAGAGACTTTGCTGCAAAGGTAGGGCACTTCACGACGCCGTGCATCTCATCTTGGCAGATAGGACAAGGTGGTCTTGACTTGGTATTGAACACTTTCTCAACCCTTTCCGTGGGATTGTTTCTTTTAATGTTTGTGTGAAGTGCTCTAGCTCTTTTGGACTGCCTGTCATCTGTGTTCTTGATCAGAAGTGGAGAGGCGACAGGGTTACAGGCTATCCGAGCCTCCTTCTGGATGAACCTTGTGAAACAGGAAAAGCTTGGGTAATCCCCGGATTCGTCCAACCTTTCCGTGATGACTCTGCTCCATCTGCGTGTGATCCAGTCAGGTAATTTCTTCAGCAACTTGTGGTTCTCTTCACAGTCGTCTAAGATGGCCAATCCCTTCACATGAGGCATCGCTTCAACGCATCCTTGCAGGAAGTCAGCAAACTCTCGAAGTGCAGCGGGATCACTGGTACCAATCTTGGGCCATTTCATGAGCTTGTCTCTAAAAGCCCTTTGCACAATGAAGTGGTTTCCGTACCTTTCTTCTAGGACCTTTAAGGCTCCCTGATATGCTTCTTCAGTGTTTCTATAGAAGAATCCCTCTACAGCTTTACGTGCTTCTCCGCTCAGATAGGTTTTTAAGTAGAACATTTTTTCATGAGCTGGGAGAGGCTGGTGGTCTATGAGGGCCATGAAGGACATCTTCCAGTCTACATACTTTAGGGCTTCGCCAGAAAACTTTGGTGGCTCAGGAGCAGGCAGGCGATTAATACTGAGTGAGTTAATGAGAGCTTGGGTAAGGCTGTCTTTCTCAGGAGATGCTAGCGCATTGGCGCATGCTTGTGGAGGCTGGTATGCGTTGGCCCTTGGATTGAGTTGGAGTCATGTTCAAGGCTCTCGTATGCGTTTACTCTCGCCTCCGCTATTCTTACTTCTGACTCTGCTTGAATTTGCTGTAGTCTTTTCTTTTCCTGACGCATATTTGCCTCTATCCTTTTAAGAGCTACTTGCCTTTCTTCTTCTAACCTTTTAAGAACTAGCTGCTTCTCTTCTTCTAACTTGCTAAGAACAACTTCTTGAGCTTGTATTTGATATACTGCTTTAATCCTTTCTTGTTGAGCTGCGAGTTCTGCTCCTGTATCTACATGTTTGCTTGAGCCCTGTGAGTGGAGGGAATTTTCTGATAGAGAAAGTACAGTATCTGTCTTTGTGTGTCCGAAGATAGATCCATACTCATCCTTCTTAAGTGCCATCCTCACTCGTAGTTTCTCAAGTTCAGGATTGAAAGCCTCATCTACAGTTTCTAGCCGTTGCCTTATTATTTCGCTGATCTCTGCAGTGAATGCTATACAAGCATCCTTTTTTGGGACAATGTCTGGGGTAGCATTGTGGTTGCGTTGAATAGGCTCATAACATTCACTTACTGCACTGTGTCGACTTTGGATTTCTTCTCTGAATTTATTTAGATCATCTTGAGAACAGAATGATTTTAGTGCGGTCCTAACCTTTCCTGCCACCTCTTTCCAGTAGCCATAAGCTCTCATGAATTCTTTCTTGTGTTTAATTGCTTCCTGTTTGTGCATCTCGTATCCCTTTTCTGTAAATGTTCTTTCACGGGAACTAGACCTGACTGGCTGTGGGTTATCTGTTTTTGTGAGTGGGTTATGTGTGCCAGCTACTTCTTCTCCATTAAGTGACATTTTGAAGTTGTGTTGCTGTTTGGTTATATTGAACTACTAAACTATAGTTTAATTACTGAAATATAGTTAATAACTCAATTATTGTCAATAAAATGTAGGCTAACACACAAACAGCTTAGCAATGAATGCTATAATACAGATTTACCCGTGAATGAATTTACATTAACAGGTTCAATTTGTTCAATATTTATATATTTTTTATCACCCTTCTGTATCTTTAAATTCACCTTTCAGATGTATGATTAATTTAGAGCATCAAACATGTACAGTATATTGTTTATAAAGGTGACTTAAGTTCAGTGTTTGCAATCAAAGAGTCCCGTGACTTTATGCAACAATCAGCATAACCGCAATAGACCGATCTTGCCTGAGTTGAAATGAGGGTGTTTGAACAGCAGGTGGCAGTCTTGTACAATTCAATTCAATTCAATTCAATTTTATTTATATAGCGCTTTTCACAATACTCAATTGTTTCAAAGCAGCTTTACATTAATAGAAGCAGTAAAAGCACAGAAAAACGACAGATAGCATAACATAATACACAATAGCATAAGCAGTCAAATTTGCTGCGGCTATGACGCGACATTATGAGCGAGCATATTACTAATGTAACGTCGAGAAGAAGAAGCTAAGTTAAGCCCAAGCAGGCTACCTCCCCGGGGTAAAAAACCCCCTAGGAGAAAAAAAACAAAACTCCGGGTTGTTTAGCCGAGGAAAATAAAAATAAAAGTCCTAGGAGGGAAAAACCCTTGGGAGATATACATGTATATACACACATATTAACGGATAAGGAGTTAAAGCGGAGATTAAGCGGAGATTAAGCAGAGATTAAGCGGATATTAAGCGGATATTAAGCGGGTCCTGCCGGTGGTCGTTGGTCAGGCATCAGCTGGGCATCACATTGAAGGATGACCAGTAGATCAGAGGTGTGCCGACTTCCACATCCACCGGAACTGGGTCTGTTTGTCCCATTGTCCTCAGGGTCAATGGGACCCAGGGACGAGACAGGGAGAGAAAAACAAAATCATATTAGCGTAGGGGCCGTTCACATGTGTCACACAGTGATGTGGTTGAATCAGCTTAGTTTCAGACAGACTAACTATTGCGGCATAATTATATTATCCACAGTTGAGGATTTTGCAAATTGGGGGCCCACTGCGACAGTATATATGGTAACTAGGGTCACCTTCCGATTTTTAAGAGAAAATGAAACCTGTCGACCCGTTTGACTAAGGCCTGTAACCCCACTGTCGTCGTTAATGCAGGTTCAGTGGCAAACGGGTCTATATTGCATACTATTTACAAGATCACGAAAAAACGCCAACATCGCAACCTGACCATACGTGTCAACCCGTTTGACTAAGGCTGGAGGCCCCACTGTCGTCGTTAATGCAGGTTCAGTGGCAAACGGGTCTGTATGGCATACTATTCACAAGACACAAGAAAGCGCCAAAATCGCAACCCGACCATACGTGCCAACCCGTTTGACTAAGGCCGGAAGCCCCATTGTCGTCGTTAATGCAGGTTCAGTGGCAAACAGGTCTGTATGGCATACTATTCGCAAGACAAAGAAAGCGCCAAAATCACAACCCAACCATACGTGCCAACCCGTTTGACTAAGGCCAAAAGCCCCACTGTCGTCGTTAATGCAGGTTCAGTGGCAAACGGGTCTGTATGGCATACTATTTGCAATACAAAGAAAGCGCCAAAATCACAACCCAACCATACGTGCCAACCCGTTTGACTAAGGCTGGAGGCCCCACTGTCGTCGTTAATGCAGGTTCAGTGGCAAACGGGTTTGTATGGCATACTATTCACAAGAACACGAAAGTTCCAAAATCGCAATCCGACTATAGGTTAAGATAAGATTTTTATTTATTTATTTGGTTGATCTGTGTTATGACCGCGAGTGCTTTGTTCCGTACAGATAACTATTTCGAGTTAAGTACTTTTACTAGACAAATTATGCGAATGCTTTGTTGAAGAGAAAAGTTTTAAGTCTAGATTTAAAATTATCGACTGTGTCTTATTCTCGGACATCGGTTGGTAAATCATTCCAGAGCTTAGGGGCTAAGTAGGAAAATGACCTTCCACTTTTAGACACTTTTGATAGTCTGGGGATAATCAAGAGACCAGAATTTTGCGACCGTAGTGTGCGTGATGGATTGTATTCTGATAGTAATTCTCTAAGATATGATGGTGCTAGGCCATTTAAAGCTTTATAGGTGATTAGTAGGGCTGTCAAAATAAACGCGTTAATAACGCGTTAACGCAAATTCATTTTAACGGCACTAATTTTATTAACGCGCGATTAAGGCAACACGTAATTTCTGTTTGACCCACAGCTGGATGAATTGAGACGCAGCAAGTGACTGGCGCTGTCTAGATGAGTCGGAGCTTTTCATAAAAATAAGAACATTAAGCTCTCGTCTAGCGAATCCAATGCTCTAAATGGTAATTAAACATCTAAAATGCACGTTTTCTGCACGTGCAGTTTTCTTTATCTGCACGTTTTCTGTGAGGTGTACCGTCCCAAATCCATATTAACAAAGATGCGTCTTCTTTCACTTTTTAGTTTCGTTTTAAAAAGCATTAAGAAATTATAGAAAATAGACCGCAGGACTTTCTTGATGTTAAAATAATTATTAAGAGAGATAAAGTTCGGGATCTGATTGATGTTAAAAGAGTTATTAAGAGTGACAAGGCTCAAAAGCGATGTCAGACGCAGACGTCTGAAGCGCATGCACACAAACGCGTGAGTGCGTGACACTTCGTGCTATTTATACGCATCTTCAGGAGACTGGGCTCGATATATATAGACATCTAACACAAAATTACAGGTTTAAAAATATCTGTTTTGACAAGAATTCACGCAGGTATGACCTATAATCTGTTATATCTGAAGTGAATGTTTGGTTAACTGTTAAGGAAAAGTATCTGTTGTGTCATCATTATATTAAACCCTTGCATTATCCTACAGTCTTAAAGTGGTCTGTCTCAATGTCAAAATTAAACAAGAAAAGAAAAACATATATGTATATTGATATTGTTTTTGCTCTGCATTAACAGGTACTGTATAGTTCTGTCATGCTTTGTCAGATTCCAACAATTGGTCCAATTGTTTTGAAGTTTTTTAATAGAGAATGTTAAAATATAAATGACACATTTTAGAAAATTTGCTCATCCCAACTCAATTTGCCAGCACAGGTCACAAATGATGCAGCAGCAAACAGAAATGGAGAAAGAACAAGGTCTTCTAAAGGCAAAAACATTTATAAAACTATGGCTGATGGTTCTGTTGAAAATGTAAACAGGCTGTTGTAGACATACATTTGCATATAGCATATATATTATCCAAATTCATGCTGATTAGAACATTAAAATCTTAAAAAGTGTTACATTTAGGTACATTTAGAATAGATAAAAATGTGCGATTAATTTGCGATTAATCGCGAGTTAACTCATGAAATCATGCGATTAACTGCGATTAAATATTTTAATCTATTGACAGCCCTAGTGATTAGTGATATTTTAAATTGTATGCGATATTTAACTGGTAGCCAGTGTAAAGATGCCAGAATTGGGCTTATGTGGTCATACTTTTTAGATCGAGTAAGTACCCTTGCGGAAGCGTTTTGAACTAGCTGAAGCTTGTTTACTTGATTTGCATGGCATCCCCCGAGTAGCGAGTTACAATAGTCTATTCTAGAGGTCATAAAAGCATGGATAAGCTTCTCTGCGTCAGATGTAGACAGTATATGGCGTATTTTCGAGATATTTCTAAGATGGAAGAATGCTGTGCGGCAGACGTTGGCGATATGACTATCGAAGGATAAGTTGCTGTCGAACATCACACCTAAGTTCCTAACCGTGGAAGATGGCACCACAGTGCAGCCATCTATGTGCAACTTGTAATCTGACATATTATGTTTGTAGCGATTCGGTTCAATAATAAGTATCTCTGTCTTATTGGAGTTCAGCTTAAGAACGTTATGTGCCATCCAGTCACTAACATCGCTAAGGCAGTCTGTTAGCTTAGAAAACGTGTGTGTTTCGCTGGGATGTGAGGAGATGTAAAGCTGGGTATCATCCGCATAGCAGTGAAAACTTATGTTATGTTTCCTGATAATGTCTCCTAGAGGTAACATGTATAACGAGAACAGGATAGGACCTAAAACCGATCCCTGCGGTACACCGTATTTAACCAGGGAGTGATATGACTCTTCCTCGTTTACATAAACAAAGTGATAGCGATTGGTTAGATACGACCTAAACCAGGCTAGCGCCTGACCACTGATACCAACATAGTTTTCTAGTCTATTGAGTAAGATTGTATGATCTATTGTGTCAAAGGCTGCACTAAGGTCTAATAATATAAGAATTGAGATTTCACCACGATCGGATGTTAATAGGAGGTCATTTGTAACTCTAAGCAACGCTGTCTCTGTGCTATGGTGGGGCCTGAATCCTGATTGGAACTTTTCATATGTACTATTATTTGTCAAGAATGTGCGTAACTGGCTTGCCACTACCTTTTCTAATATTTTCGAAAGAAAAGGGAGATTTGAGATTGGTCTAAAGTTATTAACTCATTCACCGCCAGCCTTTTTGAGAAAAGTTGCCCACCTGCATTTTTGTGATTTTAACAAAATTTTCACAAAATTCCTTGCAGGAAAAATTATTTTCTATAAATATATAAACATACAAATTATATCAAATTAAAGAACACACCCTCTGCTTTCAAACAAGCAATAAACAAACAAACACACAACCAAAATGGGGAAAAAACGTTTCATTATATATTTACTTTTTCTACTTAATTTAACCACTGAAATATGGATATTTCTCTTCAAAAATACAACATTTTGAGCAAAAAGCTTAAAAAAATTGCGTTTTTGTAAAGAAATTTATGTTAGAGATCAGACTCAGAATGACTATCAAACATAAAGAGCGTTAAAATAAAACGTTATATTTTTTAACTTCCGTTTTTGATAAATTCGTTTTGGTGCCATCTGGTGGATAAAAGCGGTATTACACTTTCACTTTGAAATTCGTCCAGAAAGGCATACTTATTAGTTAAATATGAACTCATAAATGACGAGATAACTCGTCAATGGCGGTGAATGAGTTAAGCTCTCCCTGATCAAGCTGCGGTTTTTTAATCAGCGGTTTAATAACTGCTAGTTTGAAAGCTGTTGGAACGTATCCTATTTCTAGCGATGAGTTAAAGATATTTAGAACCGGGGTTGACACTACAGGGAATACCTCTTTAAGCAGTTTTGTGGGAACGGGGTCTAATATACAGGATGATGATTTGGATGATGTAACTAGTCTAGAGAGCTCATCTATTGTAGTAGGTTTAAATGAATCAAGATGTTCGTATGGTAGTCTAGTGTTAAGTGAACTAACGGGTTGAGTGGTGGCTGCCTGGGTAGCTACGATGTTTTCCCTTATAGCCGTAATTTTGTTAGAAAAGAAGTTCATGAAGTCGTTACTATTGTGTTGAAGTTTACTATTGGTTTCTGTTTGTTCTTTATTTCTAGTCAGTTTTGCAACCGTGCTGAAGAGGAAACGAGGGTTATTATGATTCTCATTTATAAGCTTGCTAAGATAGGTAGATCTGGCGGTTTTAATAGCCTGTCTGTATTGTTTAACACTCTCTTTCCATGCTGCACGCCATACCTCTAACTTTGTGCTTCTATAATTTCTTTCCATTTTCCTAGTTGCCTTTTTGAGTGCTGCGGTGTGATGATCATACCATGGAGCTGGCGGTTTTTCTATGATTCTCTTTTTTCGAATGGGAGCAACGGCATCCAGTGTGTTAGAACAGACATTGTTTAGGTTTTCTATTACAATATCTAGATCGTCACAGTTATCTGCTACATGTTTAATTTGGGACAGGTCTGGAAGAGTGCTAATAAATCTATCTTTAGTGGTGGAAATTATTGTTCTGGCTAATCTGTAGCATGTTGTGGATTGAGTGATCCTATCTAGAAGTACAGTGTATGACACAAGGTAATGGTCAGAAACTGCATCACTCTGAGGTGATATTTTGATGTCATTAATATTGAGCCCGAGTGACAGAATTAAGTCTAATGTGTGCTTACGAGTATGCGTTGGCCCTGTCACGTTTTGTCTAATATTGAGAGAATTTAGAACATCCATAAATGCACGTCCTAGTGCATCTTTTGGGTTATCCACATGAATATTAAAATCACCAACGATAAGAGCTTTATCTACAGTGACTACAAGCTCAGACAGGAAATCGGCTATTTCTTTAAGGAAATCTGCATGGTGGCCCGGAGGTCTATAGATTGTAGCTAAGGCAAAAGAGAGCTGTTTGTGGTTACGATCGGTTATTTCCATATTTAACAACATTAGTTCGAATGATTTAAATTTTACTTCAGATTTTTGGTTTACTTTAAAAATTTTGTTGTATATTGTAGCTACACCACCCCCTCTCCCCTTTAATCGAGGTTCGTGTTTATAATAATAGTCTTGTGGGGTGGATTCGTTTAAACTAATGTAGTCGTCTGCTTTAAGCCAGGTTTCTGTTAAACAGAGTGCATCTAAGTTTTGGTCTGTAACTATTTCATTGACAATAGGTTCTTTATTGGTAAGCGATCTAATGTTAAGAAGGCCGAATTTTAACATTCGAGGTTCATCTGTTAAAGTATTGTTGTCTAATTTTAATTAATCAGATTTGTACCAGATGTGGCAAGCGGTGCTCTGTATTTATTTGTTCGGGGAACAGATACAGTTGAAATGTGTTGATATTCTGGTAAGATTGACTCGAAGTGCTGGGATATAAGTGATCTTGACATATCACGGCAGCTAACAGATGGACGGTTAAGCCGATCCGTCTGTTGTCTGACTTGTACCCTGGATAGTCAGACTGTATTCGAAGTAAGACTATTGGTCAGATTTATAGAGAGAATCGCCCTTCCTTCCTGAGATGGATGGAGGCCATCTCTCTTTAGCAGGTCAGGTCTCCCCCGAAAATGCTTCCAATTGTCTATAAACCCTACGTTATGCTGAGGGCACCATTTTGACATCCAGTCGTGAAGAGACAATAATCTACTGTAAATTTCATCCCCCCGGTAGGCGTGGAGGGGACCAGAGCATATTACATTGTCTGACATTGTTTTAGCAATTTCACATATCTCTTTAATATTATTTTTGGTGATCTCCGACTGGCGGAGTCTGGTGTCATTCGTGCCGGCGTGAATAACAATTTTAGAAAACTTACGCTTAGCATTAGCCAGCACTTTAAGTTTTGATCTAATGTCTGAAGACCTGGCTCCCGGTATACAATCGACTATGGTGGCTGGTGCCTCAATGTTTGAGTTCCTAAGTATCGAATCTCCAATGACCAAGGCACTTTTAACAGACGTCTCAGTCGGTGTGTTGTTTAGAATTTCGAACCTGTTTGAAATTACCAGGGGGGTCTTGGGTGGGCACCGGAAACGACTTTGCCGCCTGACAGTCACCCAGTTAGTCGGCCCCCTTGACTCAGATGATGGAACCGAGCTATGTGTGTTACATTTAACACTAGGCGCACCCGAAACAGTGTTTGTAGCATTAGCGGTATTAGCATTTGTAGCATTAGCGGTATTAGCGTTTGTAGCATTAACGGTATTAGCGTTTGTAGCATTAACGGTATTAGCGTTTGTAGCATTAGCGGTATTGCTGTCATCAACTAGCGTTTGGATGCGCGCTTCTAGTTCTGCAATCTTCTCCGTCAGCCTTACTACTTCAATACACTTAGCACAAGTAAACCCCTCTGTGCTGATGGAAGAAGCTAAACTGTACATGTGGCAAGTAATGCAAGTTACAATAACAAGCGGAGTCTTACCGCTTTCATATTGGGTGATGGCGTCTTCGGTCACCTGGACGCGGTCCGTGAAGCTACATCGCGAGGGAAGCTCACTCGCAGCACGCCCCGATCGCCTGCGGACGTCTGTAGCCAGTGTGATGTGAGGCAAGCTGAATCTGCGACGGCCGGGCAGCGGCTCCACCACGGCTTCCCGATCGCTTTCATTCTGGGCGATGGCGTCTCCATTCCCTCGAGTGCGGTCCGTGAAGCTGCACCGTGTAGGGTGTTCGCTTTTTGCACGCCTCGGTCGCTTGTGGACGTCTGGAGCCTGGGTGAACTGGGCGCTGTACTTCGCGTAGGATCTGCGATAACCGGGTATCAACTGCTCCACAGCTTCCCGCTCAGGTGAGGACAGGTCTGAATAGCATACAGTGGATGAGTCCGCCATTAGATCGGCAAAATGGTAACTAAAACCGGCACCTGTTTGTTGATTCTAGCGGGCTATATGCTAACACTGGGTGTTTAGCAGTGATAAATCGTTTCACGTGGGAGTACTGCTCAATAGTCGTCACGGTAAAGTATTCTTGAGATAAACGAATATGTTATATTATATAAATAGGAACAAGGTAGTCAGAAAATAGGATTTGGATGATAAACTCGACGGAGCTCTGATGCACGACGCTCACTCTGACTCTCACTCTGATTGTACACAGAATAGCAGATGGCAGTCCTTCTAACATCGAGTTGAGTTGAGTTGAGTTTCACTCCACATCGAGCGACGAGTTTTCACTGTAGCAGCCCTTCAACTTGGAATAAACAGGCTTGGGAGTGTTTCCAGACGGGTGTACTTTAATTGAGATGAATGTGCATAGCACCAACACCGTGAAAACTTAAAAAGGGAAATAACAAAGGCAATTTAGCCAGATATCAAATAATCCCTTTACAAATGCATCACATTAATTACAGCATAGCAGGTAACAGCCATTATATGAAATGGGTATCGTTATCATCACATGAACATAACAACAACATGAAATTAATTAACATAAAAATAACACATGAACCACATACCTTGCTCCGCATATCAAAGGGTGCTAAAAGTGGTAATCCAGGGAAAGCTGCCGCCATTAACTTAAATTAGAGATTGGAGAGCTAGCCATTAACTTAACTTAAACATTGGAGAGCTAGCTAGAAACTTCACAAATTATTCTTAAATTACTTCTGCCAAACGAATCAAGCACTGAGATATAACACTTCAAAAAACATCTTTAGTTGAAAGTTACAGCAATATTTTTACGAGCTCTGGCTCTAAACATGCATCGTCTTGTAACATGACTTCACGTGCTCTCTATTGAACAAGGTAGAGCACGAGCGTAAGAGTGTGAGTGAAGATATTAACCCCTCCTACCGATAGCATGATGTCAAAATAAAAGTCACATGAAACAAAAGTATGAAACAGAATAATCATAATCAATAATCAAGGGGGCCGAGTAACTGGGTGACTGTCAGGCGGCAAAGTCGTTTCCGGTGCCCACCCAAGACCCCCTAGTAATTTCAAACAGGTTCGATATTCTATGCAATTCACAGACTGAGACGTCTGTTAAAAGTGCCTTGGTCATTGGAGATTCGATACTTAGGAACGCGAACATTGAGGCACCAGCCACCATAGTCGATTGTATACCGGGAGCCAGGTCTTCAGACATTAGATCAAAACTTAAAGTGCTGGCTAATGCTAAGCGTAAGTTTTCTAAAATTGTTATTCACGCCGGCACGAATGACACCAGACTCCGCCAGTCGGAGATCACCAAAGATAATATTAAAGAGATATGTGAAATTGCTAAAACAATGTCAGACAATGTAATATGCTCTGGTCCCCTCCCCGCCTACCGGGGGGATGAAACTTACAGTAGATTATTGTCTCTTCACGACTGGATGTCAAAATGGTGCCCTCAGCATAACATAGGGTTTATAGACAATTGGAAGCATTTTCGGGGGAGACCTGACCTGCTAAAGAGAGATGGCCTCCATCCGTCTCAGGAAGGAAGGGCGATTCTCTCTATAAATCTGACCAATAGTCTTACTTCTAATACTGTCTGACTATCCAGGGTACAAGTCAGGAAACAGACGGATCGGCTTAACCGTCCGTCTGTTAGCTGCCGTGATATGTCAAGATCACTTATATCCCAGCACTTCGACTCAATCTTACCAGAATATCAACACATTTCAACTGTATCTGTTCCCCGAACAAATAAATACAGAGCACCGCTTGCCAAATCTGGTACAAACCTGATTAATATAAAATTAGAAAACAATACATTACCAGATGAACCTCGAATGTTAAAATTCGGCCTTCTTAACATTAGATCGCTTACCAATAAAGAACCTATTTTCAATGAAATAGTTACAGACCAAAACTTAGATGCACTCTGTTTAACAGAAACCTGGCTTAAAGCAGACGACTACATTAGTTTAAACGAATCCACCCCACAAGACTATTATTATAAACACGAACCTCGATTAAAGGGGAGAGGGGGTGGTGTAGCTACAATATACAACAAAATTTTTAAAGTAAACCAAAAATCTGAAGTAAAATTTAAATCATTTGAACTAATGTTGTTAAATATGGAAATAACCGATCGTAACCACAAACAGCTCTCTTTTGCCTTAGCTACAATCTATAGACCTCCGGGCCACCATGCAGATTTCCTTAAAGAAATAGCAGATTTCCTGTCTGAGCTTGTAGTCACTGTAGATAAAGCTCTTATCGTTGGTGATTTTAATATTCATGTGGATAACCCAAAAGATGCACTAGGACGTGCATTTATGGATGTTCTAAATTCTCTCAATAGACTAGAAAACTATGTTGGTATCAGTGGTCAGGCGCTAGCCTGGTTAAGGTCGTATCTAACCAATCGCTATCACTTTGTTTATGTAAACGAGGAAGAGTCATATCACTCCATGGTTAAATACGGTGTACCGCAGGGTTCGGTTTTAGGTCCTATCCTGTTCTCGTTATACATGTTACCTCTAGGAGACATTATCAGGAAACATAACATAAGTTTTCACTGCTATGCGGATGATACCCAGCTTTACATCTCCTCACATCCCAGCGAAACACACACGTTTTCTAAGCTAACAGACTGCCTTAGCGATGTTAGTGACTGGATGGCACATAACTTTCTTAAGCTGAACTCCAATAAGACAGAGATACTTATTATTGAACCGAATCGCTACAAACATAATATGTCAGATTACAAGTTGCACATAGATGGCTGCACTGTGGTGCCATCTTCCACGGTTAGGAACTTAGGTGTGATGTTCGACAGCAACTTATCCTTCGATAGTCATATCGCCAACGTCTGCCGCACAGCATTCTTCCATCTTAGAAATATCTCGAAAATACGCCATATACTGTCTACATCTGACGCAGAGAAGCTTATCCATGCTTTTATGACCTCTAGAATAGACTATTGTAACTCGCTACTCGGGGGATGCCATGCAAATCAAGTAAACAAGCTTCAGCTAGTTCAAAACGCTTCCGCAAGGGTACTTACTCGATCTAAAAAGTATGACCACATAAGCCCAATTCTGGCATCTTTACACTGGCTACCAGTTAAATATCGCATACAATTTAAAATATCACTAATCACCTACAAAGCTTTAAATGGCCTAGCACCCTCAGATATCTTAGATAATTACTATCAGAATACAATCCATCACGCACACTACGGTCACAAAATTCTGGTCTCTTGATTATCCCTAGACTATCAAAAGTGTCTAAAAGTGGAAGGTCATTTTCCTACTTAGCCCCTAAGCTCTGGAATGATTTACCAACCGATGTCCGAGAATCAGACACAGTCGATAATTTTAAATCTAGACTTAAAACTTTTCTCTTAAACAAAGCATTCGCATAATTTGTCTAGTACAAGTACTTAACTCGAAATAGTTATCTGTACGGAACAAAGCACTCGCGGTCATAACACAGACCAACCAAATAAATAAATAAAAACCTTATCTTAACCTATAGTCGGATTGCGATTTTGGAACTTTCGTGCTCTTGTGAATAGTATGCCATACAAACCCGTTTGCCACTGAACCTGCATTAATGACGACAGTGGGGCCTCCAGCCTTAGTCAAACGGGTTGGCACGTATGGTTGGGTTGTGATTTTGGCGCTTTGTGTGTCTTGTGAATAGTATGCCATACAAACCCGTTTGCCACTGAACCTGCATTAACGACGACAGTGGGGCCTCCAGCCTTAGTCAAACGGGTTGGCACGTATGGTTGGGTTGTGATTTTGGCGCTTTCTTTGTATTGCAAATAGTATGCCATACAGACCCGTTTGCCACTGAACCTGCATTAACGACGACAGTGGGGCTTCTGGCCTTAGTCAAACGGGTTGGCACGTATGGTTGGATTGTGATTTTGGCGCTTTCTGGTGTCTTGTGAATAGTATGCCATACAGACCCGTTTGCCACTGAACCTGCATTAACGACGACAGTGGGGCCTCCAGCCTTAGTCAAACGGGTTGACACGTATGGTCAGGTTGCGATGTTGGCGTTTTCTCGTGATCTTGTAAATAGTATGTAATATAGACCCGTTTGCCACTGAACCTGCATTAACAACGACAGTGGGGTTACAGGCCTTAGTCAAAAGGGTCGACAGGTTTCATTTTCTCTTAAAAATCGGAAGGTGACCCTTAGTTACCATATATACCGTCGCAGTGGGCCCCCAATTTGCAAAATCCTCAACTTTGGATAATATAATTATGCCGCAATAGTTAGTCTGTCTGAAACTAAGCTGATTAAACCACATCACTGTGTGACACATGTGAACGGCCCCTACGCTAATATGATTTTGTTGTACTTTTGTGTAGATTGTACCTTGGGGGACAGAAATGGACCCCTACTGTACCCCTATTTCTGACAGTGTAAATGTACACTCAGGAAGCAGCAGTAGCGACAGAAAAGGCATCATAAAACAGGTAAATCTAATAGACATGTGTGTCTTTCTTTCAGAAAGTTATTTTAGAATCAGTGCGACATTGTCTCTCATCTAAGTTATATTTCTGAACTTGGACGGCTGTTTCACGCGGTTCCGATTTAAAGCGCTAACTCAACAGGCAAATGACACCACACCGCGTCTGCATTATAAACTTTGACAAAACTATCGCCCGCATTTAAAAATGTATGAAACGCGCTCCGTCATGGTGCTTTGTGCAAGATTTATAGTCAGGTTGAAATCCGCCTTTCAAAAAGTTGCCCCAAAGATGCGCGCGGAGTTAATGCATGTTTTCTCCTGAGTCTGATATATGAAGCTATGCAGAAAATAAACCTGCGTTACTCAAATTCGTGACAATGACGATACACGAGAAAGGCAACAAACCTCTTAATTATAAAGTAGCACAACCCCTATTCCCACCAGACTAGAGAGTCTTTGTGCCATTCACCATGATCAGTCATCTTTATAAACTGAAAGCCCAGGTTCAGGTAAATTCACAGTAAAATGAAAATCTATTACACTGCAAATACCTTAAAATAATATTATATTCATATTATTATTATTATATTCATAATATTATTATTATTAATATATTCATATAAAAACTAAATCTACCTTATCAAAAAAATTATGCATGTACAACAACAGCATAATAGTGCCAATGTACTGTCTTAATATATGGCTGTGTGACGATATGGTTTGTTTCTATTTATAAAACAGTTCCAGTCCTTGATTCTGATCAATAGTTGTACTTTACTCCACTTTGCTTTGTGCCTAATACAAAAAGGCAGCCTCTCGTACCTTACTGATTACTTAAATATCAGTTTTACACATTTAGTATCAGAGGGTCCCTGCTCCATGCCTCTCTCATCTAAGGGGTCCCCGACCCAAAAAACGTTGAAGACCCCTGCTTTAGTACATTCATATGAAATATGCTAAAATGTAATTTAAACATGTATTTAGGTACCACTTGTAATAAATTTGAACCCACCTTTGTATGAAAGATTAGTACAAGTTTACTTCAACTGGTATACATTTTTGAAATGCGAGATAGTATGTTAAATGCATTTCTGTTGATATTCATGACATCTAAAAATAACACAGATAAGGACACCTATGTTTTTAAGATTATGATAAGTACTAAAGAAGAAATTTTGGTACAGTATTGTTCAAAATAATAGCAGTACAATGTGACTAACCAGAATAATCAAGGTTTTTAGTATATTTTTTTATTGCTACGTGGCAAACAAGTTACCAGTAGGTTCAGTAGATTCTCAGAAAACAAATGAGACCCAGCATTCATGATATGCACGCTCTTAAGGCTGTGCAATTGGGCAATTAGTTGAATTAGTTGAAAGGGGTGTGTTCAAAAAAATAGCAGTGTGGCATTCAATCACTTTTTTTTTGAAGAATCACAATTTTGTGAAGAAACAGGTGTGAATCAGGTGGCCTCTATTTAAGGATGAAGCCAACACTTGTTGAACATGCATTTGAAAGCTGAGGAAAATGGGTCGTTCAAGACATTGTTCAGAAGAACAGCATACTTTGATTAAAAAGTTGATTGGAGAGGGAAAAACCTATAAAGAGGTGCAAAAAATGATAGGCTGTTCAGCTAAAATGATCTCCAATGCCTTAAAATGGAGAGCAAAACCAGAGAGACGTGGAAGAAAACGGAAGACAACCATCAAAATGGATAGAAGAATAACCAGAATGGCAAAGGCTCAGCCAATGATCACCTCCAGGATGATCAAAGACAGTCTGGAGTTACCTGTAAGTACTGTGACAGTTAGAAGACGTCTGTGTGAAGCTAATCTATTTTCAAGAATCCCCCGCAAAGTCCCTCTGTTAAAAAAAAGGCATGTGCAGAAGAGGTTACAATTTGCCAAAGAACACATCAACTGGCCTAAAGAGAAATGGAGGAACATTTTGTGGACTGATGAGAGTAAAATTGTTCTTTTTGGGTCCAAGGGCCACAGGCAGTTTGTGAGACGACCCCCAAACTCTGAATTCAAGCCACAGTACACAGTGAAGACAGTGCTATCAGGACCGGGTCCGTTTTGGACCCGTTTATCTCACTTTCAAATTCAAAATCCCTTCTTACTGTAGGATAAAATAGGATAAACTAAACTAAAGGATAAAACCAAAACTATCACTAGGCCTGGCCACTGCAGCAATATAGAACCTTAAATCTGCATTGTCTTGTATTTTTAACCTAACAATATTGTAAATAGGTCTAACAGAAAAGTTTCACTAAAATATATCAATTTAATGTACAAAAGTAATTAATACTCAATGGAAATATAAAATTGCCATTTACATTTATGGACAGTTATAGCATATTCTGTTTTTGTTTAAAAATATTATTTTTGTGGTCAAAACCTAATTTAGTGCTTTATAGGTCCAGGTCAATGCAAACATAAAATACTTGATCTATTAGGCTACAACTTCAATGAAATGCTGCACTATGCACAGCTAAAACATCTGACAATGAATAACTGGAGAAAGACAAGTTGTTCAAAAAAACAAGTATGCTTATCATAATAACACCACCGAATGAAGTAAAAGTACAGTTTTTTCACTAGAAATGTACTTGAGTAAATGTATCCTTTAAAAGTACTAGTTACCCAAAACTGTAAATGGAATTCGTTACACACCTTTGGTTAAATCAGCCTGTTAACAGCCGCTCAAAATAACAGACGAGAAGATTGTCTTTACCAACCACACAGTCGCTTTGACTGACACCTGCATTAATTTAGTCACTGACTGACACCTGCATTCATTTAGTCACTGATTAGGTCACATGGCATCTTGCAGTGTGACCGTGAGTCTGAACCGAGTCAAACAATGAGTAAATTGCCAAAGATTAATTTTCATTATAAAGAAGAACTACGGTAGCTGAGAGGCCATTCTTTGTATTCTTTTTAAAATGTTTCTGAAGCCTGATGAAATCGTTATAAATGTGTGTTTAATACTGTAAAAGACCCTCAATGTCAGTCACTGACCTTGCCGTCCAGAATGAAAGACAACAATCCAACTTGAACCCATTTGGCGAGCCGTCTCTTTACTACCGCGTGGTTTTATACATCTTGCCGCTGATTGGGCCGACATTTCTGACACACCCACCAAACAAGAGAAAACGCTTCTAAAACCTGTTGCATTCCGTTGCACACCGTTTCCAGGAAACATGTCGTTCAACCCGGAATCCGTAGCAAAACGTTGTGCACCGGTGTGAGATTGAACGTGCCCCTGGTTTTGCGGTCTAGCTACGTTTTTTTTTTTCTTAATTTTGTCAAGAATTGACATTAAACCCGCCCTCCGGTGCCATTGTACCAATCGTAAAGGGCATGTCTTCTGGTAGAAAATATTCACACTAGGGCTGCACGATAAATCGCATGCTCACGTTCACAAAATACATGCAAGACACTCTCTTAAGAGAGTTTACGAGATTACGCATGAGATTATGCAAGTATCTGGCAAACGCGAGCATTTTATCACAAACCCTTTAGATGCATCTGCAGCAGACAAGACACGTGATAACATAGGATCACTCGACGCGCAGAACACATAGTTTGAAATTACGAACCACACACATGACGTGCTACATACCTATTGTGACGAACTTCGCATTGAGCGCCCTCGAAAAAAGAAGTCACCAGCCACCACTGCGCAATAGTGTCTTACAACAACCAATAAGGTAGGACAAACCTCATGGCATTGCAATTTACCTTTGCAGCTCTTAAAATGTGTCTTGATGGTAACATTGTATAAGAATAATTAGTCAAGAAAACGGCCACAGGCAGAAAATATATTTAAGTGACTGAGGGTGAAGCACTGGCCCGATTGGGCAAGTAACAAGTGTCTCTCAAACTGGTTTTGGGCAGTCCTTTATGTTGAGTCCTGACCTATTTTTTCACATGCTTGCAGAGAATGGTTTACCAAAACTAAGGCCCTGTTTACATTAGAGCATTTTAAATTGAAAAGGATCCTCGTTTATACTGCCATTTTAAAAAATAATCTTCATCCACACTATACACGACCATAAACGCATGAAACATGACCAATCGTGTAACTGGGCATGCGCATAAAAGTGTAAAATAACTTATTACTCTAAATTATTATAAATTATTAATAGCTTACCTTTGCGCATTTATGCAGCCTAGGGGTGTGCGATATTGACAAAAATTCATACCTGGATCATTTGCCGGCAACTACAACAAACACTATTTTTGAACTTATAAAAATGTGTTTGGGAAAGTCTTATATTGTTCTAGCTCCCCCCTACAATATTAATATGATTAATAGGTTAATGTTATAAACCAAACAGAAAGGTCTTTATGATTTAAAAAGGAAGCATTCAAGTGAACAGTAAACAGTAGCGAACTTGAAGCAAAAATACATTTCAGCAAATGCAAACTTCAATCAAACATAATAAGAGGTGAAGTATAGTTTTAGCCTACAGAAATGATTATTGCTTTAATGTAGGTAGTTCCTCTTCAGCCATTTCATGCTGTTATATTTATAATAGTTCATTGTTCGCAGTTAATGTTTAGGATCTTATAGTCCATTTGAAAATTTTCGTACAAACTGACTGTTTTCTTCAGAAAAAACACCAAATAACTTCCCTTACCTGTTACTGTTCAGTCCGTGTGTGTTCCCTCACACGCGTTTTTTGACAAAAAAGCGTGGACGGCTAAAGTATTAAAAATTAATAAACATTGATTAAAATTAAGAGACTATGAGAATATGAAAAGAAATTCATTTTAAAGTAGCAAACAAAACTTAAATTAAACTCGAAAATAATGTCTGACCCATTACAATTCTCCCCTTATATTGGCCTTTACAACGCCCTATGGCGTTTAAAATTACAGTCTATCTTTCGTAATAAGCTAACTAAATTTAAACAAAACATAAACACATTACAACAATATTCAAACCCAACAAAACTCAAACATAAAACAGACATTATCTATAAGGATACATGTTAAAACAATCTGATATAGCATTTATAATAGCTGGTTGGTAGATGTTTACTATTTTTGGCAAAAACCTCCATTGCAAATCTCCATTTACCTGAATAAAAATAATTTTTACTTTGAAAATGATGCACTGTCACGTTAACATCAGCTGTTCCTTTACATAAGACTCTGTCTACGTTCATTTACACTGCAGCGCTACCCCGGAGTTCTCAAACTAAAACAGGGTCTTCAGTGTTTATGAACGACTCCGTTTATAAGGGTTGAAAACGGTGGCGTAGTGTAAAAGAAATGCGTAAACGTGGCAAAAGTCATGCGTTTTAAAAGGTAAACGCATTAATGTAAACATAGCCTATGTTACTGGGTTGTTCTTTTTCACATATGTAGGTTGATAGAAGCACTAGGAACCCAATTATAGCACTTAATCAATTCAGATTTTCATATGTCCCCTTTAAAAATATTTAAATTGCTAACTGATTTCCAACAACGTGACCACAACAGGAAGATTATGTTACTTAGTAACGTTGAGACGACAAATCCAGGAATTTCTCTTTTCTGGTCACCATAACATTACTAGATAATTGACGTAATTGACATTACGTAACAGTCACTTATTTTGGCTAGCTGGGAGGTGTCCGTTTCTTTCATATCAACATTTTCATGAATCTTCACATTTACGGCAGACAACTTTACAAAAAATTTACACAAAAATTTGTTCTGCTTCATGAATAAGACCTATTGTACGGAAAAGCAGTAGCATGATTTTTATTCTTTAGTGGTATAAAGAAGTTGCCACTAGAGAAGATTTTCTGCTACAACCACTGCTAGAGATCTAATTGGTAATTTGTTACTGACAGATATTCATCCATGGTTAGATTTTTCCATTATTGTAACATTAACATTGGGGGATGCTGTCTAAAGATTTTACTTAGAACCCTAAAAAATACCTATATACCTGTGCAGAAAAATGATGTGCAATCGATTCTTCCTGCCTAATCTGTCTTTTTCATAGATGTTCCAGTAATGAAATGATAGTCTCCGGAAATAAAGGAGGTTGGTAATTAATGGCAAAGATGAGGTTACGTGTACCCAAATGGTTTGATGTTTGAGGTTCATGGGTCAAATGTGTGACTCACCATTATGTGACGTTAAATGGTGGATGGAACAACTGTGGGGACAGACAGCTGATTGTTTACATTGCCTTGAAAGGAGTTGCAAGGACTTAACCTGTGTCGTCTAAACCATTTTATCATTTAATGCATTTTGAATTAATTTATGTAAGTGCACAGAGACAATATAAATGGTCGTGATGGTCCTCCTGTAGTCCTGTTAAAGAGTTGAACACAATACACGTTTGTCTCAAGTCTCAAAGCGTCCTGGCTCTTAACACAATGGTTAAAGATCGGATCTTTCTACTATCTGTTACATGCTCCATCTTAATGTTGCTAGTTAGCTGTGATGATGTTTTGGAGATCCGCTCGCCTGAAGATGACATGAAGGCTCAAGAGGAAAAAGAACTGGTAAGACATCTTTACATGTGATTATCAGTGATTTTAAAATGACAACATTAAAGACAAATAAATACAGGGAAATTATATTTTTATAGATTGAAGCTTTGCAGGAGGTTCTTGAAAAACTGAGAAACAAACATATTCCCACTGCAGAAAAGAAGTTTGGTTGGGTTCCCTCAGTAAGTTTATTTAAACCATATAACACTTTAATATGATAACACATTCCATTGTTTATTTCTCTTCATATTACCTTCATTTATTTTGAAAATGTATTTGCTTTAAAAATGTATGTACCAGATCCAGAGAAATGCTCAGTTTCAGATGCTTAAACTTTAATAATTAGAACATGTTGGAAATGAAGAGTTAAACATCTGAGTAAGGGATTGACAGTTGCATGAGGGTGTCAACAGGCCTTTTGGATTTTTTATTTTTTTTTGAGATTTTTTAAACATTTTTAATAGGGTAATACTGATGTTTTCCCACCCACAATGTTATCACGCCTTGGATGATTATGTTAATAAAGAAATTGCAACATTGTCAAGTTTTATTAGTATTATTTTAAAGGCTTTAATAAGCTTAATATAATTAAGTTTTATTAAAATAAAGTGTTGTTGCTTTTGTACGTCTGCTGGCTCACACCTGCTGGCTTAGATTCATACACTGGAATTACCAGGATTTCTTAATTTTAAATTATGAAGATTAATGTTTAAGTAAATTATTTGATGTAGTTGATTTATTAAGAAGCAAATCAGTTAAAGGATCTGGTCTTTTTTAGGTTAGGCCTGTATGTTAAAGCTTAACTAAAAACTTCACTTATTGTAATAAAAATTAAAAAATGTGAGTTTAATACTTTTAGTTTAATATATATATAAATATTTACAACAAAGTATTACCACTGTGGGCCCTATTTTAACAATCCAAGCGCATGGTCTAAAGTGCACGGGGGTTTGTACTCTAAAAATACTTTATTAGTAACAAACAGGAGATAAAGAATTTGCAAATGGGTGGAGAGCCAAAACGTTTTAACACTCGGACAGCGCCGTGAGTGTTTTTGAAAAGCATTACTTAAATAAGGTTCTCATCTCACCATATCTGCAGGTACAAAGTCATCAAATACAATAAATTTGTGGGGTAGCCTTTAAAAAACATTTAAAAATGAATGCATTATTCCCATTTGTTTAAATCAAAACATTCAATTATTTACCATGCTATAGCTGACGCAGTTCTTTACGCCATCTGACGTCTTGTAATCGGTCCTCATTTATGTCCAAGAGACTCAATAATAATTGTTAAAATTTTAATCCTTTAATTTTTATATTTAAAAATGTTGGTGTGCTGTTCATGTGTGTAATACGCAAACGGGTGTTGTTGTTTTGTTTATATGAGCTTATTACTAACACACTTCTTAAATAACAAAAATGGTATTGCGTCACTGACTTTAGTGCAGGTTTTAGTTGGTCAATGGCATAGTCTATTTTAGTTGCCTCAAAATAGCAAATCGCCAACAATGCACCTGAACACACCGCGTTTTGCGTAATGCATTTGCTATTTAAAAGACGTGCTGGAATTGTAAATGATAACTGTGCCATGCTAAAAACTAGCAATAAGAATTGCGTTGCGCTTTGCGGTGTATTGAGCCAGGTGTATGATAGGGCCCATTATGTTATTCATTGCTTTATTTAAAAAAAAAACAACAACGACAAAACCATTAAAAACACTTGAATAGATTGTGGTTTTTGAAAAAAAAAAAAGTATTAAATGTAAGTTCTCTGATGTCTTTAGTGCGATGCAGGTGAGCAGTGTGCGGTGCGGAAAGGCGCACGCTATGGGAAGCTGTGCAGCTGTCCAGGCGGAACCACCTGCAGCTTCTCCATCCTCAAATGTTTGTAAAGAATGGGTCACAGTTCAGCATTTTAACGCAGATGATTGTAAAGCTATTCTTTATTTCCCTTCACTGTTGTAATATTTTATCATCAGACATATAAAATAAAGGCATGCATTTTTGTAAATGTCTCTGCAATTTTATACGAGCTTGCGATGGAGACAAAAAGTGTTGCACACAATGCATGACAGTGAGTTAATAAGACGTCAGAAGCAAAAAACATGTGGGTGGGTATAAAGAATTTGCTGAAATAGATGCCACTGTCCTGTATTCTGGTGTCTTTTAATTAAACCTCAAGAGATCCTTGGGACATTTTGTGCCATTTTGATTTTTAAACCACCTTGACTGTGATGATTGGATATTGATACATTTTTTAATTTTGGTTTCAGTTTTTTTTTTATTAGCTTAAAATGGCTAAGCTACGCAAAAACCGACAAAAAGGGACAAAAAAATGCTCCATTGAAAACCATAGCTACCATTTTTGACCCCCCATTTATCTTAACATAAACTAATGCATACCTTTATGTCAATATATCATTTTGAACTACTGGCTTTCAAGTTTTGATTTTTATACTTGTCCACCAGGTGGCACTAATTTTAACCATTTCGCATCTTTTGCTGTTTTCTGCAGGCTGCACTGCTACTGAAATGATAAACCTTTATGCTGAAAAATAGTGTGTGCTTAAAAAAGTGTGTCTGAGTGGTAAGGGGTGGGGGTAATGTCGGAGTGGGGTCGGTGTTGAGTGGGGCAGGGGGGGCATATTCAACATATCCAAAGTCTTCTCTCTTTGAAGGTCATATTCTGCGTTGTAAACTAATTTAGTAATAAAAACAATGAGAGGCCAGAACCGAAACAAAATTAATTTTCATTTTGGTTCTCGCTCATGTTGTTTATGCAGGTACACTGCTATAAGTATGAACAATATAGCTGGAGTAGTAAAATGGTAAGCTATTACAGCACACATAAGGCTATAGAAATAATCATGCACTTAAAGAGCAAGGATTGTCTTCCTCAGAGGGTTCTGAGGTCGACACAGGGGAGGTAGAAGTAGATCAGCTGAAGTCTAATTCATCAGAGGGATCTTCAGAAGACTTGTCAGAAGGTGAGAGCGGACAGCGGAGGGGAGATGGAAGTGGCGGCAGGATGGATGTCAAAAATGAAAAAATCTTCTGGTCTCCAACAAACACGGCGATGCTTCGCTACGTCCCAGCAGCCAGAGATTTTATGCCGGGGGCCTACACCCTATGCCACTGCCCGAATCAGTGCCCTGCCTTCAAGCTTTTCATTGATGCTGATGCATGAAATCCTGCAGCATATTGTGGCCATGACGAACCTGCATGGGAGAAACTCAGTTGCAGAGACAGAGAAACTCCAAGCTTATGTGGGGCTGCTCATTCTGGCCGGTGTTTACAGATAATAAATGAATCAGCCCTCAGCCTCTGGAGTGAGAAATCAGGATGCATTTTCCAGGCTACGATGTCCCAAAAAAGGTTTCACGACATCAGCCAAACACTGTGGTTCAATTATGTTAATATATTGGCATATAAATTGGGTTTTTCACAAATTTAACCCTGGAGAATCCACGGATCAAATTTGGCCAATGTTAATTAATGCTTTGAGAAGGGTTCTTGGGTTCTCCAGGGTTAATATTTCATATGAATGTTTCAGGCAGATGTAGTTTTAAAAGATTGTCTCGTTCAAAGTGGAAAAAATATTTATGTATGATTTTTTTTGCAGTTTTTGGGAAGGTGTCATTTTGGCCTTAGGATAACAAGTGTGAGTTTTGTATAAAATCTGACCCTGTTCAAAAAATGACAATGCATCAAAATCAATGTTGCTACCAATCTTTGACCCATCTTATGGTCTAATAATAATAATAATAATAATCAAATGTTAGTTTTAATTTTTTATATATTTCATTTTTTGGGGTTTTTTTCTGTTTAAAAAACATGAGTTAATGTAAACAAACTGGCATGTAAAGGCAGGGCCGGATTATCCATAGACGGGATTGGGCGAGTGCCCTGTGGCACCAGGCAAAGGGGGGCACCAAGGGCTCCAGACTGCGACCAAAATTTTTTTACAAGTACTTGCTCATATGCGGGAACCGGTGACAAAAATATGGAATGTGCGATCGGGTTTTAACCACTCATTTGCATGACGCATCAGGTGTTTAATGTCACCATGCGCTCAGTTAAGTCTACCGATATGTCTACGCAGCCCAGCGTAAAGTCAACACATAACTCAGAACTGCGAGAAAATGTGCCTGCACACATGTTTAAATAGACATGGCAGAGATGAGAGATAAAGAGAACAGGATAATTCAAGTCAACATTAACACCAAAAAAGTATAGATGAGAAGAAAGGTTTTAGACATCAGTGCCCGATTAAGGAAAACTGGATAGAAGATGAGAAACGTGTAAAGGATAAGCATATTACCATGCCACTCATCTCATTACAATATGCTATCTGTATATAATTGTATATGTATGTATCTTATGCCTAGAATTAGTTAAAGGGAAACTTCACCCATTTGCATTAAGCTTTGTACCATTAGAACCCCAGTCATGTTTTTGAATGGTCATGCATCATTCCCTGAGTTTCTCCTGAGACGGGAGAAATACTGATTTCAGTGAGGCACTTCCTTCTTTCAATGATGTAAAAATCATCATTTTGCGTCATTGAAAGAAGGAAATCCTGTATCTCTGTTCAGTGTGAAAGACTACAGACACTCATTCCTCATGTTTCCAAGGTGGGGGCTATGGGTGGGACCCACTCACGCTTCAGACCAATTGCAGATCAGTGGGTGGGACTTACGAAAATATACGAACACAGACGGAAAAAACGATCAGCCGCCATCTTTATGCTAAGCTAAGCTAAACAGAAGTTGTGGAGCGAGCCAGAATTCATGTTACAATAACAGTGGAAGTTAATCAATATTACATGGAAGAGGGTGATTTCGCAAGCGTGATGCTCTAATCCGCTGTACATTGCACCTTTATGAGCCACAAAACAGCAAAGAGCTGAGGCAGATGTAGGAACAGAAGCCCGAGGAGTAGCCCGGAGCCTGGGCTTCGGCTGGGTAGAGGAGCCCGTGGAAGACACCGCAACCATCGGCCTCTGCTGCGTAGAGAAGCTTGGACAGACTACTGCCTGTTTTCTCGCTGTGTGCTTGCTTTATTACATTTCTGCATCAGATAAGGATATGGACGTTTGTTGAGGAACTTTGCGCGCGTTTGGATATGTTTATTTCACGGACGTGTTTCGGTTTACGAGCAGACGCGCTGGGGAGTATATAAGCTTGGACGGACTCGCGCTGTTTGCTTTCGGTTTAACATTTCTGGATCAGATAAGGATATGAACGTTTGTTTTGTGAATGTGTTATGGGAATGAAGGACTCAAATGCAGGGATAGCAGAAAAATGTCACAGTTTAATAAAGCTGACCACAGGCAAAAATAACGGCACCAACAAAGACACAGATGAACAGAAAAATATCCAGATGGCTGGTAAATGACAACTTAAAAGTCCTCTGTGGCAGAGCAGAACAAAAAGGGCAGCGGGATTCACAAGGCACCCGGAGAGAGCAAGAGGAGGCCGATGCCAGCCAGCAGCACCACACAGGTACAGTACAAGTCTCTCTCACAATGACCCAAAGCCTTATAATACAGGTAAACTAACATGCATTAATACATTATTAATTACAGCATTAGTAGTGTGTTAATTAATACAATTACTAAATAATGAGTTAATAATGATGTGCCTCAACAAGTAAAGTCACAACATAATGATATATTTGCAAACCATTAGCTAATGATTAATTAATAATTAATGACCATCACTAGAGTTTATAAAAGCTATTTATTAAACACTGTTTTCAAAAACATTGCCAAAAACACATTTCCATAACACACTACATTTAAACCCAACATTAAAACATAAAAAATTATATAAAATGAAATAATACAAAAGACTGATCAAAATTAGACAACACGTTCAGATACCTCACAGATATCTGTGTTAATCTGGCCCTGTGCTAATACATAACACAAATGTACATTTTTAAGTCCAACCGTTTCAGTCTGTCAGTTGTAAAAATTGGATGGTAACACACTCTGATAGACAAAAAAACATGCACAGACAAATCCAAATTAAACCCTGAGGCTCATAACGACACATCGATGTCCTAAGAAACTAAACGATCGGTTTGTGTGAAAAACGGAACAGTATTTATATAATTTTTACCTCTTATACCACACTAACCCCAGAGCAACACGTGCGTTCACATCACCGTCTTATTCATCTAATGTTTAATGTCGGGTTGCGAAACAACTTTATAGGTGCATACTGCCACCTACTGTATCGGGAGCCCCGTATAGTTTATAAGCGCCCTCATGCCGTGCACCCGATACAGTAGGGGGTGGTATGCACCTCTGAAGTTGTTTCGCAACCCGCCATTAAACATTAGATGAATAAGACGATGAAGTGAATGCACGTGTTGCTCTGGATAGTGTAAAAAATGGATAGAGGTAAAAAAAAATTATATAAATACTGTTTTGTTTTCACACAAACCGATCGTTTCGTCACGAGCCGCAGGATTTAATTTGGATTTGTCTGTGCATGTTTTTTGTCTATAAGAGTTTGTTACCATTCACTTGTATGACTGACAGACTGAAACGGTTGGACTTAAAAATGTACATTTGAGTTATGTATTAGCACGGGTGCCAGATTAATACGGATAACTGTGAGGTATCTGAACGTGTTGTCTAAATTGGATCAGTCTTCTTTTTGTATTATTTCATTTTATATTATTTTTTATGTTTTAATGTTGTGTTTAAATGTAGTGTGTTATGGAAATGTGTTTTTGGCAATGTTTTTGGAAACCAGTGTTTAATAAATAGCTTTTATAAACTCTAGTGGTGGTCATTAATTATTAATAAATCATTAGCTAATGGTTTGCAAATATATCATTATGTTGTGACTTTACTTGTTGAGGCACATCATTATTAACTCATTATTTAGTAATAGTCTTAATTAACACACTACTAATGCTGTAATTAATAATGTATTCATGCATATTAGTTTACCTGTATTATAAGGCTTTGGCTCATTGTGGTAATTAACAAATTAACACTATTAGTTCATAAAAGAAGTGATGATGGAATTAATCCACAATTACATATTTAATTAATAACAATTCATATACTAATACTAATACAACTAATACATTAATCAGACAGACTCTTCATTAGTTGCTAATGAGGCAATCATTAATGAATAGCTAATGAATAGCTTAGATAATCATTAGTAATACATTAATTCAGTATTATCTGTGCATTAGTTAAGCATGAATTCATGATTATTAGTGCACCCTTATTGTAAAGTGTTACCAGGGTTTCTATTGCAATGTGAACTTTGAGATGCAACCTAACCGTTTCCCTACAGACAGCAGTAAAATAGCTTTCATCATGTCTCTACTTACTGAAAAGGCGCTTCACTGGGCAGTCTCCACCCGAGAACAAAATGGACCCGTTCTCCAATCCTACCGATCCTTTAGTGAACATTTTCGTGAAGTTTTCGGATTTCCAGTAGGTGACAACTCCATCTGTGACGAACTTTACGATATAAAACAAGGTAAAGAATCGCCAGCAGAGTTTTCCTTACGTTTTCGCACACTAGCGGCAGCTAGTGGTTGGGATGAACGAGCACTCATAACTACTTATCGAAACGGATTAAAAGCTAATCTTCGACTACAATTGGCAGCTTTTGACGATAGTATTGTGCTCGAACAGTTTATCCAAAGAGCGATTCGAACTGAAAACCGTATGCTTGCTTGTAATCCCTCTCAGTTTGCACTCTAACGCTCACCAGAACCGTCCCCTCCAGGACCAGAACCTATGCAGTTGGATTCCACCTGCATCCCACTGTCAGAGAGACAACGCCACATTAAAGAAGGGTTGTGCTTATACTGTGCCAGTAAAGGACACCTCATCTCCGAATGTCCCATCTGTCCACCTCGGGCGTTGGTGAGTACTGTCCAACCAGAAAGGCATATTTACGCACCTCTTACCACAAAGGTGAAATTATCCTACCATAATGCCTCCATTATAGTGTCTACACTCTCTTCCCAGTTATGTAGACAGTACCACATCAAGAAAGAATCCATCGAGCAAAAATTAAAGGTACAGTCAATCACCGGAAAACCTCTTAATCGCTCAGATATCCGACAACGATCCGGGGAAATCACTCTGACAGTGGGAATCTTACATCGGGAGAGAATAAAATTTCTGGTCCTGGAGAATTCCACCGCAGATGTGATTCTTGGAAGACCATGGTTGATGGAACACCATCCGGAGCTCTCTTGGGACACAGGAGAAATGAAACGCTGGAGTGACCATTGCTTCCCAAGATGTTTCCCAAATCTCCCAAAACCTCATCATCCTCTTGAAAAACTTCAGGTATGCAGCACCTCCATTGAAAGCCATAACAAAAATGTTTCTGTATCTATTCCTCCAGAATACAAGGAATTTGAGGATGTCTTTTGTCCCAAGAGAGCTTCCAAACTACCACCTCACTGGCCATGGGACTGTGCGATTGACCTCCTCCCGGGTGAACCAGTACCTTAAGGCAAAATCTATTCACTATCCATACCAGAACAGAAAGCCATGGAAAAATACATCACGGAGGCTTTGGAACAAGGGTACATACAACCGTCCAACTCCCCTGCTGCTTCTCCATTTTTCTTCGTGACCAAGAAGGACTGCAGTCTCCGACCCTGTATTGACTACAGTGGCCTCAATAATATCACTCGTAAGTTTCGCTACCCTCTTCCTCTCGTTCCTACTGCTCTAGAACAACTCCGTGGGGCAACCATCTTCACCAAACTCGATCTAAGAAGTGCATACAATCTGGTCAGGATTCGAGCCGGTGATGAATGGAAGACCGCTTTTGTGACCCCTACTGGTCACTGGGAATACTTAGTGATGCCATATGGTCTAGTAAACGCTCCCTCTGTATTCCAAGACTTTATGCATAACATTTTCAGAGACCTTCTTCATCGATTTGTAATAGTCTATATTGATGACATTTTGATTTATTCCAGTGATCCCAAGACTCATGTACAACATGTAAAGGAGGTATATACAAAGACTTCGCCAACACTCACTCTTCGTCAAGGCGGAAAAATGTGAACTCCATCGGTCAGAGATCCAATTCCTTGGATATGATGTCTCATCTCATGGAGTGAGTATGGACGAGGGAAAGATAGCAGCTATAAAAACCTAGCCCCAACCTAAGACGGTAAAAGAATTGCAGAGATTTTTAGGCTTTGCAAACTTTTACCGGAGATTCATAAGAACTTCAGCCAAATTGTGACTCCCCTGACATCTGCTTTAAAAGGTAAACCCAAAGTCTTACCCTGGAACGATGATACTGCTAATGCTTTCCAATTTCTGAAGAAAACTTTTTGTGAAGCACCCATTCTAGTTCATCCAAACCCTAATAAACCTTTCATCGTAGAAGTGGATGCATCATCAACAGGTGTCAGAGCCGTCTTATCTCAGCAGCAGGGGAGACTCTAATGGCGGACTCATCCACTGTATGCTATTCAGACCTGTCCTCACCTGAGCGGGAAGCTGTGGAGCAGTTGATACCCGGTTATCGCAGATCCTACGCGAAGTACAGCGCCCAGTTCACCCAGGCTCCACACATCCACAAGCGGCCGAGAAGTGCAAAAAGCGAACACCCTACGCGGTGCAGCTTCACGGACCGCGCTCGAGGGAACGGAGACGCCATCGCCCAGATTGAAAGCGATCGGGAAGCCGTGGAGGAGCCGCTGCCCGGCCGTCGCAGATTCAGCTTGCCTCACATCACACTGACTACAGACGTCCGCAAGCGATCGGGGCGTGCTGCGAGTGAGCTTCCCTCGCGATGTAGCTTCACGGACCGCGTCCAGGTGACCGAAGACGCCAGCACCCAACATGAAAGCGGTAAGACTCCGCTTGTTATTGTAACCTGCATTACTTGCCACATGTACAGTTTAGCTTCTTCCATCAGCACAGAGGGGTTTACTTGTGCTAAGTGTATTGAAGTAGTAAGGCTGACTGAGAAGATTGCAGAACTAGAAGCGCGCATCCAAACGCTAGTTGATGAAAGCAATACAGCTAATGCTACAAACGCTCATACCGCTAATGATACAATCGCTAATACCGCTAATGCTACAAACGTTAATACCGCTAATGCTACAAACACTGTTTCGGGTGCGCCTAGTGTTAAACGTAATACACATAGCTCGGTTCCATCATCTGAGTCAAGGGGGCCGACTAACTGGGTGACTGTCAGGCGGCAAAGTCGTTTCCGGTGCCCACCCAAGACCCCCCTGGTAATTTCAAACAGGTTCGATATTCTAAGCAACACACCGACTGAGACGTCTGTTAAAAGTGCCTTGGTCATTGGAGATTCGATACTTAGGAACGCAAACATTGAGGCACCAGCCACCATAGTCGATTGTATACCGGGAGCCAGGTCTTCAGACATTAGATCAAAACTTAAAGTGCTGGCTAATGCTAAGCGTAAGTTTTCTAAAATTGTTATTCACGCCGGCACGAATGACACCAGACTCCGCCAGTCGGAGATCACCAAAGATAATATTAAAGAGATATGTGAAATTGCTAAAACAATGTCAGACAATGTAATATGCTCTGGTCCCCTCCCCGCCTACCGGGGGGATGAAACTTACAGTAGATTATTGTCTCTTCACGACTGGATGTCAAAATGGTGCCCTCAGCATAACGTAGGGTTTATAGACAATTGGAAGCATTTTCGGGGGAGACCTGACCTGCTAAAGAGAGATGGCCTCCATCCATCTCAGGAAGGAAGTGCGATTCTCTCTATAAATCTGACCAATAGTCTTACTTCGAATACAGTCTGACTATCCAGGGTACAAGTCAGACAACAGACGGATCGGCTTAACCGTCCATCTGTTAGCTGCCGTGATATGTCAAGATCACTTATATCCCAGCATTTCGAGTCAATCTTACCAGAATATCAACACATTTCAACTGTATCTGTTCCCCGAACAAATAAATACAGAGCACCGCTTGCCACATCTGGTACAAATCTGATTAATATAAAATTAGACAACAATACTTTAACAGATGAACCTCGAATATTAAAGTTCGGCCTTCTTAACATTAGATCGCTTACCAATAAAGAACCTATTGTCAATGAAATAGTTACAGACCAAAACTTAGATGCACACTGTTTAACAGAAACCTGGCTTAAAGCAGACGACTACATTAGTTTAAACGAATCCACCCCACAAGACTATTATTATAAACACGAACCTCGATTAAAGGGGAGAGGGGGTGGTGTAGCTACAATATACAACAAAATTTTTAAAGTAAACCAAAAATCTGAAGTAAAATTTAAATCATTCGAACTAATGTTGTTAAATATGGAAACAACCGATCGTAACCACAAACAGCTCTCTTTTGCCTTAGCTACAATATATAGACCTCCGGGCCACCATGCAGATTTCCTTAAAGAAATAGCAGATTTCCTGTCTGAGCTTGTAGTCACTGTAGATAAAGCTCTTATCGTTGGTGATTTTAATATTCATGTGGATAACCCAAAAGATGCACTAGGACGTGCATTTATGGATGTTCTAAATTCTCTCAATATTAGACAAAACGTGACAGGGCCAACGCATACTCGTAAGCACACATTAGACTTAATTCTGTCACTCGGGCTCAATATTAATGACATCAAAATATCACCTCAGAGTGATGCAGTTTCTGACCATTACCTTGTGTCATACACTGTACTTCTAGATAGGATCAGTCAATCCACAACATGCTACAGATTAGCCAGAACAATAATTTCCACCACTAAAGATAGATTTATTAGCACTCTTCCAGACCTGTCCCAAATTAAACATGTAGCAGATAACTCTGACGATCTAGATATTGTAATAGAAAACCTAAACAATGTCTGTTCTAACACATTGGATGCCGTTGCTCCCATTCGAAAAAAGAGAATCAAAGAAAAACCGCCAGCTCCATGGTATGATCATCACACCGCAGCACTCAAAAAGGCAACTAGGAAAATGGAAAGAAATTATAGAAGCACAAAGTTAGAGGTATGGCGTGCAGCATGGAAAGAGAGTGTTAAACAATACAGACAGGCTATTAAAACCGCCAGATCTACCTATCTTAGCAGGCTTATAAATGAGAATCATAATAACCCTCGTTTCCTCTTCAGCACGGTTGCAAAACTGACTAGAAATAAAGAACAAACAGAAACCAATAGTAAACTTCAACACAATAGTAACGACTTCATGAACTTCTTTTCTAACAAAATTACGTCTATAAGGGAAAACATCGTAGCTACCCAGGCAGCCACCACTCAACCCGTTAGTTCACTTAACACTAGACTACCATACGAACATCTTGATTCATTTAAACCTACTACAATAGACGAGCTCTCTAGACTAGTTACATCATCCAAATCATCGTCCTGTATATTAGACCCCGTTCCCACAAAACTGCTTAAAGAGGTATTCCCTGTAGTGTCAACCCCGGTTCTAAATATCTTTAACTCATCGCTAGAAATAGGATATGTTCCAACAGCTTTCAAACTAGCAGTTATTAAACCGCTGATTAAAAAACCGCAGCTTGATCAGGGAAAGCTTAATAACTTTAGACCAATTTCAAATCTCCCTTTTCTTTCGAAAATATTAGAAAAGGTAGTGGCAAGCCAGTTACGCACATTCTTGACAAATAATAGTACATATGAAAAGTTCCAATCAGGATTCAGGCCCCACCATAGCACAGAGACAGCGTTGCTTAGAGTTACAAATGACCTCCTATTAACATCCGATTGTGGTGAAATCTCAATTCTTATATTATTAGACCTTAGTGCAGCCTTTGACACAATAGATCATACAATCTTACTCAATAGACTAGAAAACTATGTTGGTATCAGTGGTCAGGCGCTAGCCTGGTTTAGGTCGTATCTAACCAATCGCTATCACTTTGTTTATGTAAACGAGGAAGAGTCATATCACTCCCTGGTTAAATACGGTGTACCGCAGGGATCGGTTTTAGGTCCTATCCTGTTCTCGTTATACATGTTACCTCTAGGAGACATTATCAGGAAACATAACATAAGTTTTCACTGCTATGCGGATGATACCCAGCTTTACATCTCCTCACATCCCAGCGAAACACACACGTTTTCTAAGCTAACAGACTGCCTTAGCGATGTTAGTGACTGGATGGCACATAACTTCCTTAAACTGAACTCCAATAAGACAGAGATACTTATTATTGAACCGAATCGCTACAAACATAATATGTCAGATTACAAGTTGCACATAGATGGCTGCGCTGTGGTGCCATCTTCCACGGTTAGGAACTTAGGTGTGATGTTCGACAGCAACTTATCCTTCGATAGTCATATCGCCAACGTCTGCCGCACAGCATTCTTCCACCTTAGAAATATCTCGAAAATACGCCATATACTGTCTACATCTGACGCAGAGAAGCTTATCCATGCTTTTATGACCTCTAGAATAGACTATTGTAACTCGCTACTCGGGGGATGCCATGCAAATCAAGTAAACAAGCTTCAGCTAGTTCAAAACGCTTCCGCAAGGGTACTTACTCGATCTAAAAAGTATGACCACATAAGCCCAATTCTGGCATCTTTACACTGGCTACCAGTTAAATATCGCATACAATTTAAAATATCACTAATCACATACAAAGCTTTAAATGGCCTAGCACCCTCATATCTTAGAGAATTACTATCAGAATACAATCCATCACGCACACTACGGTCGCAAAATTCTGGTCTATTGATTATCCCTAGACTATCAAAAGTGTCTAAAAGTGGAAGGTCATTTTCCTACTTAGCCCCTAAGCTCTGGAATGATTTACCAACCGATGTCCGAGAATCAGACACAGTCGATAATTTTAAATCTAGACTTAAAACTTTTCTCTTCAACAAGGCATTCACATAATTGTTTTATTAATGGTACTCATCTCACAATAGATAGCTTGAACAACCTAATAAATAAATAAACTAAATATTCTTACGAAAATGTTTAATCTCTCCTTACTCGTTTACATATGTGCAGCAAACCATGAGCCGGGCATAAACTTTTAAAAACAAAGGTCACGTATAAAATAGAAAAGGCTACATACAAGGAAAAGAAACGCTACTCTGTGCACATACAAACCACAATACAAGGCCTAAACTTCAAAACTACACCAATAAATCCCCGAATCGGGCCATTAATTGCCAAGCGCAGAGGAGTGATTGCAAGTTATGTATGGAATTATGTTATCACTTGCTCGGCCCATCTCCTGAGGTTTCTGAGTCGAGTAGGGGAGTACTGTGAAGCCCAGACAGGCATCAGGGAGATGGCTGGCGCAGTCACGTCCCCGTCTCCCCTTTACTCCCTTGCTCGTCCGAACTTCAATAAAGCACGATGGGTATAGATTTGTGGTGTTAAGCCCACTAGTCGGGGGCGGGACTTCAGTCCTTAAAAGGGTGTCACTGCACCCATTTCCAAAACATTCGCCGTCCCGTGCATTTTTCTCATTCTCCCTAAACCAAACTGTGCAGAGTCTTTCACTAGGATGACGTTGTATCTTCAATACGTATATGTACATGTGTGTGTATGTATGTGTACATGTGTGTATGTGTGTATGTATATATATGTATATGTGTATATATATGTGTATGTGTGTGTATGTGTATGTATATATATGTGTATATATGTATATATAGATATGTGTGGATATATATGGATATATGTTTGTGTATATGTATAGGTGTATACATGTGAATGGCCCCTACGCTAATTGGGTTTTGTTTTTCTTTCTTTATGTCTCGTCCTCCTCTCCGAGGACAATGAGACAAACAGACCCAGTTCCGGTAAATGTGAAAGTCGGCACACCTCTGACCCACCGGCAGACCTTCAACGTGATGCCCAGCTGATACATGACCAACGACCACCGGCAGAACCCGCTTAACCTCCGCCTAATCTCCTTAATCGTTTCAATGTATATATAAATATATCTCCCAAGGGTTTTTCCCTCCTATGACTTTTTTTTACTTCCCCGGCTGAGCCTGGGGTTTTTTTTCTCCTAGGGGGTTTTTCAACCCGGGGAGGCAGCCCTCTTGGGCTTAACTTAGCGTTAACTTCTTTACGTTACATTAGCAATACGCACGCTTATAATGTTGATTCATAGCCGCATCAAATTTAGCTTCTTGTGCTATCGTGTATTATGTTGTGCTATCTGTCGTTTTTCTGTGCTTTTCACTGCTTCTATTAATGTAAAGCTGCTTTGAAACAATCACCAATTGTGAAAAGCGCTATATAAATAAAATTGAATTAAAATTGAATTGAGAACATCTGACGTTCGTCCTTTTGCTTACTACTCTCACAAGTTCAGCCCGGCAGAGAAGAACTATGACATTTGTGATCAGGAGTTATTGGCAATCAAACTGGATCTTGAAGGGTGGCGTCACTGCCTCGAGGGTGCACATCATCCATTCACGTTGTTGACGGATCACAAAAATCTTCAATCTCCGTGAGGCAAAAAGGTCAAATCCAAGACAAGCCAGGTGGGCTCTCTTCTTCACTCGTTTCCATTTTGTCATTTCCTATCGTCCAGGTACAAAAAAATTGTAAAGCTGATGCATTGCCAAGGATGTTCATTGCAGATGAAGATCTCTCTCCCCCAGAAACCATTCTACCCGAAAAGATCTTCGTTTGTCCAATAGACTGGAGTCAGGAAGATGAGATTTCCGAAACCACTAGTGTTCCGCCGGGCTGTCCCCCAGGAATGAAGTATGTACCCTTGCAACATAGAACATCCCTCATCACCAAAGCTCACAACTGGTCATCCGGGCGCCCAACAAACCCTCTCGCTGCTTAAACATCGCTTCTGGTGGTCTAATATGGCAGAAGACATCAGAAGGTTCGTGAGGGGGTGTAAGGAATGAGCAATGGCAAAAACCCCATGACATTTACCCCATGGTAAACTACGTCCTCTTCCTGTCTCTCATCGTCCATGGTCACATCTCGGAGTGGATTTTGCTACCAATCTTCCCCCATCTCAAGGTAATACATGTATTTTCGTTGTGGTAGATCGCTTTTCTAAAATGCTGCGATTAATACCTCTCAAAGGTTTTCCTACAGCAATGGAATCTGCAGAACTCCTTTTCCAGCATGTCTTCAGATATTTTGGCCTCCCAGAAGACATCGTCTCGGACCGAGGTCCCCAATTTATATCAAGAGTCTGGAAGGAATTTTTTAAACTCTTAGATGTGACTGTGAGTCTCTCCTCAGGTTATCACCCCCAAACCAATGGTCAAACGGAACGCAAAATCCAGGAAGTGGGTCGCTTCCTCCGAACCTTCTGCCATAACCATCAGGACTCTTGGAGCCAGTTTCTACCCTGGGCTGAGTACGCACAGAACTCTCTACACCAGCAGGCTACAGGTCTTACGCCTTTCCAGTGCGTACTCGGTTACCAGCCGCCCATGTTTCCCTGGACTGAGGAACCCTGCAATGTACCATCAGTGCAGCACTGGTTCCAAGAGAGCGAGAGGGTCTGGGACTCAGCTCACCATCATCTTCAATCCGCCATCCGTCGTCATCAACACCAAGCAGATACCAGAAGGGCCCCTACACCGAGCTTTCAAGTTGGGAACAAGGTTTGGTTATCTACTCAAAATATCCGTCTCAGACTACCCTGCAAAAAGCTGAGTCCCAGGTACATTGGCCCATTCACCATCATCAAGGAGGTCAATCCGGTAGTATCTGGGGGCGGGGCAGTAGTTTACTCGTTCTTTTATTTGTTAATTTTTTACTCATTATAACAAGTCACTTGATTGGTGGACAAAAAAAGAACAAAAGCAACACCGTCATGACCGCAACCTTCTTAAAACTGATGCCATTAATGCGAGCGCGTCATTAAAACCCTAATCATGATTACTTAATAACTGTAAAAACATGCATCTGCGCGCACACACACACACACACACACGTGCGCGCACATACACAAACAAACAAGTCAATGCATTTGTTAGGTGCTGTTGCAGAAGACTACACTTGTCAAGCAGTGGTGCTCTCAGAGGTGCCTTTTTAAACACATTGGTCCAGCGGAACGCGATCATATTTTAAACACAATCATATTTTAAACACGAGGGACGTGTTGCTAGAACTCATTATAATGCATATCATAAACAGGATTAGTGATCTGACTTCAGACAGAGCGCAGCTCTCTCTGCACGTACGCGAGAGTGAGAGGCGCCAATATGCAGCGGGTCATGTTTTAAACAAAAAGTAAAGTTTGCCTCAGCTCGCATGAAACGCATCAAACAGAACAAAGACATGAGGATTACTACTTTAGTTTTTGTTCAGACTTCGGACAGATGCGAGAGCGCGTGCACGTGAGACAGAGAGAAGCGCAGCTGTTCATGACACGATGGATTTGCTAGAAGGAGTCCAAGACGCGCACATTAAGTGCAGGTACGTGCAAGAAGGAATTCTCTCTTTACAAGCTCTCCGTGTAAAGCGAAGCCCACAAACCCTCATGCGAGGAAAAGCATGCAATGTGGATGTTAATGTGAAACTATGATGATAATAATAACCATTCGCCAACTATCGTCATGACTATCGCCATGAAAGCCTCCCATTGGCGATATGTCTAAAGATCGTCGATACACGATACTATCGTCTATCGGCACAACCCTCTCCTGGACCCAGAACTCCTCAGCAATTTCCATCAAGCTAATCCGGACAGGCCAGCTCCCAGACCCAGAGGCCATCCTCCTTCGGCGTCCTAGAGCTCAAGGGTCCTCAGGAGCGGACCCTCAGGGGGGGGATACTGTCACGGATTTGCCAGGTCCTTCTACACACACCCCTCATCAACACAGATCACTGTCACCAGAATTCTAATCAGCTGCACCTGTCACCCTTCATGAAGTCTTCCCTTTAAAAACCAGTCACAAACACACAGTCATCGTCCGGTCTCGTCACACGTACGCTACTGTTCCTGTGATTACCTGACTCACTAACCTATGTGTCTTTTCAGAACTTCCCTTGAACACCTTCATCATCATCGTCATCATCGTCCGGATTACCTCTTCCCCAGTGTGTCTGTGTGTCTGTGGTTCCCCTCTGGAGATCATCAATACTCATCACAACTCTGCATATATTTCCTGTCATTCAATAAACTCTGTTATATTTTATATACATCTGTCTCCGTTGTCTTCTGTCAGTGACAATTCCTCCAAATGAATTCATGTATATGTAAGAGAATAATGAAAGTGTTTATTCATAATATACGTCAGAGCGATCTTGGCTTTGCAGGTTGTTGACGAATAACAGCTGTGAATTATCACAATGCGCTTAAGCAGTCACGTCACAGGAAAATAAATGAGCAATGTCCCAATGTAAAGTGCTAGGCTCCTAACTAGTGCCCGATCCTGCATACACAATATACTGATTATACTGAATATACAATACGAACTCGGGAGCTAGGGAGTTCACTCTGAAGTCCACAAAGCGAACTGAAATGAGATGGTCTCAAATGGGGGTACGCGTGCCCCTAGGGGTACTACAGGGGGTACGTAAGAGAAAGTGGAAACTGAAATTTAGGAATATATCAATAAAATCAGTAAATCATGATGATAGTATTTATTTGGTTAAAGGTACCTCATTAAAGCTTCCATAATAACCTCGGGAAAGCAGCTGTAATCCACACAAAATCGATAACTCAAAGGTTTATTTTCAATTTAATATGAATGTCAATCTATTTAAATACATCTATATGGCATATTTGTTCAAATGTATGTTTAATTGCATGTTTGCAAATCTGATAATAGCGCATCACGGTGCTTCGATTGACGCACACTCATTTGTAACCTGACACCGCTAACCAGCTGCAGTAGCAGCAGCCAGCAGACTTATCTTTAATACTGCGATATTCAACTTGTATTGTTACTGCTTACTGCTGTAAGTTTAAACATTTTGTTAATTAATATATGTACAGTACTAAGATCATTAAAGGACAAGTTCGGTATTTTGCACTTGGGGCCCTGTTTTCAGATTGTTTGTGATGAGGTAGAACGGTTTTGACTGAAGTTTCGACATATGCGGCTGCCCCGAGAATTTTCAGGTGTTTGTGTTTCACCTCCCACCTTTACAATGGGTTTAATGGTGCATTGGAACAATCCTTCCTAAAATGCATTAAACTTTCGTTTACAAAGACATGAAACTCACCGAGTGGTCGGGGGTGTTCACTGGTGTGCTCACACAAAAATCGCTGCAAAATACGCATTCCAACAGGTTTTGTCGTAGTTTCTGCCAACTCCATTGACTTGTATTAGATGTGCTGTGAGGTACGGTATTACTCCGCGCCGGGAACTATTCTTGCAATTGGCAATGGCGGATTAGCACCACCACCTGGGCTGGAGTGTCTATTATTCAAGCTCTAAGCGGAAGCATGTACGGGTGTGAGGCATTTGGAACAATAGGTCCACAAGTTAACAACGAATGCTAAAACAGCTGTTGGAAAGCATCTTTTGCAGCGATTTTTGTGTGAGCATATCAGTGAACACCCCTGACCATTCGGTGAGTTTCACGTCTTTGTAAACGAAAGTTTAATGCATTTTAGGAAGGATTGTTCCAGTGCACCATTAAACCCATTGTAGAGGTGTGAGGTGAAACACAAACACCAGAAAATTCTCAGGGCAGCCGCATATGTCGAAATTTCAGTCAAAACGTTCTATTTCACCATAAACAATCTGAAAACAGGGCTTTAAGTGTAAAATACCGAACTTGTTCTTTAAGAGTATTTATTGAGTCCTGAATCCAGAACTGGGAGCAGGGTCTGCACGAAATAATTTAAGTTAGGAGAGGTGGCTTCTTAAAAGAGGATGCTAAAAAGAAAAAACAAACCACCAGTTTCATGATGAATACTAATAAGCAATAAACCTGCTCTGGGGCATCAGATATAATAACTGTCTCACTCTCATTTCACTGTATTTTAAAGCTAAATGTTTGTCACAGGTGACGATCTGTGAGGGCGGAACCAAAAGTGTGGAAGACGGGTTCCGCCCGACGGAGGTTCCGCCCGGACGATTACTCTGAACACCGGAATTTCCGGGGTTTCCCCAAACACGAAATCAAGCCCGATTACGCACAGGTGAGAGTGATTTACGCAGGGGTTGCTGATAGGCCGATAAGGAAGAGAGGCAGAGTATAAAAAGACCTTTGAAGACATCAAACAGGGTGCTTTTGGTGTACTTTGTGTGCGCTGTGTTACTGCTGTGCAGACGCTTTGTGCTGGCCTTGATCGATTCCCTTGGGGAAATAAACAGAGTCATTGAGTCCATTGATGCAGGAATATATTGACAACGAAGAGTGAGTAACCACCGTTGTGTGTTATGTGAAGTACCCAGAGAAGGAGTTGCTTGGTGTATGTTTTACGTGTGTTTAAGGTCCTTGGCCCCACCGAAGAGGAAAGCGTGGGCGAGCCGTGGATCGACCAGAAGCACGGACGAGACACTTCGGTTGGGAAAACCGTCTGCCATGAGGTCAGCTGGCCCTGCGGGTACAGAGAGCGTGGGTGAGCCAGAGAAGTAATAAAGAACATACCGGGGCTGTGAGTATTATAATTGTGAATCAACCTATTCTCCTCGGTGGCAAGAACATCGCCCAACTACCCTCACGAGGGAGCCGAGGCCAGGCGGCCAAGTCCATTGAAAATCACGTGAAGTGTGTATAAGAGTGCTGTGGGTGAGTTTCACTTATCATTGGTGTTTACGCTATGCTTGCTGTGTGTATGCTGTGCTTGTAGTGACCAAACTGCCCGGCCTCGGACGAGTCGTGAGACGATAACACACGTTGTGGCCCGAGCCCTACAGAGAAGGAAATAAAGCTATTTGCCCCGGTGTGTCAGCGAGAGCTCCACTCCCCTAGAGAGCGGGGGGTGGCGAAGCCCAGCGGTAGATCGTAGTGAGTATTAGACGAAGTGCACTGTACGGATTGTGGGTCATAGCTGTGTGTGTTGATCCATCCAACAGAAGCCTGTGGTGTGCGGAGCCTCGACGAGAGTTCGCCCCAGCTCGTGACCCCGGCAGTCGAAAACAGGAGGGGGAGTTTGGGAAGCGTTCGGCTCCGTGTCACTCGACCCATCAGTCCCTACGACGCCCGAGAAGCTTGAGTGGACGGGTGAAGGCATATGGTGCACCGACGCTGTAGCGAAAGTCCACTGCCTATGAGTGTAAAGCCCAAGTTTCGCTAGTAGCCACCAGTGTGTCGTGCCTCTCACCTGTGTTTATAGGAATGTTCTGAGGAGGAATGAACAGTGTGAATTGTGTGAGCCACCTCCCCGTGTACCAGTGAATGCCCGAAGTGAGTGCAACGCCCAAGCCCTGTGAGTAACTTACCTGTGTGTTGCGACACTTTCCCTTGTCTAAGACAATGCTTTGAGGAAGAGCGAAGTGTGTGAATTGTGTGAGTCACCTCCCCGTGTACCAGTGAATGCCCGAAGCGAGTGCAACGCCCAAGCCGTGTGAGTAACTTACCTTTGTGTAGTGATACCTACCTGTGTTGATAACAATCACTTACCTGTGTCCCAGCGAATGCTCTGTCGTGAAAGAAGACCCTCAGTGCTGAGAGTAACTTACCTTTGTGTAGTGATACCTACCTGTGTTGACAGCAACCCCTTACCTGTGGCCCAGCGAATGCCCCACCGTGAACGAAGACCCCCAGTGCTGTGAGTAACTTACCTGTGTGTTGCGACACCTTCCTTTGTCTAAGACAATGCTTTGAGGAAGAGCGAAGTGTGTGAATTGTGTGAGTCACCTCCCCGTGTACCAGTGAATGCCCGAAGCGAGTGCACGCCCAAGCCGTGTGAGTAACTTACCTTTGTGTAGTGATACCTACCTGTGTTGATAACAATCACTTACCTGTGTCCCAGCGAATGCTCTGTCGTGAAAGAAGACCCTCAGTGCTGAAGGTAACTTACCTTTGTGTGGTGACGCCCACCTGTGCTTCAAGCAACCACTTACCTGTGTCCCAACGAATGTGCTGTCGTGAACGAAGACCCCTAGTGCTGTGAGTAACTTACTTTTGTGTCATGCTAACTATCTCTGCTTCCAGTATCGTCTGAAGAAGAAAAAAAAGAACGAACGGAGTCGATCTGGCCAACCACTCCTCTGAGTTTCAGTGAACGTCCTGAGGAGGGCGGGGACCTCAAGTTCCGTGAGTAACTCACCTTGGTAGTGTGTAACCTACCCTTGTTCACAGCAGTACCGACCACTTCGTTCGGGCCTCTGGTTCAGAGTCGGGAGACATCGTAGGCCTCTGGAAAAACCTAAAGGCAGAGGAGAGAGACGAACAGAGATTAGACCAGTAGTGGACCGCACCGAAGCAAATAACCAATTGTATTTTCTTGATTTTGCCTCCAGGAAGAAGCGGAGGGCGCCACGGATCCTAGGACAAAGCCATAAAGGAGCCCCTGTCCCTAGTCCCTGTCCCAAGCGGCCCTGAAGGCGAGAAGAAGCCACATTAGTTTTAATTGCCCTTTCCTCTTTTCCCTTTCCTCTTTTAAATATTTAAATAAAGTTTGTTTTAAATTATAGTTTACTCCTCTGTCTGGTCATTGGGGTGGTCTTGGGAACCTCCTCGAGGTGGAAAATTTGAGAGGGGCGTGACCTTTAGTAAATTCGGGTCAGCCCCGGCCGTGACATGTTGTTGTCTGGTTAAGGGGTACTCGGCGTGAAAAAATCATAAAAAGGGGTACTTCAGCCAAAAAAGTTTGAGAACTACTGGTCTAGCCTACGGGGGGTGTCACTTGCTGTTCCCGCCTACCATGCTTGTCAGCGGACAGCTGAGACCTTTCAGATTTTTAAAAGTAAAAGAAACAGGTGCAAATGATCAACTTTCACCCAATTTAAATTTGCGTATTAATCCCAAACCGCATGGGAGCAGAACCGTGGTCATGATCTGAACGGATCATGGATCAACTGCGATCCGTTACACCACTAATTAGTATTAAAAAAACAAACATCTTGAGATACTTGGTAGCCTACAAACTTACCTCTAATGATTGAGCATTAGAGACTTGGGCTTAAGTAGGTACTGAGTAGATTTTTTTGTCTTATTTTAGAAAATATAACAAATTGATGTAGATTAAACTATCCAACAGTATGTATAATTCACCAACCTGTCAGGAATTTCAAAATGAACCCAAGTGCAGACGGGGGTAGAAAATCAAAGTACACTTTTAATGAACAAAAACAGCAAAACAAAAACCCATGATGGGGCAAACAGCAAGAAACAAGGCTTAAATACAAATGACTTTAGTCCTGTTACTTGACACTAAACAGATACAAAACTAGACTAAGCATAAATTGGTCACAATACTCACAAGAAAGACAAACGCACAAGCAAAGAACATCAAACACAAGGACTTTAAATAGGGACAAAATAAATTACATACACCTGGAAATCATTACAAGTAAGGGATCAGGGAAAAAGTGACGAGACCCGGGAAATGCGTGGTCAGAAAAAAACAATACTGAAACCATGCATCTCCCACCTAAAACATGGTACTGCCAGGACCCTGTCACAAAGACTAGATATAATTCAAGAAATGATTCTGACAGGATCCTAACAGTACCCCCCGGCTACCAGACGCTCCTCAGGGGGAACACTTAACTCTGGACAAGACCGACTGACAGACAGAGAACAACCAAGAAAACATAACAAATAACATTAAGGGCCGACATGAAAAAATTACAAGTGGGTTGGGGTAGGATAACAAAAAAAAAAAACAAGGGAGTGGGGGTGGGTGAACAAAAGAGTTCAAAGGTGGTGGTCCAGGGTGGGAGGGTGGGGTTGTAGTCCTAGGAGAAGCAGAGGGAGTCCGTGGAGGTCTGGGAAGCTTGACAAAGTTCTTGGGGGGAACAACAGAGGGTGACGGAACAGAAGGGGACAAAGCAGGATTAGAGGGTTGAAAGGGAACAGGGACAGGGACCGACAAAGGAGGCTCAGCGTTCGTCTGTGGCTGTGCTGGCTGCTGCGCAGGCTCCGTCGGCTGCTGCGCTGGCTGCTGCGTGGGCTCTGTCGGCTGCGCCGGCTCTGTCGGCTGCGGTGCAGTGAAAGGGGTTGCTTCAGCTAGCTGAGGAGTCAGTGTGGGCCCAGGAGAAGACTGAGAACAGGAAGCTCCCTTCTTCCTCTTCTTTCTCCTGGGTGGCAGGGCAGAAAGTGCAGAAGGGAGAAGAGGCACTGTGGTGGGCAGGACAGACTCTGAGGAGGACCCCCCGCATGCAGATTCCCAGGAGATCCTCCTCTCACGCTTCCCCCAAAGCGACACTGGTGGGGAGGAGCTCTCTGGGGCCTAAGGAGGAAGACTCAGTTGCCAAATACAATAACTCCCATGGCTCGATCCTCCGGGATGGCTGACAAAAGGATGGGATCAGCGGTTCTGGCTGGCTCCCTCCTGGAATTGACCCCTCGTCCATATAGGAGAGGATTGAACCAGGTAGGACCCTGTTCATAAACAACAGGAAAGCTGCGGCCTCTCCTCGCAGATCGACGGTACATCCCGTCCGCTGGGTTCAGTTCTGGCTTGTGCGTTCTGTCAGGAATTTCAAAATGAACCCAAGTGCAGATGGGGGTAGAAAAACAAAGTACACTTTAATGAACAAAGACAGCAAAACAAAAGCCCACGATGGGGCAAACAACAAGTAGGGTTGGCTCCCGCGAAACTAACGTTTCGACACTGTGTCGAGATCCCGAAGCGTAAATGTTTCGAAACACTGCTCCGAAATGTGATTCGAAACACCCATGTCACGTGATGAAGTGATTCAAAACACAAAAGTCACGTGACTATGGCTAAACGAAGCAGTGCATTTCACAAGTGTTTCGAAAGGTGGTGTACCTGTCGAATCTGCATCGAATCTTAAACTGACAGGGTAGGAAACAATCTGACAATACCTTATAGATGCGTTTTTGGCAAGTTCAAATACTATAAATTACTGAAAAGAAGTAATTTTTCCTCATAGGTATGTAACACTTAGGCTACTTACAAAAAATGCATGTCAGCAACAAGTGTCCCTTGTGTGAGAATGTTTTCAAAGGCTGGAGAAATTATATGTAAAAAAGAAGCTGGTTGAGTTTATCAACACAGAACAAGTTATATATTTGAATAAAGATCTTTATATGTAAACAATGTGGCATATTATGGCTTGATATATTTTATGAATCTCTTATTATTTATTTGGTATATCTCTATTCCATTTTTTTATTAAATAGACCCGAATAGCCTATAGTTATCGACAAGTGTGAGCCTAAAAGCTCATGTGGTTGTCAAACAGATGTTAAAACAACAGCAACAACAAAAAGCATTTTATTATGATGACGTATCGCATGCATTTCCCGGGTTCGATCCTAAGATCTATGCATGAGAGTCAAGAGCACTATCCACTCTCCCATTCAATCACTTGTGTGTCAATCAAACAACATGTGGGATACAATTTGTCAGCGCTCGTCTAAAATCTTGTCAAGGCTGCTTTATGTAAAGACATGCAAACGACCGCTAGGTGTCACTGTGGAGGGGTTTTCGGATTGATGTTTCGAAGCCTCGAAACATATGGCACAATTGATTCAACTGTTTCAGTGTTTCACAAAGCCTCGCTCTGCCCACCACTAGCTTAAATACAAATGACTAACAGGACTAGACTAAACTTGACACTAAACTTGACACTTGACAGATACAAAACTAGACTAAGCATAAATTGGTCTCAATACTTACAAGAAAGACAAACACACAAGCAAAGAACATCAAACACAAGGACTTTAAATAGGGACAAAATAAATTACATACACCTGGAAATCATTACAAGTACCCAGCAAACATGTCCTATTGGGCCCCAGGTGGGGCCACTGCCCAAACGTGCCCCACATTTCATGCCGGTAGCAGGCCCACAGTGGGACAGCCCAAAGTGTGGGCTGGGTGTGGGCTTACTGTGGGCACATTGGGCAAAGCGTGGGCTAACTGTGGGCAAAGTGTGGGCTTACTGTGGGCACATTGGGCAAAGTGTGGGCTAACTGTGGGCAAAGTGTGGGTTTACTGTGGGCACATTGGGTAAAGTGTGGCCTAACTGTGGGCAAAGTGTGGGTTAACTGTGGGCAAAGTGTGGGCTAACTGTGGGTTTACTGTGGGCACATTGGGTAAAGTGTGGGCTAACAGTGGGCAAAGTGTGGGCTTAATGTGAGCTAAGTGTGGGCTAACTGGGGGCAAAGTGTGGGTTTACTGTGGGCACATTGAGCAAAGTGTGGGCTTTCTGTGGGCACATTGGGCAAAGTGTGGCCTAACTGTGGGCAAAGTGTGGGCTAACTGTGGGCAAAGTGTGGGCTAACTGTGGGTTTACTGTGGGCACATTGGGTAAAGTGTGGGCTAACTGTGGGCAAAGTGTGGGCTAACTGTGGGCAAAGTGTGGGCTAACTGTGGGCAAAGTGTGGGTTTACTGTGGGCACACTGGGCAAAGTGTGGGCTAACTGTGGGCACACTGGGCAAAGTGTGGGTTTACTGTGGGCACAATGGGCAAAGTGTAGGATAACTGTGGGCAAAGTGTGGGCACATTGGGCAAAGTGTGGGCTTGCTGTGGGCACATTGGGCAAATTATGGCCTAACTGTGGGCTTACTGTGGGCACATTGGGCAAAGTGTGGGCTGTGGGCAAAGTGTAGGCTAACTGTGGGCACATTGGGCAAAGTGTGGGCTTGCTGTGGGCACATTGGGCAAATTATGGCCTAACTGTGGGCTTACTGTTGGCACATTGAGCAAAGTGTGGTCTGTGGGCAAAGTGTAGGCTAACTGTGGGTAGACTGGGCAAAGTGTGGGCTTACTGTGGACAAAGTGTGGGTTTAATGTGGGCACACTGGGCAAAGTTTGGGCTAACTGTGGGCAACGTGTGGGCACATTGGGCAATAAATAGGCACCCTGGCTGTAAATACATGGAAGTAAAATATAGAAAATTATGTGCAAAACATGTGGATTGAATACTGAATTTCTTTTATTTTACAAAATCACACAAAACCACCTATTACTAAACAAAAGAAACAGAACAATGTGAATCTCCTCAGGGGCACCAGTTGATATTATGTTCTGGTCCTTCTGATTCCTCCCCCATCCTGCTCTCTGTCACTGCAGAAGTGGTGTCCTGGTTGCTTTTTGGTCACAGCATCTAAGTGAAAACATAAAAAAACAATATAAACATCAACATTAAAACAAGTTTTTTTTTACAAAAAGTCAATCATGATTAATCCAAGTAGGTAACTAATTATAAAAGGGGTTTTCTACGTTTTAACATTGTTTTTAGACCCAATTATTAAAATGCTTCAAATGCTTGATTTGAGACCTAGGGCCCTATCTTGCACCCAGCGCAATTGACTTTGTCAGTGACGCATGCATCATTTCGTATTTTGCACCGGCGCACAGCGGGTTTTTCCCTTCACAGACGCACGTCGGCAAACTAGGGAATAAACTTGCGCTCCCTGGGCGGTTCAGCGCAAAAACCATCTCTTATGCTATTTTGCAGTTTCAAAAAACAATTGCGCTACTAACCAAAAAAAACTAGTCTAAAGTCAGTGGCGCCTTGCGCGTAGTTCAGTATGCTTTTTTAAGGACGCATGCTTGACCATAATGTATAGCGTGCACAACGTGCATTGCTTATCTAATCTACACAGATGCAACAGTTATTTTTGCAAATCATAAATTGTTACAATAAAAAAATATTAATACGTGAGATAAGGGAAATCATTGTGGTGAGCATTGTGGTGATAGTTTTTATTTATTTTGTGTGGCAGCGTTAAACAATTTTCATGCAAATAACGATTAAAATATTTCCATAAGTTTGTTGTATGGCTGTATTACGTTTATTTTATCTAAATAATAATTAAAATATTTTCATAAGAAACCTTAATGTATATGAACTTGATTTGTAAGTGTACTTTGGGGTTGGACATTGCTTGCGTTTCTTGGGTCCGATTTCAAAGCCCCCAAACCCTTTTAGCGGTGAGGGTGGACGCAGCGATGTCCTCCTGTGTGCCCGATTTATGCTGGCAAGTTTGGGATCTCCCCGTCTCCTGACATCATTGTAGTGCTTGGCGCAGCTAATGAGACAATTGTGGCTATTTCCTCTCACGCCTGTTTAACCAACGCTGATTTGGGCGGGTTTCTCCCATCCCCATACAAAACAACTTCTCTGTCTTTGACTGCTCTTACAAGAACGTGGGTCTCCTCGGCTGTGAACCGCTCCTGGCGTGCGCCTGGTAAATCCGTCATAATAATAGCAACCCGCCATGGAACTTGCAATTCAATTGAAATTCAATTCAATTTTATTTATATAGCGCTTTTCACAAGTGTTAATTGTTGCAAAGCAGCTTTACATGAGAAGATGTAGAGGAGAACACAAAAAAACAATAGATAATATAAGAAGTAGAGATAGCGACTAAGGATATACCTTACAGGCGAGCATATTAATAATGTAACGTATACAGTAAAGTGCTAAGTTAAGCCAAAGTTGGCTGACTCTCCCTGGGACAAAAAAAACCCCTAGGAAAAAACCCAATGGGAAAAACTCCTAGAAGGACAAAAACCCTTGGGAGGAATTAATATATATTTATATATGTATATAGATACGGTAGGGATAGGAGGCGGGTAAGCGGATTAAACTGGTTTAGCCGGTGGTCGTTGGTCGGGCATCAGCTGGTCATCACGTTGAAGGACAGCCAGTAGATCAGTGGTGCGATGACCTTCACAGCAACAGGAACTGGGTCTGTTTGTCTCATTGTCCTCGGGGTCAAGGACGAGACAGGGAGACAAAAACAGAGTTCCATTAGCGTAGGGGCCATTCGCATGTAATGCAAGTGTCATACATTATAGTGGTTTAAGTCAGCTCGGTTCCAGACAGGCTAACTATTGCGGCAATAGTATATTACCCATATGAGGTATGTGAGTACTTTGCACTAGACAAAATAACTACTGCGGGAAAAGTACATTTACTGGACATTTTATGTGAATGCTTTGTTAAAGAAGAATGTCTTAAGTTTAGATTTAATTTGATCGACTGTGTCTGATACTCGAACATTATTTGGTAAATCATTCCAGAGCTTAGGGGCTAAGTAGGAAAAAGGTCTACCACCTTTAGACACTTTTGATATTCTAGGGATAATTAAGTGACCAGAATTTTGTGAGCGCAGTTTACGTGATGGATTGTATTCTGATAGTAGTTCTTTAATATACGAGGGCGCTAGGCCATTTAAGGCTTTGTAGGTGATTAGTAATATTTTAAATTGTATGCGATATTTAACTGGTAGCCAGTGTAAAGATGCTCGAATTGGACTGATGTGGTCATACTTTTTAGATCGAGTAAGCACTCTTGCGGCGGCGTTTTGAACCAGCTGTAGCTTGTTTACCTGATTTGCATGGCATCCCCCGAGTAACGAGTTACAATAGTCTATTCTAGAGGTCATAAAAGCATGGATAAGCTTTTCTGCATCTGATGCAGACAGTATATGGCGTATTTTTGAGATATTTCTAAGATGGAAGAATGCTGTGCGGCAGACGTTGGCGATATGACTATCAAAAGATAGATTGCTGTCGAACATTACGCCTAAATTCTTAACCGTGGAAGATGGCACCACCGTGCAGCCATCTATGGGCAACTTGTAATCTGACATATTATGTTTGTAGCGATTCGGTTCAATAATAAGTATCTCTGTCTTATTGGAGTTTAGCATAAGAAAGTTATGTGCCATCCAGTCCCTAATATCACTAATGCAGTCTGTTAGCTTAGAAAACTGGTGGGTTTCGCTAGGATGCGGCGAGATGTAAAGCTGGGTATCATCCGCATAGCAGTGAAAACTTGTTATGTTTCCTGATAATGTCTCCTAGAGGTAACATATATAACAAGAATAGGATAGGGCCTAGAACTGATCCCTGAGGTACGCCGTATTTAACGGGGGAGTGATATGACTCTTCCTCATTTACATAAACAAAGTGATATCGATTGGTTAGATACGATCTAAACCAGGCTAACGCCTGACCACTGATGCCAACATAGTTTTCTAGTCTATTGAGTAAGATTCTGTGATCTATTGTGTCAAAGGCTGCACTAAGGTCTAGCAATATAAGGATTGAGATTTCACCACGATCGGATGTTAATAGGAGGTCATTTGTAACTCTAAGCAGCGCTGTCTCTGTGCTATGGTGGGGCCTGAATCCTGATTGGAACTTTTCATATGTATTATTATTTTCTACGAATGTGCGTAGCTGGCTTGCCACTACTTTTTCTAATATTTTAGAAAGAAAAGGTAGATTTGAGATTGGTCTAAAGTTATTAAGATCTCCCTGGTCAAGGTTTGGTTTTTTAATGAGCGGTCTAATAACTGCTAGTTTGAAAGCTGTTGGAACGTATCCTAATTCTAGAGATGAGTTAAAGATATTAAGTACCGTGTCTGACACTACATGAAATACCTCTTTTAGTAATTTTGTGGGAATGGGGTCTAGTATACAGGACGATGATTTGGATGACATTACTAATTTAGAGAGCTCTTCTATTGTAGTAGGTTTAAATGACTCAAGATGTTCGTTTGGTAATCTAGTGGAAAATGTACTATTGGGTAGAGTGGTGGCTGCTCGCGTAGTTTCTATGTTTTCGCTAATAAACATAATTTTGTTAGTAAAGAAGTTCATGAAGTCATCACTATTGTGTTGGAGTTCACTATTGGTTTCTGTTTGTTCTTTGTTTCTAGTCAGTTTCGCAACTGTGCTAAATAGGAAACGAGGGTTGTTATGATTTTCTTTAATAAGCGTACTGAGATAGGTAGATCTTGCAGTTTTAATAGCCTGTCTGTAGTGTTGAACACTCTCTTTCCATGCTGAACGCCATACCTCTAACTTTGTGCTTCGGTAGTTTCTTTCCATTTTTCTAGCTACTTTTTTAAGGGCTGCAGTTTGCTGGTCATACCATGGAGCTGGCGGTTTTTCTTTGATTCTCTTTTTTCGAATGGGAGCCAACGTGCTAGAGCAGACGTTGTTCAGGTTTTCTATTATAATATCCAGATCTTCACGGTTATCTGCTACATGTTTCATTTGAGACAGGTCTGGAAGAGTGCTAATAAAGCTATCTTTAGTGGTGGAAATTATTGTTCTGGCTAATCTGTAGCATGTTGTAGACTGAGCGGTCCTATCTAGAAGTATCGTGTATGACACAAGGCAATGGTCTGAAACGGCATCGCTCTGGGGTGATATTTCGATGTCATTAATATTGAGTCCGATTGACAGAATTAAGTCTAGTGTGTGATTACGAGTATGCGTGGGCCCTGACACGTTTTGTTTAATGCAGAGAGAATTTAGAACATCCATAAACGCACGTCCTAATGCATCTTTTGGATTATCCACATGGATATTAAAATCACCAACGATAAGAGCTTTATCTACAGTGACTGTAAGCTCAGATAGGAAGTCTGCTATTTCTTTAAGAAAATCTGTGTGGTGGCCTGGAGGCCTATATATGGTAGCTAAAATGAACGAAAGCTGTTTGTTGTTACGATCAGTTATTTCCATATTTAACAGTATTATTTCAAACAAATTAAATTTTAGGTTGGATTTATGGTTTACTTTGAATATTTTATTGTATATTGTAGCTACACCACCCCCTCTCCCTTTTAGACGAGGAACGTGTTTAGAATAATAGTCTTGTGGTGTAATCTTAAACTGAAGATTACACTTAAACTGGTGTAATCGTCTGCTTTAAGCCAGGTCTCTGTTAAACAGAGCGCATCTAAGTTTTGGTCAGTTATTATTTCATTGATAATTGGTTCTTTATTGGTAAGTGATCTAATGTTAATAAGGCTGAATTTTAACATATGAGTTTCATCTGTTAATGTATTGTGTTCTAATTTTATGTTAATAAGATTTGTACGAGACGAGGTAAACGGTGCTCTGTATTTTTTTGTTCGAGGAACAGACACAGTCGAGATGTGTTGGTACTCTGGTAAAAAAGGCTCTATGTGCTGCGATATATGTGATCTTGACATGTCAAGGCAGCTAACAGACGGATGGGTAAGCCGATCTGTCTGTTTCCTGACCTGGGCCCTGGATAGTCAGACAATATCAAAAGTAAGACTATTGGTCAGATTTTTAGAGAGAATAACACTTCCTTCCAGAGACGGATGGAGGCCATCTATCTTTAGCAGGTCAGGTCTACCCCAGAAATGCTTCCAATTGTCTATAAACCCTACATTATGCTGAGGGCACCACTTTGACATCCAGCCATGAAGAGACACTAATCTACTGTAAGTTTCATCCCCCCAGTAGGCGGGGAGGGGACCAGAGCAAATTACATTGTCTGACATTGTTTTTGCAATTTCACACACCTTTTTAATAGTATCTTTGGTGATCTCCGACTGGCGGAGTCTGGTGTCATTCGTGTTGGCGTGAATAACAATCTTAGAAAACTTACGTTTAGCATTAGCCAGCACTTTAAGTTTGGATCTATTGTCAGACGCTCTGGCTCCCGGTATACAATCGACTATGGTGGCTGGTGCCTCAATGCCAACGTTCCTGAGTATAGAATCTCCAATAACCAGGGCACCTTTAACAGACATCTCAGCCGGTGTATTGCTGAGTGGAGAAAATCTGTTTGATATTAAAACAGGAACGTGATTTGGGTGCCGAATGTGACTATGCTGCCTGACAGTCACCCAGTTAGTCAGCCGGCTTGACTCTGAAGTCGGAACCGAGCCATTTGTATTACGCTTAAAGGGCCATTTCACCGATAGGAACATTAATCTTTATGGAAAGTGAGTCATATTTGTAGTCAAAATGTAACATAAATGTAGAATTGTGTGCCTATTTGACCGAGAAAAGACAAAATGTGACTTTAGAGCACATTTTTATGAAAAACTACAACTCCCACTATGCACCACAATGCACAGCACTGCAAGCCACTCCCATTAATCGGAACACGGCTCAGATATGATATTGTGTACATAAATGCCACGTTAGTAAAACAAAGAAAATAGCCACCACCACTGTGTCTGACAGACACCAATCATGACTTACTTTTAAACGTGATGTTACATTGCGGTACACACAATAACACTCTGGTCTGGTGTGTAGCAAAGTCTTATTCAAACAGTAACGTGCGGTTTCAGATCCGCAGTACAAATGTCTTTTCAAGTAGTTAAAAAGGGTATGCATTTTAAATGTTTATTTAGTTTTAGCAATTTTTTTTGTCTCTTGTTTACTGTAATTACATCTGTGTAATATCAGCCTCACTGCTCTCACAATATAGACATATAAAACACCGCTCAGATATGCTATTGTGTATATAAATGCCACCTTAGTATAACAAAGAAAATAGAAACACTCACTTTAGTTAAGTTAGACGTCCGTCGTCTGCATCCTGCACACAAACGCGTCCCCTCCACATACGCGCTGCCTCAGCTCTTGGAGCTTGTGCTCGTAAACCGAAACACGTCTTTGAAATAAGCACACGCCCAGAAACATTAACAAAACAAACCTTCATATCCTTATCTGATCCAGAAATCTTAAACCGAAAGCACACAGCGCGAGTCTGTCCGAGCTCATATACTCCGCAGCGCGTTTGCTCGTCGAAGCCGAAGCAAACGCGTATGTGAAATAAACATGTCCAAACGCGCGCAAAGTTGCTTTCTTGCCTCGAAACCTTCACCAAACGAACGTCCATATCCTTATATGATGCAGAAATGTTATAAAGAAGCCACACAGCGAGAGAACAGGCAAGCTTCTCTACGCAGCAGAGGCCGATGGTTGCGGTGTCTTCCCCCGGCTCCTCTACCCAGCCGACGCCCAGGCTCCGGCTTCTCCTCGGGCTTCTGTTCCTCCATCTGCCTGAGCGCTTTGCTGTATTGTGGCTCATAAAGGTGCAATGAACAGCGGATTAGAGCATCACGCTTGCGAAATCACCCTCTTCTATATTATATTGATTAACTTCCACTGTTATTGTAACATGAAGTCTGATTCGCTCCACAACTTCTGTTTAGCTTAGCTTAGCATAAAGATGCGGGCTGATCGTTTTTTCCCGTCTGTGTTCGTATATTTTCGTAAGTCCCACCCACTGATCTGTAATTGGTCTGAAGCGTGAGTGGGTCCCACCCATAGCCCCCACCTTGGAAAAATGAGGAATGAGTGTCTGTAGTCTTTCACACTCAATAGAGATACAGGATTTCCTTCTTTCAATGACGCAAAATGAAGATTTTTACATCATTGAAAGAAGGAAGTGCCTCACTGAAATCAGTATTTCTCCCCTCACAGGGGAAACTGAGGGAATGATGCACAACCATTCAAAAACATGACTGGGGTTCTAACGGTACAAAGCTTAATGCAAATGGGTGAAGTTTCCCTTTAACACTAGGCGCTCCCGAAACAGTGTCTGTAACATTAACATTAGCGGTCTTACTGTCCTCAACTAGCTTTCGGATCGAGATGGGTGCTCGCTCGTTGCATGCCTTGGTCGTTTCCGGGTGTCTGGAGCCAGAGTGATGTGAGGCACGCTGTACCGCCTGGTGCGAATGCCAGGCCACAACTCCTCCACAGCTTCATGCTCTGGTGAGGAAAGGTCTGAAAAACATACATCGGATGAGTCCGCCATCGAAAAGGAAGGCAGATTTACAGTAAACAGACAGTGAGCAAGTGCTAACTTCAGCCGGCACGTTTGTTGATGCTAGCGGGCTATATGCTAACACTAGGTGTTAACTAGTGATAGATCGTTTTACTTATTAATACTGTTCAATAATCGTCACGGTAAAGTATTCCTAAGATAAACTAGTACGTTGTATTATATAGATAGGAATGAGATCGTAAGAAAATAGGATTTAGATGATGAACTCGACGGAGCTTCAATGCACAGAGCAGCGTTGTCCCGTTTGTTGATGCTAGCGGGCTATATGCTAATACTGGGTGTTTACCAGTGATAAATCGTTTCAGTTATTGATACTGTTGAATAATCGTCACGGTAAAGTATTCCTAAGATGAACTAGTAAGTTATATTATATAGATAGGAACAAGATAGTAAGAAAATAGGATTTAGATGATGAACTCGACGGAGCTCCGATAACAGTGTTGCCACTCTCTTGCGTCTCTCTCTTGCGTCTCTCTCAAGAGATTATTAGACATGAGCTAGTTGGACCTTTTTGGGTTGAAAATGGAAATAAAAAACAACTCTCAGACTTACTGACAATTTTTAAAAGACCCTTTCTTCAAGCAGTGGTACAGGAAAAAAATCTGCATCTTTCAAGAAGACTTTTTTTTATATATATATATTTTTTTTTTTATTAAATGTTTATTTGTAAATGTAGAGTTTGTTTATTATTCTCACTTTAACAGGTGAAAAAAACCAAGTGAGATGGTAAAATCTTTGTTTTTCATTTAGTTGCCTAATAATTCGGCACACTAATAATTGCCTAATAATGATGTACATAGAAATATTCTCTTAAGAAAGTCAAAACGTCACTTTTACTACTTAAATGTTAAGGTTTCATTGTTTGTTAACAGTTTGAATTGACCAATAAATACAGAGCACCGCTTGCCACATCTGGTACAAATCTGATTAATATAAAATTAGAAAACAATACATTAACAGATGAACCTCGAATGTTAAAATTCGGCCTTCTGAACATTAGATCGCTTACCAATAAAGAACCCAGCTAGCATGTATAATCGGCCCGAGCTCGGCTGCCCTGCGGCACCTGCGGCTAAGACTCGGCATCGGCGTGTCTTAACCGGGGCGATTGTGCCCCGCAGCTCGCTCTGGCACATGCATTTTTGTTATGGCTATAAGCACTGGGCCGATTCGTGTTCGCCGTAACTGGTAACCTATCTCTGGCTGTATGATCTGGACCACTTCTGGAAATGATTGGCTTATGTTAAATCAAGGATGGTTTTAATGGAGGCCATACAATGTAGGTGACTTTCTTTAACACAAATGTAGATTTTTAACTCCAATCGTTTTTGTCTGTCCGTAACAAAATCTCAGACATTAAAAAACAAAACATGCACAGACAAATCCAAATTAAACCCTGCTGCTCGTTGATGTCATAAGACACGAAACGATCGGTTTGTGCGATAAACCGAACTGTACAGCGCCGCCTTCTTCTTTTGAGTTTTAATGGCGGGTTGCGAAGCAACTTCATAGTTGCATACTGCCATCTACTGTATCGGGTGCACACCTTGAGGGCTATACAGGGCCAGTACAGTAGGTGGCGGTATGCACCTATGAAGTTGCTGCGCAACCCGTCATTAAAACTCAAAAGAAGAAGGTGCCGTGTGTTGTGTTGATTATAGATTACACCACACCGTGCACGGGCTCATTTGACTGGGCATAGTACTGTATTAGAGGTAAAAATGAAATAAATACTGTTCGGTTTCTCGCACAAACCGATCGTTTCGTTTCTTATGATATCAATGTGTCGTCACGAGCGGCAGGATTTAATTTGGATTTGTCTGTGCATGTTTTTTTTACTGTTAAGATTTTGTTACCATCCACATGCATACAACTGACAGACTGAAACTGGTTGGAGTTAAAAATCAACATTTGTGTTGTACTGAAGAAACAAAATCACATACATCTTGGATGGCCATGGGGTAAGCTGATAAACATAAAAAAAATCATTTTAATATGAATCTCATACGTTGAGTTAATCTGGGTGCTCGGCTCAGACCGTTTTGCCAGTACGAAGCCGATTTCAACGGTAACTGCAGAAAGCGTCAGAGGCACGGTCAGCTCATCACTGAAGGGGCGTGTGCACAGCGGATGAGATAAAACTCAACGCCCGAAGGGCTCCGTACCTTTTCGATCCTACGCCATACGTTGAACTTGAGGTAAGTCTCCTTATGTTCAGTTTCCTTAAAAAGCATTCACGCTGAGCATAGTTTCAATCGAGTTCCCGTCACATCCTATATCAACTCTACATATTTCTAACGGTTACTAATTACATGTTGATTATTATTGATTTGTTTATGTTTCTTTGACATGTTCATGTACATTTTTCCAGATGAAGCAAAAATAAAGAATTCATAATTAATTTAAGAATTATTAAAGTAGTTCAAATTTTGTGTAATATGAAAGTGGCTCCAACTTTTATGGCGCGAACGAAGCTAGCATTGACTAGCTGGGCTGTACGTTGCAGCTTGGCAATTAGCCAGACTAGACGCAATTTTTATTGAATGCAATTAACGTTAATAATATTTACAAGCATAGTGTTGTGTGGAAGAAAATTAAGTGGAACAAAATGTTAGTTGGTAGTGATGTGACGACATAGCAGTTGATCCGACCCATGGTTCGGCTCGCATGTGATTCGCGAATTTAATACGCAAATTTAAATGGGGAAAATTCATAATCAATCAAAGTTTCAAAGGCTTGTAAATGTTAACATTCAAGCTATTTTTAAACAATTTAATCTCAAAAAGGCGCTAAAATGAGCAGCTTTCTGTACACACATAAGCACATATGCCATTGAATTAGGGATGCACCGAATACCGACCACTGAAAAATTTCCCAAATGGCCCAAAAGAGCATTTTCGGCCGAACGTCTTTTATCACCGAAACAATACGGCCGAAATGTTGTGATGACGCTTACAGAATCCACGACCTGCACGTGCTTGTACGCATGTTTGTACGCACAGAGGCACATGCGGTTGAATATGTCCGGTCCAGACGTGATAATCACAGTATGCCCTTCAAAGATCTGGGGCCTTATGTATAAAGCCTGCGTACGCACAAAATGGGGCTAGATTTAGGATGATTCATGTACGTACACTTGCAGGTGATCTGTTATTTATAAAGGGAACATTGCTTTGTTTTAGAAGTCTTCATAATTTTTGGTGTATGCCATTTTTGGCTTTTGTGCGTACGTAGACTTTTAGTAAGGATCCGCACAGTTTTATACATGAGGCCCCAGAACTCTTGATGTTTAAACTTTAGAGAGAGTCATATATATATATATATTTCCATTCACTGGTCTTGGTGTGTATAGTAAGGTTGCATGACAGTTGGTCGTGATTAATCTATTGCAGAATAAAGGTTTTTGTTTACATCGTTTATTTGTGTGAACTGTGAATAATAATAATAATTATGTATATATAAATATGCACACATGCACGTTTGTGTATTTATTTATACAAAGTTATTATACACAGTACACACACATATATGATGTAAACAAAAACCTTTATTTTGCAATAGATTGATCGCGATTAATCAATATGCAACCCCAGTGTATGGGATGTCACAATTATAGATTTGTGTGTAAGATAATTCAGAACCTTGTGAACTGATAAAATGCTTTTTTTATCTAAGTAACTTAAACATGTCTTGATGGACACAAGGCAGTTAAATCAGTGTCTAATTTGCTGCAAGGTATTGAAAACGAGAGTCAGCTTGTTGACGATGATCTGATTGATGACCACACTGTACATGACTTAGACGTTGTTGTAAATTGTGATGATAGTGATGACTTGATGCGAGACTGGAACTTGGACAGTGACCGTGATGATAGTGAGGGTCCTTCTGAGCATAGACCTGACCTGGCTGATGATTTAGTCAATTGGGCTTTGGAGTTTAATATCACCATGGTTGCACTTTCTGCCTTGTTGTCTATCCTACATTTTCACCACCCCAATTTGCCAAGAGATGGGAGGACTCTCCTTAAAACAGTCACCAACTACAAAATCCTAGCTGTAGCAGGAGGTGCCTTCTTTTACTTTGGTATATTGAATGCTATAACCGGACTTCTTGAAAATGTGTGGATGAAACTCCCTAGCAAGCATTGCCTGCAGTTACAGTTAAACTTTGACGGGCTCCCATTGTTTAAGAGTAATAACCAGCAGCTGTGGCCCATTCTAGGTTTATTGAAGGAAGCGGGTAAATGTCCCTTCATGATTGATATTTTTGGAGGGGATTGCAAACCCAAATCACTCAATGAGTACTTAAGGGACCTGGTGAGTGAGTTGAGTAGTCTTCAGTCTGGGTTTTGGTTCAAAGGAAAGCTGTTTTTTCTGCGAGTCTGTTCTGTTGTGTGTGACGCTCCAGCCCGGCTTTTGTTAAAGGCATAAAGAGTCATTCAGGCTATTCAGCTTGTGATAAATGTGTACAGACAGGTGTCTATATAGGAAATCGCATGACTTTTCCACAGACTGATTCCGCCTTAAGAACGGATGCTAGTTTCAGGCAAATGTTGGATGAAGATCATCAGGTAGCACTGTCTCCTCTGACTGGACTTGGTTTCGACATGGTACTTGATTTTCCTCACGATTACATGCATTTGGTGTGTCTGGGGGTTGTACGTCGGTTGTTTGACCTGTGGTGTAGCTTGTCTGGTCAGCTGGTTAAAGCACTATCTCAGAACCTACAGCAACTGAAAAATAACATTCCATGCGAGTTTGCTAGAAAGCCTAGAGCTTTTGAGGAAAGAGGGAGATGGAAGGCTATGGAGCTACGGCAGTTCTTGTTGTATACAGGCCCTGCCGTTCTCGTAGATGTTCTGGCTGCTCCAGTCTACCACAACTTTATGCTGCTGTCGGTTGCTATTTTTATGCTGGCTAATCCTAAGGTAGATGTAGAGATATGTGACTGTGCAAAGACACTACTTGTGTCATTTGTTGAAAATTTTGGCAGACTTTATGGTGAGGGCTTTCTGGTGTACAATTTGCATGGCCTTGTTCATTTGAGCGATGATGTTAAGAGACATGGCTGTATTGATGGGATATCTGGGTTCCCTTTTGAGAATTTTCTTGGTGAGGTAAAGCGCATGGTGAGGGGGCCAAACTTCCCAGTTGCCCAGATTGTCCGTCGCTTGTCTGAGCGTACCAATAACAAAAGGGTGGAAAAGGTGAAAGCTGGAACTGTATTAAGGAAAGAGCATGTTGGTGGCCCCTTACCACAGGGTGTTACAGGAGGAATACAGGAGTTTAAAGAGTTGCACACAGATCAGTTTTGTGTTAAAATTACAGAGGGGGATAACTGTATTAAAATAGGTAATGACATTGGCTTGCTTCAAAATATCATCTTGCTTGAAGGTAATATGCACTTGGTGTACTATCAGTTTCATGCTGTTGAGCCATTCTACACATATCCCCTCAGTTCATCTAGCCTGGGTGTGTTTCTTCTCTCACAATTGTCAGAGAGTTTGAAGTGCGTTAAAGTTGATGATGGCCTTTGTAAATATGTCCTCCTCCCCTTCAAAGACAAACATGTGGGAATGCCTTTGTTGCATTTACATTAGGCTTAATTGTTGTGTTGAGAGTAAGTGTAATTTTCAGAGATCTTGTTCTGGCTCGTTACTTATGCCACTGATTAGCACTTAGTTAGGAATGTTTTTCACCTGATTTGTGACTTTGCATTTTGTATTAGTGTTCATACCTGCAAACTAGTCGCCTATTGACGAATTTCGCCTTTTTTTTTAATAAAAATGTCATTATGTGAATCGTGTAGATCCGAAGTTTTTTTTTTTTTCATTGTGTGGGGGGGTCGGTCAGTCAGTCAGAAATTGTAAAATCATAAACTAAACTGAGACCATCTTTCAAGCTGACGCCCCGCGTCTCAATCAGTAAATTTTGAGGTAAGTTTGTTTCTAATGATGTTATGCTTTTAAATTGACTTTGGTACTAGTTGCTAAGGTTTTCCAAATCAAGTGTAGTCTGTTAGTAAGTCAAGTTTGTCGTAATAATTTTTTTTTCTAACGGTACCGCATCAAACTTTTACCAACCTGTTATTAAGCTTGTTAGCACGAAAGGGATGGGCAACAGCAACTGGCAGGCAAGTGTTTATAAATAAGGCCCGCAGGAACATATTAAACTAGGAGTATTAATTTTAAAACATTTGAAAAGTCAGTCATGAAATGGCGTTCTAATTATGCTAACTCCAATCAGGAGAGATCACTCATTTCAAAGGCTGCTTTTTTCGGAGGACTCAATTTATTGCTGCACACGCCATAAAGGATGTTTTAAAGGGATAGTTCACTTTAAAATTAAAGTTCTGTCATAATTTACTCCTCTTCATGTTGTTCTAAACCTGTATGAATAATTTTTTTCTGATGAACACAAAAGAAGATATTTTGAGAAATGATGGTAAACACTAGGGTTGTGCCGATGGATGATATCATCGTCCATCGTGATGGTTGACTGACATCACGATGGAGAGACACCATTGTGATGCCACGCCCCCACCACACTCCGCTGCGAGTCGACATACACTAACTCTCTTCTATAGACTATAGTTAACCTAAAATCTTTGCGTGAATTGCTCTATAAATAAAATTGAAAATATAACTAATGCATTTATGATATTTAAAATACTGTATTATATGCCAGAGACATGACGTTTGTTAGTCTGTGAAAATATCCTGTCAGGCATTTGATCTTGACATTACTAAACTCTTGTCTTTTTACATGTTGTACATTTTAACTTAAAATATTAAATTTTGTACATGAAAACAGACCATATTAATAATTTATTAGTAGCCTATTGTAGTGTCTCGGGAGATCTTGCTCATTGTTAAATAGCTATGTGGCTATACTGAACTGAAGCGGCAGATTAAGATATAAATCCAGAATTCAGCGAACGCCAAGAACAAGAAAACGGGAACAACACTCCGACCGAAACGCGGGATTTACAAACACAGACCATGTTTAAATTTAGATGCTTCTGACCAGAAATACCAACTTGTTCACTTTGTCTAGTTTTAATAAGCTGCGGATTGAAGTGCTGGCTGCTCTTCGCGGTGCTGAAGACCCGCTCTGACGGAGTACTGGTGGCACATATGCACAGATATTTACTTATGTGCAACCTATTGGAAAGCGCGGAGGAGTCATTTGGTTAGTAAAATAACGAATTATAGCTTTTAAATAGAAGAAAAAAATATTTATGTAAAGAGATTAAAAAGTGCTTAAAAGTGCACAACTCTTCTTAAGTGGATTAAAGCTACTTTTCCCCTTATGTGCAACCTATAGGAAAGAGTCATTAGTTGGGATAGTAAAATAGTACAGAATAGTATTTATGTAAAATGTATATTAAAATAAAGTGCACAACTCTTCTTAAGTGGAAGTAACAAAGTAAAATAACAAATAATAACTAGAAAATGCATTTCGGGACGAACTGCAAAAGTGTGCTTGCTCTGGTGCCGCCGATTTAGTTTGTGCATCTTCACATTGGAGTCTCAAGTTCATGTACAAAGTTTGGTTTCAATACGTGAAAGCGTTCCTGATATAAACTACTTCCTGTTTTGGCGGCGTCGACGCACATTTAGTTTTTGCGGTTAACTTATTTACTCACTTAAGTACACATAACCAAAAGTTTTTAATATGGAATATAACATTGTTTTATGCAGTTTTTTGTCAATGCTAATTATTTCACGACCTCTATTTAAACTATAACCGCCATTTTAATAGCTGGCAAACATTAGGCTAGCTTCTAATAAGAGAAATTATACTTTTAGATTTCGTCAGGGCAGTAAAATCAGGTGTATGTTTGTCAGCGCGATACGCATGCAGTGATGCAGGTGCTGGGCTGTGAGCGATGGGCGATTAACTTACTATCTGTCTGATTATTTAGGCTTCAACGTGGCAAACTCAGCCTAGATTTATGAAGATTTTAACAGAGGTGGAAAGAGTAGCCAAAAACTTTACTGAAGTTAAAGTAAAAGTAACTAAATAAATAATTACTCAAGTAGAAGTAAAAAGTATGCAATGAAAATAATACTCAAGTAGCGAGTTACTAGTTACTCATGAAAAAATAAATCTAGATATATGCACACACACGCACACACACACGCACACACACACACACACACACACACGCACACACCCACACACACACCCACACACACACCCACACACACGCAGTGCCCTCCATAAGTATCAGAACAATAAAGACAAGCTTTTTCTGTTTGATGTGGAGACCAGAAATTGGTAAGATAAATATCAGTATGCCAGAAGTTTAGAATGTCACATTTTATTAACCTTTGTTTATGTTTCAACACATACATGCTTTAACAACAAAGAACAACAGCATTAAATGCTGACTTATGTGTATTGTACACAAATGCACATAAGTGAATCAAACTGATCCTACATATTTTATGCTTTTCATGTGTAAACAATCAGGACACAGCTCAGTGCCCATTAAAAAAAATAATGTGACAGATTCTGTACTTTTGTCTCATGTTCATCTTTTAATGTTTAGACATTTCTTGACTCCACAACAAACACTTATGAAGGGCACTTCTACAGTATGTGTAAAACTGCAACATACACCAACAGTACAGAAAAAGAATACAAGCACAGAATAGACAAGCATTTCAAATTAACAAATTAACTTTAGTCTCAATGTTGATGTAGCTTGTAACTAGCTGAAATATCAGACAAGTAAACTGACAACAGTTTTGTATATGTATAAAGTTGGAATCTCCTAAGATGGTCTGAGGACATTGACAGTTTACACTATAACAAAACTCATGTTTTCTTACGTTGTCATGTCACGTGTGTTTTGTGAGAATCACTTACATCATACAGTACATTAAACAGCGAATCAGACGTCAATCATCGATGGATTTTCTTCAATCTGTGCTACAGTGTTTCTGGAGGTTGCACGCGTTTGACTGTGTCTGACGACGAACAGGTCGGCGGTCGCGCGTATGTAATGGCGGGTACATGTGTGAAGTTTTGCTTTTAGTTAAAAGATTGGTAAATTCATTTCCACGTCACCCAACACTGGTTATATTCTGCGTGTTTCTACATAGGTTACGAGTAAAACAGCTTCGGACGATTCCGTGTTTGAAGCGATCTGAACAATTCATTCAAACTGATTCGCGAACCACTTTAAAACATTTGGCCCATTCGCTTTGTAAAAAGTCGACTCAAAAGACTCATTTATTTGCAACACTTTGTAATGAAAACGACTCAAATGAGTCATTAATCCGCGAATGCGCCAGAAACACAAGATAGCAATTTAAAAATAAAATACAAAATTCGTAATTCATTAAAATACCGATGCCAAACGATCACTGCTACGCGAGGACGCGAAACTGACGTCTTTACAAACTAATACGTTTACAATGTATTACATTGATGAAAAAGGGAATTAAACTTGTCGTGCCATATATCACTGAAATAAAAGAAAGGGATTAAAATATGTCTGAATCATATAATTCCTACCTGTATGTGAAAATGCACGTTCTCCAGAGAGCTCGCGTTGATTCAAGCATTCAGAATATAAAATCCATTTGCAGTTTTGCGTCCGAAACCGCATACTGTATAGTGAATAAGATGAAGTTTACGATTCTAAAAATATGTATCCAGGAATCTGTCCATATACGATACGAAGATTGGGTGGCAGCCGAGGTTACTGAGTCCTCCACGGGCTCGCAGCAGAGTCTGAGGGTGTCGCCTCTTCTCCGGGCTTCTCTGCTTTCTCTTCCTCAGCTCTTCGCTGTATTATGGCTCTTAAAGGAACACCGATTCTCTCAAAAGCTCTTTTAAATTCCATTTTGCCATTTTAACATTAAAACTACATCCCGCCATTGTTATTCAAACTTTTCCACGGAGCAATAGCCTGTTAGCTTAGCTTCTAAAGATGGCTGCCCCTATCTTTACATTCTGTCTAAAAAACACGTTTGAACGTAAAGGCTGCCCTCTACTGGTAAAGGCTAATGACATTTTTTATTTTTACACAGGTTTTAATTGGACATTTTAAAGTGAAAATAACATAATATAGACATGTTACTGCAATGTTTTTTTTTATCTTGGGCATCTTCACATTGGAGTAAAGAGTTCATATAAAAATTTTGGTTAGTAAATGTTACAGACATATTGAGATTTGAACTACTTCCTGTTTTGGCGGCGTTGACGCACATTTAGTTTGGGCTGTGGCGCGCAAACGCTTCCGAAAATCAAAAATCCTTCTAGTAACTTTTGTGAGGCTCGGTCCAAGGATCGCGTACGTGGAATTTCATAAAGTTTGGACAAAATTTGTGACCTGTGAAACTTTTTTAAGGTTTTGTGTTCTATCCAATATGGCGGCCGAACGACATGGATCTGTGACTTCATCCTCTCAAGCAACTTACACCGGTACTGCCCGAACATTTTAAAGTTTGAACGGTGTCTCTGCGTCAAACGGTCTGGTCGCTAGAGCTGACACAAAAAATCTACCCGGGAATAATAATAAGAACTAGAAAATGCATTTCGGGACGAACTGCAAAAGTGTGCTTGCTCTGGTGCCGCCGATTTAGTTTGTGCATCCTCACATTGGAGTCCCAAGTTCATGTACAAAGTTTGGTTTCAATACGTAAAAGCGTTCCTGAGATATAAACTACTTCCTGTTTGGCAGCGTAAAATTTTAGAAAAAAAATTGTTCTTTTGATGTTGTGCATCCTCACATTGGAGACCGAAATTCATGTACAAAGTTTGGTTTCAATACGTGAAATCATTCCTGAGATATAAACTACTTCCTGTTTTGGCGGCGTCCACGCACATTTAGTTTGGCCTGTGACGGGCAAACGCTTCCGAAAATCAAAAATCCTTCTAGTAACTTTTGTGAGGCTTGGTCCAAGGATCGTGTACGTGGAATTTCGTGAAGTTTGGACAAAATTTGTGACCTGTGAAACTTTAAGGTTTCCAATATGGCGGACGAACGACATGGATCTGTGACTTCATCTTCTCAAGCAACTTACACCGGAACTGCCCGAACATTTTAAAAACACACACACACACACACACACACACACACACACACACACACACACACACACACACACACACACACACACACACACACAGAAATCTATACAGACTTGTAACAACTGTTTCTCTAAAATTTACCATAAAAAAAAATATTTCACTCAGTGATTGACAGCATAATGCAATCAATCGTGTTCCCGTTCAACAGTAACTAAGCATCAGGGACGTGCACAGGAATTTTAAGGGGCAGTTGCTCTAACCTAAAAACAAGGGCACCTCCCTCCACAAAAAAATGCTACATCCAGACATGTTCGTATTTTGAATTTTAAAACTGCATAACAACATAAGTTATGCGTTACTGGAGAGCAGGGAGACAGTTCTGTCTTTAAACTGTCTCCCTGCTTTTATTACTCAAAACAAAACTGACTCGATGGCGAAAGGTCGGAAGACCAAATCATATCCACCGAGGAAATGTTTTTCGTGTTGTTACAGTAACACTTTGTTTACAGTTTTGCGCTGCTCAGCCTGGATTACAACACAATGCGTCCGATTCGCGAACTGACTCCTTTGAACGGATTCGTTTGAATGAACGGTTGAAACAACAGATCTGTCCCAACACTAAACTCACAAGACGTCACTGTCAGCACAATCAGTCACTTATAGCGCCTCAGAAAGGAGAATGTAAATCTGTTTAGAAAGATTTGCCCTAAATAACAGTCTCAACTAAAAAACATAGACATTTATTACTATGTTAACTTTATGATGAATAAATATTTTATCAGGTCTACCAAATAAGGATTTTATCCTACAAAGCAATAAAAGCCATGGTAAAAAACTGTTCAAAGATGATGACAGAAGAGTGTCAGGTAATATCTGTGTCTGATAAATGCATGGTGCAGAGGAGGTTGTAAAACTCTTCAGAAAGACCAGTCATAATTTTTTTTAAAGACTTTGACTTAAATAGTGACATTTTTACATTTAAAATATCTGCTAATGATGAGAACATTTTGATAATTATGTACATATAGAAAATCGGCCTAACATATCGGCCATCAGCTGCCCTGATTTCTAAATATCGGCATTGGCCAGAGAAAAAGCCATATCGGTCGACCTCTACGTGAAAGCATTCCTGACACACACACACGCACGCACGCACACACGCACACACACACACAGAAATGTATACAGGCTTGTAACCAGGGGTGTTTCCAGCATTGAAGGACATCCGGGGTTTAGCACAGACCATTTTATGTAAATACAGGGATCACAAGCCTAGATAACCCGCTCTAGCTAGCCTAGAACCAACTATAACAGCTATGCTGCACATGTTCAGTGTTTTCTTATTAAATTTTTTTAGAATTGTAATTTAAATAATTTTAATTTTTGGGTGAACAATCCCTTTAAAGTGTCCTATTTTCACACACTAGTTTTGTACATAATATACCAAAAATTCTTCTTTAGTACTTAAGATAATCTTAAAAACATGAGACTTAATGTAGGCCAGAGTTCACGTCACCAAAAGCAGCAGATGTAAGCTGCATTTTATTGATCATAAGCTCATTTTTAAAATAAGCGATAGGAAAGAGCGACAGCAGCACTGATAGCCTAATATCATTTCATTTCTTTACTATTTATGAATATGATTGTGTGTTGAGCGTCTACGACAGGGCTATTCAATTAGTTTGTCATGGGGGCCAGAGATACATCAGTGATGATGACTACATATACATTTAAGCATTCTCATGTTGTATTTTGAAACTGCATAACAACAAAATCAGTGCATTGTACAATATACTTTTTCTACAAACATGTATTTTCAAACTGCATACAACAAAACTTGTGCATTGTAATATGACCAAGTAGGCTTTATCTACATCCAGACGTTCGTATTTTGTATTTTAAAACTGCATAACAACATAAGTGCATTGTAAGATACCCGAGTAAGCTTTATTCTTCATTTAAAGGGGTAAATAAGAGCCATATCACACTCATTGAGAATTTAACGTATTTACTCACTTAAGTACACATAACCAAAAGTTTATAATATGGAACATAACATTGTTTTATGCAGTTTTTTGGCAATGCTAATTATTTCACGACCTCTATTTAAACTACAACCGCCATCTTAATAACTGGCAAACATAAGGCTAGCTTCTAATAAGAGAAATTATACTTTTAGATTTCGTCAGGGCAGTAAAATCAGGTGTATGTTTGTCAGCGCGATACGCATGCAGTGGTGCAGGTGCTGGGCTGTGAGCGATGGCCGATTGACTTACTCGTTTAAATTGCATTCTTGTGTGAGAACGATGACTAGCATAATATTTGAGCCTTTGTCTGCTTTGAACTTCGGAGAAACGCCAGGATCTTTTATCCAGTTCACAAAAATCATTTCCTTTATTAAGACATCTAATGTCATTGTGATCATTGAGCCGACATATCAGACAACAACTGTCGGCAGAGGAGTTTTTGTAAGCTGGAAATACAATAAAGAAAGTTAAAACAGCCATAGAGTCTGTGTTCTCTTAACGCACCACTGTCAGTCTTCGCATCTTGACGCGGGCAGACCAAAGCGCGAATACACGTGAAGGGGTGACTCGCGCTCTGCATCTCATGCAACATATGCACGCGCATCAAGATTGCGACCCTGTCCTCTTGCTTTCCATGTGAAATCAATGCTTCGCTGAGTGATTGACAGCATAATGATTGACAGCATAATGAAATCGATCGTGTTCCCGTTAGTCAAGCATACGATTTAGATATATAACTTTCTTATCTGAAGATTATGTAAATATACGCAGTCTTCTAGCTGTGGCAAGCTGTGTTTTAATGTGTCATACATTTCTCAAAGTCATGACTGTTAAATACACTTGGCATAACATGCATGATTTAAGGTAAAGTGACACTTTTTCGCGTCAATTCACAATCATTTAAACCATGCAGCTGTTATAGAGCCGATGAAAAACGATCACTGCTAACGTTACGCGAGGACGCGAAACTGACGTCTTTACAAACTAATACGTTTACAATGTATTACATTGATGAAAAAGGGAATTAAACTTGTCGTGCCATATATCACTGAAATAAAAGAAAGGGATTAAAATATGTCTGAATCATATAATTCCTACCTGTATGTAAAAATGCACGTTCTCCAGAGAGCTCGCGTTGATTCAAGCATTCAGAATATAAAATCCATTTGCAGTTTTGCGTCCGAAACCGCATACTGTATAGTGAATAAGATGAAGTTTATGATTCTAAAAATATGTATCCAGGAATCTGTCCATATACGATACGAAGCTTGGGTGGCAGCCGAGGTTACCGAGTCCTCCATGGGCTCGCAGCAGAGTCTGAGGGTGTCGCCTCTTCTCCGGGCTTCTCTGCTTTCTCTTCCTCAGCTCTTCGCTGTATTGTGGCTCTTAAAGGAACACCCGATTCTCTCAACAGCTCTTCTCTATTCCATTTTGCCATTTAAACCTTAAAACTACATCCCGCCATTGTTATTCAAACTTTTCCACGGAGCAATAGCCTGTTAGCTTAGCTTCTAAAGATGGCTGCCGCTATCTTTACATTCTGTCTAAAAAACACGTTTGAACGTAAAGGCTGCCCTCTACTGGTAAAGGCTAATGACATTTTTTATTTTTTACACAGGTTTTAATTGGACATTTTAAAGTGAAAATAACATAATATAGACATGTTACTGCAATGTTTTTTTATCTTGGGCATCTTCACATTGGAGTAAAGAGTTCATATAAAATTTTTGGTTAATAAATGTTACAGACATATTGAGATTTGAACTACTTCCTGTTTTGGCGGCGTTGACGCACATTTAGTTTGGGCTGTGGCGCGCAAACGCTTCCGAAAATCAAAAATCCTTCTAGTAACTTTTGTGAGGCTCGGTCCAAGGATCGCGTACGTGGAATTTCATGAAGTTTGGACAAAATTTGTGACCTGTGAAACTTTTTTAAGGTTTTGTGTTCTTTCCAATATGGCGGCCGAACGACATGGATCTGTGACTTCATCCTCTCAAGCAACTTACACCGGTACTGCCCGAACATTTTAAAGTTTGAACGGTGTCTCTGCGTCAAACGGTCTGGTCGCTAGAGCTGACACAAAAAATCTACCCGGGAATAATAATAAGAACTAGAAAATGCATTTCGGGACGAACTGCAAAAGTGTGCTTGCTCTGGTGCCGCCGATTTAGTTTGTGCATCCTCACATTGGAGTCCCAAGTTCATGTACAAAGTTTGGTTTCAATACGTAAAAGCGTTCCTGAGATATAAACTACTTCCTGTTTGGCAGCGTAAAATTTTAGAAAAAAAATTGTTCTTTTGATGTTGTGCATCCTCACATTGGAGACCGAAATTCATGTACAAAGTTTGGTTTCAATACGTGAAATCATTCCTGAGATATAAACTACTTCCTGTTTTGGCGGCGTCCACGCACATTTAGTTTGGCCTGTGACGGGCAAACGCTTCCGAAAATCAAAAATCCTTCTAGTAACTTTTGTGAGGCTTGGTCCAAGGATCGTGTACGTGGAATTTCGTGAAGTTTGGACAAAATTTGTGACCTGTGAAACTTTAAGGTTTCCAATATGGCGGACGAACGACATGGATCTGTGACTTCATCTTCTCAAGCAACTTACACCGGAACTGCCCGAACATTTTAAAAACACACACACACACACACACACACACACACACACACACACACACACACACACACAGAAATGTATACAGACTTGTAACAACTGTTTCTCTAAAATTTACCATAAAAAAAAATATTTCACTCAGTGATTGACAGCATAATGCAATCAATCGTGTTCCCGTTCAACAGTAACTAAGCATCAGGGACGTGCACAGGAATTTTAAGGGGCAGTTGCTCTAACCTAAAAAAAAGGGCACCTCCCTCCACAAAAAAATGCTACATCCAGACATGTTCGTATTTTGAATTTTAAAACTGCATAACAACATAAGTTATGCGTTACTGGAGAGCAGGGAGACAGTTCTGTCTTTAAACTGTCTCCCTGCTTTTATTACTCAAAACAAAACTGACTCGATGGCGAAAGGTCGGAAGACCAAATCATATCCACCGAGGAAATGTTTTTCGTGTTGTTACAGTAACACTTTGTTTACAGTTTTGCGCTGCTCAGCCTGGATTACAACACAATGCGTCCGATTCGCGAACTGACTCCTTTGAACGGATTCGTTTGAATGAACGGTTGAAACAACAGATCTGTCCCAACACTAAACTCACAAGACGTCACTGTCAGCACAATCAGTCACTTATAGCGCCTCAGAAAGGAGAATGTAAATCTGTTTAGAAAGATTTGCCCTAAATAACAGTCTCAACTAAAAAACATAGACATTTATTACTATGTTAACTTTATGATGAATAAATATTTTATCAGGTCTACCAAATAAGGATTTTATCCTACAAAACTGATCAAAGATGATGACAGAAGAGTGTCAGGTAATATCTGTGTCTGATAAATGCATGGTGCAGAGGAGGTTGTAAAACTCTTCAGAAAGACCAGTCATAATTTTTTTTAAAGACTTTGACTTAAATAGTGACATTTTTACATTTAAAATATCTGCTAATGATGAGAACATTTTGATAATTATGTACATATAGAAAATCGGCCTAACATATCGGCCATCAGCTGCCCTGATTTCTAAATATCGGCATTGGCCAGAGAAAAAGCCATATCGGTCGACCTCTACGTGAAAGCATTCCTGACACACACACACACACGCACGCACACACGCACACACACACACAGAAATGTATACAGGCTTGTAACCAGGGGTGTTTCCAGCATTGAAGGACATCCGGGGTTTAGCACAGACCATTTTATGTAAATACAGGGATCACAAGCCTAGATAACCCGCTCTAGCTAGCCTAGAACCAACTATAACAGCTATGCTGCACATGTTCAGTGTTTTCTTATTAAATTTTTTTAGAATTGTAATTTAAATAATTTTAATTTTTGGGTGAACAATCCCTTTAAAGTGTCCTATTTTCACACACTAGTTTTGTACATAATATACCAAAAATCTTCTTTAGTACTTAAGATAATCTTAAAAACATGAGACTTAATGTAGGCCAGAGTTCACGTCACCAAAAGCAGCAGATGTAAGCTGCATTTTATTGATCATAAGCTCATTTTTAAAATAAGCGATAGGAAAGAGCGACAGCAGCACTGATAGCCTAATATCATTTCATTTCTTTACTATTTATGAATATGATTGTGTGTTGAGCGTCTACGACAGGGCTATTCAATTAGTTTGTCATGGGGGCCAGAGATACATCAGTGATGATGACTACATATACATTTAAGCATTCTCATGTTGTATTTTGAAACTGCATAACAACAAAATCAGTGCATTGTACAATATACTTTTTCTACAAACATGTATTTTCAAACTGCATACAACAAAACTTGTGCATTGTAATATGACCAAGTAGGCTTTATCTACATCCAGACGTTCGTATTTTGTATTTTAAAACTGCATAACAACATAAGTGCATTGTAAGATACCCGAGTAAGCTTTATTCTTCATTTAAAGGGGTAAATAAGAGCCATATCACACTCATTGAGAATTTAACTTATTTACTCACTTAAGTACACATAACCAAAAGTTTATAATATGGAACATAACATTGTTTTATGCAGTTTTTTGGCAATGCTAATTATTTCACGACCTCTATTTAAACTACAACCGCCATCTTAATAACTGGCAAACATAAGGCTAGCTTCTAATAAGAGAAATTATACTTTTAGATTTCGTCAGGGCAGTAAAATCAGGTGTATGTTTGTCAGCGCGATACGCATGCAGTGGTGCAGGTGCTGGGCTGTGAGCGATGGGCGATTGACTTACTCGTTTAAATTGCATTCTTGTTTGAGAACGATGACTCGCATAATATTTGAGCCTTTGTCTGCTTTGAACTTCGGAGAAACGCCAGGATCTTTTATCCAGTTCACAAAAATCGTTTCCTTTATTAAGACATCTAATGTCATTGTGATCATTGAGCCGACATATCAGACAACAACTGTCGGAAGAGGAGTTGTTGTAAGCTGGAAATACAATAAAGAAAGTTAAAACAGCCATAGAGTCCGTGTTCTCTTAACGCACCACTGTCAGTCTTCGCATCTTGACGCGGGCAGACCAAAGCGCGAATACACGTGAAGGGGTGACTCGCGCTCTGCATCTCATGCAACATATGCACGCGCATCAAGATTGCGACCCTGTCCTCTTGCTTTCCATGTGAAATCAATGCTTCGCTGAGTGATTGACAGCATAATGATTGACAGCATAATGCAATCGATCGTGTTCCCGTTAGTCAAGCATACGATTTAGATATATAACTTTCTTATCTGAAGATTATGTAAATATACGCAGTCTTCTAGCTGTGGCAAGCTGTGTTTTAATGTGTCATACATTTCTCAAAGTCATGACTGTTAAATACACTTGGCATAACATGCATGATTTAAGGTAAAGTGACACTTTTTCGCGTCAATTCACAATCATTTAAACCATGCAGCTGTTATAGAGCCGATGAAAAACGATCACTGCTAACGTTACGCGAGGACGCGAAACTGACGTCTTTACAAACTAATACGTTTACAATGTATTACATTGATGAAAAAGGGAATTAAACTTGTCGTGCCATATATCACTGAAATAAAAGAAAGGGATTAAAATATGTCTGAATCATATAATTCCTACCTGTATGTAAAAATGCACGTTCTCCAGAGAGCTCGCGTTGATTCAAGCATTCAGAATATAAAATCCATTTGCAGTTTTGCGTCCGAAACCGCATACTGTATAGTGAATAAGATGAAGTTTACGATTCTAAAAATATGTATCTAGGAATCTGTCCATATACGATACGAAGCTTGGGTGGCAGCCGAGGTTACCGAGTCCTCCATGGGCTCGCAGCAGAGTCTGAGGCTGTCGCCTCTTCTCCGGGCTTCTCTGCTTTCTCTTCCTCAGCTCTTCGCTGTATTATGGCTCTTAAAGGAACACTCGATTCTCTCAACAGCTCTTCTCTATTCCATTTTGCCATTTAAACCTTAAAACTACATCCCGCCATTGTTATTCAAACTTTTCCACGGAGCAATAGCCTGTTAGCTTAGCTTCTAAAGATGGCTGCCGCTATCTTTACATTCTGTCTAAAAAACACGTTTGAACGTAAAGGCTGCCCTCTACTGGTAAAGGCTAATGACATTTTTTATTTTTTACACAGGTTTTAATTGGACATTTTAAAGTGAAAATAACACTAGAAAATGCATTTCGGGACGAACTGCAAAAGTGTGCTTGCTCTGGTGCCGCCGATTTAGTTTGTGCATCCTCACATTGGAGTCCCAAGTTCATGTACAAAGTTTGGTTTCAATACGTAAAAGCGTTCCTGAGATATAAACTACTTCCTGTTTGGCAGGGTAAAATTTTAGGAAAAAAATTGTTCTTTTGATGTTGTGCATCCTCACATTGGAGACCGAAATTCATGTACAAAGTTTGGTTTCAATACGTGAAATCATTCCTGAGATATAAACTACTTCCTGTTTTGGCGGCATCCACGCACATTTAGTTTGGCCTGTGACGGGCAAACGCTTCCGAAAATCAAAAATCCTTCTAGTAACTTTTGTGAGGCTTGGTCCAAGGATCGTGTACGTGGAATTTCGTGAAGTTTGGACAAAATTTGTGACCTGTGAAACTTTAAGGTTTCCAATATGGCGGAAGAACGACATGGATCTGTGACTTCATCTTCTCAAGCAACTTACACCGGAACTGCCCGAACATTTTAAAAACACACACACACACACACACACACACACACAGAAATGTATACAGACTTGTAACAACTGTTTCTCTAAAATTTACCATAAAAAAAAATATTTCACTCAGTGATTGACAGCATAATGCAATCAATCGTGTTCCCGTTCAACAGTAACTAAGCATCAGGGACGTGAACAGGAATTTTAAGGGGCAGTTGCTCTAACCTAAAAAAAAGGGCACCTCCCTCCACAAAAAAATGCTACATCCAGACATGTTCGTATTTTGAATTTTAAAACTGCATAACAACATAAGTTATGCGTTACTGGAGAACAGGGAGACAGTTCTGTCTTTAAACTGTCTCCCTGCTTTTATTACTCAAAACAAAACTGACTCGATGGCGAAAGGTCGGAAGACCAAATCATATCCACCGAGGAAATGTTTTTCGTGTTGTTACAGTAACACTTTGTTTACAGTTTTGCGCTGCTCAGCCTGGATTACAACACAATGCGTCCGATTCGCGAACTGACTCCTTTGAACGGATTCGTTTGAATGAACGGTTGAAACAACAGATCTGTCCCAACACTAAACTCACAAGACGTCACTGTCAGCACAATCAGTCACTTATAGCGCCTCAGAAAGGAGAATGTAAATGTGTTTAGAAAGATTTGCCCTAAATAACAGTCTCAACTAAAAAACATAGACATTTATTACTATGTTAACTTTATGATGAATAAATATTTTATCAGGTCTACCAAATAAGGATTTTATCCTACAAAGCAATAAAAGCCATGGTAAAAAACTGATCAAAGATGATGACAGAAGAGTGTCAGGTAATATCTGTGTCTGATAAATGCATGGTGCAGAGGAGGTTGTAAAACTCTTCAGAAAGACCAGTCATAATTTTTTTAAAAGACTTTGACTTAAATAGTGACATTTTTACATTTAAAATATCTGCTAATGATGAGAACATTTTGATAATTATGTACATATAGAAAATCGGCCTAACATATCGGCCATCAGCTGCCCTGATTTCTAAATATCGGCATCGGCCAGAGAAAAAGCCATATCGGTCGACCTCCACGTGAAAGCATTCCTGACACACACCAACACGCACGCACGCACACACACACACACACACAGAAATGTATACAGGCTTGTAACCAGGGGTGTTTCCAGCATTGAAGGACATCCGGGGTTTAGCACAGACCATTTTATGTAAATACAGGGATCACAAGCCTAGATAACCCGCTCTAGCTAGCCTAGAACCAACTATAACAGCTATGCTGCACATGTTCAGTGTTTTCTTATTACATTTTTTTAGAATTGTAATTTAAATAATTTTAATTTTTGGGTGAACAATCCCTTTAAAGTGTCCTATTTTCACACACTAGTTTTGTACATAATATACCAAAAATTCTTCTTTAGTACTTAAGATAATCTTAAAAACATGAGACTTAATGTAGGCCAGAGTTCACGTCACCAAAAGCAGCAGATGTAAGCTGCATTTTATTCCTCATAAGCTCATTTTTAAAATAAGCGATGGGAGAGAGCGACAGCAGCACTGATAGCCTAATAATATTTCATTTCTTTACTATTGATGAATATGATTGTGTGTTGAGTGTCTACAGCAGGGCTATTCAATTTGTTTGTCATGGGGGCCAGAGATACATCAGTGATGATGACTACACATACATTTAAACATTCTCATGTTGTATTTTGAAACTGCATAACAACAAAATCAGTGCATTGTACAATATACTTTTTCTACAAACATGTATTTTCAAACTGCATACAACAAAACTTGTGCATTGTAATATGACCAAGTAGGCTTTATCTACATCCAGACGTTCGTATTTTGTATTTTAAAACTGCATAACAACATAAGTGCATTGTAAGATACCCGAGTAAGCTTTATTCTTCATTAAAAGGGGTAAATAAGAGCCATATCACACTCATTGAGAATTTAACTTATTTACTCACTTAAGTACACATAACCAAAAGTTTATAATATGGAACATAACATTGTTTTATGCACTTTTTGGCAATGCTAATTATTTCACGACCTCTATTTAAACTACAACCGCCATCTTAATAACTGGCAAACATTAAGCTAGCTTCTAATAAGAGAAATTATACTTTTAGATTTCATCAGGGCAGTAAAATCACGTGTATGTTTGTCAGCGCGATACGCATGCAGTGGTGCAGGTGCTGGGCTGTGAGCGATGGGCGATTAACTTACACGTTTAAATTGCATTCTTGTGTGAGAACGATGACTCGCATAATATTTGAGCCTTTGTCTGCTTTGAACTTCGGAGAAACGCCAGGATCTTTTATCTAGTTCACAAAAATCGTTTCCTTTATTAAGACATCTAATGTCATTGTGATCGTTGAGCCGACATATCAGACAACAACTGTCGGAAGAGGAGTTGTTGTAAGCTGGAAATACAATAAATAAAGTTAAAACAGCCATAAAGTCCGTGTTCTCTTAACGCACCACTGTCAGTCTTCGCATCTTGACGCGGGCAGACCAAAGCGCGAATACACGTGAAGGGGTGACTCGCGCTCTGCATCTCATGCAACATATGCACGCGCATCAAGATTGCGACCCTGTCCTCTTGCTTTCCATGTGAAATCAATGCTTCGCTGAGTGATTGACAGCATAATGATTGACAGCATAATGCAATCGATCGTGTTCCCGTTAGTCAAGCATACGATTTAGATATATAACTTTCTTATCTGAAGATTATGTAAATATACGCAGTCTTCTAGCTGTGGCAAGCTGTGTTTTAATGTGTCATACATTTCTCAAAGGCATGACTGTTTAAATACACTTGGCATAACATGCATGATTTAAGGTAAAGTGACACTTTTTCGCGTCAATTCACAATCATTTAAACCATGCAGCTGTTATAGAGCCGATGAAAAACGATCACTGCTAACGTTACGCGAGGACGCGAAACTTACGTCTTTACAAACTAATACGTTTACAATGTATTACATTGATGAAAAAGGGAATTAAACTTGTCGTGCCATATATCACTGAAATAAAAGAAAGGGATTAAAATATGTCTGAATCATATAATTCCTACCTGTATGTAAAAATGCACGTTCTCCAGAGAGCTCGCGTTGATTCAAGCATTCAGAATATAAAATCCATTTGCAGTTTTGCGTCCGAAACCGCATACTGTATAGTGAATAAGATGAAGTTTTAGGATTTTAAAAATATGTATCCAGGATTCCGCTGTCCATATACGATACGAAGCTTGGGTGCCAGCCGATGGTGCTGCGTGCCCCACGGGCTCTATGCAGCAGAGTCTCAGGCTGTGGCCTCTTCTCCGGGCTTCTCTGCTCTCCGTCTTTCTCAGCTCTTCGCTGTATTGTGGCTCTTAAAGGAACACTCGATTCTCTCAACAGCTCTTCTCTATTCCATTTTGCCATTTAAACCTTAAAACTACATCCCGCCATTGTTATTCAAACTTTTCCACGGAGCAATAGCCTGTTAGCTTAGCTTCTAAAGATGGCTGCCGCTATCTTTACATTCTGTCTAAAAAACACGTTTGAACGTAAAGGCTGCCCTCTACTGGTAAAGGCTAATGACATTTTTTATTTTTTACACAGGTTTTAATTGGACATTTTAAAGTGAAAATAACATAATATAGACATGTTACTGCAATGTTTTTTTATCTTGGGCATCTTCACATTGGAGTAAAGAGTTCATATAAAATTTTTGGTTAATAAATGTTACAGACATATTGAGATTTGAACTACTTCCTGTTTTGGCGGCGTTGACGCACATTTAGTTTGGGCTGTGGCGCGCAAACGCTTCCGAAAATCAAAAATCCTTCTAGTAACTTTTGTGAGGCTCGGTCCAAGGATCGCGTACGTGGAATTTCATGAAGTTTGGACAAAATTTGTGACCTGTGAAACTTTTTTAAGGTTTTGTATTCTTTCCAATATGGCGGCCGAACGACATGGATCTGTGACTTCATCCTCTCAAGCAACTTACACCGGTACTGCCCGAACATTTTAAAGTTTGAACGGTGTCTCTGCGTCAAACGGTCTGGTCGCTAGAGCTGACACAAAAAATCTACCCGGGAATAATAATAATAATAATAATAACTAGAAAATGCATTTCGGGACGAACTGCAAAAGTGTGCTTGCTCTGGTGCCGCCGATTTAGTCTGTGCATCCTCACATTGGAGTCACAAGTTCATGTACAAAGTTTGGTTTCAATACGTAAAAGCGTTCCTGAGATATAAACTACTTCCTGTTTGGCAGAGTAAAATTTTAGGAAAAAAATGGTTCTTTTGATGTTGTGCATCCTCACATTGGAGACCGAAATTCATGTACAAAGTTTGGTTTCAATACGTGAAATCATTCCTGAGATATAAACTACTTCCTGTTTTGGCGGCGTCCACGCACATTTAGTTTGGCCTGTGACGGGCAAACGCTTCCGAAAATCAAAAATCCTTCTAGTAACTTTTGTGAGGCTTGGTCCAAGGATCGTGTACGTGGAATTTCGTGAAGTTTGGACAAAATTTGTGACCTGTGAAACTTTAAGGTTTCCAATATGGCGGACGAACGACATGGATCTGTGACTTCATCTTCTCAAGCAACTTACACCGGAACTGCCCGAACATTTTAAAAACACACACACACACACACACACACACAGAAATGTATACAGACTTGTAACAACTGTTTCCCTAAAATTTACCATAAAAAAAAATATTTCACTCAGTGATTGACAGCATAATGCAATCAATCGTGTTCCCGTTCAACAGTAACTAAGCATCAGGGACGTGCACAGGAATTTTAAGGGGCAGTTGCTCTAACCTAAAAAAAAGGGCACCTCCCTCCACAAAAAAATGCTACATCCAGACATGTTCGTATTTTGAATTTTAAAACTGCATAACAACATAAGTTATGCGTTACTGGAGAGCAGGGAGACAGTTCTGTCTTTAAACTGTCTCCCTGCTTTTATTACTCAAAACAAAACTGACTCGATGGCGAAAGGTCGGAAGACCAAATCATATCCACCGAGGAAATGTTTTTCGTGTTGTTACAGTAACACTTTGTTTACAGTTTTGCGCTGCTCAGCCTGGATTACAACACAATGCGTCCGATTCGCGAACTGACTCCTTTGAACGGATTCGTTTGAATGAACGGTTGAAACAACAGATCTGTCCCAACACTAAACTCACAAGACGTCACTGTCAGCACAATCAGTCACTTATAGCGTCTTAGAAAGGAGAATGTAAATCTGTTTAGAAAGATTTGCCCTAAATAACAGTCTCAACTAAAAAACATAGACATTTATTACTATGTTAACTTTATGATGAATAAATATTTTATCAGGTCTACCAAATAAGGATTTTATCCTACAAAGCAATAAAAGCCATGGTAAAAAACTGATCAAAGATGATGACAGGAGAGTGTCAGGTAATATCTGTGTCTGATAAATGCATGGTGCAGAGGAGGTTGTAAAACTCTTCAGAAAGACCAGTCATAATTTTTTTAAAAGACTTTGACTTAAATAGTGACATTTTTACATTTAAAATATCTGCTAATGATGAGAACATTTTGATAATTATGTACATATAGAAAATCGGCCTAACATATCGGCCATCAGCTGCCCTGATTTCTAAATATCGGCATTGGCCAGAGAAAAAGCCATATCGGTCGACCTCTACGTGAAAGCATTCCTGACACACACACACACGCACGCACGCACGCACGCACACACACACACAGAAATGTATACAGGCTTGTAACCAGGGGTGTTTCCAGCATTGAAGGACATCCGGGGTTTAGCACAGACCATTTTATGTAAATACAGGGATCACAAGCCTAGATAACCCGCTCTAGCTAGCCTAGAACCAACTATAACAGCTATGCTGCACATGTTCAGTGTTTTCTTATTAAATTTTTTTAGAATTGTAATTTAAATAATTTTAATTTTTGGGTGAACAATCCCTTTAAAGTGTCCTATTTTCACACACTAGTTTTGTACATAATATACCAAAAATTCTTCTTTAGTACTTAAGATAATCTTAAAAACATGAGACTTAATGTAGGCCACAGTTCACGTCACCAAAAGCAGCAGATGTAAGCTGCATTTTATTGATCATAAGCTCATTTTTAAAATAAGCGATAGGAAAGAGCGACAGCAGCACTGATAGCCTAATATCATTTCATTTCTTTACTATTTATGAATATGATTGTGTGTTGAGCGTCTACGACAGGGCTATTCAATTAGTTTGTCATGGGGGCCAGAGATACATCAGTGATGATGACTACATATACATTTAAACATTCTCATGTTGTATTTTGAAACTGCATAACAACAAAATCAGTGCATTGTACAATATACTTTTTCTACAAACATGTATTTTCAAACTGCATACAACAAAACTTGTGCATTGTAATATGACCAAGTAGGCTTTATCTACATCCAGACGTTCGTATTTTGTATTTTAAAACTGCATAACAACATAAGTGCATTGTAAGATACCCGAGTAAGCTTTATTAAAGGGGTAAATAAGAGCCATATCACACTCATTGAGAATTTAACTTATTTACTCACGTAAGTACACATAACCAAAAGTTTATAATATGGAACATAACATTGTTTTATGCACTTTTTGGCAATGCTAATTATTTCACGACCTCAATTTAAACTACAACCGCCATCTTAATAACTGGCAAACATTAAGCTAGCTTCTAATAAGAGAAATTATACTTTTAGATTTCATCAGGGCAGTAAAATCACGTGTATGTTTGTCAGCGCGATACGCATGCAGTGGTGCAGGTGCTGGGCTATGAGCGATGGGCGATTAACTTACACGTTTAAATTGCATTCTTGTGTGAGAACGATGACTCGCATAATATTTGAGCCTTTGTCTGCTTTGAACTTCGGAGAAACGCCAGGATCTTTTATCTAGTTCACAAAAATCGTTTCCTTTATTAAGACATCTAATGTCATTGTGATCGTTGAGCCGACATATCAGACAACAACTGTCGGAAGAGGAGTTGTTGTAAGCTGGAAATACAATAAATAAAGTTAAAACAGCCATAGAGTCCGTGTTCTCCTAACTCGCCACTGTCAGTCTTCGCATCTTGACGCGGGCCGGGCAGACCAAAGCGCGAATACACGTGAAGGGGTGACTCGCGCTCTGCATCTCATGCAACAACATATGCACGCGCATCAAGATTGCGACCCTGTCCTCTTGCTTTCCATGTGATATCAATGCTTCGCTGAGTGATTGACAGCATAATGATTGACAGCATAATGCAATCGATCGTGTTCCCGTTAGTTAAGCATACGATGATATATAACTTTCTTATCTGAAGATTATGTAAATATACGCAGTCTTCTAGCTGTGGCAAGCTGTGTTTTAATGTCTCATACATTTCTCAAAGTCATGACTGTTTACGTTAAATACACTTGGCATAACATGCATGATTTAAGGTAAAGTGACACTTTTTCGCGTCAATTCACAATCATTTAAACCATGCAGCTGTTATAGAGCCGATGCCAAACGATCACTGCTACGCGAGGACGCGAAATTGACGTCTTTACAAACTAATACGTTTACAATGTATTACATTGATGAAAAACGGAATTAAACTTGTCATGTTATATATTACTGAAATAAAAGAAAGGGTTTTACGTCTGAATCCCCGAAACATTCCTACCTGTACTGCACGTTCTCCAGAGAGCTCGCGTTGATTCACGCCTTCAGAATATAACATCCATTTGCAGTTTTGTACACAAATGTATATGAGAAATATTAATATTCCATTGGATTTAGTATCAAATAATCCTCAGTATATATAGTTTTCAATAGGCACGGACTAAGTTTCGGTCTAGTCACGTGTGAAGGCAAGGCAATTAAACACGCTTGGGCTGCCCTCTAGTGGTAAAAGCTATATGACATTTTTATTTTTACATAGGATTTTATTGGACATTTTAAAGTGAAAATAACATAATATAGACATGTTACTGCAATGTTTTTTTATCTTGGCCATGTTCACATTGGAGTTCCGAGTTCATATTAAAAAAATTATAAAGATATGTTACAGACAATCTGAGATATGAACTACTTCCTGTTTGGGGACTACGCCATAGGTATATTTTGACCTGTTTTGGGCAAATGCTTCCGAAAATCAAAAATCCTTCTAGTAACTTTTGTGAGGCTTGGTCCAAGGATCGTGTACGTGGAATTTCTTGAAGTTTGGACAAAATTTGTGACCTGTGAAACTTTTTAAAGGTTTTGTGTTCTATCCAATATGGTGGCCGAACGACATGGATCTGTGACTTCATCTTCTCAAGCAACTTACACCGGTACTGCCCGAACATTTTAAAGTTTGAACGGTGTCTCTGCGTCAAACGGTCTGGTCGCTAGAGCTGGCCAAAAAAATCTACCCGGGAAAAATAATAATAATAAAACTTAAGAAGAACAATAAGTGTGCTTTTGCAAGCACACTTAATAATAAAACTTAAGAAGAACAATAAGTGTGCTTTTGCAAGCACACTTAATAATAATAATAAGAATAATAAAACTTAAGAAGATCAATAAGTGTGCTTTTGCAAGCACACTTAATAATAAAACTTAAGAAGAACAATAAGTGTGCTTTTGCAAGCACACTTAATTATATAATAACGAAAAAATTAAAATTTCCCCCGCCTAACGATATCATCGTCCATCGCGATGGTTTAAGGTAACCATCGTCAACTGCCAGTTTAGGGGACATCGCCCAACCCTAGTAAACACACAACAGATAGTGACCATTGACTTCCATAGTTCGAAAAAATATTTTGGAAATCTTTTGATAAATGATGGTAAACACACAGTTGACGTTACCCATTAAATTCCATTATATTTTTTGTTCCTACTATGGAGGTCAATGGTCACTTCTGTGTGTTTGCCGTCATTTCTCAAAATATCTTTTGTGTTCATCAGAAGGGGGACATTCATGCAGGTTTGGAGCAGCGTGAGGATGAGTAAATGATCATTTTGAGGTGAACTATCCCTTTAAAACATTTCATTCTGTATAAATATGAATCACAACAACATGCATACAAAATATATGAAGTTATATACAGCATTTTGTCACATTAGATTAAGTGAAAGTCCATTAGCTACACAGGTACAAATGCAGAAATATAGGCTATAATATATTATTTCATATTTGTATAATTGTAGTTTGTGTTGCTCTCAAAATACAATTATAAATGCTAACAATAGCATTTTAATAAAGTTGTATTCTCACACATATTATAGTTGTGTGTGATTTTGTTGTTATTTTTTTAACTAAAGGGGCACCACAGTTAAAGTCCACTTGGGGCACACATGGCCAGCAGCACCCCTGAATACTGTAATTTCTTGCTTTCTTTACAATTTATCAGTTATTTTTCTCAAATGAGACCGCTTGATGATGACCTATACAAACGACGAGGCAGTTGTAGTTCCCAGCCGTTTCCCATATTACAGCGTTGTCGTGCTCAGTGAGTTAAATGAAATCACACACAGTATAATCAATGTAGGTTCATGTAACACTTCACAATTCTGTTTTTCCTCTCTTTTTTCGATTTTACATTTGCTAAATTATGACTTGAGACTTTTTAATTTTTTCATTTGAGTGTCCCAGAGTGCTTCATTTGCATGTTAAATTCTCAATTTTTCTCTTGGCGAGAGGCCCGCAGACCCCCTTAAAAGGATTTTATTTAGAACCTTGGCACCTTTTTCACTTCTTGTGAGTTTGCAGGTATGAGTGTTACAACCCTACGCTTTCTCTTCTTGCCTTCTGAAGGTGGGATGACCTCGGAGGGTGTGGTTGATTGTACACCCCTGCTGAGTTGTATTTAGAGGCAGTGAAATGCAGTACTGAGCATGAGGACACAGTGGTAGCTGCGGAAGAGTTTTAGAAAGAGAACAGCAGTTAGCTGTGCAAAAACTGGAATTTGAGAGGGGAATGAAAGAGTGTTTCTTAGTCACATAGTTAGCTTTTGTGATTCATTGATGATCATAATTGGTGCCCCACTTAATGTTTTGTTTTAAAAAGTTATTGTATGTTAATATGTTGTTCTATAGCTGACAATCTACATTTCTTCTTTTTTATAGAATGTATCATATCGTGGAGTTTGTCAATTCAAATGAGGTTGAAGTTGTCCACTCTAATTGGCTGGAAGGAGGTGAAAGTTTCTGGCCCCCTTTTGTATCTCTTGCAAAGCTCCGTAGGGCAACTAAAGATGGGGTGATGCCAGGTGCTGACTGGAATCGATTCAGAGTCCGTGTGATGTATTCACATGGTATAGTAATGCTTTATTCTCAAATGACACAATTCTACACTTATTGAATTGAAACCTTACTGCACATGTAATATAATAAGGAGCCATTCCATTTAGACCTTATAAATGTATTCTTGACAGACGTGTATGAGATTGCCTGTGCAAAGCTGCTAGAGGCAACAATTACCTCTGATCTAAATACTGAAGATGAGGACAACAGGCCAGAGTACATGAAGAGAAAGAATAGGTAGGAGTGGCCCATAATTTCCTTCAAAGCATTTGAATGACCGTGTCAAAGGTTACCATACACCTGGGCAAACAATTAGGCCGCAAGCTAGAGGGCCCATACAATGCACCCCAACCTCCTGTCAAAATAAAAATTTAAATTTTTTTTATTTAATATAATTTTTTAATTCACTGTAATGACTAACTGAAATCCCAATGTAATACATTTTAGAGGATGTAAAAGAATTGTAAGCAGCAGTGAAGAGGAGGAAGAGGAGCAGGGAAGGACCGCTGCACTTCGTGCCCCAACCAAAAAGAAAACTTACACACAACTTGCACCAGCCCCCTGCATCCCATCTCTTGATGGTAGGCCTATTGCAGTTGGTACAATGGTTTCCATCAGTCTTTTATATTAAACATATGGGTGAAAGTAATATAATGGCCAATTGCACCTTTGTGACAGCTCTAGGTGAATGTAGTCAGCCAGCTGCTCAAGGTTTTTGGTCCCCAGGCCATATTTCTGAGACCCCTTCTGATGCAAACAACTCGTCAGCAAGTCCATGGGCTTCTCACCTTTCAGCGAACATCACAGCGCCTAGTCCACCACAGTGGTCTCCAGTCTCCACTACCAACAGCCTGAGTGCTACGCCTACTGACACCCCAACACATGCAGCAGCTAGCAGAAGTCAGTCATCAGACCAAACTGGATTTCAAGTAAGAAGGGCAAGAAAGCTATTCTATAGCCCATGGAGAGAAAAATTACTTTGGTATATGTGTGATGAGATTAAAACAACTTTTCTGTTCTTTTAGACCACACCACCCATACATGGCACACAAAACCAGTCTTGTGAGGAGGCTGTGCCCACAGGTAGAAATTCTGTAGGTCCGCAGGCTTCTCCCCTTTCAGCGAACATCACAGCGCTTAGTCCACCACCGTGGTCTCCAGTCTCCACTACTAACAGCCTGAGTGCTACGCCTACTGACACCACAACACATGCTGCAGCTGGCAGAAGTCAGACATCAGGCCAAACTGGATTTCAAGTAAGAAGGGCGAGATAGCCAATTGAGAGAAAAAAATCACTTTGGTATTAGGGCTGGGTATTGTTTCAGATGTCTCAAATAGATTCAGATGAACTAGATCTCAAATTGATTGGATTTCGATTCAATGATTACTTCAGGGTTCCCGCGGGGTCTTAAAAAGTCTAAAATTCAGAAAGTTACATTTAAGGCCATAAAAGTCTTAAAAACAGCCAGATTTTCATCCTAGGTCTTACATTTAATTAACCCAAGTCTTAAATTTCTTACCTCTGTTTATTCCCGAAAAGCGTTGTCCGCAAAAAATAAAATAATAATTGAAAATGCTGTAAAACTAATCAGTGACGGATGAAGAAAGTGTTTGATGGGGAGGCTTCTAAAAGGAAAAGTTCTTCGCGCGTCACTGAATCGCACTTCAGTCCAGTTTTTAATCATCATTTTTCAAAGAAAATACAAATGTAGGCTATTATAATCCACGCAATTCATGCCATAAGCTATATTTCAGGTGTTGTGATCTGACTGTATACTGTTAGTATAATTGCAGTTTTATAAAAGCAAAAATCTTTTCTGTGTTAAATTGAACCAACTAGCCCGTGGCTTACCTGAGCATTTGCCAGGTTCTGAAACAGAGGACCCAGAAGCGAAAAAATCAACACTGCTTTATTGAAAATCAACTTAAACAGTCAGGCCGTCGAGTCCCCTGAGCCACCAACAAGTCAAATTTAGTGTTACACAGTTTTCACTTAGGAAGCTTTTGTTTATCTCACTGCTCCATGCGCGTTTACTCCCTTGACTTTAATCTGCTAATCTTGATGATGTAATCAACCTACAAATGCGACCTCTGGAGGCTACAACCTTCGGATTTAGAAACGGTCTTGTTTGCAACACACAACAAACCACAAACAGCCTTTTAATGGTAAATTTCATTTTCATTTAATTACTGTGTAATTAGAGAGGCCAATAAATGCGATTGCGGTATAGTGCATATTTATGCATATAACGTATGGGTGGAAAAAGTGGAGAACATGTTAACAAGGCACATATCAGCAGCTGACCATACTGATCTTCCCATATTAGTGGATTTTATTTGTCAAAAAATGATATAATAAAAATAAAAAATATAATGTTTTGAGAATTTCTGAGATCATTGTGTCGCGTTGGTCTTAAATTTCACTCATAATGGTCTTAAAAAGGTCTTAAAAAGTCTTAAATTTGACTTGGTGAAACCTGAGGAAACCCTGTTACTTTTCACTGGCCCCACCACAAAAAAAGTAATAAATGAATTAAATTGTTTTTTTTTTTATCCATGTAATAAGGTTATGACACCCAATATTTTAAATAGCAGTGAAATTGAACAATTATCTATTCTATTTTTGATGCTACAGCTATCAAAAATCAGCTAAAACTACTAATATCAATTTCAAAGATTAAAGACAAGTTAATGGTTGTTAATAAAAATAAAATGCAAGCAACGCAATACAAATACAATAGAACAAAGATACAAATTACGAAATCTGTGCATTTCAGGTAGGTCTAGCAGTATTTTTCAGAAACAGAAATTGTGTAAAATAACACTGCATATCTTCACTGTGCAGATTAAGTAAAGGTTAATTCTAATTAAAGTTACAAAATCGTTATTCAGTGAAAAGCAGGGAGTGACTTCCTCTTTTGTAGTTTGATTAACATTTAAAAATGCAGACACCTGAAGGTTGCTGCCACTTTAAGACTAATGCACGGGTGAAATTATGATAGGCTATGAATGCATCCTTTTTCTACTATTTCTCATAACCGTCTGTTTACTCGCAAAGGCCGGCATTTTTAGAAAAATTTGTGTGAATTTGCAAGGAGAGGTGAACGAGAATTAATTTTGTTATTTCCACGCTGTCGTGCAGCTGTAAGTGCTTCCAGTGTGTGCTCTTCTCACACAGCGCATGCAAGTTATCTTTCGCTTGAATGCTTAAATTGGCAAGGCTTGAAAATGCGTGCAAATTGTAAACTTGTATGACCATGCAGCACTGGCCCAATCGAGACATTGACAGTTCCTTATATATATATATATATATATATATAATTTTTTTCCCCCTATTCTTATTTGATATGTGTGATGAGATTAAAACATATTTTTCTTTTCTTTTAGCACATCCCACCCTTACATGGCATACATAACCGGTCTTGTGAGGGGGCTATGCCCACAGGTAGGATTTCTGTAGGTCCTTGGGCTTCTCCCCTTTCAGCGAACATCACAGTGCCTAGTCCACCACCGTGGTCTCCAGTCTCCTCTATCAACAGCCTGAGGGCTACACCTACTGACACCCCAACACATGCAGCAGCTGGCAGAAGTCAGACATCAATCCAAACTGGATTTCAAGTAAGAAGGGCAAGAAAGCTATTCTATAGCCCATGGAGAGAAAAATCACTTTGGTATATGTGTGATGAGATTAAAACCTCTTCTTTTCTATTCTTAGAACACACCACAAGTATATGACACACAACACAGGTCTTCTCGGGAGGGTGTGCCTACAGGTAGGAATGTGATCTCTCTCGGTTTACTCTAACATATCTACGTACAATGTTTTGCTAGTAATCTGCTATGCCTGCATTTTCTTGTGTCTTACAGCAATTGCTAAGGAGATCCTCATCCAGCTCGATTCTATTAGAGAGCAGCAGTTGCTCATCCTGGTGCAGCTCCAAAAAATCTCCAGCAGTCAAACAGTTCCAGACTTCACGCCAGACCCAACACATTTTGGGCTCCCACTTTCAACTATTGAAGAGTTACAATGTTTGGAGGAGACATTAAAGAATCCAGAGGAAAAGAAGAATTTGGTGAGTTAAATTATGGTTTAATCAGATCATTTCTAAAAGTCAGTTCCCACTCTCACTCATGCTATATTCCTTAAGTAACTAATAAGGTACATGTCTTTTTGTTTCAGACTGTTTTTCTTGGAATGGTCGGAGGTATGACTCTAAAAGACACTGTGGGGCGGGTCCTGAAAAGGACAATGAACTCTTCGCTGGCGAGACTCATTAATTGGAGTGGGGCCAACCGAAAGCCTGCATTCAAAGGACTTACTTTGAAAAGTGTGGTTCTTGGTGAGTGTCAGTGCTGGAAACTGCACTGTAGTGACATCACAGGGCTCTACAGTGCGACTGACCCGATGGCCGGTTGCATAAACCTTTAAGAATAGTCTTAGGGGCTGTTTACACTTGGTATTAAGATGTGTTTTCATCGATGGGATCACAAGTGGACGAGAGAGACACATTACGTTTACACCTGGTATTTAAATCCGTCTCTTTTGTCCCCTTTCGACCGCTTCTGTCCTGAATACTGTGAGGGGACGGTCCGTGAGACGGTGGGCGAGTCTCCCTGCTGTTATTCAAACGCGAGCGGGAGTAATTATGAGTTTATATGGACGCAAACTAATATTATGTCGGAGTCCACTGCTTGTTTAGCAAGTAAACATACTGCACAGAGTTTTGTACGTGTGTATGCAAGAGCTTTCTCTGAATTTTCAGCGCAATTGATGAAATAGGATAGTGTAACTTTCACACGCTTTCAAAACGAAACTACGGAGATCCTCCGCTTTAGTTTTATCAATGAAAGGCTAAAAATAGTGCTGTTCACCGTGTGTGTTCATGCCAGAAGTCAAAAAAAGAAGTAAAATTTGTGTTTAATACCTCAGATTAGATAAATGGGCGGAGAGAAGGCGGTCGCGTCTGTTCGAACACATTCAACCACATATGCGTTCCGCAACTCCAAAGCGATCCGATCGAAAGTGGTTTTGACTATCTCTGGATGTGGTTGAAAGTGGTCGAAGGTGGACGAGCTCAAAACGTTTTGAACACCGTTTACAACTGGCCTTAACGTCGTCCACTTGTGATGCGATCGACGAAAACGCATGTTAATGCCAAGTGTAAACAGCCTCTTAAAAGTTAGTCATGAATTTTTTTTCCTCAAGACTGATCATAATTGTTTTAAGTATGTTAGATAGAAAGGTAGATTGGTCTAATTTAAATCCAAATAAGAAGACTTAGATTAGCCCTAAATCCAATGATTAGCCCTAACTAATTGCTATTTAGTCAGACTCATTCTTAAGACGCAGTCTTAACGTCACGGCTATGTTTATGCAACCGGCCGTCAGGTTCTATGGGTGCACCCTCAGTTGACACTAATAACAGCGTATTGGCTATTTTTTAAAATCCTATTTTAGTTTTAATATTTCTATATTCAAACTCTATTTAAAACATTAACATCATAACATTATCAGGAATTGAAATGCCACTTCTGAGTCTCATTAAACAGTCTGTAAATATAACTAAATGCCACATTTCTGTTATATGCCACCTCTGCAGTGCAAAGATGAATTATTACAGTATTTATTTATTAATGAGAGATGCCTCTTATTATTCTAACTTAATTTATGAATTTGACATTTAATAAGGTTAAAATTTTATAGTCAAATATCTCCTTATAATGGGAAGGTTAAATTTTTGAATGTGCTCCTAAACTAAAAAGAAATGTATCCCTGCATCCAAAATAAGTTTTGGTGGTTTTATGAGTAAAATCACATGGTCATGCTGACCACTTTTATCTTTGTGTTTTTTCAGATGCAGTCCGCCGGAATGCCCTGACCAAAGACAATACAGAAAAGGAGATAGAGCTCCTCATCACCAGGTGGCTGCAGCTAGCATCTGATAGGGATGGTGGCCGAAGCCAGAGGGCGAATAGACAGACAACGAATTAAACTGTTTTAAAGTTAAAAATGTTGATATTGGAAAATTTGTATTTGAACTGATTGATTTTTGCGTGTGTGTGTGTGAGAGAGAGAGAGAGAGAGAGAGAATGTGTGTTCAAGTAAATAATAGCATCTGACAGGGATGATGGCCAAAGCCAGAGGGCGAATAAACAACGAATTAAACTGTTTTAAAGTTAAAAATGTTGATATTGGAAAATTTGTATTTGAACTGATTGATTTTTGTGCGTGTGTGTGTGTGTGTGTGTGTGTGTGTGTGTGTGTGTGTGTGTGTGTGTGTGTGTGTGTGTGTGTGTGAGAGAGAGAGAGAATGTGTCTTCAAGTAAATAATAGCATCTGACAGGGATGATGGCCAAAGCCAGAGGGCGAATAGACAACGAATTAAACCGTTTTAAAGTTAAAAATGTTGATATTGGAAAATTTGTATTTGAACTGATTGATTTTTATGTGCGTGTGTGTGAGAGAGAGAGAGAGAATGAGAGCGAGAATGAATGAGAGGGAGAGAGAGAGAAAATGTGTGTTCAAGTAAATAAAAAATGCATTAAACATGAAACCCTTGTGCTACTTTGTGTGTTTTATTTTCTGTTGTTGCATAACGGTTGCTTAGCAATTTTAGTATTAATAAAAATTAATCAATAAGATCAAAGTTTAAACAACCCCAAATAAGGAACGGGATTGGGGGGGAGCTTACGTTCTCTCACTCGGGGTTCCGCAATCGGGCCGCGTTAAAACCGAGCGTTCGCAGAGCAATAAAAAAAAATAAAGCAGATCGGCCAAGTGTTCTAGCTTTAATCATTCCGCTTTCGGCCCGCACAATTTTTGCTAGCTGGGAACCTATTGTCAATGAAATAGTTACAGACCAAAACTTAGATGCACTCTGTTTAACAGAAACCTGGCTTAAAGCAGACGACTACATTAGTTTAAACGAATCCACCCCACAAGACTATTATTATAAACACGAACCTCGATTAAAGGGGAGAGGGGGTGGTGTAGCTACAATATACAACAAAATTTTTAAAGTAAACCAAAAATCTGAAGTAAAATTTAAATCATTCGAACTAATGTTGTTAAATATGGAAATAACCGATCGTAACCACAAACAGCTCTCTTTTGCCTTAGCTACAATCTATAGACCTCCGGGCCACCATGCAGATTTCCTTAAAGAAATAGCAGATTTCCTGTCTGAGCTTGTAGTCACTGTAGATAAAGCTCTTATCGTTGGTGATTTTAATATTCATGTGGATAACCCAAAAGATGCACTAGGACGTGCATTTATGGATGTTCTAAATTCTCTCAATATTAGACAAAACGTGACAGGGCCAACGCATACTCGTAAGCACACATTAGACTTAATTCTGTCACTCGGGCTCAATATTAATGACATCAAAATATCACCTCAGAGTGATGCAGTTTCTGACCATTACCTTGTGTCATACACTGTACTTCTAGATAGGATCACTCAATCCACAACATGCTACAGATTAGCCAGAACAATAATTTCCACCACTAAAGATAGATTTATTAGCACTCTTCCAGACCTGTCCCAAATTAAACATGTAGCAGATAACTGTGACGATCTAGATATTGTAATAGAAAACCTAAACAATGTCTGTTCTAACACATTGGATGCCGTTGCTCCCATTCGAAAAAAAGAGAATCAAAGAAAAACCGCCAGCTCCATGGTATGATCATCACACCGCAGCACTCAAAAAGGCAACTAGGAAAATGGAAAGAAATTATAGAAGCACAAAGTTAGAGGTATGGCGTGCAGCATGGAAAGAGAGTGTTAAACAATACAGACAGGCTATTAAAACTGCCAGATCTACCTATCTTAGCAAGCTTATAAATGAGAATCATAATAACCCTCGTTTCCTCTTCAGCACCGTTGCAAAACTGACTAGAAATAAAGAACAAACAGAAACCAATAGTAAACTTCAACACAATAGTAACGACTTCATGAACTTCTTTTCTAACAAAATTACGGCTATAAGGGACAACATCGTAGCTATCCAGGCAGCCACCACTCTACCCGTTACTTCACTTAACACTAGACTACCATACGAACATCTTGATTCATTTAAACCTACTACAATAGATGAGCTCTCTAGACTAGTTACATCATCCAAATCATCATCCTGTATATTAGACCCCGTTCCCACAAAACTGCTTAAAGATGTATTCCCTGTATTGTCAACCCCGGTTCTAAATATCTTTAACTCATCACTAGAAATAGGATACGTTCCAACAGCTTTCAAACTAGCAGTTATTAAACCGCTGATTAAAAAAACGCAGCTTGACCAGGGAGAGCTTAATAACTTTAGACCAATCTCAAATCTCCCTTTTCTTTCGAAAATATTAGAAAAGGTAGTGGCAAGCCAGTTACGCACATTCTTGACAAATAATAGTACATATGAAAAGTTCCAATCAGGATTCAGGCCCCACCATAGCACTGAGACAGCGTTGCTTAGAGTTACAAATGACCTCCTATTAACATCCGATCGTGGTGAAATCTCAATTCTTATATTATTAGACCTTAGTGCAGCCTTTGACACAATAGATCATACAATCTTACTCAATAGACTAGAAAACTATGTTGGTATCAGTGGTCAGGCGCTAGCCTGGTTTAGGTCGTATCTAACCAATCGCTATCACTTTGTTTATGTAAACGAGGAAGAGTCATATCACTCCCTGGTTAAATACGGTGTACCGCAGGGTTCGGTTTTAGGTCCTATCCTGTTCTCGTTATACATGTTACCTCTAGGAGACATTATCAGAAAACATAACATAAGTTTTCACTGCTATGCGGATGATACCCAGCTTTACATCTCCTCACATCCCAGCGAAACACACACGTTTTCTAAGCTAACAGACTGCCTTAGCGATGTTAGTGACTGGATGGCACATAACTTTCTTAAGCTGAACTCCAATAAGACAGAGATACTTATTATTGAACCGAATCGCTACAAACATAATATGTCAGATTACAAGTTGCACATAGATGGCTGCACTGTGGTGCCATCTTCCACGGTTAGGAACTTAGGTGTGATGTTCGACAGCAACTTATCCTTCGATAGTCATATCGCCAACGTCTGCCGCACAGCATTCTTCCATCTTAGAAATATATCGAAAATACGCCATATACTGTCTACATTTGACGCAGAGAAGCTTATCCATGCTTTTATGACCTCTAGAATAGACTATTGTAACTCGCTACTCGGGGGATGCCATGCAAATCAAGTAAACAAGCTTCAGCTAGTTCAAAACGCTTCCGCAAGGGTACTTACTCGATCTAAAAAGTATGACCACATAAGCCCAATTCTGGCATCTTTACACTGGCTACCAGTTAAATATCGTATACAATTTAAAATATCACTAATCACCTACAAAGCTTTAAATGGCCTAGCACCCTCATATCTTAGAGAATTACTATCAGAATACAATCCATCACGCACACTACGGTCGCAAAATTCTGGTCTCTTGATTATCCCTAGACTATCAAAAGTGTCTAAAAGTGGAAGGTCATTTTCCTACTTAGCCCCTAAGCTCTGGAATGATTTACCAACCGATGTCCGAGAATCAGACACAGTCGATAATTTTAAATCTAGAATTAAAACTTTTCTCTTCAACAAAGCATTCGCATAATTTGTCTAGTAAAAGTACTTAACTTGAAATAGTTATCTGTACGGAACAAAGCACTCGCGGTCATAACACAGACCAACCAAATAAATAAATAAAAACCTTATCTTAACCTATAGTCGGATTGCGATTTTGGAACTTTCGTGTTCTTGTGAATAGTATGCCATACAAACCCGTTTGCCACTGAACCTGCATTAACGACGACAGTGGGGCTTCCAGCCTTAGTCAAACGGGTTGGCACGTATGGTTGGGTTGTGATTTTGGCGCTTTCTTTGTATTGCAAATAGTATGCCATACAGACCCGTTTGCCACTGAACCTGCATTAACGACGACAGTGGGGCTTTTGGCCTTAGTCAAACGGGTTGGCACGTATGGTTGGGTTGTGATTTTGGCGCTTTCTTTCTATTGCGAATAGTATGCCATACAGACCCGTTTGCCACTGAACCTGCATTAACGACGACAGTGGGGCTTCCGGCCTTAGTCAAACGGGTTGGCACGTATGGTCGGGTTGCGATTTTGGCGCTTTCTTGTGTCTTGTGAATAGTATGCCATACAAACCCGTTTGCCACTGAACCTGCATTAACGACGACAGTGGGGCCTCCAGCCTTAGTCAAACGGGTTGACACGTATGGTCAGGTTGCGATGTTGGCGTTTTCTCGTGATCTTGTAAATAGTATGCAATATAGACCCGTTTGCCACTGAACCTGCATTAACGACGACAGTGGGGTTACAGGCCTTAGTCAAACGGGTCGACAGGTTTCATTTTCTCTTAAAAATCGGAAGGTGACCCTTAGTTACCATATATACCATCGCAATTTGCAAAATCCTCAACTGTGGATAAAACAATTATGCCTCAATAGTTAGTCTGTCTGAAACTAAGCTGATTAAACCACATCACTGTGTGACACTTGCATTACATGTGAACGGCCCCTACGCTAATATGATTTTGTTTTTCTCTCCCTGTCTCGTCCCTGGGTCCCATTGACCCTGAGGACAATGGGACAAACAGACCCAGTTCCGGTAGATGTGAAAGTCGGCACACCTCTGATCTACTGGTCGTCCTTCAATGTGATGCCCAGCTGATGCCTGACCAACGACCACCGGCAGGACCCGCTTAATATCCGCTTAATCTCTGCTTAAGCTCCGCTTAATCTCCGCTTAAGCTCCTTATCCGTTTATATGTGTGTATATACATGTATATCTCCCAAGGGTTTTTCCCTCCTAGGACTTTTATTTTTATTTCCTCGGCTAAACAACCCGGGGTTTTTGTTTTTTTTCTCCTAGGGGGTTTTTTACCCCGGGGAGGTAGCCTGCTTTGGCTTAACTTAGCTTCTTCTTCTAGACGTTACATTAGTAATATGCTCGCTCATAATGTCGCGTCATAGCCGCAGCAAATTTGACTGCTTATGCTATTGTGTATTATGTTATGCTTTCTGTCGTTTTTCTGTGCTTTTACTGCTTCTATTAATGTAAAGCTGCTTTGAAACAATTGAGTATTGTGAAAAGCGCTATATAAATAAAATTGAATTGAAAAAATTGAAGAGCACTGTAGTTGTACAATCCTCAAAAATACAACTTGCCTAATAATTCTGCACACGGTGTACAAACAAAGTAATACTTACTCTTCAGCCAATGGAAAACATCAAATACAACAAGAAAATTACCTGAAAGAAAAGTGAACATAAAAGTACAATAGTTATTAATGCAGAATTTATGGCTTCTGATTAAATTCTTCTACTGTAAACTGTGTGCCCGTTATAACCTTATTATTTACGCGTAAAAACCCTACATTGAAATAACCTGCGTAATAATTAACTAAACAATGTAAAATACATTTAAGAACGAGGATAACACATTTTATAGAAACTAAAGACAAATAAAAGATCTGCTCTACATTAGCTCATAAGTTAGCTACAGCACGAGGTCAGTCAGACTAATAGCTTAAATCAACAGTAAACATTAAAGTTCATAATATTTTAGTCATATCGAATTACTAACAACAAAATGAACATTACTGTGAACTTATTTTAATGAAGTAACCAGGATTTAATGAAAACTTACCTCAGAATTTGTCACAGAAACGAAAACTGTCGTCTTCTTCTTCTTCTTTCAATTTTATGGCGGGTTACACCTACTGGTGCATACCGCCACCCACAGGTCAATGTATTGGCAATGCAGGTCAAGACGTCAATTCTTTAAAATATTCCCAAGTATTTAGAGGGAAATATACACACACACACACACACATATATACATACTGAAAAAAAAACATATTCTCACATACAGCCCTGCACTCTTAAGGAACCTAATCAGTTCCCCTGACTTTACTCCAGGTCCCAGAACTGCAGCCAAACTAAAATCTGAGCATCCTGCTCTTTGTAATTGATCTTTCCACTGCTCCCTGTGACTCTGATATTTAGGACAAACAAGCAATACATGCTTAACCGTCTCCTCTTGATCTGGACACCACATGCAATATCCTGTCTCTACTCTACCAACCCTACACTGAGTGCTGTTCAGCAGTGTATGCCCAATTCTAAGCCTAGCAATAACAACTTCATCCCTTCTGCATCCTCCCACTTTAGCTTCTCTCCCAACCTCTGTGTGGATATTATACATGTGCCTCCCTTTGGAACTTAAACTCCACGGGGTTTGCCACTTCTTCATCAGGGCTCTTCTAATAAAAACTTTTACCTCCCCCCTCCCAAACTTAATATTGACCTGTTGGTCTGGTCTCTCTAGAGCCTTTTTGGCTAGACCATCTGCCTTTTCATTGCCCCATATCCCCACATGAGCTGGAATCCACAAGAAACATACAGAGCCACCTCTCTGCTCCAGCCAATATAAACATATATACACTTCATTTATTAGATCCATTTTACAGGATCTATATGGCTGCATACTGCTCAGCACTGCTGCAGAGTCAGTGCAAATTAGCACCGTCTCTTGTCCTGTCTCTTCAATCCACTCTAGTGCTTTTATGATGGCATAATCATCATAAAAGCAGTGGTGGTGTTGGTGGTGTTGTTTGTCCCGCCTCTCTTCCACTGTGATTGAACAGCCAAGTGAGATGTGACATTGACAAGCTGAACGTGCGCATGTTCTGCTGCGACAACACAGTTTGTACCTTCCCACGAGTCGGTGTCGGGTCGTCGTGTTTGTTTGTTTTGTCTAAATTCGTCTACGTTTCAATTACTACCATGTCCAAGAGTATCTCCATCGGGAAAATGCTGTGGATTATGTTGATCTTTTTGTGTATCACCCACGATTTCAAGTGTACAGTGCTATACCGGGATGGATACAACAGCAACAAATTTACCTACTCACGCCACAAACTCCTCTCTCTTCGGGACTTCGGGACTTATGGCCTAACACCTTTGGATGTAATTCCAGCTGACATCCTGTATAAACCAAGGAAACGAGGAAAGCGAGGAGGTGTACGCACCAGGCTACGACGGCGGCCTTTCAATCCCCCCCTCCCTTCAGTTGTGATGGCTAATGTACAATCTCTCCGTAACAAGATGGACATCCTACATGCTAAATGCCGAGTTGAGAAATCTTTTAGGGATGCCTGTATCATCGCGCTGTCTGAGACATGGCTAAACGGCTCCGTTCCAGATGAAGAAGTTAGTTTGGATAACTTCACTATCATCCGAGCGGACCGCACGAGTGATTCCGGTAAGGAGAGGGGCGGAGGGGTCTGTGTTTATATAAACAATCGGTGGTGCAATAATATCAAGATTCATGGAAGCGTCTGTACACCCGAGTGCGAAATTCTGACTCTTTCACTTCGCCCATACTATCTCCCTCGAGAATTTTCGACGCTCGCTATCAGCTGTGTTTATATTCCGCCGGGCGTCAACATCAACACGCCGGCTGAACTTGTAGCCCAGAATGCACATGCTATGATGAATAGGTACCCTGATGCCCCGGTGTTTATCATGGGGGATTTTAACAGCTGCAGGTTGGATGGCGTTCTCCCATCCTTTAAACAGTATGTGAATTCTCCTACAAGGAAACATAGGGTGTTGGATTTGTGTTATGGGAACATAAACAATGCGTATACTGCTCGCGTGCAGCCTCCATTAGGTTCCGCGGACCACAATGTTGTCTTTTTGCTTCCACAATATAGACAACTGCTGAAGAGGGAAAAACCTGCCCAATACAGCGTCACACAGTGGTCAGAGGACGCAATTGCGCAACTCCAGGGGTCGTTTGCATGCACAGACTGGAGCATTTTTGATGGCGACCTGGATATAAAAACTGAAACAATAACTGATTATATAAAGTTTTGTGTGACAACTACCATTCCAGTGAAAACTGTAAAAAAATATCCCAACTCTAGACCATGGATGACCAACCAGATACAACTCAAACTTAAGGAGAAACAACGAGCATTTAAGCACAAAGACTGGTTATCATTGAGAGACATTAATCGCTCTGTAAAAGATGAAATCAAAAAGGCAAAACTTGCTTACAAGGACAAATTGGAACAGGATTTCAGCAGAATGAACACCAGACAGGCCTTTCAAAAAGTGAAAACACTCACTGGAACCACCTCGAAAGCCACCATGTCTACACCCGCTGATCTCAACTCGTTTACCAACAACTTAAACATTTTCTATGCCAGGTTTGACACCCTTAACTGCACCACTGAATGTGAAAATCTTCTCAGGAGTTTACCCATCCCTGAGGAGCCAAACTCTGTCCCCCTAACAGTGGGAGATGTCTACCAGCAGCTCAGGAGGTGCAAGACTGGTAAGGCCCCTGGCCCAGATGGGATCACCGGCAGGCTACTTAAGAACTGTGCCCTGGAACTTTCTCCTGTTCTTTATCTACTCTTCACAGAGTCACTACTAACAGCGACAGTGCCTACCCTCTGGAAAACAGCCACCATTGTCCCTGTTCCCAAGAAACCACGCCCATCTGAGCTGAATCATTACAGACCAGTAGCACTTACTTCTATAATAGCAAAATGTTTTGGGAAACTGGTACTGAATATAATTCTGCCGGTCGTCTGCCCACAGCTGGATCCTTACCAGTTTGCATACAAGGCCAAAATGGGAACAGAGGATGCTGTTGCATGTCTTCTTCATACTATTCTTCAACATATGGACTCCTCTAGCCACTATGCCAGGATTCTATTTATAGACTTCAGCTCCGCATTCAATACGATTCAACGCCACATCATGATCACTAAACTTAACAATCTCCATATACCACCTCCATTTATTTGCTGGATTCACAATTTTCTTAGTGACAGATTACAGGCAGTAAGGGTGGGTAACATAACATCATCTACAATTACTGTCAATACTCAAGCCCCTTAGGGCTGTGTCCTCAGCCCCTTTTATACACATTGTATACTAACGACTGCTGTAGCCCTTTCCATATTACAAAATATTTCAAATATTCGAATGACACAGCCATACTTGCTCTCCTTACTGGTACAGAATCAGCTGATGCATATCATCAATCTGTTGCCTATTTTACTCAGTGGTGTATAAACAATGATCTCCTTCTCAACGTCATGAAGACAAAGGAAATTATTATTGACACACGGAAAAAATGTTTTACCCCTCACTGCCCAATCTCCATCAATGGTCAGTCTGTAGAAATTGTCAGCAATTTCAGATATCTTGGTGTTAACTTGGACAACAAACTAAATTTTGACTATCACATCACGGACATTCAGAGACGCTGTCAACAAAGACTATTTGTCATCCGTAAACTCAGGACTCTCTCAGTTAAACCACATCTTCTGCTTCTTTTGTACAGAAGCATCATCGAACCAATCCTTTTGTACTGTGCCATTTGCTCTTATACTATGCTTTCTCTCACCAACAGAAATAAGCTCCTTAGAATCACCAACACTTCCTCAAAAATAATTGGTCTCACTACTCCAAACTTGTCAGTTCTAATTGACACTGCTATCATTCGTAGAGCACGTACCATAATACAAAATCCTAGTCACCCTCTCAATTCATGTTTTACTCTCCTTCCTTCAGGCCGTAGATACAGACAGCTACCATACAAAAAAATGCGTCTGGGAAAAAGTTTTGTTCCTGTAGCCATAAAAGCCCTTAATTCATTAAATGTGTAACCTGTTGGTGTTATATGTGTATATTATGTGTTGAATGTGATGGGTACAATCAGTGGAAACAAATTTTCTCTAACGGGGACAATAAAGAATGAATCTGAATCTGAATCAGTGGTGTACACAGACACCTCATCTGTCAACCTCCAGGAGGCACTAACATCCATACCCTTCACCACCATGGCAGCTGCAGTTTTCCCCGATACAGGATCCTTTGATCCATCTGTATAAACCTGGACATGTCTTGCATATGTACTCAAAATATATTCCATTGCAAACCTAACCACCTACTGCTTTTCTTGTTCTTCCTGTGCATACTCTAATAGGGTAAATAACCAAGGTGGTACTGGCGATAAAGCTACTGTCGGGCTAACCATTCCCTCTTTCAATCCCACTTCCTGTACCCATTCCCTCACCCTCCACCCAAATCCCTTGCCTTTCTTGGTCTCATACTCCCAGCAGGGCTCCATCACCTTTTTAGCAGGATTCCCTTGATTATGGCCCTCCAGATCAGTGGCGCCCCCAGGATTGTTTTCATGGGGGAGCACAAAGGGGCCACTACAAATCTTAGGGTGGCACAATTAAAAAAAGTATTATGCTTGAATCTAATGGTCAACAGTTTTCCCTTTGCTTTTAATACTACTTGGAGTGTAGTTATTCTTATTTATTACTAGTATATGATTTACAAGAGACAAATAAAAATGGCAAATAATTTAAAGATCAGATGGTGGAATAGTATTAATCTATCAAAGATGAGTATCGACCGATCACCGTTTGAATTTTGTGTATTTAAAATACATTATTTTATTATACAATGAGTTATATCTATACAATGAGTTATATCCAGTGTTATCCAGTTAACATACTGTAATTAAATGAGTGACATACTTTAGTCCTAAACACGTCTCTAGTCTTCTATTAAGTTTTCTTGACGTGGGCACCAATCTTACCTCTCTCTCTCTCTCTCTCTCTCTCTCTCTCTCTCTCACACACACACACACACACACACACACAAACACAAAGACGCGTTTGAAGGGAAAAGCGCATGTTTTCGGCAATTGCGCAGCCCAATTCGCGTCATTCGCATCGCCCCTTGCGAGGACGCGTCTGTCTGATTGCGTCTTTGCATTGACTTTTTATGTAATCTACTTGCGTTTGGCTGAGTATGCCCCATAATGAATGGGAACACATTATTCCCTTCGCGGCACCGCAGGCAGCGAGTGCACACACACAAGCGCAGCAGGTACACTGGCAAGAGTAGAGCGCCTATGTGCCGGCCAGGGGCGTCATGCACCATTTTTTTTAAGGGGGCACAGTGTGCACAGCTCACAGAAATGTGTGCATACACAGACATCAAAGAAATATTATATATTCTTCAGTCTTTTCCATGGCACTTACATTTCTAACAATCTGAGCGCCCCATGCTTTCATGCAAAAACCTCCAAAATAAATGTGTTGACTAACTTTTATATGAAATACTATTCAATCGGAATAATGACATATTGGCATATTTACATCTGAAACGGCATGTTTTGATTATTTATGTTTTGTTTAATGACTTAATTGTGTCATTAATGCATTTTGCACAACAACTGCATTAACCTATGAAATTAATGCACTTTTAAATCCATAAAGTATATAAACAACGCAAATGACATAAGCTATAGCCACGTGATTGATTTTAATGTTCAATAACGATTTAAAAAAATATATGTTTAGATAAAAGTATTAGAGGAACGGACTTTTGCATTAAATGTTACCTCGTATGTGAGCATGTGTGATTCCGCGCCCCCGTGCCCGTGAACTCTGGCGAACTTTGCCGTTGGACCAAGAAGATGAATCTAGAAAACTCTACTAATATAACGTTGAGACGGTCACATTTTAAACTATACATTTTCTACACAGAGGAGGTTAACTGCACGTTACCGTCCTGGGCTTTGGAAATGTTGTGAGCGTTTCTTAGACGTTTTAATTCCTCAGATAGCCAAATGCAACAGCAAAGCTCGTGAGCGCGCTCAGATGCTGATGACGCCAGAACAAAGAAATTTAACACGATCAAAACGGCGAAAATCTCCGAAAAGTGACAAGGATGCAGCACAGAATTGATTATATTGCGCATATTAAACAGACAAGTAACAGATTAATGGATGCTTCTTTGATTTTGAGGTTGCATGCAAAATCCAGTTGGCTCAAAAACCGAGGGTCAGTTTGAATGGGCATGACGTCTCTGGTGCCCCAGCCCAATTTAAACCCTGACAGTAATTATCTAAGCTTGGAACAATATGCTTTATATAACCTATAATTAACTGAGTTTTACTTACTAGTTTGTGAGTTTCTTCTGTAATGCATCCAATGGCTGAACAGGAGCGAACAGGACGTCACATGTACGTCACATGGATGGCAGTGCGGCTGCGCGTACTCACGGCTTTGCGGTTTAGTGGATCAAAAACATTCATCAAAGTTGTCCTAAGACAAGAACGGGTAATGGGTATTGGTTTTAGGACAAGTTTTAGGAACGGTTTTGATCCACTTCAAATGTTGACCGTCATTCAGCGCGAAACACGCAGAGTGAGAATCCGCTTGTGATGCAACTTTTTTGTTCAAATCTTACAAAATGTTTACGTTATGTTTATAATGAGCGAGTACATCACGAATCAATCTTTCAAGCCTGTTTTTGTCTATTACTGAATCACCATTGTACACAAATTAAAAGTGTTTATTTTCGGAGTATTTTAGTCCGGCGGGTACCCGCGCGCTGCGGAGTAGCACAGTACCTGTGTGACTTGTCCATAGACTTAAACGGAGAGAAGTAGCGCCGGTTACAATGTGCTTCTGCAAGACGCATGCAGTTTTGTGCGTCTCACCCTCAATTTCCACCGACTGCGGAAAGGCTGCGGATCCGCTGCGGAACGGCGGCAGAGTCAATCAGTTTCCATTCAAGTCAATGTGTGTATTTCTACTGACTACGTTCCGAATCCGTCACAGCTCCAGCCATCCGCAGCCCTCCGGCACAAATACGCAGAGCTTCTATTTTTGACGGATGCCGGACAGCTCCGCAGGGCGGAGCCATGACTTTATCGCGTGATCATACCTGAATTCGCGAGATCTCGTGTTGTGATCTGGGCTGGTTTGTAATAACATCATAATTCAACGTCATAATGGGCGGAGACAGAACTAGATATCGCGCGATCTTCATGTGAATTTGCGAGAACTCACGTGTCCTCGTCACTTCAGCACGCAGCCGCTCAAATACGGATCCGGTGGGTATTGGCAGACGGCGGAGTGCGGAGCCGTAGCGCAGCGGAGCTGATCTGCAGCCGCTCCGCAGTCGGTGGAAATCCGGGGTCAGTGTAGTTGCATATCACTGTGTATACCGGTAAGTTATATGTGAAATCACTAACTGTCTGACTATCAAACTAGACAATAATTTTTTTTTTAGTTTGTCACATGTAGATTAATATGAAGGGGATAACGTTTTTAACCCTTAGTGCTGGAGTTTTCTTTTAGACATATAGTAAAGGTAATGGTTAGACATATAGTAAAGGTAATGGTTCAATTAAAGGACTGTTAAAAGAAAAGCTGCAAATTAACAAACTATTAATAAACCTACCATATATTGTAGGCATAAAAGTTATAAATTAGGAGATTTGTCATTTTGACAAAAGCTTAAAACGATACACTGTATATTCACATAAAACCATACCCACACTGCTGCTGTAGCCCACCTTTTGTCCAGAGACTTTAATATGGCATTAATTTCAAAAAGTGCTAGCTCGCCATTAATTAGAAATAAAAAGGTTGGCAGAAAAATGCATCTCAAAACTCATCAGATTGATGCTTTAAAATGTGTAATTTTAAAAAAATTCTAAGGGAGATTCTTCTCATCTTTTTCACCCCTGACCCGTTTTCATGCCTGAAAGGTCTCCAAAAAATCTGGATTTTGGAGTTAGTTGAACCAATGTTAAAATTATAGTTATTTTACAATAGACATATTATTGGTTTCTCTAGGAAAAAAGAGTGGGTGGTGGCAGCGGAGCTCATTGGGTGCTCAGCACCCCTAAAGCTCTAACTCTAGAATCGCCTCTGCCTGACCCACTCTGGCTTCACAAACTTTATTAAACAATTCCCAATTTGCCTCTCTCCACTGCCACTTTCCTGGACACCAATTCACCTCTCTACTTATTTTAACAGCTATTTTACAAATTAAAGGAAAATGATCACTTCCTATGGTGGTATGCTCCAATATATCCCACTCACTTAACCCAGCTAGTGTACTAGACACACATGTAAGATCCAGTGCTGATAATGCTCCAGTTCTAACATTCACTCTAGTGCCTCACCCATCATTTAGGCATATAAGTGTCTCATTGTCCATGAACTCCTCTACCACTTCACCATTCCTATTTGTGATGTCACAACCCCATAAAGAGTTATGTGCGTTAAAATCCCCACACCACACCACCCTTTTACCTTCTCTCTGCACCACTCTTTCCAGATATTCCACTGTTAGGTCATTACAGGGATTGTAAAAATTAACTATTATAATACTACCCAGGGGCGCCGTAAGGGGGGGAAAAGTTAGGACGATTCTAAGGGCCTATGAACTTTTGAGGGCCCCAGCCAAGGACTGTGCCGCAAACGCAACCCCCTTAAACTGAGCCCTCTTAGCCCCGCCCCGTCTTTACTCTGCATGTTAGCGCCGTCTTCAGAAGTGCGCGTGAACTTCAGAAGAGAACAAGGTGTGTGTATTTACTGCTATTTTCTATGATATCTGCATTAGTGATGGGAGAAATGAAGCTTTTCGAAGCCAATTGCTTCGAAAATTGATTCAGTTTTTCGAAGCAGTTCGAAACACCACACACGCTGGCGACCCCTGCTGGTCAAAATAGTGTAAAAGCAGATTTGTCCAAACATTTTACACTTTTTTTTTAACAAAATAATAGCAAGATTTTTATTAAAATATTTTTAAAAAATGATTTAACTTAATTAAGACATAGTTAAAAGTCTATTATGTGTTTTTAGTTTTATTTAGGGCAAACAAATCATTAAAACTAACTACCCTTTTAATTATGCACATTTTGTCATTAAATCTGTCTATAAACAAAAAGTAGACAAAATGGAAGTGTTATTAGTCAGAAGGATAAATGTTTTATGAACTTTCATAATAAAAATGATCCGAGTTCACCTAAACATATTAGACACTGGTCATGTGATCAACTCCCCCTAGTGGTGAACCATTGGATTTTCAAAACGTTTCGAAACAGTTATGACGTAACGAAGCCTCGTTTGCTAAAATCACGTGACTTGGGCCAATTTGAAACAAGCTCCGAACCACTGATTCGAAACAAAAGATTCGTAAATGTTTCGAAGCCTCATGAAGCAGTGCTTCGAAAACGACCATCGCTAATCTGCATATGTGCGCTTCCTTACTATAAATGCAGTTTACACAATGTGACGCTGGAGCAATACAATGCAGTTTTCATTCCACTGTAAGTCTTCGCTCTGTTCACCTCAGTTTAAAAACAAACAAGGTGATTTACGTTCCCTGTTTTGTGTTATGATTCTAACGCGAAGTCAGCCCTTATAAGCTGTTTTAATTAACGTAGCCCGTATAAGCTAATTAACAAACTAGAAATGCGATCGGTTAAACACTCCAATGTTTTGTAACGCAATATGCCAAGGAAGTATTTTTATGCAGTCGTGAATCGAGTTGATTGTGATAAAACTGAAATGCAACTAAGGCTAAACTAGTCCAGTTATGTATATTAAAGCTTCTCACCTTGCAACATGTTTAAGAAATCAATGGAAATCTATGTTGTAATCTGCTATAGTTGTCATTCATTTCATTTTAGAGTCCCGTTGATTAAAAAACAGTCTGAAGAATCATTTAATAACAGTATAGCTGTTTTCTCAAGTTCACAGTTTCAATGATCTGTCGTTATTTTTGCTTTACTGAAGCTGCTGGTGTGTGAAACTTGAATGTATAGAAAAGATGCATTGTTGTTGTTCGCCATTTTTAAATGTTACAATGTCATTGGTGTGTGTGTAACAGCTCAAGTATACAGTATGTCACTGAGACTGCCTGTGAAAATCAGACTAAACTCTCAAATCTTATTGTGAAATAAAAAGCATCACAGTTTAATTTCAAGCATTAATTTCACTATGATTTCAATCGCCGACATGACATTACTCAGTCAATATTAAAGATATCAAGTTTATATTTTCACAAAATGTTCTTTACATTATGTAGGATGAATTTATGTGGGAAACAGTAAATCACAAAGAAATACTTCAGCTGGGTTTTCACAGGCATGGTCACATTTATCTTTAATCTTTAAGAACGTTGCATTTTCTCTGAATATTCGAATAATGTACTGTATTTTTCAATTAAATTTACATTGCACAATAAATTATCTTAGCTGCAGACATTGTAGGTGTCTATAAATACTGATAATTGTGGTCATAACAATAGCAAAATAAATAGTTCTGTATTATTAAATTACAGACAAAGATTTTGAATAGCTACAGTAGGTTGGATTGTATGTTTGGTGCGAAATGGGTATGGTGGGGGCCTGACCCCCTATTCTTTCATAGGGCCCAAAATTGCTAGCGGCGCCCCTGATACTACCCCCTCGTATCCACATTTCCACAGCCACACACTCACTATCCTCACTCACTATTAATTCCCTATATGTCAGACCCTCTTTCACAAAGGTACAACATCCACCCCCATACCCTTTTTCCCTATCTTTCCGTACTGATGTAAAACCAGGAACTACAAACTGTAATTGAGGAACTAATGTCTCCTGTATACATAAAACATCAGGTAAAACCGGTAATTCATATACAAATTTCTTTAATTCCTGCCCGTTCGCCACCAAACTTCTAGCATTCCACTGTAATATAGTTAATGGGATTCCTGCCATCCTTCAGGCTGTGATGGTTCACCACTTCCTTCTGCTAGCTTTTTCATCACCTCATCCACAGGTATATTAGCCATATCCAAATGTGCCTTAGCAGCTTGTATTATTAACTTAACAATCTTGGGCAGAGCAGTTAATTACTTTAATTATAAAAGCTAGAACATCTATCTTTTCCACCTTCCATTATGAGCCTATCCTCTTTTGCTAGGGTTCATCCCTAGCCTGTCCTCCACCCTGCATTAAATCCTCTTCCTGACCCGCCCTTTGTTTAATTGCAGAGTCCTTAACTTCGACCTGTTTAACAGCCTCTGCATATGACACCTGATTAACTACCTTGTATCTTTGGACCTCCTGTTGCTCCTGCCGTTTAACACAACTTTGAAATGCTGCGCTATGAGCTTCACCACAATTGCAACATCTAGGCTGCACTCCCTCCCCACACTGACCATAGTAATGATCTCCTCCGCATCTACAAATCTCCTTGCCCCTTTACAAACTGCTGCAACGTGCCCCAACCTCTGGCACTTAAAGCACCTCAGAGGTGCTGGCACATATAGCCTGACTGGATAGCAAACATATCCAATCATTACCCGTTTAGGAAGCTGCAATTCATTAAAAATCAGCATGACTGTTGTACTTGGAACCTTCTTCACTTCCTTGGTAGTGTGAAACCGAATTGCCTTTACTATTTTCCCTCCCTTCATACAAGTTTTCATTACCTCTTCAGAAATGACTCCTCTCATTCCATCGCTTACCCCCACCTCCACATATTCCACATTATCCTTCCCTAGTTTACTCAAACATAAAGCCTTCTGTTTTGGCTGGTTAGATTTGCAAAACACTATGACCTCATTGTTGCTAATATACCTTGCTGATTTCACCTCTCCAACAGCTTCTCTAATCAACTTAGTTAGACGCATTGGATTGGAAATATCAAGTTTAGCGATATCCACATTGAATTTCATCAACACTTTAAACTCTTCCTCAAATTTTCTATTTTTACTGTATGGGCTTTTTCCACCACCACCACTTCCCCTTCTCTTTCTTGCCCCTAAGCGCCAACTTAGACCCTGAGATTCCTCCTCCATATCACTTTCAATAATTCCTATAAATTACGGCATATTGCAATCAAATGAAATAAATAAAGCAAAAGTGCCGACCAGCCGACGGCCGTCGGACCGACACTCTCGCTCTACCAAAACAAACAAAACGCTTGCAAAATAAACCGAAAAACGCTGCCTACTGTTCAAACGTTCCCGGTCTGCCCGGACAAAACGCCAAACGCTTTCCAATCTTGTCGAAAACTGTCGTCTGAGGTAAACATCGGTTAAATTCAGTTTTTTGACTCAGGAGGACGGAGGCGCGTGCCTGCAAATAATAGGTGTGTTCGACTTCATGCGGCGCTGACAGGATGATGACGTCAATGTACCGCGAGAGCGATTCGAAATTAGATCTCTACGTGTAATTTCTCGACGTCATCAACGTATGATGTGGGCTCTCACAGCGCTTCATGAAGTCGAACATGCCTAATAACACATAACAAAAGACATGTTAAAAAACAACAAAGATGGTAAAGAAAGTGCTTCTCATAGCGAAGCACTGCGTTCAGACGGACTGAAAATTAGAACTTGTTTAACATTAAATATTTATTGTATTAAAATAAACAGAAATGTTGTGCTTTAAACTAGCATAGCTTTTAAGATCCTTATCCGGGGGTGTGTTCAATTATTTCTACATAAACATGCATGCACATTTTGTTCTAAATGGACAGACCTTCATAAAAATTTATAAAAATGGTTTTATTATAGCAAAAGTGTAGTAACTATGGTTTTTGATTTAACAACAACAATTAACATCAAAAGGAAATTATCTGCTAAGATAATAACAACCAATGATAATTATTTTAATAATTTAATAATAATCATACTTATTTTAATAATTCAAATATTTAAAAAAATATTATTACTATGATAAATGAATCAGAAATCAGAATCAGAAAGAGCTTTATTGCCAAGAATGCTTGCACATACAAGGAATTTGTTTTAGTGACGTAAGCTTCCAGTACACAAAGACACCAACACACAGACAAAAATTGTAGGCAAATAAATAGGTGTGTAAACAATTGTGCTATAAATGACAATTAAATAGGATTAAATAAGATGCAGGGATAGAATGGAGGGGTAACAAATAAATATAAGGATATTGCACTTTTTTTTGCATAAGCATGAGTGGGGAACATATAACTGTTCATGAGGTAGATTGCCTGGGGAAAGAAACTGTTTTTGTGCCTTACTGTTCTGGTATTCGCGGCTCTGAAGCGCCGGCCAGATGGCAAAAGTTCAAAAATGGGGTGACTTGGATGTGAGGGATCCAAGAATAAATGACAAAATAATGGGGGCTAGCTAGAAAATATGGGGCTTGTGTGGGGTTTTTTGCGGGCAAGCCCACAGTGGGATGGGGCGCAAAAGGGCAAAGTAATAGGGGGCCCGCATGGGCTGGCCCATATGGGCCCTGTTTGGGTTTTTCTGTGGGCAAGCCCACAGTGGGTTGGCCCACAAAAAAACCCTCATGGGGCCCAAAAGGGCAAAGTCATGGGGGCCCGCATGGGCTAGCCCATATGGGGCCTGTGTGGGTTTACTGTGGGCAAGCCCACAGTGGGCTTGCCCATAGTAAACCCATATAAGGCCCCCGCATGGGGCCCATTTGGGGTTTGGTGTGGGTTTGCCCTGCCCACAGTGTTCCACAGCATACCCACCGTGGGCCCCCCATGGGCATGTTTGCTGGGTAAGGGATCAGGGAAAAAGTGACAAGACCCGGGAAATGCGTGGTCAGAATAAACCAATACTAAAACCATGCATCTCACACATAAAACATGGTACTGCCAGGACCCTGTGTGTGTGAAATCATACAGAAGTTTTGGCTGGAACTTATACAATTACTTGTGTCCAATTCAGATAATGAATCTAACAATTAACAACATAATTTTGATAAGTATATTTCATGCATAAATGTCGTTCTTTTCAAAGTAAATCATAACATAACACAATTGAGGAATGAGTTGGAACTATATATATTCTCTAATAAAGTCTTTAATATTATGTAATAATAAGAATGCTGTGAAACTGTGTCTTTTATAAACATTCTTATTGAATGATTGGCCTTTTGATTTCGTTTCTTTTAAATATATAATATTTATTTATTTATTTTTCTCTTTATTGCCTTGTATCTATGCCCCATGTTCTTCTACTCTTTATATATGTATTTTCTAAGATACACATGTTCGATTTGTAATAAGATTTTGTATTGTACCTCCTGTTTTGTTTGTATTTGTTTAGTATATATAATAATAATAATAATAATAATAATAATAATAATAATAATAATAATAATAATAATAATAAAAAGCTTCTGTTGGCTCTGTTTCCTCAAAAACACGTAATCCCTGCGGCACTCTATTGATTGGACACAATTGACGTAAATCACGATTCCCCGCCTCTCGCATGTGAGGACGAGTGTTTCCTTTTCCGCATCACTTGTTTAACCATTGGGAATCCGATTCATTTAAAGAATCGGTTCGTTTGAACTGTTTATTTCAATCAACTGAATAGTTTGACTCATCAAAAGTGTTGCCGGCAGGGAACTTCACAATTTCAGGAAATCAACATTGTGTACGTAATCGATTTATTTATAAAAAATAAAGGTGTAAGCATTGAGTGTTCAAGTTAGATTATTTTACTCACTGTAACCTGAGACCTTTAATTTTTATTTTACGATATATTTTAAAACTTTAATATTAGATTGAAAAATATTTAATTGTTTATGGTCCTAACATGTTTTACTGTCCTTCCTCAGATTTTATGAACGCGTGCGAATCGATTCGATCGATTCATTTTCGAATCGGACGTCACGAGTTTGTATAAACTTTGCAACATGGCGACAGACCACATCAGCGAATTGGTTGGCATGGAAAACTCCGACCGTACTTCGCGCTTTGGCTTTTGCAGCAATAAATACTCATTGCTTGTCATTGTTGGACAATCCGGGCCGGCCGGATTTGCGGATCTGCTAGTGACAGAGATTGAAAGAGGTAAAGTTTTTTTTCTCATCATAGGATGGGATTGAATCGGAGCCTAAGGCTCGGCAGCAGTACTTCACAAAGAGGGAGACAATGTCAGTTTTGACGTCCTGAAATATTGACGTGACTAATTTTGCAGCCCGTGTTGCTGTTTACTTACATAATATATAATTTGTAATATAATGAATAACTTTATATTAGGTAACGTTAGGCTGAATAGTAGGCTTTACTCAACAGTGTACAGACTTCATCAAGTTTCTGCTGCTGGTTTAAAAAGTTGAATTGAATTGTATTACAGCCTTCATAGATATTTGCTTTTAACATAAAAGCCTTAGTGATGGAAACAGTCATGGTTTTACTTTATTCTCACTAAAAGCCTCTTGAATGTTGTCACATAACTTAAATAAATTAAAATCTGGAGGAGTTGACCTTTTTTGAATATAAACTGTTTTGAAATTATATATGAGTAGCATATGTTTAACGTTACTGTAATACTGCCAGGAGACACAGCATAGTTATGCTGTACTGGTTTGAGCAATTCAAAGTTTATTTTTTTGTCTGTAAATATGTTCTGCTGTTCTTCTGTCAATGTTATTTTTCCTTTTATGATTTGCCGTTTTTGAATTTTCAAGCTCTTTGTCTGAGGCTGTATTCAAGGGCAGTGTTGCCTTTTATATTTATATTAACCGTGCACGTCCTGTTTGTGAATGTTGCCGAAATGTATTCCTTGTCAACTCCCACAGCCATTATCTGACAGAAATGGGGTACATTTTGCTTTAAATGCAGTTAGTATCTGGAGAAATAAGCTGTACATACTGGTAGAAATTCATTATGTCCTTTCTTCTGCTGTCACGTGTCTCTGACCACAACCATTAAAGCGCTTCCTACTTGTATTATCTTTCATCTACTTTAAGTGTTCCTTCTACTCAAGCTTTTAAATGTTATAGCTTACTCACAAATCTTGGCAGTTTATTATACAGATATTTTAGCTCTTGTTTAGCAATCTGCTTGTGATCTTACTACTGTTATAAGTTGCCCTAGCCACATGCTGCACTGTTGCATGCATATTTAAAATGTCCCCAGCTCCCCAGTGCTGTGTCCTACTGACATGGGCATCTGGTATAGCTAATACCCAGTGCTTATCCTTTAAAGATGTGGGAAGTAGCAACATTAAACTGTAAACAAAGATAAACATAATACTGAATTGAATTACGTTTTATGTCAAAATACTTTGTTAAATCTTAATTCATGGGTCGGGGCCGGATTCTCATTATTATTATTATCCTCATAAACGTGACCATTTAGGTATTAAGAGAAAGTAAACAGCTATAAGAGAAAATGCATGTGTAACAATATATTAGATCCGGACTTTGGTCTTAAAGGGGAAGTTACCTAATTTTGCTCATGTCTGTCACTCGTTAAGCATTAAGAGAAAACTTTTCTATCTTTAATAAGATTTGTATGTCGAATTGTACACCGAATTGTACACAAGTTTGATTGGAGTGGCTCGTTCAGGGTTCATATTCATACTGTATTCAAGCTATTACTGTAAACAGAACAAACCCTGGAGCATTTGTTTATGTGTACTGAATAATATGAAATGCAAAGTTCTGTAACACAAATTTGGTTGCAAAGTTTACAAAAACGTTGTATTTGTTCACATTAGTAAATGCATTATGAAAAAAAATCACAATATATTGGATATAAACATTTATTTAATTCCTGTTTATGTCATTACAGTAATTAGTTAATGCACCTCAAACTAACATTAATGTTAACAGTTTCAAATTTGATTAAAAAATTTAAATGCTGAAATTAATAAGATTTACAATAAATAAATAAAAGAAAAATTATAATTGATATACAAACTGTGATATGTTTTGTGTGTGTGTGTGTGTGTGTGTGTGTGTGTGTGTGTGTGTGTGTGTATGAACGCTTGTGTCTTTGTCACCTTTTTTACCCCTGATGAGTTTGCACCTCTGGGCTAAGAGCTATGGTTAACTCAAGGGCTAGGGTTAAGATAAGGACAACTGAAACTCGTATTTATGATCGGTGTGACACTTATACGTTATAGTAAGTGGTGCTTTGCATACCCCTCCCACACCCCCAAAAAACGGGCTGCTGCTTGATGTTGTGTTGGTAGTAAAAAATATTTTGGAGGTGGTAAAAAGGTAGTAAATTCATATCTATGATTCCTGCATATACCCTGATACATACACTTAAGACATAAACAAATGTTTTTATTTGAAAAAGAATACTGTGGAGATCATTTAGTTTGTATGTGCCCTAGGGGTGGGCGGTATAAGCAAAAATTCATATCAAGGTATTTTTCACTCTTCAGCCGGTATTACGGTATGTTGCCATATGAGAGAAAACATTTTGGAAACACACTGTAGTAAACCTTAGTTAAATTACAGACAAAATTTGTATTTTTAACCATATGTTACTAATAAGTGAGGGATTGGACATAGACATGATTTTTTATCTTTTCCCTTTTTTCCTTTAAAAAAGCCATTGTGTGGATGGGTGGACTCATCTTCTTATGCATATTGTCACTAATATGGGAAGTATGAAAGTATGAAAATTAGTATGGTCATTTGCTGGTAGGCTATGTGCCTTATTACAATGTTTTACGCTACATCCAACAACTTTAAAGCTTTGCGCTGTGTATATCTTGTGTTTGTTTGATTTATAAATATACAAAGAACAAGATTTTCTTTTTGTTGTTAATATGAACATCTGATGGGAGATGCCATCTCACTTTAAATTATTATTAATCCCTGACGTTATTAATGAATACAGTTTATTAATACAAGTTAGTTATATTAATAAATGTATTTATTGCATTTAATTTAATTAACCAGCAGATTCACATTGCCAAAAACACTCCACTCATACATTTTTATGCGTAAATATGCACTATGTATTGTTTAATAGCCTCTCTAATTAATAAATCTGCATTAAGAAAACGAAATTTACCATTAAAGGCTGTTTTTAATGTGTTTGGTACGTTAATTGCTTACGTTATCCGCTAAAGCACTCTGAAAGCGCTATTAATTTAACCGTAACTCCTCAATCATTTGCGCTATCAAAAAAGGAATGGTTCCTAAAAGAAGATAACTTGCACTTTTTGGCAAATTATGGTTTATTACGGTAATTTCTTGCTTTCCGTCCTCCAATCGCTTACCTGGAGAGCGCATGCAGGGCGCGGTAGAGAGCAGATCTGAGTGAAAAGGGAGTAACACAGTTAAACGACTTTGAAGCAGTGAGGTAAAAAAGTCTCCTAAAAATGTATAACACTGTTGACGCGCTGTTGGTGCCTTAGGACTCGACAGCCCGACTGTTTAAGTTGATTTTCAATAAAGCAGTGTTGATAGTGTTCGCTTCTGGGTCCTCTTATGTTTCAGAACCTGGTAATGCTTAGGTAAGCCACGGGCTTGTTTCTCGCCAAGCTCGCTGTATACAGGTCACAACACCTGAAATATAGTCTTTGGCAGGATTTGCGTGCACTATTATGTGCATCCTCTTAAAAAAAATGATGATTAAAAATGGATTGAAGTGCGATCGGAGCTTCTGTGGACAGCGCATCTCGGGAACGGAGGTATGACTTTTAAGACTTGGGTAAACTCCCGCGGGGTCTTAAAAAAATAACATTCACAAAGTGAAATTTAAGTCCTAGGATGAAGATCTCGGCGTTTTAAGGCCATAGATATAACTTTCTGAAGGCTAGTTTTTTTAACACACCGCGGGAACCCTGATAAGTGCAAAAATAGAATTTAAAATATGTAACCCCGGTATCAACGGTTTTGCAAAAACCATATCATGGCGTGACACAATACCGGTAATTACTATCATACCGGTTTATCGCCCACCCCTAATGTGCCCTGTCAATTACAGAAAGATTTTATGTTTGTTTGCTTTTTGAAACACGTCTCACCATGTATGCACTATTGATTGCACTTAAACGCCACGCACACACAGACGGAGGGCGAATTCCAAATAGCGCAGCAAACAGTGGCTCCACATAAAAACATTACGGGCCCTATCTTGCACCCAGCGTAATTGACTTGTATCATTCGTATTTTGCACCGGCCCACAGCGGGTTTTTCCCTCCACAGACGCCATCGGCAAACTAGGGAATGAACTTGCGCTCCCTTGGCGGTTTAGCGCAAAAAAGGCGGCGTGTTCCGGCGCAAACCATCCCTGATGCTATTTTGCAGTTTCAAAAAACAATTGCGCCACTGACCAAAAAAAAAAAACTAGTCTAAAGTCAGTGGCGCGTTGCGCGTGGTTCATTATGCTATTTTAAAGGCGCATGCTTGACCATAATGTATAGCGTTCACAACGCGCACACACTTTGCTTATCTAATCTACACAGATGCAACAGTTATTTTTGCAAATCATAAATTGTTACAATAAAAATATTAACACATGAGATAAGGGAAATCATTGTGGTGATAGTTTATTTATTGTGTGGCTGCGTTAAAAAATTCTCATGCAAATAACGATTAAAATATTTTCATAAGTTTGTTGTGTGGCTGTATTACGTTTATTTTATGTAAATAATAATTAAAATGTTTTCATAAGAAATCTTAATGTATATGAACTTGATTTGTAAGTGTACTTTGGGGTTGGACCTTGCTTGCGTTTCTTGGGTCCGATTTCAAAGCCCCCAAACCCCCAGAGGGTGGACGCAGCAATGTCCTCTGCTGGCGTCAGGTCATCTGTAGAGGCAGATCCACCTCTCGTTACACAGCGTGCCGATTTATGCTGGCAAGCTTGGGATTCCCCCGTCTCCTGGCATCATTGTAGCACTTGGCGCAACGATGTGGATGCCAGCTGATGAGACAATTGTGGCTATTTCCTCTCACGCCTGTTTAACCTACGCTGATTTGGGCGGGTTTCTCCTATCCCCATACAAAAAAGCTTCTCTGTCTTTGACTGCTCTTACAAGAACGTGGGTCTCCTCTGCTGTGAACCGCTCCTGGTGTGCGCCTGGTAAATCCGTCATAATAATAGCAACCCGCCATGGAACTTGCGCCCTTGCATTTAAAGGGAATGTTGGATAGTGTTCTGGTTGGTTTATTTGACGCCCAAACCACACCTATGAATAATGAACCTACTTCAGAACAACCCCTTATTGATTTGCGCCTGGCGCAAGAGTTATTTCTCCTGCCGGGAAAATAGCAACAGCGCCCAAGATCCGCCCACAAAGTCACTTGCGCTTTGCGCTTCGCACTTGCGTTTCAGGGCCCGGTTGCATGAAAGTCCTTAAGCTAAGAAATCCCTTAAATATAAGGTTAAGGGTGCCCTTAATAAAAGATGGGTTGCAAGAAAAACCCTTAAGTGAACCTTAAGGCTATCAATAAGTATTTACCCTTAAATGCTAAAGTATTACCTTAAGTTCTGCTATGCGTTGCAACAAAGTCCTTAAGTCACATTTTCCCTTAAAAACTTAAGGGACTATAACAGGTCCCTTAACGTCACACGCGATGGCTGATTTTATGGTTATCTAAGAAAATGAAGTACCAACGCCCATTTCTAACAATCGAAATAATCCCTAGAGAAAAAGATGCGCATTTATTAGGAGAATAGCGGTTTGATCGTCCGTCAATCTAAAGTGTTTCCAGTTTGAATTACTTTGAGGTTTTATACATGCGGCACTTTACAGTCTGTTATTTGCGATGTTTCATTGTACACAAATCCGCCGTCTGTCGAGCTGCGTGCGTTGATTTGTTACCGCTGTGAGATTTTGTAACCATAGCAACCGCGTCTCCGCTGCCGTGTTTTGGCAGAGACTACCGTAAAATACTTAGTATAAACACTTAGGTAAGGGTGACAGTTAAGACCTTTGTTGCAACGCTCTTAAATAAATCCCTTACCTCAGGGATTTTTTCTCAGGGAAACCCTCACTTAAGGAGTTTCATGCAACCGGGCACAGATCGTTAAAATAGGGCCCTGTGTTGTTTTTTACGCTCTATTTGCCAAATGTATTTTAATGGACTACAGTATGAGACACAATAGTCACTCTATAGCAAGTCACTCTAAAGTTTACAGATCAAGAGTTCTGGGCCTGTATCCCTAAAGATTCTGAGAATCCTGTCAGAGAGCTCCTAACTTAACCTAAAAATTCCAGGAGTTTTAGCTTAGAAGTGATTCCAGAACATTTTCAGTGAACTCTGAGCAAGGAATGGATGGAAAATCTTATCTTAGTGAGGAGGTGTGGTTGCCCCCGTTGCTACGTGTGACACTATCTTTTGAAGACGGTTGGTTGTCCAAGAAGGAAGAAAAAGAGTAATAATAGGATCTATTATTAGCCATCAATTTGAAATTGCAGGTATACTTTTACCTATTATATATATATATAAAAAACATAAAAATGAGAAAATATACAATATTTATTTATTTATTTAAAACTTACACACACACACACACACACACACACACACACACACACACACACACACACACACACACACACACACACACACACACACACACACATATATAAAATATGTGTATGTATGTGTATGTATATATGTATATGTGTATATGTATATGTGTATATGTATATGTGTATATGTATATATGTATGTATATATGCATATGTGTATATGTATATACACACACACACACACACACACACACACACACACACACAAACACACACACACACACACACACACACACACACACACACACACATATATACATACATGCATGCATACATATACACATACACATATACACACATATATACATACACATATACACACGTATGTAAATGTGTATGTATGTGTATATGTATACGTGTGTATACGTGTGTATGTGTATATGTGTGCTGTTAATGTCATACTTAACGTATTAGATAAACAGCAACACAATGTTCTGTAAGTTTGTTTGATTTATACCTAAATCATCTCTGCTGCATAGTTGCATTTTTTTAGTTACAGAATCTGTTACTGTAGTAAATGTAGTGATTACTTTTATTTCTGGCGCTATATTATATAATTATACATGTCACAAATATAGTCACAAACATGATTCCTGCACGATCTAATGTGTTGCATGTTAACTTACTGTCATTCATTGTGTGCAACATTTTTTGTCTCCCTCTTCGTGTTTTGTCCATTTGTCCGGTTGCTAAAAAAACTCTTAAGCCTCTTAAAAGTCCTCGTCCGAGCTCCTAACAATTTTGACCTCTTTTAAGGGTTAAGATGCTTTCTGAATTACTTTTTTCTTTACTAGGATTTTTCTTTAATTTTAAGAGTAAAAGCCCACATTTCTAAGAATTTTCTTAGAATTGCGTCACTAGGAGCTACTTTTTGCATTAAGATTCTTTAGGGATAAGGGCCCTGATCTTTGAAGGGCATAAGAATGATCACATCTGACTAGGGATGCACCGAATCCAGATTTTTTAGGTTCGGCCGAATCCCGAATCCACCGTTTAAGATTCGGCCGAATCCGAACCCGAATACCGAATCCTACTTGCATCCTTATTCCATTAACACAGTAAAGCACATTAATGAAGTAAACGTCCACAGCAGTGTATTTTTCATTTTATTTAATTTTAACTGTACATTATGCCAGGATGACAAGTTGGAAAACTATTTTGACAATTACCATAAGCCTATGCATAATGAAAGCGATGCGTTGCGACACGCTCGTTTTTCCAATAAGCAAGCAGCTCCGCGCTGAAAACCATATTCAACTTTGAGTGAGAAGCTCCGCTCGTCAATGTCACAGTCTTCACACGGCCGTCCAATTACAGTGGAGGAGGGGCGGGACATTACCACAGCAACCAACCGGCTCACAGCTGAAGCATCACATCTACCAAGCGCTCGGCTGTAAAACAGCTGGCATTTGGCGTCCTCAAGGCGTTTTCAGCCGTGTTTAAAAGTTTTGGTGTGTCCAGCTCCAAAGGCTCACCGAAAGAAAAAGCTTATCTCCACGTCAGCACCCGATGTGTGTAATCAACGGCCGCGTGACGTCGACCAGCGTAGCGCAAGCCTAGGGTTCGGTTCGGTGGAAAAAAAATCTAGGATTCGGCCGAACCTGAACCCCGTCAAAAAGCCCAGTATTCGGCCAAATCCGAATCCGAATCCTGGATTCGGTGCATCCCTACATCTGACTGAAGCTGGACCAGACACATTCAGCAGCATGTGCGTCTAGAAAGCTGCTCACTTTAGTGCCTTTTTGCAGTTAAATTGATTCAAATCACTTGAATGTTAACATTTGCAAGCCTTTGAAACACGATAAACTTTCCCTACTTAAATTTGCGTATTAATCTGCAAATTGCATGCGAGCCGATCCGTGATCCGTAATGATACTGAGGACCACCTTGGGAGCTAGGGAACTTGAGACACAGGGATAGCCTACTGAAATACGTCCACACCACAGACATGTTGCTTCAGACAAGCACATGCAGGTCGCGGTTTCTGTTTCATCATCACAACATTTCGGCCGTATTGTTTCGGTGGCCAAATTTTCTGTGCATCCCTATAAAATGCAATTATAATCTCCCTTTAGAGTTGCCCTTCTAATTGAGTAGGGCACATGAATGCTGTTTAAATTCACCCAAAGATTCAGATGCGCTAAATGTGTTTTTGCTGAGGCTGTAGATTATTCGTAATATTGTTGGTACTTGGTAATATCATTCAGTTTCTTGCATAGACAAATCGAATCACTATTTAGTTTCTAAGAGACTCAAACACACCTAAATATCGTAATAAAGTTTTTTTATGTGTTACCTTGTCAACAGACAGAGGTCTTCAACCCTGCTCCTGGTGACCTGCATATAGTAGTTTTAACCCTCCTCTAACACACACCTGCTTGTAACATTTTAATTGATTCTGAAGATCTTGATTGGAGCAGGACTATAAGCATCTGATTTAAGATATCACAACAACTTTCTTTTTTTTTTACAATGTCCGTGTCTTTACATAATTTTGACAAAGATTAAAGTGACTTGGGTAAATGTAAGTGGATTATTTTGAAGTTTGTTGGCACTGACACGTTATTGCTGAAATTTCGTGACTCTATGCTTGTGTCTCACAGTACCCACATCAATATATAGCTCAAGTTTGATCAAAATCACATAATGCATTCTGACTTCCTGGTTATTTGATTTTGTAATAAATGTATTGCCTTGCTTTTGCAGCATAATTAAAGATATTAAAATCCATTCCCAATGTAGAATGGTAGCATCTTGAGTTTCTTAGCATAGTGTAGACATAATTTGGTCACAATCACATAATGGCCATCTTCCTTGCTGGGCTGATTCTGCCAACCTCAAGGTGGAGAAAGTTTCTTTTTTTGCCTGTAATACTCTGTATTGATATGGCTGGTTTTATTTTTGCATAGGTATACGCTCATGGGATGTCAACCTGACTGCTTGCAATCTAGATGAACAACTCAAACTGTTTATTTCAAGACACTCTGCATTCTTCTCTGAGGACCTAAAAGGTAAGAAGAAAATTATATGTGCATTGTTATTATCATATGCAGGCAGATGCACATGGAATTCTCTTTTGTGTTTTTGGGGAAATCTACAGAATTCTGAAAAAATGGGTTTAGGCTCGCGCAAATGTTTTTATTGCAATCTGGAATATTATCAAATTATCCAAAATATTTGATATATAAACATTCTAGAAATTGTCAATGTGATGAAATTTTTAAATGACAGAAATTCCATATCTACTTTGTTACAGTGACATCAGTCATTTTTATTAAAGTTGACATAATCTTTTGAATGTATTGCAAAAAGTATAAGCTCATCCGCCAGTTTGTGCCTGTCAATACTCTCATCCTCCAGTCGGTTCCTTTTTACTACCCATGTCTTTAAAGGGAAATTCCGCCCTAAAACGGAATTTAGGGTGTTTTTTCGTTGTTAACGAGTCAAACTTTCATTTAAAAGCATATTTATGACTGAAGAGCAACATTTAAGATATTTAAGATGTTCGTTTTCTGGTAAACTGGCCTTTGAATGGGAGTGAATAGGGCACGTCGCACGAGTGCACAAAATCTCCACTTCCACAACACCAAGAAGGCTCGACACAACGCGACACTCCACTCGAAGCACCACGCGGGCCTCCACACATGAACGCGAGCATTGAGAACATTGTTTGTGTACACAGATTTTAGTAAAAGCGAAAAGTTTGGAACAACTTACCGTGCTGTTAAACTGCGTCCCGCCGCCATCTTGCCAGTCATGAGCAATCGATTTCAGAATGCGATTGAATGGACTCCATAGGACGCTACTTTTTCAACTACAGGGTCAATATTGTTTTTCACTTGAGACAACACAACAAATTATCCGTGCATTTATATGGAACTATGCTTTAGGAGCTATCCATCTTTACTCTCCTTCCTCCTTATGTCGCATTCTGAGATCGATTGCTCATGACTGGCAAGATGGCGGCGGGACGCAGTTTAACAGCACGGTAAGTTGTTCCAAACTTTTCGCTTTTACTAAAATCTGTGTACACAAACAATGTTCTCAATGCTCGCGTTCATGTGTAGAGACCCACGTGATACTTCGAGTAAAGTATCACGTTGTGTCGAGCCTTCTTAGTGTTGTAAAAATAGAGATTTTGTGCACTCATGCGACATGCCCTATTCACTCCCATTCAAAGGCCAGTTTACCAGAAAACGAACATCTTAAATATCTTAAATGTTGCTCTTCAGTCATAAATATGCTTTTAAATGAAAGTTTGACTCGTTAACAACGAAAAAACACCCTAAATTCCGTTTTAGGGCGGAATTTCCCTTTAAATCTGTACCTTTCACAACCCTAGTCCGACTTAGACTGACTAAATTATTAATATTAAGAATATCAGGTACCTTTTATTCTAAATCCTTGTGGCAGACCATTGTATGATGTGTAAATTTTGGCAGCTTTAAGATTTTCTGAACCCGGAAATCTTGCTCTAAATTCCAACAAAATTGTATTAGCTTATTTGTAATCATTATATTGATTTTCAATAATTTTACTACATTACCCTGTCACAGTATTTTTCTATTATTTTAACAGAAATGGGTAAAACGTCTCGGTTAAGTATGTAACCACGGTTCCCTGATGAAGGGAACAAGAAGTTGTGTCGATGACAACAGTATGGGGTGTGCTCTTGAGAGCCAATCTTGTTTGACTTGTGTAAAACAGCATTGAAATTTCTATAAAAAATTGCGTGAATGGTATTTGCATACCAGTCTCCGCCCACACTTACGTGGATAAAAGGAGACGGCATGCACCATTCAAACATAAAGACTGCTCTGGCTTTCCGAAACACTGAGCAATGACGGAAAGGTACCATCTCCTTCATCCGAAAGGACATGTTGGCATAGAACCCTACTCTCCTAAGAAAAGGAGAGGGTGTAAAGGCAAGCGAGACACCTAGCCAGCCACCAGGCTAAATTGTACCACCTTGGAGGGCCCGGGCTGAGACTGGTTGCACACGAAGATTGTAAAATCGTGCAAACCTATCGGGTGTCGCCCAACCCGCAGCTTTACAGATGTCTGTTAGAGTGGCGCCTTGCTCCAGTGCCTAAGAGGAGGCAACACCTCTAGTGGAGTGAGCCTTCACTCCAATGGACACGGCAGCTCCTGAGATTGTTACACCAAAATGATGGTGTCCACGATCCAGTGCACCATTCTGCATCAACCTCTGTTTGGAGACAGCATCCCTCGTCTGCTGTCCCCCAATAACAGACAAAAGAGCTGATCGGAAATTGTGAAGTTCCACATGTCCCCGGTAAAGGCGCAGCATGCCCCAAACAAAACAATGAAAGGGTTGGGTCTTTCCCCCCGAAGGGGAGCGCATGCAAGTTCACCACCTGATCCCTAAAGGGAATGGTAGGAACTTTCGGCCCATCTACATGCCCAAGTCTCAAGATAACATGGGAGTACTCAGTCCAATCTCCACACACTCAAGGGAAACCGAGATTACCTGCAGGTTCCCTGCCTTCTCAATTGAGAGATGAGGCGCGGTCTGTGTGGTTTTAACCTCTACATGCCTCTTAGGAACCTAGATTGTGCTGTAGATCTTCTTGGGGGCCGGCCATCTTCGATGATTAAAGGCGAGGCCATCACAGCAGGAAGCCGAGGCTGCCTGGGAGCAGACGACGAACGGGACTGCGACAGTGAAAACGGTCGGGTCCCGTCGAGGTGAAACATGTTTAACAGCTTCCATTAGTGTGGTCACAATACCAACATTTTTGTTTCAGTGCCGATACCAAGACAAGCATTGCGGTTCCGATACTTTTTTCGGTACTTTTCCTGAAAAGGGAGAAACACTCTCAAATCTCATTGCTGTGCTTTATTTTAAAACTGGGACAACATTGTAATCATATAACACACTAATAAATGAACATAGGGCTGAACGATTTGACCTAAAATCAAAACCTTGGTTAATTTAACATTTGACATCGGTTACGATTAATGAGCGATTATTATTATTTTTTTGGCTCATAGTTCACTGGCATGATTTGAATTTTAAATATGCTCAGATATTAAAGGTGGGATATATTTTTCTATTGAAAGGGCATTTGTTGTTATCTTTGTGATTTTAAAAGAATTAAGTGAAAAGGAAAGTATTAGTTGTTAAGGTTATTTATTGAACATTTTGACTTCAACTGAAATCAAAGCACACATTGCTTGAAAATCACATTTTAGTTTACTGTATACCGCAAGTTTCTTGAAAAAATAGAAAATAAATAACTTATTTTTTTTAAAAGTCTAGTAATTCGGGGCTCCAGACTAACTTTTTTGTTATTAGAAGTACTGTACCCCCTGATTGAAAAATTTAGGGCAAACCTTAAATCAGCCTGCAATGCAATTATTCACATTTTCCCCCAAAATAACTGCATTACTGAAAAATACTAAATAGACTTGACCAAATGCAGTTGCTGCATATGTTATTATGCACAGGAACTTATGAACCAAAGATTCATACAACCCACATGACTAATTCTAGCCATAAAATACATACATATACAATAAGTTATATCCAGATAATGAGATGAGTGGCATGGTAATACACATTGTATCCTTTACACGTTTCTTGTCTTCTATTCAGTTTTCCTTAACTGGGCAGCGATGTCTAAGACCTTTACTCTCATCTATAATGTTTCTGGTGTTAATGTAGACTAGAAGTTCTCCCGTTCTTTCTCTCTCATCTCTGCCATGTTTAATTAAACATGCGTGGGCGCTCCTGCGTCTTCTCGCGGTTCTGAGTTATGTGTTGACTTTACGCTGGGCTGCATCGACTCAACGGTAGATTCAACTGAGCGCAAGGTGACATAAAACTTTTATGCGTCTTGCAAATTTGCTGTAAAAACCCGATCGCGCATTCCGTTTTATCACGGGGCCCGCACATGCGCGACTACTTCGTATTTCTTTGGCACTAGATGATCTGCTCAGTTAACACAGTGTTTGAGTTCTCCTCCATGTGTCTCTATGCTACCGACTGGATGGGGCGGAGCCACGTAACCTCACACGCGGTAGTATGTTTTAAAGGGAAAGCATTAACAGGATTAAAAACCGAAAATAACCGACACAATAAAATAGGGTCGGTTAAAGTTTCTGAATTTCGGTTTCAGTTATTTTTCAATTAATCGTGCAGCCCTAAATGAACATATGAACAGCAGATATATTAAACATTTGAACGAAATATGAATAACATCTCTATATGAAGTGGTTATATACATTCTCTGGCACTCTGCAGTTTTTTGTCAGGTTGACGGTCGAGTGAGCAAGTGAGTCAGTCAGATAGCAGCAACAGCGAGTATGGCAAATGGTGGTGAGGATCCGCCGGCCTCTTTAAAGTTTTCCCAAACATGCGATCTTAGAGTTATAGTAGTACAGGCGAGAGAGTGGTGGAAAAGATGAGGACTTTGTGTCTGCGTTTTCAGCAGTTGTTGGGTATGTGAGTGGAAATACATCTAATCAGGGCTCTCAAGTCTCACGCATTCACCATGAGACACGCGCATTTCAGTCAGTTTACACGCCACACCTTGTATTTCTCACGCTGAGAAGTAGGAGATAAATTGTCCTGCTATATACAATTAATGGACAAAGCGGAGGCATACGCAGGGCAGTTCTGTCGAGTTCAGCTGCTTTCAGTTTTTTACGCAGCGCCATCAGCATCAGAGTGCCGCGAGAAATCTTGCGGAGGAGGCTGATTTCAAATCACTCTCAGGTTACTCTGACGTCATCCACTTGTCAGTTCTTGCAGCGCCTCATGAAGTCGTACACACCTATTAATGCGTCCTACAAGCCTACATTTTTTTTGTTCTTTAGTACATTGATATGAAATAAATGTGCTAAAATGTAATTTAAAAATGTATTTAGGTAACTTGTAATACATTTGAATCCCATCTTTGTATGAAAGATGAGTACAAGTTTATACATTTTTGTTATACGAGATTTGTTAAATGCTTTTCAGTTTATATTCATGACATCTCACAATAACACAGATAAGGACACCTATGTTTTTAAGATTATCTTTAGCACTAAAAAAATTTGCCTTCTGCATTTTTTTTTTTGCTTTTCCTTCCGTTGTACCGAAATTGAACCGAACCATGACGCCTGAACCAAGGTACGAACCGAACCGTGACTTCTGTGTACAGTTCAACCCCTATTTCCAACAGCTGTTTTACCATTCATTGTAAACTTGTGGACCTATTTTTCCAAACGCCTCACACTTGTACATTTTTCCGTTGAGAGCTTGAATAATAGACACTCCAGCCCAGTTATAAAGGTGATAATCCACCTTTGCCAATTGCAAGAATACAAACAATGTTCCCGGCGTGGAGTAATACCGTACCTCACAGCACATCTAATACAAGTCAATGGAGTTGGACAAAAACTACGATAAAACTTGTTGGAAAGCATCTTTTGCAGCGATTTTTGTGTGCAGGGCCGGCGCTACCTATAGGCAGAGTAGACAAATGCCTGGGGCCTCCATAACTGCTAAATCCATGTGCACTAGTCCGACAATCTACCTGTCGGTTCTTGCAGCGCCTCGTGAAGTTAAAGAAGCCTAGATGAACAGCATTCAAATCTCTGCAGCTGACCAAACTTAGCTTAGCTTTATTTTAGTTTTCAAATCATGAAAACATGATGCATATTTCTTGATGATTTGTATGGATATTTAAGGTATAAAAGGAAATGCATATATCCAGTCTGATAGATAACCCGCAGTAAGAGGGGAATTCCTCTTCATACCCAGCTAAAATAAAAAACAACAACAGTTTTCTAGGAGGTGTTCATCTGTAGGATTTTACAGTTAGGGTTTTTGCAAGGTAGTGTTGTCTTTTTAATTTCCTCTTTTGGAAAAAGCCAAACTGTAATCCTGTGTAATCTCAAAAAGTTGGTGTTTTAAATAAATTACTGCATCCACAACAACCAAACTAATTTGACCTGCCTTAAAATATTTAACACATGTGGTTTTGCATAATTTCTAATTAAATTTTAACATAAATTTAGTCAATTTGTTAACTTGATAAAACAGAAAAGTAATGGGGAAAACATGTTTAATCACTGTAGTGCTTAAATGATTTCTTACAGGGTAGAAAAAATTCTGAAAATTAGAGGGGTGTGAGGGCCTCCAACATAAAATTTACATCCAAATATCTAGAACCGGCCCTGTTTGTGTGAGCATATCAGTGAACACCCCTGACCACTCGTGAGTTTCAGGTCTTTGTAAATGAAAGTTTAATGCATTTTACAAAGGATTGTTCCAGTGCACCTATGCAGCCATTGTAGAGGTGGGGGGTAATTTCAGTCAAAACCGTTCTATTTCATCATAAACAATCTGAAAACAGGGCTTTAAGGGTAAAATACCGAACTTGTCCTTTAACAAAAGCAAAAGTTGGTATGTATGGTTATGTTCTCGATAATACAGTTGTTTGATTGATTTAACACTCAAGCATTCACTTAAGCAGGTTTTGTTAATTTAAATAATAAGTGTAATTATTAGCATATACAAAGCAAACAAAGCATTTAGCATAGATATCTTTACAATGCTTCAAAACGCAACGCAGCACAATGTCATTTAAACGACTGAAGTTACATAGTATAACAATGTACCAATTTATATAATTTAAATCATGCAGATAAGTTGGTTCTGTCAGCAGCCAAAGCTATACATTTTCACAGAATGTGAACTGACCTAAAAGTGATGCACGGGTTTCATTCTGGACTTTTCTTTTACATTTGAAGAACATTATCAAACGCAGGCACAGATCAATCGAAATGATCAATCAATTCCAGTCCTTGCGACTTTTTCTTTAAAAATAACAGCAGATTTTAATAGCGCTGCCTAAACGGATGAGTTAATTTACCAAAAATTACAGTAGCTTTGCATTTTCCGGCAGCTCTTCAGATGTTCAGGCATTGACCTGGTACTACTGTGATATGCCAACGAAACCTTACAGAGTTTACAAACCAGCCTTTTATTAGCAGGTAACCTAAAGTACTCCCATTTTTTAGACCCCTTCGGCATTTGATAACTTTTTTTCTAACTTACTCATTTGACATTGCACTTGACCCCGCTTTATCATTTGGAAACTGTTGCTTACTGAGCCCAGTCAGCCCACTGCGGAGATGGCGAAAGACATAAGGTTCACGCCTCCTAGTGTTGTGGAGGATACGGTTGGTATTTAAGCGTGAGAGCAAAATTTAAAAGGTAAAATAATAGAATCGACTATAAATATAAATAAAATCGACTAATTATCATCGTCAAAGCAGTCGATTGTGTCGACCCCTCACGACAGCTCTAATTTTACACATGTTCAGAAAGACTTTTCCTCTGCTGGGAGGGCCTGTCCCATCTTGGGCCACAGGCACGGTACACCTTAGTTTAGGGGTGGGCAATTAAATTTTCACAAATGGCTGTATGAGAAACTGGGACTGCTGTGGAGGGCTACACCAACACACTAAACTTAATTTTGTTCAATATTAATTTTATCGCTTTTTAAAAAGCATTATGTTTTTGATTAGCTGCTACTGGCAAGAATATGTAATCTCTCATCTAAACCTTTTAAATGTGAACCATGGTTGTAACAGTAGTAAAACCAATCAATTACCCAACACATTGGGCCAGTTGTTCAAAATGATCCAGATTTGGAAATCCCATGTTTTGATATCCAGGATCAGGTAAACCATCTCTTATTTGTCCTGTTTTTTTCAAAGCAAAATTGGATTGGATCACCCTGATCCAGATTAGCAAATCTGTATTGGTAGTGTTCTAAATGGGATCACATGTCAATGTTGATTATTAGCTATGTTAAAAACATTAGGTAGTTTGGACAGTATGGCGTCACCGTTTTTACTTGGTGACAATAAAACAACACAACTTTCCCTTACTTTTTTTCACCAATTAAACATTCAGTCTGTTCTTCTTGTCCACAAAAACAAACAAATATAGATTATACACAAACACATTGGAATTTTTTTTTCATAGAATGTCATAAAGAGGCTAAATCTCCTGTAGTTTACATTTTGTAGAGATGCCGGTTGTTTAAACTACTTTTGACTGTTTTGTCTCTGATGATTATGATTGTAATCAAAATACTGTATGGTGCCAAATGACAGTTAAAGGGATAGTTCGGCCAAAAACGATATTAAACCCATGATTTACTCACCCCCAAGCTGTCCGAGTTGCATATGTCCATCGTTTTTCAGACAAACACATTTTCGGATATTTTAGAAAATATTTTAGATCTTTCTGTTCATTAAATGTAATGTTATGGGGTCCAGCAATAGTCCACGACCTTCAAGTCCAAAAAAGTGCGTCCATCCTTCACAAATTAAATCCAAACGGCTCCAGGATGATAAACAAAGGTCTTCTGTGGGTAATCCGTGTGGTGTTGTTGTAGAAATATCCATATTTAAAATGTTATTAACGTTATAAACTACCTTCCGGTAGCGCCGCCATTTTGGAGTGATGCGCATTCAGGATGAGAGCTTACGCAGCGTACAGAGTTTCTCTGCTGCTGCTCTGTGCCCCTGCCCTCCGAATTTGTCATACGTCACTAAGAAAAGTGCGTACACTACGCTAATACTCTCTCCTGAGTCTAAGATTGGTCTATTCATTGGTCTGTCTGTCCCTAAATAAATAATAATGCATTTTTCTCAGTTACTTTGTCAAGTCATAAACTAATTTATTTCCTAAAGTTGAATGTTGTCCGCATATCATCTTAATAAAGATATTACATTTGGTTGTATTAAATGGCATATTGCACAGAGCCCCAGTGAGTTAATGTATAGAAAAAAATAATTTTTCCTATGTTGTTTTCTTTAAATATACTACTGAGGCTGTGGTCTGTTGCATAAAGCTATTTGAACAACAAACTCTTAATTTTCAGAATTCAGAGTAAGTTTGGAGTCGACAAATCCAGATAAATCCAAACTGGTTTAGATCAGGATCAGATGTTGGACAATGCTTGGTTTAAACTTTGTGTTTTATCCAGAGTTTGCAAAGCCTGTGCACCTGAAAGTGAAACCTGCTTAATGCAACAGAAAATGTACTTAACAAAAGGAAAACAGTTAATAGCAATGAAAGTTTAGAGGCTGAGGAAATTGTAAACGTTTATTCATAGTTGTATGACATCTTAATCTTCCCTTTCAATACGGTTCACTTCGCATTGCGTCAGTTAGCTGACGCTATGGGGAAACTCCTGTTTACTCCGTGACTGAAGCCTAGTGGTTAACGTCTGTACAAAGTACAGACCAATGACGTTTGAACCCGTGCGCGGGATGCACACGTCCTTATATAAGCGCGGTTCAAGCGTCAGGAGCTCATTAATTTCTCCTTCAGCGCGAACCTCTCGCTGCTCTGAAGAAGAAGAAGCCTTACCTCGCCCTAAATAAATAATAATGCATTTTTCTCAGTTACTTTGTCAAGTCATAAACTAATTTATTTCCTAAAGTTGAATGTTGTCCGCATATCATCTTAATAAAGATATTACATTTGGTTGTATTAAATGGCATATTGCACAGAGCCCCAGTGAGTTAATGTATAGAAAAAAATAATTTTTTCTATGTTGTTTTCTTTAAATATACTACTGAGGCTGTGGTCTGTTGCATAAAGCTATTTGAACAACAAACTCTTAATTTTCAGAATTCAGAGTAAGTTTGGAGTCGACAAATCCAGATAAATCCAAACTGGTTTAGATCAGGATCAGATGTTGGACAATGCTTGGTTTAAACTTTGTGTTTTATCCAGAGTTTGCAAAGCCTGTGCACCTGAAAGTGAAACCTGCTTAATGCAACAGAAAATGTACTTAACAAAAGGAAAACAGTTAATAGCAATGAAAGTTTAGAGGCTGAGGAAATTGTAAACGTTTATTCATAGTTGTATGACATCTTAATCTTCCCTTTCAATACGGTTCACTTCGCATTGCGTCAGTTAGCTGACGCTATGGGGAAACTCCTGTTTACTCCGTGACTGAAGCCTAGTGGTTAACGTCTGTACAAAGTACAGACCAATGACGTTTGAACCCGTGCGCGGGATGCACACGTCCTTATATAAGCGCGGTTCAAGCGTCAGGAGCTCATTAATTTCTCCTTCAGCGCGAACCTCTCGCTGCTCTGAAGAAGAAGAAGCCTTACCTCGCCGTCGACAAAAGCCCTGCAGCGGAGTCCAGGCCTAGCATCTTCCCCTGCCGTTCCGGCTGAGAACCGAAGACAGCAGAATCCAGGTCTAGCGTCTTCCCCTGCCGCTTTCCGGCCGAGAACCGAAGATAGCCTTCGCTTGCTGTGGTACAAGCCCTGTGCAGCGGACACATGCCTGACGAGATCTCCCCTGCGGCCGCCCGGTAAGATCAATATTTTTAATATAAAGCTGTAAGCTAAAAGAGCAGGCGCTGTTGTAATAGCGTCCAGCACAGCGGCTTGAGTGAGCCTCCCTGCTATGAATTTCCCCCGAGCGCGTCACCGGTCTGGCACCTCCCACGCCGGGACCGCGCTTATATGCTTCGGTTGTCTTATCCATGTTTCGTGCTCCCCCTGCTGTTCCTCTCTCCCCGGGATGAACACACGGCGAGCCATGAGACTAGATGGATGCATAGACAAGCACACATGGACTAACCCCCCCTGTGTTCTGTCACATCGCAACCGTTCATGCTTACAGAGTCCCTTCGCTCCTCTCACATTCAGTGGCGAGATCTCTGGCACATATATGAATCCCCCGAGTGCATCGGGTGATACCGTTCATACGACGCATGGCTGTTCTGTCTGTGTTGCTGCTCCCCTCTGCCGTTCCTCTCTTGTTGAGATGAACAAGCGGGGGAACCGTAGAACTAGATAGATGCATACGACAAGCAAACACATCTGCCCCTGTTCCCTGTCATAGCACAGCCACTCGTGCTCCACGCTCCCGGAGTCCCTCGCTCCTTTCCCCGCAGTGGTGAGGTCTATTGGAGCACTAAAACACTTATTATAGAGCTTAACCGGCCTGAGTCTATCTCACTTCGGAAAGCTCACTACTCGTCTGCCCGGTCATTTCTCTATGGTTTAGAACGAATTTGTTTAATATACTGAGGCCTGAATACCTCCCTGTATTCAGTCCCGTCCTATATCAGTGCGCTGAATATTGGTACATTATTATATACACGGTTTTTCTGCCCTTTTTAATAAACGGCAAAACCGCGGGCCTCACGGCAGACTTCCTCTCTGCGATGGGTTCAGTCCAAATGTAAAATTACATTTATTCAAAAGATCATTAAAATGAATAGCCTACAGGTTTTAAAAGACACCTATAATGTTTAAGTCAAAGCCAGCTAAGTTATTATTATTATCATTTGTCCAAGAATTGTAGAAAAATGTGACCAGTCACGGAAAGTAGGGACACAAGTCGGATCTGGGGCATTTTGAGTTATTCATAGATTCGGAAAGTGCAGATTCTAGGCTTTCCAACAATGTGTAACACATGGAAATCTGATAAGATTTGGAGAAGTTGTGGCCATTTGAATGTAACACATTCAAGAAAGAGAATGCTGAGAAATTTGAGAAAGAAAAAAGTTAACACTTTCCCTTTTCCCTTGCTGGAGAGACAATAGGGCTCATTTACATCTCATTTAGCTAAGCCATACCCCCTGTAAAGCCGTTTTGAGATACAGAGGTTCTACCATCATATGTAGTATTTTATTACAGAAGTCCGAATGACAAAATGCAAAAATAAACAGCACTTTTAACGTTACTTTTCGTTAACCCGAAAACACAAGCTTATACAGTATGTAAATATACACACAGACAATGACGCCCCCCCCCGCTGCACGCTAGAATCTCCGGAAAACAAGCCTATTTTAACCGCAAAATGTACGCTTTTAAATATACATAAACTGCTATCTCAAACATGGAGAGGCTTCTTCGTGATCTCAACTAACAGATTCTGCAATAAAACGAAAATCACAAATTTTGAAAAAAAAAACTTTGTTTCTCATTTTCTCGAAACTTGTGCTGCCGACTTGTGTCCCTGGTTTCCGTGACGGGTCACAAATACACAAACTGAAAATACAGAAGAATTTGGCAATTGTTAAAAAATTTATTAATGTGATTTTATACATTAATGTTGTAAAATAAATGAATCCTTAATAACCGTACAACCGTGATTATTTATCAGACTATAACCGTACCATCAAAATCTATAATCGCTGCATCCCTATTGACCCCCCACGGCTGTACGGTGTCTCTAACACCTTTCTGCAAAATTCGCTCGCAGCCCACCTCAGTTTCTCCGCTACGATGCTGACGGCGCAAACGAGCACGGTCTTACGGCTGTCATTCTCTCTTCCTAGAGAGACGGCAGCCTCAGACTTTTGCATGGCTCCAAGCATTTGAATCGCGCCCTCTCCGGCGGCCACTCAAAGGCTTACAGCCAAGCGGTTTATGACGTTTTTCGGCCATATAGCTGATTTATATCAGCGGATCCGAAGACGCTCACACCTCCGCTCCAATACTCGGAGATATTAAGGGTAATATCAACCTCAAGTGAGCTTGCTACCCACCACAATAAGTTTGAAAGCTCAAAGCGCACGCACAGTCAGACGCGCGACATCTCGTTTAAGACGGGCTCACGTACCCCTCTAACGAGCCTCAGAAAGCTGAATATCGTGGCATTCTGTTCATAAGTCCACTTCAGTTTGACTAAGCAAAGGTCCCGCCCCGAGCTGACGGCCGGGAAGCTTATGCTTAAGTTACACACAGCTGCATGAAGTGCTACCATTACGAGATCGCCAGCATCTGCTGTGGGTTGAACACGCTTTACGACGGCAATCAGCCTTCGGCGCGTGGAACGCCCGTTTGTCTCATATCAATCACCTTGTACTGTACATACGGTCCATTAAGGGGATGATTTTAGCACTGCAGCACTCTCGACCGTGTTATTGTGATAATGCGGTCGGGCAAACTACGGTGGTTTCATTATTTACCGAACCAGACTGAGATCTCACCCCCTGTACAAGCTGGCGAGTCATCTCCTTTATAAACTCGTTGCATCGCTTTATAAGCTGTGTTCAATCAGAGTGATACGCATCTCGTGCTACCAAGATGCAGACATATTAACCCGTTACAACGGGCGTGTGGAGATTGCACCCGTGGGACATGACCTACATTACGTGCCTTATGACACGTTGACACGAGCTGCTAGGACCCCTTTCGCGAGGCGTCCTTATGCAAAGTCTGATCTATTCTGTCTAGTGACAGCGAAAAGTCTAAACCCCCCGCGAATTGTAGGTGGAACAGCTTTCTCCTCACTACAGAGGCTCGTGCACAGCGGCTTTCTCCCCCTGCGTATATATGTGTGTGTGTGTGTGTGTGTGTGTGTATATGTATATGTGTATATGTGGCGGTGATAACAGCTAACCACGCTTTTATGACCGACCATTCACTTTATTCATAAGCCTGTCATTTCTCAGATGCGGACGGTGCCTGAGGCGCAGCGCTCTGGAACTGTCCAAGGTCCTGTATGACAGATACGTCTGACGTACATCAGACGATCAGCTGTTCATCTGCGTCACAGATCACTCACCAGCGCACCTGTCAATACAGGTTATTTATGGATCGTTGACGTTATCACCTTCTGTGACAATGAAGTCTACTACATGTATGGATTAGATCCTCGGGCATGGTCATAGAAGTTTCTTATTGACATTTGTGACACGGCCGGCTGGTCCCCGCCCGTCCACGTTGTCAGTTTACAGCTTCGACATCCCTGCTTCGCACACTACTGAGGTTTGTTGCATTAAAGGTGCGCCGCGTAAGCTCACCTGTATGCACGATATGGGTTTTAATTAGATGCGTCCACCGTGCGCTTAGAGAAGCTCGCATATGCACGCTATAACATTTCGGTATACACTAAAGATGCGCTCGGAATAGCTCATCTGTATACACGGCTGTGACACATACATACATTGTTGTTCATCTGTGTACGTTCACGGTGCGTTGAGTGCCCACCGTACGTTCATCAATCATATCTGTACACATTCACGGCGCGTTCTGTGCACTGATTTATCTATACGCATTCACGGTGCACTGAAGGGTTCACCCGTGTGCGCACAACTTATTATCAGAACACATGACGGCGCGCTTGAGAATCTTGCCGGCCTGTGCATTATAACACTCTGATTCATCTATATGCATTCACGATGTATTCAAGTGTTCACCTGTGCCGGTGCAATTTATAGTCAATACACATTTACGGCGCACTTGGACAGCTCACCGATCTGTGCACTATAATACTACCTATATGCATCCCGATGCGCTCGGGCGCACCTGGGTTCACACTGTTGTGGTATTTGTATAATCCCACGCTACGAACCGTTCTGCCGCATATTATAGTCAGATCGGCCGATCGTGAGCTTCGCAGATCACTCACTATGTATGTCTGTTGCTTACAGTGGTTATTTAGATGGATCGTTGAAACCATCGCACTGGCTCACGCCCCTCTATGAGCTATGTCCTATTTAGAGCCCACTCTGTGAGAGTTTGGCTTTTTCATGGACTAGGTCTACAGGGGCATCTATATTTGATATCTGCTACAAGGCCGGCTGGTCTTCGCCGTCTACGTTGTCAGATTGTACAGCTTAGACGTCCCTGCCCTACGAGCGCAGGTTCTCTCGGCTCAATCATGCACGCTCATGCGTTTTATGTGTACACCACGGTGCGCTCAGGGAGCTCACCAACGTGACTCTGAATTTACTTATCTCGCACACCCGCGGCGCGCTCGGTATCTCGCCGTCTTGTGCTATGTTATGTGCCCCCGGTGCGTTTAAAACCCCACCGTGTGCGCGTCAACATTTATATGGTGCTTACACATTTGCTTTAAAGCTGTGAATATGCCAGGTATAGGGCCACACGCAGTGTCTCTCCGGTAAGGCCCTTCTGTACGTTGTGTATGCACGGCGTGATGGGATTACGTTCCCCCATAGCGTCAGCTAACTGACGCAATGCGAAGTGAACCGTATTGAAAGGGAACGCTTAGGTTACTCACGTAACCCCGGTTCCCTGAAATAACGGGAACGAAGCATTGCGTCACTTGCCGTGCTACAAACGTCTACGCAGCGAGTGTTATTCGGCTGCGCGCTTCAGTCGAATAATAATGAGCTCCTGACGCTTGAACCGCGCTTATATAAGGACGTGTGCATCCCGCGCGCGGGTTCAAACGTCATTGGTCTGTACTCTCTCTAAAGTTTACACATCAATATTTGAAGGATATAGGGAGGATTACATCTGATTGGAACGGGACCGGCTGCTACACTAGACACATTCAACCTGTCTTTGAATACAGCTACTCGCTTAGTGCCTTTTTAGTGTTAAATTGCTTAAAATCACTTGAAGGTTAACATTTGCAAGCTTTTAAAACACGTGTAAATTATAATCTATCCCTATTTAATCCGCGATCGAATCGCATGCGGGTCGAAACGTGGGTTGTGATCCGTATGGATAAACTGCGATCTGTCACACCACTATTTATTACAAACGCAAAGGCAAACGTGACTTTATATATTCTTTTAATGTACCGTTAGGTTGTCTTCAACTTAAGTAATGAGCATTCTCAACAGTAACAGAGAGAAGCTAGCTCTAACGTACTAATTGTAGCTTTCCACATTTAAGGAAACATATCAAAACTCAGCGGACTTACCTATGACTTTGTTGTCCTTTTTCACCTTCTGCATAAAACTCCTTACTCCATCCTCTGTTTTTCCTTGCTTCTTGGTGCCACCACTGTTCGTTACTATAAGTGTGCGCCTACTAATTGACTCCAAAAATAACATGTCACGGTAGAGTGGTTCCTCCCCAATGCGGACTTGCAGGGGCGGGTCTAGACAATTTTTCATAGGCAGAGCCCCAACAAAAATTTATATTTTAATATTTTAAGCTAATAAAAACAAAATTAAATATAAATTAATCAAAGCCCTGTAAAATATGAAGTTTTATTTTAAGAAAAGCAAAACCACTAGTACATAATTAATACTGACGAGACTGATGGAGTGGGAGAGGGGGCACTTGGGGTGACCAAACAAATTGTGGGGGTGGTCCGTGCCCCCCCCAGCCCCGCTCCTGCAGTTATGACACTCCTTTTATGAATGAACACATTTAAAATATGACCTCATTGGATAAAATGTATTATCAATTTTGCTATAGCATTTATTTCATGAAACAGCGCTTAGAAATAACATCTAAACGAAAGACTTGATTCTTGATTTTAGAACATCTACTGTAGATCATGTTAGCACAGCTATGAAAGGACAAGTTGGACAACCTGATCGGCAGACATATCGCCAAAAGCAGGCTTTTATGACGATAGTATCATTATAGTTTAACATTAACATGCGCATTGCATGATTTTCCTCGCATGAGAGGATTTGTGGGCTTCAGTTTGCGCGAGAGAGCTTGTAACGTGCATGGATTCCTTTTTTTTCGTATCTGCAAAACAATTTTATCTGCGGTTATGAAATAAAGAAACCTTGACCTAAACCCAGTAGCCCATTTGTAATGACATATGATATGACAAGTTTAATACCTCTTTTCATTAATATAATACGTTGTAAACGTAATAGTTTGTAAACAAAAACTTTAAGATCCTAATCATTTACTTGATTGTTTAATTATAATGTTATATTATAATATTTAATAATCAAATAAAGCCCTTATACAAAATATTATTTCCTCTCTCATTTTAACCATTTTGGTTCTACTATAGCTAAATTTAATTAAACTAGCAGCTATGGTTTTTTATTGTTGCTTTGATATGAATGCGTTTCCTCATGCCAGTCAAAAAGAAATTATTTTGTAGAATTACCTTGTAACTTGTCAACAATCTTTCATTAATTAGCATTATTTGCACTTAATCAAATTCAGAATCTAACAGAGAAGCAGTTTGACAATGTTTGTTTAGCTGCCACTTTTGTGTATTTTACCTTCTTGTGTCTTTAGGCCTAACCTTCATTTTATATATCCACAGGCCAGAAGACACTTCACCACAGTGGGGATGTACTGGAGACCCAGGTGGTGGTTAATCCATCTCGTGCTTTGGTTTTCTCAGAAGTGAGTACTCTGTCTACTAGTCTGCAATACACCAAAGAACATGGTCAACATGTACTCAGACAGGAATGTTGGGGAGGCTACTCTGAAACTATAGTTAGATAAGCTACAAGCTACTAAGGGGTGGTTTCCCGGACAGGGATTAGCTTAATCCAGTACTAGGCCTTAGTTTAATTAGGAAATTTAACTAGTTTTAACAAACATGCTTTACTAAAAACATTACCTGTGTGCATTTTGAGGCAAAACAAAGGGCCCTGGTGTATTTTAAGATATGTCAGTGCAAGTTCTATTCAGTTTGGACTAGGGTTGCCGCGGTGACGTAATTTTCCCACCGGTTAATCGGCGCGTCACAAACTCGGTGATCCCGGTATCACCGAGTGGGAGGGGCTTATAAATGTGCATGCAGACGTGCACATTTTACTTTCACTTTTGAATTACGCAACTGTTTAAATGCAGCGCTTGCGTAAGCTGCGTTAAATCGCCTATGAATTTGCGTGCAATGCGAGTGGAACAGCTGGTTTACTTAAGTGCTTGAGTCAATGTGCGCAGGTAATTCTCACAGAACCCGCCAGTCCCAAGCAGAGCAACCGGCTACTTCTCCATAAAAGCGCTGCTTGAATGATGGGTTTAATATTTTTCTTGATGAAAAACACAACAACAAAATGATCTCGCTTATATTAAACATCATATATGTATATTATAACAAAAACGAGCAAAGCACGCGGCTTCTGTCATCATCTGGTCAGTCAGCTCGCCTTGCAAACTCTGACAGAAATAAATGAAATCTGACACCTGCGGCTGCTCTGTGACGTGACGCGCGTTCAGCCCCGCTGAATTCAGACAACAGACACATTCAGTTGTAAGTGTTTGCTCTCTCTAACGAAACTAAATGATTTAATTACTCGAAAATATCAAAACGACGGTGAAAGACGGTGTCGCGGTGGGCAAGTGATATAACCGGTGAGAGGCTGAAGCACCGGTTATCACCGTTTCACCGACTATCGCGGCAAGCCTAGTTTGGACAGCTCTTAAAAATGTTTTAGTCTAGGACTAGTCTAATCCCTGTCCGGGAAACCGTCCCTAAAAGTAGTTAAACTACAGTCAAGCTACCCATCTAAAAAAGTAGTTAGCTACATTGCAAGTTACTATTAAAAATAACTAGTTACATTAAAAAATTACTTTAATTTTTAAACAATTACATTATATTATAAATAACTGAATATAATTTTTAAGAAAGTTTTAAGAAAAAGATGTGGGGTTTAAAACAATGTAATCCTAATACAATAATGATTTCAGTATTGTTTTAGTTTGTGAACTACACAATAGGCTACAATGAGTATTACAATGAGTATGCATAAAAAATAAAAAATAAATTATTTGGAAACACTTTTATTTCTGCTTTTATAACAATCATGAATTGTTATTAATAATAATATTAATAATTATTATTATTATTATTAGCAAGCTAAGGTATATAATTAAATAATTTGGTATATAATTAAACCATTTTTAAAATGGCTATTACTCACTTGTATGTGCTTGAAGTTTTCCACGCAGATAAATCTTTGGTTTGTACATATTTTATACGAACGTGCAGTGCTGTAGTACGGCGTATACCCACTTCTTTTTCAGTCGGATTTCAATCGGATTTGCATATACCCAATTCTAAACAGTGATTTAGTGCAGGGTATACGCAGGTATACGGCGTATTTCCACTTCTCTTGTAGCTAATCCAATCGCATGATGTGAATAAACGCAAATATACCCTAAAACACTATGTAAAATAAGTTACTTATGCGTTAAGAAGGACAGAGGCACCGGATTCCCTTGAAATATGATTCGCCTAAACGCCATTGAGCTAGGTTGCCGTCAATCTGACAATGCCCAACACAATTGAATTAGAGAACTGTCAATCATTACCTGGTTCACTGCCTGCCATCATTAATAGGAAAGATGAAGCGAACTAATGAAACTTTTTCCAGATTTACAAACATCCTCGCAATGCTACATCCCCGTTTTTAAGCTAGCAGTTGAAGCTAACGATAGTAATCAACATCAGTGTTGTTAGCCAGCAGCTCGGCTAACGATTGCCAAGAGCCCTTGTCCGCTCCATCCGCCTCCCACACCCCAAGTCAGAGAGGATGCTGACAGAGATGCAGCATGTCCCGCTACAGTTTCCAACAAAGACGTCAACCAAAGTGAGCACTTAAATAACAGGAACTTGTAAGTTATGTTAATAACTTATCGCAGGGCTCGAAAGTACAATTTGTCCGGCCATCGCTGTATGTCAAAACTGCACTAACAATGAATCTGTTTACAATCATTAAATCAGTTATTTATGTCATATTTAGATAAGTGTTGCACTACCCAACTAAAGTACTTGACATTAGGTTCCTTCATTAAAATATAAAAGCATCAATTTAGAAACCCTGCATTGGGTTAAGAGTGTCATATGATGTAAAATGTATTTAAATACAGATTAAATACTGTTATTTTTATATTTGTATTAAAATATTAAGGCTTTTATCCAAAGCGACTTACAGTGCATTACAAAGTATACAGTATATTAAAGTTTGTTCAAAAACTATAACTAATAACTATGAACCAATCTCTTAAACACCATGCTTTTCTCATCTTTTATGTTTTAGATTATAGTATTAATATATATTTTATTAATGTATTAACCCTGTAATATTTGCAAAATGTCCCCCTAAATATATAATGTTGGCATACTCTGGCCTACATTATCTGTTGCAAATCAGCTGTTCCAAACGATAGTTTACAAGAGAAACTACTAGACCAGACTATGTGCAAGGTGAGAGAGTAGATGTCTAATTTTAATGTGTGAACAGACTAAAAAAGTGCACTCACATTTCATAATTGGTTGTCTATTCCTATAGTCTGTGAGCCAGTAGGCCTATTTTCTGAAAAATCTGCACCTCTTTGTGGCTATAATTTCATAATGATCCTTACTCTAAGAAATCAAGCATCAGAAATTAAGTGACAATGTGAAATACTAATATAACCCATTTTGTGGTGATCTACTTGCAAGAATATTTACATGCTGTTTATAAAAAAGGGTGTTTATCTATTGCTGGAACGCTTAAAAAAAATTGTGGGCAAAATTAAAAGTATACCCACTTCTCCAGGCACCACTACACCACTGTGAATGTGTAATCTTTACTGTTTGTATTTTTTTGTGAGACATGAACTGGGACTAATGTCCATAAGCAACTAATCTCTACATTGTCAGATTGCCGCTCCATCAAGGACATTGTATTATAAGTGTCAGGGCTCGACATTAAGGCTTTTCCGCTTGTCCGGGACAAGGGGATTTTTTGTAGGACAAGTGTAAGAGAAAATTAGTTGTCCGACTGGACAAGTTAAATTTCAAACGATGTTACTTCACGTTATGTGCCGCTAACGACAGAGCATAACGCGCAAACACAGAGCGGAATATTGAACAGAGAACGCGGCACGCAGACACACACACACACACGTTTCCATGTTACTGTTATTGTTACTAAACAAGCTGCGCGCGCATTAACACTCTGGGGTCGACGGCGGCGCGGGTGCCGCAAACTCTTTATTTTTCAGTCACTCCGCAAAGAGAGTTAGATAACTCTGCTGATTTTGGACATACATATATGATTTATACATCATTTAAAACGTTAAAGTGTCTTGTTTTTTTCTGTCCACTCCCAATAAAAACAGAATGTTGTGCTTTTCGCAAAATTAAGAAAATAAACATGATGCGTGTTTTGTTCTCTCTCCCTCAATGAAGTCCTTTCAGAAACATGTCACATAAATTAACTGTAACTTAACGAATACTTGTCATATAAACAAAAGATAGATGTCTACATAATGCTTGGAATGTCTGCTTTTGGAAGATGTACGTGAAATCGAAAACAAATATTGTAATTCGTTGTTAACTGTGTTAGAAGAGGGAGATGTACCGTCTTTCTCGTGTTACTGTATTATCTATAATGAGCCACGCCCCGCTCCATTGAAGAGAAGAGCAGAGATCATCCATATTCATTAGTCAACGCCACAGTCAATGGAGACTCCGTCTCTGTAGCCATTCAGTGCTGTGTTGAGTTTTAATCCAAGTCCTGGTGACATGAAATCTACTTGTTTACTCAGACTGTAACTTAAGCTATCTCCAGACGCGAGTGTGTGTGCTTCATCAAACAGACGCAATTGACGTCTAAACGCACACACAAATACCTCATATTTGACGAGTTTTGTGGTATCATTATAAGATATGCGATTGTATGTCGACGGCCAAACGGACACACAAATACACAATGCCTCATATTTGACGCACTTTTGTATTAAGACGCATCTAAACACATCTAAAACCCTGTTTGTTCGCATATATCTCTGCACAGTAAGTTTATTTAACGCAGGATCACGCATGGGAAGGCATTTCTTTTGTGTTGCTTTCACAAACAAACACTTAACAAGGCGACGTCTTACTGCCTAAAGGCTCATTATGCAGCTCATTATGCAAGTGTTTTGTTCTTCAGCTGTCAATCACAGATTATTCAAGAGCTTCCAGCCTCCTTGCATATTGCCTTTCTAACCAAAAAGTGACTTTGAAATTGTAAATCAATATATTGTCCTATGTAAACGAGTAAGCAGAATGATTTTCACATCATTTTAAAGAAAAAACTCTAGACTACTAGATCCTGTTTTGAAAAGTCTTGGGAAAACATGTTTAGTATGGGTTTTTTGGACTTATATCAGTCACTTAAAAATTTAGCTTTTTCAAAAACCATGCATAAACATTTTTCTCTTAAAAACACAAACATGTACATACATGTTGATCATATAATACAGTAGCCCAGTTTGTGCTGAACACAGTGTTATAAGACTTTTGCCATTATTATGTTTTTAAGCAACTGAAAAAAGCACAAATGTCAGTGCATGTCAAAACTTCTCCAGGGCCCTAAAAACCCCTTAGACCCAGGGCCGGATTAACCATACGGGCAACTGGGCAATTGCCCAGGGGCCCAAGACCTCGAAAGGGCCCAGGGCAGCAAGGGTACGAGCAAAATACTGTATCTGGTAATCTCCTGCACGCCGCTTTATATTAAACAAACTGTCAACATGGGCTTTTGTGCTGCAAAGAGAGACGCTGCGCTTATTACTTTGAACGTGAGTTGAGAGCGGTTGAGTCTCATGCGGACTGACCAATGAAGAGAGGGCCTCAGGTTAAGACCCTCTCCTCATTGGTCAGTCCGCATGAGGTGGGTGAAAGGTTCGCCTAGCATTACGTGACGCAAGGCGTCGTTGGTACAACAGAAAAAACCGAGACACGGAAAAGCTAAGTGGGAGCGCGAAGCGGAAATTAAAAAAGGAAAAGGACATCAGAAACGCAGAAAATGTAAAGTATAAACAGTGGTGTAGTCTATGTGATACGCAGGTATCTGCGCGATCCGATGGGCGTATGAAATCAAATTACTATAGCGGCGCGAAAGTGACTGGGGAGCAGAGAACCGACAGGCGAGTGAGCGCGAGAGCGATTTCAAGTTATCACATGGAGAAATCTGCTTTGAATCGCGCTCGCGGTACTTTGACATCACCAAGAGGTCTGCTTAGCGCCACATGAAGTCGAACCTGCAGTGTAGCTGCTCACGCGACACTGTAAACCAGGGGTCTTCAACTACTTTTCTTCGGGGGCCAGATTTTAAAATTGTAAATATGACGCGGGCCAAACTTTTACCCCTATTTTTACTTTTGATATATTTTTTATTTTTACCATATATGTGTGTGTGTTGTTGTCGTTTTTGTTACTTTTGTTGTAGTATATTTCAAAAAAACATATTAAAAACATGCCTTTTAATTACTGAAAACTCATATTTTCTTTATTAATATTTAAAAACAATTGCAGTTTAACATGTAAGAGCCAAATGTTAATAGTAAAAGTGTAAGAGATCAACACTCCTAAACATATTTTGTTTATAACTGTTTACTTTCATTAATTGTTACATGTCAAGTACTCACAACATATAGCCAGTCTTCTCCTAATGACTAAAATTGCACTACATGTTTTCTTTTTTAATATTATATAGATAAACAGCCTATATAACTGTCGGGAGTTCGCCCCCTAGTGGCGTAATGATAATGTAGTTTAATCGTAAATCTGTCATGGGAGAGAACCTTTAATCTACGAATATATGTATAGTTAATAATTTACTTACCAGTAATTAAAGTATTCAAGTGTTACTGATAAAGTAAAACAAAAAATAATTAATAATTTAAACTTTGCACACAGTCTTGATTGGAACACACTGAAATACATCACTTCCGGTCGCGCGTCACAAGCTGTGTAGTCGCATAAGTTTATTTTCTTTAATGCATCCAAAGCTCGAATTGGATAAGATAATTACGCACCCGCAGATGGTTGGCACCTCACACAGCCCCCTTTCTGTGTTGTCTTGTACAGGGGTAAGGTAAAAGTAACCACGCTGAATTTAAATCAGACTAGTCGTTTCTCAATAAGGCTGCAGCCTCCGGAGGTCGCATTTCCAGGCTGCATACGTCATTAAGTCTTATTTCAGAATTTTAACAATTATAAAGTTGACTATTATTCTTAGTTAATCGTAAATTGTTGTAATATGCTTATGATTTGTGAATGTAATGCTCAGTTAACTTAATCTTGATGACGTATGCAATCTGCATATGCGACCTCCGGAGGCTGCAGCCTTCCGATTGAGAAACGACCAAAGGTGACCGGCGGGCCGGATAAAGATGATTGGCGGGCCGGACTTGGCCCGCGGGCCGCCAGTTGACTAGCCCTGCTGTAAACAAACCAACCATGTGGAAAAGTGAACGAGTGAAGCAGACAGTGCACAACATAAAATCCGGAGAGTTAACAACGCACATGTGAGTAAACAACATTTAAGTCATCAATCCAGTTTATTACTTTATCTGGAGGTAAGGCTCCAATAAAATAAAATAAGCCAGTGTTTATGTCCTGATGGTTTTTAGCTGCCTTCCAGCATGTTTGCTTGTGCTTCACAGTGTTAAACTTTCTTTCCCTGTGTTGATTTGTATATCTACGTTCAAGATGTAGCCTATATGATCTTAAACTTCTGTGAGAGAAATCATGTCTGCGTTTATGTTTAGTTCAGACTTCAAATTAAAGATCATTTTCTTCACTTTGGTTTGGGTGTCTAATATTAGGCTATATGATGGTCTTGTAATAATAATTAAGTAAAAGCCTATTTTCATTTTTAGACAATGCTTGTATATGCAAAAAATAAGCTTTTCATATCAATGACTATGCAAATTAGAGTTAATCCATGGTCATCTTAAATGTGTATTAATTAAAAAGTTCTGTTAAGTCAGATTCCGTCAACGACGAGGACAACTCAGTTAAATTAGCCTGTACTTTTCTACACCGCCAGTTTATGTTTACAGCCCAGAGATTATACAGATGCTGATGTGTTTTGTTTTCATAGCATCATATGTGAGTGAATGTCTTTGATAGGGGACATAGTAGTGCATTTGTATGAGCATTTAAATATTTGTAAATCAAAATACACCTGATGACAGTTAGAATTTGAAGTATTGAGTATATGTACTGTATAATACAGTAATATATTCTGTATATGACCATATTGTGGTGATCCTGGGTTTGTGATGATGGGGCCCTTGAATATTGTTGCCCAGGGTATAACAAAGTGTTAATCTGGCCCTGCTTAGACCCCAGAGGGTTAAACCTGATCGCCGAACACGGAGAGGCGGGAGTCGCAGGACGTAGGGCTGGGCGATTCGTCCCCATAAATTTACGATTCGATTCGATTTTTTCCCCGCCCCCATTTAAAACAAAATAAATGCAAACTGCATATATTTTTAAAATACATATTTATTATATTTAATTAAAATGCATCAACAAAAAATTGGGAAGGAAGGAAGATTTGGCGAATGCAAAATGTATGTCAGTGTTTCCCACAGATCTGAAATTTACTTGTGGTGGTAGCTGGTGAAAAGGGCAATCATTATAATCCACAGACAAAAAATGGTCTACTATACATGTGAAACAGAAGTAATAATGTGTGACACAACACAATACTTTGAATTATTGAACATTAATATTAATTTCACATTATAGTTCATTAATCTAACCACCCCAAACTTTCTTTGCCATGAACAAAGCTGACACTGTTTGTCAAAGCACCACAATAACACTTACTGTTTTTGCACTGATATATGAAGCAATTAGACCCCTTTTATCAAACTCAATATAATACAATACTATGTACAGTATATTAATAGACAGTGCAGGTTTATAGATTATAAATGTGACTGATGTTATAATGGTAATAATTTCTATTAGATAGGTACTTCTACTGCTTCTGCTTTCTATTTCTCTTTTGCCGATTAAAAAAGCTTAATCCACTCATTATTTCAGATTTAAAAGTCTACTTGCTGTCCCGATGACAGGCTTTACATTACAGCTTTGCGTTTTTATATCCTGAGTCAGCTTGAGCTTTGCTCGTTCAGTGCAATGGGCTTGACATTAGCACTGCTTTTTGCTACAATCTCTGTGCAAACTTGTTAGATTTTAGAAAAGATATGGTCTATTAAAGGCGGAGTCCATGATGTTTGAAAGCCAATGTTGATATTTGAAATCACCTAAACAAACACGCCCCTACCCCAATAGAATCTGGACCTTCTGTTGATAGACCCGCCCCACACATACGCAACCCGACATTTGATTTGATTGGCTATAAGTGTGTTTTGGTAGTCGGCCCGTCTTCTTTTCCAAAGCGTTTTTCAAACATCGTGGACTCCGCCTTTAATAGTAAGATTATTAAAAAATGGGATAAAGAAAATGCAGCGTGTGGTCGCAACAAGAGCCAGTTGTTATCACCCATAGAAACCGGAGGCACGCTGAAACTTCACTCGAGCTTTAGCGCGGTAGCGCTCACGGCCGTTCTCCGATCGACTCTGGTTTTACACAGAATATTAATCATACTTGGGACCCAAAGTAATAAACTAGGACCGACCCGGACCAGACTGACCATTTCAAATATAAACCCGGAACCGTACGGGTCCTCTCAGTGAAGAAAGACCTGTAATGGTAAAACACTCCTCAAGTTCAGAAACATGGAAGAATAAATGTGACACTGAGCTTGCTTCGCATCGCACCCAATTCATTGAGAAACAAAGAGCACGTGAACGCACACTCAACGGGAGAGACGTGCTTGCACGCAAAATGAAGCCAACTTGGATGCTATAAACACATATGCACATAAGCATATGCGACCATTTTGGTCACAGTGTAGTTCCCTGGCTGCTCAGTTACCTCAGTATGTGCTGCAGTTGATCCAGTTTGCCGCGCTGGATGATGAGTTTATGATGCGCTGGATGATGAGTTTATGACGCTTGCATCTTCACGGGCTCTCTCAACAAAACACGGCTCATCCAGTCGAGTTCAGAAACTACGGAAATTCGTAAAGTAATTTTTTTTCCTAGGCGGGTCGCAATTTACCTGGGCGGAATGCCCAGTAGAGCCTATGTTTGGGAAACACTGTAAGTACTGCGCTATACTGCAGAGGGGGAGAAAAAATCTAAAAAAAATCGATTTTTTGAAAATATGAATCGACTTGACCTACCAACTCGATTTTAAAATCAAATCGATTTTTTCCCAGCCCTAGCGGGACGGCATGGAGTGTAGTGGAGAGTGATGTTTCTTCAGGCTCCGGCGTGAATATAAATGACTTCACTGTGTGTCAAAAAAGCTGATTTAAGTCCGTATTTTTTCTCTTCTACCGTTCGGTAAAAACACATAATGGGCTTGTTTAAGAATCTGTTTTATAACGAGAATCTCTCTTTCAGTGCGCCTATATATGTGTGCACTGCGCGACAGCTGATTTGAATCTGACAGAGTTCGTCACTGTACATTAAAAATCCCACACGAACATTACAGCGTAAATGCTAGGATTAAAGGAATAGTCTACTCATTTTCAATATTAAACTATGTTATTACCTTAACTAAGAATTGTTGATACATCCCTCTATCATCTGTGTGCGTGCACGTAAGCGCTGGAGCGCGCTGCGACACTTTGATTGCATTTAGCTTAGCCCCATTCATTCAATGGTACCAATCAGAAATAAAGTTAGAAGTGACCAAACACATCAACGTTTTTCCTATTTAAGACGAGTAGTTATACGAGCAAGTTTGGTGGTACAAAATAAAACGTAGCGCTTTTCTAAGCGGATTTAAAAGAGGAACTATATTTTATGGCGTAATAGCACTTTTGGGAGTACTTCAACTCGCCTGAAAAGTCCGCTCCCCTTCTCCCTCTCATAATGGGAGAGGGAGGGTGTTACTGGGCCGAGTCGAAGTACTCCCACAAGTGCCACCACGCCATAAAACATAGTTCCTCTTTTAAATCCGCCTGGAAAAGCGCTTCGTTTTATTTTGTACCACCAAACTTGCTCGTATAACTACTCGTTATACTCGTTAAATGTCGCAGGGCGCTCCAGCGCTTACGTGCATGCATAAGATGATAGAGGGATGTATCAACTCTTCTTAGTTAAGGTAATAACATAGTTTAATATTGAAAATGAGTAGAGTATTCCTTTTAAGATTGATTTTATATATATAACAGATAATCTAGATACATTTATCCTAATAAGTTTTTTAAAACATGGTAATGTTTTAATGTTTTGCTTTAGTGTTTTAAAGTCAGACAATCATTGAAATGTGGGAAAAATGAAGAGAAAGGCAGCAGATATAGCATCCTTCTTCAGAAAGAGTAGCAAGAAGCAGTCAAATGAATCTTGGTAAAATGCAGTGGCCTACAAAATTCACATGATTTTCTGGTCTCTATAGTTTTTTCAGGAATGGGAGCTATAAATCCTGGTTTCAAAGTAAATTTCAAAAGTTTTATTTGAATTAAATAGTTTAAAAAAACATTAGGTTGAATTATGACTATAAATTCTATGTTAATCTCAATTCAAGTATTGTAGCAATTTTATATGTTATACATTATTCTGATTAACACAAAGTATTTTAAGGTTGGATGATAGAGATTTTATGTGCCACCAGTAACTGCTGGCCCCTGCATGGCCACCCCTATGAAAAATCCCTTGCTCCGCCACTGATTACCAAAACACAAAAAATACATTATATTATAAATCTTTACCCGGACAAGTGACTTTTGTGCATGGACAAGTGAAACACAAATTTACTTGTCCGAAGGACAAGTTGCTCAAAAAGTTAATGTCAAGCCCTGAGTGTGTCGACTTTACCCCTTGCACTTTCTGTATGTCATTATAAGATGATCTTCGCAAAGATGCGTGACCGTAACAATAGATGGCAGTAATGAATAATTTTAATTTGTGATCTAAGAAGAGAAGACGATGCTGCACTCAGTGCTAAAATGCATTGCAGAGGAGGCACAACGTACTGCAGCGTTTTGTCACGCTGCACCGCTCCTTGCTGGAAAACATTATTTAACTACTGTTAAAGCTACACTCTTAAAACAAATGTGTTTAAATAACACATATTGTGTCTAGTTAAGGACAACACATATCTGTGTTATTTTTAGAACAACACCTTTTGGTTTATATGATATTGATGGCCCACTTATGTTTGCAAGTGCTACATATTAGTCTTGTACACTGAAAAAAAATGATTCATTGAATTTAATCAATTTTTTTAAGGTAAGTGGTTGCAATCAATTTATTTAAGCTACATTTAAACAAAAGTTTTATATTTCATTTTACGTTACTAATCTTTTTTGTTTAAATGTAGCTTAAATAAATTGATTGCAACCACTTACCTTAAAAAAATTGATTAAATTCAATGAATCATTTTTTTCAGTGTACTGTTAAACACACACACATCCCAAATTCTAGTTTTTATTTTATATTTAGCACTATTCGGACGGGATTAGTTTTCCAAACAACGTTTGAGTTTCAACGTGTCCCATAGGACGTCTGTGATTTTATGTACCGTAAAAAACGTTTCACCCTACCTTGAGCAGTTCTTTTGTAATCAGCTTTTGAATATGGGTAGGTTTCTGCAAAAACACCACATTTTGAGCAAAAAGCAGAGATAATTCCATGTTTGTGACGGACTTTTTATAGAGATCCCATTCAGAGCGATCTTTAAAACAGACACGGACATGCAGCAGCGGAGTTGAACAGAGTTTCTTATAACGTTAATGATATAAACAGTGAATTATATTCAGCTCGTTTTGATTTCATTTAATTATTTTATTTTGCCGAATACGAAAAAAACATTCATATCTTGAATGAATGGAACTCAGGAAATACAATACATGCATTAGTAAGACCTTACGGCAGATCACGTTGGCCAAAACACGAAATGAACCGCGTTTTCAAAAGATATTGCGGGCAAACACAGACATTTGCATTCGGACGGGATTACATTTCTCAGAGGACCTCTGAGTTCGGCGAAAAACAGTAGGTAAATTGCTCTGGAATTCTTACGGAGGTCGTCAGAGAAAAACACAGACATGGCCGATTCGGACGGGATTTAAAACTAATCCCGTCAGAATAGGGCTTTTGTCTGTTTTCCCAATGTTAAAGCTATGGTCTACGATTTCAAAGATTGTTCATTATTAATAACCTCGTTTAGATGCTGGTTATGGTTCTACAGTAAAATCCTAACAATATGAAGAGAAAAAAGAAATAAAAAAATCCATTCAGTCTATTGGGTGTACGACGGCAGATAAGTTGACCAATGTAAACTGTCCGGCCGGACAGCTTACATTGGTTAACTGCTCTCATCAAATCCCCGTACACTTGAAAATCCACCTCGCGCTCGCGTCTCCACCCCATCGCACACCACCCCGCCCCTCTCCTGCCTGCGCCATGAAATGTGTGTCAGTGTATGTTAGCTAGCGAAGAAGCAACATCTCACTCATGGAAAAAAACTAACCGACAGCAGCAAGCTTCTTGTCTCTACAGTAAAGGTCGGAAGAAAAAGGAAGTCTGTAAAAGAAAGAGCAGAGGTAAAAAAAATTGAAAAACGCCGGACTCTAAGTAGAATCAATATAGGGTCCGCCATTGACCGCTGGAGGAAGCTTCAGGGAGATTTGGGGCTAAAAACCGACGCCAACATGGCAGACTTTTTGTTGAACAGGTACGCATCTATTTATACTTTTATTGTGCGAGGTGTTACATAAATACCTTTTTATGAGTCTGACAACATGCTGCCGGTCGGCATTGGAATGTTAGCCGTTTAGCATCGCGTATCACGGGCCAGTGTAATTATATTTACAAAGATTGTGTGAGGTGTTACATAGATATCTTTTTGTGAGTCTGGCAACATCATGCTAATGCTGCCGGTCGGCATTGGAAACTTAGCCGTTTAGCATCGCGTATCGCGGGTCAATGTAATTATATTTACAAAGATTGTGTGTGGTGTTACATAGATATCTTCTTGTGAGTCTGACAACATCATGCTAATGCTGCCGGTCGGCATTGGAAACTTAGCCGTTTAGCATCGCGTATCGCGGGTCAATGTAATTATATTTACAAAGATTGTGTGTGGTGTTACATAGATATCTTCTTGTGAGTCTGACAACATCGTGCTAATGCTGCCGGTCTGCATTGGAAACTTAGCCGTTTAGCATCGCGTATCACGGGTCAATGTAATTATATTTACAAAGATTGTGTGTGGTGTTACATAGATATCTTCTTGTGAGTCTGACAACATCATGCTAATGCTGCCGGTCTGCATTGGAATGTCAGCCGTTTAGCATCGCGTATCACGGGTCAATGTAATTATATTTACAAAATCATTTCATGAAGCTCAGGAGGGGAAACGTATGCCAAACGTTGTTGTGAAAGTAAACAACGTCAATTACAATCATAATTGTAATTGTTCATTCCTTCAAGGCTTTATGTGTTTACTGCTCGGTAAATCTCTGTTCTGATGTTTACTACCGGTTATCACAGCTTGAATGAGTGACGTTGTTCAGCTTGTTTCCCGGTGGGAGGGATCAGGTAGCACAGAGGGGCGGGATGAGTTTTTTAAAACCTACTAACCGTCTCAGGCTTTCTCGGCTGATTTTCAACATCGTAGACTACAGCTTTAATCTTTGTAAAAAAGGAAAGTGTTAATTGATTTCTGTAAGTAGGGGAGACTGGGGCTGGTTGTCTCACGGGTTGGTTGTCACACTGCTTATTCTAGACATTCTACATGGCGCTATGGTACAATTTTGATATCAATTTGTTAGCCTTTAATAGCTTACTCATTTGCACTTGAAATTTTGCTGAGCAAACACAAAACATTGAGGTTAGGAGAATTTTTTTTATTTTTATGGGTCAGAGTAAATTTTCATTAGGGCCCGAGCACACCGGGGTGTGAGGACCCTATTGTTCTTCAAGGAGTTATTAGGGCCCGAGCACACCAGTGTGAGGACCCTATTGTTTTTGCTCCGTTTATTATTAGGGCCCGAGCACCGAGGAGCAGGCCAGAATGGCCTGCACCGTAGGTGCGAAGCCCTATTGTTTTTGCTCGGATTTATTAGGGCCCGAGCACCGAGGAGCAGGCCAGAATGGCCTGCACCGAAAGGTGCGAAGCCCTATTGTTTTTGCTCGTATTATTATTAGGGCCCGAGCACCGAGGAGCAGGCCAGAATGGCCTGCACCGAAAGGTGCGAAGCCCTGTTGTTTTTGCTCGAATTTTTCATTTTTTTTTTTTAAACACTTTTGGGCATTTTGGGTGCCTTAACATACTCGAAAACTCTTGAAATTTGGCACAGACGTCAGAGTCGTCCGTCATTGCGAAGGTGCAAAGGCTGGAACATTGGCATGGCACGGGGGCTCTGTAGCGCCCCCTGTAATGCAAAAAAACCCATTGATGCAGAGATCGTGCAAACATGTACGCACATGTACGAAAGTTGGTACACATAGATCTCATCGACCCGAACAACTTTCGCACTCTAACCTATTAGCTCCGCCCAACAGGAAGTCGGTCATTTTGGATTGTTTAAAAAATGCATGCGGTGAACTTTTGAATACTCCTCAGAGGGGATACATGGGATTGACACCAAACGTGGTGATCATGATGTGGAGACATTGTATTTGCTAAGTTGCAAAGGGATTTTTGATATCTCGAACGGTTCTCCCATGGCAAGGCGACAAAGTTGTGGCGAAATCAGAGAAACAGGAAGTGTTTAATATCTAAGGCAAAAAATGTCTTATTGTAATGACACAAGGGGTGTTTGTTCGTCTAAAGATTCCGATCGCATCGATGTGCCTATTGTGACTCCCGGGTATAGCGCCACCACCAGGCGCCAGGAAGTGTGTCAGTCACAAAGCTGGATTTTTTTAAAGTTCCATGCAATGTTCTTTTAAATACTCCTCCTAGGATTTTCATGCGATTGACACCAAAAGTGGTCAACATGATGCCGAGACATTGTAGATGATAAATTGCGAAGGAATTTTTGACATCTCGAACGCTGTTCCCATGGCAACACGTCAAACTTTACTTTAATTTCAGGCATGTTTAAGGCTCTTGGTGTGCTTAGTTGAACTTTAAATTTGGCACACACATTAGAGTTTTTGGCTGTTAAGTGTTGACAAAAACGTCAGATAAAGGCGTGTCTATTTGGTGGCTAACTAGCGCCCCCGTTTGTCTAAAATATGGGGTTTCTTTTACCTACAGTACCTAAATGGGTAAGTAGCAACATGAAAAAGTCCACTGATATGTACCCACTTGATGCACATGCCCACCCACCGTGCATCGTTTCTCGGAGGCACCGTGTAGCGGTAAAAAAACGTGCGAGGGCCCGCCATCGCTGCTTGCAGCTATATTTAGGGCCCGAGCACCGAGGAGCAGGCCAGAATGGCCTGCACCGAAAGGTGCGAAGCCCTATTGTTTTTGCTCGGATTATTATTAGGGCCCGAGCACCGAGGAGCAGGCCAGAATGGCCTGCACCGAAAGGTGCAAAGCCCTATTGTTTTTGCTCGGATTATTATTTTTATTATTATTAGGGCCCGAGCACCGAGGAGCAGGCCAGAATGGCCTGCACCGAAAGGTGCGAAGCCCTATTGTTTTTGCTCGAATTTATTATTTTTATTTTTTATTTTTATTTTTATTTTTTTTAACACTTTTGGGCATTTTGGGTGCCTTAACATACTCGAAAACTCTTGAAATTTGGCACAGACGTTAGAGTCGTCCGTCATTGCGAACAGACAAAGGCTGGAACACGGGCGTGGCACAGGGGCTCTGTAGCGCCCCCTGTAATGCAAAAACAAACAGTAGTGCGCAGATCGGGCAAACCTGTACGCACATTTACGAAAGTTGGTACACATATAGATCTCATCGACCCGAACAACTTTCGCCCTCTAACATTTTAGCTCCGCCCAACAGGAAGTCCGCCATTTTGGATTGTTTAAAAAATGCATGCGGTGAACTTTTGAATACTCCTCCTAGGGGATTCAAGCAAATGACACCAAACGTGGTGATCATGATGTCAAGACATTGGACTTGCTAAATTGCGAAGGGATTTTTGATATCTCGAACGGTGTTGCAATGGCGAAGCGGCAAAGTCATGGCGAAATCAGAGAAACAGAAAGTGTCTAATATCTAAGGCAAAAAATGTCTTATAGTGATGACACGCGGGGTGTTTGTTCGTCTGAAGATTCCGATCGCATCGATGTGCCTATTGTGAGTCTCGGGTATAGCGCCACCACCAGGCGCCAGGAAGTGTTGCAGTCACAAAGGTTGATTTTTTTGACAGTTCCATGTGATGTTCTTTTAAATACTCCTCCTAGAATGTTTATGCGATTGACACCAAAAGTGGTCAACATGATGCCAAGACATAGTAGATGATAAATTGCGAAGGGATTTTTGATATCTCGAACGTTGTTCCCATGACAACGCGTCAAACTTTACTTTCATTTTAAAAGCATATTTAAGCCCTTGAGTTGCATGCAGTGAACTTTTCAATACCCCTTCTAGGATATTCATGCGATTGACACCAAACGTGGTCAACATGGTGCTGAGACATTGGAGATGATAAAATATGAAGGGATTTTTGACATCTTGAACGCTGTTGCCATGGCAACGCATCAAAGTTTACTATTATTTCAGGAATATTTAAGCCTCTTGGCATGCTAAGATTAACTTCAAATTTGGCACACACATCAGAGTTGTCAACTGTTAAGTGTTGACAAACAGGTCAGACATAGGTTTGCCTCTTAAGTCGCTCACTAGCGCCCCTGTTTGTCTAAAATGATGGGTTTCTTTTACCTACAGTGCCCAATTGGGTCAGTAACAACATAAATAGTCCACCGATATTTACCCACTTGATGCACTTGCCCACCGTGCATCGTTTTCTCGGAGGCACCGTGTAGCGGTAAAAATACGTGCGAGGGCCCGCCATCGCTGCTTGCAGCTATATTTTTTATTATTATTATTATTTATTTTATTTTTTTCAACACTTTTGGACATTTTGGGTGCCTTAACATACTCGAAAACTCTTGAAATTTGGCACAGACGTCAGAGTCGTCCGTCATCGCAGAAAACCAAAGGCTGAAACACGGGCGTGGCACTGGGGCTCTGTAGCGCCCCCTGTAATGCAAAAACAAACATTGATGCACAGATCGGGCAAAAATTTACGCACATGTACGAGAATTGGTACACATATAGATCTCATCGACCCGAACAACTTTCGTACTCTAACCTATTAGCTCCGCCCAACAGGAAGTCGGCCATTTTGGATTGTTTAAAAAATGCATGCGGTGAACTTTTAAATACTCCTCCTAGTGGATTAATGGGATTGACACCAAACGTGGTGATCATGAAGCTGAGACATTGTACTTGCTAAATTGCGAAGGGATTTTTGATATCTCGAATGGTTTTGTCATGGCGAGGCGACAAAAAATTAGTGGCGAAATCAGAGAAACAGGAAGTGTCTAATATCTATGGCAAAAAATATCTTATTGTGATGCCATGCAGGGTGTTTGTTCGTCTGAAGATTCCGCTCGCATTGATGCGCCTATTGTGACTCCCGGGTATAGCACCACCCTCAGGCGGCAGGAAGTGTGTCAGTTACAAAGCTGGATTTTTTTGACAGTTCCATGCAATGTTCTTTTAAATACTCCTAGGATTTTCATGCGATTGACAACAAAAGTAATCAACATGATGCCGAGACATTGTAGATGATAAATTGTGAAGGAATTTTTGACATCTCGAACGCTGTTCTCATGGCAACGCGTCAAACTTTACTTTAATTTCAGGCATGTTTAAGGCTCTTGGAGTGCTTAGTTGAACTTTAAATTTGGCACACACATCAGAGTTTTCGGCTGTTAAGTGTTGACAAAAATGTCAGATAAAGGTGTGTCTATTTAGTGTCTAACTAGCGCCCCCATTTGTCTAAAATATGGGGTTTCTTTTACCTACTGCACCTAAATGGGTCAGTAGCAACATGAAATAGTCCACTGATATTTACCCACTTGATGCCCTTGCCCACCGTGCATCGTTTTCTCGGACGCACCGTGTAGCGGTAAAAAACCGTGCGAGGGCCTGCCATTGCTGCTTGCAGCTATATTTTTTATTATTATTATTAGGGCCCGAGAACCGAGGAGTAGGCCAGAATGGCCTGCACCGAAAGGTGCGAAGCCCTATTGTTTTTGCTCGGATTATTATTTTTAGGTCCCGAGCACCGAGGAGCAGGCCAGAATGGTCTGCACCGAAAGGTGCGAAGCCCTATTGTTTTTGCTCTGATTTATTTATTTATATATATATTTTTTTTTAGGGCCCGAGCACCGAGGAGCAGGCCAGAATGGCCTGCACCGAAAGGTGCGAAGCCCTATTGTTTTTGCTCGGATTATTATTTTTATTATTATTATTATTATTTTTTTTTTTTTTTTTTTTTACGTTTCGGGGCAATTTGGGGGCCTTAACATACTCAAAAACTCTTGAAATTTTGCACAGACATCAGAGTCGTCGGCCATCAGGTCCGGGCAAAGGCCGGACCACGGGCGTGGCAAGGGAGCTCTGTAGCGCCCCCTGTAATTCAAAAACAAACATTGGGGCACAGATCGGGCAAAAATGTACGCACATGTACGAGAGTTGGTACACATATAGAACTCATCGACCCGAACAACTTTTGCCCTTAAACCTATTAGCTCCGCCCAACAGGAAGTCAGCCATTTTTGATTGTTTCAAAAACGCATGTGATGAACTTTTGAATACTCCTCCTAGGGGATTTATGCGATTGACACCAAACGCGGTGAACATGATGTCGAGACATTGTACTTGCTAAATTGCGAAGGGATTTTTGATATCTCGAACGGTTCTGCCATGGCGAAGCGACAAAGTCATGGCGAAATCAGAGAAACAGGAAGTGTCTAATATCTAAGGCAAAAAATGTCTTATTGTAATGATACGCAGGACGTTTGTTCGTCTGAAGATTCCGAACGCATCGATGTGCCTATTGTGAGTCTCGGGTATAGCGCCACCACCAGGTGCCAGGAAGTGTGTCAGTCACAAAGGTGGATCTTTTTGACAGTTCCATCCAATGTTCTTTTAAATACTCCTTCTAGGATTTTCATGCGATTGACACCAAAAGTGGTCAACATGATGCCGAGGCATAGTAGATGATAAATTGCGAAGGGATTTTTGATATCTCCAACGCTGTCCCCATGGCAACGCGTCAAATTTTACTTTAATTTTAGGCATGTTTAAGGCTCTTGGCGTGCTTAGATTAACCTAAAACTTGGCACACACATCAGAGTTGTCGACTGTTAAGTGTGCACAAAAAGGTCAGACATAGGCGTGTCTCTTAAGAGGCTCACCAGCGCCCCCGTTTGTCTAAAATGTGGGGTTTCTTTTACCTACAGTCCCCAAATGGGTCAATAACAACATGAAATAGCCCACTGATATTTACCCACTTGATGCACTTGCTCACCGTGCATCGTTTTCTCGGAGGCATCGTATAGCGGTAAAATAACGTGCGAGGGCCCGCCATCGCTGCTTGCAGCTATATTTAGGGCCCGAGCACCGAGGAGCAGGCCAGAATGGCCTGCACCATGGGTGCAAAGCCCTATTGTTTTTGCTTCGTTTATTATTATTATTATTATTATTTTCAGAAATGAATCGCATTTTTGAAGGCCTAAACATACCCGAAAACTCATGAAAATTTGCACACGTGTCAGAAGTGGCGAAAATTTACATGTAGTATAGGCGTCAGAAGTGGGCGTGTAAAAATGGCTCGATAGCGCCACCTGCAAGATTTCAAGAGAACAGCCCCCCCACTACAAAAAACGTACAGATACGAAATTTGGTAGGATCATCTATCACCCCAAGACCTACAAAAAAGTCTCTTGGAGCTAAGCTCTAAACCCCACAGGAAGTCGGCCATTTTAAATTTTCTCTGTCATTTTTTGACATTTCCAAGCGTCGTACTTTAACGAACTCCTCCTAGCGAGTTAATCCGATCATTATCATATTTGGTCAGTCTCATCTAAAGGCCTTTGCGATGCTAAATTGCGGAGATCTTGACTTTTCGTCGGAGGGTGTGTCCGTGGCGGCCTGACAAATTTCGGCATTTTCGCCATGAAACAGGAAGTTGTTATAACTCAGGCATACAATGTCCAATCTGCCACACACTTCACATGTTTGATAAGGGTCTTGACCTGAACACATTTTAATGCCAATATTCAACTTCAGTCATAGCGCCACCTAGAGGTAGCAGGAAATACCATGTTTTACGCTGTGATTTACTGCTCTTAGAGATTTAATCAAATCATCATCATATTTGGTCAGACTGATGTTAAGCCCTTTGCCGTGATAAATTGCGAAGATCTTGACTTTTCGTTGAAGGGCGTGTCCGTGGCAGCCTGGCAAAATGTGATATTTCGCCATGAAACAGGAAGCTGTTGTAATTCAGACATACATAGTCCGATCTGCCCCCAACTTCACACGTTTCATAAGGGTCCCGGCCTGAACACATCAACATGGCATAATTCAGTATCAGTCATAGCGCCACCTAGAGGCAGCAGGAAATACTACCTTTTATGCTGTGACTTACTGCTCTTAGAGATTTAACCATATCAACATCATATTTCATCAGTCTAATCTCAAGACCTTGTGTGATGATAAATAGCAACGACCTTGACTTTTCGTTAAAGGGCGTGTCCTTTGCGGCCTCGCAAAGTATCGCTAAATGAATCCCATTTTTGACAGCCTAAATGAGCTCAAAAAGTCATGAAACGTTGCACACGAGTCAAAAGTGGTGAAAATGTTCATGTGATATAGGCTTCAGAACTTGGGGTGTTAAAATGGCTCTATAGCGCCACCTACAAAAATTCAATAGAGCACCCCCCCCCGCTACGTTAATCGCACAGATACGAAATGCGGTAGGATCATGTATCACCCCAAGACCTACAAAAAAGTCTCTTGGAGCCAAGCTCTTAACCCCACAGGAAGTGAGCCATTTTGAATTTTCTCTGTAATTTGAGTGCAAATTTTGTCATTTCTGGCCTTCATACTTTAACAAACTCCTCCTAGAAATTTAATCAGATAATCATCATATTTGGTGAGTGTCATCTAAAGGGCTTTGCAATGCTAAATTGCGGAGATCTTGACATTTCAATGGAGGGTGTGTCCGTGGCGGCTTGCCAAATTTCTGTGTTTCTCAATGAAAGAGGAAGTTGTTCTAACTCAGGTTTAAAATGTCCAATCTGACCCACGCTTCACAAGTTTGATAATTGTCCTGTCCTGAACACATCAACATGGCAATATTCAGTAAAAGTTATAGCGCCACCTGCTGGAAGCAGGAAATGACATGTTTTACACTGTGATGTACTGCTCATTGAAATGTATTCAGATCATCATCATATTTGGTCAGTCTGAACTTAGGGACTTCACAATGATAAATTGTGAAGATCTTGACATTTCGTTAAAGGGGCGTGTCCGTGGTGGTCTGTCAAAGTTTGATTTTTCGCCATGAGAAAGCTGTTGTAACTCAGACATGCAATGTCCGACCTGTCACAGACATCATACCTTTGACAAGGGTCCTGGCCTCAACACATCAATGTTACAACAATCAATTACAATCATAGCGCCACCTGCTGCATAAAGGAGTAGTGGCACTTTAAAGTTCCTTTGAATATCCACCTATATTTATCCACGGAAATTTCAATCCCCCTGGTTTATTGCTTTACTAAGCCATAGCGTGGCGGTGCACATGCGTGCGAGGGCCCTTCCATCACTGCTTGCAGTTTTAATTAGGGCCCGAGCACCGAGGAGCAGGCCAGAATGGCCTGCACCGAAAGGTGCGAAGCCCTATTGTTTTTGCTCGGATTTATTATTTTTTTTTTTTTTTTTTTTATTATTATTTTTTTTTTTTAACACTTTTGGGCATTTTGGGTGCCTAAACATACTCGAAAACTCTTGAAATTTGGCACAGACTTCAAAGTCGTCCGTCATTGCGAACGGGCAAAGGCTGGAACACGGGCGTGGCACAGGGGCTCTGTAGCGCCCCCTGTAATGCAAAAAAAAAACATTGGTGCACAGATTGGGCAAACATGTACGCACATGTACGAGAGTTGGTACGCATATAGATATCATCGACCCGAACAACTTTCGCCCTCTAACATTTTAGCTCCGCCCAACAGGAAGTCGGCCATTTTGGATTGTTTAAAAAATGCATGCGGTGAACTTTTAAATACTCCTTCTAGGGGATTCATGGGATTGACACCAAACGTGGTGATCATGATGTCAAGACATTGTACTTGCTAAATTGCGAAGGGATTTTTGATATCTCGAACGGTGTTGCCATGGCGAAGCGGCAAAGTCATGGCGAATTTAGAGAAACAGAAAGTGTCTAATATCTAAGCCAAAAAATGTCTTATTGTGATGCCATGCGGGGTGTTTGTTTGTCTGAAGATTCCGATCGCATCGATGTGCCTATTGTGACTCCCGGGTATAGCGCCACCACCAGGCGCCAGGAAGTGTGTCAGTCATGAACTTTTAAATACTTCTCCTAGGGAATTCATACGATTGACACCAAACGTGGTGAAGATGATGCTCAGACATTTGACTTGCTAAATTGCGAAGGGATTTTTGATATCTCGAACGGTGTTGCCATGGCGAGGCGACAAATTTATGGCGAATTCAGAGAAACAGGAAGTGTCTAATATCTAAAGCAAAAAATGTCTTATTGGGATGAAACGCAGTGTGTATGTTCGGCCAACGATTCCGATCGCATCGATGTGCCTATTGTGAGTCTCGGGTATAGCGCCACCAACAGGCAACAGGAAGTGTGGCAGTCACAAAAGGTGGATTTTTTGACAGTTGCATGCGGTGAACTTTTAAATACTCCTCCTAGGATTTTCATGCGATTGACACCAAAAGTGGTCAACATGATGATGAGGCATTGTAGATGATAAATTGCGAAGGGATTTTTGATATCTCGAATGCTGCTCCCATGGCAACACGTCAAACTTTACTTTAATTTTCAGGCATATTTAAGCACTTGGCATGCACTTTGGGTGCCTTAACATGCTCGAAAACACCGGGAATTTGGCACAGACCTCAAAGTCGTCGGCCATTAGGACCGGGCAAACGCTGGAACACGGGCGTGGCAGTAGGGCTCTGTAGCGCCCCCTGTAATGCAAAAAAAATATTGGTGCACAAATCGGGCAAACATGTACGCACATGTACTAGAGTTCGTACGTATATAGATCCCATCGACCCGAACAACTTTCACAATCAAACCTATTAACTCCGCCCAACAGGAAGTCGGCCATTTTGGATGGTTTTAAAAAATGCATACGATGAACTTTTGAATACTCCTTCTAGGGGATTCATGGGATTGACACCAAACGTGGTGATCATGATGCCAAGACATTGTACTTGCTAAATTGCGAAGGGATTTTTGATATCTCGAACGGTTCTGCCATGGCGAGGCGACAAATTCATGGCGAAATCAGAGAAACAGGAAGTGTCTAATATCTAAGGTAAAAAATGTCTTATTATGATGACACACGGGTTGTTTGTTCGTCTGAAATTCTGATTGCATCGATGTGCCTATTGTGAGTCTCGGGTATAGCGCCACCACCAGGCGCCAGGAAGTGTTGCAGTCACAAAGGTTGATTTTTTGACAGTTCCATGTGATGTTCTTTTAAATACTCCTCCAAGGATTTTCATGCGATTGACACCAAAAGTGGTCAACATGATGCTGAGACATTGTAGATGATAAATTGCGAAGGGATTTTTGATATCTCAAACGCTGTTCCCATGGCAACGCCCCAAACTTTACTTTTATTTCAGGCATATTTAGGGCTCTTGGCGTGCTTAGATTAACCTAAAAGTTAACACACATCAGAGTTGTCGGCTGTTAAGTGTGGACAAAAAGGTCAGACATAGGCGTGTCTCTTAAGTGGCTCACTAGCGCCCCCTTTGCCTAAAATGTAGGGTTTCTTTTACCTACAGTCCCCAAATGGGTCAGTAACAACATAAAATAGTCCACTGATATTTACCCACTTGATGCACTTGCCCGCCGTGCATCGTTTTCTCTGAGGCACCGTGTAGCGGTAAATAAACGTGCGAGGGCCCGCCATCGCTGCTTGCAGCTATATTTTTTTATTATTTTTATTTTTTTTTAACACTTTTGGGCATTTTGGGTGCCTTAACATACTCGAAAACTCTTGAAATTTGGCACAGACGTTAGAGTCGTCCGTCGTTGCGAACAGACAAAGGCTGGAACACGGGCGTGGCACGGGGGCTCTGTAGCGCCCCCTGTAATGCAAAAACAAACAGTAGTGCGCAGATCGGGCAAAAATGTACGCACATTTACGAAAGTTGGTACACATATAGATCTCATCGACCCAAACAACTTTCGCCCTCTAACATTTTAGCTCCGCCCAACAGGAAGTCCGCCATTTTGGATTGTTTAAAAAATGCATGCGGTGAACTTTTGAATACTCCTCCTAGGGGATTCAAGCAAATGACACCAAACGTGGTGATCATGATGTCAAGACATTGGACTTGCTAAATTGCGAAGGGATTTTTGATATCTCGAACGGTGTTGCAATGACGAAGCGGCAAAGTCATGGCGAAATCAGAGAAACAGAAAGTGTCTAATATCTAAGGCAATAAAATGTCTTATAGTGATGACACGCGGGGTGTTTGTTCATCTGAAGATTTCGATCGCATCGATGTGCCTATTGTAAGTCTCGGGTATAGCGCCACCACCAGGCGCCAGGAAGTGTTGCAGTCACAAAGGTTGATTTTTTTGACAGTTCCATGTGATGTTCTTTTAAATACTCCTCCTAGAATGTTTATGCGATTGACACCAAAAGTGGTCAACGTGATGCCAAGACATAGTAGATGATAAATTGCGAAGGGATTTTTGATATCTCGAATGTTGTTCCTATGGCAACGCGACAAATTTTACTTTCATTTTAAAGGCTTATTTAAGCATTACAGTTGCATGCGATGTTCTTTTAAATACTCCTTCTAGGTAAATAATGTTATTGGCACCAGAAGTGGTCAGCATGATGCTGAGACATTGTAGATGCTAAATTGCGAAGGGATTTTTGATATCTCGAACGCTGTTCCCATGACAATGCCCCAAACTTTACTTTTATTTCAGGCATATTTAGGGCTCTTGGCGTGCTTAGATTAATCTAAAAGATTAAGACATCAGAGTTGTCGGCTGTTAAGTGTGGACAAAAAGGTGAGATAAAGGCGTGTCTCTTAAGTGGCTCACTAGCGCCCCCGTTTGTCTAAAATGTGGGGTTTCTTTTACCTACAGTCCCCAAATGGGTCAGTAACAACATAAAATAGTCCACCGATATTTACCCACTTGATGCACTTGCCCACCGTGCATCGTTTTCTCGGAGGCACCGTGTAGCGGTAAATAAACGTGCGAGGGCCCGCCATCGCTGCTTGCAGCTATATATATATATATATTTTTTTTTTAACACTTTTGGGCATTTTGGGTGCCTTAACATACTCGAAAACTCTTGAAATTTGGCACAGACGTTAGAGTCGTCCGTCATTGCGAACAGACAAAGGCTGGAACACGGGCGTGGCAGGGGGGCTCTGTAGCGCCCCCTGTAATGAAAAAAAAACATTGATGCACAGATCGTGCAAACATGTACGCACATGTACGAGAGTTGGTACGCATATAGATCTCATCAACCCGAACAACTTTCACCCTCTAACATTTTAGCTCCGCCCAACAGGAAGTCGGCTATTTTGGATTGTTTAAAAAATGCATACGGTGAACTTTTAAATACTCCTCCCAGGGGATTCATGGGATTGACACCAAACGTGGTGATCATGATGTCGAGACATTGGACTTGCTAAATTGCGAAGGGATTTTTGATATCTCGAACGGTTGTGCCATGGCGAGGCGACAAAGTTGTGGCGAAATCAGAGAAACAGGAAGTGTCTAATATCTAAGGCAAAAAATGTCTTATTGTAATGACATGCAGGGTGTTTGTTCGTCTGAAGATTCCGATCGCATCGATGTGCCTATTGTGACTCCCGGGTATAGCGCCACCACCAGGCGCCAGGAAGTGTGTCAGTCACAAAGCTGGATTTTTTTTAAAGTTCCATGCAATGTTCTTTTAAATACTCCTTCTAGGATTTTCATGCGATTGACACCAAAAGTGGTCAACATGATGCCGAGGCATAGTAGATGATAAATTGCGAAGGGATTTTTGATATCTCCAACGCTGTTCCCATGGCAACGCGTCAAATTTTACTTTAATTTCAGGCATGTTTAAGGCTCTTGGCGTGCTTAGATTAACCTAAAACTTGGCACACACATCAGAGTTGTTGACTGTTAAGTTGTGCACAAAAAGGTCAGACATAGGCGTGTCTCTTAAGTGGCTCACCAGCGCCCCCGTTTGTCTAAAATGTGGGGTTTCTTTTACCTACAGTACCCAAATGGGTCAGTAGCAACATGAAATAGTCTACTGATATTTACCCTAGAGTTCTCAACGGGCCTGAAAATTACAACCCGACCCGACCCGGCCCGTGGCTTTTAAAGCCCGGACCCGATGTAACCCGACACATCAACGTGAATTATCTGTCCGAACCCGACCCGCGGCCCGACGCCGCTGACCCCCCCTGCCTTTTTTTTCTCATACACGTAACGTCAGGCTATTATCATGACCAGCAGACGGAAATTCAAACCAAGCTTTAATGTTTACGACTTATAACAATACAAACAACTGAAACAATAAACTTTAAATATAGGCTATATAAATAAAATATGCCTAAAATGAATTCACCTGCGGCAAGTTTACTTTTCTCCATCTCTTCTTCTCCAGGCAACAGGCGTGCATGCAGTGATAGCAATAAGCTCTGGGGCGGATCCGCAACGGATCCGTTCTGAAGCCGGCAGCTCCGGTCTGGATCCGTTGCTGATCCATCCCGGAACTTATTGCTATTCCCCGCCCCTCTCTGTGATGCATGTTGCAGCAGCCAGACCAGACTTTCTTTACGGTGAACAGCAGTGATGATTAATAATTTTTTTCGCGGAGCGTAAAAGATTAAGCCCGAGGTCCGACCCGACCCGACTCAGTTGCTTATACTTTTGACCCGAACCCGGCCTGAATTCGCGGGTCCCGTCGGGTTTGTCGGGCTGGCCCGACCCGTTGAGAAATCTAATTTACCCACTTGATGCATGTGCCCACCGTGCATCATTTCCTCGGAGGCACCGTGTAGCGGTAAAATAACGTGCGAGGGCCCGCCATCGCTGCTTGCAGCTATATTTATTATTATTATTATTTTTCTCCGACTTCAGTAAGACTTTAGAGGGCCTAAACATACTCGAAAACTCATGAAATTTTGCACAGATGTCAAGAGTGATGAAAATTTACATGTGGTGTAGGCTTTGGAATTAGGCGTGGGGAAATAGCTCTATAGCGCCACCTACAAATTTTCAACGAAGCAGCCCTTGGACTGTGTTTAATGTACAATTACGAAATTCGGTACGCTTCTGTAGCATGACCAGACCTACAAAAAAGTCTCTTGGAGCGAAGCCCGTAAACCAAACAGGAAGTCAGCTATTCAGAGTTATTTTTGTGATTTGGGCGCAGTTTTTGTCATTTCCAGGCGTCATACTTTAACTAACTCCTCCTACAGTTTTCGTCGGATCATCTTCATATTTGGTGAGTGTCATCTTAAGGACTTTATGATGCTAAATTGCGAAGGATTTGATTCTATATTAAAATTTGTGTCTCTTTCGGCCAGCCAAATTTGATGTTTCGCTATGAAACAGGTTGCTGGAACTAAGGCATACAGTGTCCGATCTGTCCCAAACTTCACATGATTGCTAAGAGTCCTGACCTGAACACATCTACATGTCAATAGTCACTTATGGTTATAGCCTTATACAGTTTTCGCCGGATCATCTTCATATTTGGTGAGTGTCATCTTAAGGCCTTTGTGATGCTAAATTGCGAAGGATTTGACTCTACGTAAAAATTTGTGTCGGTTCTGGCCCGACAAATTTGATATTTTCCTATGAAACAGGAAGTTGCTGGAACTCATGCATACAATGTCCGATCTGTCCCAAATTTCACATGATTCCTAAGAGTCCTGACCTGAACACATCTACATAACACTTTTCATTTATAGCCATAGCGCCACCAGCTGGCAACCTGAAGGAACATGTTTTAGCGCCACTTTCAAATATTCAATGAAGCAGCCCTTGGACTGTGTTTAATGTACAGTATTGTTCAAAATAATAGCAGTACAATGTGACTAACCAGAATAATCAAGGTTTTTAGTATATTTTTTATTGCTACGTGGCAAACAAGGTACCAGTAGGTTCAGTAGATTCTCAGAAAACAAATGAGACCCAGCATTTATGATATGCACGCTCTTAAGGCTGTGCAATTGGGCAATTAGTTGAATTAGTTGAAAGGGGTGTGTTCAAAAAAATAGCAGTGTGGCATTCAATCACTGAGGTCATCAATTTTGTGAAGAAACAGGTGTGAAACAGGTGGCCCCTATTTAAGGATGAAGCCAACACTTGTTGATCATGCATTTGAAAGCTGAGGAAAATGGGTCGTTCAAGACATTGTTCAGAAGAACAGCGTACTTTGATTAAAAAGTTGATTGGAGAGGGGAAAACCTATAAAGAGGTGCAAAAAATGATAGGCTGTTCAGCTAAAATGATCTCCAATGCCTTAAAATGGAGAGCAAAACCAGAGAGACGTGGAAGAAAACGGAAGACAACCATCAAAATGGATAGAAGAATAACCAGAATGGCAAAGGCTCAGCCAATGATCACCTCCAGGATGATCAAAGACAGTCTGGAGTTACCTGTAAGTACTGTGACAGTTAGAAGACGTCTGTGTGAAGCTAATCTATTTTCAAGAATCCCCCGCAAAGTCCCTCTGTTAAAAAAAAGGCATGTGCAGAAGAGGTTACAATTTGCCAAAGAACACATCAACTGGCCTAAAGGGAAATGGAGGAACATTTTGTGGACTGATGAGAGTAAAATTGTTCTTTTTGGGTCCAAGGGCCACAGGCAGTTTGTGAGACGACCCCCAAACTCTGAATTCAAGCCACAGTACACAGTGAAGACAGTGAAGCATGGAGGCGCAAGCATCATGATATGGGCATGTTTCTCCTACTATGGTGTTGGGCCTATTTATCGCATAACAGGGATCATGGATCAGTTTGCATATGTTAAAATACTTGAAGAGGTCATGTTGCCCTATGCTGAAGAGGACATGCCCTTGAAATGGTTGTTTCAACAAGACAATGACCCAAAACACACTAGTAAACAGGCAAAGTCTTGGTTCCAAACCAACAAAATTAATGTTATGGAGTGGCCAGCCCAATCTCCAGACCTTAATCCAATTGAGAACTTGTGGGGTGATATCAAAAATGCTGTTTCTGAAGCAAAACCAAGAAATGTGAATGAATTGTGGAATGTTGTTAAAGAATCATGGAGTGGAATAACAGCTGAGAGGTGCCACAAGTTGGTTGACTCCATGCCACACAGATGTCAAGCAGTTTGAAAAAACTGTGGTCATACAACTAAATATTAGTTTAGTGATTCACAGGATTGCTAAATCCCAGAAAAAAAAATGTTTGTACAAAATAGTTTTGAGTTTGTACAGTCAAAGGTAGACACTGCTATTTTTTTGAACACACCCCTTTCAACTAATTGCCCAATTGCACAGCCTTAAGAGCGTGCATATCATGAATGCTGGGTCTTGTTTGTTTTCTGAGAATCTACTGAACCTACTAGTAACTTGTTTGCCACGTAGCAATAAAAAATATACTAAAAACCTTGATTATTCTGGTTAGTCACATTGTACTGCTATTATTTTGAACAATACTGTACATGTACGAATTTCGGTATGCTCATGTATTATTACAAGCCCTACAAAAAGTCTCTTTGAGCAACGCCCTACACCAAACAGGAAGTCAGCTATTTTGAATTATTTCTTAGATTTTGGCTCAGTTTTTCTCATTTCCAGCAGTCATACTTTAACTAACTCCTCCTACAGTTTTCGTCGAATCATCATCATATTTGGCGAATCTCATCTTAAGGCCTTTGTGATGCTAAATTGCGAAGGATTTGATTCCATGTTAAAATTTGTGTCTGTTTTGGCCAGCCAAAGTTTGATGTTTCGCTATGAAACAGGTTGCTGGAACTCAGGCATACAGTGTCCAATCTTTCCCAAACTTCACATGATTGCTAAGACTCCTGACCTGAACACATCGACATGTTAATAGTCACTTATGGTTATAGCGCCACCAGCTGGCAACAGGAAGTAACATGTTTACTAGGGATGCACCGAATCCAGGATTCGGATTCGGATTCGGCCGAATACTGGGCTTTTTGACGGGGTTCGGGTTCGGCCGAATCCTAGATTTTTTTTCCACCGAACCGAACCCTAGGCTTGCGCTACGCTGGTCGACGTCACGCGGCCGTTGATTACACACATCGGGTGCTGACGTGGAGATAAGCTTTTTCTTTCGGTGAGCCTTTGGAGCTGGACACACAAAAACTTTTAAACACGGCTGAAAACGCCTTGAGGACGCCAAATGCCAGCTGTTTTACAGCCGAGCGCTTGGTAGATGTGATGCTTCAGCTGTGAGCCGGTTGGTTGCTGTGGTAATGTCCCGCCCCTCCTCCACTGTAATTGGACGGCCGTGTGAAGACTGTGACATTGACGAGCGGAGCTTCTCACTCAAAGTTGAATATGGTTTTCAGCGCGGAGCTGCTTGCTTATTGGAAAAACGAGCGTGTCGCAACGCATCGCTTTCATTATGCATAGGCTTATGGTAATTGTCAAAATAGTTTTCCAACTTGTCATCCTGGCATAATGTACAGTTAAAATTAAATAAAATGAAAAATACACTGCTGTGGACGTTTACTTCATTAATGTGCTTTACTGTGTTAATGGAATAAGGATGCAAGTAGGATTCGGTATTCGGGTTCGGATTCGGCCGAATCTTAAACGGTGGATTCGGGATTCGGCCGAACCTAAAAAATCTGGATTCGGTGCATCCCTAATGTTTACACTGATTATGCAATGTCTGATCTGTCCCAAACTTCACATGATTAATAATAGTCCTGGACTGAACACATCTACATGTCAATAGTCACTTATGATGCCAATAGTCAGTTATGGTCATAGCGCCACCAGCTGGTAACAGGAAGTAACATGTTTACAATGATAATGCATTGTCGGATTTGTCCCAAACTTCACATGATTGCGCAGAGTCCTGAACTGAACACATCTTCATGTCAATAGTCACTTATAGTTATAGCGCCACCAGCTGGCAACAGGAAGTGACATGTTTACAATGATTATGCAATGTCGGATTTGTTCCAAACTTCACATGAGTGATAAGAGTCCTGATCTGAACACATCTTCATGTCAATAGTCACTTATGGTCATAGCGCCACCAGCTGGCAACGGGAAGTGACATGTTTACACTAATTATGCAATGTCTGATCAGTCACAAACTCCACATGATTGATAAGAGTCCTTGACTGAACACATCTACACGCCAATAGTCACTTATGGTCATAGCGCCTCCAGCTGGCAACAGGAAGTGACATGTTTACAATGATTATGCAATGTCTGATCTGTCCCAAACTTTACATAATTGACAAGAGTCCAGGACTGAACACATCTACATGCCAATAGTCACTTATGGCCATAGCGCCACCTGCTGTTCAACAAGAAGTAACATGTTTTACACTGATTATTCAAAGTCAGATCTGCCCTACATTTTACATGATCAATAAGAGTCCTGGACTGAACACATCTACGTGCCAATATTTACATGTAGTCACTCATACTCACACACACACAGTCGCACTCTCTCTCTCTCTCTCTCTCTGTCTCTCTCTCTTTCTCTCTCTCTCATGCTATCTTACACGATGCTACCTCGCTGTAATTTGTAATTAGCAACAGGAAATGTGGCACATTATACTACACTTTTAAATAGTTCACCTATGTTTACATGCTTAAATGCCTATTTACTACTGTTCCCTTTAATTCTTATGCCACAGCGTGGCGGTGTCATGTGTGCGAGGGCCCTTCCATCACTTCTTGCAGTTTTAATGTTGGTGTTGTTTTTGTGTTGAGATTTTGTCGGATATTAGTCATTCAAAAACAAAACACTTATTAAAAAGCTAAAAGTAGGAGCTTTATTTTGATTCAACTTTTAGCGATCAAGTTAAAGCCGTGTGGCAGCTAGCTTATCATATTTGTCAAGAAGTCAGTTGGGGATGGTTGTCTCATAGCTTGCGGGGTTGTTTGTCACATAAGAATATTGGACATGTAGACCTTTTAAGACTGTTTGTCTGTTTGTTTGTTTGTTTTTGTTTGCCGTTAAAATAAAATAAATAAAGCATTAAATAAAGATGGGGTTTAACACTAAAAATTATCTCATTTTATTTCTCAACACAGTAGACAATAGGCTTTATGCCCAGCTGCACTACTTCCTGCTTCTTGTTTCCTGTCTGCCATTATTGGACAAACTGATTAATCCAGGTGTGCCTGACCTCAGTGGTCACAACAACAATAATCAGACACACCTGGATTAATCAGTTTGTCCAATAATGGCAGACAGGAAACAAGGAGCTGGCTGAAGTTCATAGTGCAGCTGGGCATAAAGCCTATTCAAGTAACTGATCACCCACTTTAATCCCATTATTTAAACATAAGGGGCATTAATAACAACTATCATAGGGGTGGATTCATATTAAACTTAAAGGAATAGTCTACTCATTTTCAGTATTAAAATATGTTATTACCCCAACCAAGAACCGTTGAATCATCCCTCCGCCATCTGTGTGTGCGCACGCAAGCACTGGAGCGCGCTGCCACGCCACGACAGCATCCAGCCCAGCCCCATTCATTCAATGGCACCATCTAGAGATAAAGTTAGAAGTGACCAAACACATCAACGTTTTTCCTATTTAAGACGAGTAGTTATACGAGCAAGTTTGGTGGTACAAAATAAAACACAGCGCTTTTCTAAGCAGATTTAAAAGAGTAACTATATTTTATGGCGTAATAGCACTTTTGGGAGTACTTCGACTCGCCTGAAAAGTCCGTTCCCCTTCTCACTCTAATAATGGGAGAGGGAGGGTGTTACTGCGCCGAGTCGAAGTACTCACAAAAGTGCTATTACGCCATACAATATAGTTACTATAGTTAATATTTGATTTTCTTTAAAGCGCCAGATTACAAAGTGTTATTTTATCAAACAAACTAAATAGCTCTCAAGTAATATGTTATTTATTTTATATGTTATTTATTTATTGTTTTTCCACGATGGCATGTCTGCACGTGCATTCTCTCCCTCTCTATCATGCTGTATGCCCGCTCCGCTCATGTTTTGTAGTAACTCTGTGTAACAGTAACAGTGTATTCTCTCATATTTCTGAATTTGCACAGAATTGTCTTCGCTATAGGCTACGTGATATACAATAAAAACTACAATCAAAAATAAAAAAAGGCTCATAACACAACAAGACATGATGAGAAGAGCAACAGCAGTAAGGGGCTGATCACACCAAAGCGTTTATGGCAGTTGCAGGTGCCTTTTTTGAATGATATTCTATGGGCAGGGAGCGTTTGTGCACTCTTTATGCGTGCCGAGCACCTTGCGGTTTTTGCCGCCAGCCCCAGCACACGCTTTTGAAGGAGCGCTGAGAGCGGAGAAGTGCCCAACTTCATTCACGTCTTTACATTGAATAAGGGAAGAGGCGGGCCTTACGTCGTGGTGAGGGAATTTTACAGTTGCTTTGAAGAACCGGACTCCACTCACTCACTCTCTCTCCTGCGTGTTTGTGCACCTCTCACCCTCAAACAAGGTCAGAGCAAACGCCCTCTTTTTAAAGTTTCTGCTAATATGACAGTTAACAGCAAAAAAGCGCTCATGCTTCAATATTTGATTGACATGACAGCTGACTTGTTGGTTGCTTAGCAATATAAAAAGCTGCGTCGCACTGCCCTTTTTAAAAAAGGCAGTGCGTCGTGCCTTGCATTTCCAAGCGTTTAAAGCGCTTTTGTCAGACGATTATAAATCGCGTTTATATATCAGGATTTCAGTTAAAGGAACAAACACTAGGGGCCCTATCTTGCACCCAGCGCAATTGACTTTGTCAGCGACGCATGTATCATTCGTATTTTGCAAGTTTCCCTCCACAGACGCACGTCGGCAAACTAGGGAATGAACTTGCGCTCCCTGGGCGGTTCAGCGCAAAAAAGGAGCAATTGCGCCACTAACCAGAAAAAACTAGCCTAAAGTCAGTGGCGCATTGCGCATTATGCTATTTTGGGGGCGCATGCTTGACCATAATGCGCATGGTATTGAAAACGCGTCGTGCAATTTCGTACTCAAGAGCATGAATCCTACCTTTCATAAATGAAACACTCACTTCGCGTCAGTGGAAAGTGGTCGCTTAAATATGACCAGGGCAGGGTTCTTTCATAAGATTTGAACTGAGGCCGGTCTGCATTAGCGTGCGCCTGTCTCGTCCGTCTCCATGGTTCTTTTTGCGCGTTCCACCGCCCATCAATCATCCGTTGCGCATCACCTTGCTTTTTAAAATATTTTTTTACTCAGTAACGGATATGATTTAAAATGTAGCGAAGTACAATACTTTAAATAAAGCATACTTAAAGGCGGAGTCCACGATGTTTGAAAAACGCTTTGGAAAATTAGACGGGCCGTCTACCAAAACACACTTATAGCCAATCAAATCAAATAAAATGCCGGATTGCGTATGTGTGGGGCGGGTCTATCAACAGAAGGTCCAGATTCTATTGGGGTAGGGGCGTGTTTGTTTAGGTGATTTCAAATATCAACATTGGCTTTCAAACATCATGGACTCCGCCTTTAAAGGGCATTTTGCAGGTAAAAATTTTCAACGAATTTGTGCAATTTGCTTGTTGATAATAAACATTTAAACTGTTATCCATTGTATTTTATGTTGTTGGGTATCACAAAACCCGAAAAAGTATGAAAAAGTACAGCGGTTTGCAATGATTCTCCTTTCCCCCACAACGCACTGTATGACGTCACGCTGGGGAGAGAATTTACCAAAGCCGCCTTGAGACCATTGAGAATGACTATAGAAAGACGAGTAAAGTACAGTTCTGATAGCGCAGATAATAGATAGACAGACAGACAGACAGGCAGACAGACAGACAGACAGACAGATAGATAGACAGACAAATGGATAGGCTAGTATAGAGAGATAGGCAGACAGCCAGATAGCATAACGTTAGCATATCTTCGTGTAGAAAGTAAACAAACAATTAACATACTCGTGCATGCTGGCTTGAGGGGGTCCATGATCCTGCCTGAAATGGGTGTAACTTTATGCGATCTTCAGCACAAACGGTTTTGGCAGCATGTCTCTAATCCCATCTATCTCTATGGCTCTGGGTGAGTCTTTCTCCACTTCTCCCCAACGTGACGTCATCACAGAATTGCGTTAAAAAACCGTTAATACCAAAAACGTAAAAAAAAGGGGTCTTTAAGACCATTTTTGAGACATTTTAAAAATTATACACATATCTTGAGTGATTTATGTACCCATTAATCGACAGTGGTGTTAACCTGCAACACGCACTTTAAGTAAAAGTAAAACTACAGATTTTAAAAACTACTCAAAAAAGTAAAAGTACACAAAAAAACTACTCAATTACAGTAACGTAAGTAAATGTAATATACACTCCCAACTCCCAACATTTGTGCATTAAATAGTGCCTTAAAGGCGGGATGCATGATCTCTGAAAGTCAATGCTGCTATTTGAAATCACCTAAATAAAAACGCCCCTACTCCAATAGAATCTGTACCTTATTTTAATAGACCCTCCCTACAAATACTCAACCCTGGCAACGATGTCGGTTAGAAGACATGCCCCTTACTGCTGATTAGCTACAAGTGAGTTTTGGTACTCAGCCTGACTCCCTTTTCCAAAGTGTTTTTCAAAAATCATGTACTGCGCCTTAGAGTTCTACTCGGAAGACCCGAGACCAGAAGACCCGGGACCCGTACGGGTTCGGGTCTATATTTTAAATGATCAGCCGGGTCAGTTCGAGTCTAAATCTTTTACTTCGGGTCCTGGGTCTGTTTAACATTGTGGGTAATACCCGAGGTCGATCGGACTCGGAGAACACACACTCACATTTAAATAAAATATTTCAAAAACAGCAAGAAAAACTTAGATGAACTGTCGCATACATTTTTTCTATGACGCTAAAATTGCATTAAAAAGTTTATATTTGGTTGCTCCAACCAGGCAGATTATGAGCATGTGCTCTTTTAATGTTTCTCTTGCTACCAGTCAGGAGCTTCTGCAGTGAGACGCAATGACTTTACCTTTGACAATTGGCTCTTTTATTTAGAAGGCGGGACCTATTCCGTCGTACCGCGCATTTTGCACTGACTTCTCTAATTTTTATAATAATATTATAAATTGACCTTCTTGCTGTTATATCTAAAGTTTTCAGGACTCTGCTCAAAGAGCACAGAGATATGATAGCAAAGAAGTAAAGCTAACGAAAGCAGCCATGGCACTGAACGAGCAATCGTTATTATAATCCAAATGGGCAAACATTATTAAGCAAGTTGACCCAATACACAGCAAATGTAAAACTGCGTTATTCGTCACCGACTGTAAAGTGGACTTTTAAAGCTGGAATAAGCATTAAACATTTCAATCGTCAAGAGAGGAATAACATGGATGGAACTTTCTTGGAAATAAGGATTGTGCATCACACAGTCAGGTACAAGGAGGGAGAAGACTAACTTCTATGGGTAAGACAAAAAGTTTAATTTTCGCTACTTGTTTATTGACTTATTAATAACATTTAGCTAAAGAACATTTGCGGGTCGGGTCTGTGTCTTCCCGGACGGGTTCGGGTCCAAATTTTAAATAATAGATGGGTCCGCGTCGGATCCGGGTCCAGCTTTTAAATAATAGACGTGTCCGGGTCGGTTCCGGGTCCAGCTTTCAAAACAACAGACGGGTCCGGGTCGGTTCAGTGTAGCACATTTACGGGTCTGATCGGGTTCGGGTAGGAATTGTTGGACCCGTGTAGACCTCTACTCCGCCTTTAAGTATTACATGTCTTGACTAAGCAAGTTGTTTACTGCTGCTGTTGATGAATTTAAAGTATGAGTTTTTTGTGTTTGCCCTTTCAGTTATGAAAAAAAATTTCGCCAATGAAAATGCTGAGTGGCTAGTAACTTTGGAAAACCACTTAAAAAAAGTCCAACCCTGGTAACAGTCTGCATTGTTTTTTAATGTTTTTATTTTCATAGATTCGTCGTCTTGTTTTTGATACATCTCTTCACAAGCTGCTAATTCTTGCTGGACAATCTGTTGAGGAGACTGGTGACCTTGTGTTGCAAACAGGGTCATTTTCACTTAATGACCTTATCCACATATTCGAAGATGAAGAGGTAACTCCACTATTTATGTTTTTTTTCTCATCATTGAATAAAACCATACTGTATAAACACGATAGGGATAGGAAACAGGTTAGCGGATTAAACTGGTTCAGCCTGTGGTCGTTGGCCGCGTATCAATGGGCATAACATTGAAGGACAGCCATGAGATGAGTGGTGTGATGACCTTCACAGCAGCAAGAACTGGGTCTGTTTGTTTCATTGTCTTCAAGGGGAGAAAAATAGAATCCTATTAGCATAGGGGCCGTTTGCATGTAATGCAAGTGTCATACATTATTGTGGTTTAAAATACGTTCGGTTCCAGGCCGGCTACCTATTGCGGCATAAGTATATTACCCGGATGAGTTATGTGAATGCTTTGTTCTGGACAAACTAGCTATTGCGGGATAGGTACATTTACTTGACATTTTATGTGAATGCTTTGTTAAAGAAGAATGTCTTAAGCTTAGACTTAAAGTGATTGACTGTGTCTGATACTCGAACCTTATTTGGTAAATCATTCCAGAGCTTAAGGGCTAGATATGAAAAGGATCTACCACCTTTAGACACTTTTGATATTCTAGGGGTAATTAATTGGCCAGTATTTTGTGATCGCAGTATACGTGATGGATTGTATTCTGATAGTAATTCTTTAAGATACGAGGGTGCTAGCCCATTTAAGGCTTTGTAGGTGATTAGTAATATTTTAAATTGTATGCAATATTTAACTGGTAGCCACTGTAAAGATGCCAAAATTGTAACAAGTTACAATAGTCTAATCTACAGGTCATAAAAGCGTGGATAAGCTTCTCTGCATCAGATGTAGACAGCATATGGTGTTTTTTTGAGATTTTTCTAAGATGGAATAATGCTGTGCGGCAGATGTTGGAGATATGACTTTCGAAGGATAAATTGCTTTCGAGCACCACACCTAAGTTCTTAACCGTGGAAGATGGCACCACAGTGCAGCCAGTCTGTTTCAGATGTGTGAATCATCCAATGATATCCTGAGAACTATTTACCTCGCGAACACAGATTCTATCCATCACCCTCTGACACTTTCGTCTCGTTTTTATTCTTTGACGAATAAAAAATGTAGCAAGTAACGGTAAGTGTCAGTTCAAATGTAGTGGTGTAAAGAGTACAAATAACCAATCAAAAATGTAGTTGAGTAGAGTGTAAAGGTTGCTTATATTTTTGATACTCAGTACAAGTACAAAGTAGCCCAAAAAATACTTAAGTACATTAACGAAGTACATTTACTCAAGTACTTTACACCTCTGGAGAGAGGGAAACAACAAATTGAGTGTTTCTGAGATTTTTCTTTTTTTTAGAAGTAACGGGTACTTACGGTTATGGATAGAAATGTAGTGGAGTACAGAGTACAGTTTTTGCCTCTCAAATGTACTTGAGTAAAGTCATGAGTACTCCCCAAAAATGATACTCGAGAAAAGTACAGATCCCTCAAAATTGTACTTAAGTACTGTACTCAAGTAAATGTACTCCAATGGCACGGTTCGGATCAGTTTACCGTTTTGGCGCCACCGTTCGGTCCGATTCGGTTCGGTTTGCTGTGGGTGTAGGGTTCCTGTCATTTTACCAGCAATGCTAAGGAACAATAGATTAACTTAATAACAACAACAAAAATAACTTGACGTTTTCTTTATTGACTTTGGCAAACAAACGTAAAATCAAACTTTAACTGTAGTAATGCAGGACTGTAAATAGCTGTTTATCAAGTGATGAATATCATTCCTTAGTTAAAATGCTGGAAATGTTACTGTTGAAGTCAACCAATGCATGAAATGTACTATGAATCTATAAATCTGAGTATAATTTGGGTTTATTATCAGTAATGAACTAATCAAGATAATCATCACACGCACGCACACACACACACACACACACACACACACACACACACACACACCAGAGGTCGCGTTAGACTTTTCCACTTTTAAAAATTCTTATTATCCGTCATTTCATGCTTTAATGATAATAATTGTTTTTGTTTACATGTTAATTTTTTAATCATGAAGTTACAAAACGAGCATACAAGTTAAAATGTGTTTAATTATTTGTGAAGAAGAGAACAGATGAACAGAGACCATGCATCACTTTACATGTTTAACATCATGAAACAGATGAATTCATAATTTTGTTTCTCGCAGTGACAGCGGAGGCGATTAAACACACAAACTTGTGCTGAACAGGCAAAAATAAACAAATCAAAATCACTGTTGTGATTAAAATAGCATCAAACGTGTAAACCCTGTGTTTTTACCTCAGACAGACAACGTCTTGTTACATTTTTACTTTTGTTCTGGAGAATAATCTCGCGCTCTTTCATTACACTTCGGTTAACCCTATGTGACACACACGCACGCAAGCAAGCCCACACACGCACGCAAACGCAAGCAAACACACACACACACATACACACACACAAGCGACTTAAATGTATTCGGGGGATCTGCAATCTCAGGCAGAGCAGCCATCCTGTGACCTGAGCTCACTCGCAAGTCAAATGACATGACATGCACTTGGAAAACAGTAAATTAAAAAAACAGTATATATATATATATATATAGTGTGAGGAGGGTGAGTATTTGGACACTCTGCTGTTTTGCGGGTTCTCTTACTTGGAGATCGTGGAGGGGTCTGAAATTGTCATCATAGGTGCATGTCCACTGTGAGAGACATAATCTAAAAAAAATCACAATGTATGATTTTTAACTATTTATTTGTATGATACAGCTGAAAATAAGTATTTGAACACATGTCTATCAGCTAGAATTCTGACCCTCAAAGACCTGTTAGTCTGCCTTTAAAATGTCCACCTCCAATCCATTTATTATCCTAAATTAGATGCACCTGTTTGAGGTCGTAGCTGCATAAAGACACCTGTCCACCCCATACAATCAGTAAGAATCCAACTACTAACATGGCCAAAACCAAGGAGCTGTCCAAAGACACTAGATACAAAATTGTACACCTCTAGGCTGGAAAGGGCTACGGGGAAATTGCCAAGCAGCTTGGTAAATAAAGGTCCATTGTTGGAGCAATCATTAGAAAATGTAAGAAGCCAAACATGACTGTCAATTTCCCTCGGACCGGGGCTCCATGCAAGATCCTTGTGGGGTCTCAATGATCCTAAGAATGGTGAGAAATCAGCCCAGAACTACATGGGAGAAGCTGGTCAAAGACCTGGGGCCTCATTTATCAACACTGCGTAGAAAATGTTCTATATTTGTACCTACGAATGAAATTTAGAATGTGCCTAAGTACAAAAAAATCGTGATTTATAAATCGTGCGCACGTGGTTCGTACGCACATCAGTAAGTAATCCTTGATGATAAATCCCATGTGTTCTTAAGCACCATGCTCGTGCACGTTTGTGGTCATTTGCATTCCGAAACGCCTCCAATGAACCATATATGGTGACAACACCTCCCGTTATAAGTCACGTGGTTGTGCTTTTTCCCTCATCGCAATAATGGCAAAGAGAGCGTAAAAAAGGAACTTTACAGACACAGAAATTGAGTTACTGGTGGATGAGGTTAAATCCTAATAACACATCCTGGTTGGTTCACTTATTGCGGGAGGAATGACTAACAAAAGAAAACAAATCTGCATGGGAATATGTTACCAGTGAGTTTAATTCCCTTGGGTATAAAAACACTTCTAGAAATAAAAAAGTGGTTTGACATTAAATTATCAGCCAAAAAAAAAATAAAAAATAATGCGTCACAGGACGTGAAATCGGTGGACAATGACAGAACTTTCCTTGGACAGCAGCATAACCAGCATCATCGGCGCAATCTTTGAAAACGCGCTCCCGGCGGAATGGATGATTTGCCAAGTCTTTCAATAATGCAAGATAAGCCATTGCACTGTGTCAAGCATTTGATGGAGCGTTCTTATATAGGGTTAGACACTAATTTCATTAATTAACTTAACAATGATTTGCAGTTACTTTATTAACAGTAATCAACAGTGTTCTTTTAACGCTGGGGATGGACGGTCCTGTGTAGCATTGCTAATCTACCACTAGATGCTCTGCGTACGCATACTCCGAGGTGTGCGTATATTTACACACATTTCTACGTATAAGTGCAATTTGATAAATTCCACACTTTGCATAAAACTGTTCCTACTCACACTTTACGCACACTTCTGTGCGAACGCACGTTTGATAAATGAGGCCTCTGGAAAGAGCTGGGACAACCGTTTCCATGGTTACTGTTGGTAATACACTAAGACGTCATAATTTGAAATCATGCATGGCATGGAAGGTTCCCCTGCTTAAACCAGCACATGTCCAGGCACGTCTTAAGTTTGCCAAAGACCATTTGGATGATCCAGAGAAGTCATAGGAGAAAGTCATGTGGTCAGATGAGACCAAAATTGAACTTTTTGGTCATAATTCCACTAATAGTGTTGGGATGGTACTCATAATTCTTCCTCCAAAGAACACCATCCCTATTAGGAAGCATGTGGTGGTAGCGTCACGCTTTGGGGGTGTTTTTCTACACATGGGACAGGGCGACTGCACTGTATTAAGGAGAGGATGACCGGGGCCATGTATTTTGATTTTGGGTAACAACATCCTTCCCTCAGTTAGAGCATTGAAGATGGGTCGAGGCTGGGTCTTCCAACATGACAATGACCCGAAGCACACAGCCAGGATAACCAAGGAGTGGCTCTGTAAGAAGCATATCAAGGTTCTGGCGTCGCCTAGCCAGTCTCCAGACCTGAACCCAATAGAGAATCTTTGGATGGAGCTCAAAATCCGTGTTTCTCAGCAACAGACCAGAAACTTGACTGATCTAGAGAAGATCTGTGTGGAGGAGTGGGCCTTCTGCAGTGTGTGCAAACCTGGTGAAAAACTACAAGAAACATTTGACCTCAAACAAAGGCTACTGTACCAAATATTAACATTGATTTTCTCAGGTGTTCAGGTGCTTTTTGCAGCTGTGTCATACAAGTAGGTGGTTACAGAATCAAGCATTGTGATTTCTGGATTTTTTTTGGATTGTGTCTTTCACAGTGGACATGCACCTACGATGACAATTTTAGACCCCTCCATGATTTCTAAGTGGGAGAACTTGCAGAGTGGCGGGCTGTTCAAATACTTATTTTCCTATACATTTTCCCTTAAGAACACTTGTATTTTTATACTAGATGTACCAACATTACTGTGCACTTCAAAATGAACATAAAATGGCTTAGAATACTGGGTTACCTTTTTATATTCTATGCCACTATCTTCAAGTTTTTTCGCAAGAAGATCAGTTTGTTAACATTTAAACACAGAAGGCAATGTTGTCTTAGGCACTCGCAAATTTTACAGTTTTGTCCACGTTTTCTTGAGCATCGCTGCTGCAGTATAATTAAATGAAGCTGGTGGGGCCTCTAGCTTATTAGCTGCTTTTCTCCTTCGCTTGTCTCGGTACAGAGCTTATTCAGAACCATACATTAGCGGTTTTATGCGTTGTTTTTTACCAAACTATATTAGAAATGCGTGGTCTAATCAAACATGGTGCACCGCGGTGCACGTGCGTCCGAACCGTGGGAGGATAACAGGACGATTCGATTCTTTACCGAGAACCGTTACACCCCTACTATATGAAGAGTTTGGTTCCAAAACGCGATAAACGCCATTTAAAAAAAATAATTACTGCCAAAATCAGTATTATATCAGGTCAGTATTTAAAAGTGAATTCTTAATTGTATGCAAATTCCAATCTTCGCCGTGTTATTCTGTCATCTTTTCTCCCCTTTTCTGCAGAATGCAATAAATCCTCTCCACAAATTACAGCGCACCATTCCATGTATTGTAAACAACAATGGCGGTGCATTGAATACACAGAATCCTAGTTTTCCTCATCTACTTTGTACTTCGTGATAAACAAATAAACAAAAACAAAATAATACTTTAATAGCATTGATAAACCTGTGGTTGTTTTCTGTGACGGGAAAGAAATGTAAGCCATCAACATCTAATAATTTACGCGAGAGGCACTCGGGAGCCGGTCGCTTGTTCTCCCGACAGCATCAATCTTCACTCGTGCTAACACAATGACCGGAGGGGATCTTATGAAAAACCTTAAAATATTTTAATCAAATTAAACCAAAATCGAGCAGGACCAAAACTTTTTACAGCTGATCGCTGTGAAAAAGGTTAAACGACGACGTCCAAAGTATAACTGCAGCAATGACTATATGACAAAGAAAGTGTTTTGGTTAATGCCATTAATGTTTATTTTTTAATCAGTGTATACCACTAGTCAACTTAATGAATATAACATGGTCAAGATGAATGCACATTTATATATGGATTCAATAAATTTATAGCATTTTAAAAAAAAAACTTGTCATGGATTTATTGCATTTTGTGGAAAAAAATTATTTGTTTTTATAATAAATCTTTGACAATCAAATTATGGATTTGAATTTTTTAATAACCTAAAGATGCTATGTGAAAGTTTGTAACGGAAAATAGTGGTTTTCATCTTGTCACTTTCTTGGTATAGAAAACACATTTTTACCAAAATTAGTCAAAAATGGATTTATTGCGTTTTGGAACCAAACTCTATAGTCTGTAGTGTACACACACACACACACACACACACACACACACACACACACACACACACACACACACACACACACATATAAAAACATGCATGTGTCATAAACAATGCTTCCAAATATTTGGGCCTTAAATGATTTTTGTTCACTTCATGTTGACAACTCCGCTGTATATCTTCTAATGCATTGTTTTTTTTTCTGACACAGATTGGGGATTTTTTAAGCTCTGCAGACCCTAGTCAAAAAGCCATCCTTACTCTGAGCTGCCCCATATATGGAATGTGGAGAAGTTCTCTTTTAGAAAAGCATAAACTGCAAGAAATTATAGAAATTAAAACCAACCATCCAGTAGTGCTCTCAGAGATGGAGGGCCTTCAGGAGTTCACTGAGTATTTGTCAGAGTCTCTTGAAGTTCAGTCACCATTTGATCTGCTTGTGCCACCCAGTACAATTGGCTTTCTGAAACTGTCCCGGCCATGCTGTTATGTGTTTCCAGGAGGAAGAGGTGACTGCGCCTTTTTCGCTGTTAATGGTTTCAATGTCTTGGTCAATGGGGGGTCTGATCCAAGTTCCTGTTTTTGGAAATTGGTGAGACATCTAGACCGAATTGACTCCATACTGCTTACCCATGTTGGTGTAGATAATCTGCCTGGTTTAAACAGCCTGCTTCACAGAAAAGTGGCTGAACATGAAAAAGAGGAGCTTGGTGCATCACAGAGCAATGAAGATTGGCAGAGGAATCTTATGTCCCCGGAAATAGGGGTTGTATTTTTCAATGCTTCAAAAAGACTTAAAACCTTTCAGAGTGACCCCAGGGTGCTTCGAAGCTGTGAACAGGCTGCGCTAACATTACAACATTTAGAAAACTTGTCAATATCTCCAGAGCAACTTAGCCGCTCAGCTGGCCCTGCTATCGAGCCAGTAATCCTTTTTCAGAAGATGGGGGTAGGTCGACTAGAGCTTTATGTACTCAATCCAGTCAAAGGTAGCAAAGAATTAGAGGCTTTTCTGCAAACTTGGCCCAATGTAAAAGGCTCAGACATCCCTTTAACCTGTATGGTATCCATATGTGCTCTGTTGGTATGGCACCCGGCTAACCCTCAAGAAAAGTTAATTCGTGTTCTGTTTTCTGGGTGTACACCAGAATCCAAGATCTTTGAAGGGTTGGAGAGACTAAAACACCTAGACTTCCTCAAACACCCAGTGGTTAGTTTAAAGGACCTGGAGTTGCCTAAACTGGATAAACATCCAAAGCATGCAGAGAGTAAGGAAAGTCTTAAGAGTATTTCCAAAGAATCCAGAAATAGTAGTGTCTCACACAAAGACAAACCAATCAAAACTGATGTGAAAAGGCAAGAGAATAAAAGCAAGACAAAATCCACCAATGATACTTTTCAGAAGGAAGGGAAAGAAAGTAATGAGAAGGCAAAGACAAAAGACGATGTGAAAGAGAAATCTCTTAAGCCTAATAAGCAAGAGCCTAAGAAAGAACCTTCTAAAGATGAGAAGGAAGTTAGAAGGAAAGAGGAAAGGCCGACAACAAGTGTGACAAAGAAAGATGTGAATGTTGACCAAAAGAAAGAGCCCTTAAAAAAAGATGCACATGCGAAGCCCAAAAAAGATATTAAACCTGAAATTAAAAAGGAGGTGAAAAAAGAGCCCAAACCAGAAGAGACTAAGTCAAACAAATGTCTTGGTAAGGATGCTAAGAAAACCACAGGAAATGCACAAGGCAATGGAGAGTGCAGAAAGTCAGTGGGAAAGAATGGATCAATAAAGAGAGATTTGATAAATAAAAAGGATGCTTTAACCAAATGGAAGCCAAAGCCAGGCAAAAAAGAAACTGATGGGCTGAAATATTTAAATAAAGGAGCTAGAGATTGGTCAAAGCCATCTACAAGTGATGGCATTGCTGCAGAATTGTCAAACTTGGAGATGGAGAAAAATCCATCACAGGATGTTGACAGCAACCATTTGAATTTAAGAACTGAAGATGCAAACTGGAACAGTAATTTGCAGTTGAGAGGTTTTAAAACAGACACAGAAAATCCAGGGAAGTTTCATTGTATGGATAGACGCCATGGCTCTGGTGGATCTCTCTCACCATTTGAAAAGACCCTAGCAAATGTAAATACTGTGCTCACACCAGCATCACTTGATGGATGTTTAAAAGAGTGTAAAGACACTCTTGCAAGAGTTTCCTCTGACAATGCTTCTCAGATCTCTGATGAAGATGCTAAGGTAGGTATTAGTATGGCATACATTAATGGACACTTAGCAGACCTTGTCCCAAAAACGGATATGTCATTACCTTTAAAAACATCTTATAATAGTCACAACACATTTAATGGATCTGAGAATCCTCTCTTTGGACCTCAGAGTGATGTTCCGCCACATGATGTTGATCTATGCCTGGTTTCACCCTGTGAGTTTAAGCATCACAAATCTCTAGGGAACCATCAGGAACTATCTCCTGAGATTGTTGACTCAAGTTCTGGCTTTTCTCAGGAGCAAGTTGCATGTCGATGCAATAATAATGATGATAACCAGCTAATGGAGAGCGGAGAGACCTCAACGCCCTTGCTGATTTCGAATTCTGATTGTGATCTCCCGCCAGCAACTGGAGAGTGTCCTACCATTAGGGAGGACTTGAACGCTGATGAGGAGATTGGTGACATGTTTTCACTCCAGCATCCTCATTCATTACCCAATGATTCCTCAGATGCTTGTGAAGACCCCCCACCAGCTCCTAAGAAGGATTTACCGCCAATGCCGCCTCAGCCTGGTGTCTGTATGGCTGGCCCAGAGACTGATGGTCAGAGCAAGTCTTCAAAGAATGTAACATCAAAAGCCAAGAGGCTACCTGCATCAACGACAGCATCAGCAAATCTCATAACACTGAGTGGGAAGACAAAGACTGGTGCTCAAGCATCCACCAGTGGAACTATAAGTGCAACATCCATTCTGGACACCCGGCCTGCATCCCGAAACCCCATCAGTGGGTGTAGACCAGCCCCCTCAAAGTCCTCATTCGGTGAGTGCTCATGCTGTCTTCTATTATTTTATATTAAAACACTACTGTTCAAAGGGCATTAACAACCTTTTGATGTGAAGGAATATGTTTGAAAGTTTAAAATCCCTTATGAAATATAATTTTGGGAACATATTAATTAAATTTTTTGCAAAACAAAAAATATTTAAAAAGATATATTTTTAAAATAGGTAACTGACCAAATAATGAAGACAAAGCAGCCAGAATATAAATTCTTTAAGTTCAATTCAATACAGTTTTATTTATATAGTGCTTTTCACAATTGTTTAATTGTTCCAAAGCAGCTTTACATTAATAAAACAGGAGAAAAATCATAGCCACTGTACTTTGCTTCTTGGTTGTCCAAAGATTAAACCGTACTAGTGAGTGGAGTAATAATGTAACGTATGTGTAACGTAGTTCTAAGTTAAGCTAATGTCAGCTGACTCCCAAGGGGTTGAAAAAACTCCTAGGGGAAAACCTCTTGGCAGAAAAACACCATGAGAGAGAGTGCCAGACTTAGCTGATCCTATAGAGCAGAGGTGCACATACTAGGGCTTGCGGAATGACTTTTAATTTGTTAAATGTTCATTTCTGTGAATAATTGTGGTGATATTGCACCATACACTGTAAAAAGTGATTAAGTTGGATCAACTTAAAAATTTACTTCAATTGGTAACACCAAAATAAATTCGTTTTTTCAGCTTGTGTTTATGCGAAATATACTTTTTGAAAAATTTAAGTTAAAAAAGTTTAAAAATTAAAAGCTTTTATGTGTTACCAATTTAAGTAATTTTAAGTTGGTCCAAATTTTCACATTTTACAATGTAGGCAACATCTAGCTATTTATAAGTTGGATTTATTGATATATTTTCAAAAAATCCACAATAAAGACACAGAAGCTTTAAATCTCATAACATCAGATGTTAAAATTTTGAAGTATGTTGTTATTCTATTAGTAAGGAATAATTTACGACAGGCCATTGAATTATAAGAAAATAATGCAAACCCAAGGTCGTGGGTGTGCATTATTTTCAAATAATTCAAAGGACCGGAGTCAATTATTCCCCTTATACCACGGTTACCACAAACATTGCTCTGGTGCCTATTTTAAGGACATTTGACAAGTTAGGTGTGCGGCCGGTTATCAGAAATTAATGCATACCCATGGAACGTTTCTCAGCCAATCAGAATACAGCATTCAACAGACCAGTGGTATAAAAAGCTTATAACCAATACCTCAGTTATGTATGTTTTTATAAGCATGAGAATATTGTGATCATAATGTTACATTAAAAGTTATTCCACTGAAACATTAGAATACCGTATTTACCCGTTTTTCACCCTTGTTTTGTTTGTCCTTTTTGACATTATGTCTGGGAAACTAAACATTTACCTGTTTTACTTATCTTTACGCATTAACTGAGTACTACTATTTAACCATAAACCACATAAATAGCACTTTTCCTATAAATTTGGATGTTGGATGTTTGCATAAATTTTAAATGTTTTTTATTGAATTACACATTGTACATTTTTAAAATACCTATAATTGACACTTAAAATAAAGTAATTTTTATGACCTGTGTCTTGAGTATTATCGGCTACAGAGCTTTCTTAAGTTAAACTTAATTTGCACCACTGTCAATACGTTTTTTTTTATAAGACAGTCTTCATTTGAAGTCCTGCTATGTCTACTTTATCAAATATATCAGTGAAATCACTTTAAACAGATGAAGAAATGTTATGATGACAGAATTCAACTATATTATTTCTTAGGGGAGGGGATGACTATATTACAAATATACAGTGCTTTAAGTGGCCCAATAGAGGTGCCGGTACTCTATTTTTTTATTTTTTTTTTTGCTGACTCGACTCCTATATTGAAGGGGTTTTGTATTCAGCGGTCAACAGACGACCTTGTAAAAAATAATAAATCCTTTTATAAGTTTGTGGATTTGCTTGAGCTAGAAATAGCTACTGAACATAAATAAAATGTGCAAAAGGATTTTTAAAAAAAATACCATTAGAAATAGCTACTGTAGAAAGAGCTTTTGAACATAAATAAAATGTGCAAAAGGTAGATATGTGAGAAAAATTTTCAGCATGCTAAAAATGCTAAAACTGGTTGTTCAGATAGAAAGAGCTTGAAAAAAAAAACCTTTAAAATGACACCAAGACCATACTGTGAATTCAAGAATAACAAAATACTGGCCATTTGAAACTAGAAATTAATTTATTTTGTCCCATTGTTTTCCATTTTGTGGGTGATAAAACTACTGTGCACGTCGTTCAAATTCATTGAAATTTCGTTCACTTGTAGTTTAGCAATTAAACTAAATGTATATTACAATTTCAAAAATGTTTTCTGCACATCGCCTGAGGAAATCCGAAGTTGCGTCGAGGGGAACCAAACTGACAGCCGCAACAGCGGAGATTATCACGTACCTACAAAAGGGTATTGGATAAAGCTTGCGTGACGTCTGACCTGCAGCGATATCATTTTGGCTTGGAAGGATGTCAGCCAGCAAGTCCTCTGTCTGACCTTGTTCTTTTACTACTCAGAGTCTAAAACAAGGAGGGCATATTAAGAGTTAATTGTATTTTCATTTTAACCGAGCAGCTATGGTTGCGCGTTTCACACACAAACACCTCTCCAGTCCAGAGCACGTTGACACTGACTGACCGACGCATGCGCTTTTAACTTGTAAACGCAAGGGTGTATGGGTAATGTAGTCTCTGCTCTCGGTGGGACTAATTAGGAAGCGTACATTAAGGGCGCTCTGAAAAGCCGCAGCGCAGCCAAAGGATTAAATTAAACCTCTGATTTTTAAACAGATGTGCAAATGAGCGTTCCGGTACGCTAAAAGCACGTTCTGGGCACACGGAGAGGTGGTGGTACACTCAAGAGCTATTTTTGGAAGTGGCGGTACTGAGCACCGGGGCGTTCCGGCCCACTTAAAGCACTGCAAATATACAAATAAAAATATTTAATGGGTTCTTGTTTCCTTTGCAGATTCTGTCAGTGCTAAATCAAGTTCAGTACCAGTTTGTTTGGACCTGGCATATTTGCCCTCTGGATTGGGAGCTTCAACTGTTGATGTAGAGTTTTTCCGGCACCTGCGCTCATCCTGCTATATAATTAGTGGAGATGGGCCACACAAGGAAAATGTAATGCGATCTATTCTAGACTCTCTTTTAGAGGGAAAAGCATCTTGGCCAGATTTGCAGGTTAGTTGTAAAGTTATTGCCCTGGCTATATTTCTTTCATGTCATTTTAAACTTCCTATGGGAAACACTGCTATTGCCAACTTCTTGTATCTACAGCTGGTTGCTATAGATGATGTCATGGTGATATGATGTGTGTGTGTGTGTGTGTGTGTGTGTGTGTATACACTAGTCAACATTCGAAGTGGATCAAAACCTTTAATAAAAGTTTACATAAAACCAATCCCTAATACCTATTCTTGTCTTAGGACAACTTTGATAAACCGTTTTGATCCACTTCAAATGTTGACTACTACATATACACTGATATTTTTTAATAGTATATATATATTTATATATATGTTTTGGTCCTGCTCGATTTTCGTTGACTTTGAGTAAAATAATGGAAAGTTTTTCACAAGATCCCCTGGGGTCAATGGCCCTCATTTATCATTCTTGCGTAGAAACGGGCGTATATGTTGGCGTAAGATTATGCTTACACTCCTCTCACCGCCTGATTTATGAAACTGTGCGTACCGTTGATATTCAGGTGTACGCAATATCTGCCCTTCATAAATGCCGCGGCTGAAAACGATCGTCATTAGAATAACAAGCCCATATAAATTCAAGTCTCCACCTCCCCCACGCCCTCATTTTACGACATTGACACACAAAAGACGGCAAAGAAGAGAATCCGGGCAAGTGAAAAGAAACAAAATTGTTTTATTTGGGAGTTTAAAGAGTGGGATTAAAGACACATTAATAATTGGATGACAATTTGTAATATTCTTCTTATTATTTTTATAATTATTTGATATTTAGAAGAATAATTATTGATTATTATTATTATTTACTGTTGCCTACATCTAAATTCTATGTTTGCTTAATGGTTCAGTTAATTTTTTTACATAATATTTTAAAATGATGTAGTAACTTTTGTAGTGTGTTGTTCTGTATTTACATACAGTTGTTTGTTAGCTGTATCTTAGATCCAGTTTGATACGGAGCTCCGGATATAATTCAAATTAACAATTTGTTTCCACGACATCCACATGTTTTAGCTAAGCTAATTCATAATTTGAAGTAATAATAATTGTAATAGTAATTACGAAATATTATAATAATTAATTCCAAGGAACAAACTGTTGAATATTGGGAACAAATTCTAAATTTATGGCCATACTTTAGACTAAATAAGAAAAAGAAGTGTCCATAATGTAGCATAAAAAATAATTCGTGGCCATAATTTTGTCCGCATGTCATCATGATCGGATTTACGGCTCCATTCAACACAAGCATTTTACCTTACCTCTTCTGTATTTATTTATCATCGAATGGTACGTAACTAGCTTACCTTTTATTGCATTACCATGTTTTCGTAGCACATCATTGTCCTTTCTTGCAATGTGCCGCTTCAGATTCCAGGATGAATTTTGCTAACTCTTTAGTCTCTCCGCAGTCCCTTTCAATTTTTTCTTCCTGCTCAATCTTAACTTTGATTTTTACTTTACATTTATGTATAAGGCTTGAATTCCATAACTTATTGCTAGACGTTTTTACAGATTCTCGAACTAGCAAATTATCAAAGGGCGTTCTGGGTTCAACGAGCGGTCCTGAGCGAGCGGAATTTTCGGAAAGGCGCTTTGATGGTAATATTACCGCACCGCTCACATGCTCGCTCTAAAACATCAGGTAAAGCGCACAGGCTCTCAACTGAAGGAATATATGCATACAAATCAAATGCTTTGGTAAAGTCTCACAAATTAAACATTGAACATTGTTGCATAAAAATAAACACTGAAGTTTATTACTATGTTTTTTTTTTACAGTGGGTCATAATATATCATATATTTTAGTTTGTCAGTGCGTTTTGTGGTGTTAGGAAGTGTTTGCGCATTTCTGCACTAACTCAAAATGTGCGTACACCACCTCCTGAGCTGGCATAGGATTTGAGCGTGCCGTACGCCAACGTCCATATTGATAAATCTCAAAGTCACCGTGGTTTTGGGTGTACGCAAGGTGTACGCTGGAAATTTGGTGTACGCACTTTTGATAAATGAGGGCCAATGTGTTAGAATCACATAAACTTCACAGATGCTGTCGGGAGAACAAGCACCCGCTTCCTGAGTGTCTCTCGCGTAAGTTATTGGATGTTGATGACTTACAATCTTTCCCATCACAGAAGACAACCACAGGTTTATCAATGCCATTAAAGTATTATTTTGCTTTTGTTTGTTTGTTGATCACGAAGTACAAAGTAGATGAGGAAACCTGGATTCCGTGTACTTAACGCGCCGCCATTGTTTGTTTACAGTGCGTGGAGGGAATGGTGCGCTGTAATACGTGGAGTGGATTTATTGCGTTCGGTAGAAAAGAGGAGTGGCGTTTATTGGGTTATAGGATAAAAGGGAGAAAAAAATGACAGAATAACACTGCGGATATTGGATTTTGCGTAAAATTAAGAATTTACTTTTAAATACTGACCTGATATAATACTGATTTTGGCAGTAACTGATTTTGGCAGTAACTCATTTAAAAAAAAAGGCGTTTATCGCGTTTTGGAACCAAACTCTTCATATATATATATATATATATATATATATATATATATATATATATATATATATATATATATATATATATATATATATATATATATACATATACAGGTATTATGGGGGGCCAAACAGGAAATAATTAATGTGTGTGTGTGTGTGTGTGTGTGTGTGTGTGTGTGTGTGTGTGTGTGTGTGTGTGTGTGTGTGTGTGTGTGTGTGTGTGTGTGCCTGGTAATTATCACGTTGTGGGGACCAATTGTCCCCATAAAGATAGGAATACCAGTGTTTTTGTGACCTTGTGGGGACATTTTGATGTCCCCATGAGGAAACATGTTAATAAATCAAACAGAATGATGTTTCTTGAAAATGTGAAGTAGCAGAAAGTTTTCTGTGGTGGTTGGGGTTAGGGAATGGGGTAGGTAAGGGGAATAGAATGTACAGTTTGTACAGTATAAAATGCATTACGCCTATGGAATGTCCCCACAAAACATGGAAACCAGAATGTGTGTGTGTGTGTGTGTGTATACACATACATATATATACATAAGGGTATTGTATTTGGTATAATTTCTGTAAGATCAAACAGTAATGAATTCGTACTAACGACCGACTTGAAACTAAGGATTTGACTCAGACTTCGCTCCATGCAGGGTTTTAATGTCATATTTATTTATAAGAATATAAGCTTAGCTTGTTGTGGATATTTCCTAATTATAAGCCTTCTGTGAAATATTCATTCTTGATGAGCTTGAATATTCGAATATTATATTACTGGAAAATGCCCAACCCTAGTTAACGAAAACGTTATCTAACATAACGTTAGCTGGTTTTATGGAAACACCACCTCGGTTGGGGTTCCAAGCGATCCGAGCTGATACCAAACGTGACGCGAAAACACTGTAGATCACTGATTGTTCTGAGAGAATTGTCACTATCAGCGTCATCACTATAATGTAAAAGATTAGCTTTACCTTAGTGCTAGCTTGCCCTGTCTCGAGCAAACATGTTTTCTTCTGTGCTCTGCTATAAGTTCCCAGACTCCCTTTTAGCGATGAAAAACATCCACAGGTTGAGAATAAGGAACACCATAACAGTTTTTTCCAGACTTGCAGTTTGTGGCTGAACATTCGTGATAAGCACGTCAACATTATATGCTTAAATGCAACTTCAATGAGGCTCAGCGGAGCGCGTCAACTGACACAAGGGGTGTTTGAACAGAAACTGTCATGTTAGACAGAGGTAGTGATAAACGCGATGTGCAAACATCTATTTGTGGTGGCCAATTTTAATTTTGTGGCAGCTGTGAAATAATAAATGTATGGGAATGTACAACCAACTAGGGATGGGCACGAGTACTCGATTGCTCGAGTACTCGAACGTAGCATCAATGATCGATCATGAAAACGATGATCATGTGTTTTTTTTTTATTTATTTATTATGGATATGGCGGGATTTGGATGGCTGGTTAGCATTACAAGCACATCTGATAGTAAAGACTTGGTCCGGAGATGCTTGTTTGACGTCGTGTCGAGCTACGCAGACCGGCGTATGACATCAGTTACGTTACCATGCGTGATTCAAAAACAAACGGCGCGGCAGCAACCCGCCAATCCGCGCAATGCGCGGCAGCCCGCTGATCCCGTAAAGCCGGCCACACCTCACATCACTGAGGCACTGTGGTTTAAAAGGATGCCGTGATTTTCGGAAATACAGTCAGTCAGGTGGAAAATGTACAGCGCCGGCAAAAGATCAATGGATTATCATCTTATATTTAAACATCAAATATCAAGAGATACCAGAGAGCCATACGAGCATTACATCTTGGGCGAGTAAGGGACGACGACACGACACAGCTAATCGCTAAAATGATAGCAAAAGACTTGAAGCTGGTTAATGTTATGAAGCTTGTGCTTTGACTGGACGTTTTTAAAAGCGCGCTGTTTATGATGCACATCCACAAAAGGAGTTAAACTTTCTGTATATAACTTAGTTGAAAATTTAGTTGAAGTCTTGCATTTTATGCAGATAGATGCACGTTGTACATTTATGTTGTATAAAGGCTTAATATTATGTAAAGTGCGTCATATGGAAAGCGCTTCGGTTTGTGTTTATGAACTTAACCCTTTAGTTTCACTTCATCACGCAGCTATTCCTGTAAGGGGTTTCTTTTAAAAACATTTAATTCATTAATAATCTAGTATGTGTACATTGTTCTGTCATAGTTTCTTCAAAATTAAGTTTTATTTAAGTGTTTTTAATAAAAATATTTTCATTTTCACCATGACGTGTACGCCCAAACCCTTTTGATTGCCCCGCCCCCAGTTAATCGAGTACTCGTTCTTCAGACCTATGGATTAATCGAAATGAAAAAATGACATAAATGCACATCCCTACAACCAACGACCCTCTCACTTGTGTGATGTCACAGCAGCAGGCAGCGCAAATATAACGACACGCCTATAATCCCTCCCACTGCAAAGAGATACTAAACTCAATAGAAAAGCTAACCACACCCAGAGTCGTATAATAAGAGAGTTACGACACTCACATAGACGTCCATTGTAAGAATGGAATCCGGAAGTAACAGCGTGTCATGTAGTGACGTATAGTTCCAAACGCAGCACTGAAGCCCATTCATTTCAATGACACCTGCTGGTAAATCTGTGAAATTACTGTTTCTCTTTACATTTTCGGACATTTCATTTTATGAACTCTGCTGTAGGTAATGATTATCGTTAATAATAACTAGTAAAAATTTTATATTTTAATGAGTTGTGTATAATGTGTGAATAATATAGATTTAATGGTTTAATATTTTATTACTGGTGGCCATCTACTTTATAGTTATCTTCTTTTATCTATTACGAGTAACACTAGGGGGTAATAGCGAGAAGCTAAATGCCTTATAAGAAGGTCACACTGCTTCACAATGCTGCCATGTGTTTCATTGTGTTTGGTAAGTAATACGAGTGATGTATCCTCGAAAATCATGTATAATTATATTATCATTTAATGTGTACTATAAATACAAGTAAATATGAATTTAGTGTGTTTCTGTTATGTTTCACTGTTACAAATAACCGCGTTGGCAATCTTTTTTGTGATTTTAATATAGTGAAAGTGTAGGAATTATGTTTTTAGCAGATGGATAGCCATCTATATACCCATATTTTGACTAAAAAATAAAAGATAAACTGTGTTGCTGTAGTTGGTATAGATAACCACAGTTATCTTTGGGTCACCATTAACTGTTTATCTATATTAACTGATTTACTGTATTTCCATCACTCCCTAGTAAAAAAAAGTTATAAACATAGTAAGTATAGTAATCAATTCACATTACAAGCTAATATTTACCTAAAATAGCTGAAAACCTATGCAAACAGATTGACAGTTTGGAACTGTAGAACGTTACATGAATCACATGACCCCGCGGTGGCGAGATCAAAGCGTTTCGTAACTCTCTTATTATACGACTCTGACCACACCAAAGTGAGGTGAGCTGACCCGACCCAAACTAAACTAAACAGTGGGGTACTATGCAATGGAAAAGTGCCATAAGTGGCCAAGCCCAACCCCTGAAAAACAACCCCACACCATAATCCCCCCTCCACCAAACTTACACTTGGCACAATGCAGTCAAGCAAGTACTGTTCTCCTGGCAACCACCAAACCCAGACTCACCTATCGGATTGCCAGACAGAAAAGCGAGATTTGTCACTCCAGAGTAGGGGTGTGCCATAACCTGCACGTGCTTGTCTGAAGCAACATCTGCGGTGTGGACGTATTTAACCGCAAAAAGGTGCTAAAGAGAGCAGTTGTCTGTGTGCACAGAGGCACATGCGGTTGTGTCCGGTCCAGACGTGATCATCACAGTGAGTACGCCCTTCAAAGATCAGAACTCTTGGTGTGTAAACTTTAGAGAGAGACGCACAAATGTGTCTCATACTGTAGTACATTAACATACATGTGCCAAATAAAGCAATGAAAAACAACATAACATTTGCATGCTGCGCTGTTTGGGATTTGCCCTCGGTCTCTGTGTGCGCGCGCGTTTAAGTGCCCTCAATAGTGCACACACGAGTGAGACGCAAACAAGCGAACGTAAAATCTTTCTGTTATTGACAGGGCACATATAAACAAAATTATCTCCAAAGTATTCTTTTTCTAATAAAAACATGTATTTATGTCTTAAGTGTATGTTTAGATTACAGTGAAACCAGTCTCTGCTTATTTAAAGAGACAGTAACCTTAATAAACCTACTTAAGTCTGTGTTATTAATGTTAATCAAACAACCCAAGACCGAACCATGATCCGAACCGTGAGTTTTGTGATCCGTCACACACCTTAGTAAAGTTAGTACACAGTGATAGCCATAAATGCATTTGTACTAATAATTGGCATAATAATTTATTTCGGTTTCGGTTTTTCGGCCTTGGTCTCCTCTTTTTCGGTTTCGGCCAAGAATTTTCATTTCGGTGCATCCCTAATCTGATGTGTTTAAAGCTCGTTTTACCCAGTTTGTTTCTTCAACGACTGCCGCGAGGCACGGGTGCATTGTCCACTCCTGGGTCCTAAAGCACACCCAATTTCTCATAACAGACAGATGCCTTGCTGATTTCTTCTGTGTTTATATGAAAATTTGATTTATTCACTTGATTTTTAGCTGAACTAAATGAGCATTTGTCTCACAACCCCAAATGTGCCATGATTAATGTTAATGTTATTTATTTGATGTTTATGCAAACAAAAGTGCACTTACATGTAAAATCATTTTAAGTTCAAAATTTTAATTGTAAGCTTATGACTTAAGTTACTGGGATCTTTGAAAATTACTGAAAATCTGTGGTAGTGTCATAGTGATGTAAAATTTTCATACCATTTCATCTCTAGTTTGTACTTTGTTTACATTTGAGTGTGTGATAGTGTAACTACTTTTGCACTTTAATGCTGCTTCTGCCACCTTATGACAATGGATTTACACTTTGAATTAGGTAGTCTGTCATCAGTAACAGCTCATTGGATGAAAATTGCCCTTCCTTTTCCATAATCTTTTATACCGTCATAAATATCATTACTGCAAAAATTCTTAAAGAGCCCCTTTCATGGATTTCAACTTTTTAACTCTAGTTACAGTATAATGTAGCAGTTTCGAGCATAAAATAGATGTGCAGAGTTACAAAGCTCACAGTCCAATTTAAAGTAATATATTCCCTTTAACTAAATGCATTTATAATGTACTACAGTAAACGCCTGAGCTGTAGTTTTACAGTTATTTCCGTGACATGATGACGTAAACGTGTGCATTTGAATAATGCCCGCCCACTAGCTGCTTATACCCGCCCACTTGCAGAGAGAACTGATTTGTTAAATAGCCCAAGTCTGTTTGCTAACGGTATTGCGGAGTTATTGATTTCATGTAAGAAGCTGTTTTTTTTTTTATGTGAGGGAAAAAATAATATTGTACAGTATGAAGAGTAAGTGGAATAGTGGTTACAGTTTATACAATAAACAGTTGCAATGCAATTACTTCGCACTGAAACCAGAAACTATATTTCTCCTCTCGTCATTTTTGTGATCACTGCTTCCTTAACCTGTTAACCTTATTCCATTTTCTGAACCCTCCCCCACAAAAACTGTCATAGCCAAACTAAAATAGATACAGTTTATGAAGTCTTTGCACTAAAAGCATAAGTTTGGTCTCATTTGAAAGCAGACATTTGGAAGTTTATTAAGAGGTGAAAATTAGTTACTGTCATAATGAAAAAAGTTGTTATAGAGCCTTTATGGGGCAAGTAACCATATTTAGTCACTTCCGCACACATTCAAAGTGCTCTCCCCCTGCCTTCATTTGAAGTAGTAGAGTCATGTAGTTTTCTCTCAGCCAAAGGTGAAAAATATTGTTAAATTTTTTTATAAGAATGTCCTGTAACATCCCCCATTAGCTTTCTGAGGTTAAAAATTAGAATTTCCAAAGATTTCAATGAGTGCCCTATAAAGGGTTAAATTACACTTTTTTATTAACTCCACCAAACATGTATGAAATATTGTTATGAAAATCTAAATGAAACTGGCCTTGGAGCAATCTAGAAATGCTGTGCAGATAAAGTCACAGGTCTGACCATGTTCTGTTTTAAATCTGAAGATGATACCTCTAAAACTCTGTATTTTATGAAATGTTTTTTAGACCCATGTCATGTAAATTTTAGGGCTGGGACTTTAACGCGTTAATTAAGATTAATTAATTACACAAAAAATAACGCGTTAAACATTTTTAATGCATTTTAATCGCACTTATTTTTGCACCGCGGAACATCTCTCATTGGATGAGTTTCGGCGGACCGATTATACTGGAGTACCAACTAGCGTTCATGACTTCAGACAAGAACAAACCACAGTGAACATGAATGAAGAAGCTGATGAGATCGCTTTGGTTGGTCTCGTGGATGGGAATTTTTTTTATAAAAACGAACGGATGGAAGTGTCGATAAGAGCATGGTTGTGTGTAAGCTATGCAACAAGGAATTCACATATAACCGCAGCACATCGAGCCTCAAGTATCATCTCAATGCAAAACATATAGCAGCTAGCGTGGACATTAGCCCGACTCCGAGTACAACGACTTGGTTGAACAAAAATAAACAATATTTTGTTGCTTAAGCTTATGTATTCAGTCATTATTCATGGTATACTAAAAATCCATGTGAAAAAATTACTTCTCAATGTTCTCAGGTCAAATATTTATATGTGATTAAAATGTGATTAATTTCGATTAATTAATTACAAAGCCTCTAATTAATTAGATTAATTTTTTTAATCGAGTCCCGGCCCTAGTAAATTTATTTAGTGAAAACAGCAAAAATGCTAAGCTAATGTTTGTTTATTTATATCTCACAACATTCTTTAAGTTTATTGTCCTATTGCTCCGTGTTTTAAACAGACTCATTAAATAAGCATCCGGATGAGTCATTAACAACTTTTAATACGGGATATGGCTGTCTAAATGCTTATTTTATTATTATTAATAATAATTACTCATACATTCTATTTAGTGTTTTATTTCCTACTTTCGTCTCAATTCACTTTTTTTTATAAAATTCCTTTTTTTACAAAAAGAAACTTACCTTAAAGAAGCTTTACCAGTCAAAATTATTCCTAGAAACACATCTCATATCTCCAGACAGCAGATGTTTACAGAACAGCTAGTACGTTAGCTTAGCCTGCCATCAAAACACTACAAATAAAAGCATTTATTATAAAACTAACATTATAACATCAAAAGTCGAGTGCTTAAACAATCATGCGTGATCTGATGTGGCTTTGGATCATAAAAAAATTTATGCTATTTATGCCGTTAGCTTTGCTCGATTAGCATAGCATTATAATATACAGTACTGTTATGAAAATACCAGACATAGCGTTAAAAATACAGACAAACCATATACCCAGCGAGCAAAAACTCGTCTAGAACACGTCTAAAAGACGTAATTGTTAGACACCCAGAATACGTCCTCACAGGAGCCAGAATGAAAGTTTTTTTATACGTCTTTTCTGGACATTGTTTAGACGTCAATAAAAGACGTGCTACAGATGTAATTGTTAGACGTCCAGAAGACGTCCTCACAGGAGCCAGAATGAAAGTTTTTTTATACGTCTTTTCTGGACATTGTTTAGACGTCAATAAAAGACGTGCTACAGACGTAATTGTTAGACATCCAGAAGACGTCCTCACAGGAGCCAGAATGAAAGTTTTTTATATGTCTTTTCTGGACATTGTTTAGACGTTAATAAAAGACATGCTACAGACGTAATTATTAAACATCCAGAAGACGTCCTCACAGGAGCCAGAATTAAGTTTTTTATACGTCTTTACTGGACATTGTTTAGACGTTAATAAAAGACGTGCTACAGACGTAATTATTAGACATCCAGAAGACGTCCTCACAGGAGCCAGAATGAAAGTTTTTTTATACGTCTTTACTAGACATTGTTTAGACGTCAACTAAAGACGTGCTTCAGACGTAATTGTTAAGACATCTAAAGGCAGCCAGACTAAAAGTTGTATTAGAACCATACTGACACAAGAATCCAACTTTACATTTTTTTTTTTACTTCAAAACCGTGACAGTGAGTTAGTTCTCACTGAGAAAAATCCAGTTACTCATTGTTAATGGTTGTCGTGTCATGAAACTGCACACAGACAGACCTAAATTCTCAAAATATATTTTTATTACTATGTTGTTCTGGTGGACCAAAACTTAACAGGCAGAACAGTAAAGTATAAATTAACACTATTCCACTATAATACTCTATAACACAGCAGCCAAATGTGTTAGTTATGTTGTACTAAGGTCAAGATTCGCTTATAGCCACCACCCCTGACTCTCCCAGGGGCGTGCTTCAGATGATCGGCTGCAGCAGACTTTATTTGGGCCTATGTTGCAGCTGCATCCCACTTCATGACAGCAGCTACAATCAAAGAAAAAAAATCCACATGTATAATAAATAAAATGCAAACGTCACTGTTGTGGTTTAGCTTGCAGCAGAGATACATAGTATACATAGTTGAAAATCGAGTACTCCAGAGGCGTCATGCCCATTCAAACTGAGGGGGCACTTGCCCCCTTGGTTTTTTGAGCCAAATGGATTTTGCAAGCAATCTCAAAATCAAAGGAGCGTCCATTAATCTGTCACTTGTCTTTTAATCTGTTTAATATGCACAATATGATAAATTCTGTGCTGAATCCTTGTCACTTTTTTTGCCGTTTTGATAATGTTACATTACTTTATTCTGGCAGCAGACGCTGCAGTCAGCACAGCAGCAGACGTCAGCGTCTGAGCGTGCTCACCAGCTTTGCTGTTGCATATTGCTAACTGAGAAATTAAAAACGTGTAAGAAACGCTCACAACATTTCCAAACCCCAGTACGGTAATGTGCAGTTTACCTCCTTTGTGTAGAAAATGTATGGTTTAAAATGTGACCGTCTCGACATTAAATTAGTAGAGATTTTTAGATTCATCTTCTTGGTACAACGGCAAAGTTCGCCAGAGTTCACAGGGGTGTGGAATCACGCATGCTCATATGAGGTTAAATTTAATGCAAAAATCCATTCCTCTAATAATTTTATCTAAACATTTTTTTAATCATTATTGAACATTAAAATAAATCACACTATAAGCTATAGCTTTTTTCATTTTTGTTATTTAGGCTATATACCTCATGGATTTAACATTACATTAATTTTATAGGATAATGCAGCTGTTGTGCCAAATGCATTAATGACACAATTAAACAAGTCATTAAACAAAACGGTAATAAACAAAACATGCCATTTCAGATGTAAATATTATGCCAATATGTCATTATTTTGATTAAATAGTATTTGATATAAAAGTTAGTTAACACTTTTTATTTGGGGGGGGGGTTGCATGAAGGCAGTACTCAGATTGTTAGAAACGTAGGTGCCATGGAAAAGACTGAAAGCTCTATATTATCTGTGTATGCACAAATTTCTGTGAGCTGTGCACACTGTGCCCCTTTAAAAAAAAATTGGTGCATGACGCCCCTGGAGTACTCAAATCAATTAAATGTTATTAAATCACAAATAAAATTACATCAAGCCTGATATTAAGCAGTCCACACACATACACAATTTTATATATATTGATTTATTTTTAATGACCATAATACGAAGCTTACCTTTTATTGCTGAAAACAATTTCTTGTCTTCAAATCCTATTTGTTTCTTTTTTGCCCTTCCCCTTCATGTTGAATAGGGTCATGAGTTGATTGGTGAAGAGCCTAATCCAAACCACAGGGAGGTAAACGTCAGCATTTTACTTCAATTTTAGTTTAACTAAACTCTGTCAACCACCAAATGAAAACAAATTGGGGACACAAGAAAACCGAAGCAGCGCTATACTAACATGAACAATTGTTCTGGTCAAATGCCTAAAGACTTGTCTGTTAAGTAAATGTGTAAATAAATACCTGTCCAACACGTTGTGTGTGCAGTCTTAAACGTCTCCCCCCCACTCTTACCAGCTGACTAACCAATAATAAAAAAAAAACACATACAAAAATATTAGGGGTTTATATTTTACGGACAAAAAAAAACAAAGTTCCACCAAGTGGGGTCCAGTTTTAACAATTATATGCATCTAACTGGTCTAGTCTTGAGAAAAGAAATATTTGTTTAACCTTAAATGACATATTTTCTTTCTTTTCATTTTAAGTTTAAAATGGTCAAAAGGTGTGCAATGGGGTACATGCAACTTCGACACAAGGTATACCGAGAGGCTGGGCAACGTTGTGTATTTTTTCAAACTTTCCCAAGCCACATTTCAACCGAGATCATGTTAAGTGTCTTCTCTGGATTATGCGGTAGACCACAACACCAACTAAATGTGGATAAAATAAACAAGGATATCTACATCTGTTCTAAACTAAGTCAACAACGTATTTGAACGTTATCTTTAACATCTCTAACGTAACGTTAGCCTAACATTAGATAACGTAAACTTTAGCTTCTAGCTGCGTTGTACATCATGTCACTTAGCTTCATTAATGTATCTGTAAATAACCGACATCAGTCAGTCTTGAACAATAGTCCTAGTGACCTGTCTGCAATATTTTGCAATTAAAGACTATACTCACGACTAGTTGACCTCTCACAGCCCACAGACCTAGATGTACCTAAGCAACGCAAATGCAAAATCATCACTCAGTCATTATCAATAGTGTTGCTTAACTGCATGCTGATTTGATAATCTAAAAATTAAAAGTTAAACTCACCACTAGTTGACCTGTCACAACCCACAGACCTAGATGTACCTAAGCAAAGCAGATGCAAAATCATCAGTCAGTCATTTTCAAGTGTATATTTTAAAGAAAAGAGTTGTTGTTGGAAATTGGTCCTCTAGTAAATGTGTAAATTAAATTTTTCATCATGGTTAAAATATCAGAAGTAAATAAGGTTATATCTAAAACGACTGCAAAAAAATAATAATTCCACTCACATAAATGCAAGAGGATATGACAAAAAAAACATTCAGGGTCTCAATATCCTCTTGCGACAAAAATGTAAATTAACAGCAGTAACTGTGCAATAGGCTACATTCAATACAAACATAAGAGGTTAAATGAGACCATGACATGGATGGTTAAGTGCCTGTTTTGCATTATAGACACACTTTGATACTTATTGTGGCGGTTTCCCGGTCAGGGATTAGCTTAATCTAGCACTAGGCCTTAGTTTAATTAGGAAATATAACTAGCTTTAACAAACATGCTTCATAAAAACATTACCTGTGTGCATTTTGAGGCAAAACAAAGGACACTGGTGTATTTTAAGATATGTCAGTTTATGTTGATTTCAGTTTGGATAGCTTTTAAAAGTGTTTTATTCTAGGACTAATCCTTGTCCGGGAAACCGTCCCAATATGTTCTATCAGGGGATTAACTTAAATATCTGACCAAGGTGTATGCTTCACCCCAAATATATACATATATATATGTATTTATAATATAATATATACACACACACATTTAGACAATTTAGACAGGTAGAGGACAAATACTCACTTCTTTTGGTAATGTAACTGCTCTGTTAAATGATCCTGGCCACAGAAAGATAAAAGAGAGAAAGGGGTGATTAATCAGCATGGGGCACATATTTAATTTCATGTGAGAACATAACCTGATCTTCCACCCATTCCTCAATTTTCTGTCTTTGAACCAATCTGGTCGCTTTGCAAGCAGCGTACGTTAGTTAACTAGCTAACGTTAAAATCTGGCTAGCAAACACGTAACGTTACATTTGGAGGAAAAACATTTGAATGATTAGCTAGACCAACTGGGACTAACGGAAAAAAAAACTTTATAATGACATTTCGGGAATCACTTAATATTAGTATTATCAATATAACAACATACTTACAAACTTCTTGATGGGGATTGCAAGTTGCAACACGAGGGGAAACTGCGCGAAACAGCATTCAGGTGCGGACTGCGGAGCATGCGGTGCAGTCACATATCCGTCCGCCACAGAACTGGAGAAACTTGTGTTCCGAGCATGTTCAATAAAACAAATCTCAGTATAATCTCATGTTATAAAAGTTTTAAAATGTATTCAAAACAATGTCTCGTCCCGATTATTTATTATCAACTATAAGGTAGAACTGTTTTTCACAGGGGAGGGATATGAATATATATATATTTTTTTTAATTTAATATAAAACTTAGGATAGTCATTTTTTCTCTATAGATGACTACTTAAAAGTAGTCATCCTGCCTTCCCCAGCTGACTGAACTGCCTAAAGTGTTTACAAGACCAAGGTGACCAAAATAATAAAATTAGAGAAGGTTGAATGCAGTGCAAAATCGTGATACTGACAGGGATACAAAAAACGTTATAGCCAAGATGCATACAAGGACACACTATCAACACCAAGCAGCTACGGCATAGCTATTACGGCGTTGTGACCCTTTTGAAGTGGGGTGATGAGGTTTTTGCAAAGTGTCTGCCAGCCGTTGGCAAGGAAACTTTAAAAACTGCCCAAAGTACTGCTTGCTGGCGAACTGCTATGTTTCAAGACATCAAACAACAGTTTGATCTCTCAAGTCATGAGCTTACAAGATTCTCAAAATGTTGTCACAATTTGTGCATCACAGTGAGCTAAAACTGTAACCACATAGTGCACTCACGGTGTGCTCATATATTAAGGTCACCATATGAGGTCACTGCACACTCACTATGAGCTCATACCCATAAAGCACATGGTATGAAAAGTACCATATGTTGCTCAGAGAACTAATTCTAGCGTTTGCTAATTGGAAACATGTCGTAGAGACGTCAGCATTTAATTGCCAATGATATACGAACAATAAAAAAAGTGAAAGAAACATGATTGTCTCTGCATTTAACCCCTCCACTGAGTAGTGAAGCCATCCATTGCAAGTCATGAGCATGCACACACACACACACACACACACGCACACCAACTATAACTTCAACACACCAACAATCAATCACTTCCTGCCAGCTTTGTGAATCGAACCACCAAACTCTGGGTTACACACACAAGTCTGACTCTCTAACCTGACCACAATGCTTGGTCAAAACAAATCTGTGAATCCTGGTCACTTTTACCTGTGTGAGCTTTCTTAAACCTTTATTTAGGCTTCTTGATGCCATAACGTTGTTTTTGACATTTTATATGGTATATACATTACACACCATGTATATGGCTGTATGAAATGCTGTGTAGAAAGTGTCCTTAATTTGATCATTCCTATAATATTTATTAGAAATTATAGGTGAGAAGGGTGTCATTCTACTCTTGGGCCAACATTTTCCAGACATGTTTGCTGTCCTGCTATAACAGAATGAGTGTGCCGTTACCCTAAAATTATGACCATAGTATGAGCTCACTGTGTGTAGAATGACTTCACATCATGACTACAGTATGAGCTCACTGTGAGTGTACCATGACTTCACATTGTGACCATGATACTGTATGAGCACACAGTAGGTGTGGCCTGACCTCACATCATGAGCTCAGTATTTTTATCAATGAGTGCGGCTGAGGGTTATATTTTAAATTAAAGGTATGTACCGTTTTTCATTTTCATAACGCCTGACAAAAATGAAGAAATTACTGTTACTAGGATTCTCAGATTAAAATAAAGGTCAAAAACTAAATCTTAAGTCAAAACACACTTTAATGATGTATAGTTGTTTAATGTAAGTACATTTAAACTAACAGTAATTTAAATTATGTAAATAAATAGCTCTTCAGTGAACTCACGCCCTCGCGCAGACTATCAGGTTTAAATATGTAGAGGTCCTAAAGGATTAATCTGTTCCTATTTGTTACCTAGTGCTTTAGGATCACAACCAGTATACATTATTATGTGTATATTTATTAGTTGTGTACGATCGCGATGCTGTGGAAAACATAACAAATAGTTAAAAAAAAAAAAAATAAACTGACATCATATATGGGAGTTTTTCACGCGTATTTGCGCCATGTTGTGTGGAGAATTCAGTAAATCATACAAAACCATACAATGTAATCGTTTCAAATCATGCAGTATAGCGTTACATTGTAAACTTTAGAGGACTGTAAAAAGGATTGTCTCTTGTGCGTGCACGTTAAATGAAGCCTTTTAACATACTGTAGTCTGCTGTATGTCTAAACTGAACCGCTGTTTAAACCTGTGTAGCTCTAAATCGACAAGCAAATGCATAAACGACGACAATACTTTTGTTGGTGTATAAAACGAATGAAGCAGTTCTCGCTTATACAATTCATTTGACAAGAGCCGCGTGCCACGGTAAAAGTATAAGTGGAGAGAGACGGAGCTTCTATAAACCTCATCACACCTCTTACATTTATACTCAGTGCTGTGTTTCTCAATGACGTTGTTTTGTATTAAACATTACGTCCTATGATGACTTTAAAACCTTAATTACTTACGATATAGCGGCTGCTGTCCATGGGAATGGTGCTGAATTGGTAGACAGTGATCTTTCTGCATCCATAGTTCAAACAGGCATGTTTATACATTCATTCATACTTATCTATAGATAGATTGTCTATTCAAAGAGAGTAAAAAATATTTTGTATCCACTGCGCCTTTTTGGCTAGAAAGTATTTGGCTACTTTCATAAAAAAAAACTTGACGTTGCACAACAACAGTAGGCACGAAACTATCTGCGCGTTGTGTTAAATCCCATGCGCAACACTCGGATAAATGTAGTGTGTTTACATGAGAGATTTTGGTCTGTGCTGCGGAGAACGGGTGTATGGTATTGTATTTTAGCGCAGATGTTTGGTGTCTGGACATCGACTGTGTTTATTATTATAAAGCAATTCTGCACCAAGGTTTGCTGTCATGCTTTTACACAGTGAACGAGAGTAACAGGTTATTTTGTGACAGACAACTAGTCCAGTTCTCTTCAGTAGGCTACAAAACAGAGCTTCACCGAAAATGACAACATGTGGCCACGCTCAGAGTCAGACTGCTGCACCTGTGCTCTCACTCTGTCTAAAAAGCCCCGCTGTGACATAAAGCGGTTTACATTACAGACACTAAATATCTATGCAGACACTTAAATAAAGAATTGTAATATACTGATAATTTATTCAGGGGGTTTACCTTTATTTCTGAATATGGAAAAATTACAGAGGTCTGAATTTTTGTGACCCTGTTGTTGCAGCCACAACACATCCGAATAAGGTGGTTACAAATTTAGCATTGTGAAGCATCCTGCTCAATTCGTCCTTGGGAAGGAGTTTCTGTTAGATTTGTTTCTTTCTGCAAACTCTCTAAATCTGATTCAGGCTCAATAGCGATGCAATAGACTACTAGAGGCAGTTTACAGAGATCATTTTGTTTGATTATCTGTACACGCATGAGAGGCAGAAACCCGATTATGGTAATGGACATTTCGAACGCTACAAGGATTGACCAATCACAATCGTTTAGAATCCCTGACCAATCAGAGTATACTTGGCATTTGTGGGAGTGGGGCTTTGAAGAGACGCGCTGCAATCAAGCGTTTTAGAGAGAGATGTTGCAAATATCTATATTATTAGAAAAATAATACGTTTTTTTAAACTTTAATTCAAACAATGGTATTGTGGTAGACCACAACAATAAATATATAAACGTTTTTGTGGTCATTTTAGTGGCTCTTTAAAATATCATGATATAATTTTGAGTTTCTATTGCCCACCCCTACTTCAGAGAACACGTCTCCACTGCTCTAGAGTCCAGTGACGGCGTGCTTTACACCACTGAATCTAAAGCAGGGGTGGGCAACTCCTGGTCCTGAGGGCCACAGCCCTGCAGAGTTTAGCTCCGGCCCGGATCAAACACAGCTGAAAAATCTAATTGAAGTCTTCAGGACTGTTTGGAAATGACATTCAGGTGTGTTCGATTAAGGTTAAAGCTAAACTCTGCAGGACTGTGGCCCTCGATGCCCACCCCTGATCTAAAGCCTTGCCTTCAACTTGGTGATGTAAGGCTTGGATGCAGCTGCTCAGCCATGGAAACCCATTCCATGAAGCTCTCTACGCACTGTTCTTGAGCTAACCTGAAAGCCACACGAAGTTTGTAGTTATTGAAGTTGCCGATATCTACGCACTTTTTGCCTTGACGTGCACTGAGATGGTTTATCCCACCTGCAGAGAAAACACATGTTCTTAAAGGCCACAAATGTACTTGTTATCAAGTCCTGATTATTAAGTTGTTGAGAGTGTAAAATGTGTGTTTAAACCCTTTGGATTGTTGTATTCTAGTGTATACTTAGGACTGTAAGCAAATGTAATATACTCCTGTGGCACAGATCAACAGTCACACAAATAACATATGGTTAAAACTACTTGATCTTGAACTTAACTTTATATAATGAAACTGAGATATTTACGCTTTACTTTTAGGTAACTCTGATCCCTACGTTCGAATCACTAGCTATGCATGACTGGTACCAGGAGACACACGAGAGACTGAGAGATCTGGCAATCACAGTACTGGGAAGTAACAGCACTGTGGCAATGCAGGATGAGACATTCCCAGCATGCAAAGTGGAATTTTGAAGTCACCTTTAAGAATTACACCCCCATTTTTCACTATAGAGCAAATCTGTTTACATGTTAAAGAATTTGCACAGACAGCTTTTTAAAACACAGAAGACCTGAATAATAATTAACTAGAGCAGTAGGAAGATTGTGTGATTATTTATGTATAATATGTTGATGTCTATTCTTTTCTATTCTATTCTAACTGCTTGTTAAAATGTAAACGGGGGTTGAAATTGTTGCCAGTGCTTTTGTTTTACATGTATCAATGTTATTGTGTGTAATTCATTGCATTTTTTTAATTTCACGGTATGTTAATTAAATTTACTCCAAACAATTTAAGATTTATTATGTTTTTGCATGCGTATATATTTTACATAGTTTGTTGCACATAACCAGATTCATATGTTTATAAATGGAGATATGTAGCCAACCTTTAATGATCCTGTAGCAAGTGATGCATGCATATCTCAAATCATTTTCTCCTTTCTTTTAATTCACATCACAATAGTTTTACAATAAGTTTGCCTCATAACAAGTTAGCCAAAGAACGGAAAGAAATTTCGTTATAGTCTTTCCCACATTTTGCTAACAGTTTATTGCATTTTGTAACTGTAAAAAAAACACTTGACTTAAATCTTTGATTATAAAGGTTTCATAATGTAAAGTGTGATATTATTTCACTGCATCAGTCAGATGTTATATGTAGGAAAATATGGTTTGACAAAGTCAAACCCATCACAAAGAGAACTGCTTTATTGTTCTACCATCAACAACAAACACTAAAGAAGCATTTCATTAATGACTCCTATCAAAATCGATCAGTATGATCACCTTATTTCCTTGGTTTTGTCTGAATAAATGTTATATGCAGTAAATAATATATTTGAAAAGTGTCAACAAATATTTTTTTGGATTTGATTTCAGGTGGACTTTACATAACTGTCAGTAGAAATGTTTGTGTGATTTTAAGTTTTTTAATTTATAAGCATCAATAGTTGTTTATTTGGTTTGTTGTTCAATTAATAAACAATATGTTTTAGAAATGTTTTTCTTTGTTTACATACATTTTTTTATTTTTTCACTTTATATAATATACAAAATACTTTTAGAATAATAGTAAAATCAAAACTTTGAAATAATACAAATGGAATTATGAGAGTTTCTGAAATAACTTAAAACATCTTTTAAAAAGACTTTTGATAAACTAATCCGTTGCCGTATAGCGCATCAACAAATTTTACAAAGAGCACAAAAAAATGGATTTGAGGCTGTATCTTTGCCAAACTTAAGCCTATTGACACGACACTTGGTAGTTGTGATGTCAGTCAGGAGCTGAGGGTACATGCAGAGTTGCATCACAGCGCCTAGTGGTCAGATTAATGTATTACACACCTATAACTTTGGCTGCGGTCAATGTACTGTCACGGGACTTGTTTCCTTGGAGTTTTGAATAGTTGCCGAGTCCAACGATACCAAACATGCCAGGATTCGCCTTACGGTTAGCCCTGTGCATCAAAATAGCGCTTAAAAACACATGCGAATATCTCCGCGGGGGTTATTCTGATTGACTCGAAAACGCCATAGGAAGAACAATGCATTACCTTCTGAACAAAAAACTTTATTGGCGTTATATTAAAATTTTCATCAGAAATGGCCGGAAATTGCAAAAAATGACAAAATTACTTTCAAATGTTGTGTTTTTACACACAAATGGTTATAACTCTGCAACAAAAAGAGATTTTTTCACCAGATTTGATACGCTGATACGACCACAGTCTGAGGCTACACAAAAATTGTATGCACCACTAGTTGGCCTTATAATTTAACAAAACCTTTGAAATCAAGCAACCCTATGGTCATACAACTGTTTCTTCACTAAACTAAAGTGTATAGTCATAAAACACACTAGATGCAACACAGTTATGAACTGAGGTTGCATGCAGAATTTTGTCATTGCGCCACCTAGTGGTTTTGAGAGAGGCAAAAAATGCCATATTTCTAAAACTACTGCTACAGGTCAACTAAAACCTTGAGTCATCATGGATTAAGCCTTTAATGGGTTGGAGTATAATCATTGGTGCACACCAATTCACTCCCTAGCAACCAATGAGAATACCTTATAAACCATTTTTACAAGAGTTATATTTCTTCATCAGAACATCGTAGAGACATCTTTTGACTCATTTTCACCACTATAACATTTTGTGAGCTGAGTATTGGCACTGCAAGCACTACTCGCATTTCCTTTAGTGTTCTAGTTGTCAATGCTCATCAAGAAGAGAAGGAGAGATTTCACTGAAGGAGAACACAGCTTTTTTGCTAATTACTGTTATATTATTTTGTCTGAAATCAAGAGATTTTCCTAGGTTCTTTAAATTGCTCATCCAAACTCATTTTTACTTTCTTCTGTGCCCTTTTTGGCTTGACCCCGGTGATTGCTGCTTGCAGCTTGCTATAATGGTCTATGGCAGCCTATAGAACCGTACGTAGGAAAGTTATGAAAGTTACGAAATTTGGCACACTGATAGAGGACTGTCCAAAAATTCTCCACAGCAAATTTGAAGTCTGTATCTCTAACCCGCTAGCGCCACCAACAGTCCAAATTTGCACTTATGTATTTGCTTATAACTTCTGACCCGTAAGTCCTAATCACTAAATTCTTGTTTCCTCTGATTCCTTGGCTCAAGAAGATTCGATTGGACCCTATGACGTCATTTTCCGTCATAAACATTTTTCCGCCATTTTGATTTATTCATAAAACTTACTTTTGCGAACTTGTCCTAGAGCTTTTGCCCAATTGCCACGAAAAACGGTATGTAGCATCTAGAGACACTCAGGGCAAAAAGATATTAAAAGAATTTTGATAAATCATTCCGTTTTTGTATAGCGCGTCGTAAAATTTTACGTAGAGCGCAAAAAAACAGTTTTTAATGTGTATCTTCGCCAATCTTATGTCTATTGACGCCACACTTGGCAGTTGTGATGCCGGTGAGGATCTGAGGGGGCATGCAGAGTTTCGTCACAGCGCCACCTAGTGGTCATACGAATGTTGTACATGCTTATAACTTTGGCTGTGATCAACTTATTTTCACAGGACTTGATTTTTTGGAGTCCTGAATAGTTGCCAAGTCCAACGATACCAAACATGCCAGAATTCACCTTATGGTTAACCCTGCGCAGCAAAAAAAGTACTTAAAGCTGCAGTCCGGCACTTATTTGGGTTCAAAAATATCCAAAAAAACATTTTTGAGAAAATACATAACCAGCCAGTGTTCAAAACTATCTGCTTACCTTAGCTCGATTCCAAACGGCAAGCTTGTATTAATGATTCTCATTTTAGTGGTACTGGTGGATTTCCGCGGGAAATTCGAGCACGTGTTTGCGTCATTACGTCACGTCACGTCACTTTTGTACACATAAAGAAGGAGTCCCGGCTAGTAGGTTATATTGCGTGTGAGGATAACGGAGAGGAGATTTATTGCCTTTTCTCACATCACTTGGCATGATTAAAGTTATGGCGGATCCAGAAAGATTTAAACGACAATCACCAGTGACAACTAATTCACCAGTTGTAAAACCCAAAAGACCTCGGACTTCGGAGTGGCTACAGAAAAAAAGAGAATGCAACCGAGCCCATGCTAAAACAAGGATAAACATTGGCATGGCTTTTGAAAGGTGGCGTGAACTTCGTGTTTTGAAGGGGTTCAAAACGGACGCAGAGACGGCTTTTTTTCTGATGGACAGGTAAGACAGTTTAATAATTCATTTACGTAACAGTAGCACACTTGTTCGCTTAATTCACGAAGTTACGGAATTTCCTTGGTTGTCTTTCTCGTTTTGCTATTATGGTAAATATGAATTATTTTGTGCTAGCTATGAGAGGGAGCAGTTCACCTCTACGCCAAGAAAACCAAACCCGCCTCCTCCGTTGTCAAGTATTGGAGCTGAATCAGATCGGTAACGTGATTTTTCTTGTCATAAGATGTTCGCGTAAGAGTTATGTAAAACACGTTAAAAATGCATAACAGGGATTCAGTTCATACACCGTTAATTTCATAGCACTATAATTGATCTAACACGTATTGCTGTTTCCATTACATGAAAATTGATGACTAATGATGACTAATTGACAGTCTTTGTTACTCGTACAGAGAAACTGATTTTTCTGTACCCGGAGTTGGTTTTTTGGAAAAAGAACATGATGAAGAAGAGGCATTGCAAGCAAGGTTTGTACATTATCACTAGCAGTTCCATAGTTTCTTTTCTTCTGCAAGTTTTTTCAGTTTGAACAGCTCTTACATTTATTTTAGTCTAGGACTAGTCTAATCCGTGTCCGGGAAACTGCCCCTTTATGATCCACTTCATGAGTGTTCAGCTAAATTCAAGAAATCTAATGTTATTGTTATCTTATTGTTTCATTACAGCTTTACATCTATGACAATTAGCGAGAAGTCATTGCAAATTGATGATGATCAAGCTAATGACCTGATGAACACTATGTAAGTAAAAAAAAAATGTATGGTACTATATATTTAGCAGTTACTTATTTAGGTTTACCCATACTCACAGTCAATCTTGTCTATTCATCTTTTACAAAGTATAGATTGGGATAATGAAATGGTTACGCCGTCAAAATATGGGGATGAGTATGATGTCGATGACAGTTCAGATGAGGAATATGTGCCACCTTTATGTTTGCGGTATGTTCTTTTTATCGTTTATGATTTTAAAACAAAAAAGTGTCACATTTATTTCAGTTCTGAAACAGGAAATTTTAAAAAGTGTGCTTTTTCTTTTCAGAATGAGTGGTTCACAAAGTATTCCTTTCAACATTGATGAGTTCCCTGTGATTGGGCTTGATGAAACCGTGCATGACGAAGTGGATTGTACTGAGTCTATTGATGAGCCCCTCACTGAGCAGGAACAAATTCTTAGTGAAGATGACCTTGTGGGAAAGCATGCTTCTATTGTCTACGATGACAATTTGAAACTGCTTGTAAATGTTCTTCAGTTTCCATTGAACGCGTGTACTTTCAAAGATCACACCCTAAATATAAAATGTGATGCTTCTCCACCCTTCACAATGAAACTAACATCAAGAGGAACTGCTACAGTCTTGCAATGGGTAATACTGCTGGTTGTTTTCTTGTAACTATTAATCCACAGAGTATATTTAAAGAATTTATGATAGATGTTTGAAAGTTTTAAGTTAAAACACAGTTCTCATTTCCTTTTTTTAGTTCTGTTCCAGAGGTCACAATGTTTGGACATGGAATTCGCAACCAAAATTCAAGTATGGTATGCAAGGAGGGGATTTCATGCTGGCAAGCAACATCTTGCTCTCTGGCAACAACTATGCAAAGATAAAACTTCTTTTCCAGTTCATGAACATGGGCATTGTTGCCAAAAACACATTTTACAGTATTCAAGATGCATACTGCACAAATGCTGTAAAGGAATTCTGGACAATTAGGAGAGCTGAGGTGATTCAGCGCCATCAGTCCAAAGATGAGGTTGTGGTTCTAGGTAAGTTTTAACCTGGGCTGACATTTTTGCCATTGTTGATACCTTTCAATCAGAATTTACCTGTTTATTCACTTAATCATGTGTTTGTACAAATGACAGCTGATGGAAGAATGGACTCTCCAGGTAATAATTGTTTTTTTCAACATACTGCTTACAGAAAAAGTGTGTGGATGTTGCATGTCTATATTTTTGCTTCCAGGACACTGTGCACAGTACTGCACTTATACAACTATGGAAAATGATTCAAAGGACATAGTTCATGTGATAACAATAGATAAAAGAGAGACCCAGAGAAACTCTGTTATCATGGAAAAAGAGGCTTTTATTCAGACTGTCGACCAGCTTTCGAAAGAACTGAAGCTGAAGGAGGTCGTTACAGATGCACACAGGCAGATATCTGCTTTGATGGGTAAGCAATGTCTACCATTTGTGATGCATTACGCAATTAAATTGTTTAAATTTGGGGTGTCCAAACTCAGTCTTTAAGGGCCACTCCACTGTCCTGCAGAGTTTATCTGCAACCACAATTAACCACACTACTGAACCAGCTTAACTAGACACATTAGAAACTTCCTGGCAGGTGTTTTGGAGCTAGTTGGAGTTAAACGCTGCAAGACAGTGGCCCTCCAGGACCGAGTCTGGACACCTCTTTTGAAGGCAAATAATAATATTATTACATATTGTTATTATGTGATGTACAGATCCAGTGAAAGGCAGGTACAAGGATAATGGGATTGTACATTCTCTGGACATGTGGCATGGAGCAAAGAACCTTGCAAAAAGACTGCATGCTGTTAGTGTTGGAGTACCAACGTTTGCCACCCCTGTTCTTTAGTCACATTGATGTTTACAAAACCGGTTACTAAAGATTTTTTTTTTTTAGGCTGGGATGATAGCTGGCCAGCACATCATTTTGATCTGGATAAAAGACATCGTTAACCATTTCTGGTTTTGTTGTAAAGCAGCAGATCACAGAGAACAGTTCATGGTAAGACTTATGTGATTTATTTTTCTTTCTTCATAATAATTTCGTATTACTGACAGTATTTGTGTTTTTTAGGATCTTTGGACTGGTGTGCTTCATCATGTGATTAACAAACATACATGGGCCTTTGGACAATGTCAACATGGCAGTGTTGAGGCTGACCACAATAAGGAATGGATGAAACCTGGGTCCGTTGCACATGAGGCCTTGTCCAAGATTGTTCTTGATGCAAGATGGCTCAAAGCAATTGACAAGTATCTTCGATTCAGGTTATTACCCATGTACTAATGTCTCATTTTGAAATAAGTTTGTGTACTATGAACTCAATCTTGTGTTCACATGTGTTTTATTTACACTTATTGTTAAAGTTCAATAGATATTGTATGTTTGTGTTATATGTACTGCAGGACAACTGCTGACCTAGAGTCATTTCAAAATCACATTTTGATGTACGCCAGCAAGAGATTTGCATTTTCGCCACCTGTTTATGAGGCACGAACCTTACTTGCTGCGCTGGACTACAATCATCACAATCATCGTCCAATACTGGTGAATGCAGAGGGGAACAAAATGTGAGTAAACTTCAATGGTAAATTGTCTATAACAAATGTATTGTGGTCTGTAGCATGCCAATATGAACTTTTGATTTAACTCTACCTTCATGTCTTAGGTACAGGAGGCTGTACAACAAAAAATCAAAAAGGTGGTGTGTTTATGCATTAAAAACAACCAAAGACTACATGTACATCCCAGAACTGCAGAGGTCTATTGTTAGGAAAAGACTAGATTCTGCTTCAGGTTTGTCAAGAAGGAGGCCATTGAAGGCTAATGACCCCAGAGCCCTGGGCAACTTACCAGACGTTCCTCCTCCACCAACTGCAGAGTTAGTTCAAGCTCAACTTCACAGAGGAGATGTAAGTATGACATACTTACATAAATTGCTTGAAATTTGTTTGCTGCATAGGACCAATATTCACTTTGTTAAAGGGATACTTCACCAAAAAATGAAAATTCTGTCATTTACTCTCTCTCATGTTGTTAAAAACATGAATTTCTTTGTTCTGATGAACACAAAGGAAGAAATTTTGATAAATGTTCTATTGACTTCCATAGTAGGAATAAAGAATACTATGGAAGTAAATGGGGTCAACTAACAGTTTGGTTACAAACATTTCTCAAAATATCTTCTTTTGTGTTCATCAGAACAAAGAAATTTATACAGGTTTGTAATCACATGAGAGTAAATGATGACAGAATTTTCATTTTTTGGTGAACTATCCCTTTAATGTTGTCTTTCTTTCAGGATCTTGCATGATCTACTCACAGCTGTAATCATCTATTAAAAAAGTTTTCAAGGTAAACAGGACTGATGACGTTAATTTATATTATGTAATATCATTGTGTTTTTGGTTATACAAATATACTTTTTCCTTACTTTGTCCCCCCTTCTATCATATCTCATAGGTGGTGTGCTGTTATACTCCACTACTGGATAAACATATCTTTGTAAAGTTTGTTATTAATTTATTTACACACTGAAGGACATGTGCATCGCACCATTAGTGTAAAATATCTATGTAGTTTGAACAGTGCTTAGTAAAGATGTTAGCATTACAAATAGTACAAAAAATCCTAATGCCTATTTTTAAGTACAGTTTGTATCTGTCTGATTTGGTCAGTGTAATAAAAAGATTCGATAGGAACTCAAGATTTCTTTAATTCTTTATTGTAGCCTCCTGAAATATGTAAACTAGTACACATTGGCAACTATAGTTGCAATCCTGTAACAAAAAAAAGAGAATACTAAATACAAAAAAGAACAATTTTCGTATTCTAATAACTTGTAACAGACAATGAATTGAATGATATTTAAAGAATAAACTGCACGAAATGATGCTTATAACAAATGATATTGCACCAAAACAATATACACTAATACAGTAACACAAAATGTATATCTTGCATTATTATTATTATTTTAAATGAGGTAGGGCATTGAATTTTTAAAGTATAAATGCATATTCGAATATCTTTATAGTGCAATATTATTATGTATTATTTATTAGGTCAAAAGAAATGTAACTAAAAATAAATAAAAGTAATGTGCTACAGCCTATTTGGTATAAATCCTGTGTATTGGCCTTGAGGATCAGGATATTTCTCTCTAATACACCAAACACAACAACTTGGTATGACCACTCTATGGCCCCTACCTAACGCACCATACTGCCAAACTACATACTGCCTGTATGCAGCATATCGAGATTCTCGATTGTCTGTGCCTGGTTCAGCCGAGTCTTCCAAGGCCAGAATATCATTACGTGTGTCCCTGACCAACCTCAAAACTGCTGGATTGAGACACAGAAGTTCAAATGTAGCTGTCCTGCTTATACACCTCTCTGGTCGCTGGCCACAACATTTTTTTTCCAGGTCTGTGGGCATCTCTCTGCAGTTGTTGCAGGTACACCAGTGTAGTGATGATGCTGAAGGAAGGTTTGTTGCTTGGGTAGCATGGGCTAAAACGTCAAACAATATTGCAGGATGCTGTACTAAAACCTCTTGAAGGATCTCTCCCCTTTGACTGAAGTCTAGGTCATTCACTGCAGACTAAAAAAAACAATGTGATGTAAGACATATGGGGAAAATAATATTTTAAAGTGTACAATAAAAAACAAAAACAAACCTGTATCTCTGTTAACCTCTGCTGTGACAGGTCTGCAGCTCTCATTGCATCATCTTCTGAAACCAGGCCTCTCCCTCTTCCTCTCCCTCTTCCTCTCCCTCTTCCTCTCCCTCTTCCTCTCCCTCTTCCTCTCCCTCTTCCTCTGCCTCTCGCTCTCCCTCTTCCACTGCACACATCATCATCATCATCATCAGATATTTCTGGGTCAAAGCTTGTGTCCTGCAAAATAAGTTTCAGTGCATGATGGTAATGACATGTATGTGACTAAAATTAGATTATATTACAGTTTTAAATAGTAGTCTAGTCTTTAAAGTTAGTCATTAATTTTTTTCTTCAAGACTGATCATAACTGTTTTAAGTATGTTACATAGAAAGGTAGATTGGTCTAATTTAAATCCAAATAATAAGACTGATTAGCTCTAACTAATTGCTAGTTAGTCAGAATCATTCTTAAGACGCAGTCTTAATGTCACGGCTATGTTTATGCAACCGGCCACTGATTACAGATACATGTGTTTTATTTCAAATAGAACCAGTTATAAGGAACATTAATTTGTTATGACCATTAGAAATTAAACTGCACAGAAATGGAAACTGAACTACAGGTAGCTCTAATATACATTCAATGTAGTCACGCAATAATGATGTTAACAAACGTTAGCAATTTGAGAACAATATATATTTTGCCCGGTTTGACGTGATATGATATGCAATCGTTTGATTTAATCAGCGTGATTTACTGCAATGCTTTTTTCCTCCTTAGTTGGTAAGAACAAAAGTGGATGTTACTTACTTGTTCAGATGACATTTTCCGATGAAAATTCTTATTCTGGTTATAATTTTCAAAAAGTATACTCCGTGATTGCGGATGATAGTATCCACAGCGACGCGGTGATTGACAGGTTCACTTCATACATTGTGTTCATCCGCGCTGTTTTGTGCCGATGTACAACCCACGTAAAGTTGATTATTCCGCGAATAGCTGCAATTGCAGATTTCGAACAGAGATGGCGACAAAGAGTGAAAACGCCGGACTGCAGCTTTAACAAACGCGCAAATATCTCCGCGAGCGTTATTCTGATTGACTCGAAAACACCATAGGAGAAGAACATTACATTTCCTTCTGAACAAAAAACTCTATTGCCGTTATATTAAAATTGCAAAGAATGAAATTATAAAAGTGCTATTGTTAGATTCCTTGAGGCATGCCGAGTCAAACGATACCAAAAGGTTTTCAGTCGGCCATTTTGGGGGTCGGCCATTTTGGGGGTCGGCCATTTTGAATTTTAACTTTTTTTGTAGGAAAGTTATGAAATTTGACACACTCAAAGAGGACATTCCAAATAGTCCCCACACCAAATTTGGAGTGTCTATGTCAAACCCGATAGCGCCACCAACAGTCCAAATTTTCACTTACATTTTTGGTTATAACTGCTGATCATAGAAACGCAATTCTTGTTTTTTCTGATTCATTGGCTCATGCCAATTCGGTTGCACCATATGAAATCATTTCTGTCATGCTAATTATTTAGATATTTTGAATTGTTTGTAAAACCTACTTTTTCGAACTCGTCCTAGAGCATTTGTCCAATTTGCATAAAGAATGGGTGTGTAGCATCTAGAGACACTTATGGCAAAAAGTTATGGAATTCGTGTCTATTCGCCAATCCGTTTCCGTATACCGCGTCAACGAATTTTACGTGGAGCGCGAAAAAACGGATTTGAGGCTGTATCTTCGCCAAAGTTAACCATATTCACACGAGATTTGGTAGTTTTGATGGCAGTCATGGCCTGAGTGTGCGTGCACGGTTTCGGTACAGCACCACCTAGTGTGAGCATGCTGATGAGCACGCCGACATGGATTTGAGGCTATATGTTAGCAAAAGTTTTGCACATTGGCAGTGGTTCAGGGGTTAGTGTAGGTCAGAGGCGTAGGAACCGGGGGGGACGGGGGGGTCATGACCCCCCCACTTTTACTGTGCGTTCACAAGGCCACCAAGCATCAAAGTGACCAGAAGTCATACATTTTTTTATGAGAGACGGAGGCGAGCTCTGGCGAGCAACAGCGCAGTGCGTCATGTACAGTGTTCTCTGATTTGTTACTTAGATTTGAGTGAACTAACATTCAGCCAATCACAGAGCGTGTCTGCATGAGCTTCAAATCTCTTGTTGCTCTTGTGAAGTTTCGTTTGTTCATTCACTTTTGCTATTACGCCGTCTGGGATAAAATGCACTCCAGAAAAAAGCAAAGGACGATTAGCCTACATGATTTTTTCAAACACACGTTAGATAATGTTGCAGTATGTCGTGATGACACAAATTACGCGATAAAGTTTTCATGTTATGATTTAACCTACTGTAGTTAAAATACACTATGGACCTCCTCACGCTGCGCAGGATTCAGCGTGGGTTGCACAGATTAAAATAAGCAGAGTTTAGAGCTAAAATATGGTCTGTTTATCTCAGTTTAATTTTAATTCGAGTTGTGTTGCACCACTTACATTTAAACACAGCTTACACATTTTATAATATAGATTAAAACTTATTTATGTTAAACCCATCATCTGCGCTGATGAATCTGCCGGTGTAATTAAACAGCAACAAATGTTGACGTTGTCATTCATAAAGAAAATAAACAGTTTATGCAGGCAAATGTAATATATATTTTTTGTAGCCTATTATAAATCACTATACATCGGTAATCTAAAGATCTTATTCAAATAAAAACATTTGACGATCTTTTAAAACAATCAATTGTATTGATTAACGAAGCAATGTGGCAGGAAATATTGCGAAGCTCAGTTATTGTGATACTGTATAATGAATGAACAAGATGTGCCGACGCGACGCATTTGTAATGAAGCACCGCCGTGTGTCCGTTCATTCACTGCTCTCAGTTTCTGACTGGAGCGCGTGACAGAGGAGAAGCGCATACGAGCATCGGGACCTGTCACTGGTAGTGTTAAGTAATATTTTAAACCGTCAAACTCACTCTGTTGAGACGTTATAATAAATGCATCTTTGAATAGTGCCACCACGCTCGCGGTGTCTGTTTCTGATGATTTAGCCACATATTTAATTGAAGAAAATGTATTTGAACTCATCATACATTAAAGTTAATCCATAACTGAGATTTAAAACAAAGTTTAAAGTAATGGAGCAACATGATTAAAGATAATCTAGTTTAATTGTAAAAAGTTTGGAAGTTTTGATGTTTTGATTCAGGGCCGCTGGAAGTCATTTTGAACAGGGGGTGCTGTGAATTATTATTTTTTTAAACAAAAACCTATGAGCCTATAGGCCTATTTACAATACATTTTAAAAATAAATAAATTTTTACTACTTTATTGTCATATACACTTCAGTGCACACAGCCAGGGTCTGAAACACACAGACATCATCAGTTATCAGATAAATTTATGCGCTATTAATCAGAAGCAGAAATACTTTTAATAATCCCAGGGGAAATTACTTTCGTTATAAATTCAGATATACATACATAGAACATTATTTACATACAACATATAATATTATAACAACATAATATTAATTAAACTTCACAATTTTTAATGTCCATGCGGACGAACATATTTTACTTTCGTTTTTAAATCACACGTCGATTAACAGTGGTAAAATATTCTCACGGTTACATACCTAGTATATTTTTATATAGATCTTTTTTTTACTAAATAGTACTATAACTGTCTTTTTTTAAAACTTATTATTCATAAATTGAACAAAAATAATAATGGGTTCTGATATTGTATACTTTTATAAAAAAATACATGGTGTATAATTACATTTTTAGAATATATTAGGCTTTATATAAGGTTTGTACTCTAAAAATTCTTTATTTGTTACAAACAAGAGATAAAGAATTTACAAACGTTCTCATCTTACCATATCCACAGGTACAGAGTCATTATATACAATAAATTCGTGGGGTAGCATTTAATTTTTTTTAAAAAATAGATGCATTATTCGTTTAAAGTAAAGCATTTATTTACTTAACTACAGATTAAGCAGCTCTTTACGCCTTCCAACGTCTCATAATCGGCAGGGCCGGATTAACATAAGGGCTAGGTGGGGCTGAAGCCCCAGGGCCCGCGGGAATAGGGGGCCCGTGATTGGCTGGAGGAACTGAGATTGTCAAGTCATAGGTGGTTGATTTGTGTATAATAAAATAACAAGACGTTATTGGAAAATGTGACTTGAATGATATAATTCACCGCCCAATCAAATTAACCCTACAATTTGCGCCACGACGTTGGGAAACGCCTCTTTGAGTTATGCTTTCATGTAGAACATTGTAGGTCTATACAACGCTCGCTGGAGCAATAGTTACGCCGCTCTCTTGCAGTCCGCAGACAGACCCATCTCTGCTGGAGTTCAAAAATGATGAAAAAAATTGATAGTGGTTCACAAAAAAAGGAAAAACAAGCTTAACCCCCTGCGTCTTCCCCGATCCGCGTATACGTCGAAGCAGCTGAAGTTAATGAGTTAAGCACTCTTTGGATGATAATTTTAGTGTTTCCCATACATTATTTGTGGCGCGCCCCCACAGAATCAACACTGGCCGCCACGAATAGATTTTTCATGATTACCATTTACATTTTTATTTTAATATTTAAAACGGCTTCATTCACTGTTGTTAGGGCTCAGCGGCGCCTCTCTTGTGCGCGCACGCTCTCTGCTGTGTGCGGCACCTCGACAGTGCTTTCACATGTGAGTGAAAGAATTAAAAGTTGGCGGTGTTTTCCATGTGCGATCCTTCATGTACTTGTATTTTCACGTAAACGTCAACAGATGTTACTAACAGATAAGACGGCTGAGTTTATAGCAGTGTTTTCTCACACACACATCGGCTCTCTGTGTGCGAGCTCTCTCCCTCCCTATGGTGCGGTGCGTCCCTTTTGGTGAGACGCGCGCGCGATCCGCGGAGGCTTGCTTTGCGGACCAAAGCGCGAGCATAAACAAAGCTTCCGGGTTAGGGCGCGCGCGTTCTGTTGTTCTGTGTAACAGTGTCTTCTTTCATATTTTTGAATTTGCGCTAAATTGTCTGCGCTATACACGATCTAAAATCCAACTATAACTTGCATTTAAAATTAAAAGCGCTCATAAACACAACAAGATGAGGAGAGCATCAGTAAAGCTCTGCACTGCATGAGACACACAGGTAATGTAGCCAAAATCACCTCGTATATTAGCTCTTAACAAACTCAATAAACTCTTCTAAAATAACAATTATAGCATTATGTAATTGTAAAATGCAGTGTAAATGAGGGTGATGTTATTGAACATCACTAAATTATTCATGGTTGAAGGAATAGTCCATTTTCTTAAAAGAAAAATCCAGATAATTTACTCACCACCATGTCATCCAAAATGTTGATGTCTTTCTCTGTTCAGTCGAGAAGAAATTATGTTTTTTGAGGAAAACATTGCAGGATTTTTCTCATTTTAATGGACTTTAATAGAGCCCAGCACTTAATACTTAACTCAACACTGGAAAATGTCAAATGATAATTAATGTCTTTGTGTCAGTTTATTGTTTAAAATGGTCCGCAAATGTGCGTTTCATATATGTAACACGTGACCTCCCTACGTCACTATGCATTTACGTGAGGTCGCGCTGGACCGGACCTAGACAAAAAGTTGTGGTTTTAAAGTGCATATTTTTTATTTTTCTTGTCAAAAATGACAATCGTTTCGCTAGATAAGACCCTTATGCCTCGTTTGGGATTGTTTATAGTCCTTTGAAACTCCGTTGAAAAACACTGTTAAGTGTTGAGTTGAGTGTTAAGTGTTGGGCCCTATTAAAGTTTATTAAAATGAGAAAAATCCTGCAATATTTCCATTAAAAAACATAATTTCTTCTCGACTGAACAAAGAAACACATCAACATTTTGGATGACATGGTGATGAGTAAATTATCTGGATTTTTCTTTTAAGAAAATGGACTATTCCTTTAAGTACTTATGAGGAAGTATGACTGAAGTATGAGTAATGTTTTTGCTGATTTTGGCAACCTTTGTTTTGAGTTCATATCTGGAGTAAATGTACATGGGGTACAAAATTTTTTACCAATAAAATGTTCCCAAAATCTGTGCAGAGATTACTGTATTAAATAGCCTGGAATATTTTGTGTGCAAAAATAATAATAATAACTAATGATAAAGAAAACATTAATTAAATTCATTGATTAATAACTAAAAAATATGTATTGCGGTAGAAGACTGGCTTGGCAATCAGATGAAAGGGGGCCATTGGTGTTGCTATAGCCCCCGGCCCAAAGTCCTCTTAATCCGGGCCTGATAATCGGTCATCATTTATGTCCAAGAGACTCAATAATAATCTTTTACATTTTAATCCTTTTTTCATATTAAAAAGCGTTTTTGTGCTGCTTCGCATCCATGTATGTGCTAAGCAAACCCGCGTTGTCATCCCGTTAATACTGTATGCGCATAATATCAACGCGCTCTTTACTCTAGCAAAAGACACTCGCGTCGCGCATTGCGCCGGTTGTATAATAGAGTCCAAAGTCTCTCATGAGCTAGGGGACGAATGCCCAGGGAGTTCAGAATTTCTGTGTGGGCATGCATTAGCCAAAGGTGTGTGAGTCTATTCTGGGTCATGGTGCTGCGTACCCATGTCTTTAAAAGACAAGGCGGAGAAAGTGCGCTCGGATGAGGCCACGGAGATGGGTAGGCACAGATAGTAATAAAATTAAAATCCAAAATACACGTAATAACCTACGTGTGTCAAAAATAATCTCCTAAAATATTCATATGTAATATATAAATTGTGCAAAATATTTTACTTCCCACGGCCATGTTTTTATTAAAGAACTTACTTCCATCTTGAAAATATTAAAAACTTGTAAATACATTGATTTAGGTTTTATTGCTATATTTTCATAAAATGTATGTTGTATAAAATTAGTGTAGATGTAATTTGTATATTCATCAAAATACAAATGTAGTGTAACTGAAATATTGTAACTATCATAAAATATCTTTATTTCATAAAAATAAAGTAGGCTATAGATCAGGCTTGTGCACAATTCAGAATTGAATTGAGAATGACTCCTAAATTCCAATTCAATTCTTGAATTTGAATTGAATTTGAATTGATGTCAAAAGCAGGATCTAGAATTACAATTCGAATTTGAATTAAAGGAAGCAGAATTGCAATTCAATAGAAATTCAAAGAAATTCATATATATATTAAACAGTAAGTAAAGTGTTAAAAATGAAGCTTTCAGTATATGTCAGATATGATTGCATTACATAAACTATAAATTATATTAGTTTGAACTACTTGTACAGATTACATTAACAGAAAATGTTTTCCCCCAGCAATTAATGTTCAAAACTCTAGTCACATAACAAATAATTAAGTTAGATTTTTTGTAATTGTTATTTTGTGGAACACGATGGAACATGATTTCATTTCCCAGAATGTTTTACTTTAACCAAGTATTTAAAGTGGTTTCCAAACAATTTTCCAAAGTAACTTTCCTAACACTGAATGTAAGTGAGATTCTTTCTGTTTTGTTTGTGGAATTTCTTTGAATTGCCATGAATTTAATTCCACTTCCTGTCATTCCAATTCCAATTCAAATTCAACTTCCTGTAGGGCAGAGTCAATTCAATTCAAATTCCAATTCATGAATTGAATGGATGCCAATTCTGAAATTCTGAATTGTGCACAAGCCTGCTATAGATGGTCTCACATATTGGTTTCAAAGTCCTGCAGTATTTTTAAATTGTGAGTATGATCTCACAAAAATAGGTTCATGTAAGCTATCATGGCATGTTCCCAAAATTGCCACTAGGGTGCTGTAAAATGCCAATTGGTATTTTATTTAGAATGTATTATTATGAACATCAGCTTTAGGTCACATTACCATACTGTCCCCCCCACTTTTAAAATGGCTGCTACGCCCCTGGTGTAGGTTGTCTACCACCCGGAAGGTTGGTGGTTCAAACCCCAGCTCCACCTGACAAAGTGTCAAAATGGCCATGAGCAAGACACCTATCCCCAGCTGTTATATGACATAACAGTCATGAACTGATGGTGCATGGAACGGTTTGTCATAGGGCCACCTAGTGGTCACAAGATTTGAAAAGTGACTTTTTTTGCTTATAACTACTGCAAAATTGAGTCTAAATTCATGAAAGTGCTATTGTTAGATTCCTTGAGGCATGCCGAGTCAAACGATATCAAAACGTTTTCTGTCGGCCATTTTCAATAACAAAGCATACCAACTTTTTCAAAACTCCTCCTACAGCGTTCGTTTGATTGGCTTGGATTTGGTACACACAATCTAGACTCTAGACAAAAAGTTATTGCCAGTTGATGTATAGCACATCAACAAATATGATGGCGAGCACGAAAATGGATTTGAGGCTATATATTCACAAAGGTTTTGCACATTGGTGTGTGTATTGGCAGTGGTTCAGTGGTTAGTGTAGGTTGTCTACAAATCTGAAAGTTGGTGGTTCAAACCCCAGCTCCACCTGACCAAGTGTTGAGGTGTCCATGAGTGAGACATCAGTGAATGTTTTACAACTTGTAAATGTCATGAAATGAGGGTGTATGGAATGTTTTGTTACAGCACCACCTAGTTCATCAGTGACATTTTTTGAAAGCCCTTGTAAACTTTTCAGTTCCCCCTACTGGTTAAGAGTTTTGAGGCTTTATCACCAGATCGCTTTATCGTATGTACACCAAATTTGGATTTGACATCACAATCATGACCTGAGGCACCATATTGTTTCTGTGCAGTGCCCCCAGTGGTCAAGTCATTTGAGGCCATATCTCCACATTGCTATATCATATGTACATCAAATGTGGTGGGTGTCATCACAATCATGACCTGAGGCACCATCTATTGTTTTGGTGCAGTGCCCCCTAGTGGTCGTCATTTGAGGCTATATCTCAACATTGCTTAATCGTATGTATATCAAATTTGGTGGGTGTCATCACAATCATGACCCAAGGCATCATCTATTGTTTCAGTGCAGTGCCACCTAGTGGTCAAGTCATTTGAGGCCATATCTCCACATTGCTATATCATATGTACATCAAATGTGGTGGGTGTCATCACAATCATGACCTGAGGCACCATCTATTGTTTTGGTGCAGTGCCACCTAGTGGTCGTCATTTGAGGCTATATCTCAACATTGCTTAATCGTATGTATATCAAATTTGGTGGGTGTCATCACAATCATGACCCAAGGCATCATCTATTGTTTCAGTGCAGTGCCACCTAGTGGTCAAGTCATTTGAGGCCATATCTCCACATCGCTTAATTGTATGTACCCCAAATCTGGTGGGTGTCATCACAATCATGACCTGAGGCACCATATATTGTTTTGGTGCAGTGCCCCCTAGTGGTCAAGTCATTTGAGGCTATATCTCAACATTGCTTAATCATATGTATATCAAATTTGGTGGGTGTCATCACAATCATGACCCGAGGCACCATCTATTGTTTCGGTGCAGTGCCCCCTCGTGGTCAACTCATTTGAGGCTATATCTCAACATTGCTTAATCATATGTATATTAAATTTGGTGGGTGTCATCACAACCATGACCTGAGGCAAAACCCATTGTTTCTGCACAGCACTCAAGATTTGAAAAATGGCAATTTTTGCCTTAATCTACTGAAAACTTCTTAAATCATGACGGTCATCACCGATACTTCATTCTGTGCCCTTTTTAGCTTGACCCCGGATTCGCTGCTTTGCAACTATATTTTTGTTTTAACTGTGGTAAAACCATGGTTAATTTTCGTAAGGGCAATTCAGTCAGAAAAATAAATAAATATGCAAAGGGAAACAAACTATTTATTGTGCCAAAATTACAAAAAAAGAAAGACAATTCGGCGTAATATATTCAAAAACTATTGAGTAATCTTGAATCATTTATAAACCATTTTATACCATGCCAGAACAGTATGTTGTTGCGATTCAATATGTAATAACACAGAAAACAAGCAACAGAGAGCGAGAGTGATATGTATTTTATTTATATAAGGCAAACACCAAATTGTATTATATTATGGTGTAAGCCTTTTTCATAAAAGCTATAAAAGTGTGACATAACTGCACCAAATCAACAGATGAGCACCATTAAAACCAAATACCTTCCACAGATCAATAGACAGCATTTTACATTGCGTTTACGCAAGTTATTTATAATTAACTTTATTGTAAGTGTATTAGGGTCCCCCCATCAACACAAATATAAAAGCACATAATTACTTTGGTCTAACTTGTCATATTTTTACAGAATGGGCTTTATATGTATTACTGATATTTAACTGACCTTGTAAAATGGATTATAATAAATCAAATATGTCGACCTGAAATGATGACTCAGAAAAAGTTAAACATTAGGATCAGTTTATTGACTAACCATATAGCCAAACTCATAGTCTAACACTTAAAACAAACTATTTTAAATGTAATATTCTCTTAGAGAAGTGAAATAAAAACAGAAACTAAAAAGTAGAAATTAATATACAAGAGATAAAGGTGACAAAAAACAAAAACAACATAAGGATCAGTTTATTGATCGCATAGTTACATTCCAAAAAACAAATTCTCAGTTTAAGTGCAAAATATTCTAAATGTGCAATAAAAACATCTATAGGGCGGTTTCCCGGACAGGGATTAGACTAGTACTAGACTAAAATAAATGTAAGAGCTGCCCAAACTGAAAACAACTTGCACTGACATATCTTAAAATACATCAGTGCCCTTTGTTTTGCCTCAAAATGCACAGAAGTAATGTTTTTAGTAAGGCATGTTTGTAAAAACTAGTTATATTTTCTAATTAAGCTAAGGTCTAGTCCTGCCTTAAGATAATCCCTGTTTAGGAGGCCACCCCCGAGTTTCAAATTAGATTACTTTTCGTCCAGCTTCATAAAAACGATGTGTCGATTCCACAAAATCCCTCGCAGTCATCACAGGAGTAAAACCCCTGCAACAGGCCTCTTTGTCCTCTACCTCTGTAGCCTGCTCCATGATTCTTGTACAATGTGTCAGACTGGAGGCATCTGGATATTGAGTAAGGAATCTTGTACAGGGTTCTGTAGTTCTCATTAAATGCTTTCCAGTTCACCACACCTGATGAAAGTATAAAAAAACTGATCTCATTCACAAGCAACTGCATTTAGTGCAACAATGTACTGACCAAATTTTATATGTTAATTGTGAAAGAAACAAACACAGCTGGTTTTACCTAACAATGATATCAAGTAAGATGGTTAATAAGACACTAATAAAACCTACTGTCCAGCCACCGAAATTTTTTTCCAGAAACACAAAAATTCCTTGCACACAATGTTGTTAAAGCAACTGCATGTAAGGGCAAGGTTATGGATTGCAAAATCGCCATCATGAACCAAAACTTCCAGCAAGATTGTTTGAAGAACTAGCAGAGGAAGCTGTAGAGCAGGGTTCCCCAAATCTTACCCTGGAGGGCCGGAGCACTACAGAGTTTAGGCCCAACCCTAACCAAACTTACCTACCTGTGATTTTCTAGTGATCATGAAGACCTTGATTAGCTTGCTCAGGTGTGTTTGATCGGGGTCGGAGCTAAACTCTGCAGTGCTCCGGCCCTCCAGGCTAAGATTTGGGGAACCCTGCTGTAGAGGAACAAAAGTAGTGGTCATAATAACCCAATTGCACTTTAAAGATTGAGTAAAATGGCGAATACATTCCTGCTGTATTTTCAAGGGTGTGTCACTGAGGACACAAGGAAGAGACAAGAGGGTTGTTCGAATTTATGCAGCGCCTTAAGAAACGACAGGCCGATGACGTTAAAGTACCGCGAGTTTGTTTCGAGAACCATATGGAGAAATCTAATTTGGACTAGCTCTCACGTTACTTTGACGTCATCTGCCTGTCGGTTCTTGCAGCACCACATGAAGTCGAACAAACCTAATAGAAAATCAATAATTTGAGGAGAAAAAGAGGGAAAAAATAAATTCTACTTTTATGTTTTTATTGTTTATGGTTTAATATATTTTATGCCAGTGTTTCTTCTTACTGAAAGAGCTTGAGTCACCTGTTATGAGAATAGAAATGTTCAATTATTAACAATCAACATGTTCCTAGTCCTAATCTATCCATCTTTCTAATAGACCTGGCATTGCACACAATGAATACTGTTGGCTCTGTGTGACAAATTACTTATTATGTTCCTCTATCCTAAGTTGTTTAGGATAAAAGTCTGATAAATACATAAATGCAAGTTTAAATGAAAATCTAAAATTGAATCATAATGGAGGACTGCAGTTACATTACCAGTTTACGCTGTGACCGAGTCAGTGGCTCGCTCCAGCAAGCTTTAGTAGGTTTTATCATGTGTAGCGTGGTCATTTGAGGACCCCAGTTCTCTTTACCTAAAAGACACAATAAAGACAAAGACATAACTGTGCATAGCCAGATAATGTCCATTTAGGTGTTACTTGAAATTACTGAATAATGTTACAAATATTTTATATTTTTTAGCATTTCTTATTATCAAAATATATGTTAGACAGCTGGAAATGTTAAATAAAATAACGAGACCCTTACAAAAATGGTTAAAAAAAGGTAACTGTAGTAAAATCGCAAAATAACTATGGTTTTGATAACTGATTAGTGTAGTAAACCCATAGTTTTGCTGATAGTAATCAATACACCAAAAACTACACCTTTACCACAATAAAACCATGGTTAATGTTCGTATGGGGACATACCTATTCGCGTATGCTCACGTCATTACGGGGTCTTAAGTCCAACGTGTGCACATTTGGAGAAATACTTACACATTTTACTTCTTATTTCCTTAGACTGAACAATTATTTATCTTCCAATTCCAAAGTATGCGACATGATGATCTAATTGTGGTGTATGAGTGTTATTCCTCGTTTGTTTGCACGCATTGCTTGCTGCGTTTAAATACGTTTAAAGTGTGTTTTCCCTACTTCCGGTCAAAGCCGCCATATTGTGAAATAATGCTTTATGCAATATTGTGACTGAACGTTACAGTGAACTTAGTCGGTAGCAAGCAACAAAATAACCTACATTAATCAAAAGCATTACACAAATCGGCAACAATTCACTTACATGCATATGGCAGGCGGCGCTCATTGCTGCATCAAATATTGGAGTTGATGATGGGGAATTGCCCACTCAATTTGAGCTAATCAGACAAAGAGGTGGAAAAACACCTATTTCAGTTTGAAAACGCCCCCAATTGGGAAACGGCTCTTTTTGTTCTGCAGAGACCTCCTACTCAGATAAACGCACAGTTCACCGGTACGTTTAGTCTTTTAATAAGTTCTATGGTTAATAATTGAATTATTTCAAATATATAATTGTTTATGATTGCAACAACCTGAGGGGTATTGCACAAAAGCAAGATAAGGGATTAAGCTGGGATTTTCCAGTTATCCTGGCTGAATTTAGCCCTGACTCGGTTGCATGAAGAGAGGCTAAATTAATCTAGATGGAGTTACTATGGAGATTTACTCTTTGCAGCTAGCCTGCTCCAGACCAGGCTAACAACCAGGCTAAGATTAATCCTAGTGATTAATTCAATTTAAATAACTTTCCCGGGGGGGACATTGCTTTCATGTTACAATTATAGAAAAGAAAGAAATGAAAAAGAGAAAAGAAATAAAAACATAATTATATGCCCATCAATGATTTAAAAATTAATAGATAAGAAATAAAAAAATAGATTAAACTACATAAAAAAGGGTAAATACTTAAATAGTGAATTGTCCCAGCACTTACAAAGAGGAATTATACAGCCTAATGGCCACATGTATAAAGGATCTTGTAAAACACTAAGCAGTGATCAGTCTCTGACTAAATGTACTTCAACGGTTGGCCAGCACCCTATGTAGTGGGTGAAGGGGATTGTTCAGAATTGAATTAAGTTTTGACAGTATTCCTCTCTCAGCCACAACATGAACAGAGTTCAGCTCCATACCATGTCTGTACACCAGCCCCTCTAATTAATTTGTCCAGTTTATTTCTTCATACTAATTCCCCAACAGACCACTGCATAAAAAATAATGTTAAACACCACAGACTCATAAAACATCCACAGCATAGTATAGCAGACTATACCATTTCAGATTAATCAGCTAGTTCCTCTTTCAGATATTCATGTGTTTTAGTCACTACATGGTCCTGCATTAAAATACTAGATATACTGTAATTTATCTAAGTATGCGTACTGTTATTTTAGTTATTATGAAGACTGCTGTCAGGGGTTTGATGAATACATTTATTCATGCAATTGTTGATAAAAGAAATGGCGGATGAAGTTGAAAGTTGGTTTCAATTAAGGACATATGTAGACTAGTATTAAGGCATGAGAAATATTTGACTGAGAGGTACAGATTCTCAGGTGATATAATAAATGTCAGTCTAGCACTGAAATCACTTCCACAAGACTGCAAGTAACAGGAACAGATAGTGTTACATTAGGGCAGTAACCGTAAAACAGGCATTCTTTTGTGTTACAGCTTCTCCCTATTGTCATTGGATGCAGTGGATTGCACCCACCCCTGTGCCAGATATGCGACTTTTTTAATGTTAAAATTAGTACAGACGATATAATATGTCAGCAGACACTATTTTATGTGTAGGTTTATTTCTGCAATCAAGTCTCCAGCATGCAAAATATTCTTAATCTTGATTTTCTGAAAGTGATGGATGGTCCAAATTATTATGCACATGCTATTTTTGCTTGTTTTTAAAATAAAGTCAGTAAGTTTACATATTGTATTTTAATCTCAATAGTTATATGACAGTGTGCATGTTATTCTACTTAAATATTTTACACATTCAAAATGTCAAAAGATACTTTAATACTTTAAAAAAAAACATGCAAATTATGCTTTTACAAATTATTATGCAAAATGCAATTTTTTCAAAATTTAGTGTGTTAAAATAATACACAAAACAGATATCTGTCAAATGTGCTGCATGGACAGATAATAAAAAATCATTGTAAATCAAATAATGTATTTAACACAAGTTACATAATAATATATGAGCATATTTTTGACAAGACTTTAACTCTCCCATTTATTAAACTTGTAAGTCTATAGTTTCTGTCTTTATTTCACTTGAAGATGCATCCCAGAGTTGATGTTTGAATATGAATTATAGTGCGTTCCACCTCACACATCTTTCATATAATAATAATAATAAAAATAAACTTTATTTTTCTATAGCGCCTTTAAAGTAGCATCTCAAAGCGCTGCACAAGGGAAAAGAAACAAGCAATTTTACAAGCAATACATAAAACAAGTCAAATATAAAACCACACAAAATAAGAACGTAGGCGAGTTAAAAGAGAGTTCAATTTTAAGTAAAAGCTACCCTAAAGAAATAATCTTTAAGGGAGGATTTAAAAACACTAAGGGATTCTGCTTGCCTAATTGGAGCAGGCAAGGAATTCCAAAGCCGAGGAGCGACAGCTGAAAATGCCCTATCACCCATAGATTTTAAACGGGTATTATAGGAACTTGTAAAAGGCCAGTTTCAGAGGAGCGCAAAGCACGCACAGGGGTGTAGGAAACTAAAAGCTCAGTGAGATAGTGAGGAACCAAATTATTTAAAGCCTTATAAGCATAAGAATTTGTCTACCCGAAGAGGGGGTCAAGAGGATAGTATTCATACTGTACCTTAATTATTTTCTAATTTCATGCCCATATTAAAATAGTCAGTGTTGCTTTTTTGCAGCATGCTATGTATTGTCCTGCATGAAAGTAAATTAATTTCAGAAGACATGATTCCTTTTCCCATCTTTTACAGTACATATCTTCCAGATGTCATTTTGGCCCCCTCAAGGGACCTACCATCTTACTTCCCAATATTCCAGTCCAAACCAGCCTTGTTTGAACATGGTGGCTATTCACCAACAATCCAGAATATACTATTTAGTGTATTATGGCATGTCGATGAATAAAACTGTTTAAAAACTTCATGAAGGTCACAGTAAATGTAGTATTTTTGGATGCTTTAGTTTGGGGGTGGGGTTGAAATCCACTTTTATGCACTGAAGGGTCCCATGATGAGGGCTTCTTGGTATTAAAGAGACACCAGTATGTTTGCTTCTTAGCAGGTGGCATTTTTATTGTTGCCTTTTCCTAATATTTTCCTTAAAAAAATCTTCATATGGTCAAATTCTGTACATAAATCTTATAATAATTCAATGATTTTGGTTTAGTGCCACCAAATATAAATCGTTATAGGAAATAAATAGCTTCTTTAAGATAATGCACACTTTTTTGCATCAAATACTGTAGATACACATATTAGTAGTTAAGTGTTTGCAGTTTCATGATGAATTTTTATGAGTTTTATCCATTTTTGCATCAGTGCTTCTGTGATCGATACTGTGGTCTGTTTAAGAATTCCGTGAACGTGCACTTATCCTAACTAGCTACACCTGGCTTGACATAGCTGCCCGTTCTCATCCTGACTTAGCCATCGTGCAACAGACTTAGCCAGGATGGGCTGATTAAACTAGGTCAAGCTGGGCCTTTTCTGTTATCCTGGCTTTCTTAATTCTACTTTTGTGCAATACCCCCCTGAATTTGTTTTACATGTTTTAATAAAGTGGCTGCACTGATTCTCGCCTCGCTTGATGAAGCACCACGTGCATCTCAGGTAAGGCTAAGTGAATCAGCATGTGAATAATCGTTAGCTATATTACATTAACGTTATACATATGTATGTAATTATCTTTTAAATAACAGTGTGTTGTGAATGCATTAGCACTTCATTCGTTGCTAGCATTTAGGGAAAACCATTCATTCATTCATTTTATTTTTTTGACAGGGACAATGCAAACATACATAGTGTCAAAGCAAGCTTATCACTAAAGTGCTGCATAAAAAGTTTATAGCAAATGCTAATTTTCAACTCCTGTCCCTGGTTGGGCTCTAAAAACAATACAATTGAATTTACATATACTATACTACTTCAATTTAAAACAAATAAACATGATATTGACAATTCATGTCTCTAATCATACACAATAAAATTTACCCATAAAATTTACCCGTAAGGTTTAAATACACACATATACTATATACAACTCATACTTACTAGTTAAAAATGAGTGCACCTTTGATTTGTTTTTAACCAGTTTTTTAGCCTGGAAGTAAACACATTAAAATCCAGTACATTCTTAATGTCAGATGGTAATGAGTTCCAGAGTTTGGAGCTCTTCACAGAGAAGGTCGTCTGACCAAAACTGGTCCTACAAAATGGGATTTTACAGTCATGATTTGAAAAACCCCTAGTGACTCGAGTGCTGCTCTGTCTCTCAATAAATGAACTTAGTGGCACAGGTACTAAATGAATGCACTTGTAAATTAGTTTAAGAAAGCAAAAGTTGCTAAAGCTCTCAAAATTCATTAAATTATATATTTTTTAAATGGTACAGTGATGATGTCGTATTGGTTTTTTGTCCATTATTTTTATTGCTCTATTGTATACAGAACGTATACATTTGGCAGGCCCGGTACTAGCCTTGCTGGACTGGGGGGGCAGTCAGGATTTTTGGGTGGGCAGCCATTTCTCGACTAAAACGATTCATACACTAAAATTATGGATGTTTCAATATGTCTTATGATAAAAGGCCATTTATATGTCATTTTGCACGTTCAACTTTATTTCCACTTCTCAAACATTTTCTTCATTTAAAATAATGTATTTTCAATGTGATATATGTGATAAGCTGTGTTAATTAATTCCTGACCCTATCATACATGGTGCTGCAGCAACCTCAAATATCACAACAAAGCACAACGCTTTATTAATCTATTTTGAAACATCATGTAAGCAATTTGACATGCATGACAAATTCGTCAAAGGTTATCCTGTTTGCCTATAACAGCACCAGACAAAAGCACAAGCCCTAAAATACTGTAAGTGTGATTTGCGACGAGACCAAAGATAACACAGCAAATCAGATATTTAAGCAATATCGCTCGAGTAGGAGTGTGAAATAGCTCTATATCATCACGGCTGTGATTAGGCCGCAGGCCGAGTGCCGGAGGCGGTCACAGCCGTGATGATATAGAGCTATATCGCACGACTCCGAGAGCGATATTGCTTTTATACAACAGTTCGACGGCACACGTTTGAAAAACGAAAACTAGAAAACAACAACGGAGTTATTTTAAAAGCCTCTTTGTTTGAGAACTACTTCTTCCGCCACGGATTTGAGGGCGGCCAGAATGACAGGTAAAACTTTCGGCTGCTTTGAAGCTCATAACAACTCAATGGACGGAAAAGCCGTTACTTTATATTACCGTTTCTTGGTCACAAAGTGTAGTTTTAAGATTAGTTCAGTCGAGAATGTATATGTATTATATTTAAATCTGCAGTCGATTAGTAAAGATAGCGCCTGTTTGAACGTTTGCTTAGTGAGATTCGGTACGAATGAGAACCAAAGCATGAGCGGACGTCAGTGTTCACTCGCCCCGCTGACCACCGCCCTCTCTGGGCTACATCTCTGACAGAGATACCCTGGCTCTCATGTTGGCCTTGTTTGTTTATGATCGTCAAAATGAGATCAAATCAGCAGTATTTGGTGTCATGATCAAACTATTACTTGTTTTTTAATTCATATTTAGTGTCTTTTGTGTTGTTATTGTTTTGGCGTGAGGTAAAAGTTAATAAAACTACTTGTATAACGTTACTATTGCTTTCTCATTTATTCTTAACGTGATACGAGCACTCGATTATTATTATTAAACTTTGTTCTTGTCAGTACTATATAAAACGATTTTTATAAGTGTCAGAGAGATGTTTTTGCATGCTGCTTATAAATAACGTTATACCAGTGGCGATCTCTCATAACATGTTTTAATAGTCACGTCACGATAAAGTAAATGATCAATGTCCACATTTAAAAGCTGCGGTGCTTACCTGCAGTTCCACGTTGTTTTCGCTTTCTGATAAGAAATATAGCTCCAGAAAAAAACGAGTGTTTATATTCCTCTTTCCAAGTGTTAATCGTCCACACGATGTGACAAGACATTTCTCCCATTAACTTTAACGTAACATCCAAGAGCGCTGATCTTTGACGGAATAACTTCCGATTGGGGATTCACAGACTGATTTATGAGCTAGTGAAATAATGAGACACACGGAGAGTGATTCACACAGCGCGTCTGTGTTTTCCCATTCAGAGATGAGCCTGCTTAGGACCTCCATTCACTAGGTAGCGGAATGATACGAAAGGTGAAGCGGTTACAGTGCCGATATCAGCACAATATCGCATAGCTCTTAGCCAATCAGATTCGAGAACCAGAAAGAACTGTTGTATAATATAATACAACGCAACATTATAAAATACAACGTTTTACCTTATGATGACCTTGCGGAGTGAAAGCTCCTCTTGAACTTAAAAGTCTGTAGATTTTTGCGTGTAAAGTTTTTCTCAAACGCGAGCTGAATGAGCTGACGAATTACGATGACAAAACCGCTAAAATGTGATATTAAAACTGCACGCGATGCTCAGCTGTTACAATACTGTATATTTACTGTATAACCATCTTATATCATTTATATCTACTATATAGTATGCCACAACCAAACTGCATATTCTAATTTTAATAAACAGAACTACGTCTAAAACGAACAGATTAAATACTGCTGGAGACTTGCCATTGGCTGTTGTATTTGAATGAATAAATAATAAGGTTAGTCTAAGAAAGGATAAGGGGCTATTTTGGGCATGTTTTACTATAAAAAAAGTTTTAATTTAATATGTGTTGGGTTATTACGTTTATGTAATAATAAATTGCATCGTTTCTGATATATTTTAAAGATGCGTTTTATTTTTTAGTTACCGTCATAGAGAACAGTAGTACTTTTCCTGTGACTTAAATACTGCTGAAAACACCTCCAAAGCTTGAATAAGCTAAACAGATGATAGTGGGCAGGAACTGTAAACGCTAGCGCTTGCCTAAAGGAGATATTTTTTGTTTAAAGAGACTCCGTTATTTTAAGGTTGGCTGGACATTTTTTGGGGGGCAGAAGCCCCCCCGTAGACCCAGCCCTGACATTTGGTTGCAGTGGGAGTGGCTTGAGCCCATGCTGTCATGCAATACGATATATGAGAAAAAAATCATGGCATGCATGTACAGCAGAGCTGCCTGGTGCGGTATAAAACTTCTAATTAATTTAAAACAGTTAAGATTACTTTGGGTTGTTTTAAAAATCTTCTTTATTTGCTTATCAAATTTTCAACCCAGTATCACGCTAAAGCGTGTAATAGACACGCTGGTCCACTAAAGGATGCGTGCCAATGTCACGTTTGCCGCCTCTAGGCGTGAAAATGCTACCCAGTCTCACAAAGTTTCGTGATATAGTCACGTATTTTTTTGATTCTTTTTTCGTGCTATTATCACGAAATTTCGTGTTTTTTCGTAGTCGTATAACGAATTCCTGTTTTCGTGTGATTATCACGTATTGGTTACTCGACTGTTTTTTCCTATTTTTAAACCATTGTCGCTTCGGTTTAGGGCCAGATTTGGTGCTTGCATTAGAATGTCACTTAATATATTGATCTATACTATTTTTCCTGATTTATTTTTTTATATGTCGCCTGGCGTTAGGGTTAGAGTTGGGTTTGGTTAGGGATGTCATTTTATGTAAATCTAACCCTAAACCGAAGCGACAATGGTAAGAAAATAGGACAAAACAGTCGAGTAACCAATACGTCATAATCACACGAAAACAGGAATTCGTTATACGACTACGAAAAAACACGAAATTTCGTGATAATAGCACGAAAAAAGAATCAAAAAAATACGTGACTATATAACGAAATTTCGTGAGACTGGGCTGGAAAATGACACGCATTTATGTAAGGAATAATTGACGACGGGCCATTGAATTATAAGAAAATAATGCACACCAAGGTGGTAATGCGGCACGACGTGAAGCGGAGTGCCGTTACACCGCAGGTGTGCATTATTTTCAAATAATTCAAAGGACCGGAGTCAATTATTCCGCTTATACCACGGTTACCACAAACATTGCTCTGGTGCCTATTTTTAAGACATTTGAAAAGTTAGGTGTGCGGTTTACAGAAAAATAATCAACACCCATAGAACATTTCTCAGCCAATCAGAATGCAGCATTCAACAGACCCGTGGTATAAGAGGATGATAACCAAGAGGGGGGCGATAATTTGCTCAATGCCAACAACTTCAACAAGAGAAGCGACGCAGTGATATTGCGTTCTCCGGAGTTCCATGGGTAAGGCTAACTTGGAAATTTGGTGATTAATGTTACTAAAATTGAGTAAATCCTTTGTGTTAAGTCTTTGTTGCAACGTTAGCAATATAATATCACCGCTAAGGCAACAGACAAGTCAGTGCACGCGTTTGGTCAGAATCCAATTGGCTCATATTTAGGACATAACGTTAATTGTTTTTTCAGGTGCGGTCATTTAAGAAATCCTAAAGTTGGTGCAGCATAACATTTAATTTGCGTGTGTGGACTATGGAGTTATCTATAGTGGTTTTTACGTTACTAAGGTCAGAAACATTATTGGATGACTGTTTGATAATCAGCTAATGTATTTATCACAGAAAGCTGCAGTGACTGCATTATATTATGTTGCTAAACAGTTGTTCTAGCGTTTTTAAACCAGTAGTTTTATTAATTTCGCACGGAATGCAGTTTGTGAAATAAGCTCTAAATGAAAAAATAACCGATTAAAGAGAATAATTGTGTTCATTGTAAATCTGCTCATCTAAACATACAAGGCGGAACCAATCGATCACAGAGAGCGATCGCTGCTGACACCGTCAGCAGCACTCACATTCAGATTACAATAATATTTCACATTATTAGTGTTTTTACTGTTTTTTATATCAAATAAATGCAGCCTTGGTGAGCAGAATAGATTTATTTAATTATTTAATATTATTTATATTATATAATTAGGCTAGTTTGTGCAGTTACATTTGTCAATTGATCGTTAGAAGGGATTAAAATTGATTGTGTTATGTTCTGTATTGTTGTTAATAAATCTGTCAGAAGAAAGTGTGTAAAAGTTTGACTACAGTAACCATATCTAAGCTTCAAGTACCAAGATAATTATTTCATTTATTTCTCTGAATTCAGATCAACTGTTCATTTATGCAGTTTATGCTTTATTTATAGGTAGCATAACTGTTACCTTTTTTTTTTACAGTTCTGCATATATAATATGACAAACCAAGGAGACTTTGCTGTAAGAGAATTATTCCTGTTTTTGTTTTCTTTTCTCAGGTCCGGTCAGTACCCACCACCCTTCCCTGTTAACATCACCCACAGTTTATACTTTTTCTTAGAAAACCAACGGCTCTTTTAAGAGCCACTTCAATAATCAACTCACTCACTCTCCTCAAGTAAGTATTGCTTTTTAATTTTTTAATCTTCCCCTGCTTTGTACTTCTCAAAGTCTCTTTCACTCTCTCCCGTTTACTCTTCTTTATTAGAAATGCCAGGCCAGGGATCAACAACTAGAAAGTGTGTGGTCTGCCATACACAACTAAATGTAGCTTGCAAAACCTGCAACACATGCAAGGTAGAGCAGCCACATAAGCTTAGGGTAAAAAAGAACTGAAGAAATTTGATCAGAAGTGGGAGAGCTGGGTGCACGATGAAGATGAAGATATGGAAGATATGCTGGTATGAAATTGCGATTATTGTTTTATATACATACAACATATATATGTTATTTTGCGTGTTTGTTATGTTTTGTATTTGTCAAGGCCTGGAAGAAAACCAAATGCTTGGGGGTCTGAGGTTTTGACACCCCGTTGTCACTTGACTGAGACATCCATTACATGCTTGGAAAGATTAAAGAACCTATTCAAGGTAAGATTTTTTTTTATTTATTAAAAATTACAGGTAAAAATGTGGTGCCTTCTCTCAACTAATGTAGTACTCAGATTGTGGTTGATGCTTTTAGTTTACAACTGACGTGTGTGCGTGCGTGCGTGTGCGTGCGTGTGCATGCGTGTGTGTGCGTGCGTGTGTGTGTGACACATTTGTCAAGTGTTGAATGCATGCTCGAAAGTGACCCATGCAATTTAAAGGGATAGTTCACCCAAATAATTAACATTGTCATTATTTTCTCATTCTGATATTGTTCTAAACCAGCATGAATTCCCTTTGTCTATTGAATACAAAAGATATTTTGATAATGTATGATGATGTTGCTTATTGACTTCCATAGTAATTAAAACCAATACTATGGAAGTCACTGAGTACTGTCAACTGCATCCTTGCCATCCTGCAGCTACAACTGCTCTCAAGTGTTGGGAGAGGTTAAAAGCTAGCTAGCTTTATGTAGCTGATCATGTTTAAAGATCAATAAAATAACATTAATAACTCCATCTGCTTGGTTGTCAGTTTAATTTAAAATAAAATTAAATGCACACACCAGATGATCCAGTCCAGACACAGGACGACAGACGATATTAAACTAAGCTTGAACTAAGCTTGAACTCTAATGTGAATTAAAGGGTTGACACTTGACATTTTATTCTACAAATGCTTGCAAATAGGGCTGCAGGATAAATTGCATGAAATTGTCCTGCACATCTCATCAGTGAAGTCAGGGCTGCGTTCAGCCCCGACAAAACGTTGCACAACGTTTATTAAACAGAAACGGTGATGCATTGAACACTCTCTTGAGATGACGTAAGCGTTGCAACTACGGTAGCTGAGAGGCCATTCTTTGTGTTCTTTTTTAAATGTTTCTGAGGAGTGATCAAATCGTTATAAATGTGTGTTTGATACTGTAAAATACCCTCGATGTTACAGTCACTGACCTTGGTGTCCAGAATGAAAGACAACATTCCAACTTGAACCCATTGAGCGAGCTGTCTCTTTACTATCGCGTGGTTTTATACATCTTGCCGCTGATTGGGCTGACATTTCTGACACACCCACCAAACAAGAGAAAACGCTTCTAAAACCTGTTGCGTTCCGTTGCACACCGTTTAAAGGAAACATGTCGTTCAACCCGGAAACCGTAGCAAAACGTTGCGCACCGGTGTGAGATTGAACGTGCCCCGGTTCTTTGATTAGTAGTAAATCACCATCACCTGTTTTCAGATGGAGCAGCATTTACTACACAAAGCTGTGTTTCTCTGAAAAGCTAGGCAATATCCCATTCATTGTCACAGGCAATTTGTCAACAATGATAAATGCAATATTGCGTAGCTTGTCAGTGTACTTCGCTTTGTGTGGTAAATGTTGCTCCATCTGAAAGCAGGTGATGGTGATTTACTACTAATCAAGGAACCAGTGTCTGCATCTAGAGACCAAACATTGGCACTGATGTATGTTAAGATATGTCAGTACAAGGCGTTTTTCTAATTAAGACGCTCAAACATGCATTTTACTTTGGGACTAGGATCAACTCTGACCAGGAAACTACCCCTAAAGGTGATAACACTGGTCCTATCAGAGTAACTTTACAATTGCATATATTTTATCATTTGTTTATAACATTAACTATCACATTGAATTGCCAGACACTGTAAATAGTAAATATGAATATTGCAGTTATACAATTTCAGTATAACAGTAGAACAAGTGGCACAATTGGTCAACAACCAGACTATCAAACATCCATCACATTTCTATTTTAAGTTATTACTGTTTGGTAGAACAATAAGCACTTTTTACATTTGTAAGGTCTACATCTCTTGTTACTACTGTGGCTGCAACTTATGATTATTTTTATTGTCGTTTTTCTCTTAAAATAATTGTTTAGGTGTTTGGTCTATAAAATTGTTAAAACGGTTGATCAGTGTTTTCTAAATAATTCTGTATTTCGAAAATGTAGGCGGGACCTCACAAGGTGTTGCAGAACAAGTCAATAAAACCTCATCAGCCCGAGTTGAATCCCCAACTGGACCACAAATGGCCCAACCTGATCTCCAGGTACCAGTGGCCCTGCCTCAAACCAGAGCAGCTCCAACTGGACCACCAGCAGCCCTTATTGGACCACAAAAGTCCCCAATTTGACAGCCAGTATCCCTTTTAGGACCCTTAGGACACAATGCAACCCCACTGCAGCAATCTGGGAAAAGAAACCCATTACCCAGATGGACCCCCAAGAGCCTCCCCAGTTTCTCTTGGAAAAGGTAAGCAAAAAGGAGCTTTATGAAGTGCATTGAAAATAAATTCTAAGCTTTATAAAAAACCATACTCTTACTTTGTGTAATGTGAAACTGTAATCAAATTAAGAGTCCTGGGATCCCTGCATTCAAAGCATTTGGAATAGGAGTTGCAGAAATTGATATTTATATACAGTGGTGGTCAAAATTATTCGAACACCTGACAGATCTGAAATATTGATTTTTTTTGTTTCCAAAACATGATTACTTTTCATAACAATGGTTGCTTTGAGCACAACAAATATCAGATGAGGTAAGTCGTACTGTTTTTATCCACTTTAACTTTATTATTTGGTATGTTCACCTTTTGCAGCAATTACAGCAGCACATCTCTCTGGCATAGTGTCAATATATTTCCTCAGAACTTTATCGGTAATGTTATCTCATAGCCCATGTGGGTTTAATAATCTGTCAGGTGTTCTAATCAATTTGGCCACCACTTTAAGTAATGAAAACAGCATTTCATGAATTTTGACGAGAGGTACCATCAATCAAATAACAGTTTTGTGTGTGTTTGGCAAATTCCATGAAATGCTGTTGTCATAACTTAAATCATGCCTGTGTTTGCCTATTTCTAAGACATCGTTTTGGTGGGCTCCAATTAGGGGTGCAAAATATATTGACTCTGTACCTTTATCACAATATTTCATTGCATAATATCATAAAGAAAAACGGCATACTTTCTGTTGACTGTGTGGCTTAGTTGGGTTAGATTTAGAGCCCACTTGGAACTGCTAATGATCATGTTTCATTGGCCAATTTCCCAGTCACGTGCAAGTGTCCATGCAAGTATAAACTGTCTAATTGAGATTATAAAGCTGTGGAATAATAGGCTATTTTCTGTTGTGATTACTTTACTGTGATGGCGTTATTTCTTACTGACTGTACAAGACCTTTTGCGTCCAGTGCTCACCGTGTGCAGCCTTTATGAAAAGAAGTTTTTATTATAAACTGTGACTAATTTACATAATAATTTCTACATTTTAAATGTTTCTCTGTTGTTAACAGATGGTGTGAAAGAAGGCTTTCCAGCTCTGACTACAGTGCGGCCAGATCAAGAGAGATCCCCTCTTGTCAGTGAACTACGGCTCTGTGTAGTAAATGTCGCTCCATCTGAAAGCAGCTGATGGCCATTTACTACTAAACAAGGACGAGGTTTACTGAGGGGATGCGCGTTACAATCACATGCGATTAATTGTGCAGCCCTAGTATGTAGTGTATTACAGCCTGTTGTGAATTAATTAACAGTACTTATCTGCAGTGTGAAAACTGTTGTACATGGTGGTTCTTGCACTCTATGGGAAAGTACGGATTTGATTTGAGGAGTGTATATAAAAAAAAAATTCAGACTATTACTCCCATTCCATTTTCTAAAATGTATTATTCAGAAATTCTGAATAATACGTGTTTCTCGTTTCTCCAAGTTAATTTGAAACAAATAACCAAATGTGACCCTGTCTGTAAAAACATGGCCTAAAGTCTAAGAATCAAATTCTGAATAATGTGCATCATTGATTTCACCTATTTATTTCACTATGATTTCAATGTTTGACACGACCTTACTTAGTCAATATTAAGGATATCACGGTAACATTTTCACACAATGTTCTTTATGTTGGAAGAGTTTATGTAGAAAATAAAATAAAATCACAGTTATGCAGTGATGTACTTATCATAAAGTAAACAATGTTTTTTTGAAAACCTTATATTTACTTTGTTTGACAGTAGAATGCCATCTATCTTTATATATAGGAGTATGAAATTATCTCAACCACCCTACCCTGTAGTTTACTACAGTATAAAACAAAAAAAAAACTACAGTGCGAAAACTGTGCCCCCTAGCTTAACCAATTATTGTAATGCTTGTTTAGTGTAGTGTTAAGCTTTTTGAATGTAGTATTGTATTCCTTTCAAAATGCCCACACAATGTGACAGGGAGACAGGATTTTTACCCTGTGAAGAGGGTTGCCAAATCCAGAGTTATTAAGGTTAAATGTAATACAACTCAAACAATACACAGGTTATATAATGTTCCAGTTGAAAAGGGATGATATAGTTTTTTGTTTTGTTTTGTTATTGATGTAATGGTCTTAAACTTATTGGTAAACACAGTAAATATTTGAAACTAAAAAAGTCCCACTGTTTTTTAGGGCCAGAAATGGAAGCAGGTGGAGTGGGAGCCGTGCAAACTTTGGTATGTACAACGTCTCAGTGTTAAAACGCATGCCAATGAGAAGTGGCATGTTCACTGTTAATTTTAATCTGTTGTCAGTATATCTAATTGCCACTAACACCTACTGTCCACAATTAACATGCAAAACAATTTAGGCAAATAATGAAATTAAGGTAGTATGCCCAAACTAAATGGCCTGCGTGAAGTCATAGTTCTGAGGATTTGTCAACCCATTAAACTCCTTGTAGAAGATAAGGTCGAGACAAAAATGTAAGATTTTGGCATCATTGCAAAATGAGCTTTCCTTGTCTCTAGGTATTTATATAGAATTCCCTGTTACCTTGCTCATGTGCTTTTCTTTAAAGTCTCATTCTACTTAAGAATTTTATCAGTTAAAATGCATCTTTGAACATCATAATAAAAAAATAATATAATATAATGATATAAAAAAAGTTTTGCTTGTCACATTGTATGCGCAGATCTATGAATATGCTAATCTACTCAATTGCACAGCTAAAACATCTGTATGTAGAATCTACTTACATGTATATGGTCTAAGACCAGTGGTCACCAATCCTGGTCCTGAAGGGACGGTGTCTCTGCAGATTTTAGCTCCAACCCTAATCAAACACACCTGAAGGACCAGGATTGGTGACCACTGTCTAGACAAGGTCAAGGTAAACTTTATTATCCACAGGTAGGAAATTCATATGGTCACCTTACACGCTCCAAACAGTAAAAAGATAGAAATATAAATACAGCAGACATTAAAAACATTTAAACATTGAGAACATAACACAAAAAACACAATCCAAACAGACAAATAAGTAAACATTGAAAAAACATTAAAAAATTTTATAAAAATTAAACTAAACTAGCTTAGTGCTAACATACACAGTATGCTCATATTTTAAAATGCCTAAGAATTTTTAATTCTATTGTTGTACAGTCTAATTGCTGTAGGCACGAAAGACTTACTGTACCTTGTGGTCCTAATTTTCTTTTGCAGAAGTCTGCCACTTGACCTATGGCTTTTTAAAAAAACTCTGATGAAGAGGGTGGGTTGGATCCTTTAAAATTTGTTCTGTCTTTTTTAAACTAAGGTCATTGTATAGTTGAGCCACAGATGTTTGATCAACTCCAATGATCTTACTAGCTGTTTTGATTATTCGTTGCAGTTTATTCTGGTCCTTAATGTACATATTACCAAATGCACAGATAAGGCCAAATGATAAAACACTCTGCAAGAGAGCTTTATAAAACATCTGTAGAATACAGCTGTCTATTCTAAAATGATTAAGTTTTCTTAGGAAAAACATCCTCTTCTGCAACATTTTAGACTTATTTTGTGCACATTCATTAAAAGTCAGTTTATTGTCTATCTCAACCCCCAAATATGTATATGTTGTGACCCGCTCTACTGCTACCCCATTTATATTTGATAGTGGAAATATATTTCCCTTTTTAGTAAAATATATAATCATCTCTTATGTTTTCTTTGGGTTAACCAAAATGAAATTATCTGTAAACCAATCACTAAAACCCTGCACCTCTCTCTCAAAACCTTCTAGGGATGCAGCATTAGGTTTTACAAAACCCACTAATGCTGTATCATCAGCGTATTTCAAAAAGGTGTGATTTGAGGAGGTTGCTTGGCAACTATTAGTATATAAGGTGTACAGAATGGGGGACAAAACGCACCCTTGTGGTGCCCCTGTATTAATGGCTTTTAACGATGAGACACATGAATTGAATTTAACCTGTTGACTACGGTTCGTCAGAAAGTCAAAAATCCACAGAACTAATCTTGGGTTAACCTCCAGTTGTACCAATTTTTTTACCATCAGGTGGGGTTGGATTGTATTAAAGGCACTGCTGAAGTCTATGAACACGATTTTAACAAGACTCTCTGCCTGTTCAAGGTGCTCATATATGTTGTTTGTCAAAGTCAGCAGTGCATCTTCAACCCCTCTCTCTGCACGATATGCAAATTGGTTTGGATCTAGGGATGGAGTAACCTCCCCTAAAATCTGTTTCAGGATTATTTTTTCAAAACATTTCATTACTGTAGATGTTAGGGCAACAGGGCGCAAGTCATTAAGTTCCCTAGGTTTATTGTTTTTGGGTACGGGCACGATCAAAGATTTTTTCCATAGACAAGGAACTACACCAGTGTTTATTGACAGCTGGAACAGCCTTTGAAAGGGCTGTGCCAGCTGATCTGCACACACCCTTAATGTCCTGCTGCTAATACCATCCGGCCCCCTAGCTTTACAGGGATCCACATGTCTAAAATAGGACTTAACATCATCTACAGAAATGTCAATGTTTACACCTCATACTACTGATTTCTTTATAAACCAGTTCCTGTTCAGCGGTAAAATCATACATATCAAATCTGCAATAAAAATCATTCAAATCATTTGCCATTTCAAGTTCATCTTCCACTGCCATGAGATGCCTCTTAGGCTTGTACCCCCTGCCAGGCTCTCCTAGTATCATTTCTGAAAAAATTCTCTAATTTGCGTTTATATGCTGCCTTACAGTCCCTGATCATACCTTTTATGTTTTTCTGCACAGTCCTTTTCTCCTCTCTGTTTCCTCCTAATTTAAATAGTATTTTTTTTGGTTGAGAAGTTGTTTTAGTTCTGGAGTTACCCAAGGCTTGTTGTTGGGAAACATCTTCACAGTCTTTTTAGGAATGATTTTGTCCTCGCAAAATGTTATGTACCCCGAGATTGCAAGCGCCGCATCATTGACGTTTTCGGTCCCGCCAGTCACTACATTCCAGTCCGTGCGCTCTAGACAATCGCGCAGTGCCTCGGACAGGGCCGCTGGAAGTCATTTTGAACAGGGGGTGCTGTGAATTTTTTTTTTTTTTACAAAAAAACCTATGAGCCTATAGGCCCATTTAAAATACATTTTAAAAATAAATACATTAAGTTTCACACTACTTTATTGTCATATACACTTTAGTGCACACAGCAGGGTCTGAAACACACAGACATCAGATTAATATATGCGCTATTAATAATCAGAAGCAGAAATACTTATAACAATTCCAGGGGAAATTACTTTCGTTACAACTTCAGATGTACATTACACACACACACACACACACACACACACACACACACACACACACACACACACACACACACACACACACACATATATATATTGGAAACACAGGGGATTTTAAACTACGGGAATTAGACTGCGGAGTATTTTCTCCATATAATTAGAGACAAAGTTGTTGAATAATGAATTTGCACATGGCTTGTCTTTAATTGTTAAAAACACCAAATTGAGACATAAACAATGTTAACATCGTGATTCATTTATCACATATGTTGTCTTAAAGTTAAATGTGAACTTCACATTCCTCTCTTTCGAGTTACCAGAACAAAATGCAATAAGTCAAGTAATGCTTTAACACAAAATTGATGTAAAAGAACAATGAAGGCTTTCTTTTGCATTGTTGACTTGCATATGCTACTGTGATTTAATAAAATCCCACCAAAACACAGCTTTAGGAAAACAGCTGCAGTTTTAATGTGTGTCTTAAAGGAAAACACCACCATTTTCAATATTTACTATGTAACTTAGACAAATGAATACATATCTTTTTTCAATGCGTGCACTTAATCTGTACAGCGCTTCTTGGGTGCTTTGGCATTTGGCCTGGCGCCGTTCGTTCCTTGGGATCCAGGCAGGGATGAATTTGGAAGCCACCAAACACTTCCATGTTTTCCATATTTAAAGACTCTTACATGAGTAGTTACACGAGTAAGTATGGTGGCACAAAACAAAACATGGAAAGTGTGGAAACCATGGAAGTGTTTGGTGGCTCCTAAATTGAACCCTGTTTGGATCCTAAGGAATGAATGGGGCTAGGCTAAATGCTAACACATTCAAGAAGCGTTGTTCAAAGATTAAGTGCACGCGTTGAAAAAAGATATGTATGTATTCATCTAAGTTGAGGTAAGAACATAGTAAATATTGAAAAGCTGTGGTGTTCTCCTTTAATGTGTCTACAGTTTATTTGCCCAACCAAACATGTAATTGCATTTTTTCTTTTTGTGTTACAGATAAAAGCAGTGGCCATTTGAGTGGGTGGCGGATGGGGACACTTGTTAGTGCTTCGGCATCTTCTTGGGGACCTGATACAATAAGAAGCACTATTATTTTCTCTGTGTAACTTGTTTTTCTTTTATGTTTTAAACAAACACTTGTTTCTTGGACCCTTTTATTGCTCCTCCTTTCACTTGCTTTTTTGCACTTTTTTGGATATTAATACTGAATACTGCTAATACTGTTTTGCAACCAAATTATTGTCAATTTAACTGTTTTAATCGATGTTATATCCTACTGTGATGTAATGATGTTAAGTACAGTGAGTCTATTTACTTTACTTTTTTCAATAAACATTGAGGAATTCATTGGTTTCTTTATTTTCACACACACTATTTATTAAAAAGTCTACTTGGTGAACATTCAAGACAACATAAAATGTATTTGCTCAGAGAATAAAAAACATCCATAGCTGCTGATCCTTGTATTATTTATAGGAAAACTGTGTAGTTTCTAGAAACAAGATATTTTGTTATGCCTGTCTTGTGTTGTTAAAACAAATCAATCATCCATTCTAATTGATCACATATTTTACCTACACATTTTATCTATCAAGCAATGGAAATGCTGTGGTTTAGAGCATCTTAATTTTTAAGTGGCAACATGATAGACAACTCTATACAAAGCTTTTTTACTTGAAGATTGATGGTGGGAAATAAGTAATTGTTTATACATTTAATAATTTTGCAGACGCTTTTGTCCAAAGCGACTTACAAATGAGGTAGCATTAAGAGCAACACAAGAACAACAATACATAAGTGCACCAGAAATAGTCTCAGTATGCAACATATATAAACCAACAATACATAAGGTGTTGAGTAATCACATCATCATTTAAATGTTACCAAATGCATTGTGAACTTCTGAGCAATAGAAAAGTTTTAAAACATCAGTGTGTCATATAATAGCTCTTTAAATTAGATGATGATTCTGAAAATAACCACTTACCCATATGTGCACAGCCCAAACAGACAGACATGATAAAATTAATAAGAGGATGGACACTGGAGTTCTGCAGTACATTACTTGAAGCTAATTGGGATGTGATCAGCCCCCCTCAACTGTTGCTGCTTTGAGGGCCATCTATAATGATACTGTTATTATTTTTAATGTAACTTTTGTATTTTAATTCATAGTCATAACACTATTGATTTGAGATTACTTTAAAACTGTTTTCTTGAGGTACAATTCAATCGATTACAGTATTTATTGTGTTAGGGTTTGTGACAAACAAATATCCCAAGAGGCCCACAGTAGTGTTTGATTCAAATAAGAAACAATTCAATAAGGAATTGAATACTATGTCTGACAAATGCACTGGACCATTTTATGTCTTTGAAATGTGTGATACAAGGGCTGAGTGGGCAGAGTGAAATTAAAAATGTTGTCATAGGACTAAACCAAATATACAGTTGCTTTGCTTTGACATATTGTTGTGTTTTGGTGCTGGTATGTTGCTAACACCTGATTGCATCAGTAACTTTACAACTCTACTACGGTTTCTGTCAGTTACAGATATATTACATAATTTTGTAGTGGACAAAAATAATTAAAATACGCAGATTGTAATTTAATATCTATTGTCAGATGACAGCTGTGCTTGAATACAAACTAGACAATGCAGGCAATGTGATTATATACATTTTAGTAAAACAATCTCTTGTTTCCCTTTCAGTCGGTCACTACGACGTCACGTCGTGACCGACGAATTGGGAACTCGCTTAGAGAGACCAATCTGCTTCAAATACTACTAAAACGCCAATGAACTTGGCATTGAGATATTTGCATAATGCTGGCGCCGCCCCGCCAGGTGCGTATATAAGGCGCACGTGCAAATAGGAAAATCAGCTTTTTATCGCTTCGAAAGCCGGCTTTATCTGACTGAGAAGCTACTCTCTGCTCTTCCGGGAACGGTTGCTGAAGTTGATTGACAAGCAGTACTAACACAGCGGACGCTCGCAGTATTCCACTGCTCTGCATATTTTTTGTTTTGAGTTTAGTGTGTGCGTTGCCTTTCCCTGTGCGCATCATCAGCTGAGCACCTAAAGAGTGATTTCCCTAAAGAGTGATACGTGAGAGCTCTGTGTCTTTTTAAAGACAGCCACTCTCTCGTATATTCGGAGATCAGCGTCCTTTTCAGGATTGCTTTTCGTCCGTGCGATCTTGGATGTGAGGTATAAGGGTTCCAGTTACGGTCACGAGCGCTGTCTTCACGCTTGGGCATCAAGCACTCTGAGGCTGCGTTCGTGGGGAGTTTTTGTTCTCTCTGTGAGAACATAACCCTCTTGGATTGCGGAGACGACTGACGTTTCTACGGGAATGCTGTCTGGCCTTTGCAGTGCTGATACCGCCATGGTGCGGCTGTCAAGCGCTCGCATGACGCTCTTCGCATCACTACGCTGAGTAGGACGGAGGATGTGTCCTCCACCTACCGGCCTTTCATCCTCAGCCGGTTGAGGCTCCGGTGGAGACGGCAGAGTCGTGTTCTACGATTTCTGCCGAATCCATTGGACCTCCTTCTGGTCCCGTTTACTTCTGCAGCATCAGAGGGGTGTCCAATTTTCCTCCGAAGTGGAGTCGTTTCGGAGATGGCGGCCGTGCCCGCTCGAGCGGCGGAAACGGTAGAGTTGGAGAGGTTAACCCCTCTCCGCCCGAACCGTACCGCCCACGTGATTGGTATTTCGGAGCTGCTCGGGCCTCTCGGTCCTCTGCTCCTGTGCCTTTCTTCCCGACAACACGAAGAGCTGACGTGATTTGCGGCCATCCGGCCGTTCAGCTTCAGCTTTCACCCCTCACCTCCCTCACCAATGGAGCCGCTAAGGGCAGGGACCCTTCAGTGGAGCGGGGGGTTGCGATGCAGCTGCGTTCCTGGAGGGACCACCCAACCCTTCCCTCCCGTGTTTGTAGACAGTCGTCCGGTTACGGGCGCTGTCCGTCAGGCATGCGGAGAGGCGGCTTCAGCCTTGCACGCAATAATGTTGCTACGGGTTCACCAAGGATTTACGAGGGAGGCCGCGACCTTCAGTCGTGCGATGTTCACGACAGTGGTTCAAGATCGCCACCTTTGGCTGTGTCTGGCTGACGGACGCAGGCGAGAACAACTTCTTGAATGCTCCTGTCTCACAGACCGGCCTCTTCGGCGTGGCCGTGGAGTCGTACAGCTCCGCTGCGCAGACTGAGGCGATCTCTGAGGTCATGCCCCGGCGAAGGAGAGCTGGCCTTGGTAAAAACCACCACGCCGGCTCCTCAGTCTGCCTCTCGCCGTCGGCGTCCTGCGGCGACCACCTCCGTTCCCCTCCTCGGACCCCATCTCGGCAGCGCGGGGGAACCGGTCGTCAGCAGCTCGCCCCGCCCCGTGAAATCGGGAGTTTAAGTGGCCAGTAAGCGGGCGACCCGGATTGGCAGAGGATCACTCTTCAGGAGACGGTGATTCGCTCCTTCCCCCGATAGAGGGTCGGGTGGAAAATTCTTGGTTTGCATATGTTCCACCGGCTGTTTAGCCGGTACCCACTAACCACACATAGAGTGCATTCCTCTTCCCTCTCCAGGTCTACAGAGGATCGAGAGAGCCGTGAGCGGGCACACACCAGCTCACCCTACCTCTCCTCTATCGCCAGCGGGTGTTCTGAGGAGTCCGAGCCCTCCACTCAGGAGACCGGACCACCAGCACCCCCATCGGAGTCTGCGCTCTCCGCAGAGGAGACCAGACGACCGTCACCTTCAGCGGGCTCAGGTCAGTGTCACACACACATACTGTAGATGCTTATGCTGTCACAGCAGACGCACCGGCAGTCTCACCTGTCTCGCTTCGCTGCCCCACCGCGGGTACTTTGGTAGTGTCGTTAATTCTCCTCGTACGGTGCCTGGGTGCTTGGCTTCAGCTCCCAGCCCGTTCGTTGAGTCTTACGCACGATCCGCCTCGGTTACGAAATACAATTACCGGCACAACCCCAAAATTCTCGGGCTTTCGTTTCACTATAGTGAAAGTGTCCGATGCACATGTACTGCGTGCATAAGTCGATGTCCTGCTGGCGAAGGATGTTCGAGCCGGTCCCTCTTACCGAGATGATGATATGATGATAGGGTTTTTCCAGCCTTTATCTCATAGTAGCCAAAATACGCGGTGGGTTACGATCGATTTGATTTACGCACCGGCTCTACAAGGGTGGTCTTTTTTTGGATGATAACGCAGAGGCTCGTATTTCAATATTCAGATCGGTTGCAGCCTTAGACCTGTAAGACGTGTACTTTTTGTGTCCATCTCCCCTCGCCTTAGACCGTTTTTTCGTTCTGCGTCGTGGGGTGGGCATATTAATATTATGTACACCATTCGAGCTGTCTCTCTCTCTCCGTGTCTCCATGAAAGTGCTAGTCACGACATTTTAATATCAGAGAGAGAGTGTTGTTCGCATTCTGCTTTATTTACGTCGACTTATAATAGCCCGTTCTTGGCAGACGTGCGCGAACACAGAGAGTTAATGCTTCGGCATCTCGCTGGTTTTAGTCATCAGGTCGACTGGGAAAGAGCAACTTTGCCCCGTGCAGAGGATCCTTTTTCTCAGTATGGAATTAGACTTGATCAACTAATTGGCGTGTTTTACAAGAGCGCGCAACTAGTCAGTTCTGACTTGCCTCGGTTTAATTCGAGGGAAGTACGCGGTCCCTCTGAAACAATTTCAGAAGCTCCTGGACATATGACAGCATGCTGCAGCTGTGACACTGCTCGAGCTGCGTCATATGAGACCGCTTCAGCGTTGGCTTTACGATCGAGTCTCGAGGAGAGCGTGGCGCACGGCATACATTGTGTAAACACTACACCTGCGTGTCATTTAAATTTCGCCGTAGTAGACCCAGCATTTCTGATAGCAAGATATGCCTCTGAGGGGTCTCCTGGCATTCTGTAGCATGCGATGCCCTAAGCACGGGATGTTCAGCCACGTATGACGGGCTTGCAGTCTCTGGGGTGTGCATAGCACCCCAACTGCCGCGAGCGGTGCGCTGTATATCTGGGACTTGTACGCTCCGCTATGGAGATGCGAGGGAAGGATGTATTTGTCGACACCGATAACATTGCGACTGTTGCGTTATTTACCGTTAAGGCGGTTTTGCGCTCTCGTCACCTGTCGCATCTCGCTCGTCATCTCCTCCTTTGGAGTCAGAAGCATCTGAGGTCCCTTCGTGCCATTTACATCCCGGGATCGCTCAATACAGCGGTACGCGCTTCCCGAGCTGCGCCCCCGGCGAATGGCGACTCCACCCCCAGACGGTCCAGCTAATTTGGAAGAAGTTCGGTTGTGCGTAGATAGATCTGTTTGCGTCGCCGGACGATACCCACTGTCGCCTATTTTATTCACTAACCGAAGGCAGCCTCGGCGTGGATGCGTTGGCACACAGCTGACCGCGGGGGGTGCGTAAATACGCATTCCTTCCAGTGAGCTTTATTGCGCAGACTCTGTGCAAAGTCAGGCAGGACGAGGAGAGCCTTTATTAATCGTCCGTACTGGACGACCTAGAATTGGTTTTCATAGTTAATGCTCCTCGCGACAGCCCTCCCTGGCGGATTCCCCTGAGGAAGGACTTTCTTTCTTAGGAAGGGGCACATTTGGCACTCGCGCCCCGACCTGTCCATGTATGGGCGTTGAGCGCGCGCAAGGTTTAGGTGATTTATCGCAAGCGGTATCTAACACCATCGACGCGGTTCGAGCACCGTCCTCAGGACGGGCTTACGCGCTTAATGAAACCTTTTCGTCACCCGGTGCTCTTCGCAACGCGAGGACCCAGAGAATGCCCTTTAACATTATGCTTTTATATCTTTAACATGGGTTAGATGGTAGGCTGTCCCTCCGCCATTAAAGTTGATATCGCCGCTATTTCTGCTCATCACTCACTTATCTACTGCAGATCAGTTGGCCAGCATGATTTAATTATTACATTTTAAGAGGCGCTCGCAGGCTAAACCCCTCGCGCCCTCCCTCTTTCCTCTGAGACCTGTCCATGGTGCTGAAGCCTTCAGGTCTCCGATTTTAGCCTTTGCAGTTTGCGAGTCTGAAGTTTTTATCAATGAAAACTCTGACCCTGCTAGCATTGGCCTCCATGAAGAGAGTAGGGGATTTACATGCATTCTCTGTTGACGATTCGTGCTTTTAGTTTGGTCCTGCTGTCTCACTGAAGACCCAGACCAGGCTACGTGCCCAAAGTTCCCACCACTCCCTTCAGAGATAAGGTGGTGAGCTTGCAAGCGTTGCCTTTGGAGCAGGCAAACCCAACCGAGGCTTTGTTGTGCCCCGTACGCGCACTGCGATTCTACGTGGACCGCACGCAAAGCTTCAGGACCTCGGACCAGCTCTTTGTTTGTTATGGTGGTCAGCAGAAAGGGAAAGCTGTCACTAAGCAGAGGATGTCTCATTGGATAGTTGATACTATCGCCCTAGCTTACAATTTGCAGGGCATTCCTTGCCCCTTTAATTTGAGAGCGCATTCCACACGGAGTGTTGCCTCATCTTGGGCATTAGCTCGTGGTTCCTCGCTGACAGACATCTGTAGAGCTGCTGGTTGGGCGACACCTAATACGTTCATTAGTTTTTACAATGTTCGTATCGAGCCTGTATCCTCTCGTGTTCTTTCCTCACCAGGGAGGGCACGGAGAGCAGACTCGCAAGTCGGCTTGCAGCCTCCGACTGAGGCTCCAAATTGAGTTTTCAGTATGGAAGGCTAACAGAGCAAAAATGCGTAATGGTTTGATTTGCTCTCTCCACTGCCTTGACAGCCTTTGTTGCGGAGCATTGGCTGTCAGCCTTTCACTAGCTGTATTCTTACGAACCTACGTGTTTGGCTTGGGCCCCACATTGCGTCCCAACGGGTTCCTTTGTGAGTATTATTCCGTGGGGTTAATCCTACTAGCCCACGTTTCCCTTAGCAGAGCACTGCTTGCTTACAGAGCCACGGCTGTCATTTCCTCAACTACGGTTGACTTTCGCCCACCATTAGCCCTTAAAAGGGGCGGTGGCTTCCGCAGCGTTCCTATTCCGCTCTGGTAGGGCGCTTCCCAGTCGCTGGCACTACTGTGGGGTTAAAGGAACATCTAGTGCCCGGCCTTCTGCCTTATTTCTCCATTCCCTTAAGGGGGATTTGGAGAGTTTTTTGCAGACACTGGAAGAGGTCAGCCCCTAGTGGCGTTTTGGTAGGGATTCCCAATTCGTCGGTCACGACGTGACGTCGTAGTGACCGACTGAAAGGGAACGTCTCGGTTACGGATGTAACCCTCGTTCCCTGAAGGAGGGAACGGAGACGTCACGTCCCGTCGCCACAGGTGCTGTCACCTGCTGTTTAGGCCGGTCACCTTCCGGCTTTCTCAGCGAACAGAAGCTGATTTTCCTATTTGCACGTGCGCCTTATATACGCACCTGGCGGGGCGGCGCCAGCATTATGCAAATATCTCAATGCCAAGTTCATTGGCGTTTTAGTAGTATTCGAAGCAGATTGGTCTCTCTAAGCGAGTTCCCAATTCGTCGGTCACGACGTGACGTCTCCGTTCCCTCCTTCAGGGAACGAGGGTTACATCCGTAACCGAGACGATTTACTTAAAACAACAGGAAACATGAATAAAAAATGAATAAATAAAACCATCACAATAAATGAAAACGTATTGAAGTGAATCCCATATGACACAAAACTTTATTCAAATTTATTTTTCTAACAAACCATCACATATTTACTATCATCTCAACACAGCTGTGATACAGCTCTATTTTAATGAATCCGTTTGTCTGCGTGAAGTCAGTGTGCTGAGGAACAGTCCTGTGTAACGTATCATCCGATTGGCTGGTCTCCGGTTGATTGCTTTGCTTTCTTGGGCCATCATGGGAAAGTTGGGATAGAAGTGTCCATCCGATGCACGCTTCCAAATCTGGGCGGACTCAGTAGGGCATCCGGGGATTTCTCGCCTACTGATTTTATGGATACTGAGGATTCGGACGTACTACTCTGTTAACGTGCTGTTTCCCCTACTTCATTTTCAGTAAGTAGGCGGTTTCGGACAATACTTAAGTACACGTGCCTCTGAAACTCGCGAGAAATAGTCCAAAATCCCGCTAATTCTCGCCTACCCTTTTACGTATACTGAGGTTTCGGACATACTATTCGTTCGCCTACTGCTTTTTGCCTACTATATAGTATGGCAGTATGCGGTTTCGGATTCAGCCCATGTATGGTGTTTGGAACGCTTTGAAAAACTGAATCAATTACCGAAGCAAAAAGAATGGTTTACCAAAACTAATTTACTGGGTTGACCTTTTTCGTATTTTCTAGATTGAGAGAACTACTTGGATCCAAATTATAACACTTAACAGGAAAAAAGTCAGATTTTCATGCCATGGCCCTTTTTCCTCATTTTTTCCTCCACCAGCTAGCTAGCAAGCAGTCTTAATAATGCACTGTTGCAATTACTGAAAAAGGAGAATCAGTTTGGTAAGAGTCAAGGGACAAATGCCCAACTAAAGGAAACAGTAATCACGATAATAGTGACTTCAAATGAATCTGAAACAAACACAAACTGTTGATTTAATGTAACAAAATTGGTGGAAAAATAATATCTTTCTACTAAATAACGTGTGTGAATGCTAAAATATTTGAGCACTTGTATCTTGTTCTGACAACAGTTCAGAAGTATGAAATTTATCATCCATGTTTAGAAAATAACTTTGCAAACAAGTTGTAATTTTAGGTTTCAAACAGAGATGGCGATAGAGTGGCAAAAGTGAAAGAGTGCAGCAGGGGTTATTGCACCCACAATGCAATGCGTTGTAAAAACTGGCAAAACGCCTGTAAAACATTTTATATTTATAATATATCTTAATTTAATCTAGTCCATTCATCAAAAAAGTGTGTTTTGTCAGCTTTACTTTAAAATTATTTGTTTAGCCAACATAACATTGTAACAGATTAAGTTAAGTAACCAATACAGACTTGCATCCCATTGGCTGAGGATTTTGCAGTGTATTATGGGTAATTGTTGTTCTGGCACCCTCTTGCAGAGGTGTAGCACCATTAGATAGGTATGTGAGTAATAAATAGCCATATATTAGGCAATAAATTTGTTCTGGGATGTTTGTTGAACAAACAAACAAACAAACAAACGGTTTTAAATATAATTTTACATTTCAAATTAGTTTCTGATGTGTTTGATAAACTCTAATTAGTGATGGGAGAAATGAATCTTTTTGAAGCTTTGAATCAATTGAATCTAGTAATGGGAGAAACGAAGCTTTTCGAAGCTTCGAATTAATTGAACCAATTGCTTCAAAAATTGATTCAGTTTTTCGAAATAGTTTGAAACCCACACACGCTGGCGACCCCTGCTGGTCAAAATAGTGTAAAAGCAGATGTGTCCAAACATTTTACACAATTTTTTACAAAATAGTAGCAAGATTTTTATAAAAATATGTTAAAAAAATTATTTAACTTAATTAAGACATAGTTAAAAGTGTATTATGTGTTTTTAGTTTTATTTAGGGCAAACAAATGATTAAAACTAACTACCCTTTTAATTATGCACATTTTTGACATTAAATCTGTTTATAAACAAAAAGTAGACAAAATGGCAGTGTTATTAGTCAGAAGGATAAATGTTTTATGAACTTTTATAATAAAACTGACCCGAGTTCAGCGAAACAGATTAAACACTGGTCATGTGATCAACTCCCCCTAGTGGTGAACCATCGAATTTTCGAAACGTTTCGAAACAGTTATGACGTAATGAAGCCTTGTTTGCTAAAATCACGTGACTTGGGCCAGTTTGAAACAAGCTCCGAACCACTGATTCGAAACAAAAGATTCGTAAATATTTCGAAGCCTCATGAAGCAGTGCTTCGAAAACGACCATCAATAATTGTAATTAAAATAGGTTTATTTGATAAGTAGTTTTGAGCAGCTGCATTCTGATTGATTGATGTTATGGACTTATTAAACCCTAATGAAAGAGGATGGAGTTTATTAAATGGCTAGTAATGGGAGAAAGTAAGCTTTTTGAAGCTTCAAATCAATTGAATCCATTGGTTCCCAAATTGATTCAGTTTTTCGAAGCCTTCAAAACACCATACACGCTGACGACACCTGCTGGTCAAAATATGCTAAATGTAAAAGCAGCAAGATCTGTCCAAACAGCATTTTTTACAAAATAATAGCGAGATTGTTCTAAAAAAATGTTTTTAAGAAAAATAAATTATTTAATTTAATTAAGACATAATTAAAAGTGTATTCTTTGTTTTTCGTTTTATTTATGGCAAACAAATCATTAAAACGTATGAACTCCCTTTTTAATTATGCACATTTTTGTCATTAAATCTGTTTATAACCAAAAACACTATCACAAAATGATAGTGTTTTTAGTCAGAAGGATGAATGTTTATGAACTTTTATAAAAAACTGACCCCAGTTCACCTACTGGTCATTTGTGATCAACTCCCCGTAGTGGTGAATTGTCGGATTTTCGAAACGTTTCGAAACAGTTATGACGTAATGAAGCCTCGTTTGCTAAAATCACGTGACTTTTGAAACAAGCTCCGAAGATTTGTAAATGTTTCGAAGCCTTATGAAGCGTGCTTCGAAATCGCCCATCACTAAAAATGGCATTATTAAAAAAAATTGTGATCAATTGCATTTTTCTTGTACAAACAAATACATTTTTGTTTGTTGACTCTACTAAGGTTTGTTAAGTTTACTTAAATATCTTTTGTAAAATTAACTAAATTTTTTTTTTATATTACTTAAACAAATTGCGTGGAACCTGTTGACATAATATTTTTAATTAAACCCAACATTTTATTTTTTTTGAGTGAATTTTGATTTTGTTTGATGTGGGTTTCCCTGCATTAAGTACATCCATTTGCAAATCTACAAAATAAAAGCAGAATAGAAATGTGTAATGCTGCAAATTGTTTTCTTAATGTTTAATAAGGGAAACATTACTTCTTATGTGGACCAGTGTTGGGCAGTAACAAGTTACTAGTAACGAGTTTCAGTAAAAATATTATTTTCCATGGTAACCAGTATTGTAACTAATTACGGTTGGCTGCAGTAATAAGTAATCATTTTATTTTTGAAAGTAGTAACTAGTAATGGGTAAAATATTATATTTTCTGCCCAACACTGATCTGTACAAAGAATATAATTTGCTGGAAAATAATATATATAGAAAATAATATATTTACAGGCAATACATTGTACTGCAGCTCTGCTTAAATATCAGGCAATTCCAATGCCAATCCCTGCTGTGTGAACTGTCCTGTTGATTAACCATAATATAAAAAGTGTCCAAGTATGCATTTATGTGAATGCCTCATTTGAAAAACCAAAGGCGGATCACTTAAAAGCAAGTCAATAACCTTTAACAGCATTTTTCTTCAGCTGTTTGAAGAGATCCTGGAACGACAGTCACACAAGCCAATGTCAAGTGAAAACAATCTGTACCTTTGTCCAGAAATTCTAAACTTACTTTTGACACCTACATTGCACCCTTTCCCTTTTGAAGTAGTATGATAAAGAAATTTTACTAAATCTAAAGAGGTATGCCTCATATTAGAGTAACAAAGATCAAGTCCGAGAAGTCATGGAAAACAAACTGCCATGGGAAAAGGTGTTTGAAATTGTAAATAAATATTGCAAAATACAGTGGTGACCACCATGACTTGGTGGCCTAAAGCACCAGTCAGCTAATTCCTCATGTTATCTTGGACTGCATTAAGACTTTGTTGAGGTCCTTTGATTTGTATAAGAAATGAAACAACTGAGGCAAATAATTGTACATTTAAAAGTTGTAATATATTCTTCAGGGTTCAAAACACATCTTGCTTTGGAAAAGCATGTTCCTGTTCTTAAGAACTAGTAAAGAAAATGATGTTGCATAGAGAATTCCTATAGAGAAATGTGCTGTCATAAATAATGAATTCTAAGGAAATAAATGTACATTTTAAACTTGTATTATGTTCTTAAGGGTCCAATAAGCATTTTCCATCTTGTTTTAGAGTAGCAGGTTATTGTTCTTAAGAGCTATTAAGCAAAATGATTTTGCATTGAAGAATCCCATAGAGACCTGTGTTATTATAAATTGGATATGTTAAACAAATAATTGTACATTTTAAACTTCTAATATGTTATTGATGGTCTAATCAACATTTCCCAACTAGTTTAAGAAAAGCAGATTATTGTTCCTAAGAGCTATTGAGCAAAATGATTTTGCAATGAAGAATCCCATAGAGAACTGTGTTATTAAAAATTTGACATATAATTGTGCATTTTTGAGTTGTAATATTTTCTTTGGAGTACAATGATAATTTTCAGATCATGCTTCTGAACAGTAAGCCCCTTGTTTCCAAAGCTATAGGGATTTCCCATAGAGAAATGTTCTGTGATGAATATTCAGTTGTGAGCAAATAAGTGAACATCTGAGAGTTGTAATATGTCCCCTGGAGCACATTGATGAATTCCCATCCTTGTATTGAGTGGTGAACCCCTTATCTGTAAAGTTATTGAAAATAATGTATTTGCATAGGGATTTCCCATAGAGAAATGTTCTGTGATGAATATTACTTTGTGAGCAAATAAGTGAACATCTGAGAGTTGTAATATGTTCCCTGGAGTACATAGATTAATTCCCATGTTGTTTTTTAGCGGTGAACTCCTTATCTGTAAAGTTATTGAAAATAATGTATTTGCATAGGGATTTCCCATAGAGAAATGTTCTGTGATGAATATTCAGTTGTGAGCAAATAAGTGAACATCTGAGAGTTGTAATATGTTCCCTGGAGTACATTGATTAATTCCCATCCTTGTATTGAGTGGTGAACCCCTTATCTGTAAAGTTATTGAAAATAATGTATTTGCATAGGGATTTCCCATAGAGAAATGTTCTGTGATGAATATTCATTTGTGAGCAAAAACGTGAACATCTGAGAGTTGTAATATGTTCCCTGGAGCACATTGATGAATTCCCATCCTTGTATTGAGTGGTGAACCCCTTGTCTGTAAAGTTATTGAAAAGAATGTAGTTGCATAGGGATTTCCCATAGAGAAATGTGCTGTTATAAATTGTACTATAAATAATTTTACATAGAAGAGATATAGTATGTTCTTTAGAGTTCAATAAAGATCATGCATCCCACGTTTGAAAAGCTATTGAACCGTATCATGTGTCATTAAATAAATGCATACTGCATTTCTAGTCAAACTTTACTACAAATAATTCTCAACTACACATCTTAAACATGTTGAAAACTAGTTTGGGTATCATGCACTTCAAATAAACATACAGGTTGATGCCACACGTTTTGCTTGTCTACAATACAAACAAGTGTGAACAACATGATGTTCAGTACCATGGACGGGGACTGTTTTGCAAAATGTTAAAAATCAATACATGCACAAAAATTATGAAACTGTGACAATTTCTTTTTTTTTAGAAATACAAGTAATAAAACAAATACACCCAAAAATCATAAACAGTAAATTCATAAGTTCATTTATTGAGAACACCGTTACATGCTTTAATAATATAACTGCTCTTTACCACACTCACAACCGCAAATTTAGAACTTAATAAAACATCAAAATGTGGCCTGAAGTATTTTCTTGATGGTCCAGTGAAAATTTCAGGGTAATCAGGCTTCTTCTTTCAAACCTATTGAACAGAAACATATGATTAAGAAAACCAACACAGTGCCTCTTTATTTTGAGACAAACAGAAACAGAGATTATCTTTGTTCTTGAGGTAACACTTGACTTTCCGTCTGGACTGCTTACAAATAACTACTCTTCTACATTTTTATATCTTCCATTCTCTAGGCATTCGACATATCATTGTAATGTCAATGTTTTTGCTAAAAATGTCATTAAACATCATTAGCAGACATAGCAAATCAAGCTGATAGTTTCTGATAGGTCTATATAGGTAATTAAAACTGCTTCAATCATTAAGTGGTCGCACTTGATGAAGAAAAATATCACTTTGTAGACGGTCCCTAGGCTTCTTTCAGCACCCAGTTGGATATTCAACAGACATTCGCAACAAGGTAGGACATTACAACGATACTAGGATATTTTAAGCGATTGTGAAAAATGTAGGTTATAGGCAAGACACTTGGTAATTAGAAATTGCTAAGATTAAACTTCTGCCATGTCTACTAAGAAAGTTATTGACCCCGGAAGTCCGAATGTCTGAATATCAAACCAACTTTACCGCAGTACAAATATCGCGTTATTTACTCACCATTTTCCGGGTGTAGATCCAGAAAGGTGTTTTTAACCATAAGTAAATTCCAAAAGCGGTCATTGTTTTCTTATAACGCGTTGTGTTTCTCGTTTCATCAATCTTCAGGTTATTTAGTGCTCTAACACATCCTGAAGTTTGACTTCTCAAGAGTTTTTCAAAATAAAAGTAAATCGGGTTTAAATGTGAGGATATCCTGTTGGGACGAAAGTAACACTTACTTTTGTACCATTTATATTATTATAATTTTATTTCATTTAATTTTCATAGTGTTCAAACTGTTGAATTTAAGTTTGTAGCTGGTTGCTTTTGAAACATTTGATAAAACTGAAATTTAAAATGAAAATATAATTTCATTATTTTTTACAAAGATAAATTACAAAATATGTTTGCAGTTACATATTAAAGAGGTCATAGTCATGTATAGTTAATAAAAACAAGTGTAACACGAAAATCTACATTGTTTTGTTGTGTTAAAAAAACAATTCACCACTTATGTTCAAAGTGAAATTATACTACACTCTTAAAAAAAAAGGTTCTATATCGAACCAGAAATGGTTCTATCACCCGCTTCATATATGGAACCCCCAAATGGTTCAATATAGAACCACTTTAATGGGTTCATTAAAAAGAACCCCAAATGGTTCTTTGAATCAAAGTTAGATGGTTCTATTTAGAACCATTAAAGGTTCTTTATTATTATGAGTAATTTATTATTGATATTGCTGCTGGTAGTGGTGTTAGTGAGACCAGCAGGGGGTGCTCACCCTGTGGTCTGTGTGGGTCCTAACACCCCAGTATAGTGATGGGGACACTATACTGTCAAAAAAGCACCTTCCTTCGGATGAGACGTTAAACCGAGGTCCTGACTCTCTGTGGTCATTAAAAATCCCAGGATGTCCTTTGAAAAGAGTAGGGGTGTGCCTGGCATCCTGGCCAAACTTGCCCATTAGCCATTGAATCATCCCTCATACTAATTGGCTATATCACATAAGCTGGTGTGTGGTGAGCGGTCTGGCGCAATATGGCTGCCGTCGCATCATCCAGGTGGATGCTGCACATTGGTGGTGGTTGAGGAGATTCCCCCATTCATATGTAAAGCACTTTGAGTACTGAGAAAAACGCTATATAAATGTAAGGTATTATTATTATAAGTTAGTTAATACATTAACTAATGAACTTTATTGTAAAGTGTTACCGAAATCACAATGCATTTAAAGACAATTCATAAACAATCTATTAAATAGAATGACAATTTACACAAGTTGATAGTACATTTGTTTTGTACAGGTATTAAAACTTAAGCATATATTTTATAAATTAAAGTAACTGTGTGCTTAATGGCAAAAGGGTATTGAACATTGAGGAGGAAAAAAACGCAAACAGTTGTCACGGAGTGACTATGCGGGGCGGAACCAAAAGGAGAGTGAAGAGGTTCCGACCGGACCGGTTTGTACAGACACCGGCACTTCCGGGTTCCCCGGGAATCCCCGCACTCGCTGAAACAAGGCACAGCTGTGTGAGTGACGTGGCGAGCGATGGTTGGGCGAGCCACGCCATGGAGGAGGATATAAAGAGAGAAGGTAGAAGTTACTGGAAGGGTCGATTTTTGGGCGAGTCAACTTCCGCCTTGGGCAGCACAACGAAGACCAGCCTCCGAAGAGTCCGCAGGCTTTGCTGATCCGGCAACCGCTAGGTAGCGGGCGGAAAGTGTGCGGGGCTGGTCCGGGCGAAAGGACGGCGTGGTTGTGTATAGGAAGTTACTTGTCAGAGTGAAGTTTGATCGCGTTGGATATACGCTGCAGATGCCGGCTGGGTTGTTAGTCCTTCGGGTGCTGAAATACGTAGTTCTGCTACGGCTAGGAGCTGTGGAGAGAGAAGAAACACTGTTCAACAGTCAAGTAAGAACCTCTTGAAACGGAAATACACAAAGCTTTCTTGAAGTGTTGTGCTGTGTCCTTGTCGTCCGTACTCACCTTAGGAGGGTCTTGGACCTTTGTGGATGCCATCAGGGGCCGCCGCGATGGTGTGTGCCCAACCCACCCAGATACGCTCTGTAGCAGTGTTCCAGCTGGAGTCACGTGGAAACCCCTCCAACGTCCCTGGCCCCGTAATACTCCCCCTGAGGGCGAGAAGCGAGATTTTTAGATTCCCATTCCCCACTTTAGTTTTAAATAATTTAAATAAAGTTTCTATTTCTATGTTTTACTTATCTCTGGTTTGTCTGGTCATTGGGGTGCTTTGGGACCTCCTCGAGGTGGAACTAGGAAGAGCGTGATCCGTGACAGGGGCGGTCCGCTTCTCCGACCTGTGACACAGTCATTCCACAGCCTGTGATGTCAATGTCTTCCACATATTAAGTTCACATTGTCCATTATAATGTTGATACTTTCAGATTTGAGAAGATCAGGAGAGCCGTTGAACACTATGGTTGGTGTGGGACCTTTGGGTTCCTGTAAAACAAACATTTCACCTCTTAAGTGCTTTTTACCAATTAACAGAAGCCATCAAATAGACTTAAAATTATCCCATAATAACACAAATAAAGTATGACAACTAGGCAAGCGACACTCACGAACCAACAAGACTCATAATAATTGATGTGGAGCTGTATGCTATTTAAGGGTAAACAGAGTAATATTTTTATATTTGCATTGAATGTTACTTTAAATAAAGTGCCTCAAATGCTAACTAAATTACAGAAGACTATACCTACACTATTTACACAGTCAAGGAAGCTGGGATTTTCTTGAAATAATGCTTGCAATAACATAAGTGCAGCATTCCTCACCAGACCTACAACGATACAAATTATTGTACATTAGGTACAGATATCAATTACAGGGACATTTTACTCAAAAAAGAAAACTCATTCACTCACCTGTTATTTCAAACATTCACAGCTTTCTTTCTTCAGCAGAACACTAACACAAAAAAGATTTTGAAGAATGTCTGTAACCGAACAACTCTGCTAGCAATTTAATGGACACAAAACCAATGCAGGTCAATGGGCACCATTGTTGTTCGATTACCATACTTTTTCAAAATTTCTTCTGTTGTGTTCTGCTGAAGAAAGTGACGACAATTTTAATTTGTGGGTAAACTTTAACTCTTTCTCAGCCAGCGTCTCTTAATTAACAAGTTTACTCTTCAATGGCAAGGAAAAAGTTTATACTAACATTATTTTCATATTTTCACTTATACAATTTATAGGTGCTAGAACCTTTACATTGACTATGCAAATAAGTCTACTTCACACTGGAAAAAGAACAAGCACCTTCTGTGGTTTCCTCTCCAATGAGATTGGCGTAGAGATGTTTTTTACTTCCTTCTTTTGCACTCCTGATGATGTTTGGGGCCATTTTATTAAGAGATGTTTCCATGTTCTTCACCAAGTCTGTTCCAAACAACATTGTCATTCCACGCAGCATCTTAAAACACAAAATCTTTATATATCCACTTTCAGACAAACAAGTTCCTTAAAGTCTACTTTAACTTGAGGTTGCAATTGACTAGTGATGTATTTTTCAAAACACAATGTTCAATAAAAAATAGTGTGAAATATACAGAATTTAAATTAAATCCTCAAACACTTTACAGTCTTTAATGCTAAATTCTAAATGAAATACATACAGTAAGAATTATCATTAAAGCTACAAAACAGATTTCTTTTATTTTGCTCTTTGATGAACATTAGTGACAGAAGTCAGGTTTACAAGGTCCTTTTAAGCACCTTACCTTTTTGCATCAATGGGGTTTATATTTTAAAGCCAGTGACGTGTCTGGCCATTTATTAACCATGGTTATCTGTGAGGGAGAGGAAAAAAGCATATAAATTACACTTCACAAACCAAATACACATAAAAACCTGAACACGTTTGGTTTTTAAAACATTTGAATGTTGAATGTTAAATGTAAGTGTCTTAACAGCTACCATCACATTAATTAATTGTGTGCATCACAGAAAACATGCATATCTAGACGTGTTGCGGATACGAACGCTGCACTGCAATCGTGCATTTATTATACAGACCAGCAGAAAGTTCTTAACTGTGGCCAGCAGTTTCCACTTTCCTTCAAGGTTTAGCTCCAATAATAAAACACTCGTGAACAAGCGAAAAATACTCACGGAATATGTATAAAACTGCGACAAACATTTACATATAATTTCCCTTCCACCGTATGCCACCCGGTTCCTTTGACCACGCGCTTCATTGAAATAACACCCCTGTCTCGAATTTCGTCTCCTTACAACACAGCTGTCTTATTGTGCTTGGCAATTTAATTTAAAATGACAAAGAAATAAAGCAGGACTGTAACGTAATTCATTAAAACCCGGAACAAAATGTATTTAACAGAGCTTTTATAATGACGGTTGACGAAGCCCGTCAGTGCTTTAACGTTACCAGCAGTATTTTTTAACTGAGGTAAATATTATAAATGTAGCTAGTATCACTATTTAGCACAAGACCTACTCTAACAAAATAAATATTAACTAATTATACTAAATATTTCAGTAATATCGTTTCAAAAATGTAGAAAGTTTACTTACCTCAGGGTACAAACAAGCAGAAATGCCGGTCTGGAGTCCGAACTCCTCAGTTTGAAAAAATAACTGTCACGCCTCGAGGCTCATCTTCGCGTATGGTGGTGGTCTGGTCTGCTCTCCACTCCACATCATCACCGCTCTGGTTTAATAAACAGAGGAATATAAACACACACACATACATAAATAACATGTTTAATATAATAAAGCTTGACGGTGAAAGATTTTATACCCTAAAATTGCCACATTTCCCTCAGACATCACACGTAATTGAATTAAACACTATTGGGCGGTTTTCTCGGACAGGACTTATCACTGACTAAAATACTGACATCTGTTAACATATGAGTGCTATTGTTTTGTCTCAAAATGCACGCCAGTATTGTATTTTATAAGGTTTGTTTGTAAAAATGTCCCAATTATAATTAAGACGGAGTCCTAAACCCTGTCCGGTATTATCTTAACTAAAATAGCTCCACTTTAACTCGGACACATAACATAACACACCCCACTGAGCAAAGCGTCTTAAAAAGATGTCATTTCGACGTCCCATGAGGAGCCAGAATGAAAGTTTTTATGACGTCTTTTTATGACCTGTTCTGAACATCCAAGATTGATGTCAAGGGGACCTCCACGCAAAGTAAAACTATTTAAAATGTGGCCTTTTTAAACATTATATGAAGAGTTTGGTTCCAAAACGCAATAAACGCCACTTTTGAAAAAAATGAGTTACTGCCAAAATCAGTATTATATCAGGTCAGTAGTTAAAAGTAAATTCTTAATTTTACGCAAAATCCAATATCCGCCGTGTTATTCTGTCATCTTTTCTCCCTTTTTTCCCAAAATGCGACAAACGCCACTTCCCCTTTTTTACAGAACGCAATAACTCCATTTCTGATATTACAGCCCACCGTTCACGCAATGTAAACAAACAATGGCGGACGCGCTGAGTACACGGAGTCCTGGTTTTCCTCATCTACTTTGTACTACGTGATCAACAAACAAAACAAAATAATACTTTAATTGCATCGCTAAACCTGTGATGGTTTTCTGTGATGGGAAAGAAACGTAAGCCATCAGCATCTAATATTTTCCCTGAGAGGCACTCGGGAGACGCGTGCTTGTTCTCCCGACAGCAAGCTTCTCATGCTAACACATTGACCCCAGAGGATCTTATGAAAAACTTTCCATTATTTTACTCAAAGTCAACGAAAATCGAGCAGGACCAAAAACATTTTACAGATGATCTCTGTGAAAGACGTTAAGCGAAGACGTCAAGTAACCGCAATGACAGGGTTCTTAATATGACAAAGTAAGTGTTTTGATTAATAACATTAATGTTTATATTTTTAATTAGTGTGTACAACTAGTCAACTAAATGAATATAACATGGCAAAGATGAATGCACATTTATATAGGCTATTGATTCAATAGATTTATAGCATTTTGAATAAAAACTTGTCATGGATTTATTGCATTTTGTGGAAAAAATAATCCGTTTTTATAATAAATCTTTGAAAATCAACGTATGGATTTGAATTTTTTATGTTTTTATAACCTAAAGATGCTGTGTGAAAGTTTGTAACAGAAAATAGTTGTTTTCATCTTGTCACTTTCTTGGTATAGAAAACACGTTTTTACCAAAATTTGTCAAAATGGATTTATTGCGTTTTGGAACCAAACTCTTCATATGTGTATATATAATCTTTATATATGAATAAATGTTAAAAAATGTTGCTTATAGATAATTCCCAAATATACCAGTTCCCCCTTAACTGTCTGCAATCTTGCTCTCTCTCTCTCTCTCTCTCTCTCTCTTGCGCTCTCTCAATTTCTCTCTCTCTCTCTCTCTCTCTCTCTCTCTCTCTCTCTCTCAATTCAATTCAATTCAATTCAATTCAATTGAGCTTTATTGGCATGACTGTAAACGATACAATGTTGCCAAAGCATTAAAACACATATTACACATATTAGTACAATGAAAAAAAAAAGTATGAAAAATGAAACAAAAGTACACAACAAAAAATAAACAACAGATAGCAGTTATAGAGGGAAAAGTGAGTTCAACCCTTTTCCCTTATTTGATGGCATGACGCCACATACTGTGCTGCTAGGTGGACACACTCCTCCTTCTCTCCCAAAATGTATGAGAGTTTCTCTAAATTACTCACAAATTGAAACTCAGGAAGAGTACGAGCTATGAGAGTGAAGTATTTTTCTCTTATGGTCGTATATTTACTGCACTCTGTGAGGAAATGAAGCTCATCTTCCACGACTCCATCAGTGCATTGAGAACAAAGTCTGTCTCCTCTTAATCGCCAGTTCTGCTTATGTCGACCCATCTCTATTGACAGCTTGTGTTCGCTCATGCGATACTTTGTTAGGATTTTTCTTTGTCTAAAGTCTTTAATATTAATCAGGTATGATGCCAATTTATAATCAGATTTAATTTTGTAAAAGTAATTTAATTTCTTTATCTGTGTAACTTTGTTCTGCCAATAATGGATGTACTCTTCTTGTGTTCTTCTTTTTGTTTCTTTGACTTTGGCATTCCTGAATTGAATTGTTGAATTTAGTTGATGTTTTTCTTCTAAATAGTGCATTGGGTCGATCTCTGGGTGTTCAGTTCTGTATATAAAAGCACTGTGATGGTAGTTTTCAGGTGGCGTGTCTGACAGATGGAACCAGAACTTAACGGCTCTCTTCTGAATATCACTTAAGAGAGGAAGTCTTCCCAATTCTGCCCTGCAGCCGAGACTTGGAGCATTTCTATGAATTCCCAAAATGTTTTTGCAGAACTCAAGGTGGAAAATTTCAACAGGGTTTTTGTCCCAGGACTCATAGTTCAATTTAAATTTAGATTTCGCTTCCATACAAAAGAATTGGTTTAATGATGCTGTCAAAGATCTTCAGCCACAGTTTAATTGGAGGGTTAAATTTAAACAGTGATTTTCTTATGCTGTAATACATCCTGCGTGCCTTGTCAGTCAGTTCTTTCATTGCCATATCAAATTTCCCAGAAGCAGAGATGGTCAGACCCAAATAATTATAACAGGTGACATGATGAAGAATTGTTCCACCAACTGTAAAAATATGCTTCTTGTCTGTAAGGCGAGGTTTTTTCTGAAAGATCATGACTTTAGACTTCTCCATGTTTATTGGTAATGCCCAGTCGTTACTGTACTTCTCTAAAATAGAGAGGCTTTGGTGTAATCCTTCTTCATTCGGTGACATTAACAGAAGATCATCAGCGTACAGGAGGCATTTGATTTCTCTCCCATTGAGAGTCAGACCAGGGCAAGAAGATTCTTCAATCGTTGTGGCCAGTTCATTAATAAAGATATTAAATAGAGTTGGGCTGAGACTACAGCCTTGACGCACTCCTCTAGTCTGATTGAAATAATCTGTCCTCTTGTCATTTATTTTAACACAGCATTTGTTCCCGTTGTATATGTCCTTTATGATGTCAAATGTCTTTCCTCCGATTCCACTTTGTATTAATTTTAGGAAAAGTCCCTGATGCCACACTGAATCAAAGGCTTTTTTAAAATCGATGAAGCAGCCAAATATTTTCCCCTGTTTAGTTTGCTGAACATATTTTTGTATAAGCGTGTGGAGTGTGTAGATGTGATTAGATGTTCTCTGTGTAGGCATGAATCCAATTTGACATTTGTTTAGAGTTTTGTTTTCTTGAATGAAATGAACTAATCTTTCGTTTATAATTGAACAAAACAGTTTTCCAAGGTTACTGCTCACTGTGATGCCCCTGTAGTTATTTGGGTCGTACTTCTCGCCTTGTTTGAATATTGGGGTGATCAGATTTTCTTTCCACATCTCTGGGAATTGTCCAGACTTCAGTACAAGATTGAATAATTTCAGGATAGCATCTTTCAGTTTGGGGCTACTATGTTTCAGCATCTCATTTGAAATCCCATCCAGACCGCATGATTTTTTATTTTTGAGAGATTTGATCTTGTCCGTCAGTTCATTCATTAATATGGGTGTGTCCAAATGGTTTAATTGGTCCTTTATTGTATGCTCCAGGTTATTTAGCTGTGTGGTCATAGTTTCTTGAGTGAGGGTTGGTTTGTTTTGTGTATAGAGATTTCCATAATGTTCGGTCCAAATGTTGGGGTCTGTGATATGGATGTGTTTGTCTTTTTTGGATTTATTTAAATTGTTCCATAATTCCCAGAAATAGTTTTGATCGACTGCCTCCTCAATCTTTTTTAGCTTTTTCGTCATATGATCGGCTTTCTTTTGCATGAGCAGCAACTTGTATGTTTTAAGGGATTGCTGATATGATGCTCGTGTTTGTTGGTTTTCTGGGTCTCTGTGTTTTTTATTTGATAAGGATCTTAATTCCTTTCTTAATGTTTGGCATTCTTTATCAAACCATTCATCTTCCATCTTTTCTTTTTTTCTCCTCTTGAAAGATGTTCTTTTCTTTAAGGTTTTTTCGATGACTGTAGAAAAATGTTGCTTAGCTGTTCAGTGGCTAAATTGACGTCCAAAAGGGGTTGGGGAAATAAAAAAAAAATATTTCATACAAATGTGGTCTATTAGTTCTGAGTAAAAAAACATAAACATCACGTGTATTTTTGTAGAAAAATTTTGTTAAGCTTATAAAATAATGTAATCTTTATATATGAATGAGTGTTCTAAAACATAGCACTGCTCATAGATAAAGTTCCACCTTAAATGCTCTCTCTCTCTCTCTCTCTCTCTCTCTCTCTCTCTCTCTCTCTCTTGCGCTCTCTCTATTTCTCTCTCTCTCTCTCTCTCTCTCTCTCTCTCTCTCTCTCTCTCTATCGTTCAATAATTGAAGTGAAGTGACGTGAACTTCACTCTCACTTCCACACTTGCTCTCGCTGGATAATTGTTACATGTACATTCTCTAAAACAATGTCATCACCATTACAAAAAGTTTTTTAACAAAGCATTGTTTTGAAGTAGGACCATACTGACTAAACAAACCAAATTCACTCTATCTTTTGTCATTTCTACCTGCTCGTTTTTGAGAATTTATAAGATTCTGATGTTTTATTGAACATGCTTTGCCACCACCATGGTGATCAGTGCCTCCTCCAGTTGGGCAGCCCGACTCCCTGCCTTCACATTGTAGTGTGTGTGCTTGATGATGGTGATTTTTGAAACACATTATTATTGCACCAAGTGTTTGTTACCAATGCAACTTACTTGTGGCTTCACATTAATTACATTGATGGTCAGAAGTGATGATATATTATGACGTTACTGAACTAACAACACAGATAAGGCATCATAAATTTAGTTTAGAAGTAAACCTCTATCTCAGTTTTGTTTGGAGCTGCAATAAACATACTTCCGTGCATACTGCTGCCTACTATAACTGAAAATGAAACCTCGTGGCTGTAATCAAAAATCTAAAGTCTAGACTTTTGTCACACAGATGCAGACATCAAGAATCAGCCCATGAATCACAATGATGGTGAGTTTTCTAAATGTTGCAATGCATTGCACCAGCGTATTATAAAACTCATGAGTCCAGAGAGTGTCACCACTGTTGTGATTCATGGGCTGATTCTTGATGTCTTCATATGTGACATTAATATCTGGACTTTTAATTTTATATAAATGCTTCCCAGTGGTGGTATGAACCTAAATAATAAGTTGGATGTGACACCTCAAATTAACTGAGAAATTGAGACAATACTACATGGTTTAAAAAATTACTTTACAGACTTTACATATGTGGTATTACTCTTGGTAAACGTTCAGTGAAGTTGTATGATCCACATGTGAGTTTTGTTTGTAACAAATTTTCTTTGCAACAAATAACATGCTTTTGCAAACACTCTTACAAAGACCAAACACTACTAAAAAAATTCAAAGAGTCAAACTACCCAACTAAAGGAATCACTGATTGTCATTATGGTGACAAAAGATTTTCAATAAAACGTCAGCATATACATCTCTGTTAATTAAAGAGAGAGAGAGAGAGAGAGAGAGAGAGAGAGAGAGAGAGAGAGAGAGAGAGAGAGAGAGAGAGAGAAAGAGAGAGCATTTAAGGTGGAACTTTATCTATGAGCAGTGCTATGTTTTTGAACACTCATTCATATATAAAGATTACATTATTTTATCAGCTTAACAAAATTTTTCTACAAAAATACACGTGATGTTTATGTTTTTTGACTCAGAACTCATAGAGCACATTTGTATGAAATATTTTTGTTTTGATTTCCCCAACCCCTTTTGGACGTCTACGTGACGTCCAAGAGGGGTCATAGTCAGACGTCCAGATACTGTACCAGATCTGCACGTTGTATAGACATAGAGATAAGGGCCTGGACCAACCGACCTACATGATCTGCACGTCGAGCGGACGTCTCATGTTTGGTGGGACACTTTAAGTCGGTCACATAACATAACACACCTTTATATAACTTATATGTTTACAAAAACGTCGAGTATTTGCGTCTTTGCCAATTAATATAGTCTAAAATTAACATTTATTTACAAACACTAACCTGACGTGACCTTGAGGAAACGGCTGATGACTTGTGTCGTTGTGGGAAACAGTGAGTGATTCCGGCTGTTACATGCGGAATGATCTCAGATGAAATGACCTGTGATTCACCGATCCTTCCGAGTTAAGTTAAGACATTTTAAATTAAAAACTCACGCACATACTGTACATACACACGCGCGCGCGCACACACACGGGTACACACACAGGCATATTTAGAAGTTTTATTTAAGTTTGTTATGATATTTGGTCTTTTTCTGCACCCGCTCCTTCAGATGTGATGTTCAAATTCGCATGCAGTCCGGTTATAACAAATGTAAAAGATATGAAACATCACTCAACAGCAATATCAATTAAGTGCAATCCTAAAATATGATTTAAAACATAACCCTTTCATTGTTAAGTATGAGAAATTAAAATGAATTAAATCGCATGTTTAAACGCCACAGAGATATCAGAGCCAGCAGTCTGATGGGCTTGCCGAGGAGAGGCTGCGCTGGGCGGGGTGTCTGTGATTTTCTGGAGCTCATATGGAGCTCATCTACGTCCGAAAGTGTCCGAGCACATTTTTAAATAGACGCTATCTTTATTAACCGACCGCATATTTAAACTTTAAGCACATACATTCACGCATGAACAACTCTTACAATTACATTTTGTGACCAAATAACAGTAATATTATGAGCATTTTGTTGTCAGGAAACATAGCTGTCATAAGTCCACATATGTACCTGATTTGTCTTAATTAGTTCAGTCAACACTAGCCATTCTGAATGTTGACTGGATTTGAAAATAACCATTAATTTAATATTTTAAACACAGATCTTCTCAACTAGCTCAAACAAAAAAAATTGGTTTAACATATATTTTTGCCCGTCCAACATTTCATTAGTTGGATTTTTTACAGTGTACACTAAATATTAGTAGCCTATTTGTTGACTCTCTCTTTATTTGACCACAACCTATTGACACAAAAAGGTTTGTGAATGAGTTGTGTAGGTTTGTAAATGAGTTGTGTAGGTCTGCAATTATTGTGAAATCTTTAGTTTATACTTCAGTCACAAAACGTGAATTATAGAACCATTTTAATAAAAATGGTTCTTTGCCTTCCAAGGGTTCTATATGGAACCCGTTTTTTGGTAAAAGGTTCTATTGGCCAAGTATAGAACCCCACGGTTCTATATAGAACCTCAAGGAACCTTTTTTTTTTAGAGTGTAGTCATTTTACATTTGTTCAAAATTCCACCTGGTATTGATAGTTACTGACCACAGCAAAAATATATCTCTGTCTGAAACATTATCTTTAAAAATTTAAAAAACTTAAAAAAAAAAAATCTGAAAAATTGTACTTTTCGCCTGTTCTCTCCTACACATAACCCGGACACCTTACTTAAATGTAGAAAATACATACAAATAAAAACTGGATTGTATTTTATTTAATTCCTTCCTAAAGAATTTATATACTTATAAAAATAAAAGAATAAAGTATGTTTTTAAAGAAACATGTTTTATATATTGTAATAAATGTAGAGTTGATTTGCAAAAACAGATAAGTTCCATTTGAAATTCTAAAATAAGCATTTTATCAAGCTCCTTATGTGCATTGCACATTAATGGCAATGAAAATAACCTATTCATATAAATACGTGATAACAAACAAACACACACATTCTTTTTTGCTTACTGTAAGCTTGTTTAAAGGCAGATGCAGCCAAATTTTGTTGTGAACCTGAAAATAAAGACACAGTTAACTGTCAGAAAACAGTCAGTGTGTGTTTAAGATTTTTTTTTAATGACATGTTATGTGATGTTGGAGGACTGAGATAGACTGCTTTACTTTAACCTAGGTTTATAAGTAGTATATAAGCAGAACAATGAGACTTAAGGAGAGGTTTGTGAAAGCCCTCCAAGTAGTCTGAAATTCAGGGATTTTACGCTTCTTTTCAATCAGATCGAAAGTAACGAGTAACTTCAGTAGTTGAGTAGTGTGACTTGAGTAGTTTTTTCATCTAATACTATAATTACATTGTTACTTGAATAAGTACTTGTACTTTTACTTGAGTACAGATTTTGGGTACTCTACCCACCTCTGGAGCATTCCAATGATGAAACAAGTCGTTTAAAGGCATTTCCAGCTCAGAAAAGCAGTTTAGAGTGAAAAATCAACATTTCAAGCTGAAATGTGACTTTTCATGCCAAAGTGCACAACTCTGCTTAAAATGCTTACAGGAGCATTCTAATGATGAAACAAGTCGTTTAAAGGCATTTCCAACTCAGAAAAGCAGTTTAGAGTGAGAATTCAACATTTCAAGCAGAAATGTGACTTTTCATGCAAAAGTGCACAACTCTGCTTAAAATGCTCACAGGAGCATTCTATTGATGAAACAAGTCGTTTAAAGGCATTTCCAGGTCAGAAAAGCAGTTTAGAGTGAAAAATCAACATTTCAAGCTGAAATGTGACTTTTCATGCAAAAGTGCACAACTCTGCTTAAAATGCTTACAGGAGCATTCTAATGATGAAACAAGTCGTTTAAAGGCATTTCCAGCTCAGAAAAGCAGTTTAGAGTGAAAAATCAACATTTCAAGATGGAATGTGACTTTTCATGCAAAAGTGCACAACTCTGCTTAAAATGCTTACAGGAGCATTCTAATGATGAAACAAGTCGTTTAAAGGCCTTTCCAGCTCAGAAAAGCAGTTTAGAGAGAGATTTCAACATTTCAAGCTGGAATGTGACTTTTCATGCAAAAGTGCACAACTCTGCTTAAAATGCTCACAGGAGGATTCTTATGGTGAAACAAGTCGTTTAAAGGCCTTTCCAGCTCAGAAAAGCAGTTTAGAGAGAGATTTCAACATTTCAAGCTGGAATGTGACTTTTCATGCAAAAGTGCACAACTCTGCTTAAAATGCTCACAGGAGGATTCTTATGGTGAAACAAGTTGTTTAAAGGCCTTTCCAGCTCAGAAAAGCAGTTTAGAAAGAGATTTCAACATTTCAAGCTGGAATGTGACTTTTCATGCAAAAGTGCACAACTCTGCTTAAAATGCTCACAGGAGGATTAAGCCGTTTAAAGGCCTTTCCAGCTCAGAAAAGCAGTTTAGAGAGAGATTTCAACATTTTAAGCTGGAATGTGACTTTTCATGCAAAAGTGCACAACTCTGTAATGACACAATACTGAAATGGAAGCAGATGCAGGAAAACACAGATTTATTTAAACAAAGAAGATGAAGAACACAGAATATGACACAATGATTCAGTCCAGTTGGTGGCAATGGTGACGAGGAACTACGGTGGTGAGTTGGTGTAAGATGTAGCTGGTGGTGTTGGTGGAGTGATGATCAGCAGGGTAAATCCAAACCGATGACAGGAATATCCACACGAAGACGGACACACAACAACAAAAATCCAACTCAGAGACACTGTAATCCAGTACACACGAGAGACCAACAAAGAATGAGGATCTGGCAAGGAACAGAGAGTGAGATGAGTATATATAGAGTGGATGTAATGATGATCAGCGGGAGCAGGACAATCAACACACAGGTGGCAAAGATCAGTCTGATGAGCACATGGCTGGGAGGTGAGTAAACACACATACACTCAAACACGTGACACGGAGGAAACAATGGATTTCCTACCGTGACAAACTCTGCTTAAAATGCTCACAGGAGCATTCTAATGATGAAACAAGTCGTTTAAAGGCATTTCCAGGTCAGAAAAGCAGTTTAGAGTGAAAAATCAACATTTCAAGCTGAAATGTGACTTTTCATGCAAAAGTGCACAACTCTGCTTAAAATGCTTACAGGAGCATTCTAATGATGAAACAAGTCATTTAAAGGCATTTCCAGCTCAGAAAAGCAGTTTAGAGTGAAAAATCAACATTTCAAGATGGAATGTGACTTTTAATGCAAAAGTGCACAACTCTGCTTAAAATGCTTACAGGAGCATTCTTATGATGAAACAAGTCGTTAAAAGGCCTTTCCAGCTCAGAAAAGCAGTTTAGAGTGAGATTTCAACATTTCAAGCTGGAATGTGACTTTTCATGCAAAAGTGCACAACTCTGCTTAAAATGCTCACAGGAGCATTCTAATGATGAAACAAGTCGTTTAAAGGCCTTTCCAGCTCAGAAAAGCAGTTTAGAGAGAGATTTCAACATTTCAAGCTGGAATGTTACTTTTCATGCAAAAGTGCACAACTCTGCTTAAAACGCTCACAGGAGCATTCTAATGATGTAACAAGTCGTTTAAAGGCCTTTCCAGCTCAGAAAAGCAGTTTAGAGAGAGATTTCAACATTTCAAGCTGGAATGTGACTTTTCATGCAAAAGTGCACAACTCTGCTTAAAATGCTCACAGGAGCATTCTTATGATGAAACAAGTCGTTTAAAGGCCTTTTCATCTCAGAAAAGCAGTTTAGAGTGAGATTTCAACATTTCAAGCTGGAATGTGACTTTTCATGCAAAAGTGCACAACTCTGCTTAAAATGCTCACAGGAGCATTCTAATGATGAAACAAGTCGTTTAAAAGCATATCCAGCTCAGAAAAGCATTTTAGAAAGAAAATTGCATATTTCTAGTGGTAATGTAACTTTTCATGCAAAAGTGGCCAATTCTGCCTAAAATGCTCACAGGAGCATGCATATGATGAAACTAGCTGTTTTAAAGCATATCTAGCTCAGAAAAGCGTTTCTGATTGAGAATTGCAAATTTATAGTGGCAATGTAACTTTACATGCAAAAGTGACCAATTCTACCTAAAATGCTCACAGGAGCATGTATATGATGAACGAACTGTTTTAAAGCATATCTAGGTCAGAAAAGCGTTTCTGAGCGAGAATTGCATATTTCTAGTGGCAATGTAACCTTTCATGCAAAAGTGACCAATTCTGCCTAAAATGCTCACAGGAGCATGCATATGATGAACGAGCTGTTTAAAGCATATCTAGCTCAGAACAGCGTTTCTGAGCGAGAATTGCATATTTCTAGTGGCTATGTAACTTTTCATGCAAAGAGACAAATTCTGCCTAAAATGCTCACAGGAGCATGTATATGATGGAACAAGCTGTTTTAAAGCATTCTAGCTCAGAACAGCGTTTCTGAGCGAGAATTGCATATTTCTAGTGGCTATGTAACTTTTCATGCAAAGAGACAAATTCTGCCTAAAATGCTCACAGGAGCATGCATATGATGAAAATAGCTGTTTTAAAGCATATCTAGGTCGGAACAGCGTTTCTGAGTGAGAATTGTGCATCAGAGCTCCGTCGAGTTTATCATCCAAATCCTATTTTCTGACTACCTTGTTCCTATTTATATAATATAACATATTCGTTTATCTCAGGAATACTTTACCGTGACGACTATTGAGCAGTACTACCACGTGAAACGATTTATCACTACTAAACACCCAGTGTTGGCATATAGCCCGCTAGCATCAACAAACAAACAGGTGCCTCTGCCGATCTAATGGCGGACTCATCCGATGTATGCTATTCAGACCTGTCCTCACCTGAGCGGGAAGCTGTGGAGCAGTTGATACCCGGTTATCGCAGATCCTACGCGACGTACAGCGCCCAGTTCACCCAGGCTCCAGACATCCACAAGCGACCGAGGCGTGCAAAAAGCGAACACCCTACGCGGTGCAGCTTCACGGACCGCGCTCGAGGGAACGGAGACGCCATCGCCCAGAATGAAAGCGATCGGGAAGCCGTGGAGGAGCTGCTGCCCGGCCTTCACAGATTCAGCGTGCCTCACATCACCCTGGCTACAGACGTCCGCAGGCGATCGGGGCGTGCTGCGAGCGAGCTTCCCTCGCGATGTAGCTTCACGGACCGCGTCCAGGTGACCGAAGACGCCATCACCCAACATGGTAAGACTCCGCTTGTTATTGTAACCTGCATTACTTGCCACATGTACAGTTTAGCTTCTTTCATCAGCACAGAGGGGTTTACTTGTGCTAAGTGTATTGAAGTAGTAAGGCTGACGGAGAAGATTGCAGAACTAGAAGCGCGCATCCAAACGCTAGTTGATGACAGCAATACCGCTAATACTACAAACGCTAATGCTACAAACACTGTTTCGGGTGCGCCTAGTGTTTACTCTTTCACCGCCAGCATTTTTTTAAAAAGTTGCCAGCCAGCGCCAGCGTTTTTCATGATTTTCACCAAAGTTTAATGCCTTCCAGAAAATGTTCTTCTTCAGATATATAAACATACAATATACCAAATGAAAGAACAGACCATCTGCTTTCAAACAAAAAAAAAAAAACGTTTCATCCTACCTTGAGTAGATCTTTTGTAATCAGCTTTTGAATATGGGTAGGTTTCTGCAAAATTTTGAGCAAAAAGCAGAGATAATTCCATTCGAAAAAAGAGAATCAAAGAAAAACCGTCAGCTCCATGGTATGACCATCACACCGCAGCACTCAAAAAGGCAACTAGGAAAATGGAAAGAAATTATAGAAGCACAAAGTTAGAGGTATGGCGTGCAGCAGTGTTGTAATGTAACAGTAAAAATACTTTGTTACTGTACTTAAGTAGAAATTTCACGTATCTGTACTTTACTTCGCTATTTAAATTTATGTCAACTTTCACTTTTACTCCACTACATTTTCTAGATACATTTTATACTTTTACTCCGATATATTTCCACTAAGCATATTCGTTACTCGTTACTACAAAATAAAATCAGAAGAAATGTGTGCGACCTCAATAAGGGAGGTTTTGGCGAATCAGTGCTTCTAGATTGCATTACGCTCCACACACTCTATTTCACGCACACTCTATTTTAGCGTAGTGTTGCCAAAGGACGAGGAAGCACAACTGTAACTGCAATGAAAGCACCTATTGGAGGACCTCCCGTTATCGTAATCGACCACCCCGACGATGAACAGGGTGAAAAAGCTTATACACCCATGGCCGTATTTGTAATAAATGTTTTTGTACATTGGAATTAAAGATTCCCGATACCGAATAAAGTGCCTCTTAAAGTGCCTAAAATCACTTACATTTTGTCATTTAAAAACTCCCCATCCAACCTGAGAAATCACATCAAGGTACGTTAAAATAAGTTATTTAGTAAAGCCACAATGTCAATGTGATTCAACATTAGTTATCATAAGCCGTATCAGATAATTATCTGTCTAATGTGATGGCCAGGCGCACATGTTTAATAAATGTCAATGTTAACCTTACACCGCTGATTTTCCCATGGATTTATTTAATTCACAGAGAACTCTCAACTGAAACATGCTTAACTGTTTATGGTAACATTATAGCATAACTGCCGGCCGAATAGGTAGGCTAATGTTAGATTGAGAAATATTTTTTAAAAACTGCTATGTTAATCAGTGGCAGGTTATAAAGAAAGTGTTAAGGACTGTATTCACGTCTTCAAAAGCATCGTTTTGTCAAACTTGAGATTTCCTTTTATGTTAATTAACTCAAAACTCAGTGGTTATAGGATAATGTTGTGCATTGTGAATGTACGCTTGCATTGTTGATCACAGTCACAGTGCTTTCATTGCCACTCAACGAGTTGGCATTTTTTTCTTAGTAGAGCAGCAAACTTAAAGGGATACTCCACTTTTTTCAAATATGCTCATGTTTTGAAATAAATAAGTTATTATTTATTTTTCATTTTTACCCGAAGTTCATACAAAAGTGAAATTTCTGCTTTTTTATTTGATGTCAGCTCTAAAAATATGTTGTTTGCTCTTTGAACTTAAGAGAATTGTGCCTGAAAAGTCCCGGAAAAGACATATTTTTATTTGATGATTGAGATTAAGAAGATAATGGGAACCCTGAATATGCTTTACTATAAGAAAGCCACAATAAAGTTCACAATCAAAGTTCTAACCGCTTGCTTTAAAAAAAAAACCTTTTTACTTTTACTTCAAATACTTAAGTACATTAAATATCAGAAAATTACTTTTGATACTTAAGTACAGTATATATAAGATACTTTAAGACTTTTACTTGAGTAATATTTTAAAAGACAACTTTCACTTCTACCAAAGTCTTTTTCTAGTACAATACTTGTACTTTTACTCAAGTATTGCTTTCTAGTACTTTATACAACACTGGCGTGCAGCATGGAAAGAGAGTGTTAAACACTACAGACAGGCTATTAAAACCGCCAGACCTACCTATCTTAGCAAGCTTATAAATGAGAATCATAATAACCCTCGTTTCCTCTTTAGCACAGTTGCAAAACTGACTAGAAACAAAGAACAAACAGAAACCAATAGTAAACTTCAACACAATAGTAATGACTTCATGAACTTCTTTTCTAACAAAATTACGGCTATAAGGGAAAACATCGTAGCTACCCAGGCAGCCACCACTCTACCCATTAGTTCACTTAACACTAGACTACCATACGAACATCTTGATTCATTTAAACCTACTACAATAGATGAGCTCTCTAGACTAGTTACATCATCCTAATCATCATCCTGTATATTAGACCCCGTTCCCACAAAACTACTTAAAGAGGTATTCCCTGTAGTGTCAACCCCGGTTCTAAATATCTTTAACTCATCGCTAGAAATAGGATACGTTCCAACAGCTTTCAAACTAGCAGTTATTAAACCGCTGATTAAACAACCACAGCTTGATCAGGGAGAGCTTAATAACTTTAGACCAATCTCAAATCTCCCTTTTCTTTCGAAAATATTAGAAAAGGTAGTGGCAAGCCAGTTACGCACATTCTTGACAAATAATAGTACATATGAAAAGTTCCAATCAGGATTCAGGCCCCACCATAGCACAGAGACAGCGTTGCTTAGAGTTACAAATGACCTCCTATTAACATCCGATCGTGGTGAAATCTCAATTCTTATATTATTAGACCTTAGTGCAGCCTTTGACACAATAGATCACACAATCTTACTCAATAGACTAGAAAATTATGTTGGTATCAGTGGTCAGGCGCTAGCCTGGTTTAGGTCGTATCTAACCAATCGCTATAACTTTGTTTATGTAAACGAGGAAGAGTCATATCACTCCCCGGTTAAATACGGTGTACCGCAGGGATCGGTTTTAGGTCCTATCCTGTTCTCGTTAGGAGACATTATCAGGAAACATAACATAAGTTTTCACTGCTATGCGGATGATACCCAGCTTTACATCTCCTCACATCCCAGCGAAACACACACGTTTTCTAAGCTAACAGACTGCCTTAGCGATGTTAGTGACTGGATGGCACATAACTTTCTTAAGCTGAACTCCAATAAGACAGAGATACTTATTATTGAACCGAATCGCTACAAACATAATATGTCAGATTACAAGTTGCACATAGATGGCTGCACTGTGGTGCCATCTTCCACGGTTAGGAACTTAGGTGTGATGTTCGACAGCAACTTATCCTTCGATAGTCATATCGCCAACGTCTGCCGCACAGCATTCTTCCATCTTAGAAATATCTCGAAAATATGCCATATACTGTCTACATCTGACGCAGAGAAGCTTATCTATGCTTTTATGACCTCTAGAATAGACTATTGTAACTCGCTACTCGGGGGATGCCATGCAAATCAAGTAAACAAGCTTCAGCTAGTTCAAAACGCTTCCGCAAGGGTACTTACTCGATCTAAAAAGTACGACCACATAAGCCCAATTCTGGCATCTTTACACTGGCTACCAGTTAAATATCGCATACAATTTAAAATACCACTAATCATCTACAAAGCCTTAAATGGCCTAGCACCCTCATATCTTAGAGAATTACTATCAGAATACAATCCATCACGCACACTACGGTCGCAAAATTCTGGTCTCTTGATTATCCCTAGACTATCAAAAGTGTCTAAAAGTGGAAGATCCTTTTCCTACTTAGCCCCTAAGCTCTGGAATGATTTACCAACCGATGTCCGAGAATCAGACACAGTCGATAATTTTAAATCTAGACTTAAAACTTTTCTCTTCAACAAAGCATTTGCATAATTTGTCTAGTAAAGGTACTTAACTCGAAATAGTTATTTGTACGGAACAAAGCACTCACGGTCATAACACAGACCAACCAAATAAATAAATAAAAACCTTATCTTAACGTATGGTCGGATTGCGATTTTGGAACTTTCGTGTGTCTTGTGAATAGGATGCCATACAGACCCGTTTGCCACTGAACCTGCATTAACGACGACAATGGGGCTCCCGGCCTTAGTCAAACGGGTTGGCACGTATGGTCGGGTTGGGATTTTGGCGTTTTCATGTGTCTTGTGAATAGTATGCCATACAAACCCGTTTGCCACTGAACCTGCATTAACGACGACAGTGGGGCCTCCAGCCTTAGTCAAACGGGTTGGCACATATGGTTGGGTTGTGATTTTGGCATTTTCGTGTGTCTTGTGAATAGTATGCCATACAAACCCGTTTGCCACTGAACCTGCATTAATGACGACAGTGGGGCCTCCAGCCTTAGTCAAACGGGTTGGCACGTATGGTCGGGTTGCGATTTTGGCGCTTTCATGTGTCTTGTGAATAGTTTGCCATACAGACCCGTTTGCCACTGAACCTGCATTAACGACGACAGTTGGGCCTCCAGCCTTAGTCAAACGGGTTGACACGTATGGTCAGGTTGCGATGTTGGCGTTTTCTCGTGATCTTGTAAATAGTATGCAATATAGACCCGTTTGCCACTGAACCTGCATTAACGACGACAGTGGGGTTACAGGCCTTAGTCAAACGGGTCGACAGGTTTCATTTTCTCTTAAAGATCGGAAGGTGACCCTTAGTTACCATATATACCTTCGCAGTGGGCCCCCAATTTGCAAAATCCTCAACTGTGGATAATATAATTATGCCGCAATAGTTAGTCTGTCTGAAACTAAGCTGATTAAACCACATCACTGTGTGACACTTGCATTACATGTGAACGGCCCCTACGCTAATATGATTTTGTTTTTCTCTCTCTGTCTCATCCTCGACCCTGAGGACAATGGGACAAACAGACCCAGTTCCGGTAGATGTGATAGTCGGCACACCTCTGATCTACTGGTCGTCCCTCAATGTGAAGCCCAGCTGATGCCTGACCAACGATCACCGGCAGAACCCGCTTAATCTCCGCTTAATCTCCGCTTAATCTCCGCTTAATCTCCGCTTAATCTCCTTATCCGTTTATATGTGTGTAGATACATGTATATCTCCCAAGGGTTTTTCCCTCCTAGGACTTTTTATTTTTTATTTCCTGGCTAAACAACCCGGGGTTTTGTTTTTTTTCTCCTAGGGGTTTTTTTACCCCGGGGAGGTTGCCTGCTTGGGCTTAACTTAGCTTCTTCTTCTAGACGTTACATTAGTAATACGCTCGCTCATAATGTCGAGTCATAGCCGCAGCAAATTTGACTGCTTATGCTATTATGTATTATGTTGTGCTATCTGTCGTTTTTCTGTGCTTTTACTGCTTCTATTAATGTATAGCTGCTTTGAAACAATTAAGTATTGTGAAAAGCGCTTTATAAATAAAAATGAATTGAATTGAATTGAACTAGAGTATGCGTGTCAATGTCACGCTTTGCCTCCTCTAGTCGTGAAAATGACACGCATTGATGAGGATGATAACCAATAGGGGGCGATAATTTCCTCAATGCCAACAACTTCAACAAGAGAAGCGACCCAGTGATATTGCGTTCTCCGGAGTTCCATTGGTAAGGCTAACTTGGAAATTTGCTGATTAATGTTACTAAAATTGAGTAAATCCTGTGTTTATGTTAAGTCTTTGTTGCAACGTTAGCAATATAATATCACCGCTAAGGCAACAGACAAGTCAGTGCACGCGTTTGGTCAGAATCCAATTGGCTCATATTTAGGACATAATTGTTTGTTCAGGTGCGGTCATTTAAGAAATCCTAAAGTTGGTGCAGCATAACATTTAATTTGCGTGTGTGGACTATGAAGTTATCTATAGTGGTTTTTACGTTACTAAGGTCAGAAACATTATTGGATGACTGTTTGATAATCAGCTAATGTATTAATCACAGAAAGCTGCAGTGACTGCATTATATTATGTTGCTAAACAGTTGTTCTAGCGTTTTTAAACCAGTAGTTTTATTAATTTCGCACGGAATGCAGTTCGTGAAATAAGCTCTAAATTAAAAAATAACCGATTTAAGTGAATAATTGTGTTCATTGTAAATCTGCTCATCTAAACATACAAGGCGGAACCAATCGATCACAGAGAGCGATCGCTGCTGACACCGTCAGCAGCACTCACATTCAGATTACAATAATATTTCACATTATTAGTGTTTTTACTGTTTTTTATATCAAATAAATGCAGCCTTGGTGAGCAGAATAGATTTATTTAATTATTTAATATTATTTATATGATATAATTAGGCTAGTTTGTGCAGTTATATTTATGTCAATTGATCGTTAGAAGGGATTAAAATTGATTGTGTTATGTTCTGTATTGTTGTTAATAAATCTGTCAGAAGAAAGTGTGTAAAAGTTTGACCATATCTAACCAAGCTTCAAGTACCAAGATAATTATTTTATTTATTTCTCTGAATTCAACTGTTCATTTATGCAGTTTATGCTTTATTTATAGGTAGCATTTACAGTTATATAATATGACAAACCTAGGAGACTTTGCTGTAAGAGAATTAATCATGTTTTTGTTTTCTTTTCTAAGGTCCGGTCAGTACCCACCACCCTTCCCTTTTAACATCAACCACAGTTTATACTTTTTCTTAGAAAACCAACGGCTCTTTTAAGAGCCACTTCAATAGACCCTTTTATAGCCCACATGATCAAATAGCCTGCGTGCGCATTTTGGCAACGGAAGTGGTGTTATTTCCCAGTGGTTCTAACGTGTAAGCAACTCAGAAAGTTTATTAAAACGATTTCCCCACATCAAAACGTCTGGTTGTAGCATTTGGTTGCACTAATATAATATACGTATTTGGACATCTGCTAACGTATTCTATCCACTCCACTATAGTACACGGATCTGGTAACTGTGTAGAAGATAAGTCAACTTTTTAAACTAACTTTCTCTGTCTGTGTTGCTTCACTGCCTATTCTTGCCGTGCTTCCGTTGCCAAACTGCGTGCTCATACGTGCCACGTCATCATTGTGTACAAACAGTAAAAGGGTCACTCACGCAGCAGGTGTGCAGTATTTTCAAATAATTTAAAGGACTGGAGTCAATTATTCTGCTTATACCACAGTTACCACAAACATTGCTTTGAGTATTTTAAGACATTTGACAGGTTAGGTGTGCGTTTTACAAAAATAATCATTTGGATATGGGAATGTGTGCTGGCACCCAAAGTGGCTAGTTTAATAGCTTGGTCATTCATTATTACATATCAATTTGTCACCCTGACTTTCAACTAGTTTGTGTACCTGGAGTAGAGAAAGCAGAAGATTAACTTTTTAATGCTCCATGAATCCTGAAAAACATTTAGTTTAAAAGTAAACCTTTATTGTCTACAATCATTATAAAGATGCCTGTTGGTGTGATGTAATTTGAAACTAACAGAAAAGTAAGCAAACTTGATGAAGAGGGCCTTGAGGTGGTTGTTTGCAGACACGGAGTGCTACTCAAGGCTCTTAATGTGCCGGGGAGTAATATTATCTTATCCACCTATACCTGCAGAAGGAGCTTCAAGCAGCCACAAACGGAGAGTTCTTTTGAACAGATATTGCTTGCAAGTATGCGCCATACCTTGAGAAGGCGTCAGTCTCCATGTTGGAACTCAGACCTTTTCTGCTGATGAGACCTTTCCTTTCTGTCATGCATGCCAAGGCTCATTCAACCAAGTGTCAGGTAATGCATATTCTTTATCGTACCATTTGAAATTGTATTTGTATTACTTATTAATACACTGTAACTGTTTATGGTTGTAATATAGGTGTTACACATTTGTTAGATAATCTGGCAAAAATCAGGAAGGTGCTGGTACAACTGCAGTTGTGGAGGTCGAAATGGTCAACAGCAACCTGTCTCATTGTGGCCTCACAACCAAGTATCTGGTAATTGATGCCTATTTATAATATTTTAGGAAACCTGTCTTTATTTTTTCACTTTTTTATTCTTTCTGTCTAGTACTTTGAGATTGCATAAGAGTAAGCTGTAACTGTTCAAAGTACATAAAAAATTGGCATGTAGTTCTCTCTTAAATTTTAAACTCAATTGTCAGTTTCTGGATTAATTGAAATACGACAAGCATTAATTGGACCTTTCTTCCTTCATCACATACATGTTTTGTGTATTGTGCCATGAATGACATGCTAACTGTCCATGCTATTGGGTGGAACCAACGGAAGCAAGAAGGCCTTCAGCATTATCCAGCAGATACATCAAGGTCTTATGACTGAGTTATATAGACACAAAGATTTTTCTCACTTTTAAAGATTGCAAGGACAAACATATTTTTATGGCATTCTTTCAGAAAGGCTGAGTCTCAGAGACGGGAAGATTTGAGCAGTGAACTGGGGTGTCCTGAGAACATTGTGAATCAGTGGGTACAAGATGTCAGACAATAGGCTACTAATGGTAATGTATTTTATGGACATTATTGAAATTGGTTCACAATATTGCAGTGTGATAATCAATTTTGTAACTGAGAATCTTTGCCATGCATAAGTATTTAAGTAGAGGTATGTCCTGTTTTAATCGCAATAAACTTGTGTCGTTGTAAACTCCTTTGAGACACTAATTTGATTTGGGACATGTACAGCCTAAAAGACATCATAATCATTTACTTGTATTATTATTTTTGCTTTAGGATTTGGTAGGTACCAGATGTGATGACCAACATAACCTTCAGAAATCAATTGAACAAATGTTTCTTAGTCTTCATCGAAAAGCCGGCCTTTATAATCACACTGGTATGTTGATAACTCATCTAAAACATTTTGTCATTTTTGTTGATTGCAGTTATACCAGGGGTATGTTGAATGCTGTATTCTGATTGGCTGAGAAATGTTCTGTGGGTATGCATTAATTTCTGATAACTGCACACCTAACTTGTCGAATGTCTTAAAAATAGGCACCAGAGCAATGTTTGTGGTAACTGTGGTATAAGAGGAATAATTGACTCCAGTCCTTTGAATTATTTGAAAATAATGCACACCCGCGGAGCATCCGGTTTGTGTCGTGCCTCATTGCACCAAATGTGCTTTTGCACCAAAAGTGCTTTTGAGAGAAACAACAGATATAGAACAAACATAATACTTTTTGTCTGTACTTTTAAATTATTGAGTGACACAATTACAATGTTCATTTTAATTTTACAATGTACTGACTGCTACTCTGAAGATTTAGTCCATTATTTTTCATTAGGGTGATGTTGAAACTAGGTCTTCAGCAGGCTTACACCACATGTGATATAAGGAGAATTATTTAAAGGCTCATAAGCAGCAAAGAAGTTGTTCTTATATAGATATAAAGATAAAGGGAGACAATCTTTACTGTGTGAGTGTTTCTTTTAACCTCTCATAGCCGACTTTCTGAATCAAATATTTTGCACCCTGCACCAGATTATGGGCTGTAGATGCACTGCTTTTGTTTTGCCTGCTTTTCAGAATATACCAGTCAAAATTGTGTTTAAGATGTTGTTATTTGTGTGACTTCAGAATCCAGCAACACCCTCACCAAGAAGATTTTTTTTTATGTATACATGTCAAAAGTGCGCCTTCAAGAAGCAAAGATCATTGTGATGGGGGAGATGAGACACCACTGCACCGCACCTATCTCAGAAGCCTGGCTAGGAACATCAGGAAAATGATATCAAAAATGTCTTCAGGCAAAAACAGTGGTAAGAGGCTAACTTTTATTACCATCATGCAATGATGCATGCCATTGGTTTCTATAAATAAGGTTTACAAAAGTCTCAAGACACATGTTAGTTTCAAATTCTGAAATCAAGTTCCTTTGTCATTTGGTGATAAAAATCACAGATGCCAGATTATTCAGTGTGTCTAAATGATTAGACACACTGAATAGCAAATACAACAATAAAACCCCACTCACTTTTAGACCCTGAAGTGTTACGTTATAGTTCTTGTGGTTGGATCTTTGATCTGTAGTTCTTTACATAGAATAGAAACAAAGAAAATCAAGACACAATAAAAGCATGGCAATTGTTGTATATAGTTTAGAAAGGAGTACATGGAGGTATTTACATTTATTTCCTAATAGTATAATGTAATTAGTAATACTAATGTGAAATCTTTAGGAATATAATTGGACCTTAATAATGAAAGCAGTATTAACATAATGTACAAAATAAGCCTCAAGTAAAACCTCTAAGTATTCTCATGCATCCCTTCAATTTTTCCTTTTAGGCAGTTTAAGTGAAGAGTGTCATCGCTGGCTACTGTGTCTTCTTCAGAAAAGGCTTGCAGATGTAGAGAAGTTTCAACTTTGCTCAAGTTACAGCCGGGCTTTAGGGCAGTGTTCCTCACTCCCAACCCCGGAGAGCCGGTGTCCCGCAGACCCCAGCTCCAACCCCAATCAAACACACCTGAAAGCTAATCAATGTCTTCATGATCTCTAGAAAATCACAGGTACGTGTGTTTGATTGGGGTTGGAGCTGTGGCTCTGCGGGGCACCGGCTCTCCGGGGTTGGAAGTGGAGAACACTGCTTTAGGACCAAATGCTGTTTCTCTGCTGGAGGATGAGCCTGAGGAGATAGGACCACGAAGAGCTGGATTATGAGAGTTCAGATGACAGTGATTTTGGAACTCTGAACTGGAGTATGCATTTAGACTGTGTGTCACACTGAACTGCAGGTGTGTTTCATGGAAAACATAAAACTATTTGGAAATGTAATGGATGTCTGATACAGTGCTTTTATTTTAGACAACCGTTTCCTGCAGTGTGTAAGCAACATTAGCCTCATAGATTGATGGGAAACTACTGTTAAATAAGTTTTTGTATGATAATACATATCTCCGTTTACAAGCAGCAGGTTAGCTATTAAGTTTCCCCTCCACCTCCGATGTTTCACAGACTACTCCTACAGTCAACTGTGTTGCTACAACTTGCAAATGCCACAATCCTCTTGCAGTGGTTACTTCACCAAACTGTGCCCATATCATCTTGTCAACATAATGACATTTACTGTGGAAAAATGTGCAAATCTATTTTGCCTATGTTACTATTATTGTTATATAGTTTTATACTGTATCAAGTTTTTTTCACAGTGATTGTGGATACTTTTGGAGTGAACTAACTGTATGTCATTAGATGAAATACCTTCCATAAATGACTGATCAATAGCCTACCCATATTTGATGCATGAGTTAATACTGTTGTTACCTTTTCAATGAAAAGAAATGTTTTACAATGCCATTTTCTTGAGGTAACTATTAAACTGTTTCATTGTACCTGCAAAATTGTTTGCTAAAGCGTTGTTTACTTTTCCCTGTTTTGAAAATGAGATGTAAAACTACTTTTTTTATTTATGCCTTAAAATATATATGATAGTTTAATACAGGGTAAATAATAAAACGTGTTAATTAGTTAGTATACAGTTGTGTTGTATTATTTATGGCATAGTTGTTATAATTAATACAAGTTTTTCATTACACTGCTGCATAACTTTGCTCTAGATAGGGTATTAACACTAGACAGTTCAAAGATGATTAACTTTTAAGTTATGTATGCTATAAATACATATACTTACGTATAGTATGTGTGAATGCTTTTGGTCTTTGATTAAATGCTTGTCAGCACGGGAAAGTGCTTTGTAAATAAAGTTATTTTTATTATTTGCTGTGTTTTCTGTATTAAAACCTAAAAGTTAGACATACTAAACTTAACCCAAAGAAAACAAATACAATAGGATAATTGGAGACCCAAAAATTTCCCTGGAGTGTTGTTTCTATTAGTAAATCAGTGATGGTGACCAGTCCGACTTGAGGGTGTAGCACCGCCTAGCCCAGCCAAACGTATCCGTGCAATGGATGGATAAATAAATAGCCAGCCCCTAACATTTAGTGCCTAAATTTCAATCTGAAATGATAAATAATGACATTTTAAATGATTTCTTAGCAATATCAGTATCTTTTCCCCCCAATACGTTTACCTTACTTAGGCCTATGTGTCTGTGGTCAGGCTACACGGTTAGCTTAGCAACTAGCATGAACTCGTTTGAATTCTTACAATATGTTTAATTGTTTGGCAATAGCATGTCTGTTAGAAAGTAACTTTATACTATAGTTCTTTTGAAAAGATGTGAACAGCACTGGTCCAGAGGCGCTTCCTGTTTCAGTTTGTGCCTGTTTTTTTTTTTATTTCACACATAGGCTATATCATTATCTTTAAGATGTTTGTTTAACTTTTTGACTCAGTTCTATATGTTCTGTTGGTTGTAATTTATCCCAACATTTATCTAGTGTTAAAAAACTGAAACAGGAAGTGCTTCTGGACCAGTGTTGTTTAAATCTTTTGAAATGGGCTGAATCCGAAACCGCATACTGCCATACTATATAGTAGGCAAAAAGCAGTAGGCAAACAAATAGTATGTCCGAAACCTCAGTATACGTAAAAAGGTAGGCGAGAATTAGCTGGATTTTGGACTATTTCTCGCGGGATTCAGAGGCACTTGTACTTAAGTATCGTCCGAAACCGCCTACTTACTGAAAATGTAGTAGTGGAAACAGCACGTGAACAGAGTAGTACGTCCGAATCCTCAGTATCCATAAAATCAGTAGGCGAGAAATCCCCGGATGCCCTACTGCAGGGGTCGGCAAGTAACTTTGGCCGCGGGCCAATATTTTTTTTAGCCAGTAGATGGCGGGCCAACTGCTGTTGGCACACTTACGTCTTATTTTGAATTAGCCTAGTACAGGCTATCTGATCTTTTGTCAAGAAACATTGTCTTTATTTCCTATTTAAAATACGAAAGACGGCATTAAAAATTGCTAAAAACATGGGTATGTGTAACGGGGAGCTTTAATGAAAGCGATGAGAAGGTGAATCCATGTCCAGAAGGTGTTTATTATGTAAAATCCCAATAAGGGCCAGCAAACATATCCAAAGGGTAATCCACAAAACGTAATCCAGAATCAGGCAAATGTTCAGGGGGAGGCAGAGTACAATCCAAAATCCAAATAGACAGGCACAGGTCAAAAACAGGAACAGATACAGATAACAGGTTTACAGATAACAGAAACAGATACAGACAGGTAACAGGATCAGGTAACAGGCTGGGCTTACTATGTGTAATATTCAGCAGGGAACAGGTGAACAGGAAGTGACTTATATACAAAACAGACAGGAAGTGTGAACTGTGACATGGCATGATGTATATCAAAATAAAAGTCAGAACAGAGCAGGGTATCAAAATAAAAGTCCAAAATACAAAAATACACAGAATACAAGAAAACACAGAACAAAACCATTACAGAACCCCCCCTCTAAAGGGCGACTCCCGGAGCCCAACAAACAAAACATAATGTCCAATAGAGGGTGGGTGGGCGGGCCAGGACATGATCATGGGTCATGAGGCAGATGTGGGCCTGGGTCATGGGACAGATGTGGGCCTGGGTCATGGGGCAGATGTGGGCCTGGGTCATGGGGCAGATGTGGGCCTGGGTCATGGGGCAGATGTGGGCCTGGGTCATGGGGCCGGCTTGGACCTAGGTAATGGGGCAGGCATGGACATGGGACATCGGGCAGGATTGGACCTGTGTCATCGGGCAGACATGGACCTGGGTCATGGGGCAGACATGGAGCAGGATCAACGGGCAGACATGGAGCAGGATCATTGGGCAGACATGGAGCAGGATCATTGGGCAGACATGGAGCAGGATCAACGGGCAGACATGGAGCAGGATCAACGACCCAGATCACAAGGAAAGGAAGGATCAGAGTACACTTCGGCCTCCGCCTCGGTGTCCTCTGCCTCCTTCCTGTGTCCGGGTACTACCCCCTCAAAAAAAAACTTGGAAAAGCTTCCGTGGACCAGGGTGATGATATTCCAGATGGTGGACCCGACGAATCAGATGAGTCAGTTGAGCCAGGTGAATCAGACGGGACAGGTGAGCCAGGTAAGCCAGATGAATCAGACGGGACAGACGAATCAGGCAGGACAGATGAATCGGATGAGTCGGGCAGATCAGATGAGTCGGGCAGATCAGATGAGTCGGGCAGATCAGATGAGTCGGGCAGATCAGATGAGTCGGGCAGATCAGATGAGTCGGGCAGATCAGATGGTTCCGATGGTTCAGATGCAGGGCCTTGAGGAACCTCGGGAACAACAAAGCAGAAGGCAGACCAGACGCACCACAGGGCTATTGCAAATTCAGGCAGTATAGAGTCAATGGAACATACCTCTGTGGTCGTCAGTTCAGGCAGGGCGGCCATCTTGATGGCAGGTGCAGGGTGTACAATAGCTCTCTTTAGTGCAGGTGTGGTTGTGATGATGGCTCTCTGAAGTTCAGGTGCAGGGATGATGGTAGCTCTCTCGAAAACAGGTGTGGGTGCAGAAACAGGCAGGATGGCGGCCATTTTGGGAACAGGCAGGGTGGCGGCCATTTTAGGGACAGGCAGGATGGTGGTGGTTTTCTTGAAGACAGGTGCAGGTGCAGAGACAGGCAGGATGGCGGCCATTTTGGGAACAGGCAGGGTGGCGGCCATTTTAGGGACAGGCATGACTTGGGCAGAACGGGCAGAACATGGCTAGGTGTGTGGTGAATATTCCCTGGTTCATTATCCACCACACCCACAGTAAACGGAGAACCACACAACAACAACGCAAAGTCAATATAACGTTCCAGGGACCAGGCAGACATATCATGTGGCATACACAAGCGCAACCATTCATCCAGGGCATTGTAGAAAACTGGTTTTAACGTGTCCTCATCAAAATGTACTTGATTACTTAATTCCAAAAAGTCACTTACATAATCCTCAATGGGCTGGTGGTTCTGACGGAGTGCAAGTAATGCAAAAACAGGTTTCATGGTGCTGGTGGGAGATTACAAACCTTCGCTGGATTCCGGGTTATGGCTGAATATTCTGTAACGGGGCGCTTTAATGAAAGCGATGAGAAGGTGAATCCATGTGCAGAAGGTGTTTATTATGTAAAATCCCAATAAGGGCCAGCAAACATATCCAAAGGGTAATCCACAAAACGTAATCCAGAATCAGGCAAATGTTCAGGGGCAGGCAGAGTACAATCCAAAATCCAAATAGACAGGCACAGGTCAAAAACAGGAACAGATACAGATAACAGGTTTACAGATAACAGAAACAGATACAGACAGGTAACAGGATCAGGTAACAGGCTGGGCTTACTATGTGTAATATTCAGCAGGGAACAGGTGAACAGGAAGTGACTTATATACAAAACAGACAGGAAGTGTGAACTGTGACATGGCATGATGTATATCAAAATAAAAGTCAGAACAGAGCAGGGTATCAAAATAAAAGTCCAAAATACAAAAATACACAGAATACAAGAAAACACAGAACAAAACCATTACAGTATGGGTCTGTGTATCATTCGTTCAATCGTTTTTTAAATTAAAAACAAAAATGAAAAAATTAACCACCACGGGTTTTCTGATTGTGTGCTCAGATAAAAAATAAATTACTGGATTAGACAATTTTTTTATTTAACACCTTTATAGGCATAATATATAAATGAAATCATTTTAAACAGATAAAGTACTATTAGTGGTAACATATTACAGGCATTTATGCTCTCATGAAAGACTCTTAACAGTCCGACTTTTGAACTGTATTCCTTTTTTTATTAATATTTATCCGGGACACACACATACACACCTAAGGTTTAAGGAGGTCTCCGCTTTTTGTCCAGCTCCGACAAGGTTCTATTCAGTAAACCGCTTAAAATACACTCTGTGTTCACCCGCTTTATTTCCCGACCTGACGGGTCCGCAAAACGTTAGATCTCGTTCCCAGAATCTCAAATTCAATGTCTTTAAGAAAAAAGAGAGATGAAGTAGCCTATAACAATTATAAATGTTATACAAAAATTGTGTTCGTGCCAATATAAATATTATTTTAACATTGTATTATTAGCAGAGAAAAAATGTCACAGAAAAAGTAATGAAATATAAATAATAAATTAAATAGGACAAAGCCTCTCACTCAAATTTCTAACCAACATAAACCGAAACCATTGGTTGCAGAGTTGCTGTTCAAACAAATTGCTGAAAATCCTCCTTTGCCAAATTTATTTTTAAAAGGAGGTAAAGATCAAAGAACTATGCGTTAGGAAAATTAATAATGGCTTTATTTTAATAGACATGTAAAACCATATTTTGGCGGATTACTTTCATTTTTTAACGAATTTACCTGCCCATTTAGTCTTAACAATTAACGGTAAACGAACTTGACTTGCTGTTCTCGAAGGCAGGTCGAACGTAAGGTCGGGCTCGAGCCCCAAGTTCAAGTAACAGAACAGAACAGTAGATTTCTTTAAAATCTACGTTAAAAGTGTAATAGTTAAAATATTACTGCAGTAAAAGAGTTTATTTTATCATATTTTGTAGTGGTTTCTAAAAGCCTGCAATTGCTTTTCAGTAATTTGCGATGTCACGGAGTTTAACGTCTTCACGCGTGACACATTGACATGATTTACGAGGGAAATTTGCAAATGATTCATGAAGTCAAACCTCTGCAAATTAATTATTTGATTGATTGTGTTTTAGAAGTATGTTCAAAATCTAATGACAGTTATGATCGCGGATGCGCTGGAAGAGAAAGAGCGGCCGGTTAAGATTAAACTAGCTATTATACGCATTTTTTCAGGACATTCTTGCGACCCGGTGGCAACTTGTCCACGACGCAAATATTTTTTTATCAGGTAATACATATTATTTGTCAGTGTATTATACGCGAATAAATAATAATGAAAAAAGTTCAAAAGTCGGACTGTAAGCGAATGAGACTTACCGGAAAGGTTTCTATACAAACCCTTATTAAAACCCTTATTAAAATGTAATCTGTTAGTACCTGATCTGTTTTAATTTATTTCATTGGTATATGTCTGCTAAGGTGTTCAATTAAAATTTGTCCGAACCCGTTTTCATTCATTTTTGTTATTTTTGATCTGAGCGCACATTCAGAAAACGAGTCGTTTGATTTTAGTTCAGGAAATAAATAATAGAAAAACAAGTCGTTTTTCTTTATTTTATTCTTTTTTTTTGTTTTGATTTGAAAAAACGAATGAAGGAATGATACACGGGGCCATTTTTGTAAACTGTTATTTTAAAATAAAAAAGTCTGATTAAAAAAAAATTAAAAAACGGATTTCAAATTAATCCGGCGGGCCAGAAAATATTACTGGCGGGCCACTTTTGGCCCGCGGGCCGCCTGTTGCCGACCCCTGCCCTACTGAGTCCGCCCAGATTCTGAAGCGTGCATCGGATGGACACTTCTATCCCAGTTTTCCCATGATGCCACGGGAAAGCAAAGCAATCGACCGGAGACCAGTCAATCGGGTGATTTCGATACGTTACACAGGGCTGTTCCTCAGCACCCTGACTTCACGCAGACCCAGGATATACCACAAACGGATTCATTAAAATAGAGCTGTATCACAGCTGTGTTGAGATGATAGTAAATATGTGATGGTTTGTTAGAAAAATAAATTTGAATAAAGTTTTGTGTCATATGGGATTCACTTCAATACGTTTTCATTTATTGTGATGGTTTTATTCATTCATTTTTTTATTAATGTTTCCTGTTGTTTTAAGTAAATACAAGAGATTGTTTTACTAAAATGTATATAATCACATTGCCTGCATTGTCTAGTTTGTATTCAAGCACAGCTGTCATCTGACAATAGATATTAAATTACAATCTGCTTATTTTAATTATTTTTGTCCACTACAAAATTATGTAATATATCTGTAACACTGACAGAAACCGTAGTAGAGTTGTAAAGTTACTGATGCAATCAGGTGTTAGTGCACCTGTCCCTCATACACACGCATACGTTTTCATGTTTTTTATTAGGTTTGTTCGAGTTTATGCACCGCTGTAAGAACCAACAGGTGGATGACATCAAAGTACCGTGAGAGCGATTCCAGAAATCACACGGAGAAGTCTGATTTCGAGTTGCTCTCGCGGTATTGTGATGTCAATCTCCTGTCGATTCTTGTGGTTCCGCATGAACTCGAACAAGTCTACTACGTCATATGTCACATGATAACGTCAACATGGCGGATGCTGTCCATACTTAACGTGCGCTAAGACAGTACCTACGTTCGCGTTAAGTAGGTACCCATTGAAATTCAGTACCTACACAGTAAGTATGCGATTTCGGATTCAGCCATGCTGGTGACACCTGCTGGTCAAAATAGTGTGAAAGCAGCAAGATCTGTCCAAACATTTTACACTTTTTACAAAATAATAGCAAGATTGTTCTAAAAATATGTTTTTAAGAAAAATAAATTATTTAATTGAATGAAGACATAATTAAACGTGTATTTAATGTGTTTTTAGTTTTATTTATGGCAAACAAACCATTAAAACAAACTCCCTTTTTAATTATGCACACTTTTGTCATTAAATCTGTCTATAAACAAAAAGTAGAGAAATGGTAGTGTTATTAGTCAGAAGGATGAATGTTTATGAACTTTTATAATAAAACTGACCCGAGTTCACCTACACCAGTGGTCTCAAACTCCCGGCCCGCGAGCCATTTGCGGCCCGCCCTCCCCCTCTCTGCGGCCCGCGGCACCTTTCAACAATATAACCTAATCTGGCCCGCAGAAAGATTTTTATTCACTTCGTTTCATATTCATTTCATTTTTAATTGAAACGTTCGTTCGCATGTCGCGTCTAACAACGCGTGTTAAAACGAGTCAAGGCGTTTCTTACTTTCTAAAGTGCTCGGGAGCGAAAGTTGCGCTCCGTGGCGTGGCGTCACGCGTTGCTACGCAGCCATGAGCCGCGCGCGCTCCGTGATTGCGAGGATAACGGAATGCGTGATAGGACTTTAATTCCTCATCTGAACCTCGTGTCAATCATATCATTGTCACCATGCAATCAGTTATTCTGGTCGGGACTTTGTTGTGTTTGTCCAGAGAAGATTTGTTACTTAATAATAATAATAATAATAATAGCTTAGACTTATATAGCGCCTTTCATAGTACCCAAGGTCGCTTAACAAATTTGGGGGGGGGGGGGAGTTAGGGGACAAGGGAGGTAGTGCAAAGAAATGTTTTGAGGTGCTTTTTGAACATTGGCAGGGACGGGGCAAAGCGGACATGAGGTGGTAGACTGTTCCAGAGTCTGGGAGCATTGGCAGAGAAAGCCCTGTCCCCAAAGGTCCGCAGTCTGGTCCGTGGAGTAGCCAGCAGGTCCTTGTCAGAGGACCGCAGGTGTCGTGACTGAGTGTAGGGATGAAGTAGATCTGTGAGGTACTGTGGAGAGAGTCCATGGAGAGATTTGTATGTTAGCAGGAGGATCTTGTAGGTGATTCGTGACTTAACTGGCAACCAATGGAGCTGTTTGAGGATGGGAGTGATATGCTGCCATGGCTTAGTGTGGGTTAAGACCCTGGCAGCTGAGTTCTGGACATACTGAAGTCTGCTAAGGGCCTTGGTGGACAGTCCAGAGAGGACACCATTACAGTAGTCCAGGCGGGAGGTGATGAAGGCATGGATGAGTATCTCAGTTACTGAGTGTGTGAGTGAGGACCGGAGTCGTGAGATGTTTTTGAGGTGGTAAAAGGCGGACTTAGTAACATTGTTGATGTGAGCCCGAAAAGAGAGGGTGGAGTCCAGGATAACACCCAGATTACGCACCTCAGGAGATGGGGAAATAGAGCAGCCATCAACAACCAGGGCCAGGTCTCCAATTTTCCTGAGCAGGGGTGGAGGGGCCACCACCATGAACTCTGTCTTATTACTGTTTAGTTTGAGTAGGTTAGTGGTCATCCATGATTTGAGTTCCTGCAGGCAGTTGACAAGTTGTGTGGGTGGAAGCTGGGAAGAGGGGTTAGTGCTGATATACAACTGGGTGTCATCAGCGTAACAGTGGAAGTTGAGTCCATGTTTGCGGATAATATGACCTAGGGGTAAGATGTAAATGGTGAAGAGCAGAGGACCAAGCACTGATCCCTGAGGTACACCATGATTGACAGGTGCTGGATCAGAGTTGGAGCCATTTAAAGTAATGAATTGGTTCCGGCCAGTGAGGTAGGACTGGAACCAACACAGTGCTGTGCCACTGAGGCCGATGAGATCAGAGAGACGGCGAAGGAGGATGGCATGGGAAACTGTATCAAAAGCCGCAGACAGATCAAGGAGGATGAGAATGGTAATAAGGCCATTGTCAGCAGCGAGCAGGAGGTCATTAGTGATTTTAATGAGGGCAGTCTCAGTGCTATGGTGGGTTCTAAAGCCAGATTGAAGAGGTTCAAAGAGCTCATGTTGAGACATGTGATGTTGAAGTTGGGCAGCCACTGCTCTTTCCAGGATTTTACTGAGGAAAGGAAGGTTGGAGATTGGTCGATAGTTATTGAGGTCATCAGGGTCTGAGCCAGGTTTTTTAAGAGTGGGGATGACTGCTGCTATTTTAAAGCTGGATGGTACCACACCAGAGGCAAGAGATGTATTAATGATGTTTTCCACTTCCGGGTGAATATCAGCTGTTACTCAGAGAAGAGCTGCGGTGGGGCTCACTCACATCAACAAGTCACAGCTTCCAATGGAGACACCGCATGTATGAGGCAGAGCCGTAGATGTAATGCAACACATAAACTGCAGATAAAAAAAATTGCCATCAAAGTGCCCAGATTAAAAGAGGAAAGATGAGGAGAAACATACAGAGGATAAAAGTATGTATACTGCTTTATATAATGAAGTATAATAGATTATTATGTAACGTTAGCTTGCTATGCAATTACACCTAGCAGTATTATAATTTTTTTCAGTTTAACTAGCTTATGTAACATTGACTACCCATTCAGAAGTTTTAGGATCACTTTCACTTATTCATGTTTTTCCACATATACCTGTAATAGCAAATTCATTAAAACTGTGGAATAACAAAGATGGAACATAATAAATCAATACTATGACTGTAACAATCCAAAATAAATCAAAACACAAACACTTACTGATGGTATTTTTTTATAATAGTTTATAAATGTATACAGAAATTTTATTTGTTAGTTTAGTGCAATGTTTTAATAGGCCTTAGTTATTAAAGGGAAGGTTAAGAAACGATTTACTTACATACAATAATGTATATTTAAAAGATAAAAAACATTGTTTTTTATTATACATTAAATAATAGAATTTTAACAGTCAATTTACAGAAATATTGTACTTTTTTAACCTTAAAATAGCTCTGCGGCCCTCCGATTAAATGTCAATCTCAGAAATGGCCCCAAGCCAATTTGAGTTTGAGACCCCTGACCTACACTGTTCATTAGTGATCAACTCCACCTAGTGGTGAATTGTTGGATTTTCAAAACGTTTCGAAACAGTTATGACGTAATATGAAGCCTAGTTTGCTAAAATCACGTTACTGGCCAGTTTGAAGCAAGCTCCGAACCAATGATTCGAATCAAAAGATTCGTAAATGTTTCGAAGCCTCGTGAAAGAGCAACTTGAAAGTTAAACCACCCATTCACTCAAAGTACAGAAAAATATTGTAGGAAATAGATTAAAAAATATATATTTTTCTAAATGCACTAATTAGGCTTCTGGGGTCAGTTTTGTAAGAAAATTTTAGACCCGCCTCTAAAAACCGCCAAACCGGAAGTGACATCACGAGAGGCGCACGCTGGATCGCAATGACAGTTCTTCGGACGCTGAGGAACGAGTAAATGTTTATTCATACTCGTATGGCGAACTACAGCCATACAATTATGAGTTTGCTATGCAGCCAAGAGTGCAGGGACTGGTCAGGATTAAACAGAACGGTACGAGGAGACAAATTGAAGTGTTATGTGAGGAGAAAAGGACAGATGTGTGGGTGAGATTAGTGATCTGGCGAGATGTAATACTGTGCCCAGATCACAAGATTGTACAGATTATCATATATCATGCAATAGCAAAGATAGTATTGATACTTTATGTCTTTTTAATGCTTATAAGTTATGTTAATATCCATCCACACTTACGTTAGGTGATACAGATGTTGCTCATCACCGCAGGAGAGGTGAGCTGTCTGAACCCATATGTGCTACAGGCCAGGCCAGTAGAAATGAGTATGTTTATGGCAGAGATTATTTATTACTAATTTATTTAATATCCATGTATAAATGAACAGTAAACTAAAGATTTGAATGTTAAAACAATCTTAATAAATTTCTTTTTAAACAATCTTAATGAATTTGTTTTAATTACAAGTTGCCTATAGGTCATGACTAAGTCACAATTTTTGCTGGCACTAGTCAATATTCAAATTAACAATATTAATAGTTTTCCCATCTCCAGACAATACCACTAAATACAGCATAGGCAAGTTATCCGCTGGGCGTCTAAGGAACTCTGTGCAGGCGCCCTTACCTACATGTGTCAGCCATTCAAGAACAGGTTCCAGAGGAAGGAGGACTTTATAAATGGTTTGAATACCCCCATGTTGTGACAATCAATAAACAATAATCACAAATTGTCTTACCGTATAAAAACTGGTTTATGAAGTTTAGATCAGATATATACCAAGTAGATCTGCATTTGTAATTCGATTTAGTTTTATTTATGTAGCATTGAAAAAAAGATATACAATCTGACCCATTTAAAAACATTTAACAATTTTTCAGTATCTTTCCCATCATATGTGCAGGGTATTATAATAATGTGTTGAAGTGTGTTAAATTGTGAATGATGTGATTAATAGATCCCAACAGCTTCATCCTTGTTGATCCTCTGGATGGATCTGGAGAGGGGAGCAGGTGTAGTGGAAGACAGGACAGTGCTGCATTCTCGTAGAGCCTGTGGTGACCTGGAGTATTCCAGAACAGAATATTTAAATAGATTACATTTATTTGTCCCTGTTAACAGTGTACACCAAAGTAATACAGTTCTGATAAAAAATGTATAGTCAAAGTGGTTTAGATGGTTTTGGTGATGAGTCAGCTTTATATTATTTTTTGAAAGCGATATACAATCCTATTGTTCAAACATTTACAATCTTTTAACAAAAAACAACCGCTTACTGCAAATCTCTCATTCTGCCACGCCTTCACGATGGTAGAAATTGTGTACATGGTGGAAGAAGGTGCTGACAAGATGCTCTGAAGCCCAAACAGCTTTAACATCTTGATGATCTGGGTCAGTGTCGGCCGGTGACTTCTTTTTCGAGGGCGCACGTTGCGAAGCTGGTCACATGCATTGAGCTCGTCATGTGTGTGGCTCGTCATTTCAAAATATGCTTTCAGCACGTCATGTAAACTTATGTGCATCACACGTGATGTCAAAATCTGCTGCACACGCATGTAAAGGGTTTATGATAAATGATATGCTCACGTTTGCCTGATACTCACTTAATCTCCTGTGTAATTACAGTTTAGTGTCAAGTTAGTGTCTTGCGAGTATTTTGTGAACATGAGTGCTTCTTTTATCATAAACCCTTTCAATGCGTGTGCAGCAGGCACGTATTGTGACAAGAGGCATGATGCACATGGTTCACACACACGTCACAACAAACACACATTTGGAATTCACGTCCCTCAGAAGAGAAGTCACTGGTCACCAAAAATGCTGATACATGCATGCTGCACAGACCTAAGAGATGTATATAAAAAGCAAAAAATTACTATACCATAGCATATAAAACAAAAAATACAGGTTATGGTACAACAGACATCAGCTGGCTTTAGCAAACAATGAACTTGCCAACAGCCCTGAATAAAAAGAAAAACATTACTTTTGACTTTGACAGACATGAATAAGTCTTACTTGTGTGAACAGGATGAGATTCTTGCAGTGGTTTCTCATCAGATGAGTCTTTTTTGTTTTTTCCTCCTCCATAACACATCGCCAGGTTCATCCATGACAACATAGGATGATTCATCATACTAAGCATCTTCATCTGTAGCTGGACAACTAGAATTAAAACAGATTACCTTTATATAATTGTATAACAGCATGTCACTTCTTAGGTACATACATGAACACACCACATGACAAAAAACGAATTACGAATTAGCTATGCAAACAAAGTAAATAAGATGTAACTCGATTTGATGGTTATACTATTTGCAATCTAAGCTTATCAGTTAGTCGATTTCCATATTTATAAGAAACTTGAATGAAATCATTATGTTTAATGATTTGGTAGTAGCTAGCAAATGTTTAAAAAACAAGACTTACTGTGCATAGTTCACGTTATCTTCGAGCTGCATCTCAGACGGACCGTGATCGATTCATGTTTTCTCGCGGCGGCAAAAACACAGGCCTCACGTGGTTCTTGCTTCGGCATCCAATGTTTAACTCCATCATATTGCCGGGATGATAATCCTCCGATCTAACGTGAACGCTATAAGTTACACCACCGCGTTTTTCTGAAGCACATGCTGAACTGAAGTCGCGTCTCTCGCCTCTTTCCTCGTGCTGCGTTAAACACACCCAGACACGGAAGATAGCGCGGTCTTTATTCTTCAAAAGAAACCTGTGGACTCATTGTCCTGACAGGCTGGAGTTTGAAAAACCCCCACTAACACAATTATTAACCATGACGATGCTAAATTGAAACTACGGAGAATCACATCAATTTGCGACTGCTTTTGCTGAATACAACCGCAGCACTGCCAATGTAAAGCCTGTCAGACCAGCGCCTCTGACTACGTAATATGACGCGTTGTTGAAAAAAACAGGGATTTTGAGAGCGGTCTTAGAAAATTTCAGCTTTTTTATTAAATTTATGCGCTTAGAGTTTTGTAAATGTTTTTTTGCTTTCGCATTTAATTTTCATATGGTACTTTCATACAAGGTTATATATTTATCTCACAAAAAAATGTAACCTTAAAGTTGCACTTGAAGCGTGCTTCGAAATCGCCCATCACTACTGTGCTGTGGTTGGATAGTGCAGTTTAACGGGGCGGTATTATTATAATAAGATGTCCTTATGACATCATAAGGAGAACCAAATTTCAATGATCAAATTTTTCATGTATTTACAGAGAATGGTTTACCAAAACTGTTACTGGGTTGATCTTTTTAACATTTTCTAGGTTGATAGAAGCACTGGGAACCCAATAATAGCACTTAAAACAAGATCCAGATTTAGCTTCCAGACTAAAGAATTCCAGAGTTTTAGGAATTTGAAAGTGCATATCACATCCCCCCCCCACACACACACTCAAGGGGGGGGGGTGACAGTTAAAGGTTTAAACATGGAAAAAGTCAGATTTTCATTTTACAGGCCCTTTAAACATGAAACGAGAAAAGAAGAATAAAGCATATAAATGTCATGAAATGAGAGAGGAAGCAAATGCAAGTAAAGATGTTTATTGAAAACAGAATGGTTTGATAAATGATGACAGCTGAGCGGGTGACACAGGCATGAGAGGTGGCCAGCGTGAAGACAGATGAATCCGGTCGGTGATAATCCAAATACAAATCCAACACGAACACGAGAGCAGGAAATACAGCAGACTGGAACACACGACACGAGACCTCACTGACATCCACGAACGATCTGACAAAGAACATGAGAACTGGGTGAGTATAAATAGGTGAGTCAAATGAGCTGCAGCTGGAGCGAGTGATGATCATCAGGTGCGCTGGAGGTAAGTGCCAAACACACCCACACACACACACACACACACACACACCACTACACAACACAGCCATGTGAACCAGAAGGAAACAATGTATTCATAAACCGTGACAATAAAGTAGATACTCTATAAATGACACTTAATTGAATAAGACTGATGTAATGCGTTTTGTTTTTTGTTTGTTTCTATTGTTTACCTATTTCCTTAAAGCCACTTTCTATTTTGTGTAGCTCAACAATCTTTTGCTGACAGTCTTTGGTTTTACCCATTGTGATAAATGAATTTGTTACATCATATTTATTCTCCTGTGTAACTGGAAGATATGACTGTTGGACAACATCATGTTTCTAGTCACCTTGATGTGCTAAGAAAATGTTTATATCAATGGGAATATACTTCAGAAATATTTTACTGATAAAAATTTCTGGGGGGGGGGGTAATTGTATCCAGTGTGTATTAAAGAAAACCATTTATTTCTAAGTGTAATTCCCCCCACACTTTTCCCCACAATTGTTTAACATCATATTTTTTATCATATATTTTTTCAAACTCAAAATGAGAAACATTGTGGGTTTATTTTCACAGCTTTCTTTGCTTATATTTACCAAGGGGGCTAATATTTTTGTTCACAACTGGTACCTTAAAGGTACACATCTCTAATAAAATGGTACATAGGACCTTTTTTTCTGGGTGTGTAAATCTTCACATTGTCTTGGCCTGCATTAAGACTGTGTTTAAGTCCTTTGATTTGTATTAGAAATTAAACATCTGAGACAGTATAATACAATATATTTTTGATGGTCCAATAAAGATTTTTGAACTTGTGACCTGGAGGTACCTTGTTTATTTAAAATGTTTTTCATTGAATAATCTCATAAAGAAGCATTATTTTATAAATTGGAAATATTAAACAAATAATTGTAAATTTCAAAATTGTAAACTTATAGGGAAACAGGATCTTGTTCTTAAGAGCTATTGAACAAAAGGAATTTGCATTGAAGAATCCCACAGAGAACTGTGTTATTCTAAATTGGAAATATTAAGCCAAAACTTTGCATTTCACCCTTGTAAAATGTTCTTGAGGGTCCAATACATATTTTCCATCTTGTTTTAGAGTAGCAGGTTCTTGTTCTTAAGAGCTTTTGAGCCAAATGATTTTGCATTGAAGAATAAATTGGACATATTAGGCAAATAATTGGTCATTTTAAACTTGTAATGTGTTCTTTGGAGTACAGTAAGCCCCTTGTTTCCAAAGCTATTAAATAAATAGTTGTATAGAGAATTCCCATAGATAAAATGTGCTGTGATAAATAATCAATTCTAAGCAAATAATTGTACATTTGAGAGTTGTATGTTCTTTGAAGTACAATGCTGATTTCCCATCATGCTTTTGACCAATGAACCCATTGTTTTTAAAGTTATTGAAAAAATAGAGTTGCATAGAGAATTCCCATGAAGAAATGTGCTGTCATAAATAATCAATTTAAGCAAATAATTTTATTTTTAAAAGTTGTAATATTTTTTTTTTTGAGTACAATGCTGATTTCCCATCATGTTTTTGAGCAGTGACCATACTGTTTCTTAAGCTATAGGAAAAAATAGAGTTGCATACAGAATTCCTACAGAAAACTGTGTTATTATAAATTGGACATATTAAGCAAATAATTCTACACATTTTCCAACTTGCTTTGGAGGAGTAGGTGCCTCCTTCCAAAAGCCATTGAACTAGATCATATCTCACTGAAGTGAATAGAACACAGTGCTCGAAGACCAAAAGATCTGAGGCATAAATTGTTTACAAAACATTTCAACATTTTATTTTTAATTAGTTAGAATTGAATGATAATTAAATAAACATTCTGTTTGATGACATGCTTTCTGTGTAGTCAATAACATGATGAGTTCAGTACCATGGACAGTGAAACACTGTAAATATCAAATAATCAAATCATAATTAATGCACAACACAACAGTAAATACTGTGAGAGTTTAATGTAATAAATAAATTAAAGAAAATCTAATACAACAAGAAAATATAAAAGATGGTATACCCTGTCATTCAACATTTAACACATGAAGAACACTGTTACGTTTTATTATAATGATCACAACTCTTTATTACACTTAACAAAAACAGATAAGAACTCGAAAAACTGGGGTGTAACTTGTTCTGTATGGTCCAAAATAGGATTTCATTGGAGCACTCAGTCCATCTTTTCCAAACCTATTGAACTTCTTTATGACATTAATAAGTCAACACAACACAGTGGCAGAAAAAAAATCTTCATCTAAGGCAAACAGTTATACAATGAAAACCTCACAGGACATCATCTGAAACGTTTTTAATCAATACAAGCAAAAATTTTCAGTTCACAATAATTTTAGCAGGTTGTTGTAAAAGTATCATGTAATTGTCATGGGCTTGTCAGACCTTTTGTACTAAATTAAGGTCTGAGTACATTTGGCAAGTCCATGACAGTACTATGTTTTGTGTGGGGACATGTGGAGTCATATGGTATGTGTGGCTTCCACGTGTTCCCAGTGTCTTGTGGCTGTCATGGTCTTGCCAGACCTTGGGGTTTGATTCAGGTCTGATTTCTGAGGGCAAGACCATGGCAGCATTGTGTTCTGTGTGGGAACATGTGTTTTCACATTATGTTTTTGTGTCACGTGTTTCCGGTGTCTTGTCACTTTTACCCTACTCCCTTATGTACTCGTGTCTTACGTAATTAATTATGTTCACCTGTTCCCCATTGATGTGGTGTCTTTATAATGCCCTCTCGTTCTCTGTCGTGTGCGCGTTCGTTGTCGAAGTCAGTGTGCATGTTCCCTGTGTGTACTGATCTGTTTCCGTTGTTCCTGTTTAGTTTGTGTTTCATCACAGTGTTTAGTTTATCCTCTGTTTTACCCCCACGTGGGTGTTTCTGTTCTGTTTAAATAAATTCATAGTTTATTTTTGTATATCTGGTCTGCGTTTGGGTTCTTCTTTAGTTTTCCTTTTTCGGTGTTAAACACACCGTGACAGTAATTTGTAGACGGTCCCTCAGAGACTGATGACGTCACACCATTCCATAGAGATTAACGTGTTTAAAAGACTCTTAAAAAACGCGACTTTTACTAAAATACGGCTTGTAACATATGCACATTTCGATTGGTAAGTGTAATCTGATGAAATTATCACTATTAAATGCATATTAACAAAGTTATTGAACCCAAAAGTCCGAATGCCTGAATATCAAACCAACTTTACCGCAGTGATATTTGTCAGCTCTGTCAAGGGTTGCGAAGATGCTGTCATAGTTTGGGATGCAAATGTTATCAGTCCTCTGAGAAAATCGCTTTGTTACTTTCGTCCAGCGTTACTTTGCCCCGGTTGTCCCGTATTATTAATGCAAGACTTAACTTTATGCTGTTCAATTTTAGTTTTATGAGGAAATTATATGGAAATGTGCAGATGTGAACGTGTGTTGTTTGTAAGGTTAGAGTAATTTTCATTGCTTGCACAAGAGCGCATATGACAAATATAATATTATAATAAGGCACTGCACAAAGTGACACTTACCGCCGTGTTGTTTCAGGTTGGAGCTTGAATTCCTGTACGCTGAGATGTCAGTTCGTTTTGGTGCACAAAGCATACATCGCATTATGAAACTATTCTGTTTGACCTTTTGTAGTGTAAACATAGACCAAACTTGAGGCCACGCGTGATCTGCCTCCGATAGCTTGCATACACAGCAAAATCCCCGGTGTTAAATAAAAGGTGTGTTCGACATCGGCTGTGGCTGGATGTAACCGATCGGCGAGATTAGCCGCGTGAAGGCGGGGAGGAGCTGAAAACGGAGACGTGAAGTCGGACGCGCTGTGGTTCCCGTAGTTTGCTGCATTTACGTCAGGCATGGCTGATCACGTGCCGTTTGCTTGCTTAATCGCATTAAACATGATTTGTAAGATGTAAACTACATAAAAAGTGAATTATACTGTTTTGAATGTCCGTGTATGAGCATGAGTGGAACTGAAGAGGCTTACACCATCTGTTTTTACAAGAATAAAGTTCAACATAAGCATATATTATTTAAATTCCAATGTAGTGGGGGTCTACGTTTTTTATCCATTTTATTTTGATGAAGACGACACAATATAACATCGCGACTACATGAAAAGAGCTTTAACTGTTATAAAAATACAGATTTGTGAGCATTTGTGGAACTGAGGGCGTGAAAATAAGCACGAAACACACGTGATTGTTGTCATATGGTGAATCCGACCAATCGTGAAACAGCTGTGTCGTCATTACAGCCCGTGCAGCTCCTCTTCGGGAAATGCGCTGGCTAACTCAGGCGGCTGATCTCGAACCGCTCTCGCGGTACTTAAAAACCATATGACACAGTCACGTGCCTGCAGCGCCAGCTGAAGTCGGACAAAAATACTAACCGGAATGCACTGCTTTAAGTCAGCCATCGATCGGTCTGCGCAGCGCCGTATGAAGTCGAACACACCTAAACACTGTGGGTGTATATATAATCCACTCCCAGATGGGTGTGTATAAAGACTGGTGTTAAAATTTAACACTGAAGCAGTGTTAAAGTTAATGAGATAATGAAGTGATGATTAAGACATGAATGGTGAACACCTGCTGGTCATTCTGTGTCAAATCAACCTTAATTTTAGAATTTTCCCTGTCTTTAATTTTTTTATTTTGATGACTCTTTTTCTGGATAAAGTAATACTAAAATAATGCAAAAAAGACAAAATATTTAAATGTAATAGATTAAATCCCCACAGTTAAATAAACACTATCATCATCTCTGTTTGAAAACTAAAATTACAACTTGCTTGCAGACTTACATGGATAACTTCGATACAACTGCTGTAAATCTGGTTAATAAAGTTAGTCACCATTGCTCCGATTAGTGTTTCCTTTAGTTGGGTACTTGGGTCTTAAAGTTTATTGTTAGTTTTTTTCTGCTCATTGTGGCAGTGTGTTAATTAAACACTTCTGTTACAGCAGAGGAAGATGAGAGAAATGAGGTGTAGAACTGTTACAATGTTAATTATGATGAAAACATTGGTGTTGTGATTCAATGTTCTCATACAAAAGAATAATCACTGAATATAAGTGTATAATTTTATATTTGGTCCACCCCATTAAATCCATATAGCCTTAAGAGTTAATATTTTTCACCGAAATCTAATCTATGGTGTCAGTCAGACACATTGAGACATCAACAATCAGCCTATGAAACACAATCATGGTGACAATCAACAACAAAGCTTCATGCCGCAATGCATGCTGGGTACCAGGATTGTATAAAACTCATTCATAACTCCCATCATGCATTGTGACATGACAAAATTGTGCAAATTTCTTATCATTTACTGTCACCCTTGTTGAGATCTGTATCAGAAGTTATGATGTCTCTCTTAAGCAAAAAAAAAAAAAAAACTAAAGCATTACAGCAGTCTTACAGAACAGTGTCTTTCATAGAGCACGTTTGTATTTGCATTGTTGTCTTTATCATTTACTTATGATCAAATGTTTTAATAATTGGCAAAGAATAAAATAAATAACCAATCTCTGATGCTACAGAAAGTTTTCCCTCTAAATCAAGCAATGAACAAGCAGTCTTAATAAAACAATGTTACAATTGCTAAAAGAGGAAAACTAGTTTAGTGAAGGTTAAAGGAAGAATGCCTAACTAAAGGAAACGTTAATCACAATAATGGTGACTTCAAATGAACCCATAACAAACACAAGCTTAAGATTTAATGTGATACATTCTGTGATTACATCACGTCAGAAAGAAGATTTGTCTACTAAATCGCGTGTGTGGATGCTGAAATAGTTGAGCACTTGTATTTTGTTCTGACAGCTCTTTAGAAGTTAAACTTATCATCCCGGTTTAGAAAATAACGCTGCAAGTTATAATTTTAGTTTTTTTAACAGAGATGATGATAGAGAGGCAAACGTGAAAGATTGCAGCTTTTGGAGTCATACACCCAACAATGTTCATTTAATACTGGGGACCTCGCTGTATTCATCCATTGCATTTTGTCTTTCTTCACAACTTCAGTACTACTTTCTCCAAAAAAAAAAATCCAGGAAAATTTAGTTAAAGGGGACATATTATGAGATTTTTTTGAAGATGTAAACTAAGTCTTAAACTAGGTCTGAGCAAAAGTGTGCCGTTTTGGGTGTGTCATTTAAAATGCAAATGAGCGGATGAAGTGCAACCACTGATCACAATGATGGTGGTTTGTTGCAATTGAAACTCAATTGTGCTGTGAAATATTTTATCTCTCTCTTTCTCTCCATACTAAATGGTTGTGCTGTGGTTGGATAGTGCAGATAAAGGGGGCGTATTACCTTATTCTGACATCACAATAAGGGCCAAATTACAATGACCTATTTTTTCACATGCTTGCAGAAAATGGTTAACCAAAACTAAGTTATTGGGTTGATCTTTTTAACATTTTCTAGGTTGATAGAAGCACTGGGGACACAATTATAGCACTTAAACATGGACAAAGTCAGATTTTCATAATATGTCCCCTTTAATTTGACATAGAATGACCAGCAGGTGTTCACCATTAATGTCTTAATCATCACTTCATTGTCTCATTGACTTCAACACTGCTTCAGTGTTAAATTTTAACACCAGTCTTTATACACACCCATCTGGGAGTGGATTATATATACACCCACAGTGTTTATTTAACACCGGGGATTTTGCTGTGTAAGTCATCCTCCGCTTCAGTCATCTCCTTTCATCTATGCGCGCTAAAGGGTGATACGTAGCCACCCCTCGCAACGCACGCAGCCTCTCTAACGTCTAACAATTAACGTTGGGGTTAGAGTTGGGTTTGGGTAGGGATGTCATTTCATGTAAATCTAACCCTAAACCGAAGGGAAAATGGTAAGAAAATAGGACAAAACAGTTGAGTAACCAATCCGTGAGAATGCCACGGAAAAAGACAGTCCGTAGCAGGGCCACGGAAAAATGCGGAGATCCTTGAGAATGCCACGGAAAAATTAGCACAAAATTCCGTGACTATGCCACGGAAATTCGTGAGATCAGGTTGGTACTGGTCATGTTAAACTGGACATAGGGTGTCACCTATACTAATGCATTTATTATTTTTTATTAACATTTATAATTTTTTGTTATCATTTATTAACAAGGTATTATCTTTTGCATTTGTTATTTTTATTACAAGTTATAATCTTTTATTAGTAATGCAAGTTGTAAACCTGAAGTGTGTGTAAAATAGGGAAAGGGATGGTTTTAAGCATCACCGTCCACAGTGTGATGACAGTGTAACAAGCCTGGTAAGTGACTGATGGTCCAGGAATCTCCTGGGGGTGGAGGTAAAACATCCACCTAGCACGGCTTACCAGAAAGTGAAAATAATTTTTTGAAAAGATGATATAACATTCAATTTTAGATCAAAAGCAAGCATGTTATATTTTTCATGTTGTTTATCATTACTCTTTTTTACAGGTTGTTAATTATCACTTAAAGGATGACCCATGTGAAATGAATGTTGAAATTAGAAAAGTGACTGAGGGTCTGGCCCGAACTGTCAGGGGTATTTTATTCTTTTATATGTTTTCTTTCTTAAAAGTACCTTCTCTGGTATCAGCAGTCGTATTTGCAGAGTGGTTATCGAAAACGTTTAGTTTCCGAAGGGGGGATATATGGTAGAGAAATTTTGAGTGTTTCATCTTACAGATAAGTATTATGTTTTATATGGTATGCTTTTAATGTGTTTCATGGTTAAGGTCTACATGAATTAAGTTTTAAGTCGTCTCTCTGTTACTTGCATATGAATGTGTTGTTCCACAGCTGGGCCAGGAGGAGATAAAGGTGTCCATGGTAAGGATAGCAAATAGTTGTATGATGTGTTAGAGAACAAAGACACTGAGTTTTACCACCCATGGGAGGATTTATGTACCAGCTTGGAATGTTATAGAGATAAAGCCACAGCATCACCAAGTTGTCATGAGTTATGAGAAGGAGCTAAGGGGCCTAAAGGCAGTAGTCTGCTGAGCATTGGGATAGTATACACTGAAAAAACGAACTTTTTGGTGTAGTAATATTTATTAGATTAACTCTCATAATTTCTACATAATAATATTAACATTTATTGAGAACTAGATTTTCCTAAGTAAAATGATGATAAATACACAATTAATTCATGTAAAAAATGAACTGTGTGGGAATAGTAAGTCTTATTAGATATTTTCTTGTATTATTTAACTGTTTTATAGTAACTGCACATAGTCCTAAAATAATTAAGTAAATTTTAATCAAAAACTTTAGCTTATCTTAGTTCATTTTACTTAAAAATATTAAATCCATTACACTAAAAAAATCTAAGTAAAATTTACTTACATTTATTTGCACATGTTGTAAGGAATACCCACAATTCTTTGCGCCTGAATATTTTTATTTTTTAAGCTTTATCACAGAATAAGAACTGATAAGAACTTTAACTACTTATATATTTGTTAGCAAAATGTCATAAAGGTTTAAGCTCTTATACTATTGATGTTGTTTTGTTGTAAATAATAATTTTGTGAAGTCACCGTTCAGGTGATCAGTGTTTCTTTACATGAACCCTGTTCAGAACATTGTATTGTAATTCTCTCCACAGTGCTGATAATGCATGTCAGAAACACAGTTTGTGTGCGTTTCTGTTCCAAATCAAGTTTATTCAATGACTGACTTCTTGTCAGTCATGAATTGTGTGTTATAATGCCATTTATAACACTTAAAAGAACTAGGTCCATATTAATATGTTAAAGAAAATAACAAACAGAAAATACGATTTATTTAATATTATTAGGACAGCAATGCTTAAATTTTTTAAAAAACCTAATAGACTTTACCTAAACGATTAAAATAAATCTAACTTCTAAATAAAATAATTAAGTAATATTTAATTAATTATTTAACATATGTTTTATCATGCAATTTTAAGTAAATTTTATTTGATTTTAGTAGGTAAGTTTTACTTATAAAAAAGCAGTAAATTTTACTTAAAAAAAGTTCGTGCAAATTGTTACGAGGATTTTTTTAAGTAAATTTTACAAGTTGTTTTTTTTTTAAAGAAAGGCAGGGCTACTGGACCAATATTGGACCACTATATAATATACTGAAAAACTCAGAACGGGGTCATTGTCATCATCATTTTACCAATGCAGGTGTATACACCCTATGACCAGTATTGTGTTTCAAGCTGTCTGACACAATTCTTTAATAAAATACTGTGAAGAGAATTTTACATCTCAACCGTCTCTGATTCTCCTGAAAAAATCCACGACAAGCGTTTTAAGCAGAGTTGTGCACTTTTGCACGAAAAGTCACATTTCAGCTTGAAATGTTGATTTTTCACTCTAAACTGCTTTTCTGAGCTGGAAATGCCTTTAAACGACTTGTTTCATCATTAGAATGCTCCCGTAAGCGTTTAAAGCAGAGTTGTGCATTTTTGCATGAAAAGTCACATTTCAGCTTGAAATGTTGATTTTTCACTCTAAACTGCTTTTCTGAGCTGGAAATGCCTTTAAACGACTTGTTTCATCATTAGAATGCTCACGTAAGCGTTTTAAGCAGAGTTGTGCACTTTTGCCTGAAAAGTCACATTTCAGCCTGAAACATTGATTTTTCACTCTAAACTGCTTTTCTGAGCTGGAAATCACTTTAAACGACTTGTTTCATCGTTAGAATTCTCCTGTAAGCATTTTAAGCAGAGTTGTGCACTTTTGCATGAAAAGTCACATTTCAGCCTGAAACGTTGATTTTTCACTCTAAACTGCTTTTCTGAGCTGGAAATCACTTAAACGGCTTAGAATGCTCCTGTAAGCATTTTAAGCAGAGTTGTGCACTTTTGCATGAAAAGTCACATTTCAGCCTGAAACGTTGATTTTTCACTCTAAACTGCTTTTCTGAGCTGGAAATCACTTTAAACGGCTTAGAATGCTCCTGTAAGCATTTTAAGCAGAGTTGTGCACTTTTGCATGAAAAGTCACATTTCAGCCTGAAACGTTGATTTTTCACTCTAAACTGCTTTTCTGAGCTGGAAATCACTTTAAACGGCTTAGAATGCTCCTGTAAGCATTTTAAGCAGAGTTGTGAACTTTTGCATGAAAAGTCACATTTCAGCCTGAAACGTTGATTTTTCACTCTAAACTGCTTTTCTGAGCTGGAAATCACTTTAAACGGCTTGTTTCATCGTTAGAATGCTCCTGTAAGCATTTTAAGCAGAGTTGTGCACTTTTGCATGAAAAGTCACATTTCAGCCTGAAACGTTGATTTTTCACTCTAAACTGCTTTTCTGAGCTGGAAATCACTTTAAACGGCTTGTTTCATCGTTAGAATGCTCCTGTAAGCACTTTAAGCAGAGTTGTGCACTTTTGCATGAAAAGTCACATTTCAGCCTGAAACGTTGATTTTTCACTCTAAACTGCTTTTCTGAGCTGGAAATCACGTTAAACGGCTTGTTTCATCGTTAGAATGCTCCTGTAAGCATTTTAAGCAGAGTTGTGCACTTTTGCATGAAAAGTCACATTTCAGCCTGAAACGTTGATTTTTCACTCTAAACTGCTTTTCTGAGCTGGAAATCACTTTAAACGGCTTGTTTCATCGTTAGAATGCTCCTGTAAGCACTTTAAGCAGAGTTGTGCACTTTTGCATGAAAAGTCACATTTCAGTCTGAAACGTTGATTTTTCACTCTAAACTGCTTTTCTGAGCTGGAAATCACTTTAAACGGCTTGTTTCATCGTTAGAATGCTCCTGTAAGCATTTTAAGCAGAGTTGTGCACTTTTGCATGAAAAGTCACATTTCAGCCTGAAACGTTGATTTTTTCACTCTAAACTGCTTTTCTGAGCTGGAAATCACTTTAAACGGCTTGTTTCATCGTTAGAATGCTCCTGTAAGCACTTTAAGCAGAGTTGTGCACTTTTGCATGAAAAGTCACATTTCAGCCTGAAACGTTGATTTTTCACTCTAAACTGCTTTTCTGAGCTGGAAATCACGTTAAACGGCTTGTTTCATCGTTAGAATGCTCCTGTAAGCATTTTAAGCAGAGTTGTGCACTTTTGCATGAAAAGTCACATTTCAGCCTGAAACGTTGATTTTTCACTCTAAACTGCTTTTCTGAGCTGGAAATCACTTTAAACGGCTTGTTTCATCGTTAGAATGCTCCTGTAAGCATTTTAAGCAGAGTTGTGCACTTTTGCATGAAAAGTCACATTTCAGCCTGAAACGTTGATTTTTCACTCTAAACTGCTTTTCTGAGCTGGAAATCACTTTAAACGGCTTTTGAATGCTCCTGTAAGCATTTTAAGCAGAGTTGTGCACTTTTGCATGAAAAGTCACATTTCAGCCTGAAACGTTGATTTTTCACTCTAAACTGCTTTTCTGAGCTGGAAATCACTTTAAACGGCTTGTTTCATCGTCAGAATGCTCCTGTAAGCACTTTAAGCAGAGTTGTGCACTTTTGCATGAAAAGTCACATTTCAGCCTGAAACGTTGATTTTTCACTCTAAACTGCTTTTCTGAGCTGGAAATCACGTTAAACGGCTTGTTTCATCGTTAGAATGCTCCTGTAAGCATTTTAAGCAGAGTTGTGCACTTTTGCATGAAAAGTCACATTTCAGCCTGAAACGTTGATTTTTCACTCTAAACTGCTTTTCTGAGCTGGAAATCACTTTAAACGGCTTAGAATGCTCCTGTAAGCATTTTAAGCAGAGTTGTGCACTTTTGCATGAAAAGTCACATTTCAGCCTGAAACGTTGATTTTTCACTCTAAACTGCTTTTCTGAGCTGGAAATCACTTTAAACGGCTTAGAATGCTCCTTTAAGCATTTTAAGCAGAGTTGTGCACTTTTGCATGAAAAGTCACATTTCAGCCTGAAACGTTGATTTTTCACTCTAAACTGCTTTTCTGAGCTGGAAATCACTTTAAACGGCTTGTTTCATCGTTAGAATGCTCCTGTAAGCATTTTAAGCAGAGTTGTGCACTTTTGCATGAAAAGTCACATTTCAGCCTGAAACGTTGATTTTTCACTCTAAACTGCTTTTCTGAGCTGGAAATCACTTTAAACGGCTTGTTTCATCGTTAGAATGCTCCTGTAAGCACTTTAAGCAGAGTTGTGCACTTTTGCATGAAAAGTCACATTTCAGCCTGAAACGTTGATTTTTCACTCTAAACTGCTTTTCTGAGCTGGAAATCACGTTAAACGGCTTGTTTCATCGTTAGAATGCTCCTGTAAGCATTTTAAGCAGAGTTGTGCACTTTTGCATGAAAAGTCACATTTCAGCCTGAAACGTTGATTTTTCACTCTAAACTGCTTTTCTGAGCTGGAAATCACTTTAAACGGCTTGTTTCATCGTTAGAATGCTCCTGTAAGCACTTTAAGCAGAGTTGTGCACTTTTGCATGAAAAGTCACATTTCAGCCTGAAACGTTGATTTTTCACTCTAAACTGCTTTTCTGAGCTGGAAATCACGTTAAACGGCTTGTTTCATCGTTAGAATGCTCCTGTAAGCATTTTAAGCAGAGTTGTGCACTTTTGCATGAAAAGTCACATTTCAGCCTGAAACGTTGATTTTTCACTCTAAACTGCTTTTCTGAGCTGGAAATCACTTTAAACGGCTTAGAATGCTCCTGTAAGCATTTTAAGCAGAGTTGTGCACTTTTGCATGAAAAGTCACATTTCAGCCTGAAACGTTGATTTTTCACTCTAAACTGCTTTTCTGAGCTGGAAATCACTTTAAACGGCTTAGAATGCTCCTTTAAGCATTTTAAGCAGAGTTGTGCACTTTTGCATGAAAAGTCACATTTCAGCCTGAAACGTTGATTTTTCACTCTAAACTGCTTTTCTGAGCTGGAAATCACTTTAAACGGCTTGTTTCATCGTTAGAATGCTCCTGTAAGCATTTTAAGCAGAGTTGTGCACTTTTGCATGAAAAGTCACATTTCAGCCTGAAACGTTGATTTTTCACTCTAAACTGCTTTTCTGAGCTGGAAATCACTTTAAACGGCTTGTTTCATCGTTAGAATGCTCCTGTAAGCACTTTAAGCAGAGTTGTGCACTTTTGCATGAAAAGTCACATTTCAGCCTGAAACGTTGATTTTTCACTCTAAACTGCTTTTCTGAGCTGGAAATCACGTTAAACGGCTTGTTTCATCGTTAGAATGCTCCTGTAAGCATTTTAAGCAGAGTTGTGCACTTTTGCATGAAAAGTCACATTTCAGCCTGAAACGTTGATTTTTCACTCTAAACTGCTTTTCTGAGCTGGAAATCACTTTAAACGGCTTGTTTCATCGTTAGAATGCTCCTGTAAGCACTTTAAGCAGAGTTGTGCACTTTTGCATGAAAAGTCACATTTCAGTCTGAAACGTTGATTTTTCACTCTAAACTGCTTTTCTGAGCTGGAAATCACTTTAAACGGCTTGTTTCATCGTTAGAATGCTCCTGTAAGCATTTTAAGCAGAGTTGTGCACTTTTGCATGAAAAGTCACATTTCAGCCTGAAACGTTGATTTTTCACTCTAAACTGCTTTTCTGAGCTGAAAATCACTTTAAACGGCTTAGAATGCTCCTGTAAGCATTTTAAGCAGAGTTGTGCACTTTTGCATGAAAAGTCACATTTCAGCCTGAAACGTTGATTTTTCACTCTAAACTGCTTTTCTGAGCTGGAAATCACTTTAAACGGCTTGTTTCATCGTTAGAATGCTCCTGTAAGCACTTTAAGCAGAGTTGTGCACTTTTGCATGAAAAGTCACATTTCAGCCTGAAACGTTGATTTTTCACTCTAAACTGCTTTTCTGAGCTGGAAATCACGTTAAACGGCTTGTTTCATCGTTAGAATGCTCCTGTAAGCATTTTAAGCAGAGTTGTGCACTTTTGCATGAAAAGTCACATTTCAGCCTGAAACGTTGATTTTTCACTCTAAACTGCTTTTCTGAGCTGGAAATCACTTTAAACGGCTTGTTTCATCGTTGAATGCTCCTGTAAGCATTTTAAGCAGAGTTGTGCACTTTTGCATGAAAAGTCACATTTCAGCCTGAAACGTTGATTTTTCACTCTAAACTGCTTTTCTGAGCTGGAAATCACTTTAAACGGCTTGTTTCATCGTTGAATGCTCCTGTAAGCATTTTAAGCAGAGTTGTGCACTTTTGCATGAAAAGTCACATTTCAGCCTGAAACGTTGATTTTTCACTCTAAACTGCTTTTCTGAGCTGGAAATCACTTTAAACGGCTTGTTTCATCGTTAGAATGCTCCTGTAAGCATTTTAAGCAGAGTTGTGCACTTTTGCATGAAAAGTCACATTTCAGCCTGAAACGTTGATTTTTCACTCTAAACTGCTTTTCTGAGCTGGAAATCACTTTTAACAGCTTAGAATGCTCCTGTAAGCATTTTAAGCAGAGTTGTGCACTTTTGCATGAAAAGTCACATTTCAGCCTGAAACGTTGATTTTTCACTCTAAACTGCTTTTCTGAGCTGGAAATCACTTTAAACGGCTTTTGAATGCTCCTGTAAGCATTTTAAGCAGAGTTGTGCACTTTTGCATGAAAAGTCACATTTCAGCCTGAAACGTTGATTTTTCACTCTAAACTGCTTTTCTGAGCTGGAAATCACTTTAAACGGCTTAGAATGCTCCTGTAAGCATTTTAAGCAGAGTTGTGCACTTTTGCATGAAAAGTCACATTTCAGCCTGAAACGTTGATTTTTCACTCTAAACTGCTTTTCTGAGCTGGAAATCACTTTAAACGGCTTAGAATGCTCCTGTAAGCATTTTCAGCAGAGTTGTGCACTTTTGCATGAAAAGTCACATTTCAGCCTGAAACGTTGATTTTTCACTCTAAACTGCTTTTCTGAGCTGGAAATCACTTTAAACGGCTTAGAATGCTCCTGTAAGCATTTTAAGCAGAGTTGTGCACTTTTGCATAAAAAGTCACATTTCAGCCTGAAACGTTGATTTTTCACTCTAAACTGCTTTTCTGAGCTGGAAATCACTTTAAACGGCTTGTTTCATCGTTGAATGCTCCTGTAAGCATTTTAAGCAGAGTTGTGCACTTTTGCATGAAAAGTCACATTTCAGCCTGAAACGTTGATTTTTCACTCTAAACTGCTTTTCTGAGCTGGAAATCACTTTAAACGGCTTGTTTCATCGTTAGAATGCTCCTGTAAGCATTTTAAGCAGAGTTGTGCACTTTTGCATGAAAAGTCACATTTCAGCCTGAAACGTTGATTTTTCACTCTAAACTGCTTTTCTGAGCTGGAAATCACTTTTAACAGCTTAGAATGCTCCTGTAAGCATTTTAAGCAGAGTTGTGCACTTTTGCATGAAAAGTCACATTTCAGCCTGAAACGTTGATTTTTCACTCTAAACTGCTTTTCTGAGCTGGAAATCACTTTAAACGGCTTTTGAATGCTCCTGTAAGCATTTTAAGCAGAGTTGTGCACTTTTGCATGAAAAGTCACATTTCAGCCTGAAACGTTGATTTTTCACTCTAAACTGCTTTTCTGAGCTGGAAATCACTTTAAACGGCTTAGAATGCTCCTGTAAGCATTTTAAGCAGAGTTGTGCACTTTTGCATGAAAAGTCAAATTTCAGCCTGAAACGTTGATTTTTCACTCTAAACTGCTTTTCTGAGCTGGAAATCACTTTAAACGGCTTAGAATGCTCCTGTAAGCATTTTCAGCAGAGTTGTGCACTTTTGCATGAAAAGTCACATTTCAGCCTGAAACGTTGATTTTTCACTCTAAACTGCTTTTCTGAGCTGGAAATCACTTTAAACGGCTTAGAATGCTCCTGTAAGCATTTTAAGCAGAGTTGTGCACTTTTGCATAAAAAGTCACATTTCAGCCTGAAACGTTGATTTTTCACTCTAAACTGCTTTTCTGAGCTGGAAATCACTTTAAACGGCTTGTTTCATCGTTAGAATGCTCCTGTAAGCATTTTAAGCAGAGTTGTGCACTTTTGCATGAAAAGTCACATTTCAGCCTGAAACGTTGATTTTTCACTCTAAACTGCTTTTCTGAGCTGGAAATCACTTTAAACGGCTTGTTTCATCGTTAGAATGCTCCTGTAAGCATTTTAAGCAGAGTTGTGCACTTTTGCATGAAAAGTCACATTTCAGCCTGAAACGTTGATTTTTCACTCTAAACTGCTTTTCTGAGCTGGAAATCACTTTAAACGGCTTAGAATGCTCCTGTAAGCATTTTAAGCAGAGTTGTGCACTTTTGCATAAAAAGTCACATTTCAGCCTGAAACGTTGATTTTTCACTCTAAACTGCTTTTCTGAGCTGGAAATCACTTTAAACGGCTTGTTTCATCGTTAGAATGCTCCTGTAAGCATTTTAAGCAGAGTTGTGCACTTTTGCATGAAAAGTCACATTTCAGCCTGAAACGTTGATTTTTCACTCTAAACTGCTTTTCTGAGCTGGAAATCACTTTAAACGGCTTGTTTCATCGTTAGAATGCTCCTGTAAGCATTTTAAGCAGAGTTGTGCACTTTTGCATGAAAAGTCACATTTTAGCCTGAAACGTTGATTTTTCACTCTAAACTGCTTTTCTGAGCTGGAAATCATTTTAAACGGCTTAGAATGCTCCTTTAAGCATTTTAAGCAGAGTTGTGCACTTTTGCATGAAAAGTCACATTTCAGCCTGAAACGTTGATTTTTCACTCTAAACTGCTTTTCTGAGCTGGAAATCACTTTAAACGGCTTGTTTCATCGTTAGAATGCTCCTGTAAGCATTTTAAGCAGAGTTGTGCACTTTTGCATGAAAAGTCACATTTCAGCCTGAAACGTTGATTTTTCACTCTAAACTGCTTTTCTGAGCTGGAAATCACTTTAAACGGCTTGTTTCATCGTTAGAATGCTCCTGTAAGCATTTTAAGCAGAGTTGTGCACTTTTGCACGAAAAGTCACATTTCAGCCTGAAACGTTGATTTTTCACTCTAAACTGCTTTTCTGAGCTGGAAATCACTTTTAACAGCTTAGAATGCTCCTGTAAGCATTTTAAGCAGAGTTGTGCACTTTTGCATGAAAACCCCCCTAGAAATTTTACGTTCCCATAACGTTCTCAGAACGACCCCGCTGGTGTTAAGGACGTTGCCCATTAAAGTTCCAAGAACGTTATGAGACGGACGTGTTGTGGAGTTCCCTAAAGGGTTGGAGGACGTTATTTGGCAGACCTCCACGGAACATTCAGGACGTTCTGGAAATGTTGAGGGGACCATATTTTATGTACACTTTACGTTCCCATAATGTTCTTAGAACGACCCCGCTGGTGTTAAGGACGTTGCCCAGTAAAGTTCCCAGAACGTTATGAGACGGACGTGTTGTGGAGTTCCCTAAAGGGTTAGAGGACGTTATTTGGCAGACCTCCACGGAACATTCAGGACGTTCTGGAAATGTTGAGGGGACCATATTTTATGTACACTTTAGGTTCTCATAATGTTCTTAGAACGACCCCGCTGGTGTTAAGGACGTTGCCCAGGAAAGTTCCCAGAACGTTATGAGACGGACGTGTTGTGGAGTTCCCTAAAGGGTTGGAGGACGTTATTTGGCAAACCTCCACGGAACATTCAGGACGTTCTGGAAATGTTCAGGGGACCATATTTTATGTACACTTTACGTTCCCATAATGTTCTTAGAACGACCCTGCTGGTGTTAAGGACGTTGCCCAGTAAAGTTCCCAGAACGTTATGAGACGGACGTGTTGTGGAGTTCCCTAAAGGGTTGGAGGACGTTATTTGGCAGACCTCCACGGAACATTCAGGACGTTCTGGAAATGTTAAGGGAACCATATTTTATGTACACTTTACGTTCCCATAATGTTCTTAGAACGACCTCACTGGTGTTAAGGACGTTGCCCAGTAAAGTTCCCAGAACGTTTCAAGACTGACGTGATGTGGAGTTCTTTAAAAGGTTGAAGGACGTTATTTGGCAGACCTCCACGGAACATTCAGGACGTTCTGGAAATGTTAAGGGAACCATATTTTATGTAGAAATTTTATGTTCCCAGAACGACACTGCTGGTGTTAAGGAGATTGCCTAGTAAAGTTCCCAGAACATTTGAGACTCACCCACAACTTATCCAGAACCCCCAGAACATAGCCATAACTCAAACAATATATAATTATACTGTGAAATTGATACGGTTGGTGTGATGGAGGATAAAGGATGAGATGGAGATCATGATGAATCCAAAATTATAATCTTTAATTAATATAAAACAAGGAACATGGAAACTGGTAAACAGCAAAACACCCAACACATCACTATAAACAAGAACTGACGGTTCCCCGTTCATCATCCATTTGGACTTTATTTCCCATAATCCTTTTCACTCTCTCACCTGAACTGTGTTTGTTATTATCCTCACCTGACAGTGGAAAAACAAGCAGGAACAAATTGGGACTGTGACAAAAATGTATCATTGAGAAACACAAAAAATAATTGAAGTGAGATTACAGGAAAAACAAATAGAAGGTCAAAATCTGGCAAATTAACAGAAGGATAATAAAAAACAAAAACAAATAAATAGCCAAAAAATACAAGAATAACATAAAAGCTAACAAAAACCCACATTAATTAAATTGTTTTAAACAATAAAGATGCAATTAAAACAAAACATTTACATTTGGAGTGCATAAAATGTAACATATTTCAATATACAACAACTGGTTAAATAAAAAAAAAAATAGCCCACAAAATATTAAATTTATGTTTACAGATGTGCAAATGTGTATTAGATATATAAATGTAAAAAAAATAACGCCATGTGATAAGGTCACAAGCTTGATAAACATCAACCTTTAGGAACTTCAATCTCCAGGTCTGGAGCCTGCAGAATAAGAGCATACAAATACAAATCCAGTTAAAAATATATTTACATAAAATGCATAAGTAAGGGCAAAAACACATATTACAAAACATCACAAATCCAAGAACTAAGATTTTTAACATTCAAATCGAGATGTGAAAAAAATATGTAGGAAGATTTCAGACTTCCGGAAAGATTTTCAAATTACCAACTTAAAGAAAAAAGCAATTACAAACTACAAAAATGTTAAGCTCCAAAACTTCTTGGTCAAGTATTTTTTATTGCCTGCTTCATTATTTGCCATTATTCTTTACTACTTCAAACAATCCAAGCCCCAGTACCTGAAACATTTTTAAAACATGCTGTCACTTTTAAGCCAAAACACTTGTGCTTTTGTATCTAATACTAATATTAGGCAAATTAACCCATACAAGAAATTACCTCATACAAAATTTAACAAATTCAATACATTCAATATTGTAATTAAAATCAAATTACACAAAGATAAATAATGAACATGACTCTTATGTTTTTAAATAATGTGTATTAAAGTTACACCTTCAGATTGCAGGAAGATACACTTCTTCAGGTTTGACAATGTGTGGTACATGACTTCTGCAAACAAAGCACAATAATGTTTACATTTTTTTGTAAGACAAACGCTAATTTATGATTCTTAGGTATTAAATTCCTTTACAACAGTATTTCCAAAAAGTGTCGATTTTTTTGTTTTGTACACAAAACATTTGATCTTCGGTTGGCATCTTTGTGGGCTGAGCATTAATTTATTTTGTAAAGATCGAACATCTTAAAGATTTTTTTAACATCCTCTTTATGAAAATTGTTTAGCTCACTGTAAGCCTGCATGTTTATCGTTATACTTTAAATGGCAAATAAGAATATATAGCCTAACATAGAAATAAAAAACATCACAGAAAAGAATAGCAAATAAACAGAAAAAACATTCATGTAACTCGCTGTAGAACAACGAGTGAAATCTATGTAGGTTTAACCTCTTAAACCCTGAGGACCCAGTCCCGGGTACAAAATTTCGTATTTTGACTCAAATAAAATATTCTTTTAATCTTTAATGGTCCATCATGGACCCCAGTAACACATATGAGCAGAGCCGGCCCACCCACTAAACGAACCTTGCAATTGCAAAGGGCCTCGTGGCCAGCAGAGGGCCCCCTAAAGTCACTTAGCTAGTGGTTGAAAAAAAATCATTCATCAAAAGTAACATAAAATAAATATAAATATTCATTATTTATTAATATGGCAATGTTAAAAAGGCTGTTACTTGTTATTATAGTTATTATGAAAGTTCGCTAATAAGATCTCTTTCTTGCCGAGATTGATTGACACACAGCAAACAGCGCAGCAGCCAATCAGTGCCCGCGATCTATGTGCAGGCGAAAATCCCGCCCACAGAACGCAAAGTTGAGTTGAGCCGGATCTCTGATACAGACGCGAACTTTTGCTGTTGCTTTAAGCACAATTTCTTTAATGTTATATGTGTTTGTGCGTAAATGCGAAGTAAGTGGATCTTATTTGACTTCGGTAATGACCAAACTGTGGTCTGTTTGACTTCTCTTTCCTATATTTGCCATCATAGCGTGAATTGGTTTATTAAGCTTAATAATTAATATTTGAACGGTTTAAAGTGTTAATTACTTCTGTTACGCTTATATTTCACGTATGCCATTGTCATTTCTACATATTTATGTCATTAGTGTAATTATATTGTTGGTAAACGTCTGAATTTAAAGTGTTTTATGTGTAAGAGTAAACAAACTCATGCGCATATGCGTGGTACATGCCCAGACAGTGCACTGTTGTTAAACCACCTGCTAGCCTTTGCAAAAGTGTATAATGTCACTGTTCAGTGTTTAATATTTAAACTATATCAATGCATATGACATACAGTAGCCAGCTTTGTTAGATTAATGTTATGAATGCAATGTTAATTGTTAATCTTCAATTATTAATATTATTTGCAAGTTAATTGTTATTATCCACAAACGTATGTTTCTGTCAGATTTAGCTCATCTCAAACAAGCCTATTAACTTTTGTTATGCTAGTTAAGTAAGGGATAATATATTGTTATAGCGAATGTTAGGTACTATTAACCTTGTTTGTGGTGTTTTAGATATTATTGTTAATTTGGTTTATTTGAAAAATGTAAACATTTAAGTGTTATATTCATTATTTTATATAATATTTTATTTAAATGTTATTCTATTTACTCTATTTCATTTAAATTATATATATAGGCTGTTGTTTGTGCCTCTTAAACTCTGGTGTCAATTAATAATGTTTCTTTGATGGTCAGTGAAAGTCACTTTATCAGTCTTTTTATTCAGCAAGTTCATCAGTGTGTGTTTGTTGCACTGTACTGCCATTCAGTTCAGTCAGTGGTATCATATTTTTCTGTTAGACATCAAACATGGAACTCAAATCAAGAACTCAAGGGGGCAGTTTCCCTGACAGGAATTAAACTAGTCCTAGACTAAAATAAAAGTAGGCTAAGAGCTGTCCAAACTGAAAAAAGCTTGCACTGACATATCTTAAAATACACCAGTGCCCTTTGTTTTGCCTCAAAATCCACACAAATAATGTTTTTAGTAAGGCATTTTTGTTAAAATTAGTTATGTTTTCTAATTAAACTAAGGCAGAGTCCTGTCTTAAGATATTCCCTGTCCGGGACCACCCCAAGGTCTTTTATTGTCATTCTGTAGGCTACATGTTGCCACATAAGAACGAAATACGTACTCAGGACCAGCAATGTAAAAAAGAACATTAACATACAGTATACATAGAATAATTAAAACATAATTTATTAGACACATTTAAAAAAAATAACATAGTAGATATAATATGTGCAGTATAGTCATAAGGTAGTCATTGCTTTTCTTTAGGCCTTACTTAAAACGGTCAAAAGGGCCCCCGACCAAATTTTGCTTAGGGCCCCCAAAGGTCTAGGGCCGGCTCTGCATATGAGATACTGTTTGAAAGCTTAGACTCTCTACTTTCTCCAGATATGCATCACTTTGAGAAATCTTTTACTGTAAGAAAGTTATTTACACTTAATTTACACTATCACCCCCCCCCATAATTTTTTATATGATTTAATATTCACATATTTCATATTTTTCAAGTATGACAAACATGGGCAAGTCTTATATCAAATGAAAGCTCTCATTCTCAGGAATAAGGCTACAGCGTTATTGTTGTTCTATTATCAACACATATCCAACAATAGTTGAATGAATAATAAGGTAAAAAAATCGTCTTTTGTAAACATATGGGAAAATTGAGTGTGGACTGCCTCAGATAGCACATATAGCCACAAATGATACACCATCTTTTCTCTTAGGTCCTACTCTAAAAAATGAGTCCATTCACAGCATTTTCTTAGGTTGTGTGCATGAATAATCCCTTGTTATTTATTATATGTCCAAAACAAAAAAATAATATTTATATGAAAAATGTATTTTCGGACACTTCAGTAAAATGAAAATAACTTTTGAATGCGACATGCTAAAGAGATCATTCTTTTTTTGACTGTTTACTGTCTGCTGCTGTTAACAACCAGAACTGTCTGCAGTCTGCTAGAGCACCCAGAACCAGAGTTATACACTATCAGAGACCATATTTACAACATATAAAAAGAAAATTTTGTGTTTCATCATATGAAAAACAACATAAATAACACTATTTGTCACAAACAGCAGCTTTTAATGTAACTTCAAAGGGTTTTCTTTAAAATGATATAAAGCAATTGCATTTATTCCACTGTATGTGGTTATGGGAGCACTTCAAATGTTTTTAGGCAGAAATTGTATACAAAAAGGGTATTATTCCTCCCATCAGTTGGAGTAAAATAACTTTTGCATAGATTATGATAGAGAAAAAAATCTTTTTTCCTCTATAAGCTGGCAATTGCTGGAATCAAACAAAACTGTCTGCAGGGAGCTGAGGCACTCAGGGCCAGAGTTATAAACTTTTAAATAAAAACTTTAGAAAAAAAACATCAATAAGCGCCTATTTATTTTTGTGTTTATTAGAGGACTGACATCACATACAACCATGTTTAGCACTTTCAACAGTGTTTTATGTAATTTCAAAGGGTTTCCTGTAAAATGATACCAAACATTTGTATGTAAACCTCTGCATGTGGGTATGGGAAGCTTTTGAAATTGGGTAGGCCAAATTCAGGCGAAAATCCCCAAAATAGCTTCAGGGTGGAAGAAGTTAAAAAGAAAAGTATCTTAACTTACCTTACAGTATTCTATAAAGACAAAACAAAGATCATGCGTCGTCAAGTGTGGCAGTTTGAATTTCATGCGACTTCCGGGTCCTCTTGTAAGCTGTAGCATTATGGGAAAGGTAGTACTTTTCATAAAGCGTATTGAACGCTGTTGCTGTTAATTGACTACTGTTTCCAAGATGCATTGCAATCTACATCATCATATTCAGAGAGTACAACATAATACATATTAGTATAATATTATTTACTAGTATTTTTGTGCTTGTTAACACAATTTAATGTAAAGTCTTATTTAATTATTTAATTTGTCTTTGTCTGATGTACGATAGTGCAGACTGAATCACTCTTTTATTTTTCTTCATTCTGAAATCATTTATTTATTACTTTGTTTGTATGGTTCACTGCACATTGACACATCCTTTTTATTAACTGCCTATAAAAATAAAATGCTCTAACTGTAATTTCATATTTTGTCCTCCTAGTGATATCAGGAACATTATTAAACGACCAACAGAGGACCATGTGAGAACATTCTATTAATGTTCCAAATGTCCTCTTTGTAACGTTGCCATGTGACCACAGCATAACCAATATGGAACGTCTTCCTACAGTCATATCAGGAACGTTATGATATGACCAAAATAATACCATGTGGGAATGTTCTGTTAATGTTTCAAATGTCCTTTCTGTAACGTTCTTTTGTGACCACAGGATAACCAATATGGAACGTCTTCCTACAGTCATATCAGGAACGTTATGATATGACCAAAATAATACCATGTGGGAATGTTCTGTTAATGTTTCAAATGTCCTTTCTGTAACGTTCTTTTGTGACCACAGGATAACCAATATGGAACGTCTTCCTACAGTCATATCAGGAACGTTATGATATGACCAAAATAATACCATGTGGGAATGTTCTGTTAATGTTTCAAATGTCCTTTCTGTAATGTTCTTTTGTGACCACAGGATAACCAATATGGAACGTCTTCCTACAGTCATTTCGAGAACGTTTTTATCTGACCGAAATAGTACCATGTGGGAATGTTCTGTTAATGTTCCAAATGTCCTCTCTGTAACGTTCTTATGTGACCACAGGATAACCAATATGGAACGTCTTCCTACAGTCATTTCGAGAACGTTTTTATCTGACCGAAATAGTACCATGTGGGAATGTTCTGTTAATGTTCCAAATGTCCTCTCTGTAACGTTCTTATGTGACCACAGGATAACCAATATGGAACGTCTTCCTACAGTCATATCAGGAACGTTATGATATGACCAAAATAATACCATGTGGGAATGTTCTGTTAATGTTTCAAATGTCCTTTCTGTAACGTTCTTTTGTGACCACAGGATAACCAATATGGAATGTCATCCTTCAGTCATATCAGGAACGTTATGATATAACCAAAATAGTACCATGTGGGAATGTTCTGTAAATGTTTCAGGTGTCCTCTCTGTAACGTTCTTATGTGACCACAGGATAACCAATATGGAACGTCTTCCTACAGTCATTTCGAGAACGTTTTTATCTGACCGAAATAGTACCATGTGGGAATGTTCTGTTAATGTTCCAAATGTCCTCTCTGTAACGTTCTTATGTGACCACAGGATAACCAATATGGAACGTCTTCCTACAGTCATTTCGAGAACGTTTTTATCTGACCGAAATAGTACCATGTGGGAATGTTCTGTTAATGTTCCAAATGTCCTCTCTGTAACGTTCTTATGTGACCACAGGATAACCAATATGGAACGTCTTCCTACAGTCATATCAGGAAACGTTTTTATCTGACCAAAATAGTACCATGTGGGAATGTTCTGTAAATGTCTAAGGCGTCCCCCTAAAGTCACACGAGGAACCTTGAACTGCAAGACTTTTATAACTAACAAAGGACGTTTTAGGAATGTACCTAATGTTCTCTAAAGGTTCAGGTCTTTTCATCCTCTTTAGAGAACTTTTAGGGAACGTTGCGAAAGGTCACGAGAACGTCACCTTCTACGTGGGAAGTCACATTTCAGCCTGAAACGTTGATTTTTCACTGTAAACTGCTTTTCTGAGCTGGAAATCACTTTAAACGGCTTTTGAATGCTCCTGTAAGCATTTTAAGCAGAGTTGTGCACTTTTGCATGAAAAGTCACATTTCAGCCTGAAACGTTGATTTTTCACTCTAAACTGCTTTTCTGAGCTGGAAATCACTTTAAACGGCTTAGAATGCTCCTGTAAGCATTGTAAGCAGAGTTGTGCACTTTTGCATGAAAAGTCACATTTCAGCCTGAAACGTTGATTTTTCACTCTAAACTGCTTTTCTGAGCTGGAAATCACTTTAAACGGCTTGTTTCATCGTTAGAATGCTCCTGTAAGCACTTTAAGCAGAGTTGTGCACTTTTGCATGAAAAGTCACATTTCAGCCTGAAACGTTAATTTTTCACTCTAAACTGCTTTTCTGAGCTGGAAATCACGTTAAACGGCTTGTTTCATCGTTAGAATGCTCCTGTAAGCATTTTAAGCAGAGTTGTGCACTTTTGCATGAAAAGTCACATTTCAGCCTGAAACGTTGATTTTTCACTCTAAACTGCTTTTCTGAGCTGGAAATCACTTTTAACGGCTTAGAATGCTCCTGTAAGCATTTTAAGCAGAGTTGTGCACTTTTGCATGAAAAGTTACATTTCAGCCTGAAACGTTGATTTTTCACTCCTAACTGCTTTTCTGAGCTGGAAATCACTTTAAACGGCTTAGAATGCTCCTGTAAGCATTTTAAGCAGAGTTGTGCACTTTTGCATGAAAAGTCACATTTCAGCCTGAAACGTTGATTTTTCACTCCTAACTGCTTTTCTGAGCTGGAAATCACTTTAAACGGCTTACAATGCTCCTGTAAGCATTTTAAGCAGAGTTGTTCACTTTTGCATGAAAAGTCACATTTCAGCCTGAAACGTTGATTTTTCACTCTAAACTGCTTTTCTGAGCTGGAAATCACTTTTAACAGCTTAGAATGCTCCTGTAAGCATTTTAAGCAGAGTTGTGCACTTTTGCATGAAAAGTCACATTTCAGCCTGAAACGTTGATTTTTCACTCTAAACTGCTTTTCTGAGCTGGAAATCACTTTAAACGGCTTAGAATGCTCCTGTAAGCATTTTAAGCAGAGTTGTGCACTTTTGCATGAAAAGTCACATTTCAGCCTGAAACGTTGATTTTTCACTCTAAACTGCTTTTCTGAGCTGGAAATCACTTTAAACGGCTTGTTTCATCGTTAGAATGCTCCTGTAAGCATTTTAAGCAGAGTTGTGCACTTTTGCATGAAAAGTCACATTTCAGCCTGAAACGTTGATTTTTCACTCTAAACTGCTTTTCTGAGCTGGAAATCACTTTTAACAGCTTAGAATGCTCCTGTAAGCATTTTAAGCAGAGTTGTGCACTTTTGCATGAAAAGTCACATTTCAGCCTGAAACGTTGATTTTTCACTCTAAACTGCTTTTCTGAGCTGGAAATCACTTTTAACAGCTTAGAATGCTCCTGTAAGCATTTTAAGCAGAGTTGTGCACTTTTGCATGAAAAGTCACATTTCAGCCTGAAACGTTGATTTTTCACTCTAAACTGCTTTTCTGAGCTGGAAATAACTTTTAACAGCTTAGAATGCTCCTGTAAGCATTTTACGCAGAGTTGTGCACTTTTGCATGAAAAGTCACATTTCAGCCTGAAACGTTGATTTTTCACTCTAAACTGCTTTTCTGAGCTGGAAATCACTTTTAACAGCTTAGAATGCTCCTGTAAGCATTTTAAGCAGAGTTGTGCACTTTTGCATGAAAAGTTACATTTCAGCCTGAAACGTTGATTTTTCACTCCTAACTGCTTTTCTGAGCTGGAAATCACTTTAAACGGCTTAGAATGCTCCTGTAAGCATTTTAAGCAGAGTTGTTCACTTTTGCATGAAAAGTCACATTTCAGCCTGAAACGTTGATTTTTCACTCTAAACTGCTTTTCTGAGCTGGAAATCACTTTTAACAGCTTAGAATGCTCCTGTAAGCATTTTAAGCAGAGTTGTGCACTTTTGCATGAAAAGTCACATTTCAGCCTGAAACGTTGATTTTTCACTCTAAACTGCTTTTCTGAGCTGGAAATCACTTTAAACGGCTTGTTTCATCGTAAGAATGCTCCTGTAAGCATTTTAAGCAGAGTTGTGCACTTTTGCATGAAAAGTCACATTTCAGCCTGAAACGTTGATTTTTCACTCTAAACTGCTTTTCTGAGCTGGAAATCACTTTTAACAGCTTAGAATGCTCCTGTAAGCATTTTAAGCAGAGTTGTGCACTTTTGCATGAAAAGTCACATTTCAGCCTGAAACGTTGATTTTTCACTCTAAACTGCTTTTCTGAGCTGGAAATAACTTTTAACAGCTTAGAATGCTCCTGTAAGCATTTTACGCAGAGTTGTGCACTTTTGCATGAAAAGTCACATTTCAGCCTGAAACGTTGATTTTTCACTCTAAACTGCTTTTCTGAGCTGGAAATCACTTTTAACAGCTTAGAATGCTCCTGTAAGCATTTTAAGCAGAGTTGTGCACTTTTGCATGAAAAGTTACATTTCAGCCTGAAACGTTGATTTTTCACTCCTAACTGCTTTTCTGAGCTGGAAATCACTTTAAACGGCTTAGAATGCTCCTGTAAGCATTTTAAGCAGAGTTGTGCACTTTTGCATGAAAAGTCACATTTCAGCCTGAAACGTTGATTTTTCACTCTAAACTGCTTTTCTGAGCTGGAAATCACTTTAAACGGCTTACAATGCTCCTGTAAGCATTTTAAGCAGAGCTGTGCACTTTTGCATGAAAAGTCACATTTCAGCCTGAAACGTTGATTTTTCACTCTAAACTGCTTTTCTGAGCTGGAAATCACTTTTAACAGCTTAGAATGCTCCTGTAAGCATTTTAAGCAGAGTTGTGCACTTTTGCATGAAAAGTCACATTTCAGCCTGAAACGTTGATTTTTCACTCTAAACTGCTTTTCTGAGCTGGAAATCACTTTAAACGGCTTAGAATGCTCCTGTAAGCATTTTAAGCAGAGTTGTGCACTTTTGCATGAAAAGTCACATTTCAGCCTGAAACGTTGATTTTTCACTCTAAACTGCTTTTCTGAGCTGGAAATCACTTTAAACGGCTTGTTTCATCGTTAGAATGCTCCTGTAAGCATTTTAAGCAGAGTTGTGCACTTTTGCATGAAAAGTCACATTTCAGCCTGAAACGTTGATTTTTCACTCTAAACTGCTTTTCTGAGCTGGAAATCACTTTTAACAGCTTAGAATGCTCCTGTAAGCATTTTAAGCAGAGTTGTGCACTTTTGCATGAAAAGTTACATTTCAGCCTGAAACGTTGATTTTTCACTCCTAACTGCTTTTCTGAGCTGGAAATCACTTTAAACGGCTTAGAATGCTCCTGTAAGCATTTTAAGCAGAGTTGTGCACTTTTGCATGAAAAGTCACATTTCAGCCTGAAACGTTGATTTTTCACTCTAAACTGCTTTTCTGAGCTGGAAATCACTTTAAACGGCTTACAATGCTCCTGTAAGCATTTTAAGCAGAGTTGTTCACTTTTGCATGAAAAGTCACATTTCAGCCTGAAACGTTGATTTTTCACTCTAAACTGCTTTTCTGAGCTGGAAATCACTTTTAACAGCTTAGAATGCTCCTGTAAGCATTTTAAGCAGAGTTGTGCACTTTTGCATGAAAAGTCACATTTCAGCCTGAAACGTTGATTTTTCACTCTAAACTGCTTTTCTGAGCTGGAAATCACTTTAAACGGCTTGTTTCATCGTTAGAATGCTCCTGTAAGCATTTTAAGCAGAGTTGTGCACTTTTGCATGAAAAGTCACATTTCAGCCTGAAACGTTGATTTTTCACTCTAAACTGCTTTTCTGAGCTGGAAATCACTTTTAACAGCTTAGAATGCTCCTGTAAGCATTTTAAGCAGAGTTGTGCACTTTTGCATGAAAAGTCACATTTCAGCCTGAAACGTTGATTTTTCACTCTAAACTGCTTTTCTGAGCTGGAAATAACTTTTAACAGCTTAGAATGCTCCTGTAAGCATTTTACGCAGAGTTGTGCACTTTTGCATGAAAAGTCACATTTCAGCCTGAAACGTTGATTTTTCACTCTAAACTGCTTTTCTGAGCTGGAAATCACTTTTAACAGCTTAGAATGCTCCTGTAAGCATTTTAAGCAGAGTTGTGCACTTTTGCATGAAAAGTTACATTTCAGCCTGAAACGTTGATTTTTCACTCCTAACTGCTTTTCTGAGCTGGAAATCACTTTAAACGGCTTAGAATGCTCCTGTAAGCATTTTAAGCAGAGTTGTGCACTTTTGCATGAAAAGTCACATTTCAGCCTGAAACGTTGATTTTTCACTCTAAACTGCTTTTCTGAGCTGGAAATCACTTTAAACGGCTTGTTTCATCGTTAGAATGCTCCTGTAAGCATTTTAAGCAGAGTTGTGCACTTTTGCATGAAAAGTCACATTTCAGCCTGAAACGTTGATTTTTCACTCTAAACTGCTTTTCTGAGCTGGAAATCACTTTAAACGGCTTGTTTCATCGTTAGAATGCTCCTGTAAGCATTTTAAGCAGAGTTGTGCACTTTTGCATGAAAAGTCACATTTCAGCCTGAAACGTTGATTTTTCACTCTAAACTGCTTTTCTGAGCTGGAAATCACTTTTAACAGCTTAGAATGCTCCTGTAAGCATTTTAAGCAGAGTTGTGCACTTTTGCATGAAAAGTCACATTTCAGCCTTGAAACGTTGATTTTTCACTCTAAACTGCTTTTCTGAGCTGGAAATCACTTTAAACGGCTTAGAATGCTCCTGTAAGCATTTTAAGCAGAGTTGTGCACTTTTGCATGAAAAGTCACATTTCAGCCTGAAACGTTGATTTTTCACTCTAAACTGCTTTTCTGAGCTGGAAATCACTTTAAACGGCTTAGAATGCTCCTGTAAGCATTTTAAGCAGAGTTGTGCACTTTTGCATGAAAAGTCACATTTCAGCCTGAAACGTTGATTTTTCACTCTAAACTGCTTTTCTGAGCTGGAAATCACTTTAAACGGCTTGTTTCATCGTTAGAATGCTCCTGTAAGCATTTTAAGCAGAGTTGTGCACTTTTGCATGAAAAGTCACATTTCAGCCTGAAACGTTGATTCCCTTTCAATACGGTTCACTTCGCATTGCGTCAGTTAGCTGACGCTATGGGGGAAACTCCTGTTTACTCCGTGACTGAAGCCTATTGGTTAACGTCTGTAGAAAATACAGACCAATGACGTTTGAGCCCGCGCGGGGCGTGGCAAACACGTCCCTATATAAGACGGGGAAATACGTCAGGAGCTCATTACTTTTCTCCTTCAGCGCGAACCTTCTCGCTCCTCCGAAGAAGAAGCCCTTACTCGCCGTCGATCTGAGCACTGCAGCGGATTACTACACGCCAGCGTGTTCCCCTGCCGCTTTCCGGCTGAGCATAAAGAGCGAATTTCGTCTAAAAGAGTGAATTTCATCTAAAAGAGCAGACGCGCGTTGATATAATGTCGCTTCGGCATTGCGGCTCGTGCCGAGCCCCTTTGCCTGTGGAGGATTTCCACAAAGAGTGCGTCATCTGTCTGGGTCCTGCCCACGCCGAGGCCGTACTCACCGAGGCGGGCTGCGCCCACTGTGAACGGCTTCCCATCGCGGTGCTGCGCTCCCGCCTCGACGTCTACAAAAGGAAGGCTTCCCGTGCTCTCCCGCCTAAACAGCAGCGGAGCCGTGAAGCTGAAAAACGCCCCGAGACCGAGTCTACGCCGGCTCATCCCCCGCGTGCTCTGTCTCCCCGCCGTCACCCTGTCACCTTCGTCCATGAGGACCAACGCCCCCTGCCGAGTGCTAGCGGCATGGTCTCCTTTGGGTCCGGTGACAATGTGGATATGATGTCATCCTCTGAGGAGTTGGAGGATTGGGCGGCTTCGGATGACGACGCCCACGCCGCCGCCACCGCTGAAGAACCAACCGAGTCGCGTCCTCACGACTCTGAGCTCATCCGCATTCTGACGAAAGCTACAGCGGAGCTCGACATTCAGTGGTCGCCGCCGTCAGAGCCTCAACTCAGCCGGCTGGATGAGTGGTATCTGCAGCCCGGGCGCCGTCAATCATCCCGCCAACGACAGGCGCCGTTCTTTCCTGAGGTTCACCAGGAGCTCACTAAAGCCTGGCGTGCTCCTCACTCCACTCGAGCACAGAGCGCCGTCTCCCACGTCCTCTCCGTAGTGGACGGCGCCGACGAACACGGCTACACGAAGATGCCGCCGCTCGAGGAATCTGTCGCCGCCCACCTCTGCCCGTCTTCAGCCGGCGGATGGAGGGCGAAGATGAGCCATCCGTCAAAGCCTTGCCGTCTGACATCAACCCTGGCGTCAAAGTCATACACCGCCGACGGCAACGCCGCATCCGCTCTCCATACGATGGCGGTGCTGCAGGTTTACCAGGCAAAACTCCTCCGTGATATGGACGAGACAGGCCCGGACCCGGCAACCTTTAAAGATCTGCGCAGCGCGACTGACTTGGCCCTCCGCGCTACTAAAGTCGCCACTCAAGCGGTTGGAAGAGCCATGGCCAGCCTGGTTGTTTTGGAGAGACATCTGTGGCTGAATCTGACGGAGATCAAGGACTCGGATCGGGTTGCCCTTCTTGACTCGCCCGTGTCACCGTCGGGGCTTTTCGGCTCTGCTGTGGAGGGGTTCACCCAGCGCTTCACTGAGGCACAGAAATCGTCGCAGGCTATGCGTCATTTCCTTCCGAAACGATCCGCCTCAGCGTCTGAGACCGGCCGCCCTAAACCGCCGCCAACTCAACGCCCTAAGCCAGCGCCAGCTCAACCCCAGCAGAGAGCTGAACCGGAGGTCAAGCGCCAGCGTCCTGCACGATCGGCTGGCCCGCCTCGACGCCGCGGTCCCCGCCCTCGGATCACGCTGGACCCGGCGCCGCCGCCGCCTCCCTGAAGAGAGTCTGAGGAGGAAAAGAGGCTCTGGTCCCGCTTTGGCCGGCCCGCCCTCAAAAGTTCTGCGTGTCTCAGTCCCCTCGGGCGCTGGACACACCCCCGCTGTAACAGCGAAAAACAAATTTTTACTTTATCACAAAAAGAGCAAATTTCCTCCTCTGTACACACACACACACACACGGCTTACCGTCCATAAGCATATCGACGCTCGCCGTCAAACTTCACGTTTGGCAATCCACCCCCGGTATGCCGGGTTGGATTCTAAACGTGATCCAACACGGTTATTCACTTCAATTCGCTCGGAGACCACCCCGGTTTCGCGGCGTTCTCTACACCACTGTCCCAGACGATCGCATGCAGATCCTCAGGGAAGAGGTGCGTTCTTTATTAATAAAAGACGCGATAGAGACGGTCCCGGCGGATCAAAGCGAATCAGGCTTTTACAGTCGTTATTTTCTCGTTCCAAAGAAAGACGGCGGCCTCAGACCGATATTGGATCTACGCGTTTTGAATCGCGCTCTTGCCAAACGGCCATTCAAAATGCTTACAGCCAGACGAATCATGGCGCTAATTCGACCGGGCGATTGGTTCATATCAGTGGATCTGAAAGACGCTTACTTTCACATTCCGATAGCACCACGTCACAGGCCGTTTCTAAGATTCGCGTTCGACGGGACAGCATACCAGTACAAAGTTCTGCCCTTCGGATTATCTCTGGCACCACGCACATTTACCAAATGTGCGGATGCGGCTCTCGCCCCTCTCAGACAGAGCGGCATCTGCATATTGAATTACCTCGACGATTGGCTTATTCTAGCCCAGTCAGAGAGGGAAATTATTGCGCACAAGACCGTTGTTCTCCAGCATTTGGAGAATTTAGGGTTCAAAATCAACCTCCAGAAGAGTTTGCTTACCCCCACCCAGCGTATCGCGTTCTTAGGCATGACGCTCGACTCGTTAAAGATGCGGGCATGGCTTACACAGGAACGCGCGCTCACGGTCAGACGCGAGGCGGCATCGTTCAAAGCGGGTTCACATCTCCCTCTCAAACGATTCCAAAAAATGCTGGGTCTGATGGCAGCGGCATCCCCACTAATACCGTTGGGAATGCTGTTCATGAGACCGCTTCAGTTTTGGTTGAAAGCGAAAGTTCCGCCCCGTGCTTGGTTGTCGGGCCGCTTATTAATCAAAATCACGTACAGCTGCGTGAAAGCGCTTTCGATATGGACATCCCCTCACCTTTTCCTCTCGGGCACGGAGCTCGGCTCCGTGAGCAGGAGGAAAGTGGTGACTACGGATGCGTCTGCGACGGGTTGGGGCGCGCACTGCGACGGCGAACCCGCCTTCGGCACGTGGAACAACCAGTTGTCTCAGCTACATATCAACCACCTCGAGATGTGGGCGGTTATCTTAGCGCTACGACACTTTCGACCGAAACTCCAACATCAACACGTTCTAGTGCGGTCGGACAGTATGACGGTGGTCTCATTCATAAACCACCAAGGAGGGCTGAAATCTCGCTCCCTATCCAGGCTGGCGAAACGGCTTTTATTGTGGGCTCACGCGAATGTACGCTCGTTAAAGGCGACTCACGTACCGGGTGTAGCCAATACGGGTGCAGACAGTCTCTCACGCAGCGGTCCGCCGCCGGGAGAATGGAGACTGCATCCTCAGACGGTCGAGAAAATATGGACCGTCTTCGGCCGAGCGGAGATCGATCTGTTTGCATCCGACGAGAACGCGCATTGCCCGATCTTCTTCTCGAGACACCACGATGCCCTGTCGCAAGCATGGCCGGCGTGTCTTCTATATGCTTTTCCTCCGGTGGCTCTGTTACCGCAGATCCTGCGGAGGATAAGAGAGACGAAATGCGCGATAATTCTGATCGCCCCGCTTTGGCACAATCAACCGTGGCTCCCCGACCTATGGCAGCTGATAACATCAGCACCATGGCCAATACCGCTGAGGAAAGACCTCCTATCTCAGGCGAGAGGGACGATATGGCATCCACAGCCGGAGCTATGGAATCTACACGCTTGGTTTCTGAACGGCAACCGTCACGCCTTTCAGGACGAGTGCTAAATACTCTATCAGAAGCTAGGGCCCCATCTACCAGGCGCCTTTACGCTCAAAAGTGGTCTATTTTTTCTGATTGGTGCACGACAAAAAACTTAAACCCAAACACCTGTGAAGTGGAGCATATTCTCTCCTTTTTACAGGAAATGCTGGACAGCGGTCGCGCGCCCTCGACGCTTAAAGTATATGTGGCGGCAATAACGGCGAATCACGCCCTTATCGCCGGTCACACCATGGGAAAACATGACCTTGTCATTAAATTTCTCAGAGGCGCTCGCAGACTAAACCCACCGCGACCTAACACGGTCCCGTCCTGGGATCTGTCCACGGTTCTGAAAGCGCTGCGCGGTCCCCCTTTCGAGCCCCTCGAGCAGGCTGACCTGCGCGCTCTCTCGTTTAAAACCGCTATCCTCCTGGCGTTGGCATCGGTTAAACGAGTGGGCGATTTACACGCGTTTTCAATTGACCCGTCGTGTCTGGAATTCGGTCCTAACGACAGCAAAGTGATCCTTAGACCGAGAGCGGGATACATTCCTAAAGTTTTGACCACGCCATATAGAGTTCAGGTGGTTTCACTTCTCGCCCTCCCACCGGCGGACGGCGAACAAACCCCGAACACGCTTTGCCCCGTCAGAGCGTTAAGAATATACACGGACTGTTCTGCCTCATACCGCAAGTCAGATCAGCTGTTCGTAAGCTTCGCGCAACACTCTTTAGGTATGCCGCTCACTAAACAGAGGCTATCTAAATGGATCGTCGAAGCCATTGCTTTAGCTTACGCCTCCCTGAATGAACATTGTCCTGTCGGTTTGAAAGCGCACTCCACGCGTGGTATTGCTTCATCGTGGGCTTGGTCTACGGGGATTTCTATTTTTGACATTTGTAATGCGGCCGGCTGGTCCTCGCCGTCTACGTTTGTCAGATTTTATAGCCTGGATGTCCCTGCCTTACAAGCACAGGTCTTATCGGCTTAATGTTCACGCGACTGCGTTTCTGTATGCCTTCACGGTGCGCTGCGAGCTCACCGTCATGGCTACCTATTAATAAATCATGCACAAGCTCGCGGCGCGCTCAGGAACCCGCCGCCTCGTGCTCTATTATATATGCATCATGGTGCGTTTAGAAACTTCACTGTATGCGTATTAACTGTCTCATATATGGTGCTTTCACTTACGCTCGCTAGAGCTATGTACACGCTGGGTATAGGGCCACATGCAGTGTCTCTCCGGTAAGGGCACCTCAGCCCGTTGTGTATGCACGGCGGGATGGGATTACGTTCCCCCATAGCGTCAGCTAACTGACGCAATGCGAAGTGAACCGTATTGAAAGGGAACGCTTAGGTTACTCACGTAACCCCGGTTCCCTGAAATAACGGGAACGAAGCATTGCGTCGCTGGCCGTGCTACAAACGTCTACGCAGCGAGTGTTATTCGGCTGCGCGCTTCAGTCGAATAATAATGAGCTCCTGACGTATTTCCCCGTCTTATATAGGGACGTGTTTGCCACGCCCCGCGCGGGCTCAAACGTCATTGGTCTGTATTTTCTACAGACGTTAACCAATAGGCTTCAGTCACGGAGTAAACAGGAGTTTCCCCCATAGCGTCAGCTAACTGACGCGGTGCTTCGTTCCCGTTGTTTCAGGGAACCGGGGTTACGTGAGTAACCTAAGCGTTTTTCACTCTAAACTGCTTTTCTGAGCTGGAAATCACTTTAAACGGCTTGTTTCATCGTTAGAATGCTCCTGTAAGCATTTTAAGCAGAGTTGTGCACTTTTGCATGAAAAGTCACATTTCAGCCTGAAACGTTGATTTTTCACTCTAAACTGCTTTTCTGAGCTGGAAATCACTTTAAACGGCTTAGAATGCTCCTGTAAGCATTTTAAGCAGAGTTGTGCACTTTTGCATGAAAAGTCACATTTCAGCCTGAAACGTTGATTTTTCACTCTAAACTGCTTTTCTGAGCTGGAAATCACTTTAAACGGCTTGTTTCATCGTTAGAATGCTCCTGTAAGCATTTTAAGCAGAGTTGTGCACTTTTGCATGAAAAGTCACATTTCAGCCTGAAACGTTGATTTTTCACTCTAAACTGCTTTTCTGAGCTGGAAATCACTTTAAACGGCTTGTTTCATCGTTAGAATGCTCCTGTAAGCATTTTAAGCAGAGTTGTGCACTTTTGCATGAAAAGTCACATTTCAGCCTGAAACGTTGATTTTTCACTCTAAACTGCTTTTCTGAGCTGGAAATCACTTTAAACGGCTTAGAATGCTCCTGTAAGCATTTTAAGCAGAGTTGTGCACTTTTGCATGAAAAGTCACATTTCAGCCTGAAACGTTGATTTTTCACTCTAAACTGCTTTTCTGAGCTGGAAATCACTTTAAACGGCTTGTTTCATCGTTAGAATGCTCCTGTAAGCATTTTAAGCAGAGTTGTGCACTTTTGCATGAAAAGTCACATTTCAGCCTGAAACGTTGATTTTTCACTCTAAACTGCTTTTCTGAGCTGGAAATCACTTTAAACGGCTTGTTTCATCGTTAGAATGCTCCTGTAAGCATTTTAAGCAGAGTTGTGCACTTTTGCATGAAAAGTCACATTTCAGCCTGAAACGTTGATTTTTCACTCTAAACTGCTTTTCTGAGCTGGAAATCACTTTAAACGGCTTGTTTCATCGTTAGAATGCTCCTGTAAGCATTTTAAGCAGAGTTGTGCACTTTTGCATGAAAAGTCACATTTCAGCCTGAAACGTTGATTTTTCACTCTAAACTGCTTTTCTGAGCTGGAAATCACTTTAAACGGCTTGTTTCATCGTTAGAATGCTCCTGTAAGCATTTTAAGCAGAGTTGTGCACTTTTGCATGAAAAGTCACATTTCAGCCTGAAACGTTGATTTTTCACTCTAAACTGCTTTTCTGAGCTGGAAATCACTTTAAACGGCTTAGAATGCTCCTGTAAGCATTTTAAGCAGAGTTGTGCACTTTTGCATGAAAAGTCACATTTCAGCCTGAAACGTTGATTTTTCACTCTAAACTGCTTTTCTGAGCTGGAAATCACTTTAAACGGCTTGTTTCATCGTTAGAATGCTCCTGTAAGCATTTTAAGCAGAGTTGTGCACTTTTGCATGAAAAGTCACATTTCAGCCTGAAACGTTGATTTTTCACTCTAAACTGCTTTTCTGAGCTGGAAATCACTTTAAACGGCTTAGAATGCTCCTGTAAGCATTTTAAGCAGAGTTGTGCACTTTTGCATGAAAAGTCACATTTCAGCCTGAAACGTTGATTTTTCACTCTAAACTGCTTTTCTGAGCTGGAAATCACTTTAAACGGCTTGTTTCATCGTTAGAATGCTCCTGTAAGCATTTTAAGCAGAGTTGTGCACTTTTGCATGAAAAGTCACATTTCAGCCTGAAACGTTGATTTTTCACTCTAAACTGCTTTTCTGAGCTGGAAATCACTTTAAACGGCTTAGAATGCTCCTGTAAGCATTTTAAGCAGAGTTGTGCACTTTTGCATGAAAAGTCACATTTCAGCCTGAAACGTTGATTTTTCACTCTAAACTGCTTTTCTGAGCTGGAAATCACTTTAAACGGCTTGTTTCATCGTTAGAATGCTCCTGTAAGCATTTTAAGCAGAGTTGTGCACTTTTGCATGAAAAGTCACATTTCAGCCTGAAACGTTGATTTTTCACTCTAAACTGCTTTTCTGAGCTGGAAATCACTTTTAACAGCTTAGAATGCTCCTGTAAGCATTTTAAGCAGAGTTGTGCACTTTTGCATGAAAAGTCACATTTCAGCCTGAAACGTTGATTTTTCACTCTAAACTGCTTTTCTGAGCTGGAAATCACTTTAAACGGATTAGAATGCTCCTGTAAGCATTTTAAGCAGAGTTGTGCACTTTTGCATGAAAAGTCACATTTCAGCCTGAAACGTTGATTTTTCACTCTAAACTGCTTTTCTGAGCTGGAAATCACTTTAAACGGCTTGTTTCATCGTTAGAATGCTCCTGTAAGCATTTTAAGCAGAGTTGTGCACTTTTGCATGAAAAGTCACATTTCAGCCTGAAACGTTGATTTTTCACTCTAAACTGCTTTTCTGAGCTGGAAATCACTTTTAACAGCTTAGAATGCTCCTGTAAGCATTTTAAGCAGAGTTGTGCACTTTTGCATGAAAAGTCACATTTCAGCCTGAAACGTTGATTTTTCACTCTAAACTGCTTTTCTGAGCTGGAAATCACTTTTAACAGCTTAGAATGCTCCTGTAAGCATTTTAAGCAGAGTTGTGCACTTTTGCATGAAAAGTCACATTTCAGCCTGAAACGTTGATTTTTCACTCTAAACTGCTTTTCTGAGCTGGAAATCACTTTAAACGGCTTGTTTCATCGTTAGAATGCTCCTGTAAGCATTTTAAGCAGAGTTGTGCACTTTTGCATGAAAAGTCACATTTCAGCCTGAAACGTTGATTTTTCACTCTAAACTGCTTTTCTGAGCTGGAAATCACTTTAAACGGCTTAGAATGCTCCTGTAAGCATTTTAAGCAGAGTTGTGCACTTTTGCATGAAAAGTCACATTTCAGCCTGAAACGTTGATTTTTCACTCTAAACTGCTTTTCTGAGCTGGAAATCACTTTAAACGGCTTAGAATGCTCCTGTAAGCATTTTAAGCAGAGTTGTGCACTTTTGCATGAAAAGTCACATTTCAGCCTGAAACGTTGATTTTTCACTCTAAACTGCTTTTCTGAGCTGGAAATCACTTTTAACAGCTTAGAATGCTCCTGTAAGCATTTTAAGCAGAGTTGTGCACTTTTGCATGAAAAGTCACATTTCAGCCTGAAACGTTGATTTTTCACTCTAAACTGCTTTTCTGAGCTGGAAATCACTTTAAACGGCTTAGAATGCTCCTGTAAGCATTTTAAGCAGAGTTGTGCACTTTTGCATGAAAAGTCACATTTCAGCCTGAAACGTTGATTTTTCACTCTAAACTGCTTTTCTGAGCTGGAAATCACTTTAAACGGCTTAGAATGCTCCTGTAAGCATTTTAAGCAGAGTTGTGCACTTTTGCATGAAAAGTCACATTTCAGCCTGAAACGTTGATTTTTCACTCTAAACTGCTTTTCTGAGCTGGAAATCACTTTTAACAGCTTAGAATGCTCCTGTAAGCATTTTAAGCAGAGTTGTGCACTTTTGCATGAAAAGTCACATTTCAGCCTGAAACGTTGATTTTTCACTCTAAACTGCTTTTCTGAGCTGGAAATCACTTTAAACGGCTTGTTTCATCGTTAGAATGCTCCTGTAAGCATTTTAAGCAGAGTTGTGCACTTTTGCATGAAAAGTCACATTTCAGCCTGAAACGTTGATTTTTCACTCTAAACTGCTTTTCTGAGCTGGAAATCACTTTAAACGGCTTGTTTCATCGTTAGAATGCTCCTGTAAGCATTTTAAGCAGAGTTGTGCACTTTTGCATGAAAAGTCACATTTCAGCCTGAAACGTTGATTTTTCACTCTAAACTGCTTTTCTGAGCTGGAAATCACTTTAAACGGCTTAGAATGCTCCTGTAAGCATTTTAAGCAGAGTTGTGCACTTTTGCATGAAAAGTCACATTTCAGCCTGAAACGTTGATTTTTCACTCTAAACTGCTTTTCTGAGCTGGAAATCACTTTTAACAGCTTAGAATGCTCCTGTAAGCATTTTAAGCAGAGTTGTGCACTTTTGCATGAAAAGTCACATTTCAGCCTGAAACGTTGATTTTTCACTCTAAACTGCTTTTCTGAGCTGGAAATCACTTTAAACGGCTTGTTTCATCGTTAGAATGCTCCTGTAAGCATTTTAAGCAGAGTTGTGCACTTTTGCATGAAAAGTCACATTTCAGCCTGAAACGTTGATTTTTCACTCTAAACTGCTTTTCTGAGCTGGAAATCACTTTTAACAGCTTAGAATGCTCCTGTAAGCATTTTAAGCAGAGTTGTGCACTTTTGCATGAAAAGTCACATTTCAGCCTGAAACGTTGATTTTTCACTCTAAACTGCTTTTCTGAGCTGGAAATCACTTTAAACGGCTTAGAATGCTCCTGTAAGCATTTTAAGCAGAGTTGTGCACTTTTGCATGAAAAGTCACATTTCAGCCTGAAACGTTGATTTTTCACTCTAAACTGCTTTTCTGAGCTGGAAATCACTTTAAACGGCTTGTTTCATCGTTAGAATGCTCCTGTAAGCATTTTAAGCAGAGTTGTGCACTTTTGCATGAAAAGTCACATTTCAGCCTGAAACGTTGATTTTTCACTCTAAACTGCTTTTCTGAGCTGGAAATCACTTTTAACAGCTTAGAATGCTCCTGTAAGCATTTTAAGCAGAGTTGTGCACTTTTGCATGAAAAGTCACATTTCAGCCTGAAACGTTGATTTTTCACTCTAAACTGCTTTTCTGAGCTGGAAATCACTTTTAACAGCTTAGAATGCTCCTGTAAGCATTTTAAGCAGAGTTGTGCACTTTTGCATGAAAAGTCACATTTCAGCCTGAAACGTTGATTTTTCACTCTAAACTGCTTTTCTGAGCTGGAAATCACTTTAAACGGCTTAGAATGCTCCTGTAAGCATTTTAAGCAGAGTTGTGCACTTTTGCATGAAAAGTCACATTTCAGCCTGAAACGTTGATTTTTCACTCTAAACTGCTTTTCTGAGCTGGAAATCACTTTTAACAGCTTAGAATGCTCCTGTAAGCATTTTAAGCAGAGTTGTGCACTTTTGCATGAAAAGTCACATTTCAGCCTGAAACGTTGATTTTTCACTCTAAACTGCTTTTCTGAGCTGGAAATCACTTTAAACGGCTTAGAATGCTCCTGTAAGCATTTTAAGCAGAGTTGTGCACTTTTGCATGAAAAGTCACATTTCAGCCTGAAACGTTGATTTTTCACTCTAAACTGCTTTTCTGAGCTGGAAATCACTTTAAACGGCTTGTTTCATCGTTAGAATGCTCCTGTAAGCATTTTAAGCAGAGTTGTGCACTTTTGCATGAAAAGTCACATTTCAGCCTGAAACGTTGATTTTTCACTCTAAACTGCTTTTCTGAGCTGGAAATCACTTTAAACGGCTTGTTTCATCGTTAGAATGCTCCTGTAAGCATTTTAAGCAGAGTTGTGCACTTTTGCATGAAAAGTCACATTTCAGCCTGAAACGTTGATTTTTCACTCTAAACTGCTTTTCTGAGCTGGAAATCACTTTTAACAGCTTAGAATGCTCCTGTAAGCATTTTAAGCAGAGTTGTGCACTTTTGCATGAAAAGTCACATTTCAGCCTGAAACGTTGATTTTTCACTCTAAACTGCTTTTCTGAGCTGGAAATCACTTTAAACGGCTTGTTTCATCGTTAGAATGCTCCTGTAAGCATTTTAAGCAGAGTTGTGCACTTTTGCATGAAAAGTCACATTTCAGCCTGAAACGTTGATTTTTCACTCTAAACTGCTTTTCTGAGCTGGAAATCACTTTAAACGGCTTGTTTCATCGTTAGAATGCTCCTGTAAGCATTTTAAGCAGAGTTGTGCACTTTTGCATGAAAAGTCACATTTCAGCCTGAAACGTTGATTTTTCACTCTAAACTGCTTTTCTGAGCTGGAAATCACTTTTAACAGCTTAGAATGCTCCTGTAAGCATTTTAAGCAGAGTTGTGCACTTTTGCATGAAAAGTCACATTTCAGCCTGAAACGTTGATTTTTCACTCTAAACTGCTTTTCTGAGCTGGAAATCACTTTTAACAGCTTAGAATGCTCCTGTAAGCATTTTAAGCAGAGTTGTGCACTTTTGCATGAAAAGTCACATTTCAGCCTGAAACGTTGATTTTTCACTCTAAACTGCTTTTCTGAGCTGGAAATCACTTTAAACGGCTTGTTTCATCGTTAGAATGCTCCTGTAAGCATTTTAAGCAGAGTTGTGCACTTTTGCATGAAAAGTCACATTTCAGCCTGAAACGTTGATTTTTCACTCTAAACTGCTTTTCTGAGCTGGAAATCACTTTTAACAGCTTAGAATGCTCCTGTAAGCATTTTAAGCAGAGTTGTGCACTTTTGCATGAAAAGTCACATTTCAGCCTGAAACGTTGATTTTTCACTCTAAACTGCTTTTCTGAGCTGGAAATCACTTTTAACAGCTTAGAATGCTCCTGTAAGCATTTTAAGCAGAGTTGTGCACTTTTGCATGAAAAGTCACATTTCAGCCTGAAACGTTGATTTTTCACTCTAAACTGCTTTTCTGAGCTGGAAATCACTTTAAACGGCTTAGAATGCTCCTGTAAGCATTTTAAGCAGAGTTGTGCACTTTTGCATGAAAAGTCACATTTCAGCCTGAAACGTTGATTTTTCACTCTAAACTGCTTTTCTGAGCTGGAAATCACTTTAAACGGCTTAGAATGCTCCTGTAAGCATTTTAAGCAGAGTTGTGCACTTTTGCATGAAAAGTCACATTTCAGCCTGAAACGTTGATTTTTCACTCTAAACTGCTTTTCTGAGCTGGAAATCACTTTTAACAGCTTAGAATGCTCCTGTAAGCATTTTAAGCAGAGTTGTGCACTTTTGCATGAAAAGTCACATTTCAGCCTGAAACGTTGATTTTTCACTCTAAACTGCTTTTCTGAGCTGGAAATCACTTTAAACGGCTTAGAATGCTCCTGTAAGCATTTTAAGCAGAGTTGTGCACTTTTGCATGAAAAGTCACATTTCAGCCTGAAACGTTGATTTTTCACTCTAAACTGCTTTTCTGAGCTGGAAATCACTTTTAACAGCTTAGAATGCTCCTGTAAGCATTTTAAGCAGAGTTGTGCACTTTTGCATGAAAAGTCACATTTCAGCCTGAAACGTTGATTTTTCACTCTAAACTGCTTTTCTGAGCTGGAAATCACTTTTAACAGCTTAGAATGCTCCTGTAAGCATTTTAAGCAGAGTTGTGCACTTTTGCATGAAAAGTCACATTTCAGCCTGAAACGTTGATTTTTCACTCTAAACTGCTTTTCTGAGCTGGAAATCACTTTAAACGGCTTAGAATGCTCCTGTAAGCATTTTAAGCAGAGTTGTGCACTTTTGCATGAAAAGTCACATTTCAGCCTGAAACGTTGATTTTTCACTCTAAACTGCTTTTCTGAGCTGGAAATCACTTTAAACGGCTTGTTTCATCGTTAGAATGCTCCTGTAAGCATTTTAAGCAGAGTTGTGCACTTTTGCATGAAAAGTCACATTTCAGCCTGAAACGTTGATTTTTCACTCTAAACTGCTTTTCTGAGCTGGAAATCACTTTTAACAGCTTAGAATGCTCCTGTAAGCATTTTAAGCAGAGTTGTGCACTTTTGCATGAAAAGTCACATTTCAGCCTGAAACGTTGATTTTTCACTCTAAACTGCTTTTCTGAGCTGGAAATCACTTTAAACGGCTTAGAATGCTCCTGTAAGCATTTTAAGCAGAGTTGTGCACTTTTGCATGAAAAGTCACATTTCAGCCTGAAACGTTGATTTTTCACTCTAAACTGCTTTTCTGAGCTGGAAATCACTTTAAACGGCTTGTTTCATCGTTAGAATGCTCCTGTAAGCATTTTAAGCAGAGTTGTGCACTTTTGCATGAAAAGTCACATTTCAGCCTGAAACGTTGATTTTTCACTCTAAACTGCTTTTCTGAGCTGGAAATCACTTTAAACGGCTTAGCTTAGAATGCTCCTGTAAGCATTTTAAGCAGAGTTGTGCACTTTTGCATGAAAAGTCACATTTCAGCCTGAAACGTTGATTTTTCACTCTAAACTGCTTTTCTGAGCTGGAAATCACTTTAAACGGCTTGTTTCATCGTTAGAATGCTCCTGTAAGCATTTTAAGCAGAGTTGTGCACTTTTGCATGAAAAGTCACATTTCAGCCTGAAACGTTGATTTTTCACTCTAAACTGCTTTTCTGAGCTGGAAATCACTTTTAACAGCTTAGAATGCTCCTGTAAGCATTTTAAGCAGAGTTGTGCACTTTTGCATGAAAAGTCACATTTCAGCCTGAAACGTTGATTTTTCACTCTAAACTGCTTTTCTGAGCTGGAAATCACTTTAAACGGCTTAGAATGCTCCTGTAAGCATTTTAAGCAGAGTTGTGCACTTTTGCATGAAAAGTCACATTTCAGCCTGAAACGTTGATTTTTCACTCTAAACTGCTTTTCTGAGCTGGAAATCACTTTAAACGGCTTGTTTCATCGTTAGAATGCTCCTGTAAGCATTTTAAGCAGAGTTGTGCACTTTTGCATGAAAAGTCACATTTCAGCCTGAAACGTTGATTTTTCACTCTAAACTGCTTTTCTGAGCTGGAAATCACTTTTAACAGCTTAGAATGCTCCTGTAAGCATTTTAAGCAGAGTTGTGCACTTTTGCATGAAAAGTCACATTTCAGCCTGAAACGTTGATTTTTCACTCTAAACTGCTTTTCTGAGCTGGAAATCACTTTTAACAGCTTAGAATGCTCCTGTAAGCATTTTAAGCAGAGTTGTGCACTTTTGCATGAAAAGTCACATTTCAGCCTGAAACGTTGATTTTTCACTCTAAACTGCTTTTCTGAGCTGGAAATCACTTTAAACGGCTTGTTTCATCGTTAGAATGCTCCTGTAAGCATTTTAAGCAGAGTTGTGCACTTTTGCATGAAAAGTCACATTTCAGCCTGAAACGTTGATTTTTCACTCTAAACTGCTTTTCTGAGCTGGAAATCACTTTAAACGGCTTAGAATGCTCCTGTAAGCATTTTAAGCAGAGTTGTGCACTTTTGCATGAAAAGTCACATTTCAGCCTGAAACGTTGATTTTTCACTCTAAACTGCTTTTCTGAGCTGGAAATCACTTTAAACGGCTTAGAATGCTCCTGTAAGCATTTTAAGCAGAGTTGTGCACTTTTGCATGAAAAGTCACATTTCAGCCTGAAACGTTGATTTTTCACTCTAAACTGCTTTTCTGAGCTGGAAATCACTTTTAACAGCTTAGAATGCTCCTGTAAGCATTTTAAGCAGAGTTGTGCACTTTTGCATGAAAAGTCACATTTCAGCCTGAAACGTTGATTTTTCACTCTAAACTGCTTTTCTGAGCTGGAAATCACTTTAAACGGCTTAGAATGCTCCTGTAAGCATTTTAAGCAGAGTTGTGCACTTTTGCATGAAAAGTCACATTTCAGCCTGAAACGTTGATTTTTCACTCTAAACTGCTTTTCTGAGCTGGAAATCACTTTAAACGGCTTAGAATGCTCCTGTAAGCATTTTAAGCAGAGTTGTGCACTTTTGCATGAAAAGTCACATTTCAGCCTGAAACGTTGATTTTTCACTCTAAACTGCTTTTCTGAGCTGGAAATCACTTTAAACGGCTTGTTTCATCGTTAGAATGCTCCTGTAAGCATTTTAAGCAGAGTTGTGCACTTTTGCATGAAAAGTCACATTTCAGCCTGAAACGTTGATTTTTCACTCTAAACTGCTTTTCTGAGCTGGAAATCACTTTTAACAGCTTAGAATGCTCCTGTAAGCATTTTAAGCAGAGTTGTGCACTTTTGCATGAAAAGTCACATTTCAGCCTGAAACGTTGATTTTTCACTCTAAACTGCTTTTCTGAGCTGGAAATCACTTTAAACGGCTTAGAATGCTCCTGTAAGCATTTTAAGCAGAGTTGTGCACTTTTGCATGAAAAGTCACATTTCAGCCTGAAACGTTGATTTTTCACTCTAAACTGCTTTTCTGAGCTGGAAATCACTTTAAACGGCTTGTTTCATCGTTAGAATGCTCCTGTAAGCATTTTAAGCAGAGTTGTGCACTTTTGCATGAAAAGTCACATTTCAGCCTGAAACGTTGATTTTTCACTCTAAACTGCTTTTCTGAGCTGGAAATCACTTTAAACGGCTTAGAATGCTCCTGTAAGCATTTTAAGCAGAGTTGTGCACTTTTGCATGAAAAGTCACATTTCAGCCTGAAACGTTGATTTTTCACTCTAAACTGCTTTTCTGAGCTGGAAATCACTTTAAACGGCTTGTTTCATCGTTAGAATGCTCCTGTAAGCATTTTAAGCAGAGTTGTGCACTTTTGCATGAAAAGTCACATTTCAGCCTGAAACGTTGATTTTTCACTCTAAACTGCTTTTCTGAGCTGGAAATCACTTTTAACAGCTTAGAATGCTCCTGTAAGCATTTTAAGCAGAGTTGTGCACTTTTGCATGAAAAGTCACATTTCAGCCTGAAACGTTGATTTTTCACTCTAAACTGCTTTTCTGAGCTGGAAATCACTTTAAACGGATTAGAATGCTCCTGTAAGCATTTTAAGCAGAGTTGTGCACTTTTGCATGAAAAGTCACATTTCAGCCTGAAACGTTGATTTTTCACTCTAAACTGCTTTTCTGAGCTGGAAATCACTTTAAACGGCTTGTTTCATCGTTAGAATGCTCCTGTAAGCATTTTAAGCAGAGTTGTGCACTTTTGCATGAAAAGTCACATTTCAGCCTGAAACGTTGATTTTTCACTCTAAACTGCTTTTCTGAGCTGGAAATCACTTTTAACAGCTTAGAATGCTCCTGTAAGCATTTTAAGCAGAGTTGTGCACTTTTGCATGAAAAGTCACATTTCAGCCTGAAACGTTGATTTTTCACTCTAAACTGCTTTTCTGAGCTGGAAATCACTTTTAACAGCTTAGAATGCTCCTGTAAGCATTTTAAGCAGAGTTGTGCACTTTTGCATGAAAAGTCACATTTCAGCCTGAAACGTTGATTTTTCACTCTAAACTGCTTTTCTGAGCTGGAAATCACTTTTAACAGCTTAGAATGCTCCTGTAAGCATTTTAAGCAGAGTTGTGCACTTTTGCATGAAAAGTCACATTTCAGCCTGAAACGTTGATTTTTCACTCTAAACTGCTTTTCTGAGCTGGAAATCACTTTAAACGGCTTAGAATGCTCCTGTAAGCATTTTAAGCAGAGTTGTGCACTTTTGCATGAAAAGTCACATTTCAGCCTGAAACGTTGATTTTTCACTCTAAACTGCTTTTCTGAGCTGGAAATCACTTTAAACGGCTTGTTTCATCGTTAGAATGCTCCTGTAAGCATTTTAAGCAGAGTTGTGCACTTTTGCATGAAAAGTCACATTTCAGCCTGAAACGTTGATTTTTCACTCTAAACTGCTTTTCTGAGCTGGAAATCACTTTTAACAGCTTAGAATGCTCCTGTAAGCATTTTAAGCAGAGTTGTGCACTTTTGCATGAAAAGTCACATTTCAGCCTGAAACGTTGATTTTTCACTCTAAACTGCTTTTCTGAGCTGGAAATCACTTTAAACGGCTTAGAATGCTCCTGTAAGCATTTTAAGCAGAGTTGTGCACTTTTGCATGAAAAGTCACATTTCAGCCTGAAACGTTGATTTTTCACTCTAAACTGCTTTTCTGAGCTGGAAATCACTTTAAACGGCTTGTTTCATCGTTAGAATGCTCCTGTAAGCATTTTAAGCAGAGTTGTGCACTTTTGCATGAAAAGTCACATTTCAGCCTGAAACGTTGATTTTTCACTCTAAACTGCTTTTCTGAGCTGGAAATCACTTTTAACAGCTTAGAATGCTCCTGTAAGCATTTTAAGCAGAGTTGTGCACTTTTGCATGAAAAGTCACATTTCAGCCTGAAACGTTGATTTTTCACTCTAAACTGCTTTTCTGAGCTGGAAATCACTTTTAACAGCTTAGAATGCTCCTGTAAGCATTTTAAGCAGAGTTGTGCACTTTTGCATGAAAAGTCACATTTCAGCCTGAAACGTTGATTTTTCACTCTAAACTGCTTTTCTGAGCTGGAAATCACTTTAAACGGCTTAGAATGCTCCTGTAAGCATTTTAAGCAGAGTTGTGCACTTTTGCATGAAAAGTCACATTTCAGCCTGAAACGTTGATTTTTCACTCTAAACTGCTTTTCTGAGCTGGAAATCACTTTTAACAGCTTAGAATGCTCCTGTAAGCATTTTAAGCAGAGTTGTGCACTTTTGCATGAAAAGTCACATTTCAGCCTGAAACGTTGATTTTTCACTCTAAACTGCTTTTCTGAGCTGGAAATCACTTTTAACAGCTTAGAATGCTCCTGTAAGCATTTTAAGCAGAGTTGTGCACTTTTGCATGAAAAGTCACATTTCAGCCTGAAACGTTGATTTTTCACTCTAAACTGCTTTTCTGAGCTGGAAATCACTTTAAACGGCTTAGAATGCTCCTGTAAGCATTTTAAGCAGAGTTGTGCACTTTTGCATGAAAAGTCACATTTCAGCCTGAAACGTTGATTTTTCACTCTAAACTGCTTTTCTGAGCTGGAAATCACTTTAAACGGCTTGTTTCATCGTTAGAATGCTCCTGTAAGCATTTTAAGCAGAGTTGTGCACTTTTGCATGAAAAGTCACATTTCAGCCTGAAACGTTGATTTTTCACTCTAAACTGCTTTTCTGAGCTGGAAATCACTTTAAACGGCTTGTTTCATCGTTAGAATGCTCCTGTAAGCATTTTAAGCAGAGTTGTGCACTTTTGCATGAAAAGTCACATTTCAGCCTGAAACGTTGATTTTTCACTCTAAACTGCTTTTCTGAGCTGGAAATCACTTTTAACAGCTTAGAATGCTCCTGTAAGCATTTTAAGCAGAGTTGTGCACTTTTGCATGAAAAGTCACATTTCAGCCTGAAACGTTGATTTTTCACTCTAAACTGCTTTTCTGAGCTGGAAATCACTTTAAACGGCTTAGAATGCTCCTGTAAGCATTTTAAGCAGAGTTGTGCACTTTTGCATGAAAAGTCACATTTCAGCCTGAAACGTTGATTTTTCACTCTAAACTGCTTTTCTGAGCTGGAAATCACTTTAAACGGCTTGTTTCATCGTTAGAATGCTCCTGTAAGCATTTTAAGCAGAGTTGTGCACTTTTGCATGAAAAGTCACATTTCAGCCTGAAACGTTGATTTTTCACTCTAAACTGCTTTTCTGAGCTGGAAATCACTTTTAACAGCTTAGAATGCTCCTGTAAGCATTTTAAGCAGAGTTGTGCACTTTTGCATGAAAAGTCACATTTCAGCCTGAAACGTTGATTTTTCACTCTAAACTGCTTTTCTGAGCTGGAAATCACTTTTAACAGCTTAGAATGCTCCTGTAAGCATTTTAAGCAGAGTTGTGCACTTTTGCATGAAAAGTCACATTTCAGCCTGAAACGTTGATTTTTCACTCTAAACTGCTTTTCTGAGCTGGAAATCACTTTAAACGGCTTAGAATGCTCCTGTAAGCATTTTAAGCAGAGTTGTGCACTTTTGCATGAAAAGTCACATTTCAGCCTGAAACGTTGATTTTTCACTCTAAACTGCTTTTCTGAGCTGGAAATCACTTTAAACGGCTTGTTTCATCGTTAGAATGCTCCTGTAAGCATTTTAAGCAGAGTTGTGCACTTTTGCATGAAAAGTCACATTTCAGCCTGAAACGTTGATTTTTCACTCTAAACTGCTTTTCTGAGCTGGAAATCACTTTAAACGGCTTGTTTCATCGTTAGAATGCTCCTGTAAGCATTTTAAGCAGAGTTGTGCACTTTTGCATGAAAAGTCACATTTCAGCCTGAAACGTTGATTTTTCACTCTAAACTGCTTTTCTGAGCTGGAAATCACTTTAAACGGCTTAGCTTAGAATGCTCCTGTAAGCATTTTAAGCAGAGTTGTGCACTTTTGCATGAAAAGTCACATTTCAGCCTGAAACGTTGATTTTTCACTCTAAACTGCTTTTCTGAGCTGGAAATCACTTTAAACGGCTTGTTTCATCGTTAGAATGCTCCTGTAAGCATTTTAAGCAGAGTTGTGCACTTTTGCATGAAAAGTCACATTTCAGCCTGAAACGTTGATTTTTCACTCTAAACTGCTTTTCTGAGCTGGAAATCACTTTTAACAGCTTAGAATGCTCCTGTAAGCATTTTAAGCAGAGTTGTGCACTTTTGCATGAAAAGTCACATTTCAGCCTGAAACGTTGATTTTTCACTCTAAACTGCTTTTCTGAGCTGGAAATCACTTTTAAACGGCTTAGAATGCTCCTGTAAGCATTTTAAGCAGAGTTGTGCACTTTTGCATGAAAAGTCACATTTCAGCCTGAAACGTTGATTTTTCACTCTAAACTGCTTTTCTGAGCTGGAAATCACTTTTAACAGCTTAGAATGCTCCTGTAAGCATTTTAAGCAGAGTTGTGCACTTTTGCATGAAAAGTCACATTTCAGCCTGAAACGTTGATTTTTCACTCTAAACTGCTTTTCTGAGCTGGAAATCACTTTTAAACGGCTTAGAGAATGCTCCTGTAAGCATTTTAAGCAGAGTTGTGCACTTTTGCATGAAAAGTCACATTTCAGCCTGAAACGTTGATTTTTCACTCTAAACTGCTTTTCTGAGCTGGAAATCACTTTTAAACGGCTTAGCTTAGAATGCTCCTGTAAGCATTTTAAGCAGAGTTGTGCACTTTTGCATGAAAAGTCACATTTCAGCCTGAAACGTTGATTTTTCACTCTAAACTGCTTTTCTGAGCTGGAAATCACTTTAAACGGCTTGTTTCATCGTTAGAATGCTCCTGTAAGCATTTTAAGCAGAGTTGTGCACTTTTGCATGAAAAGTCACATTTCAGCCTGAAACGTTGATTTTTCACTCTAAACTGCTTTTCTGAGCTGGAAATCACTTTAAACGGCTTGTTTCATCGTTAGAATGCTCCTGTAAGCATTTTAAGCAGAGTTGTGCACTTTTGCATGAAAAGTCACATTTCAGCCTGAAACGTTGATTTTTCACTCTAAACTGCTTTTCTGAGCTGGAAATCACTTTAAACGGCTTAGAATGCTCCTGTAAGCATTTTAAGCAGAGTTGTGCACTTTTGCATGAAAAGTCACATTTCAGCCTGAAACGTTGATTTTTCACTCTAAACTGCTTTTCTGAGCTGGAAATCACTTTAAACGGCTTGTTTCATCGTTAGAATGCTCCTGTAAGCATTTTAAGCAGAGTTGTGCACTTTTGCATGAAAAGTCACATTTCAGCCTGAAACGTTGATTTTTCACTCTAAACTGCTTTTCTGAGCTGGAAATCACTTTTAACAGCTTAGAATGCTCCTGTAAGCATTTTAAGCAGAGTTGTGCACTTTTGCATGAAAAGTCACATTTCAGCCTGAAACGTTGATTTTTCACTCTAAACTGCTTTTCTGAGCTGGAAATCACTTTAAACGGCTTGTTTCATCGTTAGAATGCTCCTGTAAGCATTTTAAGCAGAGTTGTGCACTTTTGCATGAAAAGTCACATTTCAGCCTGAAACGTTGATTTTTCACTCTAAACTGCTTTTCTGAGCTGGAAATCACTTTAAACGGCTTGTTTCATCGTTAGAATGCTCCTGTAAGCATTTTAAGCAGAGTTGTGCACTTTTGCATGAAAAGTCACATTTCAGCCTGAAACGTTGATTTTTCACTCTAAACTGCTTTTCTGAGCTGGAAATCACTTTTAAACGGCTTAGCTTAGAATGCTCCTGTAAGCATTTTAAGCAGAGTTGTGCACTTTTGCATGAAAAGTCACATTTCAGCCTGAAACGTTGATTTTTCACTCTAAACTGCTTTTCTGAGCTGGAAATCACTTTAAACGGCTTGTTTCATCGTTAGAATGCTCCTGTAAGCATTTTAAGCAGAGTTGTGCACTTTTGCATGAAAAGTCACATTTCAGCCTGAAACGTTGATTTTTCACTCTAAACTGCTTTTCTGAGCTGGAAATCACTTTAAACGGCTTAGCTTAGAATGCTCCTGTAAGCATTTTAAGCAGAGTTGTGCACTTTTGCATGAAAAGTCACATTTCAGCCTGAAACGTTGATTTTTCACTCTAAACTGCTTTTCTGAGCTGGAAATCACTTTTAACAGCTTAGAATGCTCCTGTAAGCATTTTAAGCAGAGTTGTGCACTTTTGCATGAAAAGTCACATTTCAGCCTGAAACGTTGATTTTTCACTCTAAACTGCTTTTCTGAGCTGGAAATCACTTTAAACGGCTTAGAATGCTCCTGTAAGCATTTTAAGCAGAGTTGTGCACTTTTGCATGAAAAGTCACATTTCAGCCTGAAACGTTGATTTTTCACTCTAAACTGCTTTTCTGAGCTGGAAATCACTTTTAACAGCTTAGAATGCTCCTGTAAGCATTTTAAGCAGAGTTGTGCACTTTTGCATGAAAAGTCACATTTCAGCCTGAAACGTTGATTTTTCACTCTAAACTGCTTTTCTGAGCTGGAAATCACTTTAAACGGCTTGTTTCATCGTTAGAATGCTCCTGTAAGCATTTTAAGCAGAGTTGTGCACTTTTGCATGAAAAGTCACATTTCAGCCTGAAACGTTGATTTTTCACTCTAAACTGCTTTTCTGAGCTGGAAATCACTTTTAACAGCTTAGAATGCTCCTGTAAGCATTTTAAGCAGAGTTGTGCACTTTTGCATGAAAAGTCACATTTCAGCCTGAAACGTTGATTTTTCACTCTAAACTGCTTTTCTGAGCTGGAAATCACTTTAAACGGCTTAGAATGCTCCTGTAAGCATTTTAAGCAGAGTTGTGCACTTTTGCATGAAAAGTCACATTTCAGCCTGAAACGTTGATTTTTCACTCTAAACTGCTTTTCTGAGCTGGAAATCACTTTAAACGGCTTAGAATGCTCCTGTAAGCATTTTAAGCAGAGTTGTGCACTTTTGCATGAAAAGTCACATTTCAGCCTGAAACGTTGATTTTTCACTCTAAACTGCTTTTCTGAGCTGGAAATCACTTTAAACGGCTTAGAATGCTCCTGTAAGCATTTTAAGCAGAGTTGTGCACTTTTGCATGAAAAGTCACATTTCAGCCTGAAACGTTGATTTTTCACTCTAAACTGCTTTTCTGAGCTGGAAATCACTTTTAACAGGCTTAGAATGCTCCTGTAAGCATTTTAAGCAGAGTTGTGCACTTTTGCATGAAAAGTCACATTTCAGCCTGAAACGTTGATTTTTCACTCTAAACTGCTTTTCTGAGCTGGAAATCACTTTAAACGGCTTGTTTCATCGTTAGAATGCTCCTGTAAGCATTTTAAGCAGAGTTGTGCACTTTTGCATGAAAAGTCACATTTCAGCCTGAAACGTTGATTTTTCACTCTAAACTGCTTTTCTGAGCTGGAAATCACTTTAAACGGCTTAGAATGCTCCTGTAAGCATTTTAAGCAGAGTTGTGCACTTTTGCATGAAAAGTCACATTTCAGCCTGAAACGTTGATTTTTCACTCTAAACTGCTTTTCTGAGCTGGAAATCACTTTTAACAGCTTAGAATGCTCCTGTAAGCATTTTAAAGCAGAGTTGTGCACTTTTGCATGAAAAGTCACATTTCAGCCTGAAACGTTGATTTTTCACTCTAAACTGCTTTTCTGAGCTGGAAATCACTTTAAACGGCTTGTTTCATCGTTAGAATGCTCCTGTAAGCATTTTAAGCAGAGTTGTGCACTTTTGCATGAAAAGTCACATTTCAGCCTGAAACGTTGATTTTTCACTATAAACTGCTCTTCTGAGCTGGAAATCACTTTTAAACGGCTTAGAATGCTCCTGTAAGCATTTTAAGCAGAGTTGTGCACTTTTGCATGAAAAGTCACATTTCAGCCTGTGAAACGTTGATTTTTCACTCTAAACTGCTTTTCTGAGCTGGAAATCACTTTAACAGCTTAGAATGCTCCTGTAAGCATTTTAAGCAGAGTTGTGCACTTTTGCATGAAAAGTCACATTTCAGCCTGAAACGTTGATTTTTCACTCTAAACTGCTTTTCTGAGCTGGAAATCACTTTAAACGGCTTGTTTCATCGTTAGAATGCTCCTGTAAGCATTTTAAGCAGAGTTGTGCACTTTTGCATGAAAAGTCACATTTCAGCCTGAAACGTTGATTTTTCACTCTAAACTGCTTTTCTGAGCTGGAAATCACTTTAAACGGCTTGTTTCATCGTTAGAATGCTCCTGTAAGCATTTTAAGCAGAGTTGTGCACTTTTGCATGAAAAGTCACATTTCAGCCTGAAACGTTGATTTTTCACTCTAAACTGCTTTTCTGAGCTGGAAATCACTTTTAACAGCTTAGAATGCTCCTGTAAGCATTTTAAGCAGAGTTGTGCACTTTTGCATGAAAAGTCACATTTCAGCCTGAAACGTTGATTTTTCACTCTAAACTGCTTTTCTGAGCTGGAAATCACTTTAAACGGCTTAGAATGCTCCTGTAAGCATTTTAAGCAGAGTTGTGCACTTTTGCATGAAAAGTCACATTTCAGCCTGAAACGTTGATTTTTCACTCTAAACTGCTTTTCTGAGCTGGAAATCACTTTAAACGGCTTGTTTCATCGTTAGAATGCTCCTGTAAGCATTTTAAGCAGAGTTGTGCACTTTTGCATGAAAAGTCACATTTCAGCCTGAAACGTTGATTTTTCACTCTAAACTGCTTTTCTGAGCTGGAAATCACTTTAAACGGCTTGTTTCATCGTTAGAATGCTCCTGTAAGCATTTTAAGCAGAGTTGTGCACTTTTGCATGAAAAGTCACATTTCAGCCTGAAACGTTGATTTTTCACTCTAAACTGCTTTTCTGAGCTGGAAATCACTTTTAACAGCTTAGAATGCTCCTGTAAGCATTTTAAGCAGAGTTGTGCACTTTTGCATGAAAAGTCACATTTCAGCCTGAAACGTTGATTTTTCACTCTAAACTGCTTTTCTGAGCTGGAAATCACTTTAAACGGCTTGTTTCATCGTTAGAATGCTCCTGTAAGCATTTTAAGCAGAGTTGTGCACTTTTGCATGAAAAGTCACATTTCAGCCTGAAACGTTGATTTTTCACTCTAAACTGCTTTTCTGAGCTGGAAATCACTTTAAACGGCTTGTTTCATCGTTAGAATGCTCCTGTAAGCATTTTAAGCAGAGTTGTGCACTTTTGCATGAAAAGTCACATTTCAGCCTGAAACGTTGATTTTTCACTCTAAACTGCTTTTCTGAGCTGGAAATCACTTTAAACGGCTTGTTTCATCGTTAGAATGCTCCTGTAAGCATTTTAAGCAGAGTTGTGCACTTTTGCATGAAAAGTCACATTTCAGCCTGAAACGTTGATTTTTCACTCTAAACTGCTTTTCTGAGCTGGAAATCACTTTAAACGGCTTGTTTCATCGTTAGAATGCTCCTGTAAGCATTTTAAGCAGAGTTGTGCACTTTTGCATGAAAAGTCACATTTCAGCCTGAAACGTTGATTTTTCACTCTAAACTGCTTTTCTGAGCTGGAAATCACTTTTAACAGCTTAGAATGCTCCTGTAAGCATTTTAAGCAGAGTTGTGCACTTTTGCATGAAAAGTCACATTTCAGCCTGAAACGTTGATTTTTCACTCTAAACTGCTTTTCTGAGCTGGAAATCACTTTAAACGGCTTGTTTCATCGTTAGAATGCTCCTGTAAGCATTTTAAGCAGAGTTGTGCACTTTTGCATGAAAAGTCACATTTCAGCCTGAAACGTTGATTTTTCACTCTAAACTGCTTTTCTGAGCTGGAAATCACTTTAAACGGCTTGTTTCATCGTTAGAATGCTCCTGTAAGCATTTTAAGCAGAGTTGTGCACTTTTGCATGAAAAGTCACATTTCAGCCTGAAACGTTGATTTTTCACTCTAAACTGCTTTTCTGAGCTGGAAATCACTTTAAACGGCTTAGAATGCTCCTGTAAGCATTTTAAGCAGAGTTGTGCACTTTTGCATGAAAAGTCACATTTCAGCCTGAAACGTTGATTTTTCACTCTAAACTGCTTTTCTGAGCTGGAAATCACTTTAAACGGCTTGTTTCATCGTTAGAATGCTCCTGTAAGCATTTTAAGCAGAGTTGTGCACTTTTGCATGAAAAGTCACATTTCAGCCTGAAACGTTGATTTTTCACTCTAAACTGCTTTTCTGAGCTGGAAATCACTTTAAACGGCTTGTTTCATCGTTAGAATGCTCCTGTAAGCATTTTAAGCAGAGTTGTGCACTTTTGCATGAAAAGTCACATTTCAGCCTGAAACGTTGATTTTTCACTCTAAACTGCTTTTCTGAGCTGGAAATCACTTTTAACAGCTTAGAATGCTCCTGTAAGCATTTTAAGCAGAGTTGTGCACTTTTGCATGAAAAGTCACATTTCAGCCTGAAACGTTGATTTTTCACTCTAAACTGCTTTTCTGAGCTGGAAATCACTTTAAACGGCTTGTTTCATCGTTAGAATGCTCCTGTAAGCATTTTAAGCAGAGTTGTGCACTTTTGCATGAAAAGTCACATTTCAGCCTGAAACGTTGATTTTTCACTCTAAACTGCTTTTCTGAGCTGGAAATCACTTTTAACAGCTTAGAATGCTCCTGTAAGCATTTTAAGCAGAGTTGTGCACTTTTGCATGAAAAGTCACATTTCAGCCTGAAACGTTGATTTTTCACTCTAAACTGCTTTTCTGAGCTGGAAATCACTTTAAACGGCTTGTTTCATCGTTAGAATGCTCCTGTAAGCATTTTAAGCAGAGTTGTGCACTTTTGCATGAAAAGTCACATTTCAGCCTGAAACGTTGATTTTTCACTCTAAACTGCTTTTCTGAGCTGGAAATCACTTTAAACGGCTTGTTTCATCGTTAGAATGCTCCTGTAAGCATTTTAAGCAGAGTTGTGCACTTTTGCATGAAAAGTCACATTTCAGCCTGAAACGTTGATTTTTCACTCTAAACTGCTTTTCTGAGCTGGAAATCACTTTAAACGGCTTGTTTCATCGTTAGAATGCTCCTGTAAGCATTTTAAGCAGAGTTGTGCACTTTTGCATGAAAAGTCACATTTCAGCCTGAAACGTTGATTTTTCACTCTAAACTGCTTTTCTGAGCTGGAAATCACTTTAAACGGCTTAGAATGCTCCTGTAAGCATTTTAAGCAGAGTTGTGCACTTTTGCATGAAAAGTCACATTTCAGCCTGAAACGTTGATTTTTCACTCTAAACTGCTTTTCTGAGCTGGAAATCACTTTAAACGGCTTGTTTCATCGTTAGAATGCTCCTGTAAGCATTTTAAGCAGAGTTGTGCACTTTTGCATGAAAAGTCACATTTCAGCCTGAAACGTTGATTTTTCACTCTAAACTGCTTTTCTGAGCTGGAAATCACTTTTAACAGCTTAGAATGCTCCTGTAAGCATTTTAAGCAGAGTTGTGCACTTTTGCATGAAAAGTCACATTTCAGCCTGAAACGTTGATTTTTCACTCTAAACTGCTTTTCTGAGCTGGAAATCACTTTAAACGGCTTAGAATGCTCCTGTAAGCATTTTAAGCAGAGTTGTGCACTTTTGCATGAAAAGTCACATTTCAGCCTGAAACGTTGATTTTTCACTCTAAACTGCTTTTCTGAGCTGGAAATCACTTTAAACGGCTTGTTTCATCGTTAGAATGCTCCTGTAAGCATTTTAAGCAGAGTTGTGCACTTTTGCATGAAAAGTCACATTTCAGCCTGAAACGTTGATTTTTCACTCTAAACTGCTTTTCTGAGCTGGAAATCACTTTTAACAGCTTAGAATGCTCCTGTAAGCATTTTAAGCAGAGTTGTGCACTTTTGCATGAAAAGTCACATTTCAGCCTGAAACGTTGATTTTTCACTCTAAACTGCTTTTCTGAGCTGGAAATCACTTTAAACGGCTTAGAATGCTCCTGTAAGCATTTTAAGCAGAGTTGTGCACTTTTGCATGAAAAGTCACATTTCAGCCTGAAACGTTGATTTTTCACTCTAAACTGCTTTTCTGAGCTGGAAATCACTTTAAACGGCTTAGCTTAGAATGCTCCTGTAAGCATTTTAAGCAGAGTTGTGCACTTTTGCATGAAAAGTCACATTTCAGCCTGAAACGTTGATTTTTCACTCTAAACTGCTTTTCTGAGCTGGAAATCACTTTAAACGGCTTGTTTCATCGTTAGAATGCTCCTGTAAGCATTTTAAGCAGAGTTGTGCACTTTTGCATGAAAAGTCACATTTCAGCCTGAAACGTTGATTTTTCACTCTAAACTGCTTTTCTGAGCTGGAAATCACTTTAAACGGCTTGTTTCATCGTTAGAATGCTCCTGTAAGCATTTTAAGCAGAGTTGTGCACTTTTGCATGAAAAGTCACATTTCAGCCTGAAACGTTGATTTTTCACTCTAAACTGCTTTTCTGAGCTGGAAATCACTTTTAACAGCTTAGAATGCTCCTGTAAGCATTTTAAGCAGAGTTGTGCACTTTTGCATGAAAAGTCACATTTCAGCCTGAAACGTTGATTTTTCACTCTAAACTGCTTTTCTGAGCTGGAAATCACTTTAAACGGCTTGTTTCATCGTTAGAATGCTCCTGTAAGCATTTTAAGCAGAGTTGTGCACTTTTGCATGAAAAGTCACATTTCAGCCTGAAACGTTGATTTTTCACTCTAAACTGCTTTTCTGAGCTGGAAATCACTTTTAACAGCTTAGAATGCTCCTGTAAGCATTTTAAGCAGAGTTGTGCACTTTTGCATGAAAAGTCACATTTCAGCCTGAAACGTTGATTTTTCACTCTAAACTGCTTTTCTGAGCTGGAAATCACTTTAAACGGCTTGTTTCATCGTTAGAATGCTCCTGTAAGCATTTTAAGCAGAGTTGTGCACTTTTGCATGAAAAGTCACATTTCAGCCTGAAACGTTGATTTTTCACTCTAAACTGCTTTTCTGAGCTGGAAATCACTTTTAACAGCTTAGAATGCTCCTGTAAGCATTTTAAGCAGAGTTGTGCACTTTTGCATGAAAAGTCACATTTCAGCCTGAAACGTTGATTTTTCACTCTAAACTGCTTTTCTGAGCTGGAAATCACTTTAAACAGCTTAGAATGCTCCTGTAAGCATTTTAAGCAGAGTTGTGCACTTTTGCATGAAAAGTCACATTTCAGCCTGAAACGTTGATTTTTCACTCTAAACTGCTTTTCTGAGCTGGAAATCACTTTAAACGGCTTGTTTCATCGTTAGAATGCTCCTGTAAGCATTTTAAGCAGAGTTGTGCACTTTTGCATGAAAAGTCACATTTCAGCCTGAAACGTTGATTTTTCACTCTAAACTGCTTTTCTGAGCTGGAAATCACTTTTAACAGCTTAGAATGCTCCTGTAAGCATTTTAAGCAGAGTTGTGCACTTTTGCATGAAAAGTCACATTTCAGCCTGAAACGTTGATTTTTCACTCTAAACTGCTTTTCTGAGCTGGAAATCACTTTAAACGGCTTACGTTAGAATGCTCCTGTAAGCATTTTAAGCAGAGTTGTGCACTTTTGCATGAAAAGTCACATTTCAGCCTGAAACGTTGATTTTTCACTCTAAACTGCTTTTCTGAGCTGGAAATCACTTTAAACGGCTTAGAATGCTCCTGTAAGCATTTTAAGCAGAGTTGTGCACTTTTGCATGAAAAGTCACATTTCAGCCTGAAACGTTGATTTTTCACTCTAAACTGCTTTTCTGAGCTGGAAATCACTTTTAACAGCTTAGAATGCTCCTGTAAGCATTTTAAGCAGAGTTGTGCACTTTTGCATGAAAAGTCACATTTCAGCCTGAAACGTTGATTTTTCACTCTAAACTGCTTTTCTGAGCTGGAAATCACTTTAAACGGCTTAGAATGCTCCTGTAAGCATTTTAAGCAGAGTTGTGCACTTTTGCATGAAAAGTCACATTTCAGCCTGAAACGTTGATTTTTCACTCTAAACTGCTTTTCTGAGCTGGAAATCACTTTAAACGGCTTGTTTCATCGTTAGAATGCTCCTGTAAGCATTTTAAGCAGAGTTGTGCACTTTTGCATGAAAAGTCACATTTCAGCCTGAAACGTTGATTTTTCACTCTAAACTGCTTTTCTGAGCTGGAAATCACTTTAAACGGCTTGTTTCATCGTTAGAATGCTCCTGTAAGCATTTTAAGCAGAGTTGTGCACTTTTGCATGAAAAGTCACATTTCAGCCTGAAACGTTGATTTTTCACTCTAAACTGCTTTTCTGAGCTGGAAATCACTTTAAACGGCTTAGCTTAGAATGCTCCTGTAAGCATTTTAAGCAGAGTTGTGCACTTTTGCATGAAAAGTCACATTTCAGCCTGAAACGTTGATTTTTCACTCTAAACTGCTTTTCTGAGCTGGAAATCACTTTTAACAGCTTAGAATGCTCCTGTAAGCATTTTAAGCAGAGTTGTGCACTTTTGCATGAAAAGTCACATTTCAGCCTGAAACGTTGATTTTTCACTCTAAACTGCTTTTCTGAGCTGGAAATCACTTTAAACGGCTTAGAATGCTCCTGTAAGCATTTTAAGCAGAGTTGTGCACTTTTGCATGAAAAGTCACATTTCAGCCTGAAACGTTGATTTTTCACTCTAAACTGCTTTTCTGAGCTGGAAATCACTTTAAACGGCTTGTTTCATCGTTAGAATGCTCCTGTAAGCATTTTAAGCAGAGTTGTGCACTTTTGCATGAAAAGTCACATTTCAGCCTGAAACGTTGATTTTTCACTCTAAACTGCTTTTCTGAGCTGGAAATCACTTTTAACAGCTTAGAATGCTCCTGTAAGCATTTTAAGCAGAGTTGTGCACTTTTGCATGAAAAGTCACATTTCAGCCTGAAACGTTGATTTTTCACTCTAAACTGCTTTTCTGAGCTGGAAATCACTTTAAACGGCTTAGCTTAGAATGCTCCTGTAAGCATTTTAAGCAGAGTTGTGCACTTTTGCATGAAAAGTCACATTTCAGCCTGAAACGTTGATTTTTCACTCTAAACTGCTTTTCTGAGCTGGAAATCACTTTAAACGGCTTAGAATGCTCCTGTAAGCATTTTAAGCAGAGTTGTGCACTTTTGCATGAAAAGTCACATTTCAGCCTGAAACGTTGATTTTTCACTCTAAACTGCTTTTCTGAGCTGGAAATCACTTTAAACGGCTTAGAATGCTCCTGTAAGCATTTTAAGCAGAGTTGTGCACTTTTGCATGAAAAGTCACATTTCAGCCTGAAACGTTGATTTTTCACTCTAAACTGCTTTTCTGAGCTGGAAATCACTTTAAACGGCTTAGAATGCTCCTGTAAGCATTTTAAGCAGAGTTGTGCACTTTTGCATGAAAAGTCACATTTCAGCCTGAAACGTTGATTTTTCACTCTAAACTGCTTTTCTGAGCTGGAAATCACTTTTAACAGCTTAGAATGCTCCTGTAAGCATTTTAAGCAGAGTTGTGCACTTTTGCATGAAAAGTCACATTTCAGCCTGAAACGTTGATTTTTCACTCTAAACTGCTTTTCTGAGCTGGAAATCACTTTAAACGGCTTGTTTCATCGTTAGAATGCTCCTGTAAGCATTTTAAGCAGAGTTGTGCACTTTTGCATGAAAAGTCACATTTCAGCCTGAAACGTTGATTTTTCACTCTAAACTGCTTTTCTGAGCTGGAAATCACTTTAAACGGCTTAGAATGCTCCTGTAAGCATTTTAAGCAGAGTTGTGCACTTTTGCATGAAAAGTCACATTTCAGCCTGAAACGTTGATTTTTCACTCTAAACTGCTTTTCTGAGCTGGAAATCACTTTTAACAGCTTAGAATGCTCCTGTAAGCATTTTAAGCAGAGTTGTGCACTTTTGCATGAAAAGTCACATTTCAGCCTGAAACGTTGATTTTTCACTCTAAACTGCTTTTCTGAGCTGGAAATCACTTTAAACGGCTTGTTTCATCGTTAGAATGCTCCTGTAAGCATTTTAAGCAGAGTTGTGCACTTTTGCATGAAAAGTCACATTTCAGCCTGAAACGTTGATTTTTCACTCTAAACTGCTTTTCTGAGCTGGAAATCACTTTAAACGGCTTAGAATGCTCCTGTAAGCATTTTAAGCAGAGTTGTGCACTTTTGCATGAAAAGTCACATTTCAGCCTGAAACGTTGATTTTTCACTCTAAACTGCTTTTCTGAGCTGGAAATCACTTTAAACGGCTTGTTTCATCGTTAGAATGCTCCTGTAAGCATTTTAAGCAGAGTTGTGCACTTTTGCATGAAAAGTCACATTTCAGCCTGAAACGTTGATTTTTCACTCTAAACTGCTTTTCTGAGCTGGAAATCACTTTAAACGGCTTAGCTTAGAATGCTCCTGTAAGCATTTTAAGCAGAGTTGTGCACTTTTGCATGAAAAGTCACATTTCAGCCTGAAACGTTGATTTTTCACTCTAAACTGCTTTTCTGAGCTGGAAATCACTTTTAACAGCTTAGAATGCTCCTGTAAGCATTTTAAGCAGAGTTGTGCACTTTTGCATGAAAAGTCACATTTCAGCCTGAAACGTTGATTTTTCACTCTAAACTGCTTTTCTGAGCTGGAAATCACTTTAAACGGCTTAGAATGCTCCTGTAAGCATTTTAAGCAGAGTTGTGCACTTTTGCATGAAAAGTCACATTTCAGCCTGAAACGTTGATTTTTCACTCTAAACTGCTTTTCTGAGCTGGAAATCACTTTAAACGGCTTAGAATGCTCCTGTAAGCATTTTAAGCAGAGTTGTGCACTTTTGCATGAAAAGTCACATTTCAGCCTGAAACGTTGATTTTTCACTCTAAACTGCTTTTCTGAGCTGGAAATCACTTTAAACGGCTTAGAATGCTCCTGTAAGCATTTTAAGCAGAGTTGTGCACTTTTGCATGAAAAGTCACATTTCAGCCTGAAACGTTGATTTTTCACTCTAAACTGCTTTTCTGAGCTGGAAATCACTTTTAACAGCTTAGAATGCTCCTGTAAGCATTTTAAGCAGAGTTGTGCACTTTTGCATGAAAAGTCACATTTCAGCCTGAAACGTTGATTTTTCACTCTAAACTGCTTTTCTGAGCTGGAAATCACTTTAAACGGCTTAGAATGCTCCTGTAAGCATTTTAAGCAGAGTTGTGCACTTTTGCATGAAAAGTCACATTTCAGCCTGAAACGTTGATTTTTCACTCTAAACTGCTTTTCTGAGCTGGAAATCACTTTAAACGGCTTAGAATGCTCCTGTAAGCATTTTAAGCAGAGTTGTGCACTTTTGCATGAAAAGTCACATTTCAGCCTGAAACGTTGATTTTTCACTCTAAACTGCTTTTCTGAGCTGGAAATCACTTTAAACGGCTTGTTTCATCGTTAGAATGCTCCTGTAAGCATTTTAAGCAGAGTTGTGCACTTTTGCATGAAAAGTCACATTTCAGCCTGAAACGTTGATTTTTCACTCTAAACTGCTTTTCTGAGCTGGAAATCACTTTTAAACGGCTTAGTTAGAATGCTCCTGTAAGCATTTTAAGCAGAGTTGTGCACTTTTGCATGAAAAGTCACATTTCAGCCTGAAACGTTGATTTTTCACTCTAAACTGCTTTTCTGAGCTGGAAATCACTTTAAACGGCTTAGCTTAGAATGCTCCTGTAAGCATTTTAAGCAGAGTTGTGCACTTTTGCATGAAAAGTCACATTTCAGCCTGAAACGTTGATTTTTCACTCTAAACTGCTTTTCTGAGCTGGAAATCACTTTAAACGGCTTAGAATGCTCCTGTAAGCATTTTAAGCAGAGTTGTGCACTTTTGCATGAAAAGTCACATTTCAGCCTGAAACGTTGATTTTTCACTCTAAACTGCTTTTCTGAGCTGGAAATCACTTTTAAACGGCTTAGCTTAGAATGCTCCTGTAAGCATTTTAAGCAGAGTTGTGCACTTTTGCATGAAAAGTCACATTTCAGCCTGAAACGTTGATTTTTCACTCTAAACTGCTTTTCTGAGCTGGAAATCACTTTAAACGGCTTAGCTTAGAATGCTCCTGTAAGCATTTTAAGCAGAGTTGTGCACTTTTGCATGAAAAGTCACATTTCAGCCTGAAACGTTGATTTTTCACTCTAAACTGCTTTTCTGAGCTGGAAATCACTTTAAACGGCTTAGCTTAGAATGCTCCTGTAAGCATTTTAAGCAGAGTTGTGCACTTTTGCATGAAAAGTCACATTTCAGCCTGAAACGTTGATTTTTCACTCTAAACTGCTTTTCTGAGCTGGAAATCACTTTTAACAGCTTAGAATGCTCCTGTAAGCATTTTAAGCAGAGTTGTGCACTTTTGCATGAAAAGTCACATTTCAGCCTGAAACGTTGATTTTTCACTCTAAACTGCTTTTCTGAGCTGGAAATCACTTTAAACGGCTTGTTTCATCGTTAGAATGCTCCTGTAAGCATTTTAAGCAGAGTTGTGCACTTTTGCATGAAAAGTCACATTTCAGCCTGAAACGTTGATTTTTCACTCTAAACTGCTTTTCTGAGCTGGAAATCACTTTAAACGGCTTAGAATGCTCCTGTAAGCATTTTAAGCAGAGTTGTGCACTTTTGCATGAAAAGTCACATTTCAGCCTGAAACGTTGATTTTTCACTCTAAACTGCTTTTCTGAGCTGGAAATCACTTTAAACGGCTTAGTTAGAATGCTCCTGTAAGCATTTTAAGCAGAGTTGTGCACTTTTGCATGAAAAGTCACATTTCAGCCTGAAACGTTGATTTTTCACTCTAAACTGCTTTTCTGAGCTGGAAATCACTTTAAACGGCTTGTTTCACGTTAGAATGCTCCTGTAAGCATTTTAAGCAGAGTTGTGCACTTTTGCATGAAAAGTCACATTTCAGCCTGAAACGTTGATTTTTCACTCTAAACTGCTTTTCTGAGCTGGAAATCACTTTAAACGGCTAGAATGCTCCTGTAAGCATTTTAAGCAGAGTTGTGCACTTTTGCATGAAAAGTCACATTTCAGCCTGAAACGTTGATTTTTCACTCTAAACTGCTTTTCTGAGCTGGAAATCACTTTAAACGGCTTGTTTCATCGTTAGAATGCTCCTGTAAGCATTTTAAGCAGAGTTGTGCACTTTTGCATGAAAAGTCACATTTCAGCCTGAAACGTTGATTTTTCACTCTAAACTGCTTTTCTGAGCTGGAAATCACTTTAAACGGCTTAGAATGCTCCTGTAAGCATTTTAAGCAGAGTTGTGCACTTTTGCATGAAAAGTCACATTTCAGCCTGAAACGTTGATTTTTCACTCTAAACTGCTTTTCTGAGCTGGAAATCACTTTTAACAGCTTAGAATGCTCCTGTAAGCATTTTAAGCAGAGTTGTGCACTTTTGCATGAAAAGTCACATTTCAGCCTGAAACGTTGATTTTTCACTCTAAACTGCTTTTCTGAGCTGGAAATCACTTTTAACAGCTTAGAATGCTCCTGTAAGCATTTTAAGCAGAGTTGTGCACTTTTGCATGAAAAGTCACATTTCAGCCTGAAACGTTGATTTTTCACTCTAAACTGCTTTTCTGAGCTGGAAATCACTTTAAACGGCTTAGAATGCTCCTGTAAGCATTTTAAGCAGAGTTGTGCACTTTTGCATGAAAAGTCACATTTCAGCCTGAAACGTTGATTTTTCACTCTAAACTGCTTTTCTGAGCTGGAAATCACTTTAAACGGCTTGTTTCATCGTTAGAATGCTCCTGTAAGCATTTTAAGCAGAGTTGTGCACTTTTGCATGAAAAGTCACATTTCAGCCTGAAACGTTGATTTTTCACTCTAAACTGCTTTTCTGAGCTGGAAATCACTTTAAACGGCTTAGAATGCTCCTGTAAGCATTTTAAGCAGAGTTGTGCACTTTTGCATGAAAAGTCACATTTCAGCCTGAAACGTTGATTTTTCACTCTAAACTGCTTTTCTGAGCTGGAAATCACTTTAAACGGCTTGTTTCATCGTTAGAATGCTCCTGTAAGCATTTTAAGCAGAGTTGTGCACTTTTGCATGAAAAGTCACATTTCAGCCTGAAACGTTGATTTTTCACTCTAAACTGCTTTTCTGAGCTGGAAATCACTTTTAAACAGCTTAGAATGCTCCTGTAAGCATTTTAAGCAGAGTTGTGCACTTTTGCATGAAAAGTCACATTTCAGCCTGAAACGTTGATTTTTCACTCTAAACTGCTTTTCTGAGCTGGAAATCACTTTAAACGGCTTGTTTCATCGTTAGAATGCTCCTGTAAGCATTTTAAGCAGAGTTGTGCACTTTTGCATGAAAAGTCACATTTCAGCCTGAAACGTTGATTTTTCACTCTAAACTGCTTTTCTGAGCTGGAAATCACTTTTAACAGCTTAGAATGCTCCTGTAAGCATTTTAAGCAGAGTTGTGCACTTTTGCATGAAAAGTCACATTTCAGCCTGAAACGTTGATTTTTCACTCTAAACTGCTTTTCTGAGCTGGAAATCACTTTAAACGGCTTGTTTCATCGTTAGAATGCTCCTGTAAGCATTTTAAGCAGAGTTGTGCACTTTTGCATGAAAAGTCACATTTCAGCCTGAAACGTTGATTTTTCACTCTAAACTGCTTTTCTGAGCTGGAAATCACTTTAAACGGCTTGTTTCATCGTTAGAATGCTCCTGTAAGCATTTTAAGCAGAGTTGTGCACTTTTGCATGAAAAGTCACATTTCAGCCTGAAACGTTGATTTTTCACTCTAAACTGCTTTTCTGAGCTGGAAATCACTTTAAACGGCTTAGAATGCTCCTGTAAGCATTTTAAGCAGAGTTGTGCACTTTTGCATGAAAAGTCACATTTCAGCCTGAAACGTTGATTTTTCACTCTAAACTGCTTTTCTGAGCTGGAAATCACTTTTAACAGCTTAGAATGCTCCTGTAAGCATTTTAAGCAGAGTTGTGCACTTTTGCATGAAAAGTCACATTTCAGCCTGAAACGTTGATTTTTCACTCTAAACTGCTTTTCTGAGCTGGAAATCACTTTTAACAGCTTAGAATGCTCCTGTAAGCATTTTAAGCAGAGTTGTGCACTTTTGCATGAAAAGTCACATTTCAGCCTGAAACGTTGATTTTTCACTCTAAACTGCTTTTCTGAGCTGGAAATCACTTTTAAACGGCTTAGAATGCTCCTGTAAGCATTTTAAGCAGAGTTGTGCACTTTTGCATGAAAAGTCACATTTCAGCCTGAAACGTTGATTTTTCACTCTAAACTGCTTTTCTGAGCTGGAAATCACTTTAAACGGCTTAGAATGCTCCTGTAAGCATTTTAAGCAGAGTTGTGCACTTTTGCATGAAAAGTCACATTTCAGCCTGAAACGTTGATTTTTCACTCTAAACTGCTTTTCTGAGCTGGAAATCACTTTAAACGGCTTGTTTCATCGTTAGAATGCTCCTGTAAGCATTTTAAGCAGAGTTGTGCACTTTTGCATGAAAAGTCACATTTCAGCCTGAAACGTTGATTTTTCACTCTAAACTGCTTTTCTGAGCTGGAAATCACTTTAAACGGCTTGTTTCATCGTTAGAATGCTCCTGTAAGCATTTTAAGCAGAGTTGTGCACTTTTGCATGAAAAGTCACATTTCAGCCTGAAACGTTGATTTTTCACTCTAAACTGCTTTTCTGAGCTGGAAATCACTTTAAACGGCTTAGAATGCTCCTGTAAGCATTTTAAGCAGAGTTGTGCACTTTTGCATGAAAAGTCACATTTCAGCCTGAAACGTTGATTTTTCACTCTAAACTGCTTTTCTGAGCTGGAAATCACTTTTAACAGCTTAGAATGCTCCTGTAAGCATTTTAAGCAGAGTTGTGCACTTTTGCATGAAAAGTCACATTTCAGCCTGAAACGTTGATTTTTCACTCTAAACTGCTTTTCTGAGCTGGAAATCACTTTAAACGGCTTAGAATGCTCCTGTAAGCATTTTAAGCAGAGTTGTGCACTTTTGCATGAAAAGTCACATTTCAGCCTGAAACGTTGATTTTTCACTCTAAACTGCTTTTCTGAGCTGGAAATCACTTTAAACGGCTTGTTTCATCGTTAGAATGCTCCTGTAAGCATTTTAAGCAGAGTTGTGCACTTTTGCATGAAAAGTCACATTTCAGCCTGAAACGTTGATTTTTCACTCTAAACTGCTTTTCTGAGCTGGAAATCACTTTTAACAGCTTAGAATGCTCCTGTAAGCATTTTAAGCAGAGTTGTGCACTTTTGCATGAAAAGTCACATTTCAGCCTGAAACGTTGATTTTTCACTCTAAACTGCTTTTCTGAGCTGGAAATCACTTTAAACGGCTTAGTTAGAATGCTCCTGTAAGCATTTTAAGCAGAGTTGTGCACTTTTGCATGAAAAGTCACATTTCAGCCTGAAACGTTGATTTTTCACTCTAAACTGCTTTTCTGAGCTGGAAATCACTTTAAACGGCTTAGAATGCTCCTGTAAGCATTTTAAGCAGAGTTGTGCACTTTTGCATGAAAAGTCACATTTCAGCCTGAAACGTTGATTTTTCACTCTAAACTGCTTTTCTGAGCTGGAAATCACTTTAAACGGCTTAGAATGCTCCTGTAAGCATTTTAAGCAGAGTTGTGCACTTTTGCATGAAAAGTCACATTTCAGCCTGAAACGTTGATTTTTCACTCTAAACTGCTTTTCTGAGCTGGAAATCACTTTTAACAGCTTAGAATGCTCCTGTAAGCATTTTAAGCAGAGTTGTGCACTTTTGCATGAAAAGTCACATTTCAGCCTGAAACGTTGATTTTTCACTCTAAACTGCTTTTCTGAGCTGGAAATCACTTTAAACGGCTTAGCTTAGAATGCTCCTGTAAGCATTTTAAGCAGAGTTGTGCACTTTTGCATGAAAAGTCACATTTCAGCCTGAAACGTTGATTTTTCACTCTAAACTGCTTTTCTGAGCTGGAAATCACTTTAAACGGCTTAGAATGCTCCTGTAAGCATTTTAAGCAGAGTTGTGCACTTTTGCATGAAAAGTCACATTTCAGCCTGAAACGTTGATTTTTCACTCTAAACTGCTTTTCTGAGCTGGAAATCACTTTTAACAGCTTAGAATGCTCCTGTAAGCATTTTAAGCAGAGTTGTGCACTTTTGCATGAAAAGTCACATTTCAGCCTGAAACGTTGATTTTTCACTCTAAACTGCTTTTCTGAGCTGGAAATCACTTTAAACGGCTTGTTTCATCGTTAGAATGCTCCTGTAAGCATTTTAAGCAGAGTTGTGCACTTTTGCATGAAAAGTCACATTTCAGCCTGAAACGTTGATTTTTCACTCTAAACTGCTTTTCTGAGCTGGAAATCACTTTAAACGGCTTAGAATGCTCCTGTAAGCATTTTAAGCAGAGTTGTGCACTTTTGCATGAAAAGTCACATTTCAGCCTGAAACGTTGATTTTTCACTCTAAACTGCTTTTCTGAGCTGGAAATCACTTTTAAACAGCTTAGAATGCTCCTGTAAGCATTTTAAGCAGAGTTGTGCACTTTTGCATGAAAAGTCACATTTCAGCCTGAAACGTTGATTTTTCACTCTAAACTGCTTTTCTGAGCTGGAAATCACTTTAAACGGCTTAGAATGCTCCTGTAAGCATTTTAAGCAGAGTTGTGCACTTTTGCATGAAAAGTCACATTTCAGCCTGAAACGTTGATTTTTCACTCTAAACTGCTTTTCTGAGCTGGAAATCACTTTTAACAGCTTAGAATGCTCCTGTAAGCATTTTAAGCAGAGTTGTGCACTTTTGCATGAAAAGTCACATTTCAGCCTGAAACGTTGATTTTTCACTCTAAACTGCTTTTCTGAGCTGGAAATCACTTTAAACGGCTTAGAATGCTCCTGTAAGCATTTTAAGCAGAGTTGTGCACTTTTGCATGAAAAGTCACATTTCAGCCTGAAACGTTGATTTTTCACTCTAAACTGCTTTTCTGAGCTGGAAATCACTTTAAACGGCTTGTTTCATCGTTAGAATGCTCCTGTAAGCATTTTAAGCAGAGTTGTGCACTTTTGCATGAAAAGTCACATTTCAGCCTGAAACGTTGATTTTTCACTCTAAACTGCTTTTCTGAGCTGGAAATCACTTTTAACAGCTTAGAATGCTCCTGTAAGCATTTTAAGCAGAGTTGTGCACTTTTGCATGAAAAGTCACATTTCAGCCTGAAACGTTGATTTTTCACTCTAAACTGCTTTTCTGAGCTGGAAATCACTTTAAACGGCTTAGAATGCTCCTGTAAGCATTTTAAGCAGAGTTGTGCACTTTTGCATGAAAAGTCACATTTCAGCCTGAAACGTTGATTTTTCACTCTAAACTGCTTTTCTGAGCTGGAAATCACTTTAAACGGCTTGTTTCATCGTTAGAATGCTCCTGTAAGCATTTTAAGCAGAGTTGTGCACTTTTGCATGAAAAGTCACATTTCAGCCTGAAACGTTGATTTTTCACTCTAAACTGCTTTTCTGAGCTGGAAATCACTTTAAACAGCTTAGAATGCTCCTGTAAGCATTTTAAGCAGAGTTGTGCACTTTTGCATGAAAAGTCACATTTCAGCCTGAAACGTTGATTTTTCACTCTAAACTGCTTTTCTGAGCTGGAAATCACTTTAAACGGCTTGTTTCATCGTTAGAATGCTCCTGTAAGCATTTTAAGCAGAGTTGTGCACTTTTGCATGAAAAGTCACATTTCAGCCTGAAACGTTGATTTTTCACTCTAAACTGCTTTTCTGAGCTGGAAATCACTTTTAACAGCTTAGAATGCTCCTGTAAGCATTTTAAGCAGAGTTGTGCACTTTTGCATGAAAAGTCACATTTCAGCCTGAAACGTTGATTTTTCACTCTAAACTGCTTTTCTGAGCTGGAAATCACTTTTAACAGCTTAGAATGCTCCTGTAAGCATTTTAAGCAGAGTTGTGCACTTTTGCATGAAAAGTCACATTTCAGCCTGAAACGTTGATTTTTCACTCTAAACTGCTTTTCTGAGCTGGAAATCACTTTTAACAGCTTAGAATGCTCCTGTAAGCATTTTAAGCAGAGTTGTGCACTTTTGCATGAAAAGTCACATTTCAGCCTGAAACGTTGATTTTTCACTCTAAACTGCTTTTCTGAGCTGGAAATCACTTTAAACGGCTTAGAATGCTCCTGTAAGCATTTTAAGCAGAGTTGTGCACTTTTGCATGAAAAGTCACATTTCAGCCTGAAACGTTGATTTTTCACTCTAAACTGCTTTTCTGAGCTGGAAATCACTTTTAACAGCTTAGAATGCTCCTGTAAGCATTTTAAGCAGAGTTGTGCACTTTTGCATGAAAAGTCACATTTCAGCCTGAAACGTTGATTTTTCACTCTAAACTGCTTTTCTGAGCTGGAAATCACTTTAAACGGCTTAGAATGCTCCTGTAAGCATTTTAAGCAGAGTTGTGCACTTTTGCATGAAAAGTCACATTTCAGCCTGAAACGTTGATTTTTCACTCTAAACTGCTTTTCTGAGCTGGAAATCACTTTAAACGGCTTAGAATGCTCCTGTAAGCATTTTAAGCAGAGTTGTGCACTTTTGCATGAAAAGTCACATTTCAGCCTGAAACGTTGATTTTTCACTCTAAACTGCTTTTCTGAGCTGGAAATCACTTTAAACGGCTTGTTTCATCGTTAGAATGCTCCTGTAAGCATTTTAAGCAGAGTTGTGCACTTTTGCATGAAAAGTCACATTTCAGCCTGAAACGTTGATTTTTCACTCTAAACTGCTTTTCTGAGCTGGAAATCACTTTAAACGGCTTGTTTCATCGTTAGAATGCTCCTGTAAGCATTTTAAGCAGAGTTGTGCACTTTTGCATGAAAAGTCACATTTCAGCCTGAAACGTTGATTTTTCACTCTAAACTGCTTTTCTGAGCTGGAAATCACTTTAAACGGCTTGTTTCATCGTTAGAATGCTCCTGTAAGCATTTTAAGCAGAGTTGTGCACTTTTGCATGAAAAGTCACATTTCAGCCTGAAACGTTGATTTTTCACTCTAAACTGCTTTTCTGAGCTGGAAATCACTTTAAACGGCTTAGAATGCTCCTGTAAGCATTTTAAGCAGAGTTGTGCACTTTTGCATGAAAAGTCACATTTCAGCCTGAAACGTTGATTTTTCACTCTAAACTGCTTTTCTGAGCTGGAAATCACTTTTAAACGGCTTAGAATGCTCCTGTAAGCATTTTAAGCAGAGTTGTGCACTTTTGCATGAAAAGTCACATTTCAGCCTGAAACGTTGATTTTTCACTCTAAACTGCTTTTCTGAGCTGGAAATCACTTTAAACGGCTTGTTTCATCGTTAGAATGCTCCTGTAAGCATTTTAAGCAGAGTTGTGCACTTTTGCATGAAAAGTCACATTTCAGCCTGAAACGTTGATTTTTCACTCTAAACTGCTTTTCTGAGCTGGAAATCACTTTAAACGGCTTAGAATGCTCCTGTAAGCATTTTAAGCAGAGTTGTGCACTTTTGCATGAAAAGTCACATTTCAGCCTGAAACGTTGATTTTTCACTCTAAACTGCTTTTCTGAGCTGGAAATCACTTTAAACGGCTTGTTTCATCGTTAGAATGCTCCTGTAAGCATTTTAAGCAGAGTTGTGCACTTTTGCATGAAAAGTCACATTTCAGCCTGAAACGTTGATTTTTCACTCTAAACTGCTTTTCTGAGCTGGAAATCACTTTAAACGGCTTAGAATGCTCCTGTAAGCATTTTAAGCAGAGTTGTGCACTTTTGCATGAAAAGTCACATTTCAGCCTGAAACGTTGATTTTTCACTCTAAACTGCTTTTCTGAGCTGGAAATCACTTTAAACGGCTTGTTTCATCGTTAGAATGCTCCTGTAAGCATTTTAAGCAGAGTTGTGCACTTTTGCATGAAAAGTCACATTTCAGCCTGAAACGTTGATTTTTCACTCTAAACTGCTTTTCTGAGCTGGAAATCACTTTAAACGGCTTAGAATGCTCCTGTAAGCATTTTAAGCAGAGTTGTGCACTTTTGCATGAAAAGTCACATTTCAGCCTGAAACGTTGATTTTTCACTCTAAACTGCTTTTCTGAGCTGGAAATCACTTTAAACGGCTTAGAATGCTCCTGTAAGCATTTTAAGCAGAGTTGTGCACTTTTGCATGAAAAGTCACATTTCAGCCTGAAACGTTGATTTTTCACTCTAAACTGCTTTTCTGAGCTGGAAATCACTTTAAACGGCTTAGAATGCTCCTGTAAGCATTTTAAGCAGAGTTGTGCACTTTTGCATGAAAAGTCACATTTCAGCCTGAAACGTTGATTTTTCACTCTAAACTGCTTTTCTGAGCTGGAAATCACTTTAAACGGCTTGTTTCATCGTTAGAATGCTCCTGTAAGCATTTTAAGCAGAGTTGTGCACTTTTGCATGAAAAGTCACATTTCAGCCTGAAACGTTGATTTTTCACTCTAAACTGCTTTTCTGAGCTGGAAATCACTTTAAACGGCTTAGAATGCTCCTGTAAGCATTTTAAGCAGAGTTGTGCACTTTTGCATGAAAAGTCACATTTCAGCCTGAAACGTTGATTTTTCACTCTAAACTGCTTTTCTGAGCTGGAAATCACTTTAAACGGCTTAGAATGCTCCTGTAAGCATTTTAAGCAGAGTTGTGCACTTTTGCATGAAAAGTCACATTTCAGCCTGAAACGTTGATTTTTCACTCTAAACTGCTTTTCTGAGCTGGAAATCACTTTAAACGGCTTAGAATGCTCCTGTAAGCATTTTAAGCAGAGTTGTGCACTTTTGCATGAAAAGTCACATTTCAGCCTGAAACGTTGATTTTTCACTCTAAACTGCTTTTCTGAGCTGGAAATCACTTTAAACGGCTTGTTTCATCGTTAGAATGCTCCTGTAAGCATTTTAAGCAGAGTTGTGCACTTTTGCATGAAAAGTCACATTTCAGCCTGAAACGTTGATTTTTCACTCTAAACTGCTTTTCTGAGCTGGAAATCACTTTAAACGGCTTAGAATGCTCCTGTAAGCATTTTAAGCAGAGTTGTGCACTTTTGCATGAAAAGTCACATTTCAGCCTGAAACGTTGATTTTTCACTCTAAACTGCTTTTCTGAGCTGGAAATCACTTTAAACGGCTTGTTTCATCGTTAGAATGCTCCTGTAAGCATTTTAAGCAGAGTTGTGCACTTTTGCATGAAAAGTCACATTTCAGCCTGAAACGTTGATTTTTCACTCTAAACTGCTTTTCTGAGCTGGAAATCACTTTAAACGGCTTAGAATGCTCCTGTAAGCATTTTAAGCAGAGTTGTGCACTTTTGCATGAAAAGTCACATTTCAGCCTGAAACGTTGATTTTTCACTCTAAACTGCTTTTCTGAGCTGGAAATCACTTTAAACGGCTTGTTTCATCGTTAGAATGCTCCTGTAAGCATTTTAAGCAGAGTTGTGCACTTTTGCATGAAAAGTCACATTTCAGCCTGAAACGTTGATTTTTCACTCTAAACTGCTTTTCTGAGCTGGAAATCACTTTTAACAGCTTAGAATGCTCCTGTAAGCATTTTAAGCAGAGTTGTGCACTTTTGCATGAAAAGTCACATTTCAGCCTGAAACGTTGATTTTTCACTCTAAACTGCTTTTCTGAGCTGGAAATCACTTTAAACGGCTTAGAATGCTCCTGTAAGCATTTTAAGCAGAGTTGTGCACTTTTGCATGAAAAGTCACATTTCAGCCTGAAACGTTGATTTTTCACTCTAAACTGCTTTTCTGAGCTGGAAATCACTTTAAACGGCTTGTTTCATCGTTAGAATGCTCCTGTAAGCATTTTAAGCAGAGTTGTGCACTTTTGCATGAAAAGTCACATTTCAGCCTGAAACGTTGATTTTTCACTCTAAACTGCTTTTCTGAGCTGGAAATCACTTTAAACAGCTTAGAATGCTCCTGTAAGCATTTTAAGCAGAGTTGTGCACTTTTGCATGAAAAGTCACATTTCAGCCTGAAACGTTGATTTTTCACTCTAAACTGCTTTTCTGAGCTGGAAATCACTTTTAACAGCTTAGAATGCTCCTGTAAGCATTTTAAGCAGAGTTGTGCACTTTTGCATGAAAAGTCACATTTCAGCCTGAAACGTTGATTTTTCACTCTAAACTGCTTTTCTGAGCTGGAAATCACTTTTAACAGCTTAGAATGCTCCTGTAAGCATTTTAAGCAGAGTTGTGCACTTTTGCATGAAAAGTCACATTTCAGCCTGAAACGTTGATTTTTCACTCTAAACTGCTTTTCTGAGCTGGAAATCACTTTAAACGGCTTAGAATGCTCCTGTAAGCATTTTAAGCAGAGTTGTGCACTTTTGCATGAAAAGTCACATTTCAGCCTGAAACGTTGATTTTTCACTCTAAACTGCTTTTCTGAGCTGGAAATCACTTTAAACGGCTTGTTTCATCGTTAGAATGCTCCTGTAAGCATTTTAAGCAGAGTTGTGCACTTTTGCATGAAAAGTCACATTTCAGCCTGAAACGTTGATTTTTCACTCTAAACTGCTTTTCTGAGCTGGAAATCACTTTAAACGGCTTGTTTCATCGTTAGAATGCTCCTGTAAGCATTTTAAGCAGAGTTGTGCACTTTTGCATGAAAAGTCACATTTCAGCCTGAAACGTTGATTTTTCACTCTAAACTGCTTTTCTGAGCTGGAAATCACTTTTAACAGCTTAGAATGCTCCTGTAAGCATTTTAAGCAGAGTTGTGCACTTTTGCATGAAAAGTCACATTTCAGCCTGAAACGTTGATTTTTCACTCTAAACTGCTTTTCTGAGCTGGAAATCACTTTTAACAGCTTAGAATGCTCCTGTAAGCATTTTAAGCAGAGTTGTGCACTTTTGCATGAAAAGTCACATTTCAGCCTGAAACGTTGATTTTTCACTCTAAACTGCTTTTCTGAGCTGGAAATCACTTTAAACGGCTTAGAATGCTCCTGTAAGCATTTTAAGCAGAGTTGTGCACTTTTGCATGAAAAGTCACATTTCAGCCTGAAACGTTGATTTTTCACTCTAAACTGCTTTTCTGAGCTGGAAATCACTTTAAACGGCTTAGAATGCTCCTGTAAGCATTTTAAGCAGAGTTGTGCACTTTTGCATGAAAAGTCACATTTCAGCCTGAAACGTTGATTTTTCACTCTAAACTGCTTTTCTGAGCTGGAAATCACTTTAAACGGCTTGTTTCATCGTTAGAATGCTCCTGTAAGCATTTTAAGCAGAGTTGTGCACTTTTGCATGAAAAGTCACATTTCAGCCTGAAACGTTGATTTTTCACTCTAAACTGCTTTTCTGAGCTGGAAATCACTTTAAACGGCTTAGAATGCTCCTGTAAGCATTTTAAGCAGAGTTGTGCACTTTTGCATGAAAAGTCACATTTCAGCCTGAAACGTTGATTTTTCACTCTAAACTGCTTTTCTGAGCTGGAAATCACTTTAAACGGCTTATCGTTAGAATGCTCCTGTAAGCATTTTAAGCAGAGTTGTGCACTTTTGCATGAAAAGTCACATTTCAGCCTGAAACGTTGATTTTTCACTCTAAACTGCTTTTCTGAGCTGGAAATCACTTTTAACAGCTTAGAATGCTCCTGTAAGCATTTTAAGCAGAGTTGTGCACTTTTGCATGAAAAGTCACATTTCAGCCTGAAACGTTGATTTTTCACTCTAAACTGCTTTTCTGAGCTGGAAATCACTTTAAACGGCTTAGAATGCTCCTGTAAGCATTTTAAGCAGAGTTGTGCACTTTTGCATGAAAAGTCACATTTCAGCCTGAAACGTTGATTTTTCACTCTAAACTGCTTTTCTGAGCTGGAAATCACTTTAAACGGCTTGTTTCATCGTTAGAATGCTCCTGTAAGCATTTTAAGCAGAGTTGTGCACTTTTGCATGAAAAGTCACATTTCAGCCTGAAACGTTGATTTTTCACTCTAAACTGCTTTTCTGAGCTGGAAATCACTTTAAACGGCTTAGAATGCTCCTGTAAGCATTTTAAGCAGAGTTGTGCACTTTTGCATGAAAAGTCACATTTCAGCCTGAAACGTTGATTTTTCACTCTAAACTGCTTTTCTGAGCTGGAAATCACTTTAAACGGCTTAGAATGCTCCTGTAAGCATTTTAAGCAGAGTTGTGCACTTTTGCATGAAAAGTCACATTTCAGCCTGAAACGTTGATTTTTCACTCTAAACTGCTTTTCTGAGCTGGAAATCACTTTAAACGGCTTGTTTCATCGTTAGAATGCTCCTGTAAGCATTTTAAGCAGAGTTGTGCACTTTTGCATGAAAAGTCACATTTCAGCCTGAAACGTTGATTTTTCACTCTAAACTGCTTTTCTGAGCTGGAAATCACTTTTAACAGCTTAGAATGCTCCTGTAAGCATTTTAAGCAGAGTTGTGCACTTTTGCATGAAAAGTCACATTTCAGCCTGAAACGTTGATTTTTCACTCTAAACTGCTTTTCTGAGCTGGAAATCACTTTAAACGGCTTAGAATGCTCCTGTAAGCATTTTAAGCAGAGTTGTGCACTTTTGCATGAAAAGTCACATTTCAGCCTGAAACGTTGATTTTTCACTCTAAACTGCTTTTCTGAGCTGGAAATCACTTTAAACGGCTTAGAATGCTCCTGTAAGCATTTTAAGCAGAGTTGTGCACTTTTGCATGAAAAGTCACATTTCAGCCTGAAACGTTGATTTTTCACTCTAAACTGCTTTTCTGAGCTGGAAATCACTTTAAACGGCTTGTTTCATCGTTAGAATGCTCCTGTAAGCATTTTAAGCAGAGTTGTGCACTTTTGCATGAAAAGTCACATTTCAGCCTGAAACGTTGATTTTTCACTCTAAACTGCTTTTCTGAGCTGGAAATCACTTTAAACGGCTTAGAATGCTCCTGTAAGCATTTTAAGCAGAGTTGTGCACTTTTGCATGAAAAGTCACATTTCAGCCTGAAACGTTGATTTTTCACTCTAAACTGCTTTTCTGAGCTGGAAATCACTTTAAACGGCTTAGAATGCTCCTGTAAGCATTTTAAGCAGAGTTGTGCACTTTTGCATGAAAAGTCACATTTCAGCCTGAAACGTTGATTTTTCACTCTAAACTGCTTTTCTGAGCTGGAAATCACTTTAAACGGCTTAGAATGCTCCTGTAAGCATTTTAAGCAGAGTTGTGCACTTTTGCATGAAAAGTCACATTTCAGCCTGAAACGTTGATTTTTCACTCTAAACTGCTTTTCTGAGCTGGAAATCACTTTAAACGGCTTGTTTCATCGTTAGAATGCTCCTGTAAGCATTTTAAGCAGAGTTGTGCACTTTTGCATGAAAAGTCACATTTCAGCCTGAAACGTTGATTTTTCACTCTAAACTGCTTTTCTGAGCTGGAAATCACTTTAAACGGCTTAGAATGCTCCTGTAAGCATTTTAAGCAGAGTTGTGCACTTTTGCATGAAAAGTCACATTTCAGCCTGAAACGTTGATTTTTCACTCTAAACTGCTTTTCTGAGCTGGAAATCACTTTAAACGGCTTGTTTCATCGTTAGAATGCTCCTGTAAGCATTTTAAGCAGAGTTGTGCACTTTTGCATGAAAAGTCACATTTCAGCCTGAAACGTTGATTTTTCACTCTAAACTGCTTTTCTGAGCTGGAAATCACTTTTAACAGCTTAGAATGCTCCTGTAAGCATTTTAAGCAGAGTTGTGCACTTTTGCATGAAAAGTCACATTTCAGCCTGAAACGTTGATTTTTCACTCTAAACTGCTTTTCTGAGCTGGAAATCACTTTTAACAGCTTAGAATGCTCCTGTAAGCATTTTAAGCAGAGTTGTGCACTTTTGCATGAAAAGTCACATTTCAGCCTGAAACGTTGATTTTTCACTCTAAACTGCTTTTCTGAGCTGGAAATCACTTTAAACGGCTTAGAATGCTCCTGTAAGCATTTTAAGCAGAGTTGTGCACTTTTGCATGAAAAGTCACATTTCAGCCTGAAACGTTGATTTTTCACTCTAAACTGCTTTTCTGAGCTGGAAATCACTTTAAACGGCTTAGAATGCTCCTGTAAGCATTTTAAGCAGAGTTGTGCACTTTTGCATGAAAAGTCACATTTCAGCCTGAAACGTTGATTTTTCACTCTAAACTGCTTTTCTGAGCTGGAAATCACTTTAAACGGCTTGTTTCATCGTTAGAATGCTCCTGTAAGCATTTTAAGCAGAGTTGTGCACTTTTGCATGAAAAGTCACATTTCAGCCTGAAACGTTGATTTTTCACTCTAAACTGCTTTTCTGAGCTGGAAATCACTTTAAACGGCTTGTTTCATCGTTAGAATGCTCCTGTAAGCATTTTAAGCAGAGTTGTGCACTTTTGCATGAAAAGTCACATTTCAGCCTGAAACGTTGATTTTTCACTCTAAACTGCTTTTCTGAGCTGGAAATCACTTTTAACAGCTTAGAATGCTCCTGTAAGCATTTTAAGCAGAGTTGTGCACTTTTGCATGAAAAGTCACATTTCAGCCTGAAACGTTGATTTTTCACTCTAAACTGCTTTTCTGAGCTGGAAATCACTTTAAACGGCTCATCGTTAGAATGCTCCTGTAAGCATTTTAAGCAGAGTTGTGCACTTTTGCATGAAAAGTCACATTTCAGCCTGAAACGTTGATTTTTCACTCTAAACTGCTTTTCTGAGCTGGAAATCACTTTTAACGGCTTAGAATGCTCCTGTAAGCATTTTAAGCAGAGTTGTGCACTTTTGCATGAAAAGTCACATTTCAGCCTGAAACGTTGATTTTTCACTCTAAACTGCTTTTCTGAGCTGGAAATCACTTTAAACGGCTTAGAATGCTCCTGTAAGCATTTTAAGCAGAGTTGTGCACTTTTGCATGAAAAGTCACATTTCAGCCTGAAACGTTGATTTTTCACTCTAAACTGCTTTTCTGAGCTGGAAATCACTTTAAACGGCTTGTTTCATCGTTAGAATGCTCCTGTAAGCATTTTAAGCAGAGTTGTGCACTTTTGCATGAAAAGTCACATTTCAGCCTGAAACGTTGATTTTTCACTCTAAACTGCTTTTCTGAGCTGGAAATCACTTTAAACGGCTTAGCTTAGAATGCTCCTGTAAGCATTTTAAGCAGAGTTGTGCACTTTTGCATGAAAAGTCACATTTCAGCCTGAAACGTTGATTTTTCACTCTAAACTGCTTTTCTGAGCTGGAAATCACTTTAAACGGCTTGTTTCATCGTTAGAATGCTCCTGTAAGCATTTTAAGCAGAGTTGTGCACTTTTGCATGAAAAGTCACATTTCAGCCTGAAACGTTGATTTTTCACTCTAAACTGCTTTTCTGAGCTGGAAATCACTTTTAACAGCTTAGAATGCTCCTGTAAGCATTTTAAGCAGAGTTGTGCACTTTTGCATGAAAAGTCACATTTCAGCCTGAAACGTTGATTTTTCACTCTAAACTGCTTTTCTGAGCTGGAAATCACTTTAAACGGCTTAGAATGCTCCTGTAAGCATTTTAAGCAGAGTTGTGCACTTTTGCATGAAAAGTCACATTTCAGCCTGAAACGTTGATTTTTCACTCTAAACTGCTTTTCTGAGCTGGAAATCACTTTAAACGGCTTGTTTCATCGTTAGAATGCTCCTGTAAGCATTTTAAGCAGAGTTGTGCACTTTTGCATGAAAAGTCACATTTCAGCCTGAAACGTTGATTTTTCACTCTAAACTGCTTTTCTGAGCTGGAAATCACTTTAAACGGCTTAGAATGCTCCTGTAAGCATTTTAAGCAGAGTTGTGCACTTTTGCATGAAAAGTCACATTTCAGCCTGAAACGTTGATTTTTCACTCTAAACTGCTTTTCTGAGCTGGAAATCACTTTAAACGGCTTAGAATGCTCCTGTAAGCATTTTAAGCAGAGTTGTGCACTTTTGCATGAAAAGTCACATTTCAGCCTGAAACGTTGATTTTTCACTCTAAACTGCTTTTCTGAGCTGGAAATCACTTTAAACGGCTTAGAGAATGCTCCTGTAAGCATTTTAAGCAGAGTTGTGCACTTTTGCATGAAAAGTCACATTTCAGCCTGAAACGTTGATTTTTCACTCTAAACTGCTTTTCTGAGCTGGAAATCACTTTAAACGGCTTGTTTCATCGTTAGAATGCTCCTGTAAGCATTTTAAGCAGAGTTGTGCACTTTTGCATGAAAAGTCACATTTCAGCCTGAAACGTTGATTTTTCACTCTAAACTGCTTTTCTGAGCTGGAAATCACTTTAAACGGCTTGTTTCATCGTTAGAATGCTCCTGTAAGCATTTTAAGCAGAGTTGTGCACTTTTGCATGAAAAGTCACATTTCAGCCTGAAACGTTGATTTTTCACTCTAAACTGCTTTTCTGAGCTGGAAATCACTTTAAACGGCTTAGAATGCTCCTGTAAGCATTTTAAGCAGAGTTGTGCACTTTTGCATGAAAAGTCACATTTCAGCCTGAAACGTTGATTTTTCACTCTAAACTGCTTTTCTGAGCTGGAAATCACTTTAAACGGCTTGTTTCATCGTTAGAATGCTCCTGTAAGCATTTTAAGCAGAGTTGTGCACTTTTGCATGAAAAGTCACATTTCAGCCTGAAACGTTGATTTTTCACTCTAAACTGCTTTTCTGAGCTGGAAATCACTTTAAACGGCTTAGAATGCTCCTGTAAGCATTTTAAGCAGAGTTGTGCACTTTTGCATGAAAAGTCACATTTCAGCCTGAAACGTTGATTTTTCACTCTAAACTGCTTTTCTGAGCTGGAAATCACTTTAAACGGCTTGTTTCATCGTTAGAATGCTCCTGTAAGCATTTTAAGCAGAGTTGTGCACTTTTGCATGAAAAGTCACATTTCAGCCTGAAACGTTGATTTTTCACTCTAAACTGCTTTTCTGAGCTGGAAATCACTTTTAACAGCTTAGAATGCTCCTGTAAGCATTTTAAGCAGAGTTGTGCACTTTTGCATGAAAAGTCACATTTCAGCCTGAAACGTTGATTTTTCACTCTAAACTGCTTTTCTGAGCTGGAAATCACTTTAAACGGCTTAGAATGCTCCTGTAAGCATTTTAAGCAGAGTTGTGCACTTTTGCATGAAAAGTCACATTTCAGCCTGAAACGTTGATTTTTCACTCTAAACTGCTTTTCTGAGCTGGAAATCACTTTAAACGGCTTGTTTCATCGTTAGAATGCTCCTGTAAGCATTTTAAGCAGAGTTGTGCACTTTTGCATGAAAAGTCACATTTCAGCCTGAAACGTTGATTTTTCACTCTAAACTGCTTTTCTGAGCTGGAAATCACTTTAAACGGCTTAGCTTAGAATGCTCCTGTAAGCATTTTAAGCAGAGTTGTGCACTTTTGCATGAAAAGTCACATTTCAGCCTGAAACGTTGATTTTTCACTCTAAACTGCTTTTCTGAGCTGGAAATCACTTTAAACGGCTTAGAATGCTCCTGTAAGCATTTTAAGCAGAGTTGTGCACTTTTGCATGAAAAGTCACATTTCAGCCTGAAACGTTGATTTTTCACTCTAAACTGCTTTTCTGAGCTGGAAATCACTTTTAAACGGCTTAGTTAGAATGCTCCTGTAAGCATTTTAAGCAGAGTTGTGCACTTTTGCATGAAAAGTCACATTTCAGCCTGAAACGTTGATTTTTCACTCTAAACTGCTTTTCTGAGCTGGAAATCACTTTAAACGGCTTAGAATGCTCCTGTAAGCATTTTAAGCAGAGTTGTGCACTTTTGCATGAAAAGTCACATTTCAGCCTGAAACGTTGATTTTTCACTCTAAACTGCTTTTCTGAGCTGGAAATCACTTTAAACGGCTTGTTTCATCGTTAGAATGCTCCTGTAAGCATTTTAAGCAGAGTTGTGCACTTTTGCATGAAAAGTCACATTTCAGCCTGAAACGTTGATTTTTCACTCTAAACTGCTTTTCTGAGCTGGAAATCACTTTAAACGGCTTGTTTCATCGTTAGAATGCTCCTGTAAGCATTTTAAGCAGAGTTGTGCACTTTTGCATGAAAAGTCACATTTCAGCCTGAAACGTTGATTTTTCACTCTAAACTGCTTTTCTGAGCTGGAAATCACTTTTAACAGCTTAGAATGCTCCTGTAAGCATTTTAAGCAGAGTTGTGCACTTTTGCATGAAAAGTCACATTTCAGCCTGAAACGTTGATTTTTCACTCTAAACTGCTTTTCTGAGCTGGAAATCACTTTTAACAGCTTAGAATGCTCCTGTAAGCATTTTAAGCAGAGTTGTGCACTTTTGCATGAAAAGTCACATTTCAGCCTGAAACGTTGATTTTTCACTCTAAACTGCTTTTCTGAGCTGGAAATCACTTTAAACGGCTTAGAATGCTCCTGTAAGCATTTTAAGCAGAGTTGTGCACTTTTGCATGAAAAGTCACATTTCAGCCTGAAACGTTGATTTTTCACTCTAAACTGCTTTTCTGAGCTGGAAATCACTTTAAACGGCTTAGAATGCTCCTGTAAGCATTTTAAGCAGAGTTGTGCACTTTTGCATGAAAAGTCACATTTCAGCCTGAAACGTTGATTTTTCACTCTAAACTGCTTTTCTGAGCTGGAAATCACTTTAAACGGCTTGTTTCATCGTTAGAATGCTCCTGTAAGCATTTTAAGCAGAGTTGTGCACTTTTGCATGAAAAGTCACATTTCAGCCTGAAACGTTGATTTTTCACTCTAAACTGCTTTTCTGAGCTGGAAATCACTTTAAACGGCTTAGAATGCTCCTGTAAGCATTTTAAGCAGAGTTGTGCACTTTTGCATGAAAAGTCACATTTCAGCCTGAAACGTTGATTTTTCACTCTAAACTGCTTTTCTGAGCTGGAAATCACTTTAAACGGCTTGTTTCATCGTTAGAATGCTCCTGTAAGCATTTTAAGCAGAGTTGTGCACTTTTGCATGAAAAGTCACATTTCAGCCTGAAACGTTGATTTTTCACTCTAAACTGCTTTTCTGAGCTGGAAATCACTTTTAACAGCTTAGAATGCTCCTGTAAGCATTTTAAGCAGAGTTGTGCACTTTTGCATGAAAAGTCACATTTCAGCCTGAAACGTTGATTTTTCACTCTAAACTGCTTTTCTGAGCTGGAAATCACTTTAAACGGCTTAGAATGCTCCTGTAAGCATTTTAAGCAGAGTTGTGCACTTTTGCATGAAAAGTCACATTTCAGCCTGAAACGTTGATTTTTCACTCTAAACTGCTTTTCTGAGCTGGAAATCACTTTAAACGGCTTGTTTCATCGTTAGAATGCTCCTGTAAGCATTTTAAGCAGAGTTGTGCACTTTTGCATGAAAAGTCACATTTCAGCCTGAAACGTTGATTTTTCACTCTAAACTGCTTTTCTGAGCTGGAAATCACTTTAAACGGCTTAGAATGCTCCTGTAAGCATTTTAAGCAGAGTTGTGCACTTTTGCATGAAAAGTCACATTTCAGCCTGAAACGTTGATTTTTCACTCTAAACTGCTTTTCTGAGCTGGAAATCACTTTAAACGGCTTGTTTCATCGTTAGAATGCTCCTGTAAGCATTTTAAGCAGAGTTGTGCACTTTTGCATGAAAAGTCACATTTCAGCCTGAAACGTTGATTTTTCACTCTAAACTGCTTTTCTGAGCTGGAAATCACTTTTAACAGCTTAGAATGCTCCTGTAAGCATTTTAAGCAGAGTTGTGCACTTTTGCATGAAAAGTCACATTTCAGCCTGAAACGTTGATTTTTCACTCTAAACTGCTTTTCTGAGCTGGAAATCACTTTAAACGGCTTAGAATGCTCCTGTAAGCATTTTAAGCAGAGTTGTGCACTTTTGCATGAAAAGTCACATTTCAGCCTGAAACGTTGATTTTTCACTCTAAACTGCTTTTCTGAGCTGGAAATCACTTTAAACGGCTTAGAATGCTCCTGTAAGCATTTTAAGCAGAGTTGTGCACTTTTGCATGAAAAGTCACATTTCAGCCTGAAACGTTGATTTTTCACTCTAAACTGCTTTTCTGAGCTGGAAATCACTTTAAACGGCTTGTTTCATCGTTAGAATGCTCCTGTAAGCATTTTAAGCAGAGTTGTGCACTTTTGCATGAAAAGTCACATTTCAGCCTGAAACGTTGATTTTTCACTCTAAACTGCTTTTCTGAGCTGGAAATCACTTTAAACGGCTTAGAATGCTCCTGTAAGCATTTTAAGCAGAGTTGTGCACTTTTGCATGAAAAGTCACATTTCAGCCTGAAACGTTGATTTTTCACTCTAAACTGCTTTTCTGAGCTGGAAATCACTTTAAACGGCTTGTTTCATCGTTAGAATGCTCCTGTAAGCATTTTAAGCAGAGTTGTGCACTTTTGCATGAAAAGTCACATTTCAGCCTGAAACGTTGATTTTTCACTCTAAACTGCTTTTCTGAGCTGGAAATCACTTTTAACAGCTTAGAATGCTCCTGTAAGCATTTTAAGCAGAGTTGTGCACTTTTGCATGAAAAGTCACATTTCAGCCTGAAACGTTGATTTTTCACTCTAAACTGCTTTTCTGAGCTGGAAATCACTTTAAACATTAGAATGCTCCTGTAAGCATTTTAAGCAGAGTTGTGCACTTTTGCATGAAAAGTCACATTTCAGCCTGAAACGTTGATTTTTCACTCTAAACTGCTTTTCTGAGCTGGAAATCACTTTAAACGGCTTGTTTCATCGTTAGAATGCTCCTGTAAGCATTTTAAGCAGAGTTGTGCACTTTTGCATGAAAAGTCACATTTCAGCCTGAAACGTTGATTTTTCACTCTAAACTGCTTTTCTGAGCTGGAAATCACTTTAACAGCTTAGAATGCTCCTGTAAGCATTTTAAGCAGAGTTGTGCACTTTTGCATGAAAAGTCACATTTCAGCCTGAAACGTTGATTTTTCACTCTAAACTGCTTTTCTGAGCTGGAAATCACTTTTAAACGGCTTAGAATGCTCCTGTAAGCATTTTAAGCAGAGTTGTGCACTTTTGCATGAAAAGTCACATTTCAGCCTGAAACGTTGATTTTTCACTCTAAACTGCTTTTCTGAGCTGGAAATCACTTTAAACGGCTTACGTTAGAATGCTCCTGTAAGCATTTTAAGCAGAGTTGTGCACTTTTGCATGAAAAGTCACATTTCAGCCTGAAACGTTGATTTTTCACTCTAAACTGCTTTTCTGAGCTGGAAATCACTTTAAACGGCTTAGAATGCTCCTGTAAGCATTTTAAGCAGAGTTGTGCACTTTTGCATGAAAAGTCACATTTCAGCCTGAAACGTTGATTTTTCACTCTAAACTGCTTTTCTGAGCTGGAAATCACTTTAAACGGCTTAGAATGCTCCTGTAAGCATTTTAAGCAGAGTTGTGCACTTTTGCATGAAAAGTCACATTTCAGCCTGAAACGTTGATTTTTCACTCTAAACTGCTTTTCTGAGCTGGAAATCACTTTAAACGGCTTAGAATGCTCCTGTAAGCATTTTAAGCAGAGTTGTGCACTTTTGCATGAAAAGTCACATTTCAGCCTGAAACGTTGATTTTTCACTCTAAACTGCTTTTCTGAGCTGGAAATCACTTTAAACGGCTTAGAATGCTCCTGTAAGCATTTTAAGCAGAGTTGTGCACTTTTGCATGAAAAGTCACATTTCAGCCTGAAACGTTGATTTTTCACTCTAAACTGCTTTTCTGAGCTGGAAATCACTTTAAACGGCTTAGAATGCTCCTGTAAGCATTTTAAGCAGAGTTGTGCACTTTTGCATGAAAAGTCACATTTCAGCCTGAAACGTTGATTTTTCACTCTAAACTGCTTTTCTGAGCTGGAAATCACTTTAAACGGCTTGTTTCATCGTTAGAATGCTCCTGTAAGCATTTTAAGCAGAGTTGTGCACTTTTGCATGAAAAGTCACATTTCAGCCTGAAACGTTGATTTTTCACTCTAAACTGCTTTTCTGAGCTGGAAATCACTTTAAACGGCTTAGAATGCTCCTGTAAGCATTTTAAGCAGAGTTGTGCACTTTTGCATGAAAAGTCACATTTCAGCCTGAAACGTTGATTTTTCACTCTAAACTGCTTTTCTGAGCTGGAAATCACTTTAAACGGCTTAGAATGCTCCTGTAAGCATTTTAAGCAGAGTTGTGCACTTTTGCATGAAAAGTCACATTTCAGCCTGAAACGTTGATTTTTCACTCTAAACTGCTTTTCTGAGCTGGAAATCACTTTAAACGGCTTAGAATGCTCCTGTAAGCATTTTAAGCAGAGTTGTGCACTTTTGCATGAAAAGTCACATTTCAGCCTGAAACGTTGATTTTTCACTCTAAACTGCTTTTCTGAGCTGGAAATCACTTTAACAGCTTAGAATGCTCCTGTAAGCATTTTAAGCAGAGTTGTGCACTTTTGCATGAAAAGTCACATTTCAGCCTGAAACGTTGATTTTTCACTCTAAACTGCTTTTCTGAGCTGGAAATCACTTTAAACGGCTTAGAATGCTCCTGTAAGCATTTTAAGCAGAGTTGTGCACTTTTGCATGAAAAGTCACATTTCAGCCTGAAACGTTGATTTTTCACTCTAAACTGCTTTTCTGAGCTGGAAATCACTTTAAACGGCTTGTTTCATCGTTAGAATGCTCCTGTAAGCATTTTAAGCAGAGTTGTGCACTTTTGCATGAAAAGTCACATTTCAGCCTGAAACGTTGATTTTTCACTCTAAACTGCTTTTCTGAGCTGGAAATCACTTTAAACGGCTTAGAATGCTCCTGTAAGCATTTTAAGCAGAGTTGTGCACTTTTGCATGAAAAGTCACATTTCAGCCTGAAACGTTGATTTTTCACTCTAAACTGCTTTTCTGAGCTGGAAATCACTTTAAACGGCTTGTTTCATCGTTAGAATGCTCCTGTAAGCATTTTAAGCAGAGTTGTGCACTTTTGCATGAAAAGTCACATTTCAGCCTGAAACGTTGATTTTTCACTCTAAACTGCTTTTCTGAGCTGGAAATCACTTTAAACGGCTTGTTTCATCGTTAGAATGCTCCTGTAAGCATTTTAAGCAGAGTTGTGCACTTTTGCATGAAAAGTCACATTTCAGCCTGAAACGTTGATTTTTCACTCTAAACTGCTTTTCTGAGCTGGAAATCACTTTAAACGGCTTAGAATGCTCCTGTAAGCATTTTAAGCAGAGTTGTGCACTTTTGCATGAAAAGTCACATTTCAGCCTGAAACGTTGATTTTTCACTCTAAACTGCTTTTCTGAGCTGGAAATCACTTTAAACGGCTTGTTTCATCGTTAGAATGCTCCTGTAAGCATTTTAAGCAGAGTTGTGCACTTTTGCATGAAAAGTCACATTTCAGCCTGAAACGTTGATTTTTCACTCTAAACTGCTTTTCTGAGCTGGAAATCACTTTAAACGGCTTAGAATGCTCCTGTAAGCATTTTAAGCAGAGTTGTGCACTTTTGCATGAAAAGTCACATTTCAGCCTGAAACGTTGATTTTTCACTCTAAACTGCTTTTCTGAGCTGGAAATCACTTTAAACGGCTTGTTTCATCGTTAGAATGCTCCTGTAAGCATTTTAAGCAGAGTTGTGCACTTTTGCATGAAAAGTCACATTTCAGCCTGAAACGTTGATTTTTCACTCTAAACTGCTTTTCTGAGCTGGAAATCACTTTAAACGGCTTAGAATGCTCCTGTAAGCATTTTAAGCAGAGTTGTGCACTTTTGCATGAAAAGTCACATTTCAGCCTGAAACGTTGATTTTTCACTCTAAACTGCTTTTCTGAGCTGGAAATCACTTTAAACGGCTTGTTTCATCGTTAGAATGCTCCTGTAAGCATTTTAAGCAGAGTTGTGCACTTTTGCATGAAAAGTCACATTTCAGCCTGAAACGTTGATTTTTCACTCTAAACTGCTTTTCTGAGCTGGAAATCACTTTAAACGGCTTAGAATGCTCCTGTAAGCATTTTAAGCAGAGTTGTGCACTTTTGCATGAAAAGTCACATTTCAGCCTGAAACGTTGATTTTTCACTCTAAACTGCTTTTCTGAGCTGGAAATCACTTTAAACGGCTTGTTTCATCGTTAGAATGCTCCTGTAAGCATTTTAAGCAGAGTTGTGCACTTTTGCATGAAAAGTCACATTTCAGCCTGAAACGTTGATTTTTCACTCTAAACTGCTTTTCTGAGCTGGAAATCACTTTAAACGGCAGCTTAGAATGCTCCTGTAAGCATTTTAAGCAGAGTTGTGCACTTTTGCATGAAAAGTCACATTTCAGCCTGAAACGTTGATTTTTCACTCTAAACTGCTTTTCTGAGCTGGAAATCACTTTAAACGGCTTAGAATGCTCCTGTAAGCATTTTAAGCAGAGTTGTGCACTTTTGCATGAAAAGTCACATTTCAGCCTGAAACGTTGATTTTTCACTCTAAACTGCTTTTCTGAGCTGGAAATCACTTTAAACGGCTTGTTTCATCGTTAGAATGCTCCTGTAAGCATTTTAAGCAGAGTTGTGCACTTTTGCATGAAAAGTCACATTTCAGCCTGAAACGTTGATTTTTCACTCTAAACTGCTTTTCTGAGCTGGAAATCACTTTTAACAGCTTAGAATGCTCCTGTAAGCATTTTAAGCAGAGTTGTGCACTTTTGCATGAAAAGTCACATTTCAGCCTGAAACGTTGATTTTTCACTCTAAACTGCTTTTCTGAGCTGGAAATCACTTTAAACGGCTTAGCTTAGAATGCTCCTGTAAGCATTTTAAGCAGAGTTGTGCACTTTTGCATGAAAAGTCACATTTCAGCCTGAAACGTTGATTTTTCACTCTAAACTGCTTTTCTGAGCTGGAAATCACTTTAAACGGCTTAGAATGCTCCTGTAAGCATTTTAAGCAGAGTTGTGCACTTTTGCATGAAAAGTCACATTTCAGCCTGAAACGTTGATTTTTCACTCTAAACTGCTTTTCTGAGCTGGAAATCACTTTAAACGGCTTGTTTCATCGTTAGAATGCTCCTGTAAGCATTTTAAGCAGAGTTGTGCACTTTTGCATGAAAAGTCACATTTCAGCCTGAAACGTTGATTTTTCACTCTAAACTGCTTTTCTGAGCTGGAAATCACTTTAAACGGCTTAGAATGCTCCTGTAAGCATTTTAAGCAGAGTTGTGCACTTTTGCATGAAAAGTCACATTTCAGCCTGAAACGTTGATTTTTCACTCTAAACTGCTTTTCTGAGCTGGAAATCACTTTAAACGGCTTGTTTCATCGTTAGAATGCTCCTGTAAGCATTTTAAGCAGAGTTGTGCACTTTTGCATGAAAAGTCACATTTCAGCCTGAAACGTTGATTTTTCACTCTAAACTGCTTTTCTGAGCTGGAAATCACTTTAAACGGCTTAGCTTAGAATGCTCCTGTAAGCATTTTAAGCAGAGTTGTGCACTTTTGCATGAAAAGTCACATTTCAGCCTGAAACGTTGATTTTTCACTCTAAACTGCTTTTCTGAGCTGGAAATCACTTTAAACGGCTTAGAATGCTCCTGTAAGCATTTTAAGCAGAGTTGTGCACTTTTGCATGAAAAGTCACATTTCAGCCTGAAACGTTGATTTTTCACTCTAAACTGCTTTTCTGAGCTGGAAATCACTTTAAACGGCTTGTTTCATCGTTAGAATGCTCCTGTAAGCATTTTAAGCAGAGTTGTGCACTTTTGCATGAAAAGTCACATTTCAGCCTGAAACGTTGATTTTTCACTCTAAACTGCTTTTCTGAGCTGGAAATCACTTTAAACGGCTTGTTTCATCGTTAGAATGCTCCTGTAAGCATTTTAAGCAGAGTTGTGCACTTTTGCATGAAAAGTCACATTTCAGCCTGAAACGTTGATTTTTCACTCTAAACTGCTTTTCTGAGCTGGAAATCACTTTAAACGGCTTAGAATGCTCCTGTAAGCATTTTAAGCAGAGTTGTGCACTTTTGCATGAAAAGTCACATTTCAGCCTGAAACGTTGATTTTTCACTCTAAACTGCTTTTCTGAGCTGGAAATCACTTTAAACGGCTTAGAATGCTCCTGTAAGCATTTTAAGCAGAGTTGTGCACTTTTGCATGAAAAGTCACATTTCAGCCTGAAACGTTGATTTTTCACTCTAAACTGCTTTTCTGAGCTGGAAATCACTTTAAACGGCTTAGAATGCTCCTGTAAGCATTTTAAGCAGAGTTGTGCACTTTTGCATGAAAAGTCACATTTCAGCCTGAAACGTTGATTTTTCACTCTAAACTGCTTTTCTGAGCTGGAAATCACTTTAAACGGCTTGTTTCATCGTTAGAATGCTCCTGTAAGCATTTTAAGCAGAGTTGTGCACTTTTGCATGAAAAGTCACATTTCAGCCTGAAACGTTGATTTTTCACTCTAAACTGCTTTTCTGAGCTGGAAATCACTTTAAACGGCTTAGAATGCTCCTGTAAGCATTTTAAGCAGAGTTGTGCACTTTTGCATGAAAAGTCACATTTCAGCCTGAAACGTTGATTTTTCACTCTAAACTGCTTTTCTGAGCTGGAAATCACTTTAAACGGCTTATCGTTAGAATGCTCCTGTAAGCATTTTAAGCAGAGTTGTGCACTTTTGCATGAAAAGTCACATTTCAGCCTGAAACGTTGATTTTTCACTCTAAACTGCTTTTCTGAGCTGGAAATCACTTTTAAACGGCTTAGCTTAGAATGCTCCTGTAAGCATTTTAAGCAGAGTTGTGCACTTTTGCATGAAAAGTCACATTTCAGCCTGAAACGTTGATTTTTCACTCTAAACTGCTTTTCTGAGCTGGAAATCACTTTAAACGGCTTAGAATGCTCCTGTAAGCATTTTAAGCAGAGTTGTGCACTTTTGCATGAAAAGTCACATTTCAGCCTGAAACGTTGATTTTTCACTCTAAACTGCTTTTCTGAGCTGGAAATCACTTTAAACGGCTTGTTTCATCGTTAGAATGCTCCTGTAAGCATTTTAAGCAGAGTTGTGCACTTTTGCATGAAAAGTCACATTTCAGCCTGAAACGTTGATTTTTCACTCTAAACTGCTTTTCTGAGCTGGAAATCACTTTAAACGGCTTAGAATGCTCCTGTAAGCATTTTAAGCAGAGTTGTGCACTTTTGCATGAAAAGTCACATTTCAGCCTGAAACGTTGATTTTTCACTCTAAACTGCTTTTCTGAGCTGGAAATCACTTTAAACGGCTTGTTTCATCGTTAGAATGCTCCTGTAAGCATTTTAAGCAGAGTTGTGCACTTTTGCATGAAAAGTCACATTTCAGCCTGAAACGTTGATTTTTCACTCTAAACTGCTTTTCTGAGCTGGAAATCACTTTAAACGGCTTGTTAGAATGCTCCTGTAAGCATTTTAAGCAGAGTTGTGCACTTTTGCATGAAAAGTCACATTTCAGCCTGAAACGTTGATTTTTCACTCTAAACTGCTTTTCTGAGCTGGAAATCACTTTAAACGGCTTAGAATGCTCCTGTAAGCATTTTAAGCAGAGTTGTGCACTTTTGCATGAAAAGTCACATTTCAGCCTGAAACGTTGATTTTTCACTCTAAACTGCTTTTCTGAGCTGGAAATCACTTTAAACGGCTTAGAATGCTCCTGTAAGCATTTTAAGCAGAGTTGTGCACTTTTGCATGAAAAGTCACATTTCAGCCTGAAACGTTGATTTTTCACTCTAAACTGCTTTTCTGAGCTGGAAATCACTTTAAACGGCTTAGAATGCTCCTGTAAGCATTTTAAGCAGAGTTGTGCACTTTTGCATGAAAAGTCACATTTCAGCCTGAAACGTTGATTTTTCACTCTAAACTGCTTTTCTGAGCTGGAAATCACTTTAAACGGCTTAGAATGCTCCTGTAAGCATTTTAAGCAGAGTTGTGCACTTTTGCATGAAAAGTCACATTTCAGCCTGAAACGTTGATTTTTCACTCTAAACTGCTTTTCTGAGCTGGAAATCACTTTAAACGGCTTGTTTCATCGTTAGAATGCTCCTGTAAGCATTTTAAGCAGAGTTGTGCACTTTTGCATGAAAAGTCACATTTCAGCCTGAAACGTTGATTTTTCACTCTAAACTGCTTTTCTGAGCTGGAAATCACTTTAAACGGCTTAGAATGCTCCTGTAAGCATTTTAAGCAGAGTTGTGCACTTTTGCATGAAAAGTCACATTTCAGCCTGAAACGTTGATTTTTCACTCTAAACTGCTTTTCTGAGCTGGAAATCACTTTAAACGGCTTGTTTCATCGTTAGAATGCTCCTGTAAGCATTTTAAGCAGAGTTGTGCACTTTTGCATGAAAAGTCACATTTCAGCCTGAAACGTTGATTTTTCACTCTAAACTGCTTTTCTGAGCTGGAAATCACTTTAAACGGCTTAGAATGCTCCTGTAAGCATTTTAAGCAGAGTTGTGCACTTTTGCATGAAAAGTCACATTTCAGCCTGAAACGTTGATTTTTCACTCTAAACTGCTTTTCTGAGCTGGAAATCACTTTAAACGGCTTAGAATGCTCCTGTAAGCATTTTAAGCAGAGTTGTGCACTTTTGCATGAAAAGTCACATTTCAGCCTGAAACGTTGATTTTTCACTCTAAACTGCTTTTCTGAGCTGGAAATCACTTTAAACGGCTTGTTTCATCGTTAGAATGCTCCTGTAAGCATTTTAAGCAGAGTTGTGCACTTTTGCATGAAAAGTCACATTTCAGCCTGAAACGTTGATTTTTCACTCTAAACTGCTTTTCTGAGCTGGAAATCACTTTAAACGGCTTGTTTCATCGTTAGAATGCTCCTGTAAGCATTTTAAGCAGAGTTGTGCACTTTTGCATGAAAAGTCACATTTCAGCCTGAAACGTTGATTTTTCACTCTAAACTGCTTTTCTGAGCTGGAAATCACTTTAAACGGCTTAGAATGCTCCTGTAAGCATTTTAAGCAGAGTTGTGCACTTTTGCATGAAAAGTCACATTTCAGCCTGAAACGTTGATTTTTCACTCTAAACTGCTTTTCTGAGCTGGAAATCACTTTAAACGGCTTAGAATGCTCCTGTAAGCATTTTAAGCAGAGTTGTGCACTTTTGCATGAAAAGTCACATTTCAGCCTGAAACGTTGATTTTTCACTCTAAACTGCTTTTCTGAGCTGGAAATCACTTTAAACGGCTTGTTTCATCGTTAGAATGCTCCTGTAAGCATTTTAAGCAGAGTTGTGCACTTTTGCATGAAAAGTCACATTTCAGCCTGAAACGTTGATTTTTCACTCTAAACTGCTTTTCTGAGCTGGAAATCACTTTAAACGGCTTAGAATGCTCCTGTAAGCATTTTAAGCAGAGTTGTGCACTTTTGCATGAAAAGTCACATTTCAGCCTGAAACGTTGATTTTTCACTCTAAACTGCTTTTCTGAGCTGGAAATCACTTTAAACGGCTTGTTTCATCGTTAGAATGCTCCTGTAAGCATTTTAAGCAGAGTTGTGCACTTTTGCATGAAAAGTCACATTTCAGCCTGAAACGTTGATTTTTCACTCTAAACTGCTTTTCTGAGCTGGAAATCACTTTTAACAGCTTAGAATGCTCCTGTAAGCATTTTAAGCAGAGTTGTGCACTTTTGCATGAAAAGTCACATTTCAGCCTGAAACGTTGATTTTTCACTCTAAACTGCTTTTCTGAGCTGGAAATCACTTTAAACGGCTTGTTTCATCGTTAGAATGCTCCTGTAAGCATTTTAAGCAGAGTTGTGCACTTTTGCATGAAAAGTCACATTTCAGCCTGAAACGTTGATTTTTCACTCTAAACTGCTTTTCTGAGCTGGAAATCACTTTAAACGGCTTAGAATGCTCCTGTAAGCATTTTAAGCAGAGTTGTGCACTTTTGCATGAAAAGTCACATTTCAGCCTGAAACGTTGATTTTTCACTCTAAACTGCTTTTCTGAGCTGGAAATCACTTTAAACGGCTTGTTTCATCGTTAGAATGCTCCTGTAAGCATTTTAAGCAGAGTTGTGCACTTTTGCATGAAAAGTCACATTTCAGCCTGAAACGTTGATTTTTCACTCTAAACTGCTTTTCTGAGCTGGAAATCACTTTTAACAGCTTAGAATGCTCCTGTAAGCATTTTAAGCAGAGTTGTGCACTTTTGCATGAAAAGTCACATTTCAGCCTGAAACGTTGATTTTTCACTCTAAACTGCTTTTCTGAGCTGGAAATCACTTTAAACGGATCGTTAGAATGCTCCTGTAAGCATTTTAAGCAGAGTTGTGCACTTTTGCATGAAAAGTCACATTTCAGCCTGAAACGTTGATTTTTCACTCTAAACTGCTTTTCTGAGCTGGAAATCACTTTAAACGGCTTGTTTCATCGTTAGAATGCTCCTGTAAGCATTTTAAGCAGAGTTGTGCACTTTTGCATGAAAAGTCACATTTCAGCCTGAAACGTTGATTTTTCACTCTAAACTGCTTTTCTGAGCTGGAAATCACTTTAAACGGCTTAGAATGCTCCTGTAAGCATTTTAAGCAGAGTTGTGCACTTTTGCATGAAAAGTCACATTTCAGCCTGAAACGTTGATTTTTCACTCTAAACTGCTTTTCTGAGCTGGAAATCACTTTAAACGGCTTGTTTCATCGTTAGAATGCTCCTGTAAGCATTTTAAGCAGAGTTGTGCACTTTTGCATGAAAAGTCACATTTCAGCCTGAAACGTTGATTTTTCACTCTAAACTGCTTTTCTGAGCTGGAAATCACTTTTAAACGGCTTAGAATGCTCCTGTAAGCATTTTAAGCAGAGTTGTGCACTTTTGCATGAAAAGTCACATTTCAGCCTGAAACGTTGATTTTTCACTCTAAACTGCTTTTCTGAGCTGGAAATCACTTTAAACGGCTTAGAATGCTCCTGTAAGCATTTTAAGCAGAGTTGTGCACTTTTGCATGAAAAGTCACATTTCAGCCTGAAACGTTGATTTTTCACTCTAAACTGCTTTTCTGAGCTGGAAATCACTTTAAACGGCTTGTTTCATCGTTAGAATGCTCCTGTAAGCATTTTAAGCAGAGTTGTGCACTTTTGCATGAAAAGTCACATTTCAGCCTGAAACGTTGATTTTTCACTCTAAACTGCTTTTCTGAGCTGGAAATCACTTTAAACGGCTTAGAATGCTCCTGTAAGCATTTTAAGCAGAGTTGTGCACTTTTGCATGAAAAGTCACATTTCAGCCTGAAACGTTGATTTTTCACTCTAAACTGCTTTTCTGAGCTGGAAATCACTTTAAACGGCTTAGAATGCTCCTGTAAGCATTTTAAGCAGAGTTGTGCACTTTTGCATGAAAAGTCACATTTCAGCCTGAAACGTTGATTTTTCACTCTAAACTGCTTTTCTGAGCTGGAAATCACTTTAAACGGCTTAGAATGCTCCTGTAAGCATTTTAAGCAGAGTTGTGCACTTTTGCATGAAAAGTCACATTTCAGCCTGAAACGTTGATTTTTCACTCTAAACTGCTTTTCTGAGCTGGAAATCACTTTAAACGGCTTGTTTCATCGTTAGAATGCTCCTGTAAGCATTTTAAGCAGAGTTGTGCACTTTTGCATGAAAAGTCACATTTCAGCCTGAAACGTTGATTTTTCACTCTAAACTGCTTTTCTGAGCTGGAAATCACTTTAAACGGCTTAGAATGCTCCTGTAAGCATTTTAAGCAGAGTTGTGCACTTTTGCATGAAAAGTCACATTTCAGCCTGAAACGTTGATTTTTCACTCTAAACTGCTTTTCTGAGCTGGAAATCACTTTAAACGGCTTGTTTCATCGTTAGAATGCTCCTGTAAGCATTTTAAGCAGAGTTGTGCACTTTTGCATGAAAAGTCACATTTCAGCCTGAAACGTTGATTTTTCACTCTAAACTGCTTTTCTGAGCTGGAAATCACTTTTAACAGCTTAGAATGCTCCTGTAAGCATTTTAAGCAGAGTTGTGCACTTTTGCATGAAAAGTCACATTTCAGCCTGAAACGTTGATTTTTCACTCTAAACTGCTTTTCTGAGCTGGAAATCACTTTAAACGGCTTGTTTCATCGTTAGAATGCTCCTGTAAGCATTTTAAGCAGAGTTGTGCACTTTTGCATGAAAAGTCACATTTCAGCCTGAAACGTTGATTTTTCACTCTAAACTGCTTTTCTGAGCTGGAAATCACTTTAAACGGCTTAGAATGCTCCTGTAAGCATTTTAAGCAGAGTTGTGCACTTTTGCATGAAAAGTCACATTTCAGCCTGAAACGTTGATTTTTCACTCTAAACTGCTTTTCTGAGCTGGAAATCACTTTAAACGGCTTGTTTCATCGTTAGAATGCTCCTGTAAGCATTTTAAGCAGAGTTGTGCACTTTTGCATGAAAAGTCACATTTCAGCCTGAAACGTTGATTTTTCACTCTAAACTGCTTTTCTGAGCTGGAAATCACTTTAAACGGCTTGTTTCATCGTTAGAATGCTCCTGTAAGCATTTTAAGCAGAGTTGTGCACTTTTGCATGAAAAGTCACATTTCAGCCTGAAACGTTGATTTTTCACTCTAAACTGCTTTTCTGAGCTGGAAATCACTTTAAACGGCTTAGAATGCTCCTGTAAGCATTTTAAGCAGAGTTGTGCACTTTTGCATGAAAAGTCACATTTCAGCCTGAAACGTTGATTTTTCACTCTAAACTGCTTTTCTGAGCTGGAAATCACTTTAAACGGCTTGTTTCATCGTTAGAATGCTCCTGTAAGCATTTTAAGCAGAGTTGTGCACTTTTGCATGAAAAGTCACATTTCAGCCTGAAACGTTGATTTTTCACTCTAAACTGCTTTTCTGAGCTGGAAATCACTTTTAACAGCTTAGAATGCTCCTGTAAGCATTTTAAGCAGAGTTGTGCACTTTTGCATGAAAAGTCACATTTCAGCCTGAAACGTTGATTTTTCACTCTAAACTGCTTTTCTGAGCTGGAAATCACTTTAAACGGCTTAGAATGCTCCTGTAAGCATTTTAAGCAGAGTTGTGCACTTTTGCATGAAAAGTCACATTTCAGCCTGAAACGTTGATTTTTCACTCTAAACTGCTTTTCTGAGCTGGAAATCACTTTAAACGGCTTGTTTCATCGTTAGAATGCTCCTGTAAGCATTTTAAGCAGAGTTGTGCACTTTTGCATGAAAAGTCACATTTCAGCCTGAAACGTTGATTTTTCACTCTAAACTGCTTTTCTGAGCTGGAAATCACTTTAAACGGCTTAGAATGCTCCTGTAAGCATTTTAAGCAGAGTTGTGCACTTTTGCATGAAAAGTCACATTTCAGCCTGAAACGTTGATTTTTCACTCTAAACTGCTTTTCTGAGCTGGAAATCACTTTAAACGGCTTGTTTCATCGTTAGAATGCTCCTGTAAGCATTTTAAGCAGAGTTGTGCACTTTTGCATGAAAAGTCACATTTCAGCCTGAAACGTTGATTTTTCACTCTAAACTGCTTTTCTGAGCTGGAAATCACTTTAAACGGCTTAGAATGCTCCTGTAAGCATTTTAAGCAGAGTTGTGCACTTTTGCATGAAAAGTCACATTTCAGCCTGAAACGTTGATTTTTCACTCTAAACTGCTTTTCTGAGCTGGAAATCACTTTAAACGGCTTGTTTCATCGTTAGAATGCTCCTGTAAGCATTTTAAGCAGAGTTGTGCACTTTTGCATGAAAAGTCACATTTCAGCCTGAAACGTTGATTTTTCACTCTAAACTGCTTTTCTGAGCTGGAAATCACTTTTAAACGGCTTAGAATGCTCCTGTAAGCATTTTAAGCAGAGTTGTGCACTTTTGCATGAAAAGTCACATTTCAGCCTGAAACGTTGATTTTTCACTCTAAACTGCTTTTCTGAGCTGGAAATCACTTTAAACGGCTTGTTTCATCGTTAGAATGCTCCTGTAAGCATTTTAAGCAGAGTTGTGCACTTTTGCATGAAAAGTCACATTTCAGCCTGAAACGTTGATTTTTCACTCTAAACTGCTTTTCTGAGCTGGAAATCACTTTAAACGGCTTAGCTTAGAATGCTCCTGTAAGCATTTTAAGCAGAGTTGTGCACTTTTGCATGAAAAGTCACATTTCAGCCTGAAACGTTGATTTTTCACTCTAAACTGCTTTTCTGAGCTGGAAATCACTTTAAACGGCTTGTTTCATCGTTAGAATGCTCCTGTAAGCATTTTAAGCAGAGTTGTGCACTTTTGCATGAAAAGTCACATTTCAGCCTGAAACGTTGATTTTTCACTCTAAACTGCTTTTCTGAGCTGGAAATCACTTTAAACGGCTTAGAATGCTCCTGTAAGCATTTTAAGCAGAGTTGTGCACTTTTGCATGAAAAGTCACATTTCAGCCTGAAACGTTGATTTTTCACTCTAAACTGCTTTTCTGAGCTGGAAATCACTTTAAACGGCTTGTTTCATCGTTAGAATGCTCCTGTAAGCATTTTAAGCAGAGTTGTGCACTTTTGCATGAAAAGTCACATTTCAGCCTGAAACGTTGATTTTTCACTCTAAACTGCTTTTCTGAGCTGGAAATCACTTTAAACGGCTTAGAATGCTCCTGTAAGCATTTTAAGCAGAGTTGTGCACTTTTGCATGAAAAGTCACATTTCAGCCTGAAACGTTGATTTTTCACTCTAAACTGCTTTTCTGAGCTGGAAATCACTTTAAACGGCTTAGAATGCTCCTGTAAGCATTTTAAGCAGAGTTGTGCACTTTTGCATGAAAAGTCACATTTCAGCCTGAAACGTTGATTTTTCACTCTAAACTGCTTTTCTGAGCTGGAAATCACTTTAAACGGCTTGTTTCATCGTTAGAATGCTCCTGTAAGCATTTTAAGCAGAGTTGTGCACTTTTGCATGAAAAGTCACATTTCAGCCTGAAACGTTGATTTTTCACTCTAAACTGCTTTTCTGAGCTGGAAATCACTTTAAACGGCTTAGAATGCTCCTGTAAGCATTTTAAGCAGAGTTGTGCACTTTTGCATGAAAAGTCACATTTCAGCCTGAAACGTTGATTTTTCACTCTAAACTGCTTTTCTGAGCTGGAAATCACTTTAAACGGCTTAGAATGCTCCTGTAAGCATTTTAAGCAGAGTTGTGCACTTTTGCATGAAAAGTCACATTTCAGCCTGAAACGTTGATTTTTCACTCTAAACTGCTTTTCTGAGCTGGAAATCACTTTAAACGGCTTAGAATGCTCCTGTAAGCATTTTAAGCAGAGTTGTGCACTTTTGCATGAAAAGTCACATTTCAGCCTGAAACGTTGATTTTTCACTCTAAACTGCTTTTCTGAGCTGGAAATCACTTTAAACGGCTTGTTTCATCGTTAGAATGCTCCTGTAAGCATTTTAAGCAGAGTTGTGCACTTTTGCATGAAAAGTCACATTTCAGCCTGAAACGTTGATTTTTCACTCTAAACTGCTTTTCTGAGCTGGAAATCACTTTAAACGGCTTGTTTCATCGTTAGAATGCTCCTGTAAGCATTTTAAGCAGAGTTGTGCACTTTTGCATGAAAAGTCACATTTCAGCCTGAAACGTTGATTTTTCACTCTAAACTGCTTTTCTGAGCTGGAAATCACTTTAAACGGCTTAGAATGCTCCTGTAAGCATTTTAAGCAGAGTTGTGCACTTTTGCATGAAAAGTCACATTTCAGCCTGAAACGTTGATTTTTCACTCTAAACTGCTTTTCTGAGCTGGAAATCACTTTAAACGGCTTGTTTCATCGTTAGAATGCTCCTGTAAGCATTTTAAGCAGAGTTGTGCACTTTTGCATGAAAAGTCACATTTCAGCCTGAAACGTTGATTTTTCACTCTAAACTGCTTTTCTGAGCTGGAAATCACTTTAAACGGCTTAGAATGCTCCTGTAAGCATTTTAAGCAGAGTTGTGCACTTTTGCATGAAAAGTCACATTTCAGCCTGAAACGTTGATTTTTCACTCTAAACTGCTTTTCTGAGCTGGAAATCACTTTAAACGGCTTGTTTCATCGTTAGAATGCTCCTGTAAGCATTTTAAGCAGAGTTGTGCACTTTTGCATGAAAAGTCACATTTCAGCCTGAAACGTTGATTTTTCACTCTAAACTGCTTTTCTGAGCTGGAAATCACTTTAAACGGCTTAGAATGCTCCTGTAAGCATTTTAAGCAGAGTTGTGCACTTTTGCATGAAAAGTCACATTTCAGCCTGAAACGTTGATTTTTCACTCTAAACTGCTTTTCTGAGCTGGAAATCACTTTAAACGGCTTGTTTCATCGTTAGAATGCTCCTGTAAGCATTTTAAGCAGAGTTGTGCACTTTTGCATGAAAAGTCACATTTCAGCCTGAAACGTTGATTTTTCACTCTAAACTGCTTTTCTGAGCTGGAAATCACTTTAAACGGCTTAGAATGCTCCTGTAAGCATTTTAAGCAGAGTTGTGCACTTTTGCATGAAAAGTCACATTTCAGCCTGAAACGTTGATTTTTCACTCTAAACTGCTTTTCTGAGCTGGAAATCACTTTAAACGGCTTGTTTCATCGTTAGAATGCTCCTGTAAGCATTTTAAGCAGAGTTGTGCACTTTTGCATGAAAAGTCACATTTCAGCCTGAAACGTTGATTTTTCACTCTAAACTGCTTTTCTGAGCTGGAAATCACTTTTAACAGCTTAGAATGCTCCTGTAAGCATTTTAAGCAGAGTTGTGCACTTTTGCATGAAAAGTCACATTTCAGCCTGAAACGTTGATTTTTCACTCTAAACTGCTTTTCTGAGCTGGAAATCACTTTAAACGGCTTAGAATGCTCCTGTAAGCATTTTAAGCAGAGTTGTGCACTTTTGCATGAAAAGTCACATTTCAGCCTGAAACGTTGATTTTTCACTCTAAACTGCTTTTCTGAGCTGGAAATCACTTTAAACGGCTTGTTTCATCGTTAGAATGCTCCTGTAAGCATTTTAAGCAGAGTTGTGCACTTTTGCATGAAAAGTCACATTTCAGCCTGAAACGTTGATTTTTCACTCTAAACTGCTTTTCTGAGCTGGAAATCACTTTTAACAGCTTAGAATGCTCCTGTAAGCATTTTAAGCAGAGTTGTGCACTTTTGCATGAAAAGTCACATTTCAGCCTGAAACGTTGATTTTTCACTCTAAACTGCTTTTCTGAGCTGGAAATCACTTTTAACAGCTTAGAATGCTCCTGTAAGCATTTTAAGCAGAGTTGTGCACTTTTGCATGAAAAGTCACATTTCAGCCTGAAACGTTGATTTTTCACTCTAAACTGCTTTTCTGAGCTGGAAATCACTTTAAACGGCTTAGAATGCTCCTGTAAGCATTTTAAGCAGAGTTGTGCACTTTTGCATGAAAAGTCACATTTCAGCCTGAAACGTTGATTTTTCACTCTAAACTGCTTTTCTGAGCTGGAAATCACTTTAAACGGCTTGTTTCATCGATAGAATGCTCCTGTAAGCATTTTAAGCAGAGTTGTGCACTTTTGCATGAAAAGTCACATTTCAGCCTGAAACGTTGATTTTTCACTCTAAACTGCTTTTCTGAGCTGGAAATCACTTTAAACGGCTTAGAATGCTCCTGTAAGCATTTTAAGCAGAGTTGTGCACTTTTGCATGAAAAGTCACATTTCAGCCTGAAACGTTGATTTTTCACTCTAAACTGCTTTTCTGAGCTGGAAATCACTTTAAACGGCTTAGAATGCTCCTGTAAGCATTTTAAGCAGAGTTGTGCACTTTTGCATGAAAAGTCACATTTCAGCCTGAAACGTTGATTTTTCACTCTAAACTGCTTTTCTGAGCTGGAAATCACTTTAAACGGCTTAGAATGCTCCTGTAAGCATTTTAAGCAGAGTTGTGCACTTTTGCATGAAAAGTCACATTTCAGCCTGAAACGTTGATTTTTCACTCTAAACTGCTTTTCTGAGCTGGAAATCACTTTAAACGGCTTAGAATGCTCCTGTAAGCATTTTAAGCAGAGTTGTGCACTTTTGCATGAAAAGTCACATTTCAGCCTGAAACGTTGATTTTTCACTCTAAACTGCTTTTCTGAGCTGGAAATCACTTTAAACGGCTTGTTTCATCGTTAGAATGCTCCTGTAAGCATTTTAAGCAGAGTTGTGCACTTTTGCATGAAAAGTCACATTTCAGCCTGAAACGTTGATTTTTCACTCTAAACTGCTTTTCTGAGCTGGAAATCACTTTTAACAGCTTAGAATGCTCCTGTAAGCATTTTAAGCAGAGTTGTGCACTTTTGCATGAAAAGTCACATTTCAGCCTGAAACGTTGATTTTTCACTCTAAACTGCTTTTCTGAGCTGGAAATCACTTTAAACGGCTTAGAATGCTCCTGTAAGCATTTTAAGCAGAGTTGTGCACTTTTGCATGAAAAGTCACATTTCAGCCTGAAACGTTGATTTTTCACTCTAAACTGCTTTTCTGAGCTGGAAATCACTTTAAACGGCTTGTTTCATCGTTAGAATGCTCCTGTAAGCATTTTAAGCAGAGTTGTGCACTTTTGCATGAAAAGTCACATTTCAGCCTGAAACGTTGATTTTTCACTCTAAACTGCTTTTCTGAGCTGGAAATCACGTTAAACGGCTTGTTTCATCGTTAGAATGCTCCTGTAAGCATTTTAAGCAGAGTTGTGCACTTTTGCATGAAAAGTCACATTTCAGCCTGAAACGTTGATTTTTCACTCTAAACTGCTTTTCTGAGCTGGAAATCACTTTAAACGGCTTAGAATGCTCCTGTAAGCATTTTAAGCAGAGTTGTGCACTTTTGCATGAAAAGTCACATTTCAGCCTGAAACGTTGATTTTTCACTCTAAACTGCTTTTCTGAGCTGGAAATCACTTTAAACGGCTTAGAATGCTCCTGTAAGCATTTTAAGCAGAGTTGTGCACTTTTGCATGAAAAGTCACATTTCAGCCTGAAACGTTGATTTTTCACTCTAAACTGCTTTTCTGAGCTGGAAATCACTTTAAACGGCTTAGAATGCTCCTGTAAGCATTTTAAGCAGAGTTGTGCACTTTTGCATGAAAAGTCACATTTCAGCCTGAAACGTTGATTTTTCACTCTAAACTGCTTTTCTGAGCTGGAAATAACTTTAAACGGCTTGTTTCATCGTTAGAATGCTCCTGTAAGCATTTTAAGCAGAGTTGTGCACTTTTGCATGAAAAGTCACATTTCAGCCTGAAACGTTGATTTTTCACTCTAAACTGCTTTTCTGAGCTGGAAATAACTTTAAACGGCTTGTTTCATCGTTAGAATGCTCCTGTAAGCATTTTAAGCAGAGTTGTGCACTTTTGCATGAAAAGTCACATTTCAGCCTGAAACGTTGATTTTTCACTCTAAACTGCTTTTCTGAGCTGGAAATCACTTTAAACGGCTTAGAATGCTCCTGTAAGCATTTTAAGCAGAGTTGTGCACTTTTGCATGAAAAGTCACATTTCAGCCTGAAACGTTGATTTTTCACTCTAAACTGCTTTTCTGAGCTGGAAATCACTTTAAACGGCTTAGAATGCTCCTGTAAGCATTTTAAGCAGAGTTGTGCACTTTTGCATGAAAAGTCACATTTCAGCCTGAAACGTTGATTTTTCACTCTAAACTGCTTTTCTGAGCTGGAAATCACTTTAAACGGCTTAGAATGCTCCTGTAAGCATTTTAAGCAGAGTTGTGCACTTTTGCATGAAAAGTCACATTTTAGCCTGAAACGTTGATTTTTCACTCTAAACTGCTTTTCTGAGCTGGAAATCACTTTAAACGGCTTGTTTCATCGTTAGAATGCTCCTGTAAGCATTTTAAGCAGAGTTGTGCACTTTTGCATGAAAAGTCACATTTCTGCCTAAAACGTTGATTTTTCACTCTAAACTGCTTTTCTGAGCTGGAAATCACTTTAAACGGCTTAGAATGCTCCTGTAAGCATTTTTAGCAGAGTTGTGCACTTTTGCATGAAAAGTCACATTTCAGCCTGAAACGTTGATTTTTCACTCTAAACTGCTTTTCTGAGCTGGAAATCACTTTAAACGGCTTGTTTCATCGTTAGAATGCTCCTGTAAGCATTTTAAGCAGAGCTGTGCACTTTTGCATGAAAAGTCACATTTCAGCCTGAAACGTTGATTTTTCACTCTAAACTGCTTTTCTGAGCTGGAAATCACTTTTAACAGCTTAGAATGCTCCTGTAAGCATTTTAAGCAGAGTTGTGCACTTTTGCATGAAAAGTCACATTTCAGCCTGAAACGTTGATTTTTCACTCTAAACTGCTTTTCTGAGCTGGAAATCACTTTAAACGGCTTGTTTCATCGTTAGAATGCTCCTGTAAGCATTTTAAGCAGAGTTGTGCACTTTTGCATGAAAAGTCACATTTCAGCCTGAAACGTTGATTTTTATGTTGGCTTGACAAAGCCAACATACTGTTCTTCGATCTAAGCTTATTATTATTATTCTTCTGGTCCACACTTTTTCGAACTGTAACTCCTCCTAGAGCTTTCAAGCTACACCCACAAAACTTTACAAAACTTTTAAGACTGGTACGTAGATTTATGCTATGACTTTTCTAACTGATGGGACCTACCGAATTCCTAAACGGGGCGCTCAAACACCCCAAAATTTCCATTGACTTAACATTACGACCAACTTTGACGGGTCATAGCTGCGAACGAGAAATTTGTAGAAACTTGTGGGTTATCACAGTTGAAGAGGCTGGTAGGCTGTGTAAGAACATACATCACATTGGGGTGTAAGCTGTACCCCTGGGGTGTAAGAGGCACCCAAATTTCCCCATTGACTTATAATGGGGCAGGAAACATGCCCATATAAGGGAATAAAAGTGTCCCAGATGGAATATCTTCATTTTAGAGTGTCGTAGAGACATGGGGGTGGGCTCATTTTACTCAGGCATCCAATCAGTCTCTCAAGATCGTCCCATAGCTATTAAGCCACGCCCCTAGCAACCATTTTTGGGCACCCTAGCAACTTATTCCATAGACTGCCATTATAAATTGCGCAGATGGATATCTTTGCAGCACAGTGTCGCAGAGACATGGGGGTGGGCTCATTTTACTCAGGCATCCAATCAGTCTCAGAGGATTCTTATCGAGGTATTAAGCCACGCCCCTAGCAACCAAATATGAGCACCCTAGCAACATAATAAACAAAGCCTTATATCTCTGGATCCGAACATCATAGAGGCATGGGGGTTGGGTCTTTTGGTCATGTTAGCCTTATGCTAGCTTCATGCTAAGTCATACTAGCTTCATGCTAGTTTTATGCTAGCTTTATGTTAATTTCATAATAAATCTTGCTATCTTCATGCTAATTCATGCTAGCATCATGCTAGCTACATGCTAATTCATGTTAGCATCATGTTAGCTTTATGCTAATTCATGTTAGCATCATGCTAGCTTCATGCTAATTTATGTTAGCATCATGCTAGCTTTATGCTAATTCATGTTAGCATCATGCTAGCTTCATGCTAATTCATGTTAGCATCATGCTAGCTTCATGCTAATTCATGTTAGCATCATGCTAGCTTCATGCTAATTCATGTTAGCATCATTCTAGCTTCATGCTAATTCATGTTAGCATCATTCTAACTTAATGCTAATTCATGTTAGCATCATGCTAGCTTCATGCTAATTCATGTTAGCATCATGCTAGCTTCATGCTAATTCATGTTAGCATCATGCTAGCTTTATGCTTATTCATGTTAGCATCATGCTAGCTTCATGCTAATTCATGTTAGCATCACGCTAGCTTCATGCTAACTTCATGCTAATTCATGTTAGCATCATGCTAGCGTCATGCTAATTAATGTTAGCATCATGCTAGCTTCATGCTAACTTCATGTTAATTCATGTTAACATCATGCTAACTTCATGCTAATTCATGTTAGCATCGTGCTAGCTTTATGCTAATTCATATTAGCATCATGCTAGCTTCATGCTAATTAATGTTAGCATCATGCTAGCTTCATGCTAACTTCATGCTAATTCATGTTAGCATCATGCTAACTTCATGCTAATTCATGTTAGCGTCATGCTAGCCTCATGCTAATTCATATAAGCATCATGCTAGCTTCATGCTAATTAATGTTAGCATCATCCTAGCTTCATGCTAATTCATGTTAGCATCATGCTTGCTTCATGCTAATTCATGTTAACATCATGCTAGCTTCATGCTAATTCATGTTAGCATCATGTTAGCTTCATGCTAACTTCATGCTAATTCATGTTAGCATCATGCTAACTTCATGCTAATTCATGTTAGCATCATGCTAGCTTCATGCTAATTCATGTTAGCATCATGCTAGCTTCATGCTAATTTATGTTAGCATCATGCTAGCTTCATGCTAACTTCATTCTAATTCATGTTAACATCATGCTAACTTCATGTTAATTCATGTTAACATCATGCTAGCTTCATGCTAATTCATGTTAACATCATGTTAGCTTCATGCTAATTCATGTTAACATCATGCTAGCTTCATGCTAATTCATGTTAGCATCATGCTAGCTTCATGTTAATTCATGTTAGCATCATGCTAACTTCATGCTAATTCATGTTAGCATCATGCTAGCTTCATGCTAATTCATGTTAGCATCATGCTAGCTTCATGCTAATTCATGTTAGCATCATGCTAGCTTCATGCTATTTCATGTTAGCATCATGCTAGCTTCATGCTATTTCATGTAAGCATCATGCTAGCTTCATGCTAATCATGTGAGCTTCATGCTTGCTTCAGGCTAATCATGCTAGCTTCATGATAAATCAGGCTAGCTATATACTTAAACATACTAACAGCCAGATAGCCTACTAAACTAAACATCTGTCAAACCGTTTTAAACGTACAGGCTACGCTTTGTCAAGCCAACATAAAGTTTGTCAACAAACTTTTCTATCTAGTTCACTCTAAACTGCTTTTCTGAGCTGGAAATCACTTTTAACAGCTTAGAATGCTCCTGTAAGCATTTTAAGCAGAGTTGTGCACTTTTGCATGAAAAGTCACATTTCAGCCTGAAACGTTGATTTTTCACTCTAAACTGCTTTTCTGAGCTGGAAATCACTTTAAACGGCTTGTTTCATCGTTAGAATGCTCCTGTAAGCATTTTAAGCAGAGTTGTGCACTTTTGCATGAAAAGTCACATTTCAGCCTGAAACGTTGATTTTTCACTCTAAACTGCTTTTCTGAGCTGGAAATCACTTTTAACAGCTTAGAATGCTCCTGTAAGCATTTTAAGCAGAGTTGTGCACTTTTGCATGAAAAGTTACATTTCAGCCTGAAACGTTGATTTTTCACTCCTAAACTGCTTTTCTGAGCTGGAAATCACTTTAAACGGATTAGAATGCTCCTGTAAGCATTTTAAGCAGAGTTGTGCACTTTTGCATGAAAAGTCACATTTCAGCCTGAAACGTTGATTTTTCACTCTAAACTGCTTTTCTGAGCTGGAAATCACTTTAAACGGCTTGTTTCATCGTTAGAATGCTCCTGTAAGCATTTTAAGCAGAGTTGTGCACTTTTGCATGAAAAGTCACATTTCAGCCTGAAACGTTGATTTTTCACTCTAAACTGCTTTTCTGAGCTGGAAATCACGTTAAACGGCTTGTTTCATCGTTAGAATGCTCCTGTAAGCATTTTAAGCAGAGTTGTGCGCTTTTGCATGAAAAGTCACATTTCAGCCTGAAACGTTGATTTTTCACTCTAAACTGCTTTTCTGAGCTGGAAATCACTTTAAACGGCTTAGAATGCTCCTGTAAGCACTTTAAGCAGAGTTGTGCACTTTTGCATGAAAAGTCACATTTCAGCCTGAAACGTTGATTTTTCACTCTAAACTGCTTTTCTGAGCTGGAAATCACTTTAAACGGCTTAGAATGCTCCTGTAAGCATTTTAAGCAGAGTTGTGCACTTTTGCATGAAAAGTCACATTTCAGCCTGAAACGTTGATTTTTCACTCTAAACTGCTTTTCTGAGCTGGAAATCACTTTAAACGGCTTAGAATGCTCCTGTAAGCATTTTAAGCAGAGTTGTGCACTTTTGCATGAAAAGTCACATTTCAGCCTGAAACGTTGATTTTTCACTCTAAACTGCTTTTCTGAGCTGGAAATAACTTTAAACGGCTTGTTTCATCGTTAGAATGCTCCTGTAAGCATTTTAAGCAGAGTTGTGCACTTTTGCATGAAAAGTCACATTTCAGCCTGAAACGTTGATTTTTCACTCTAAACTGCTTTTCTGAGCTGGAAATAACTTTAAACGGCTTGTTTCATCGTTAGAATGCTCCTGTAAGCATTTTAAGCAGAGTTGTGCACTTTTGCATGAAAAGTCACATTTCAGCCTGAAACGTTGATTTTTCACTCTAAACTGCTTTTCTGAGCTGGAAATCACTTTAAACGGCTTAGAATGCTCCTGTAAGCATTTTAAGCAGAGTTGTGCACTTTTGCATGAAAAGTCACATTTCAGCCTGAAACGTTGATTTTTCACTCTAAACTGCTTTTCTGAGCTGGAAATCACTTTAAACGGCTTAGAATGCTCCTGTAAGCATTTTAAGCAGAGTTGTGCACTTTTGCATGAAAAGTCACATTTCAGCCTGAAACGTTGATTTTTCACTCTAAACTGCTTTTCTGAGCTGGAAATCACTTTAAACGGCTTAGAATGCTCCTGTAAGCATTTTTAGCAGAGTTGTGCACTTTTGCATGAAAAGTCACATTTCAGCCTGAAACGTTGATTTTTCACTCTAAACTGCTTTTCTGAGCTGGAAATCACTTTAAACGGCTTGTTTCATCGTTAGAATGCTCCTGTAAGCATTTTAAGCAGAGCTGTGCACTTTTGCATGAAAAGTCACATTTCAGCCTGAAACGTTGATTTTTCACTCTAAACTGCTTTTCTGAGCTGGAAATCACTTTTAACAGCTTAGAATGCTCCTGTAAGCATTTTAAGCAGAGTTGTGCACTTTTGCATGAAAAGTCACATTTCAGCCTGAAACGTTGATTTTTCACTCTAAACTGCTTTTCTGAGCTGGAAATCACTTTAAACGGCTTGTTTCATCGTTAGAATGCTCCTGTAAGCATTTTAAGCAGAGTTGTGCACTTTTGCATGAAAAGTCACATTTCAGCCTGAAACGTTGATTTTTCACTCTAAACTGCTTTTCTGAGCTGGAAATCACTTTAAACGGCTTAGAATGCTCCTGTAAGCATTTTAAGCAGAGTTGTGCACTTTTGCATGAAAAGTCACATTTCAGCCTGAAACGTTGATTTTTCAATCTAAACTGCTTTTCTGAGCATGAAATCACTTTAAACGGCTTGTTTCATCGTTAGAATGCTCCTGTAAGCATTTTAAGCAGAGTTGTGCACTTTTGCATGAAAAGTCACATTTCAGCCTGAAACGTTGATTTTTCACTCTAAACTGCTTTTCTGAGCTGGAAATCACTTTTAACAGCTTAGAATGCTCCTGTAAGCATTTTAAGCAGAGTTGTGCACTTTTGCATGAAAAGTTACATTTCAGCCTGAAACGTTGATTTTTCACTCCTAAACTGCTTTTCTGAGCTGGAAATCACTTTAAACGGATTAGAATGCTCCTGTAAGCATTTTAAGCAGAGTTGTGCACTTTTGCATGAAAAGTCACATTTCAGCCTGAAACGTTGATTTTTCACTCTAAACTGCTTTTCTGAGCTGGAAATCACTTTAAACGGCTTGTTTCATCGTTAGAATGCTCCTGTAAGCATTTTAAGCAGAGTTGTGCACTTTTGCATGAAAAGTCACATTTCAGCCTGAAACGTTGATTTTTCACTCTAAACTGCTTTTCTGAGCTGGAAATCACTTTTAACAGCTTAGAATGCTCCTGTAAGCATTTTAAGCAGAGTTGTGCACTTTTGCATGAAAAGTCACATTTCAGCCTGAAACGTTGATTTTTCACTCTAAACTGCTTTTCTAAGCTGGAAATCACTTTTAACAGCTTAGAATGCTCCTGTAAGCATTTTAAGCAGAGTTGTGCACTTTTGCATGAAAAGTCACATTTCAGCCTGAAACGTTGATTTTTCACTCTAAACTGCTTTTCTGAGCTGGAAATCACTTTAAACGGCTTAGAATGCTCCTGTAAGCATTTTAAGCAGAGTTGTGCACTTTTGCATGAAAAGTCACATTTCAGCCTGAAACGTTGATTTTTCACTCTAAACTGCTTTTCTGAGCTGGAAATCACTTTAAACGGCTTGTTTCATCGATAGAATGCTCCTGTAAGCATTTTAAGCAGAGTTGTGCACTTTTGCATGAAAAGTCACATTTCAGCCTGAAACGTTGATTTTTCACTCTAAACTGCTTTTCTGAGCTGGAAATCACTTTTAACGGCTTAGAATGCTCCTGTAAGCATTTTAAGCAGAGTTGTGCACTTTTGCATGAAAAGTCACATTTCAGCCTGAAACGTTGATTTTTCACTCTAAACTGCTTTTCTGAGCTGGAAATCACTTTAAACGGCTTAGAATGCTCCTGTAAGCATTTTAAGCAGAGTTGTGCACTTTTGCATGAAAAGTCACATTTCAGCCTGAAACGTTGATTTTTCTTTCTAAACTGCTTTTCTGAGCTGGAAATCACTTTAAACGGCTTAGAATGCTCCTGTAAGCATTTTAAGCAGAGTTGTGCACTTTTGCATGAAAAGTCACATTTCAGCCTGAAACGTTGATTTTTCACTCTAAACTGCTTTTCTGAGCTGGAAATCACTTTAAACAGCTTAGAATGCTCCTGTAAGCATTTTAAGCAGAGTTGTGCACTTTTGCATGAAAAGTCACATTTCAGCCTGAAACGTTGATTTTTCACTCTAAACTGCTATTCTGAGCTGGAAATCACTTTAAACGGCCTGTTTCATCGTTAGAATGCTCCTGTAAGCATTTTAAGCAGAGTTGTGCACTTTTGCATGAAAAGTCACATTTCAGCCTGAAACGTTGATTTTTCACTCTAAACTGCTTTTCTGAGCTGGAAATCACTTTAAACGGCTTGTTTCATCGTTAGAATGCTCCTGTAAGCATTTTAAGCAGAGTTGGGCACTTTTGCATGAAAAGTCACATTTCAGCCTGAAACGTTGATTTTTCACTCTAAACTGCTTTTCTGAGCTGGAAATCACTTTAAACGGCTTGTTTCATCGTTAGAATGCTCCTGTAAGCATATTAACCCTTGTGTGGTGTTCATATTTCTGTTACTTAGACAATGTTTGTGGGTCTAGTGGACCCACTGTATTATTTGTATCCAAAACCAATGCAGTCATACAAATTTATGTTTAACTGTTTACAGATGATTACTTTAGCCTCATTGCAAGTAATATAGACAGAATTTATGGTTAATATTTGTCATTTACCACTGGTAGAGGACTATTTATAGATTAAAGTGCTATTCGATTTTGTGATAATATGAAATAAGAGAAGAAAATTCTATTCTCCCCCAGATGTTTATCTAAAATAAGTATTTTCATCACTTTTTCATCTCAAATAAGTTTTTCATCACTTTGATGTTTAATTCTTTGAATAGTTTAGTTTGAAATTGTACACATTTGTGTCCGTCTACACAGCACAAGCCGCATCTGAAAAGATGCGGTATCATAACACATTATCCACACTGAACACATAACCTGTTCATGCCAGCCTACACAACACATAAGAAGCAGATTTTTACTGTGTAGCTGTGTTGCATATGCATTTCTTGCATTTTATAGACGTATACTGTGTCTTCCTGTCCATCTTATGTCCACACACACCGTAATACAATGTGTTGCTTTTGGCTACAACCTAAAATGATGAAAATGCTTGGATATGAAATTTTACTTTCCCTATTTCTCACTCTCTCTCACACACTCATACACACACAAACACACACACCATAGATTTTGTGGCAACTCATGGTTTTACAAATAGTAATCAATACACCACTTTACCATGATTACTACACTTTTACTACAATACAACCATGGTTATTTTTTGTAAGGGAGAAAATGGTAAAATTTAGAATGGTTCCTGTTAGACAAAAGGTAAAGTGTTTGGGAAAGTGGGGGCAGACAAGTGTTCATGCATGATATATAACAAGTTGTATCTTTGCGCTGTTACAGCAAGTGCAGAAGGACAAAACTCTGACATGCATCCATCACATATGTACAGACATATATACAAACACACTCATGCATTCACAGGAGTCCCAGATAAGAGAAAAACAAAGTGAAGTTACATAGCACATTCAATTTTCACTCTCTTATTACCTCCGGGTCCAGTGGACCCGAACACCACATATGTAATATAAATGTGTAGGGGGGGTGTACAGTGTACAGTCGTTATAAAGTTGTTTATTTTTATGTTCTTTACAGAAAATGAGCCAAGGCCAATGAATCTGAGGTTAAAAAAACAATCAATTGGATAATTTTTCTTTTAGTAAACATTAAAAACCGGTCCCACAGACCCGAACACCACACAAGGGTTAAGCAGAGTTGTGCACTTTTGCATGAAAAGTCACATTTCAGCCTGAAACGTTGATTTTTCACTCTAAACTGCTTTTCTGAGCTGGAAATCACTTTAAACGGCTTGTTTCATCGTTAGAATGCTCCTGTAAGCATTTTAAGCAGAGTTGTGCACTTTTGCATGAAAAGTCACATTTCAGCCTGAAATGTTGATTTTTCAATCTAAACTGCTTTTCTGAGCTGGAAATCACTTTAAACGGCTTAGAATGCTCCTGTAAGCATTTTAAGCAGAGTTGTGCACTTTTGCATGAAAAGTCACATTTCAGCCTGAAACGTTGATTTTTCACTCTAAACTGCTTTTCTGAGCTGGAAATCACTTTAAACGGCTTGTTTCATCGTTAGAATGCTCCTGTAAGCATTTTAAGCAGAGTTGTGCACTTTTGCATGAAAAGTCACATTTCAGCCTGAAACGTTGATTTTTCACTCTAAACTGCTTTTCTGAGCTGGAAATCACGTTAAACGGCTTGTTTCATCGTTAGAATGCTCCTGTAAGCATTTTAAGCAGAGTTGTGCACTTTTGCATGAAAAGTCACATTTCAGCCTGAAACGTTGATTTTTCACTCTAAACTGCTTTTCTGAGCTGGAAATCACTTTAAACGGCTTAGAATGCTCCTGTAAGCATTTTAAGCAGAGTTGTGCACTTTTGCATGAAAAGTCACATTTCAGCCTGAAACGTTGATTTTTCACTCTAAACTGCTTTTCTGAGCTGGAAATCACTTTAAACGGCTTAGGCTATGTTTACATTAATGCGTTTATGCTTTAAAACGCGTTACTTTTGCTACGTTTACGCCTTTCATCTACACTACATCACCGTTTTCGACCCTCATAAACGGATTCGTTCGCAAACGCTGAAGACCCTGTTTTAGTTTGAGAACTCAGACGTTGCTCTGAGTGTAAATGAACGTAGACGGAGTCTTATGTAAACGAACAGCTGATATTAACGTGACAGCGCATCATTTTCAAAGTAAAAATTATTTTATTGATGTAAATGTTGGTTTGCAAGTTTTGCCAAAAATAGTAAACATCTACCAACCAGCTATTATAAACGCTATATCGGATTGTTTTAACATGTATCCTTATAGATAATGTCTGTTTTATATTAATGTTTGAGTATTGTTGGGTTTAATGTGTTTATGTTTTGTTTAAATTGAGTTAGCTTACGAATGATAGACTGTAATTTTATACGCCATATAGGCGTTGCAAAGGCCAATATGAAGGGAGAATTGTAATGGGTCAGACATTATTTTCCAGTTTAATGTAAGTTTTGTTTGCTACTTTAAAATGAATTTCGTTTCAGATAATTTGTCTCTGAATTTTAATCGATGTTTTGATGATAAGTTTTGTGAATATAAATTAATAAAAACAAGAAACTCAACGTCATTAATATAATGCTCGTTTAGGCGCTTGGCTTTTAGCTATTTGTGTGTTGCTAGCGGAGGACGTGCACGGACCTCGCACACTTTTAAAAATTAATGCAATAAGCATTTCTGGTAGGCTAAACAATACATCACTTCTTACTATATGTTTAATTGAAGTTTGCATTTGCTGAAATTTATTTTTGCTTCAAGTTTGCTACTGTTTAGAATGCTTTCTTTTTAAATCATAAAGACCTTTCTGTTTAGTTATAAAATCAAAATTAACCTATTAATCATATTAATATGTTGTAGGGGGAGCTAGAACAGTATAAGTGTTTATGTTTTGTTTAAATTTAGTTAGCTTACGAAAGATAGACTGTAATTTTAAACGCAATATAGGCGTTGTAAAGGCCAATATGAAGGGAGAATTGTAATGGGTCAGACATTATTTTCCAGTTTAATGTAAGTTTTGTTTGCTACTTTAAAATAAATTTCGTTTCAGATAATTGGTCTCTTAATTTTAATCGATGTTTTGTTGATAAGTTTTGTGAATATAAATTAATAAAAACAATAAACTCAACGTCATTAATATAATGCTCGTTTAGGCGCTTGCGCTTTTAGCTATTTCTGTGTTGCTAGCGGAGGACGTACACGGACCTCGCACACTTTAAAAAATTAATGCAATAAGCATTTCTGGTAGGCTAAAGCAATACTTCACCTCTTACTATGTTTGATTTAAGTTTGCATTTGCTGAAATTTATTTTTGCTTCAAGTTCGCTACTGTTTAGTACTGTTCACTTGAATGCTTTCTTTTTAAATCATAAAGACCTTTCTGTTTAGTTATAAAATCAAAATTAACCTATTAATCATATTAATATGTTGTAGGGGGGAAATAGAACAGTATAAGACTTTCCCAAACACATTTTTATAGGTTCAAAAATAGTGTCTGTTATAGTTGCCAGCAAAGGACCCATGTATGACTTTTTGTCAATATCGCACACCCCTAGGCTGCGTAAACGTGCAAAGGTAAGCTATTATTAGAGTAATAAGTTATTTTACACTTATATGCGCATGCCCAGTTACGTGATTGGTCATGTTTCATGCGTTTATGGTGGTGTATAGTGTGGATGAAGATTCTTTTTAAAATGCCAGTATAAACGAGGATCGTTTTCATTTTAAAATGCCGTTTTAAAACGCAAATGCTCTAATGTAAACATGGCCTTAGAATGCTCCTGTAAGCATTTTAAGCAGAGTTGTGCACTTTTGCATGAAAAGTCACATTTCAGCCTGAAACGTTGATTTTTCACTCTAAACTGCTTTTCTGAGCTGGAAATCACTTTAAACGGCTTGTTTCATCGTTAGAATGCTCCTGTAAGCATTTTAAGCAGAGTTGTGCACTTTTGCATGAAAAGTCACATTTCAGCCTGAAACGTTGATTTTTCACTCTAAACTGCTTTTCTGAGCTGGTAATCACTTTAAACGGCTTAGAATGCTCCTGTAAGCATTTTAAGCAGAGTTGTGCACTTTTGCATGAAAAGTCACATTTCAGCCTGAAACGTTGATTTTTCACTCTAAACTGCTTTTCTGAGCTGGAAATCACTTTAAACGGCTTGTTTCATCGTTAGAATGCTCCTGTAAGCATTTTAAGCAGAGTTGTGCACTTTTGCATGAAAAGTCACATTTCAGCCTGAAACGTTGATTTTTCAATCTAAACTGCTTTTCTGAGCTGGAAATCACTTTAAACGGCTTGTTTCATCGTTAGAATGCTCCTGTAAGCATTTTAAGCAGAGTTGTGCACTTTTGCATGAAAAGTCACATTTCAGCCTGAAACGTTGATTTTTCACTCTAAACTGCTTTTCTGAGCTGGAAATCACTTTAAACGGCTTGTTTCATCGTTAGAATGCTCCTGTAAGCATTTTAAGCAGAGTTGTGCACTTTTGCATGAAAAGTCACATTTCAGCCTGAAACGTTGATTTTTCACTCTAAACTTCTTTTCTGAGCTGGAAATCACTTTAAACGGCTTAGAATGCTCCTGTAAGCATTTTAAGCAGAGTTGTGCACTTTTGCATGAAAAGTCACATTTCAGCCTGAAACGTTGATTTTTCACTCTAAACTGCTTTTCTGAGCTGGAAATCACTTTAAACGGCTTGTTTCATCGTTAGAATGCTCCTGTAAGCATTTTAAGCAGAGTTGTGCACTTTTGCATGAAAAGTCACATTTCAGCCTGAAACGTTGATTTTTCACTCAAAACTGCTTTTCTGAGCTGGAAATCACTTTAAACGGCTTAGAATGCTCCTGTAAGCATTTTAAGCAGAGTTGTGCACTTTTGCATGAAAAGTCACATTTCAGCCTGAAACGTTGATTTTTCACTCTAAACTGCTTTTCTGAGCTGGAAATCACTTTAAACGGCTTGTTTCATCGTTAGAATGCTCCTGTAAGCATTTTAAGCAGAGTTGTGCACTTTTGCATGAAAAGTCACATTTCAGCCTGAAAGGTTGATTTTTCACTCTAAACTGCTTTTCTGAGCTGAAAATCACTTTAAACGGCTTGTTTCATCGTTAGAATGCTCCTGTAAGCATTTTAAGCAGAGTTGTGCACTTTTGCATGAAAAGTCACATTTCAGCCTGAAACGTTGATTTTTCACTCTAAACCGCTTTTCTGAGCTGGAAATCACTTTAAACGGCTTGTTTCATCGTTAGAATGCTCCTGTAAGGATTTTAAGCAGAGTTGTGCACTTTTGCATGAAAAGTCACATTTCAACCTGAAACGTTGATTTTTCACTCTAAACCGCTTTTCTGAGCTGGAAATCACTTTAAACGGCTTGTTTCATCGTTAGAATGCTCCTGTAAGCATTTTAAGCAGAGTTGTGCACTTTTGCATGAAAAGTCACATTTCAGCCTGAAACGTTGATTTTTCACTCTAAACTGCTTTTCTGAGCTGGAAATCACTTTAAACGGCTTGTTTTATCTTTAGAATGCTCCTGTAAGCATTTTAAGCAGAGTTGTGCACTTTTTTGATTTTTCACTCTAAACTGCTTTTCTGAGCTGGAAATGCCTTTAAACGGCTTGTTTCATCGTTAGAATGCTCCTGTAAGCATTTTAAGCAGAGTTGTGCACTTTTGCGTGAAAAGTTACATTTCAGCTTGAAACGTTGATTTTTCACTCTAAACTGCTTTTCTGAGGTGGAAATGCCTTTAAACAACTTGTTTCATCGTTAGAATGCTCCTTGAAGCATTTTAAGCAGAGTTGTGCACTTTTGCGTGAAAAGTCACATTTCAGCTTGAAACGTTGATTTTTCACTCTAAACTGCTTTTCTGAGCTGGAAATGCCTTTAAACGGCTTGTTTCATCGTTAGAATGCTCCTGTAAGCATTTTAAGCAGAGTTGTGCACTTTTGCGTGAAAAGTCACATTTCAGCTTGAAACGTTGATTTTTCACTCTAAACTGCTTTTCTGAGGTGGAAATGCCTTTAAACAACTTGTTTCATCGTTAGAATGCTCCTTGAAGCATTTTAAGCAGAGTTGTGCACTTTTGCGTGAAAAGTCACATTTCAGCTTGAAACGTTGATTTTTCACTCTAAACTGCTTTTCTGAGCTGGAAATGCCTTTAAACGACTTGTTTCATCGTTAGAATGCTCCTGGAAGCATTTTAAGCAGAGTTGGGCACTTTTGCATGAAAAGTCACATTTCAGCTTGAAACGTTGATTTTTCACTCTAAACTGCTTTTCTGAGCTGGAAATGCCTTTAAACGACTTGTTTCATCGTTAGAATGCTCCTGGAAGCATTTTAAGCAGAGTTGGGCACTTTTGCATAAAAAGTCACATTTCAGCTTGAAATGTTGATTTTTCACTCTAAACTGCTTTTCTGAGCTGGAAATGCCTTTAAACGACTTGTTTCATCATTAGAATGCTCCCGTAAGCGTTTTAAGCAGAGTTGTGCACTTTTGCATGAAAAGTTACATTGTCACTTGAAATATGTACAAATCACTCAGAAACGCTTTTCTGAGCTAGATAGGCTTTAAAACAGCTTGTTTCATCATATGCATGCTCCCGTGAGCATTTTAGGCACATTTGGTCACTTTTGCATGAAAAGTTACATTGCCACTTGAAATATGCACAAATCACTCAGAAACGCTTTTCTGAGCTAGATAGGCTTTAAAACAGCTTGTTTCATCATATGCATTCTCCCGTGAGCATTTTAGGCACATTTGGTCACTTTTGCATGACAAGTTACATTGCCACTTGAAATATGCACAAATCACTCAGAAACGCTTTTCTGAGCTAGATATGCTTTAAAACAGCTTGTTTCATCATATGCATGCTCCCGTGAGCATTTTAGGCACATTTGGTCACTTCTGCATGAAAAATTACATTGCCACTTTAAATATCCACAAATCACTCAGAAACGCTTTTCCGAGCTATATATGCTTTAAAACAGCTAGTTCCCTTTCAATACGGTTCACTTCGCATTGCGTCAGTTAGCTGACGCTATGGGGGAAACTCCTGTTAACTCCATGACTGAAGCCTATTGGTTAACGTCTGTACAAAGTACAGACCAATGACGTTTGAACCCGCGCGCGGGATGCACACGTCCTTATATAAGCGCGGTTCAAGCGTCAGGAGCTCATTAATTTCTCCTTCAGCGTGAACCTCTCGCTGCTCCGAAGAAGAAGAAGGCTTACCTCGCCGTCGAACAAAGCCCTGCAGCGGAGTCCAGGCCTAGCGTCTTCCCCTGCCATTTTCCGGCTGAGAACCGAAGACAGCAGAATCCAGGTCTAGCATCTTCCCCTGCCGCTTTCCGGCCGAGAACCGAAGATAGGCTTCGCTTGCCGTGGTACGAGCCCTGTGCAGCGGACACATGCCTGACGAGGTCTCTCCTGCGGCCGCCCGGTAAGATCAATATTTTGAATGTAAAGCAATAAGCTAAAAGAGCAGGCGCTGTTGTAATAGCGTCCAGCACAGCGGCTTGAGTGAGCCTCCCTGCTATGAATTTCCCCCGAGCCCGTCACCGGTCTGGCACCTCCCACGCTGGGACCGCGCTTATATGCTTCGGTTGTCCTATCCATGTTTCGTGCTCCCCCTGCTGTTCCTCTCTCGCCGGGATGAACACACGGCGAGCCATGAGACTATATGGATGCATAGACAAGCACACACGGACTAACCCCCCCTGTGTTCTGTCACATCGCAACCGTTCATGCTTACAGAGTCCCTTCGCTCCTCTCACATTCAGTGGCGAGATCTCTGGCACATATATGAATCCCCCGAGTGCATATGAACCCCCCGAGTGCATCGGGTGATACCGTTCATACGACGCATGGCTGTTCTGTCTGTGTTGCTGCTCCCCTCTGCCATTCCTCTCTTGTTGATATGAACAAGCGGGGAAACCGTAAAACAAGAAAGATGCATATGACAAGCAAACACGGGCGGGTCTGCCCCTGTTCCCTGTCATAGCACAGCCACTCGTGCTCCACGCTCGTGGAGTCCCTCCCTCCTATCCCCGCAGTAGTGAGGTCTCTTAACGGCGTAGTTAGCACGCGGTCTTACGGCTCGCTGCCTCTAAATGCAGCTGTCTAGTGTTCAACGATTACAGAGCTTCATGCCCCTCCCCTCCTGGAGCGGAGCGATCTCATTCGTCTGCTCGATAGGGCGGATTTGCTGCTATTGGAGCACCTAGAACACTCATTATAAGAGCTAACCGGCTCACTATTCGTCTATACAGAGCTTCATGCCCCTCCCCCCTGGATTGGCGCAATCTTATTCGTCTGCTCGATAATGCGGACACGCCTCTATTGGAGCGCTAAAACACTTATTATAGAGCTTTACCGGCCTGAGTCTATCTCACTTCGGAGAGCTCTCTGGTTTAGACGGAATCAGAGGCAGAACGAACTTGTTTAATATACTGAGGCCCGAATACCTCCCTTTATTCAGTCCCGTCCTATATCAGTGCGCTGAATATTGGTACATTCTTATATACCCGGTTTTTCTGCCCTTTTAATAAACGGCAAAACCGCGGGCCTCACGGCAGACTTCCTCTCTGCGATGAGTTCAGTCTGACATTAAACCACCTAGACATACTGCTCTGCAAGCAATCAGTAATACGCACACACGGCCTGCTGTCCATAATTCTATCGACGCTTGCCGAAAAAAAAAAGCTGGTTTGGCCATATACTGTGTATTGACACCCCACGGCTGTACGGTGTCTCTAACACCTTTCTGCCAAATTCGCTCGCAGCCCACCTCAGTTTCTCCGCTACGATGCTGACGACGCAAACGAGCACGGTCTTACGGCTGTCATTCTCTCTTCCTAGAGGGACGGCAGCCTCAGACTTTTGCAATGCTCCAAGCGTTTGAATCGCGCCCTCTCCGGACGGCTACTCAAAGGCTTACAGCCAAGAGGTTTATGATGTTTTTCGGCCATATAGCTGATCCGAAGACGCTCACAACTCCGCTCCGCTCCGCTCCAATACTCAGAGATATTAAGGGTAATATCAACCTCAAGTGAGCTTGCTACCCGCCACAATAAGTTTCAAAGTTAAAAGCGCGCGCACAGTCAGACGCGCGGCATCTCGTTTAAGACGGGCTCACGTACCCCTCTAACGAGCCTCAGAAAGCTGAATATCGTAGCATTCTGTTCATAAGTCCACTTCAGTTTGACTAAGCAAAGGTCCCGCCCCGAGCTGACGGCCGGGAAGCTTATGCTTAAGTTACACACGGCTGCATGAAGTGCTACCATTACGAAATCGCCAGCATCTGCTGTGGGTTGAACACGCTTTACAACGGCAATCAGCCTTTGGCACGTGGAACGCCCGTTTGTCTCATATCAATCACCTTGTACTGTACATACGGTCCATTAAGGGGATGATTTTAGCACTGCAGCACTCTCGACCGTGTTATTGTGATAATGCGGTCGGGCAAACTACGGTGGTTTCATTATTTACCGAACCAGACTGAGATCTCGCCCCCTGTACAAGCTGGCGAGTCATCTCCTTTATAAACTCATTGCATCGCTTTATAAGCTATGTTCAATCAGAGTGATACTCATCTTGTGCTTAAACTACCAAGATGCAGACATATTAACCCGTTACGATGGGCGTGCGGAGATTGCATCCGTGGGACACGACTTACGTTACGTGCCTTATAACACGTTGACACGAGCTGCTATGACCCCTTTCGCGAGGCGTCCTTATGCAAAGTCTGATCTATTCTGTCTAGTTACAGCGAAAGTCTACCCCCCGCGAATTTTAGATGGAACAGCTTTCTCCTCACTACAGAGGCTCGTGCCCGGCGGCTTTCTCCCCCTGCGTATATATATGTGGCGGTGATAACAGCGAACCACGGTTTTATGACCGATCATTCACTTTATTCATAAGCCTGTCATTTCTCAGATGCGGATGGTGCCCGAGGCGCAGTGCTCTGGAACTGACCAAGGTCCTGTATGACAGATACGTCTGACGTACATCAGACGATCAGCTGTTCATCTGCGTAACAGATCACTCACTAGCGCACCTGTCAATACAGGTTATTTATGGATCGTTGACGTTATCACCTCCCGTGACAATGAAGTCTACTCCATGTATGGATTAGATCCTCGGGCATGGTCTTAGAAGTTTCTCATTTGACATTTGTGACACGGCCGGCTGGCCCCCGCCGTCCACGTTGTCAGTTTACAGCTTCGACATCCCTGCTTCACGCACTACTGAGATTGTTGCATTGAAGGTGTGCCGCGTGAGCTCACCTGTATGCACGATATGGGTTTTAATTATATGCGTCCACCGTGCGCTTAGAGAAGCTCACATATGCACGCTATAACATTTCGGTATACACTAAAGATGCGCTCGGAAAAGCTCATCTGTATACACGGCTGTGACACATACATACATTGTTGTTCATCTGTGTACGTTCACGGTGCATTGGGTGCCAACCGTTACGTTCATCAATCATATCTGTACACATTCACGGCGCGTTCTGTGCACTGATTTATCTATACGCATTCACGGTGCACTGAAGGGTTCACCCGTGTGCGCACAACTTATTATCAGAACACATGACGGCGCGCTTGAGAATCTTGCCGGCCTGTGCATTATAACACTCTGATTCATCTATATGCATTCACGATGTACTCAAGTGCTCACCTGTGCCCGTGCAATTTATAGGCAATACACATTTACGGCGGCTTGGAAGCTCACCGATCTGTGCACTATAATACTACCTATATGCATCCCGATGCGCTCGAGGGCGCACCTGGGTTCACACTATTGTGGTATCTGTATAATCCCACGCTACGAACCGTTCTGCCGCTTATTATAGTCAGATCGGCCGTTCGTGAGCTTCGCAGATCACTCACTACGTATGTCTGAGCTTCGCAGATCACTCACTACGTATGTCTGTTGCTTACAGTGGTTATTTAGATGGATCGTTGAAACCATCGCACTGGCTCACGCCCCTCTATGAGCTAAGTCCTATATAGAGCCCACTCTGTGAGAGTTTGGCTTTTTCATGGACTTGGTCTACAGGGGTATATTTGATATCTGCTACACGGCCGGCTGGTCTTCGCCGTCTACGTTGTCAGATTGTAGAGCTTAGACGTCCCTGCCCTACGAGCGCAGGTTCTCTCGGCTCAATCATGCACGCTCATGCGTTTCATGTGTACACCACGGTGCGCTCAGCGAGCTCACCAACGTGACTCTGAATTTACTTATCTCGCACACCCGCGGCGCGCTCGGTATCTCGCCGTCTTGTGCTATGTTATGTGCCCCCGGTGCATTAAAACCCCACTGTGTGCGCGTCAACATTTTATATGGTGCTTACACATTTGCTTTAAAGCTGTGAATATGCCGGGTATGGGGCCACATGCAGTGTCTCTCCGGTAAGGCACTTCAGTACGTTGTGTATGCACAGCGTGATGGGATTACGTTCCCCCATAGCGTCAGCTAACTGACGCAATGCGAAGTGAACCATATTGAAAGGGAACGCTTAGGTTACTCAAGTAACCCCGGTTCCCTGAAATAACGGGAACGAAGCATTGCGTCACTTGCAGTGCTACAAACGTCTACGCAGCGAGTGTTATTCGGCTGCGCGCTTTAGTCGAATAATAATGAGCTCCTGACGCTTGAACCGCGCTTATATAAGGACGTGTGCATCCCGCGCGCAGACGTTGTACAGACGTTAACCAATAGGCTTCAGTCACGGAGTAAACAGGAGTTTCCCCCATAGCGTCAGCTAACTGACGCAATGCTTCGTTCCCTTCAGGGAACCGGGGTTACGTGAGTAACCTAAGCGTTTCATCATATGCATGCTCCCGTGAGCATTGTAGGCACATTTGGTCACTTTTGCATGAAAAGTTACATTGCCACTTGAAACATGCACAAATCACTCAGAAATGCTTTTCTGGGCTAGATATGCTTTAAAACAGCTAATTTCATCATATGCATGCTCCTGTGAGCATTTTAGGCACATTTGGTCACTTTTGCATGAAAAGTTACATTGCCACTTGAAATATGCAATTCTCACTCAGAAACGCTTTTCTGAGCTAGATATGCTTTAAAACAGCTTGTTTCATCATATGCATGCTCCCCTGAGCATTTTAGGCACATTTGGTCACTTTTGCATGAAAAGTTACATTGCCACTTGAAATATGCACAAATCACTCAGAAACGCTTTTCTGGGCTAGATATGCTTTAAAACAGCTAATTTCATCATATGCATGCTCCCGTGAGCATTTTAGGCACATTTGGTCACTTTTGCATGAAAAGTTACATTGCCACTTGAAATATGCACAAATCACTCAGAAACGCTTTTCTGAGCTAGATATGCTTTAAAACAGCTTGTTTCATCATATGCATGCTCCCGTGAGCATTTTAGGCACATTTGGTCACTTTTGCATGAAAAGTTACATTGCCACTTGAAATATGCACAAATCACTCAGAAACGCTTATCTGAGCTAGATATGCTTTAAAACAGCTAGTTTCATCTATGCATGCTCCTGTGAGCATTTTAGGCACATTTGGTCACTTTTGCATGAAAAGTTACATTGCCACTTGAAATATGCACAAATCACTCAGAAACGCTTTTCTGGGCTAGATATGCTTTAAAACAGCTAATTTCATCATATGCATGCTCCCGTGAGCATTTTAGGCACATTTGATCACTTTTGCATGAAAAGTTACATTGCCACTTGAAATATGCACAAATCACTCAGAAACGCTTTTCTGTGCTAGATATGCTTTAAAACAACTTGTTTCATCATATGCATGCCCCCATGAGCATTTTAGGCACATTTGGTCACTTTTGCATGAAAAGTTACATTGCCACTTGAAATATGCACAAATCACTCAGAAACGCTTTTCTGAGCTAGATATGCTTTAAAACAGCTTGTTTCATCATATGCATGCTCCCCTGAGCATTTTAGGCCCATTTGGTCACTTTTGCATGAAAAGTTACATTGCCACTTGAAATATGCACAAATCACTCAGAAACGCTTTTCTGGGCTAGATATGCTTTAAAACAGCTAATTTCATCATATGCATGCTCCCGTGAGCATTTTAGGCACATTTGGTCACTTTTGCATGAAAAGTTACATTGCCACTTGAAATATGCACAAATTACTCAGAAACGCTTTTCTGAGCTAGATATGCTTTAAAACAGCTTGTTTCATCATATGCATGCTCCCGTGAGCATTTTAGGCACATTTGGTCACTTTTGCATGAAAAGTTACATTGCCACTTGAAATATGCACAAATCACTCAGAAACGCTTTTCTGAGCTAGATATGCTTTAAAACAGCTAGTTTCATCTATGCATGCTCCTGTGAGCATTTTAGGCACATTTTGTCACTTTTGCATGAAAAGTTACATTGCCACTTGAAATATGCACAAATCACTCAGAAACGCTTTTCTGGGCTAGATATGCTTTAAAACAGCTAATTTCATCATATGCATGCTCCCGTGAGCATTTTAGGCACATTTGGTCACTTTTGCATGAAAAGTTACATTGCCACTTGAAATATGCACAAATCACTCAGAAACGCTTTTCTGTGCTAGATATGCTTTAAAACAGCTAGTTTCATCATATGCATGCTCCTGTGAGCATTTTAGGCACATTTCGTCACTTTTGCATGAAAAGTTACATTGCCACTTGAAATATGCAATTCTCACTCAGAAACGCTTCTCTGAGCTAGATATGCTTTAAAACAGCTTGTTTCATCATATGCATGCCCTGTGAGCATTTTAGGCACATTTGGTCACTTTTGCATGAAAAGTTACATTGCCACTTGAAATATGCACAAATCACTCGGAAACGCTTTTCTGAGCTAGATATGCTTTAAAACAGCTTGTTTCATCATATGCATGCCCCCGTGAGCATTTTAGGCACATTTGGTCACTTTGGCATGAAAAGTTACATTGCCACTTGAAATATGCAAAAATCACTCAGAAACGCTTTTCTGAGCTAGATATGCTTTAACACAGCTTGTTTCATCATATGCATGCTCCCGTGAGCATTTTAGGCACATTTGGTCACTTTTGCATGAAAAGTTACATTGCCACTTGAAATATGCACAAATCACTCAGAAACGCTTTTCTGAGCTAGATATGCTTTAAAACAGCTTGTTTCATCATATGCATGCCCCCGTGAGCATTTTAGGCACATGTGGTCAGTTTTGCATGAAAAGTTACATTGCCACTTAAAATATGCACAAATCACTCAGAAACGCTTTTCTGAGCTAGATATGCTTTAAAACAGCTAGTTTCATCATATACATGCTCCCGTGAGCATTTTAGGCACATTTGGTCACTTTTGCATGAAAAGTTACATTGCCACTTGAAATATGCAAAAATCACTCAGAAACGCATTTCTGAGCTAGATATTCTTTAAAACAGATTGTTTCATCATATGCATGCTCCCGTGAGCATTTTAGGCACATTTAGTCACTTTTGCATAAAATGTTACATTGCCACTTGAAATATGCAAAAATCACTCAGAAACGCTTTTCTGAGCTAGATATGCTTTAAAACAGCTTGTTTCATCATATGCATGCTCCCCTGAGCATTTTAGGCACATTTGGTCACTTTTGCATGAAAAGTTACATTGCCACTTGAAATATGCACAAATCACTCAGAAACGCTTTTCTGAGCTAGATATGCTTTAAAACAACTTGTTTCATCATATGTATGCCCCCATGAGCATTTTAGGCACATTTGGTCACTTTTGCATGAAAAGTTACATTGCCACTTGAAATATGCACAAATCACTCAGAAACGCTTTTCTGAGCTAGATATGCTTTAAAACAGATTATTTTATCATATCCATGCTCCCGTGAGCATTGTAGGCACATTTGGTTACTTTTGCATGAAAAGTTACATTGCCACTTGAAATATGCACAAATCACTCAGAAACGCTTTTCTGAGATAGATATGCTTTAAAACAGCTAATTTCATCTTATGCATGTTCCCATGAGCATTTTAGTCATATTTGGTCACTTTTGCATGAAAAGTTACATTGCCACTTGAAATATGCAATTCTCACTCAGAAACACTTTTCTGAGCTAGATATGCTTTAAAACAGCTTGTTTCATCATATGCATGCTCCCGTGAGCATTTTAGGCACATTTGGTCACTTTTACATGAAAAGTTACATTTGCCACTGGAAATATGCACAAATCCCTCAGAAACGCTTTTCTGAGGTAGATATGCTTTAAGACAGCTAGTTTCATCATATGCATGCTCCTGTGATCATTTTAGGCACATTTGGTCACTTTTTCATGAAAATTTACATTGCCACTTGAAATATGCAATTTTCACTCAGAAACGCTTTTCTGAGCTAGATATGCTTTAAAACAGCTTGTTTCATCATATGCATGCTCCCGTGAGCATTTTAGGCACATTTGGTCACTTTTGCATGAAAAGTTACATTGCCACTTGAAATATGCAAAAATCACTCAGAAAAGCTTTTCTGAGCTAGATATGCTTTTAAACAGATTGTTTCATCATATGCATGCTCCCGTGAGCATTTTAGGCACATTTGGTCACTTTTGCATAAAAAGTTACATTGCCACTTGAAATATGCAAAAATCCCTCAGAAACGCTTTTCTGAGCTAGATATGCTTTAAAACAGCTTGTTTTATCATATGCATGCTCCCGTGAGCATTTTAGGCACATTTGGTCACTTTTGCATAAAAAGTTACATTGCCACTTGAAATATGCAAAAATCACTCAGAAACGCTTTTCTGAGCTAGATATGCTTTAACACAGCTTGTTTCATCATATGCATGCTCCCGTGAGCATTTTAGGCACATTTGGTCACTTTTGCATGAAAAGTTACATTGCCACTTGAAATATGCACAAATCACTCAGAAACGCTTTTCTGAGCTAGATATGCTTTAAAACAGCTTGTTTCATCATATGCATCCCCCGTGAGCATTTTAGGCACATTTGGTCACTTTTGCATGAAAAGTTACATTGCCACTTAAAATATGCAATTTTCACTCAGAAACGCTTTTCTGAGCTAGATATGCTTTAAAACAGCTTGTTTCATCATATGCATGCTCCCGTGAGCATTTTAGGCACATTTGATCACTTTTGCATGAAAAGTTACATTGCCACTTGAAATATGCACAAATCACTCAAAAAAGCTTTTCTGAGCTAGATATGCTTTAAAACAGATTATTTTATCATATCCATGCTCCCGTGAGCATTGTAGGCACATTTGGTTACTTTTGCATGAAAAGTTACATTGCCACTTGAAATATGCACAAATCACTCAGAAACGCTTTTCTGAGCTAGATATGCTTTAAAACAGCTTGTTTCATCATATGCATGCCCCCGTGAGCATTTTAGGCACATTTGGTCACTTTTGCATGAAAAGTTACATTGCCACTTAAAATATGCACAAATCACTCAGAAACGCTTTTCTGAGCTAGATATGCTTTAAAACAGCTAGTTTCATCATATACATGCTCCCGTGAGCATTTTAGGCACATTTGGTCACTTTTGCATGAAAAGTTACATTGCCACTTGAAATATGCACAAATCACTCAGAAACGCTTTTCTGAGCTAGATATGCTTTAAAACAGATTATTTTATCATATCCATGCTCCCGTGAGCATTGTAGGCACATTTGGTTACTTTTGCATGAAAAGTTACATTGCCACTTGAATTATGCACAAATCACTCAGAAACGCTTTTCTGAGCTAGATATGCTTTAAAACAGCTAATTTCATCATATGCATGTTCCCGTGAGCATTTTAGGCACATTTGGTCACTTTTTCATGAAAATTTACATTGCCACTTGAAATATGCAATTTTCACTCAGAAACGCTTTTCTGAGCTAGATATGCTTTAAAACAGCTTGTTTCATCATATGCATGCTCCCGTGAGCATTTTAGGCACATTTGGTCACTTTTGCATGAAAAGTTACATTGCCACTTGAAATATGCAAAAATCACTCAGAAAAGCTTTTCTGAGCTAGATATGCTTTTAAACAGATTGTTTCATCATATGCATGCTCCCGTGAGCATTTTAGGCACATTTGGTCACTTTTGCATAAAAAGTTACATTGCCACTTGAAATATGCAAAAATCCCTCAGAAACGCTTTTCTGAGCTAGATATGCTTTAAAACAGCTTGTTTTATCATATGCATGCTCCCGTGAGCATTTTAGGCACATTTGGTCACTTTTGCATAAAAAGTTACATTGCCACTTGAAATATGCAAAAATCACTCAGAAACGCTTTTCTGAGCTAGATATGCTTTAACACAGCTTGTTTCATCATATGCATGCTCCCGTGAGCATTTTAGGCACATTTGGTCACTTTTGCATGAAAAGTTACATTGCCACTTGAAATATGCACAAATCACTCAGAAACGCTTTTCTGAGCTAGATATGCTTTAAAACAGCTTGTTTCATCATATGCATCCCCCGTGAGCATTTTAGGCACATTTGGTCACTTTTGCATGAAAAGTTACATTGCCACTTAAAATATGCAATTTTCACTCAGAAACGCTTTTCTGAGCTAGATATGCTTTAAAACAGCTTGTTTCATCATATGCATGCTCCCGTGAGCATTTTAGGCACATTTGGTCACTTTTGCATGAAAAGTTACATTGCCACTTGAAATATGCACAAATCACTCAAAAACGCTTTTCTGAGCTAGATATGCTTTAAAACAGATTATTTTATCATATCCATGCTCCCGTGAGCATTGTAGGCACATTTGGTTACTTTTGCATGAAAAGTTACATTGCCACTTGAAATATGCACAAATCACTCAGAAACGCTTTTCTGAGCTAGATATGCTTTAAAACAGCTTGTTTCATCATATGCATGCCCCCGTGAGCATTTTAGGCACATTTGGTCACTTTTGCATGAAAAGTTACATTGCCACTTAAAATATGCACAAATCACTCAGAAACGCTTTTCTGAGCTAGATATGCTTTAAAACAGCTAGTTTCATCATATACATGCTCCCGTGAGCATTTTAGGCACATTTGGTCACTTTTGCATGAAAAGTTACATTGCCACTTGAAATATGCACAAATCACTCAGAAACGCTTTTCTGAGCTAGATATGCTTTAAAACAGATTATTTTATCATATCCATGCTCCCGTGAGCATTGTAGGCACATTTGGTTACTTTTGCATGAAAAGTTACATTGCCACTTGAATTATGCACAAATCACTCAGAAACGCTTTTCTGAGCTAGATATGCTTTAAAACAGCTAATTTCATCATATGCATGTTCCCGTGAGCATTTTAGTCATATTTGGTCACTTTTTCATGAAAAGTTACATTGCCACTTGAAAAATGCAATTCTCACTCAGAAACACTTTTCTGAGCCAGATATGCTTTAAAACAGCTTGTTTCATCATATGCATGCTCCCGTGAGCATTTTAGGCACATTTGGTCACTTTTACATGAAAAGTTACATTTGCCACTGGAAATATGCACAAATCCCTCAGAAACGCTTTTCTGAGGTAGATATGCTTTAAGACAGCTAGTTTCATCATATGCATGCTCCTGTGATCATTTTAGGCACATTTGGTCACTTTTGCATAAAAAGTTACATTGCCACTTGAAATATGCACAAATCACTCAGAAACGCTTTTCTGAGCTAGATATGCTTTAAAACAGCTTGTTTCATCATATTCATGCTCCCGTGAGCATTTTAGGCACATTTGGTCACTTTTGCATGAAAAGTTACATTGCCACTTGAAATATGCACAAATCACTCAGAAACGCTTATCTGAGCTAGATATGCTTTAAAACAGCTAGTTTCATCTATGCATGCTCCTGTGAGCATTTTAGGCACATTTGGTCACTTTTGCATGAAAAGTTACATTGCCACTTGAAATATGCACAAATCACTCAGAAACGCTTTTCTGGGCTAGATATGCTTTAAAACAGCTAATTTCATCATATGCATGCTCCCGTGAGCATTTTAGGCACATTTGGTCACTTTTGCATGAAAAGTTACATTGCCACTTGAAATATGCACAAATCACTCAGAAACGCTTTTCTGTGCTAGATATGCTTTAAAACAGCTAGTTTCATCATATGCATGCTCCTGTGAGCATTTTAGGCACATTTCGTCACTTTTGCATGAAAAGTTACATTGCCACTTGAAATATGCAATTCTCACTCAGAAACGCTTCTCTGAGCTAGGTATGCTTTAAAACAGCTTGTTTCATCATATGCATGCTCCCCTGAGCATTTTAGGCACATTTGGTCACTTTTGCATGAAAAGTTACATTGCCACTTGAAATATGCACAAATCACTCAAAAACACTTTTCTGAGCTAGATATGCTTTAAAACAGCTAGTTTCATCATATGCATGCTGCTGTAAGCATTTTGGGCACATTTGGTCACTTTTGCATGAAAAGTTACATTGCCACTTGAAATATGCAATTCTCACTCAGAAACACTTTTCTGAGCTAGATATGCTTTAAAACAGCTTGTTTCATCATATGCATGCTCCCGTGAGCATTTTAGGCACATTTGGTCACTTTTACATGAAAAGTTACATTTGCCACTGGAAATATGCACAAATCCCTCAGAAACGCTTTTCTGAGCAAGATATGCTTTAAAACAGCTAGTTTCATCATATACATGCTCCCGTGAGCATTTTAGGCACATTTGGTCACTTTTGCATGAAAAGTTACATTGCCACTTGAATTATGCACAAATCACTCAGAAACGCTTTTCTGAGCTAGATATGCTTTAAAACAGCTTGTTTCATCATATGCATGCCCCCGTGAGCATTTTAGGCACATTTGGTCACTTTTGCATGAAAAGTTACATTGCCACTTAAAATATGCACAAATCACTCAGAAACGCTTTTCTGAGCTAGATATGCTTTAAAACAGCTAGTTTCATCATATACATGCTCCCGTGAGCATTTTAGGCACATTTGGTCACTTTTGCATGAAAAGTTACATTGCCACTTGAAATATGCACAAATCACTCAGAAACGCTTTTCTGAGCTAGATATGCTTTAAAACAGATTATTTTATCATATCCATGCTCCCGTGAGCATTGTAGGCACATTTGGTTACTTTTGCATGAAAAGTTACATTGCCACTTGAATTATGCACAAATCACTCAGAAACGCTTTTCTGAGCTAGATATGCTTTAAAACAGCTAATTTCATCATATGCATGTTCCCGTGAGCATTTTAGTCATATTTGGTCACTTTTTCATGAAAAGTTACATTGCCACTTGAAAAATGCAATTCTCACTCAGAAACACTTTTCTGAGCCAGATATGCTTTAAAACAGCTTGTTTCATCATATGCATGCTCCCGTGAGCATTTTAGGCACATTTGGTCACTTTTACATGAAAAGTTACATTTGCCACTGGAAATATGCACAAATCCCTCAGAAACGCTTTTCTGAGGTAGATATGCTTTAAGACAGCTAGTTTCATCATATGCATGCTCCTGTGATCATTTTAGGCACATTTGGTCACTTTTTCATGAAAATTTACATTGCCACTTGAAATATGCAATTTTCACTCAGAAACGCTTTTCTGAGCTAGATATGCTTTAAAACAGCTTGTTTCATCATATGCATGCTCCCGTGAGCATTTTAGGCACATTTGGTCACTTTTGCATGAAAAGTTACATTGCCACTTGAAATATGCAAAAATCACTCAGAAAAGCTTTTCTGAGCTAGATATGCTTTTAAACAGATTGTTTCATCATATGCATGCTCCCGTGAGCATTTTAGGCACATTTGGTCACTTTTGCATAAAAAGTTACATTGCCACTTGAAATATGCAAAAATCCCTCAGAAACGCTTTTCTGAGCTAGATATGCTTTAAAACAGCTTGTTTTATCATATGCATGCTCCCGTGAGCATTTTAGGCACATTTGGTCACTTTTGCATAAAAAGTTACATTGCCACTTGAAATATGCAAAAATCACTCAGAAACGCTTTTCTGAGCTAGATATGCTTTAACACAGCTTGTTTCATCATATGCATGCTCCCGTGAGCATTTTAGGCACATTTGGTCACTTTTGCATGAAAAGTTACATTGCCACTTGAAATATGCACAAATCACTCAGAAACGCTTTTCTGAGCTAGATATGCTTTAAAACAGCTTGTTTCATCATATGCATCCCCCGTGAGCATTTTAGGCACATTTGGTCACTTTTGCATGAAAAGTTACATTGCCACTTAAAATATGCAATTTTCACTCAGAAACGCTTTTCTGAGCTAGATATGCTTTAAAACAGCTTGTTTCATCATATGCATGCTCCCGTGAGCATTTTAGGCACATTTGGTCACTTTTGCATGAAAAGTTACATTGCCACTTGAAATATGCACAAATCACTCAAAAACGCTTTTCTGAGCTAGATATGCTTTAAAACAGATTATTTTATCATATCCATGCTCCCGTGAGCATTGTAGGCACATTTGGTTACTTTTGCATGAAAAGTTACATTGCCACTTGAAATATGCACAAATCACTCAGAAACGCTTTTCTGAGCTAGATATGCTTTAAAAACAGCTTGTTTCATCATATGCATGCCCCCGTGAGCATTTTAGGCACATTTGGTCACTTTTGCATGAAAAGTTACATTGCCACTTAAAATATGCACAAATCACTCAGAAACGCTTTTCTGAGCTAGATATGCTTTAAAACAGCTAGTTTCATCATATACATGCTCCCGTGAGCATTTTAGGCACATTTGGTCACTTTTGCATGAAAAGTTACATTGCCACTTGATAATATGCACAAATCACTCAGAAACGCTTTTCTGAGCTAGATATGCTTTAAAACAGATTATTTTATCATATCCATGCTCCCGTGAGCATTGTAGGCACATTTGGTTACTTTTGCATGAAAAGTTACATTGCCACTTGAATTATGCACAAATCACTCAGAAACGCTTTTCTGAGCTAGATATGCTTTAAAACAGCTAATTTCATCATATGCATGTTCCCGTGAGCATTTTAGTCATATTTGGTCACTTTTTCATGAAAAGTTACATTGCCACTTGAAAAATGCAATTCTCACTCAGAAACACTTTTCTGAGCCAGATATGCTTTAAAACAGCTTGTTTCATCATATGCATGCTCCCGTGAGCATTTTAGGCACATTTGGTCACTTTTACATGAAAAGTTACATTTGCCACTGGAAATATGCACAAATCCCTCAGAAACGCTTTTCTGAGGTAGATATGCTTTAAGACAGCTAGTTTCATCATATGCATGCTCCTGTGATCATTTTAGGCACATTTGGTCACTTTTGCATAAAAAGTTACATTGCCACTTGAAATATGCACAAAATCACTCAGAACGCTTTTCTGAGCTAGATATGCTTTAAAACAGCTTGTTTCATCATATTCATGCTCCCGTGAGCATTTTAGGCACATTTGGTCACTTTTTGCATGAAAAGTTACATTGCCACTTGAAATATGCACAAATCACTCAGAAACGCTTATCTGAGCTAGATATGCTTTAAAACAGCTAGTTTCATCTATGCATGCTCCTGTGAGCATTTTAGGCACATTTGGTCACTTTTGCATGAAAAGTTACATTGCCACTTGAAATATGCACAAATCACTCAGAAACGCTTTTCTGGGCTAGATATGCTTTAAAACAGCTAATTTCATCATATGCATGCTCCCGTGAGCATTTTAGGCACATTTGGTCACTTTTGCATGAAAAGTTACATTGCCACTTGAAATATGCACAAATCACTCAGAAACGCTTTTCTGTGCTAGATATGCTTTAAAACAGCTAGTTTCATCATATGCATGCTCCTGTGAGCATTTTAGGCACATTTCGTCACTTTTGCATGAAAAGTTACATTGCCACTTGAAATATGCAATTCTCACTCAGAAACGCTTCTCTGAGCTAGGTATGCTTTAAAACAGCTTGTTTCATCATATGCATGCTCCCCTGAGCATTTTAGGCACATTTGGTCACTTTTGCATGAAAAGTTACATTGCCACTTGAAATATGCACAAATCACTCAAAAACACTTTTCTGAGCTAGATATGCTTTAAAACAGCTAGTTTCATCATATGCATGCTGCTGTAAGCATTTTGGGCACATTTGGTCACTTTTTGCATGAAAAGTTACATTGCCACTTGAAATATGCAATTCTCACTCAGAAACACTTTTCTGAGCTAGATATGCTTTAAAACAGCTTGTTTCATCATATGCATGCTCCCGTGAGCATTTTAGGCACATTTGGTCACTTTTACATGAAAAGTTACATTTTGCCACTGGAAATATGCACAAATCCCTCAGAAACGCTTTTCTGAGCAAGATATGCTTTAAAAACAGCTAGTTTCATCTATACATGCTCCTGTGAGCATTTTAGGCACATTTGGTCACTTTTGCATGAAAAGTTACATTGCCACTTGAAATATGCACAAATCACTCAGAAACGCTTTTCTGGGCTAGATATGCTTTAAAACAGCTAATTTCATCATATGCATGCTCCCGTGAGCATTTTAGGCACATTTGATCACTTTTGCATGAAAAGTTACATTGCCACTTGAAATATGCACAAATCACTCAGAAACGCTTTTCTGTGCTAGATATGCTTTAAAACAGCTAGTTTCATCATATGCATGCTCCTGTGAGCATTTTAGGCACATTTTCGTCACTTTTGCATGAAAAGTTACATTGCCACTTGAAATATGCAATTCTCACTCAGAAACGCTTCTCTGAGCTAGATATGCTTTAAAACAGCTTGTTTCATCATATGCATGCCCCGTGAGCATTTTAGGCACATTTGGTCACTTTTGCATGAAAAGTTACATTGCCACTAAAAATATGCAATTTTCACTCAGAAAACACTTTTCTGAGCTAGATATGCTTTAAAACAGCTTGTTTCATCATATGCATGCTCCCGTGAGCATTTTAGGCACATTTGGTAACTTTTGCATGAAAAGTTACATTGCCACTTGAAATATGCAAAAATCACTCAGAAACGCTTTTCTGAGCTAGATATGCTTAAAAACAGCTTGTTTTATCATATCCATGCTCCCGTGAGCATTTTAGGCACATTTGGTCACTTTTGCATAAAATGTTACATGCACTTGAAATATGCAAAAATCACTCAGAAACGCTTTTCTGAGCTAGATATGCTTTAAAACAGCTTGTTTCATCATATGCATGCTCCCCTGAGCATTTTAGGCACATTTGGTCACTTTTGCATGAAAAGTTACATTGCCACTTGAAATATGCACAAATCACTCAGAAACGCTTTTCTGAGCTAGATATGCTTTAAAACAACTTGTTTCATCATATGCATGCCCCCATGAGCATTTTAGGCACATTTGGTCACTTTTGCATGAAAAGTTACATTGCCACTTGAAACTATGCACAAATCACTCAGAAACGCTTTTCTGAGCTAGATATGCTTTAAAACAGCTTGTTTCATCATATGCATGCTCCCCTGAGCATTTTAGGCACATTTGGTCACTTTTGCATGAAAAGTAACATTGCCACTTGAAATATGCACAAATCACTCAGAAACGCTTTTCTGGGCTAGATATGCTTTAAAACAGCTAATTTCATCATATGCATGCTCCCGTGAGCATTTTAGGCACATTTGGTCACTTTTGCATGAAAAGTTACATTGCCACTTGAAATATGCACAAATCACTCAGAAACGCTTTTCTGAGCTAGATATGCTTTAAAACAGCTTGTTTCATCATATGCATGCTCCCGTGAGCATTTTAGGCACATTTGGTCACTTTTGCATGAAAAGTTACATTGCCACTTGAAATATGCACAAATCACTCAGAAACGCTTTTCTGAGCTAGATATGCTTTAAAACAGCTAGTTTCATCTATGCATGCTCCTGTGAGCATTTTAGGCACATTTTGTCACTTTTTGCATGAAAAGTTACATTGCCACTTGAAATATGCACAAATCACTCAGAAACGCTTTTCTGGGCTAGATATGCTTTAAAACAGCTAATTTCATCATATGCATGCTCCCGTGAGCATTTTAGGCACATTTGGTCACTTTTGCATGAAAAGTTACATTGCCACTTGAAATATGCACAAATCACTCAGAAACGCTTTTCTGTGCTAGATATGCTTTAAAACAGCTAGTTTCATCATATGCATGCTCCTGTGAGCATTTTAGGCACATTTCGTCACTTTTGCATGAAAAGTTACATTGCCACTTGAAATATGCAATTCTCACTCAGAAACGCTTCTCTGAGCTAGATATGCTTTAAAACAGCTTGTTTCATCATATGCATGCCCCTGTGAGCATTTTAGCCTCTTAAACCCTGAGGACCCAGTCCCGGGTACAAAATTTCATATTTTGACTCAAATAAAATATTCTTTTAATCTTTAATGGTCCATCATGGACCCCAGTAACACATATGAGATACTGTTTGAAAGCTTAGACTCTCTACTTTCTCCAGATATGCATCACTTTGAGAAATCTTTTACTGTAAGAAAGTTATTTACACTTAATTTACACTATCACCCCCCCCCATAATTTTTTATATGATTTAATATTCACATATTTCATATTTTTCAAGTATGACAAACATGGGCAAGTCTTATATCAAATGAAAGCTCTCATTCTCAGGAATATGGCTACAGCGTTATTTTTGTTCTATTATCAACACATATCCAACAATAGTTGAATGAATAATAAGGTAAAAAATCGTCTTTTGTAAACATATGGGAAAATTGAGTGTGGACTGCCTCAGATAGCACATATAGCCACAAATGATACACCATCTTTTCTCTTAGGTCCTACTCTAAAAAAATGAGTCCATTCACAGCATTTTCTTAGGTTGTGTGCATGAATAATCCCTTGTTATTTATTATATGTCCAAAACAAAAAATAATATTTGTATGAAAAATGTATTTTCGGACACTTCAGTAAAATGAAAATAACTTTTTGAATGCGACATGCTAAAGAGATCAATTCTTTTTTTTGGGTGTTTACTGTCTGCTGCTGGTAACAACCAGAACTGTTTGCAGTCTGCTAGAGCACCCAGAACCAGAGTTATACACTATCAGAGGCAGTATTTACAACATATAAAAAGAAAATTTGGTGTTTCATCATATGAAAAACAACATAAATAACACTATTTGTCACAAACAGCAGCTTTTTATGTAACTTCAAAGGGTTTTCTTTAAAATGATATAAAGCAATTGCATTTATTCCACTGTATGTGGTTATGGGAGCACTTCAAATGTTTTTAGGCAGAAATTGTATACAAAAAAGGGTATTATTCCTCCCATCAGTTGGAGTAAAATAACTTTTGCATAGATTATGATAGAGAAAAAAATATTTTTTCCTCTGTAAGCTGGCAATTGCTGGAATCAAACAAAACTGTCTGCAGGGAGCTGAGGCACTCAGGGCCAGAGTTATACACTTTTAAATAAAAACTTTAGAAAAAACCATCAAAAAGCGCCTATTTATTTTTGTGTTTATTAGAGGACTGACATCACATACAACCATGTTTAGCACTTTCAACAGTGTTTTATGTAATTTCAAAGGGTTTCCTGTAAAATGATACCAAACATTTGTATGTAAACCTCTGCATGTGGGTATGGGAAGCTTTTGAAATTGGGTAGGCCAAATCCAGGCGAAAATCCCCAAAATAGCTTCAGGGTGGAAGAAGTTAGGCACATTTGGTCACTTTTGCATGAAAAGTTACATTGCCACTTGAAATATGCACAAATCACTCGGAAACGCTTTTCTGAGCTAGATATGCTTTAAAACAGCTTGTTTCATCATATGCATTGCCCCCGTGAGCATTTTAGGCACATTTGGTCACTTTGGCATGAAAAGTTACATTGCCCACTTGAAATATGCAAAAATCACTCAGAAAACGCTTTTCTGAGCTAGATATGCTTTAACACAGCTTGTTTCATAATATGCATGCTCCCGTGAGCATTTTAGGCACATTTGGTCACTTTTGCATGAAAAGTTACATTGCCACTTGAAATATGCACAAATCACTCAGAAAACGCTTTTCTGAGCTAGATATGCTTTAAAACAGCTTGTTTCATCATATGCATGCCCCCGTGAGCATTTTAGGCACATTTGGTCACTTTTGCATGAAAGTTACATTGCCACTTAAAATATGCACAAATCACTCAGAAACGCTTTTCTGTGCTAGATATGCTTTAAAACAGCAAGTTTCATCATATGCATGCTCCTGTGAGCATTTTAGGCACATTTCGTCACTTTTGCATGAAAAGTTACATTGCCACTTGAAATATGCAATTCTCACTCAGAAACGCTTCTCTGAGCTAGATATGCTTTAAAACAGCTTGTTTCATCATATGCATGCCCCGTGAGCATTTTAGGCACATTTGGTCACTTTTGCATGAAAAGGTTACATTGCCACTAAAAATATGCAATTTTTCACTCAGAAACACTTTTCTGAGCTAGATATGCTTTAAAACAGCTTGTTTCATCATATGCATGCTCCCGTGAGCATTTTAGGCACATTTGGTAACTTTTGCATGAAAAGTTACATTGCCACTTGAAATATGCAAAAAATCACTCAGAAACGCTTTTCTGAGCTAGATATGCTTTAAAACAGCTTGTTTTATCATATCCATGCTCCCGTGAGCATTTTAGGCACATTTGGTCACTTTTGCATAAAATGTTACATGCCACTTGAAATATGCAAAAATCACTCAGAAACGCTTTTCTGAGCTAGATATGCTTTAAAACAGCTTGTTTCATCATATGCATGCTCCCCTGAGCATTTTAGGCACATTTGGTCACTTTTGCATGAAAAGTTACATTGCCACTTGAAATATGCACAAATCACTCAGAAACGCTTTTCTGAGCTAGATATGCTTTAAAACAACTTGTTTCATCATATGTATGCCCCCATGAGCATTTTAGGCACATTTGGTCACTTTTGCATGAAAAGTTACATTGCCACTTGAAATATGCACAAATCACTCAGAAACGCTTTTTCTGAGCTAGATATGCTTTAAAAACAGCTTGTTTCATCATATGCATGCTCCCCTGAGCATTTTAGGCACATTTGGTCACTTTTGCATGAAAAGTTACATTGCCACTTGAAATATGCACAAATCACTCAGAAACGCTTTTCTGGGCTAAGATATGCTTTAAAACAGCTAATTTCATCATATGCATGCTCCCGTGAGCATTTTAGGCACATTTGGTCACTTTTGCATGAAAAGTTACATTGCCACTTGAAATATGCACAAATCACTCAGAAACGCTTTTCTGAGCTAGATATGCCTTTAAAACAGCTTGTTTCATCAATATGCATGCTCCCGTGAGCATTTTAGGCACATTTGGTCACTTTTGCATGAAAAGTTACATTGCCACTTGAAATATGCACAAATCACTCAGAAACGCTTTTCTGAGCTAGATATTGCTTTAAAACAGCTAGTTTCATCTATGCATGCTCCTGTGAGCATTTTAGGCACATTTTGTCACTTTTGCATGAAAAGTTACATTGCCACTTAAAATATGCAATTTTCACTCAGAAACGCTTTTCTGAGCTAGATATGCTTTAAAACAGCTTGTTTCATCATATGCATGCTCCCGTGAGCATTTTTAGGCACATTTGAGTCACTTTTGCATGAAAAGTTACATTGCCACTTGAAATATGCACAAATCACTCAAAAACGCTTTTCTGAGCTAGATATGCTTTAAAAACAGATTATTTTATCATATCCATGCTCCCGTGAGCATTGTAGGCACATTTGGTTACTTTTGCATGAAAAGTTACATTGCCACTTGAAATATGCACAAATCACTCAGAAACGCTTTTCTGAGCTAGATATGCTTTAAAACAGCTTGTTTCATCATATGCATGCCCCCGTGAGCAATTTTAGGCACATTTGGTCACTTTTGCATGAAAAGTTACATTGCCACTTAAAATATGCACAAATCACTCAGAAACGCTTTTCTGAGCTAGATATGCTTTAAAACAGCTAGTTTCATCATATACATGCTCCCGTGAGCATTTTAGGCACATTTGGTCACTTTTGCATGAAAAGTTACATTGCCACTTGAAATATGCACAAATCACTCAGAAACGCTTTTCTGAGCTAGATATGCTTTAAAACAGATTATTTTATCATATCCATGCTCCCGTGAGCATTGTAGGCACATTTGGTTACTTTTGCATGAAAAGTTACATTGCCACTTGAATTATGCACAAATCACTCAGAAACGCTTTTCTGAGCTAGATATGCTTTAAAACAGCTAATTTCATCATATGCATGTTCCCGTGAGCATTTTAGTCATATTTGGTCACTTTTTCATGAAAAGTTACATTGCCACTTGAAAAATGCAATTCTCACTCAGAAACACTTTTCTGAGCCAGATATGCTTTAAAACAGCTTGTTTCATCATATGCATGCTCCCGTGAGCATTTTAGGCACATTTGGTCACTTTTACATGAAAAGTTACATTTGCCACTGGAAATATGCACAAATCCCTCAGAAACGCTTTTCTGAGGTAGATATGCTTTAAGACAGCTAGTTTCATCATATGCATGCTCCTGTGATCATTTTAGGCACATTTGGTCACTTTTGCATAAAAAGTTACATTGCCACTTGAAATATGCACAAATCACTCAGAAACGCTTTTCTGAGCTAGATATGCTTTAAAACAGCTTGTTTCATCATATTCATGCTCCCGTGAGCATTTTAGGCACATTTGGTCACTTTTGCATGAAAAGTTACATTGCCACTTGAAATATGCACAAATCACTCAGAAACGCTTATCTGAGCTAGATATGCTTTAAAACAGCTAGTTTCATCTATGCATGCTCCTGTGAGCATTTTAGGCACATTTGGTCACTTTTGCATGAAAAGTTACATTGCCACTTGAAATATGCACAAATCACTCAGAAACGCTTTTCTGGGCTAGATATGCTTTAAAACAGCTAATTTCATCATATGCATGCTCCCGTGAGCATTTTAGGCACATTTGGTCACTTTTGCATGAAAAGTTACATTGCCACTTGAAATATGCACAAATCACTCAGAAACGCTTTTCTGTGCTAGATATGCTTTAAAACAGCTAGTTTCATCATATGCATGCTCCTGTGAGCATTTTAGGCACATTTCGTCACTTTTGCATGAAAAGTTACATTGCCACTTGAAATATGCAATTCTCACTCAGAAACGCTTCTCTGAGCTAGGTATGCTTTAAAACAGCTTGTTTCATCATATGCATGCTCCCCTGAGCATTTTAGGCACATTTGGTCACTTTTGCATGAAAAGTTACATTGCCACTTGAAATATGCACAAATCACTCAAAAACACTTTTCTGAGCTAGATATGCTTTAAAACAGCTAGTTTCATCATATGCATGCTGCTGTAAGCATTTTGGGCACATTTGGTCACTTTTGCATGAAAAGTTACATTGCCACTTGAAATATGCAATTCTCACTCAGAAACACTTTTCTGAGCTAGATATGCTTTAAAACAGCTTGTTTCATCATATGCATGCTCCCGTGAGCATTTTAGGCACATTTGGTCACTTTTACATGAAAAGTTACATTTGCCACTGGAAATATGCACAAATCCCTCAGAAACGCTTTTCTGAGCAAGATATGCTTTAAAACAGCTAGTTTCATCTATACATGCTCCTGTGAGCATTTTAGGCACATTTGGTCACTTTTGCATGAAAAGTTACATTGCCACTTGAAATATGCACAAATCACTCAGAAACGCTTTTCTGGGCTAGATATGCTTTAAAACAGCTAATTTCATCATATGCATGCTCCCGTGAGCATTTTAGGCACATTTGATCACTTTTGCATGAAAAGTTACATTGCCACTTGAAATATGCACAAATCACTCAGAAACGCTTTTCTGTGCTAGATATGCTTTAAAACAGCTAGTTTCATCATATGCATGCTCCTGTGAGCATTTTAGGCACATTTCGTCACTTTTGCATGAAAAGTTACATTGCCACTTGAAATATGCAATTCTCACTCAGAAACGCTTCTCTGAGCTAGATATGCTTTAAAACAGCTTGTTTCATCATATGCATGCCCCGTGAGCATTTTAGGCACATTTGGTCACTTTTGCATGAAAAGTTACATTGCCACTAAAAATATGCAATTTTCACTCAGAAACACTTTTCTGAGCTAGATATGCTTTAAAACAGCTTGTTTCATCATATGCATGCTCCCGTGAGCATTTTAGGCACATTTGGTAACTTTTGCATGAAAAGTTACATTGCCACTTGAAATATGCAAAAATCACTCAGAAACGCTTTTCTGAGCTAGATATGCTTTAAAACAGCTTGTTTTATCATATCCATGCTCCCGTGAGCATTTTAGGCACATTTGGTCACTTTTGCATAAAATGTTACATGCCACTTGAAATATGCAAAAATCACTCAGAAACGCTTTTCTGAGCTAGATATGCTTTAAAACAGCTTGTTTCATCATATGCATGCTCCCCTGAGCATTTTAGGCACATTTGGTCACTTTTGCATGAAAAGTTACATTGCCACTTGAAATATGCACAAATCACTCAGAAACGCTTTTCTGAGCTAGATATGCTTTAAAACAACTTGTTTCATCATATGCATGCCCCCATGAGCATTTTAGGCACATTTGGTCACTTTTGCATGAAAAGTTACATTGCCACTTGAAATATGCACAAATCACTCAGAAACGCTTTTCTGAGCTAGATATGCTTTAAAACAGCTTGTTTCATCATATGCATGCTCCCCTGAGCATTTTAGGCACATTTGGTCACTTTTGCATGAAAAGTAACATTGCCACTTGAAATATGCACAAATCACTCAGAAACGCTTTTCTGGGCTAGATATGCTTTAAAACAGCTAATTTCATCATATGCATGCTCCCGTGAGCATTTTAGGCACATTTGGTCACTTTTGCATGAAAAGTTACATTGCCACTTGAAATATGCACAAATCACTCAGAAACGCTTTTCTGAGCTAGATATGCTTTAAAACAGCTTGTTTCATCATATGCATGCTCCCGTGAGCATTTTAGGCACATTTGGTCACTTTTGCATGAAAAGTTACATTGCCACTTGAAATATGCACAAATCACTCAGAAACGCTTTTCTGAGCTAGATATGCTTTAAAACAGCTAGTTTCATCTATGCATGCTCCTGTGAGCATTTTAGGCACATTTTGTCACTTTTGCATGAAAAGTTACATTGCCACTTGAAATATGCACAAATCACTCAGAAACGCTTTTCTGGGCTAGATATGCTTTAAAACAGCTAATTTCATCATATGCATGCTCCCGTGAGCATTTTAGGCACATTTGGTCACTTTTGCATGAAAAGTTACATTGCCACTTGAAATATGCACAAATCACTCAGAAACGCTTTTCTGTGCTAGATATGCTTTAAAACAGCTAGTTTCATCATATGCATGCTCCTGTGAGCATTTTAGGCACATTTCGTCACTTTTGCATGAAAAGTTACATTGCCACTTGAAATATGCAATTCTCACTCAGAAACGCTTCTCTGAGCTAGATATGCTTTAAAACAGCTTGTTTCATCATATGCATGCCCTGTGAGCATTTTAGCCTCTTAAACCCTGAGGACCCAGTCCCGGGTACAAAATTTCATATTTTGACTCAAATAAAATATTCTTTTAATCTTTAATGGTCCATCATGGACCCCAGTAACACATATGAGATACTGTTTGAAAGCTTAGACTCTCTACTTTCTCCAGATATGCATCACTTTGAGAAATCTTTTACTGTAAGAAAGTTATTTACACTTAATTTACACTATCACCCCCCCCATAATTTTTTATATGATTTAATATTCACATATTTCATATTTTTCAAGTATGACAAACATGGGCAAGTCTTATATCAAATGAAAGCTCTCATTCTCAGGAATAAGGCTACAGTGTTATTTTTGTTCTATTATCAACACATATCCAACAATAGTTGAATGAATAATAAGGTAAAAAATCGTCTTTTGTAAACATATGGGAAAATTGAGTGTGGACTGCCTCAGATAGCACATATAGCCACAAATGATACACCATCTTTTCTCTTAGGTCCTACTCTAAAAAATGAGTCCATTCACAGCATTTTCTTAGGTTGTGTGCATGAATAATCCCTTGTTATTTATTATATGTCCAAAACAAAAAATTAATATTTGTATGAAAAATGTATTTTCGGACACTTCAGTAAAATGAAAATAACTTTTGAATGCGACATGCTAAAGAGATCATTCTTTTTTTGGGTGTTTACTGTCTGCTGCTGGTAACAACCAGAACTGTCTGCAGTCTGCTAGAGCACCCAGAACCAGAGTTATACACTATCAGAGGCAGTATTTACAACATATAAAAAGAAAATTTGGTGTTTCATCATATGAAAAACAACATAAATAACACTATTTGTCACAAACAGCAGCTTTTTATGTAACTTCAAAGGGTTTTCTTTAAAATGATATAAAGCAATTGCATTTATTCCACTGTATGTGGTTATGGGAGCACTTCAAATGTTTTTAGGCAGAAATTGTATACAAAAAGGGTATTATTCCTCCCATCAGTTGGAGTAAAATAACTTTTGCATAGATTATGATAGAGAAAAAAATATTTTTTCCTCTGTAAGCTGGCAATTGCTGGAATCAAACAAAACTGTCTGCAGGGAGCTGAGGCACTCAGGGCCAGAGTTATACACTTTTAAATAAAAACTTTAGAAAAAAAACATCAAAAAGCGCCTATTTATTTTTGTGTTTATTAGAGGACTGACATCACATACAACCATGTTTAGCACTTTCAACAGTGTTTTATGTAATTTCAAAGGGTTTCCTGTAAAATGATACCAAACATTTGTATGTAAACCTCTGCATGTGGGTATGGGAAGCTTTTGAAATTGGGTAGGCCAAATCCTGGCGAAAATCCCCAAAATAGCTTCAGGGTGGAAGAAGTTAGGCACATTTGGTCACTTTTGCATGAAAAGTTACATTGCCACTTGAAATATGCACAAATCACTCGGAAACGCTTTTCTGAGCTAGATATGCTTTAAAACAGCTTGTTTCATCATATGCATGCCCCCGTGAGCATTTTAGGCACATTTGGTCACTTTGGCATGAAAAGTTACATTGCCACTTGAAATATGCAAAAATCACTCAGAAACGCTTTTCTGAGCTAGATATGCTTTAACACAGCTTGTTTCATAATATGCATGCTCCCGTGAGCATTTTAGGCACATTTGGTCACTTTTGCATGAAAAGTTACATTGCCACTTGAAATATGCACAAATCACTCAGAAACGCTTTTCTGAGCTAGATATGCTTTAAAACAGCTTGTTTCATCATATGCATGCCCCCGTGAGCATTTTAGGCACATTTGGTCACTTTTGCATGAAAAGTTACATTGCCACTTAAAATATGCACAAATCACTCAGAAACGCTTTTCTGTGCTAGATATGCTTTAAAACAGCAAGTTTCATCATATGCATGCTCCTGTGAGCATTTTAGGCACATTTCGTCACTTTTGCATGAAAAGTTACATTGCCACTTGAAATATGCAATTCTCACTCAGAAACGCTTCTCTGAGCTAGATATGCTTTAAAACAGCTTGTTTCATCATATGCATGCCCCGTGAGCATTTTAGGCACATTTGGTCACTTTTGCATGAAAAGTTACATTGCCACTAAAAATATGCAATTTTCACTCAGAAACACTTTTCTGAGCTAGATATGCTTTAAAACAGCTTGTTTCATCATATGCATGCTCCCGTGAGCATTTTAGGCACATTTGGTAACTTTTGCATGAAAAGTTACATTGCCACTTGAAATATGCAAAAATCACTCAGAAACGCTTTTCTGAGCTAGATATGCTTTAAAACAGCTTGTTTTATCATATCCATGCTCCCGTGAGCATTTTAGGCACATTTGGTCACTTTTGCATAAAATGTTACATGCCACTTGAAATATGCAAAAATCACTCAGAAACGCTTTTCTGAGCTAGATATGCTTTAAAACAGCTTGTTTCATCATATGCATGCTCCCCTGAGCATTTTAGGCACATTTGGTCACTTTTGCATGAAAAGTTACATTGCCACTTGAAATATGCACAAATCACTCAGAAACGCTTTTCTGAGCTAGATATGCTTTAAAACAACTTGTTTCATCATATGTATGCCCCCATGAGCATTTTAGGCACATTTGGTCACTTTTGCATGAAAAGTTACATTGCCACTTGAAATATGCACAAATCACTCAGAAACGCTTTTCTGAGCTAGATATGCTTTAAAACAGCTTGTTTCATCATATGCATGCTCCCCTGAGCATTTTAGGCACATTTGGTCACTTTTGCATGAAAAGTTACATTGCCACTTGAAATATGCACAAATCACTCAGAAACGCTTTTCTGGGCTAGATATGCTTTAAAACAGCTAATTTCATCATATGCATGCTCCCGTGAGCATTTTAGGCACATTTGGTCACTTTTGCATGAAAAGTTACATTGCCACTTGAAATATGCACAAATCACTCAGAAACGCTTTTCTGAGCTAGATATGCTTTAAAACAGCTTGTTTCATCATATGCATGCTCCCGTGAGCATTTTAGGCACATTTGGTCACTTTTGCATGAAAAGTTACATTGCCACTTGAAATATGCACAAATCACTCAGAAACGCTTTTCTGAGCTAGATATGCTTTAAAACAGCTAGTTTCATCTATGCATGCTCCTGTGAGCATTTTAGGCACATTTTGTCACTTTTGCATGAAAAGTTACATTGCCACTTGAAATATGCACAAATCACTCAGAAACGCTTTTCTGGGCTAGATATGCTTTAAAACAGCTAATTTCATCATATGCATGCTCCCGTGAGCATTTTAGGCACATTTGGTCACTTTTGCATGAAAAGTTACATTGCCACTTGAAATATGCACAAATCACTCAGAAACGCTTTTCTGTGCTAGATATGCTTTAAAACAGCTAGTTTCATCATATGCATGCTCCTGTGAGCATTTTAGGCACATTTCGTCACTTTTGCATGAAAAGTTACATTGCCACTTGAAATATGTAATTCTCACTCAGAAACGCTTCTCTGAGCTAGATATGCTTTAAAACAGCTTGTTTTATCATATCCATGCTCCCGTGAGCATTTTAGGCACATTTGGTCACTTTTGCATAAAATGTTACATGCCACTTGAAATATGCAAAAATCACTCAGAAACGCTTTTCTGAGCTAGATATGCTTTAAAACAGCTTGTTTCATCATATGCATGCTCCCCTGAGCATTTTAGGCACATTTGGTCACTTTTGCATGAAAAGTTACATTGCCACTTGAAATATGCACAAATCACTCAGAAACGCTTTTCTGAGCTAGATATGCTTTAAAACAACTTGTTTCATCATATGCATGCCCCCATGAGCATTTTAGGCACATTTGGTCACTTTTGCATGAAAAGTTACATTGCCACTTGAAATATGCACAAATCACTCAGAAACGCTTTTCTGAGCTAGATATGCTTTAAAACAGCTTGTTTCATCATATGCATGCTCCCCTGAGCATTTTAGGCACATTTGGTCACTTTTGCATGAAAAGTAACATTGCCACTTGAAATATGCACAAATCACTCAGAAACGCTTTTCTGGGCTAGATATGCTTTAAAACAGCTAATTTCATCATATGCATGCTCCCGTGAGCATTTTAGGCACATTTGGTCACTTTTGCATGAAAAGTTACATTGCCACTTGAAATATGCACAAATCACTCAGAAACGCTTTTCTGAGCTAGATATGCTTTAAAACAGCTTGTTTCATCATATGCATGCTCCCGTGAGCATTTTAGGCACATTTGGTCACTTTTGCATGAAAAGTTACATTGCCACTTGAAATATGCACAAATCACTCAGAAACGCTTTTCTGAGCTAGATATGCTTTAAAACAGCTAGTTTCATCTATGCATGCTCCTGTGAGCATTTTAGGCACATTTTGTCACTTTTGCATGAAAAGTTACATTGCCACTTGAAATATGCACAAATCACTCAGAAACGCTTTTCTGGGCTAGATATGCTTTAAAACAGCTAATTTCATCATATGCATGCTCCCGTGAGCATTTTAGGCACATTTGGTCACTTTTGCATGAAAAGTTACATTGCCACTTGAAATATGCACAAATCACTCAGAAACGCTTTTCTGTGCTAGATATGCTTTAAAACAGCTAGTTTCATCATATGCATGCTCCTGTGAGCATTTTAGGCACATTTCGTCACTTTTGCATGAAAAGTTACATTGCCACTTGAAATATGCAATTCTCACTCAGAAACGCTTCTCTGAGCTAGATATGCTTTAAAACAGCTTGTTTCATCATATGCATGCCCTGTGAGCATTTTAGGCACATTTGGTCACTTTTGCATGAAAAGTTACATTGCCACTTGAAATATGCACAAATCACTCGGAAACGCTTTTCTGAGGTAGATATGCTTTAAAACAGCTAGTTTCATCATATGCATGCTCCAGTTAGCATTTTAGGCACATTTGGTCACTTTGGCATGAAAAGTTACATTGCCACTTGAAATATGCAAAAATCACTCAGAAACGCTTTTCTGAGCTAGATATGCTTTAACACAGCTTGTTTCATCATATGCATGCTCCCGTGAGCATTTTAGGCACATTTGGTCACTTTTGCATGAAAAGTTACATTGCCACTTGAAATATGCACAAATCACTCAGAAACGCTTTTCTGAGCTAGATATGCTTTAACACAGCTTGTTTCATCATATGCATGCCCCCGTGAGCATTTTAGGCACATTTGGTCACTTTTGCATGAAAAGTTACATTGCCACTTAAAATATGCACAAATCACTCAGAAACGCTTTTCTGAGCTAGATATGCTTTAAAACAGCTAGTTTCATCATATACATGCTCCCGTGAGCATTTTAGGCACATTTGGTCACTTTTGCATGAAAAGTTACATTGCCACTTGAAATATGCAAAAATCACTCAGAAACGCATTTCTGAGCTAGATATTCTTTAAAACAGATTGTTTCATCATATGCATGCTCCCGTGAGCATTTTAGGCACATTTAGTCACTTTTGCATAAAATGTTACATTGCCACTTGAAATATGCAAAAATCACTCAGAAACGCTTTTCTGAGCTAGATATGCTTTAAAACAGCTTGTTTCATCATATGCATGCTCCCCTGAGCATTTTAGGCACATTTGGTCACTTTTGCATGAAAAGTTACATTGCCACTTGAAATATGCACAAATCACTCAGAAACGCTTTTCTGAGCTAGATATGCTTTAAAACAACTTGTTTCATCATATGCATGCCCCCATGAGCATTTTAGGCACATTTGGTCACTTTTGCATGAAAAGTTACATTGCCACTTGAAATATGCACAAATCACTCAGAAACGCTTTTCTGAGCTAGATATGCTTTAAAACAGATTATTTTATCATATCCATGCTCCCGTGAGCATTGTAGGCACATTTGGTTACTTTTGCATGAAAAGTTACATTGCCACTTGAAATATGCACAAATCACTCAGAAACGCTTTTCTGAGATAGATATGCTTTAAAACAGCTAATTTCATCATATGCATGTTCCCATGAGCATTTTAGTCATATTTGGTCACTTTTGCATGAAAAGTTACATTGCCACTTGAAATATGCAATTCTCACTCAGAAACACTTTTCTGAGCTAGATATGCTTTAAAACAGCTTGTTTCATCATATGCATGCTCCCGTGAGCATTTTAGGCACATTTGGTCACTTTTACATGAAAAGTTACATTTGCCACTGGAAATATGCACAAATCCCTCAGAAACGCTTTTCTGAGGTAGATATGCTTTAAGACAGCTAGTTTCATCATATGCATGCTCCTGTGATCGTTTTAGGCACATTTGGTCACTTTTTCATGAAAATTTACAGTGCCACTTGAAATATGCAATTTTCACTCAGAAACGCTTTTCTGAGCTAGATATGCTTTAAAACAGCTTGTTTCATCATATGCATGCTCCCGTGAGCATTTTAGGCACATTTGGTCACTTTTGCATGAAAAGTTACATTGCCACTTGAAATATGCAAAAATCACTCAGAAAAGCTTTTCTGAGCTAGATATGCTTTTAAACAGATTGTTTCATCATATGCATGCTCCCGTGAGCATTTTAGGCACATTTGGTCACTTTTGCATAAAAAGTTACATCGCCACTTGAAATATGCACAAATCACTCAGAAAACCTTTTCTGAGCTAGATATGCTTTAACACAGCTTGTTTCATCATATGCATGCTCCCGTGAGCATTTTAGGCACATTTGGTCACTTTTGCATGAAAAGTTACATTGCCACTTGAAATATGCACAAATCACTCAGAAACGCTTTTCTGAGCTAGATATGCTTTAAAACAGCTTGTTTCATCATATGCATGCCCCCGTGAGCATTTTAGGCACATTTGGTCACTTTTGCATGAAAAGTTACATTGCCACTTAAAATATGCACAAATCACTCAGAAACGCTTTTCTGAGCTAGATATGCTTTAAAACAGCTAGTTTCATCATATACATGCTCCCGTGAGCATTTTAGGCACATTTGGTCACTTTTGCATGAAAAGTTACATTGCCACTTGAAATATGCAAAAATCACTCAGAAACGCATTTCTGAGCTAGATATGCTTTAAAACAGATTGTTTCATCATATGCATGCTCCCGTGAGCATTTTAGGCACATTTAGTCACTTTTGCATAAAATGTTACATTGCCACTTGAAATATGCAAAAATCACTCAGAAACGCTTTTCTGAGCTAGATATGCTTTAAAACAGCTTGTTTCATCATATGCATGCTCCCCTGAGCATTTTAGGCACATTTGGTCACTTTTGCATGAAAAGTTACATTGCCACTTGAAATATGCACAAATCACTCAGAAACGCTTTTCTGAGCTAGATATGCTTTAAAACAGCTTGTTTCATCATATGCATGCCCTGTGAGCATTTTAGGCACATTTGGTCACTTTTGCATGAAAAGTTACATTGCCACTTGAAATATGCAATTCTCACTCAGAAACACTTTTCTGAGCTAGATATGCTTTAAAACAGCTTGTTTCATCATATGCATGCTCCCGTGAGCATTTTAGGCACATTTGGTCACTTTTACATGAAAAGTTACATTTGCCACTGGAAATATGCACAAATCCCTCAGAAACGCTTTTCTGAGGTAGATATGCTTTAAGACAGCTAGTTTCATCATATGCATGCTCCTGTGATCATTTTAGGCACATTTGGTCACTTTTTCATGAAAATTTACATTGCCACTTGAAATATGCAATTTTCACTCAGAAATGCTTTTCTGAGCTAGATATGCTTTAAAACAGCTTGTTTCATCATATGCATGCTCCCGTGAGCATTTTAGGCACATTTGGTCACTTTTGCATGAAAAGTTACATTGCCACTTGAAATATGCAAAAATCACTCAGAAAAGCTTTTCTGAGCTAGATATGCTTTTAAACAGATTGTTTCATCATATGCATGCTCCCGTGAGCATTTTAGGCACATTTGGTCACTTTTGCATAAAAAGTTACATTGCCACTTGAAATATGCAAAAATCACTCAGAAACGCTTTTCTGAGCTAGATATGCTTTAAAACAGCTTGTTTTATCATATGCATGCTCCCGTGAGCATTTTAGGCACATTTGGTCACTTTTGCATAAAAAGTTACATTGCCACTTGAAATATGCAAAAATCACTCATAAACGCTTTTCTGAGCTAGATATGCTTTAACACAGCTTGTTTCATCATATGCATGCTCCCGTGAGCATTTTAGGCACATTTGGTCACTTTTGCATGAAAAGTTACATTGCCACTTGAAATATGCACAAATCACTCAGAAACGCTTTTCTGAGCTAGATATGCTTTAAAACAGCTTGTTTCATCATATGCATGCTCCCGTGAGCATTTTAGGCACATTTGGTCACTTTTGCATGAAAAGTTACATTGCCAGTTAAAATATGCACAAATCACTCAGAAACGCTTTTCTGAGCTAGATATGCTTTAAAACAGCTAGTTTCATCATATACATGCTCCCGTGAGCATTTTAGGCACATTTGGTCACTTTTGCATGAAAAGTTACATTGCCACTTGAAATATGCACAAATCACTCAAAAACGCTTTTCTGAGCTAGATATGCTTTAAAACAGCTAGTTTCATCATATGCATGCTCCCGTAAGCATTTTAGGCACATTTGGTCACTTTTGTATGAAAAGTTACATTGCCACTTAAAATATGCAATTTTCACTCAGAAACGCTTTTCTGATCTAGATATGCTTTAAAACAGCTTGTTTCATCATATGCATGCTCCCGTGAGCATTTTAGGCACATTTGGTCACTTTTGCATGAAAAGTTACATTGCCACTTGAAATATGCACAAATCACTCAAAAACGCTTTTCTGAGCTAGATATGCTTTAAAACAGCTAGTTTCATCATATGCATGCTCCCGTAAGCATTTTAGGCACATTTGGTCATTTTTGTATGAAAAGTTACATTGCCACTTAAAATATGCAATTTTCACTCAGAAACGCTTTTCTGAGCTAGATATGCTTTAAAACAGCTAATTTCATCATATACATGCTCCCGTGAGCATTTTAGGCACATTTGGTCACTTTTGCATGAAAAGTTACATTGCCAATTGAAATATGCAAAAATCACTCAGAAACGCATTTCTGAGCTAGATATTCTTTAAAACAGATTGTTTCATCATATGCATGCTCCCGTGAGCATTTTAGGCACATTTAGTCACTTTTGCATAAAATGTTACATTGCCACTTGAAATATGCAAAAATCACTCAGAAACGCTTTTCTGAGCTAGATATGCTTTAAAACAGCTTGTTTCATCATATGCATGCTCCCCTGAGCATTTTAGGCACATTTGGTCACTTTTGCATGAAAAGTTACATTGCCATTTGAAATATGCACAAATCACTCAAAAACACTTTTCTGAGCTAGATATGCTTTAAAACAGCTAGTTTCATCATATGCATGCTGCTGTAAGCATTTTGGGCACATTTGGTCACTTTTGCATGAAAAGTTACATTGCCACTTGAAATATGCAATTCTCACTCAGAAACACTTTTCTGAGCTAGATATGCTTTAAAACAGCTTGTTTCATCATATGCATGCTCCCGTGAGCATTTTAGGCACATTTGGTCACTTTTACATGAAAAGTTACATTTGCCACTGGAAATATGCACAAATCCCTCAGAAACGCTTTTCTGAGGTAGATATGCTTTAAGACAGCTAGTTTCATCATATGCATGCTCCTGTGATCATTTTAGGCACATTTGGTCACTTTTTCATGAAAATTTACATTGCCACTTGAAATATGCAAAAATCACTCAGAAACGCTTTTCTGAGCTAGATATGCTTTAAAACAGCTTGTTTCATCATATGCATGCTCCCCTGAGCATTTTAGGCACATTTGGTCACTTTTGCATGAAAAGTTACATTGGCACTTGAAATATGCACAAATCACTCAGAAACGCTTTTCTGAGCTAGATATGCTTTAAAACAGCTTGTTTCATCATATGCATGCCCCCGTGAGCATTTTAGGCACATTTGGTCACTTTTGCATGAAAAGTTACATTGCCATTTGAAATATGCACAAATCACTCAGAAACGCTTTTCTGAGCTAGATATGCTTTAAAACAGATTATTTTATCACATCCATGCTCCCGTGAGCATTGTAGGCACATTTGGTCACTTTTGCATGAAAAGTTACATTGCCACTTGAAATATGCACAAATCACTCAGAAACGCTTTTCTGAGCTAGATATGCTTTAAAACAGCTAATTTCATCATATGCATGCTCCCGTGAGCATTTTAGTCACATTTGGTCACTTTTGCATGAAAAGTTACATTGCCACTTGAAATATGCACAAATGACTCAGAAACGCTTTTCTGAGCTAGATATGCTTTAAAACAGCTAGTTTCATCATATGCATTCTCCCGTGAGAAACGCTCCCGTGAGAAACGCTTTTCTGAGCTAGATATGCTGTAAAACAGATTGTTTCATCATATGCATGCTCCCGTGAGCATTTTAGGCACATTTGGTCACTTTTGCATGAAAAGTTACATTGCCACTTGAAATATGCAAAAATCACTCAGAAAAGCTTTTCTGAGCTAGATATGCTTTTAAACAGATTGTTTCATCATATGCATGCTCCCGTGAGCATTTTAGGCACATTTGGTCACTTTTGCATAAAAAGTTACATTGCCACTTGAAATATGCAAAAATCACTCAGAAACGCTTTTCTGAGCTAGATATGCTTTAAAACAGCATGTTTTATTATATGCATGCTCCCGTGAGCATTTTAGGCACATTTGGTCACTTTTGCATAAAAAGTTACATTGCCACTTGAAATATGCAAAAATCACTCAGAAATGCTTTTCTGAGCTAGATATGCTTTAACACAGCTTGTTTCATCATATGCATGCTCCCGTGAGCATTTTAGGCACATTTGGTCACTTTTGCATGAAAAGTTACATTGCCACTTGAAATATGCACAAATCACTCAGAAACGCTTTTCTGAGCTAGATATGCTTTAAAACAGCTAATTTCATCATATGCATGCTCCCGTGAGCATTTTAGTCACATTTGGTCACTTTTGCATGAAAAGTTACATTGCCACTTGAAATATGCACAAATGACTCAGAAACGCTTTTCTGAGCTAGATATGCTTTAAAACAGCTAGTTTCATCATATACATGCTCCCGTGAGCATTTTAGGCACATTTGGTCACTTTTGCATGAAAAGTTACATTGCCACTTGAAATATGCACAAATCACTCAGAAACGCTTTTCTGAGCTAGATATGCTTTAAAACAGCTTGTTTCATCATATGCATGCCCCCGTGAGCATTTTAGGCACATTTGGTCACTTTTGCATGAAAAGTTACATTGCCACTTAAAATATGCACAAATCACTCAGAAACGCTTTTCTGAGCTAGATATGCTTTAAAACAGCTAGTTTCATCATATACATGCTCCCGTGAGCATTTTAGGCACATTTGGTCACTTTTGCATGAAAAGTTACATTGCCACTTGAAATATGCACAAATCACTCAAAAACGCTTTTCTGAGCTAGATATGCTTTAAAACAGCTAGTTTCATCATATGCATGCTCCCGTAAGCATTTTAGGCACATTTGGTCACTTTTGTATCAAAAGTTACATTGCCACTTAAAATATGCAATTTTCACTCAGAAACGCTTTTCTGAGCTAGATATGCTTTAAAACAGCTAGTCTCATCATATGCATGCTCCCGTGAGCATTTTAGGCACATTTGGTCACTTTTGCATGAAAAGTTACATTGCCACTTGAAATATGCACAAATCACTCAAAAACGCTTTTCTGAGCTAGATATGCTTTAAAACAGCTAGTTTCATCATATGCATGCTCCCGTAAGCATTTTAGGCACATTTGGTCATTTTTGTATGAAAACTTACATTGCCACTTAAAATATGCAATTTTCACTCAGAAACGCTTTTCTGAGCTAGATATGCTTTAAAACAGCTAGTTTCATCATATGCATGCTCCCGTGAGAAACGCTCCCGTGAGAAACGCTTTTCTGAGCTAGATATGCTTTAAAACAGCTTGTTTCATCATATGCATGCTCCCGTGAGCATTTTAGGCACATTTGGTCACTTTTGCATGAAAAGTTACATTGCCACTTGAAATATGCACAAATCACTCAGAAACGCTTTTCTGAGCTAGATATGCTTTAAAACAGCTTGTTTCATCATATACATGCTCCCGTGAGCATTTTAGGCACATTTGGTCACTTTTGCATGAAAAGTTACATTGCCACGTGAAATATGCACAAATCACTCAGAAACGCTTTTCTGAGCTAGATATGCTTTAAAACAGCTAGTTTCATCATATGCATGCTGCTGTAAGCATGTTGGGCACATTTGGTCACTTTTGCATGAAAAGTTACATTGCCACTTGAAATATGCACAAATCACTCAGAAACGCTTTTCTGAGCTAGATATGCTTTAAAACAGCTAATTTCATCATATGCATGCTCCCGTGAGCATTTTAGTCACATTTGGTCACTTTTGCATGAAAAGTTACATTGCCACTTGAAATATGCACAAATGACTCAGAAACGCTTTTCTGAGCTAGATATGCTTTAAAACAGCTAGTTTCATCATATGCATGCTCCTGTGATCATTTTAGGCACATTTGGTCACTTTTGCATGAAAAGTTACATTGCCACTTGAAATATGCACAAATCACTCAGAAACGCTTTTCTGAGCTAGATATGCTTTAAAACAGCTAGTTTCATCATATGCATGCTCCCCTGAGCATTTTAGGCACATTTGGTCACTTTTGCATGAAAAGTTACATTGCCACTTGAAATATGCACAAATCACTCAGAAACGCTTTTCTGAGCTAGATATGCTTTAAAACAGCTTGTTTCATCATATGCATGCCCCCGTAAGCATTTTAGGCACATTTGGTCACTTTTGCATGAAAAGTTACATTGCCACTTGAAATATGCACAAATCACTCAGAAACGCTTTTCTGAGCTAGATATGCTTTAAAACAGATTATTTTATCATATCCATGCTCCAGTGAGCATTGTAGGCACATTTGGTCACTTTTGCATGAAAAGTTACATTGCCACTTGAAATATGCACAAATCACTCAGAAACGCTTTTCTGAGCTAGATATGCTTTAAAACAGCTAATTTCATCATATGCATGCTCCCGTGAGCATTTTAGTCACATTTGGTCACTTTTGCATGAAAAGTTACATTGCCACTTGAAATATGCACAAATGACACAGAAACGCTTTTCTGATCTAGATATGCTTTAAAACAGCTAGTTTCATCATATGCATTCTCCCGTGAGAAACGCTCCCGTGAAAAACGCTTTTCTGAGCTAGATATGCTTTAAAACAGATTGTTTCATCATATGCATGCTCCCGTGAGCATTTTAGGCACATTTGGTCACTTTTGCATGAAACGTTACATTGCCACTTGAAATATGCACAAATCACTCAGAAACGCTTTTCTGAGCTAGATATGCTTTAAAACAGCTAGTTTCATCATATACATGCTCCCGTGAGCATTTTAGGCACATTTGGTCACTTTTGCATGAAAAGTTACATTGCCACTTGAAATATGCACAAATCACTCAAAAACACTTTTCTGAGCTAGATATGCTTTAAAACAGCTAGTTTCATCATATGCATGCTGCTGTAAGCATGTTGGGCACATTTGGTCACTTTTGCATGAAAAGTTACATTGCCACTTGAAATATGCAATTCTCACTCAGAAACACTTTTCTGAGCTAGATATGCTTAAAACAAGCTGTTGTTTCATCATATGCATGCTCCCGTGAGCATTTTAGGCACGTTTGGTCACTTTTACATGAAAAGTTACATTTGCCACTGGAAATATGCACAAATCCCTCAGAAACGCTTTTCTGAGGTAGATATGCTTTAAGACAGCTAGTTTCATCATATGCATGCTCCTGTGATCATTTTAGGCACATTTGGTCACTTTTTCATGAAAATTTACATTGCCACTTGAAATATGCAATTTTCACTCAGAAACGCTTTTCTGAGCTAGATATGATTTAAAACAGCTTGTTTCATCATATGCATGCTCCCCTGAGCATTTTAGGCACATTTGGTCACTTTTGCATGAAAAGTTACATTGCCACTTGAAATATGCACAAATCACTCAGAAACGCTTTTCTGAGCTAGATATGCTTTATAACAGCTTTTTTCATCATATGCATGCCCCCGTGAGCATTTTAGGCACATTTGGTCACTTTTGCATGAAAAGTTACATTGCCACTTGAAATATGCACAAATCACTCAGAAACGCTTTTCTGAGCTAGATATGCTTTAAAACAGATTATTTTATCATATCCATGCTCCAGTGAGCATTGTAGGCACATTTGGTCACTTTTGCATGAAAAGTTACATTGCCACTTGAAATATGCACAAATCACCCAGAAACGCTTTTCTGAGCTAGATATGCTTTAAAACAGCTAATTTCATCATATGCATGCTCCCGTGAGCATTTTAGTCACATTTGGTCACTTTTGCATGAAAAGTTACATTGCCACTTGAAATATGCACAAATGACACAGAAACGCTTTTCTGAGCTAGATATGCTTTAAAACAGGTAGTTTCATCATATGCATTCTCCCGTGAGAAACGCTCCCGTGAAAAACGCTTTTCTGAGCTAGATATGCTTTAAAACAGATTGTTTCATCATATGCATGCTCCCGTGAGCATTTTAGGCACATTTGGTCACTTTTGCATGAAAAGTTACATTGCCACTTGAAATATGCACAAATCACTCAGAAACGCTTTTCTGAGCTAGATATGCTTTAAAACAGCTAGTTTCATCATATACATGCTCCCGTGAGCATTTTAGGCACATTTGGTCACTTTTGCATGAAAAGTTACATTGCCACTTGAAATATGCACAAATCACTCAAAAACACTTTTCTGAGCTAGATATGCTTTAAAACAGCTAGTTTCATCATATGCATGCTGCTGAAAGCATGCTGGGCACATTTGGTCACTTTTGCATGAAAAGTTACATTGCCACTTGAAATATGCAATTCTCACTCAGAAACACTTTTCTGAGCTAGATATGCTTTAAAACAGCTTGTTTCATCATATGCATGCTCCCGTGAGCATTTTAGGCACGTTTGGTCACTTTTACATGAAAAGTTACATTTGCCACTGGAAATATGCACAAATCCCTCAGAAACGCTTTTCTGAGGTAGATATGCTTTAAGACAGCTAGTTTCATCATATGCATGCTCCTGTGATCATTTTAGGCACATTTGGTCACTTTTTCATGAAAATTTACATTGCCACTTGAAATATGCAATTTTCACTCAGAAACGCTTTTCTGAGCTAGATATGCTTTAAAACAGCTTGTTTCATCATATGCATGCTCCCGTGAGCATTTTAGGCACATTTGGTCACTTTTGCATGAAAAGTTACATTGCCACTTGAAATATGCAAAAATCACTCAGAAACGCTTTTCTGAGCTAGATATTCTTTAAAACAGATTGTTTCATCATATGCATGCTCCCATGAGCATTTTAGGCACATTTGGTCACTTTTGCATGAAAAGTTACATTGCCACTTGAAATATGCAAAAATCACTCAGAAACGCTTTTCTGAGCTAGATATGCTTTTAAACAGATTGTTTCATCATATGCATGCTCCCGTGAGCATTTTAGGCACATTTGGTCACTTTTGCATAAAAAGTTACATTGCCACTTGAAATATGCAAAAATCACTCAGAAACGCTTTTCTAAGCTAGATATGCTTTAAAACAGCTTGTTTTATCATATGCATGCTCCCGTGAGCATTTTAGGCACATTTGGTCACTTTGGCATAAAAAGTTACATTGCCACTTGAAATATGCAAAAATCACTCAGAAACGCTTTTCTGAGCTAGATATGCTTTAAAACAGCTAGTTTCATCATATGCATGCCCCCGTGAGCATTTTAGGCACATTTGGTCACTTTTGCATGAAAAGTTACATTGCCACTTGAAATATGCACAAATCACTCAAAAACGCTTTTCTGAGCTAGATATGCATTAAAACAGCTAGTTTCATCATATGCATGCTCCCGTAAGCATTTTAGGCACATTTGGTCACTTTTGTATGAAAAGTTACATTGCCACTTAAAATATGCAATTTTCACTCAGAAACGCTTTTCTGAGCTAGATATGCTTTAAAACAGCTTGTTTCATCATATGCATGCTCCCGTGAGCATTTTAGGCACATTTGGTCACTTTTGCATGAAAAGTTACATTGCCACTTGAAATATGCAAAAATCACTCAGAAACGCTTTTCTGAGCTTGATATTCTTTAAAACAGATTGTTTCATCATATGCATGCTCCCGTGAGCATTTTAGGCACATTTGGTCACTTTTGCATGAAAAGTTACATTGCCACTTGAAATATGCAATTCTCACTCAGAAACGCTTTTCTGAGCTAGATATGCTTTAAAACAGCTAGTTTCATCAAATTCATGCTCCCGTGAGCATTTTAGGCACATTTTGCATGAAAAGTTACATTGCCACTTGAAATATGCAATTTTCACTCAGAAACGCTTTTCTGAGCTAGACATGCTTTAAAACAGATTGTTTCATCATATGCATGCTCCCGTGAGCATTTTAGGCACATTTGGTCACTTTTGCATGAAAAGTTACATTTGCCACTGGAAATATGCAATTTTCACTCAGAAACGCTTTTCTGAGCTAGACATGCTTTAAAACAGCTAGTTTCATCATATGCATGCTCCTGTGAGCATTTTAGGCACATTTGGTCACTTTTGCATGAAAAGTTACATTGCCACTTGAAATATGCACAAATCACTCAGAAACGCTTTTCTGAGCTAGATATGCTTTAAAACAGCTAGTTCCCTTTCAATACGGTTCACTTCGCATTGCGTCAGTTAGCTGACGCTATGGGGGAAACTCCTGTTTACTCCGTGACTGAAGCCTATTGGTTAACGTCTGTACAAAGTACAGACCAATGACGTTTGAACCCGCGCGCGGGATGCACACGTCCTTATATAAGCGCGGTTCAAGCGTCAGGAGCTCATTAATTTCTCCTTCAGCGCGAACCTCTCGCTGCTCCGAAGAAGAAGAAGCCTTACCTCGCCGTCGACAAAAGCCCTGCAGCGGAGTCCAGGCCTAGCGTCTTCCCTGCCCTTTCCGGCTGAGAACCGAAGACAGCAGAATCCAGGTCTAGCGTCTTCCCCTGCCGCTTTCCGGCCGAGAACCGAAGATAGCCTTCGCTTGCCGTGGTACGAGCCCTGTGCAGCGGACACATGCCTGACGAGGTTTCCCCTGCGGCCGCCCGGTAAGATCAATATTTTTAATATAAAGCTGTAAGCTAAAAGAGCAGGCGCTGTTGTAATAGCGTCCAGCACAGCGGCTTGAGTGAGCCTCCCTGCTATGAATTTCCCCGAGCGCGTCACCGGTCTGGCACCTCCCACGCCGGGACCGCGCTTATATGCTTCGGTTGTCTTATCCATGTTTCGTGCTCCCCCTGCTGTTCCTCTCTCCCCGGGATGAACACACGGCGAGCCATGAGACTAGATGGATGCATAGACAAGCACACACGGACTAACCCCCCCTGTGTTCTGTCACATCGCAACCGTTCATGCTTACAGAGTCCCTTCGCTCCTCTCACATTCAGTGGCGAGATCTCTGACACGTATATTAATCCCCGAGTGCATCAGGTGATACCGTTTATATGACGCATGGCTGTTCTGTCTGTGTTGCTGCTCCCCTCTGCCGTTCCTCTCTTGTTGAGATGAACAAGCGGGGGAACCGTAAAACTAGAAAGATGCATACGACAAGCAAACACGGGCGGATCTGCCCCTGTTCCCTGTCATAGCACAGCCACTCGTGCTCCACGCTCGCGGAGTCCCTCGCTTCTTTCCCCGCAGTGGTGAGGTCTCTTAACGGCGTAGTTAGCACGCGGTCTTAAGGCTCGCTGCCTCTAAATGCAGCTGTCTAATGTTCAACGATTACAGAGCTTCATGCCCCTCCCCTCCTGGAGCGGCGCGATCTCATTCGTCTGCTCGATAAGGCGGACACGCCTCTATTTGAGCGCTAAAACACTTATTATAGAGCTTAACCGGCCTGAGTCTATCTCACTTCGGAAAGCTCACTACTTGTCTGCCCGGTCATTTCTCTCTGGTTTAGACGGAATCAGAGGCAGAACGAATTGGTTTAACATACTGAGGCCCGAATACCTCCCTTTATTCAGTCCCGTCCTATATCAGTGCGCTGAATATTGGTACATTCTTATATACCCGGTTTTTCTGCCCTTTTTAATAAACGGCAAAACCGCGGGCCTCACGGCAGACTTCCTCTCTGCGATGGGTTCAGTCTGACATTAAACCACCTAGACATACTGCTCTGCTCCGTGAGCCGTTCGGGTCACCGTCACTACTGAGGCTCGTGCACCTGAACGGCCGAGCTCTGGTCTTCGCAGCACAGCTGCGTCGACAGAGAACTGTCTGGAGGAAGAGGGGTTAAGTCGCGCCTCGGCTGGACTGCCCTGAAATGTTTTCTGTGTGCTGTTTATCCAAAACATACTGTGTAATACTGTTGGTTATGCGACCTCACTATAGTGGCGAATGGTATTGAATTCCTCTAAAAAGAGTAATTTCCGTGCTTACTATACTGTGTATTGACACCCCACGGTTGTACAGTGTCTCTAAACACTTTCTCGCCTTACTGACAAGCAATCAGTAATACGCACACACGGCCCGCTGTCCATAATTCTATCGACGCTTGCCGAAAAAACCCCGGTTTGGCCATATACTGTGTATTGACACCCCACGGCTGTACGGTGTCTCTAACACCTTTCTGCCGAATTCGCTCGCAGCCCACCTCAGTTTCTCCGCTACGATGCTGACGGCGCAAACGAGCACGGTCTTACGGCTGTCATTCTCTCTTCCTAGAGAGACGGCAGCTTCAGATTTTTGCATGGCTCCAAGCATTTGAATCGCGCCCTCTCCGGACGGCTACACAAAGGCTTACAGACAAGCGGTTTATGACGTTTTTCGGCCATACAGCTGATTTATATCAGCGGATCCGAAGACGCTCACACCTCCGCTCCGCTCCAATACTCGGAGATATTAAGGGTAATATCAACCTGAAGTGAGCTTGCTACCCGCCACAATAAGTTTCAAAGCTCAAAGCGCGCGCACAGACAGACGCGCGGCATCTCGTTTAAGACGGGCTCACGTACCCCTCTAACGAGCCTCAGAAAGCTGAATATCGTGGCATTCTGTTCATAAGTCCACTTCAGTTTGACTAAGCAAAGGTCCTGCCCCGAGCTGACGGCCGGGAAGCTCATGCTTAAGTTACACACAGCTGCATGAAGTGCTATCATTATGAGTTCGCCAGCATCTGCTGTGGGTTGAACACGCTTTACGACGGCAATCAGCCTTTGGCGCGTGGAACGCCCGTTGTCTCATATCAATCACCTTGTACTGTACATATGGTCTATTAAGGGGATGATTTTAGCACTGCAGCACTCTCGACCATGTTATTGTGATAATGCGGTCGGGCAAACTACGGTGGTTCCATTATTTACCGAACCAGACTGAGATCTCGCCCCTGTACAAGCTGACGAGTCATCTGCTTTATAAACTCATTGCATCGCTTTATAAGCTATGTTCAATCAGAGTGATATGCATCTCGTGCTTAAACTACCAAGATGCAGACATATTAACCCGTTACGATGGGCGTGCGGAGATTGCATCCGTGGGACACGACCTACATTACGTGCCATATAACACGTTGACACGAGCTGCTAGGCCCCCTTTCGCGAGGCGTCCTTATGCAAAGTCTGATCTATTCTGTCTAGTGACAGCGAGAGTCTTCCCCACGCGAATTGTAGGTGGAACAGCTTTCTCCTCACTACATAGGCTCATGCATGGCGGCTTTCTCCCCCTCCGTATATATATATATATGTGGCGGTGATAACAGCGAACCACGCTTTTATGACCGACCATTTACTTTATTCATAAGTCTGTCATTTCTCAGATGCGGATGGTGCCCGAGGCGCAGCGCTCTGGAACTGTCCAAGGTCCTGTATGACAGATACGTCTGACGTACATCAGACGATCAGCTGTTCATCGGCGTCACAGATCACTCACTAGCGCACCTGTCAATACAGGTTATTTATGGATCGTTGACGTTATCACCTCCCGTGACAATGAAGTCTACTCCATGTATGGATAAGATCCTCGGGCATGGTCTTAGAAGTTTCTCATTTGACATTTGTGACAAGGCCGGCTGGTCCCCGCCGTACAAGTTGTTAGTTTACAGCTTCGACATCCCTGCTTCGCGCACTACTGAGGTTTGTTGCATTAAAGGTGCGCCGCGTAAGCTCACCTGTATGCACGATATGGGTTTTAATTATATGCGTCCACCGTGCGCTTAGAGAAGCTCACATATGCACGCTATAACATTTCGGTATACACTAAAGATGCGCTCGGAAAAGCTCATCTGTATACACGGCTGTGACACATACATACATTGTTGTTCATCTGTGTACGTTCACGGTGCGTTGAGTGCCCACCGTACGTTCATCAATCATATCTGTACACATTCACGGCGCGTTCTGTGCATTGATTTATCTATACGCATTCACGGTGCACTGAAGGGTTCACCCGTGTGCGCACAACTTATTATCACAACACATGACGGCGAGATTGAGAATCTTGCCGGTATGTGTATTATAACACTTTATAGTCAATACACATTTATGGCGCGCTTGGACAGCTCACCGATCTGTGCACTATAATACTACCTATATGCATCCCGATGCGCTCGAGGGCGCACCTGGGTTCACACTATTGTGGTATCTGTATAATCCCACGCTACGAACCGCTCTGCCGCATATTATAGTCAGATCGGCCGTTCGTCAGCTTCGCAGATCACTCACTATGTATGTCTGTTGCTTACAGTGGTTATTTAGATGGATCGTTGAAACCATCGCACTGGCTTACGCCCCTCTATGAGCTATGTCCTATATAGAGCCCACTCTGTGAGAGATTGGCTTTTTCATGGACTTGGTCTACAGGGGTATCTATATTTGATATCTGCTACACGGCCGGCTGGTCTTCGCCGTCTACGTTGTCAGATTGTACAGCTTAGACGTCCCTGCCCTACGAGCGCAGGTTCTCTCGGCTCAATCATGCACGCTCATGCGTTTTATGTGTACACCACGGTGCGCTCAGCGAGCTCACCAACGTGAATTTACTTTTCTCGCACACCCGCGGCGCGCTCGGTATCTCGCCGGCTTGTGCTATGTTATGTGCCCCCGGTGCGTTTAAAACCCCACCGTGTGCGCGTCAACATTTTATATGGTGCTTACACATTGCTTTAAAGCTGTGAATATGCCGGGTATAGGGCCACACGCAGTGTCTCTCCGGTAAGGCACTTCTGTACGTTGTGTATGCACGGCGTGATGGGATTACGTTCCCCCATAGCGTCAGCTAACTGACGCAATGCGAAGTGAACCGTATTGAAAGGGAACGCTTAGGTTACCCGGTTCCCTGAAATAACGGGAACGAAGCATTGCGTCACTTGCCGTGCTACAAACGTCTACGCAGCGAGTGTATTCGGCTGCGCGCTTCAGTCGAATAATAATAAGCTCCTAACGCTTGAACCGCGCTTATATAAGGACGTGTGCATCCCGCGCGCGGGTTCAAACGTCATTGGTCTGTACTTTGTACAGACGTTAACCAATAGGCTTCAGTCACGGAGTAAACAGGAGTTTCCCCCATAGCGTCAGCTAACTGACGCAATGCTTCGTTCCCGTTATTTCAGGGAACCGGGGTTACGTGAGTAACCTAAGCGTTTCATCATATGCATGCTCCTGTGAGCATTTTAGGCACATTTGGTCACTTTTGCATGAAAAGTTACATTACCACTTGAAATATGCACAAATCACTCAGAGACGCTTTTCTGGGCTAGATATGCTTTAAAACAGCTAGTTTCGTCATATGCATGCTCCTGTGAGCATTCTAGGCACATTTGGTCACTTTCGCATGAAAAGTTACATTGCCACTTGAAATATGCACAAATCACACAGAAAAGCTTTTCTGAGCTAGATATGCTTTAAAACAGCTAGTTTCATCATATGCATGCTCCTGTGAGCATTTTAGGCACATTTGGTCACTTTTGCATGAAAAGTTACATTGCCACTTGAAATATGCAATTTTCACTCAAAAACGCTTTTCTGAGCTAGATATGCTTTAAAACAGCTAGTTTCATCATATGCATGCTCCTGTGAGAATTTTAGGCACATTTGGTCACTTTTGCATGAAAAGTTACATTGCAACTTGAAATATGCACAAATCACTCAGAAACGCTTTTCTGGGCTAGACATGCTTTAAAACAGCTAGTTTCATCATATGCATGCTCCTGTGAGCATTTTAGGCACATTTGGTCACTTTTGCTTGAAAAGTTACATTGCCACTTGAAATATGCACAAATCACTCAGAAACGCTTTTCTGAGCTAGATATGCTTTAAAACAGCTAGTTTCATCATATCCATGCTCCTGTGAGCATTTTAGGCACATTTGGTCACTTTTGCATGAAAAGTTACATTGCCACTTGAAATATGCACAAATCACTCAGAAACGCTTTTCTGAGCTAGATATGCTTTAAAACAGCAAGTTTCATCATATGCATGCTCCTGTGAGCATTTTAGGGACATTTTGTCACTTTTGCTTGAAAAGTTACATTGCCACTTGAAATATGAACAAATCACTCAGAAACGCTTTTCTGAGCTAGATATGCTTTAAAACAGCTAGTTTCATCATATCCATGCTCCTGTGAGCATTTTAGGCACATTTGGTCACTTTTGCATGAAAAGTTACATTGCCACTTGAAATATGCACAAATCATTCAGAAACGCTTTTCTGAGCTAGATATGCTTTAAAACAGCTAGTTTCATCATATGCATGCTCCTTTGAGCATTTTAGGCACATTTGGTCACTTTTGCATGAAAAGTTACATTCCCACTTAAAATATGCACGAATCACTCAGAAACACTTTTCTGAGCTAGATATGCTTTAAAACAGCTAGGTTCGTCATATGCATGCTCCTGTGAGCATTTTAGGCACATTTGGTCACTTTTGCATGAAAAGTTACATTGCAACTTGAAATATGCACAAATCATTCAGAAACGCTTTTCTGGGCTAGATATGCTTTAAAACAGCTAGTTTCGTCATATGCATGCTCCTGTGAGCATTTTAGGCACATTTGGTCACTTTTGCATGAAAAGTTACATTGCCCCTTGAAATATGCACAAATCACTCAGAAAAGCTTTTTCGAGCTAGATATGCTTTAAAACAGCTAGTTTCATCATATCCATGCTCCTGTGAGCATTTTAGGCACATTTGGTCACTTTTGCATGAAAAGTTACATTGCCACTTGAAATATGCAATTTTCACTAAGAAACGCTTTTCTGAGCTAGATATGCTTTAAAACAGATATGCACAAACACTCAGAAACGCTTTTCTGAGCTAGATATGCTTTAAAACAGCTAGTTTCGTCATATGCATGCTCCTGTGAGCATTTTAGGCACATTTGGTCACTTTTGCATGAAAAGTTACATTGCCACTTGAAATATGCACAAATCACTCAGAAACGCTTTTCTGGGCTAGATATGCTTTAAAACAGCTAGTTTCGTCATATGCATGCTCTTGTGAGCATTTTAGACACATTTGGTCACTTTTGTTTGAAAGTTACATTGCCACTTGAAATATGCACAAATCACTCAGAAACGCATTTTTGAGCTAGATATGCTTTAAAACAGCTAGTTTCATTATATCCATGCTCCTGTAAGCATTTTAGGCACATTTGGTCACTTTTGCATGAAAAGTTACATTGCCACTTGAAATATGCAATTTTCACTAAGAAACGCTTTTCTGAGCTAGATATGCTTCAAAACAGCTAGTTTCATCATATGCATGCTCCTGTGAGCATTTTAGGCACATTTGGTCACTTTTGCATGAAAAGTTACATTGCCACTGGAAATATGCACAAATCCCTCAGAAACGCTTTTCTGAGCTAGATATGCTTTAAAACAGATATGCACAAACCCTCAGAAACGCTTTTCTGAGCTAGATATGCTTTAAAACAGCTAGTTTCGTCATATGCATGCTCCTGTGAGCATTTTAGGCACATTTGGTCACTTTTGCATGAAAAGTTACATTGCCACTTGAAATATGCACAAATCACTCAGAAACGCTTTTCTGGGCTAGATATGCTTTAAAACAGCTAGTTTCGTCATATGCATGCTCTTGTGAGCATTTTAGACACATTTGGTCACTTTTGTTTGAAAGTTACATTGCCACTTGAAATATGCACAAATCACTCAGAAACGCATTTTTGAGCTAGATATGCTTTAAAACAGCTAGTTTCATTATATCCATGCTCCTGTAAGCATTTTAGGCACATTTGGTCACTTTTGCATGAAAAGTTACATTGCCACTTGAAATATGCAATTTTCACTAAGAAACGCTTTTCTGAGCTAGATATGCTTTAAAACAGATATGCACAAACACTCAGAAACGCTTTTCTGAGCTAGATATGCTTTAAAACAGCTAGTTTCGTCATATGCATGCTCCTGTGAGCATTTTAGGCACATTTGGTCACTTTTGCATGAAAAGTTACATTGCCACTTGAAATATGCACAAATCACTCAGAAACGCTTTTCTGGGCTAGATATGCTTTAAAACAGCTAGTTTCGTCATATGCATGCTCTTGTGAGCATTTTAGACACATTTGGTCACTTTTGTTTGAAAGTTACATTGCCACTTGAAATATGCACAAATCACTCAGAAACGCATTTTTGAGCTAGATATGCTTTAAAACAGCTAGTTTCATTATATCCATGCTCCTGTAAGCATTTTAGGCACATTTGGTCACTTTTGCATGAAAAGTTACATTGCCACTTGAAATATGCAATTTTCACTAAGAAACGCTTTTCTGAGCTAGATATGCTTTAAAACAGCTAGTTTCATCATATGCATGCTCTTGTGGGCATTTGAGGCACATTTTGTCACTTTTGCATGAAAATTTACATTGCCACTTGAAATATGCAATTTTCACTCAGAAACGCTTTTCTGAGCTAGATATGCTTTAAATCAGCTAGTTTCATCATATGCATGCTCCTGTGAGCATTTTAGGCACATTTGGTCACTTTTGCATGAAAAGTTACATTGCCACTTGAAATATGCCCAAATCACTCAGAAACGCTTTTCTGAGCTAGATATGCTTTAAAACAGCTAGTTTCATCATATCCATGCTCCTGTGAGCATTTTAGGCACATTTGGTCCTTTTTTCAGGAAAATTTACATTGCCACTTGAAATATGCAATTTTCACTCAAGAAACGCTTTTCTGAGCTAGATATGCTTTAAAACAGATAGTTTCATCATATCCATGCTCCTGTGATCATTTTAGGCACTTTTGGTCACTTTTGCATGAAAAGTTACATTGCCACTTGAAATATGCAATTCTCACTCAGAAACACTTTTCTGAGCTAGGTATGCTTTAAAACATCTAGTTTCATCATATGCATGCTCCTGTGAGCATTTTAGGCACATTTGGTCACTTTTGCATGAAAAGTTACATTGCCACTTGAAATATGCAATTCTCACTCAGAAACGCTTTTCTGAGCTAGGTATGCTTTAAAACAGCTAGTTTCATCATATGCATGCTCCTGTGAGCATTTTAGGCACATTTGGTGACTTTTGCATGAAAAGTTACATTGCCACTTGAAATATGCACAAACACTCAGAAACGCTTTTCTGAGCTAGATATGCTTTCAAACAGCTAGTTTCGTCATATGCATGCTCCTGTGAGCATTTTAGGCACATTTGGTCACTTTTGCATGAAAAGTTACATTACCACTTGAAATATGCACAAATCACTCAGAAACGCTTTTCTGAGCTAGATATGCTTTAAAACAGCTAGTTTCGTCATATGCATGCTCCTGTGAGCATTTTAGGCACATTTTGTCACTTTTGCATGAAAATTTACATTGCCACTTGAAATATGCAATTTTCATTCAGAAACCCTTTTCTGAGCTAGATATGCTTTAAATCAGCTAGTTTCATCATATGCATGCTCCTCTGAGCATTTTAGGCACATTTGGTCACTTTTGCATGAAAAGTTACATTGCCACTTGAAATATGCACAAATCACTCAAAAACGCTTTTCTGAGCTAGATATGCTTTAAAACAGCTAGTTTCATCATATGCATGCTCCTGTGAGCATTTTAGGCACATTTTGTCACTTTTGCATGAAAAGTTACATTGCCACTTGAAATATGCACAAATCACTCAGAAATGCTTTTCTGAGCTAGATATGCTTTAAAACAGCTAGTTTCGTCATATGCATGCTCCTTTGAGCATTTTAGGCACATTTGGTCACTTTTGCTTGAAAAGTTACATTGCCACTTGAAATATGCACAAATCACTCAGAAACGCTTTTCTGAGCTAGATATGCTTTAAAACAGCTAGTTCCCTTTCAATACGGTTCACTTCGCATTGCGTCAGTTAGCTGACGCTACGGGGGAAACTCCCGTTTACTCCGTGACCGAAGCCCATTGGCCAACGTCTGTACAAAGTACAGACCAATGACGTTTGAACCCGCGCGCGGGAAGTACACGTCCTTACATAAGCGCGGTTCAAGCGTCAGGAGCTCATTAATTTCTCCTTCAGCGCGAACCTCTCGCTGCTCCGAAGAACAAGAAGCCTTACCTCGCCGTCGACAAAAGCCCTGCAGCGGAGTCCAGGCCTAGCGTCTTCCCTGCCCTTTCCGGCTGAGAACCGAAGACAGCAAAATCCAGGTCTAGCGTCTTCCCCTGCCGCTTTCCGGCCGAGAACCGAAGATAGCCTTCGCTTGCCGTGGTACGAGCCCTGTGCAGCGGACACATGCCTGACGAGGTCTCCCCTGCGGCCGCCCGGTAAGATCAATATTTTTAATATAAAGCTGTAAGCTAAAAGAGCAGGCGCTGTTGTAATAGCGTCCAGCACAGCGGCTTGAGTGAGCCTCCCTGCTATGAATTTCCCCGAGCGCATCACCGGTCTGGCACCTCCCACGCCGGGACCGCGCTTATATGCTTCGGTTGTCTTATCCATGTTTCGTGCTCCCCCTGCTGTTCCTCTCTCCCCGGGATGAACACACGGCGAGCCATGAGACTAGATGGATGCATAGACCTGCACACACGGACTAACCCCCCTGTGTTCTGTCACATCGCAACCGTTCATGCTTACAGAGTCCCTTCGCTCCTCTCACATTCAGTGGCGAGATCTCTGACACATATGAATCCCCCGAGTGCATCGGGTGATACCGTTTATATGACGCATGGCTGTTCTGTCTGTGTTGCTGCTCCCCTCTGCCGTTCCTCTCTTGTTGAGATGAACAAGCGGGGGAACCGTAAAACTAGAAAGATGCATACGACAAGCAAACACGGGCGGATCTGCCCCTGTTTCCTGTCATAGCACAGCCACTCGTGCTCCACGCTCGCGGAGTCCCTCGCTCCTTTCCCCGCAGTGGTGAGATCTCTTAACGGCGTAGTTAGCACGCAGTCTTACGGCTCGCTGCCTCTAAATGCAGCTGTCTAGTGTTCAACGATTACAGAGCTTCATGCCCCTCCCCTCCTGGAGCGGCGCGATCTCATTCGTCTGCTCGATAGGGCGGATTCGCCGCTATTGGAGCATCAAGAACACTCATTATAAGAGCTAACCGGCTCACTATTCGTCTATACAGAGCTTCATGCCCCTCCCCCCTGGAGCGGCGCGATCTCATTCGTCTGCTCGATAAGGCGGACACGCCTCTATCTGAGCGCTAAAACACTTATTATAGAGCTTAACCGGCCTGAGTCTATCTCACTTCGGAAAGCTCACTACTAGTCTGCCCGGTCATTTCTCTCTGGTTTAGACGGAATCAGAGGCAGAACGAATTTGTTTAACATACTGAGGCCCGAATACCTCCCTTTATTCAGTCCCGTCCTATATCAGTGCGCTGAATATTGGTACATTCTTATATACCCGGTTTTTCTGCCCTTTTAATAAACGGCAAAACCGCGGGCCTCACGGCAGACTTCCTCTCTGCGATGGGTTCAGTCTGACATTAAACATTATTCAGTCCCGTCCTATATCAGTGCGCTGAATATTGGTACATTCTTATATACCCGGTTTTTCTGCCCTTTTTAATAAACGGCAAAACCGCGGGCCTCACGGCAGACTTCCTCTCTGCGATGGGTTCAGTCTGACATTAAACCACCTAGACATACTGCTCTGCTCCGTGAGCCGTTCGGGTCACCGTCACTACTGAGGCTCGTGCAGCTGAACGGCCGAGCTCTGGTCTTCGCAGCACAGCTGCGTCGACATAGAACTGTCTGAAGAGGGGTTAAGTCGCGCCTCGGCTGGACTGCCCTGAAATGTTTTCTGTGTGCTGTTTATCCAAAACATACTGAGTAATACTGTTGGTTATGCGACCTCACTATAGTGGCGAACGGTATTGAATTCCTCTAAAAAGAGTAATTTCCGTGCTTACTATACTGTGTATTGACACCCCACGGTTGTACGGTGTCTCTAAACACTTTCTCGCCTTACTGACAAGCAATCAGTAATACGCACACACGGCCCGCTGTCCATAATTCTATCGAAGCTTGCCGAAAAAACCCCGGTTTGGCCATATACTGTGTATTGACACCCCACGGCTGTACGGTGTCTCTAACACTTTTCTGCCAAATTCGCTCGCAGCCCACCTCAGTTTCTCCGCTACGATGCTGACGGCGCAAACGAGCACGGTCTTACGGCTGTCATTCTCTCTTCCTAGAGAGACGCAGCCTCAGACCTCTCCATGGCTCCAAGCATTTGAATCGCGCCCTCTCCGGACGGCTACTCAAAGGCTTACAGCCAAGCGGTTTATGACGTTTTTCGGCCATACAGCTGATTTATATCAGCGGATCCGAAGACGCTCACACCTCCGCTCTGCTCCAATACTCGGAGATATTAAGGGTAATATCAACCTGAAGTGAGCTTGCTACCCGCCACAACAAGTTTCAAAACTCAAAGCGCGCGCACAGACAGACGCGCGGCATCTCGTTTAAGACGGGCTCACGTACCCCTCTAACGACCCTCAGAAAACTGAATATCGTGGCATTCTGTTCATAAGTCCACTTCAGTTTGACTAAGCAAAGGTCCCGCCCCGAGCTGACGGCCGGGAAGCTCATGCTTAAGTTACACACAGCTGCATGAAGTGCTACCATCACGAGATCGCCAGCATCTGCTGTGGGTTGAACACGCTTTACGACGGCAATCAGCCTTCGGCGCGTGGAACGCCCGTTTGTCTCATATCAATCACCTTGTACTGTACATACGGTCCATTAAGGGGATGATTTTAGCACTGCAGCACTCTCGACCATGTTATTGTGATAATGCGGTCGGGCAAACTACGGTGGTTTCATTATTTACCGAACCAGACTGAGATCTCGCCCCCTGTACAAGCTGGCGAGTCATCTCCTTTATAAACTCATTGCATCGCTTTATAAGCTATGTTCAATCAGAGTGATACGCATCTCGTGCTTAACTACCAAGATGCAGACATATTATCCCGTTACGATGGGCGTGCAGAGATTGCATCCGTGGGACACGACCTACATTACGTGCCTTATAACACGTTGACACGAGCTGCTAGGACCCCTTTCGCGAGGCGTCCTTATGCAAAGTCTGATCTATTCTGTCTAGTGACAGCGAGAGTCTTCCCCCCGCGAATTGTAGGTGGAACAGCTTTCTCCTCACTACAGAGGCTCGTGCACGGCGGCTTTCTCCCCCTGCGTGTATATATATATATATATATATGTGGCGGTGATAACAGCGAACCACGCTTTTATGACCGACCATCCACTTTATTCATAAGTCTGTCATTTCTCAGATGCGGACGGTGCCCGAGGCGCAGCGCTCTGGAACTGTCCAAGGTCCTGTATGACAGATACGTCTGACGTACATCAGACGATCAGCTGTTCATCGGCGTCACAGATCACTCACTAGCGCACCTGTCAATACAGGTTATTTATGGATCGTTGACGTTATCACCTCCCGTGACAATGAAGTCTACTCCATGTATGGATTAGATCCTCGGGCATGGTCTTAGAAGTTTCTCATTTGACATTTGTGACACGGCCGGCTGGTCCCCTCCGTCCACGTTGTCAGTTTACAGCTTCGACATCCCTGCTTCGCGCACTAGTGAGGTTTGTTGCATTAAAGGTGCGCCGCGTAAGCTCACCTGTATGCACGATATGGGTTTTAATTATATGCGTCCACCGTGCGCTTAGAGAAGCTCACATATGCACGCTACAACATTTCGGTATACACTAAAGATGCGCTCGGAAAAGCTCATCTGTATACACGGCTGTGACACATACATACATTGTTGTTCATCTGTGTACGTTCACGGTGCGTTGAGTGCCCACCGTACGTTCATCAATCATATCTGTACACATTCACGGCGCGTTCTGTGCATTGATTTATCTATACGCATTCACGGTGCACTGAAGGGTTCACCTGTGTGCGCACAACTTATTATCAGAACACATGACGGCGCGCTTGAGAATCTTGCCGGCCTGTGCATTATAACACTCTGATTCATCTATATGCATTCACGATGTATTCAAGTGTTCACCTGTGCCCGTGCAATTTATAGTCAATACACATTTACGGCGCGCTTGGACAGCTCACCGATCTGTGCACTATAATACTACCTATATGCATCCCGATGCGCTCGAGGGCGCACCTGGGTTCACACTATTGTGGTATCTGTATAATCCCACGCTACGAACCGTTCTGCCGCATATTATAGTCAGATCGGCCGTTCGTGAGCTTCGCAGATCACTCACTATGTATGTCTGTTGCTTACAGTGGTTATTTAGATGGATCGTTGAAACCATCGCACTGGCTCACGCCCCTCTATGAGCTATGTCCTATATAGAGCCCACTCTGTGAGCGTTTGGCTTTTTCATGGACTTGGTCTACAGGGGTATCTATTTGATATCTGCTACACGGCCGGCTAGTCTTCGCCGTCTACGTTGTCAGATTGTACAGCTTAGACGTCCCTGCCCTACGAGCGCAGGTTCTCTCGGCTCAATCGTGCACGCTCATGCGTTTTATGTGTACACCACGGTGCGCTCAGCGAGCTCACCAACGTGACTCTGAATTTACTTATCTCGCACACCCGCGGCGCGCTCGGTATCTCGCCGTCTTGTGCTATGTTATGTGCCCCCGGTGCGTTTAAAACCCCCACCGTGTGCGCGTCAACATTTCATATGGTGCTTACACATTGCTTAAAGCTGTGAATATGCCGGGTATAGGGCCACACGCAGTGTCTCTCCGGTAAGGCACTTCTGTACGTTGTGTATGCACGGCGTGATGGGATTACGTTCCCCCACAGCGTCAGCCAACCGACGCAACGCGAAGTGAACCGCACTGAAAGGGAACGCCTAGGCCACTCACGCAACCCCGGTTCCCTGAAATAACGGGAACGAAGCATTGCGTCACTTGCCGTGCTACAAACGTCTACGCAGCGAGTGTATTCGGCTGCGCGCTTCAGTCGAATAATAATGAGCTCCTGACGCTTGAACCGCGCTTATATAAGGACGTGTACTTCCCGCGCGCGGGTTCAAACGTCATTGGTCTGTACTTTGTACAGACGTTAACCAATAGGCTTCAGTCACGGAGTAAACAGGAGTTTCCCCCATAGCGTCAGCTAACTGACGCAATGCTTCGTTCCCGTTATTTCAGGGAACCGGGGTTACGTGAGTAACCTAAGCGTTTCATCATATCCATGCTCCTGTGAGCATTTTAGGCACATTTGGTCCCTTTTTCAGGAAAATTTACATTGCCACTTGAAATATGCACAAATCACTCAGAAACGCTTTTCTGAGCTAGATATGCTTTAAAACAGCTAGTTTCATCATATCCATGCTCCTTTGAGCATTTTAGGCACTTTTGGTCACTTTTGCATGAAAAGTTACATTGACACTTGAAATATGCAATTCTCACTCAGAAACGCTTTTCTGAGCTAGGTATGCTTTAAAACAGCTAGTTTCATCATATGCATGCTCCTGTGAGCATTTTAGGCACATTTGGTCACTTTTGCATGAAAAGTTACATTGCCACTTGAAATATGCAATTCTCACTCAGAAACGCTTTTCTGAGATAGGTATGCTTTAAAACAGCTAGTTTCATCATATGCATGCTCCTGTGAGCATTTTAGGCACATTTGGTCACTTTTGCATGAAAAGTTACATTGCCACTTGAAATATGCACAAATTACTCAGAAACGCTTTTCTGAGCTAGATATGCTTTAAAACAGCTAGTTTCATCATATCCATGCTCCTGTGATCATTTCAGGCACATTTGGTCACTTTTGCATGAAAAGTTACATTGCCACTTGAAATATGCCCAAATCACTCAGAAACGCTTTTCTAAGCTAGATATGCTTTAAAACAGCTAGTTTCATCATATGCATGCTCCTGTGAGCATTTTAGGCACATTTGGTCACTTTTGCATGAAAAGTTACATTGCCACTTGAAATATGCACAAATCACTCAGAAACGCTTTTCTGAGCTAGATATTCTTTAAAACAGCTAGTTTCATCATATTCATGCTCCTTTGAGCATTTTAGGCACTTTTGGTCACTTTTGCATGAAAAGTTACATTGCCACTTGAAATATGCAATTCTCACTCAGAAACGCTTTTCTGAGCTAGGTATGCTTTAAAACAGCTAGTTTCATCATATGCATGCTCCTGTGAGCATTTTAGGCAGATTTGGTCACTTTTGCATGAAAAGTTACATTGCCACTTGAAATATGCACAAATCACTCGGAAACGCTTTTCTGAGCTAGATATGCTTTAAAACAGCTAGTTTCATCATATGCATGCTCCTGTGAGCATTTTAGGCACATTTGGTGACTTTTGCATGAAAAGTTACATTGCCACTTGAAATATGCACAAACACTCAGAAACGCTTTTCTGAGCTAGATATGCTTTAAAACAGCTAGTTTCGTCATATGCATGCTCCTGTGAGCATTTTAGGCACATTTGGTCACTTTTGCATGAAAAGTTACATTACCACTTGAAATATGCACAAATCACTCAGAGACGCTTTTCTGGGCTAGATATGCTTTAAAACAGCTAGTTTCGTCATATGCATGCTCCTGTGAGCATTTTAGACACATTTGGTCACTTTTGTTTGAAAAGGTACATTGCCACTTGAAATATGCACAAATCACTCAGAAAAGCTTTTTCGAGCTAGATATGCTTTAAAACAGCTAGTTTCATCATATCCATGCTCCTGTGAGCATTTTAGGCACATTTGGTCACTTTTGCATGAAAAGTTACATTGCCACTTGAAATATGCAATTTTCACTAAGAAACGCTTTTCTGAGCTAGATATGCTTTAAAACAGATAGTTTCATCATATGCATGCTCTTGTAAGCATTTTAGGCACATTTGGTCACTTTTGCATGAAAAGTTACATTGCCACTTGAAATATGCACAAATCACTCAGAAACGCTTTTCTGAGCTAGATATGCTTTAAAACAGCTAGTTTCATCATATTCATGCTCCTTTGAGCATTTTAGGCACTTTTGGTCACTTTTGCATGAAAAGTTACATTGCCACTTGAAATATGCAATTTTCATGCAGGATGTCCGAACCTCTGTGACCTCATAGCTGGCTACGGCCATGATGTTGACCACTTCTGGTGTAAATCGCATGAATCCTCTAGGAGGAGTATTTAAAAGTTCACAGCATGTAACTGTCAGTCTTAAATATGTGTAAAAATGAAAGTAAAGTTTGACACGTGGCCATGGGAACACCGTTCGAGATATCAAAAATCCATTCGCAATTTAGCAAATCCAATGTCTCAGCATCATGTTCACCACGTTTGGTATCAATCGTATGAATTCCCTAGGAGAAGTATTTAAAAGTTCATGACTGACACACTTCCTGGCGCCTGGTGGTGGCGCTATACCCGGGAGTCAAAATAGGCACATCGATGCGATCGGAATCTTCAGACAAACAAACACCCAACATGGCATCCCAATAAGAAATTTTTTGCCTTAGATATTAGACACTTCCTGTTTCTCTGATTTTGCCATACATTTTTCGCCTCGCCATGGCAGAACCGTTCGAGATATCAAAAATCCCTTCACAATTTAGCATCTCCAATGTCTCGGCATCATGATCACCGCGTTTGGTGTCAATCGCATAAATCCCTTTGGAGGAGTATTTAAAAGTTCATCACATGCGTTTTTGAAACAATCCAAAATTGCTGACTTCCTGTTGGGCGGAGCTAATATGTTTGAGTGCGAAAGTTGTTCGGGTCGGTGAGATCTATATGCGTACCAACTTTCGTACATGTGCGTACATGTTTGTCCGATTTGTGCACCAATGGTTTTTTTTGCATTACAGGGGGCGCTTCAGAGCTCCCTTGCCACGCCCGTGTTCCAGCCTTTGCCCGGTCGCAATGACGGACGACTTTGACGTCTGTGCCAAATTTCAAGAGTTTTTGAGTATGTTTAGGCACCAAAAATGCCCAAAAGTGTTAAAAAAAATAAAAATATAATAATAAATATAGCTGCAAGCAGCGATGGCGGGCCCTCGCACGTTTTTTTACCGCTGCACGGTGCCTCCAAGAAAACGATGCACGGTGGGCAAGTGCATCAAGTGGGTAAATATCGGTGGACTATTTATTTTGTTACTGACCCATTTGGGGACTGTAGGTAAAAGAAACCCCACATTTTGGACAAACGGGGGCGCTAGTGAGTGACTTAAGAAGCACACCTATGTCTGACCTGTTTGTCAACACTTAACAGTTGACAACTCTGATGTGTGTGCCAAATTTGAGGTTAATCTAAGCATGCCAAGAGGCTTAAATATTCCTGAAATAATAGTAAACTTTGATGCATTGCCATGGCAACAGCGTTCGAGATGTCAAAAATCCCTTCGCATTTTATCATCTCCAATGTCTCAGCATCATGTTGACCACGTCTGGTGTCAATCGCATGAATATCCTAGAAGGAGAATTGAAAAGTTCACTGCATGTAACTGTCAGCCTTAAATAAGCCGGAAAATGAAAGCAAAGTTTGACACGTTGCCATGGGAACACCGTTTGAGATATCAAAATTCCCTTCGCAATATATCATCTACAATGTCTTGGCATCATGATCACCACGTTTGGTGTCAATCGCATGAATATGCTAGAAGGAGTATTGAAAAGTTCACTGCATGCAACTGAAGGGCTTAAATATGCCTTTAAAATGAAAGTAAAGTTTGACGCGTTGCCATGGGAACAACATTCGAGATATCAAAAATCCCTTTGCAATTTATCATCTATAATGTCTTGGCATCATGTCGACCACTTTTGGTGTCAATCGCATAAACATTCTAAGATGAGTATTTAAAAGAACATCACATGGAACTGTCAAAAAAATCAACCTTTGTGACTGCAACACTTCCTGGCGCCTGGTGGTGGCGCTATACCCGAGACTTACAATAGGCACATCGATGCGATCGGAATCTTCAGACGAACAAACACCCCGCGTGTCATCACTATAAGACATTTTTTTGCCTTAGATATTAGACACTTCCTGTTTCTCTGATTTCGCCACAACTTTGTCGCCTTGGTATGTCAGAACTGTTCGAGATATCAAAAATCCTTTCGCAATTTAGCAAGTACAATGTCTCGACATCATGATCACCACGTTTGGTGTCAATCCCATGTATTCCCTCGAAGGAGTATTCAAAAGTTCACTGCATGGATTTTTTAAACAATCCAAAATGGCCGACTTCATGTTGGGCGGAGCTAATAGAGTGCGAAAGTTGTTCGGGTCGATGAGATCTATATGTGTACCAGCTTTTGTACATGTGCGTACATGTTTGCCCGATCTGCGCACTCCTGTTTATTTTTGCATTACAGGGGGCGCTACAGAGCCCCCGTGCCACGCCCGTGTTCCAGCCTTTGGCTTTCGGCGATCACGGAGGACTCTGATGTCTGTGCCAAATCTCAAGAGTTTTCGAGTATGTTAAGGCCCCCAAAATGCCCAAAAGTGTTTAAAAAAATAATAAAAAAATAAATAATAATAAATATAGCTGCAAGCAGCAATGGCGGGCCCTCGCACGTTTTATTATCGCTACACGGTGCCTCAGAGAAAACGATGCATGGTGGGCAAGGCATCAAGTGGGTAAATATCGGTGGACTATTTATTTTGTTACTGACCCATTTGGGGACTGTAGGTAAAAGAAACCCCACATTTTAGACAAACGGGGGCGCTAGTGAGCCACTTAAGGGACACGCCTATGTGTGACCTTTTTGTGCACACTTAACAGCCGACAAATCTGATGTGTGTGCCAAATTTAAAGTTAATCTAAGCATGCCAAGAGCCTTAAATAAGCCTGAAATCAAAGTAAACTTTGACGCATTGCCATGGGAACAGCGTTTGAGATATCAAAAATCCTTTCACAATTTATCATCTACAATGTCTCAGCATCATGTTGACCACTTTTGGTGTCACTTGCATGAATATTCTAGAAGGAGTATTTAAAAGAACATTGGATGGAACTGTAAGGCTTAAATATGCCTTTAAAATGAAAGTAAAGTTTGAAACGTTGTCATGGGAGCAGCGTTCGAGATATCAAAAATCCCTTCGCAATTTATCATCTACAATGTCTCAGCATCATGTTGACCACTTTTGGTGTCACTTGCAGTAATATTCTAGAAGGAGTATTTAAAAGAACATTGGATGGAACTGTCAAAAAAATCCACCTTTGTGACTGACACACTTCCTGGCGCCTGGTGGTGGCGCTATACCCGGGAGTCACAATAGGCACATCGATGCGATCAGAATCTTCAGACGAACAAACATCCCGCATGGCATCACAATAAGACATTTTTTGCCTTAAATATTAGACACTTCCTGTTTCTCTGATTTCGCCATAAATTTGTCGTCTCGCCATGGCAGAACCGATCGAGATATCAAAAATCCCTTCGCAATTTAGCAAGTTCAATGTCTCGACATCATGTTTACCACTTTTGGTGTCAATCGCATGCATCCTCTAGGAGGAGTATTTAAAAGTTCAACGCATGCATTTTTTAAACAATCCAAAATAGCTGACTTCCTGTTGGGCAGAGCTTAAAGGTTAGAGGGCGAAAGTTGTTCGGGTCGATGAGATCTATATGCGTAGTAACTTTCGTACATGTGCGTACATGCTTGCCCGATCTGTGCACCAATGTTTGTTTTTGCATTACAGGGGGCGCTACAGAGCCCCCGTGCCACGCCCGTGTTCCAGCCTTTGGATTTCTGCGAAGACGGACGACTCTGACGTCTGTGCCAAATTTCAAGAGTTTTCGAGTATGTTAAGGCACCCAAAAAGTCCAAAAGTGTTAAAAAAAAAATATAGCTGCAAGCAGCGATGGCGGGCCCTCGCACGTATTTTTACCGCTACACGGTGCCTCTGAGAAAACGATGCAGGGTGGGCAAGTGCATCAAGTGGGTAAATATCGGTGGACTATTTATGTTGTTACTGACCCAATTGGGGACTGTAGGTAAAAGAAACCTCACATTTTGGACAAACAGGGGCACTAGTGAGCGACTAAAGAGGCACACCTATGTCTGACCTGTTTGTCAACACTTAACAGTTGACAACTCTGATGTGTGTGCCAAATTTGAAGTTAATCTAAGCATGCCAAGAGGCTTAAATATTCCTGAAATAATAGTAATTTTTGATGCATTGCCATGGGAACAGCGTTCGAGATGTCAAAAATCCCTTCGCAATTTATCATCTACAATGTCTCAGCACCATGTTGACCACGTTTGGTGTCAATCGCATGAATATCCTAGGAGTATTGAAAAGTTCACTGCATGCAACTGAAGGGCTTAAATATGCCTTTAAAATTAAAGTAAAGTTTGACGCGTTGCCATGGGAACAACGTTCGAGATATCAAAAATCCCTTCGCAATTTATCATCTACAATGTCTTGGCTTCATCTTGACCACTTTTGGTGTCAATCGCATAAACATTCTAGGAGGAGTATTTAAAAGAACATCACATGGAACTGTCAAAAAATCAACCTTTGAGACTGCAACACTTCCTGGCGCCTGGTGGTGGCGCTATACCCGAGACTCACAATAGGCACATCGATGCGATCGGAATCTTCAGACGAACAAACACCTTGCGTGTCATCACTATAAGACATTTTTTGCCTTAGATATTAGACACTTCCTGTTTCTCTGATTTCGCCATGACTTTGCCGCTTCGCCATGGCAACACCGTTCGAGATATCAAAATTCACTTCGCAATTTAGCAAGTCCTATGTCTTGACATCATGATCACCACGTTTGGTGTCATTTGCATTAATCCCCTAGGAGGAGTATTCAAAAGTTCACTGCATGCATTTTTTAAACAATCCAAAATGGCGGACTTCCTGTTGGGCAGAGCCAAAATGTTAGAGGGCGAAAGTTGTTCGGGTCGATGAGATCTATATGTGTACCAACTCTCGCACATGTGCGTACATGTTTGCACGATCTGTGCATCAATGTTTTTTTTTCATTACAGAGGGCGCTACAGAGCCCCTGTGCCACGCCTGTGTTCCAGCCTTTGTCTGTTCGCAATGACGGACGACTCTAACGTCTGTGCCAAATTTCAAGAGTTTTCGAGTATGTTAAGGCACCCAAAATGCCCAAAAGTGTTAAAAAAAAAATATATAGCTGCAAGCAGCGATGGCGGGCCCTCGCACGTATTTTTACCGCTACACGGTGCCTCCGAGAAAACGATGCACGGTGGGCAAGTGCATCAAGTGGGTAAATATCGGTGGACTATTTATGTTGTTACTGACCCAATTGGGGACTGTAGGTAAAAGAAACCCCACATTTTGGACAAACGGGGGCGCTAGTGAGCGACTTAAGAGGCACACCTATGTCTGACCTGTTTGTCAACACTTAACAGTTGACAACTCTGATGTGTGTGCCAAATTTGAAGTTAATCTAAGCATGCCAAGAGGCTTAAATATTCCTGAAATAATAGTAAAATTTGATGCGTTGCCATGGCAACAGCGTTCGAGATGTCAAAAATCCCTTCGCATTTTATCATCTCCAATGTCTCAGCATCATGTTGACCTCGTTTGGTGTCAATCGCATGAATATCCTAGAAGGAGTATTGAAAAGATCACTGCATGTAACTGTCAGCCTTAAATATGCCGGAAAATGAAAGCAAAGTTTGACATGTTGCCATGGGAAAACCGTTTGAGATATCAAAATTCCCTTCGCAATTTATCATCTACAATGTCTCGGCATCATGATCACCACGTTTGGTGTCAATCGCATGAATATCCTAGAAGGAGTATTGAGAAGTTCACTGCATGCAGCTGAAGGGCTTAAATATGCCTTTAAAATTAAAGTAAAGTTTGACGCGTTGCCATGGGAACAACATTCGAGATATCAAAAATCCCTTCGCAATTTATCATCTACAATGTCTTGGCATTATGTTGACCACTTTTGGTGTCAATTGCATAAACATTCTAAGAGGAGTATTTAAAAGAACATCACATGGAACTGTCAAAAAAATCAACCTTTGTGACTGCAACACTTCCTGGCGCCTGGTGGTGGCGCTATACCCGAGACTTACAATAGGCACATCGATGCGATCGGAATCTTCAGACGAACAAACACCCCGCGTGTCATCACTATAAGACATTTTTTGCCTTAGATATTAGACACTTTCTGTTTCTCTGAATTCGCCATGAATTCGTCGCCTCGCCATGGCGGAACCGTTCGAGATATCAAAAATCCCTTCGCAATTTAGCAAGTCCAATGTCTCGACATCATGTTCACCACTTTTGGTGTCAATTGCATGCATCCTCTAGGAGGAGTATTTAAAAGTTCACCGTATGCATTTTTTAAACAATCCAAAATGGCCGACTTCCTGTTGGGCGGAGCTTAAATGTTAGAGGGCGAAAGTTGTTCGGGTCGATGAGCTCTATATGCGTACCAACTCTCGTACATGTGCGTACATGTTTGCACGATCTGTGCGTCAATGATTTTTTTTGCATTACAGGGGGCGCTACAGAGCCCCCGTGCCACGCCCGTGTTCCAGCCTTTGCCCGTTCGCAATGACGGACGACTCTGACGTCTGTGCCAAATTTTAAGAGTTTTCGAGTATGTTAAGGCACCCAAAATGCCCAAAAGTGTTAAAAAAAAAATAAAATAAAAATAATAATAAATTCGAGCAAAAACAATAGGGCTTCGCACCTTTCGGTGCAGACCATTCTGGCCTGCTCCTCGGTGCTCGGGCCCTAATAAAAAAAAAATAATAATAAATTAGAGCAAAAACAATAGGGCTTCGCACCTTTCGGTGCAGGCCAGTCTGGCCTGCTCCTCGGTGCGCGGGCCCGAAAAATAAAGCTGCAAGCAGCGATGGCGGGCCCTCGCACGTTATTTTACTGCTACACGGTGCCTCCGAGAAAACGATGCACGGTGGGCAAGTGCATCAAGTGGGTAAATATCGGTGGACTATTTATGTTGTTACTGACCCAATTGGGGACTGTAGGTAAAAGAAACCCCATATTTTGGACAAACGTGGGCGCTAGTGAGCGACTTAAGAGGCACACCTATGTCTGACCTGTTTGTCAACACTTAACAGTTGACAACGCTGATGTGTGTGCCAAATTTGAAGTTAATCTAAGCATGCCAAGAGGCTTAAATATTCCTGAAATAATAGTAAATTTTGATGTGTTGCCATGGCAACAGCGTTCGAGATGTCAAAAATCCATTCGCATTTTATCATCTCCAATGTCTCAGCATCATGTTGACCACATTTGGTGTCAATCTCATGAATATCCTAGAAGGAGAATTGAAAAGTTCACAGCATGCAACTGAAGGGCTTAAATATGCCTTAAGTTTAACGCGTTGTCATGGGAACAACGTTCGAAATATAAAAAATCCCTTCGCAATTTATCATCTACTATGTCTTGGCATCATGTTGACCACTTTTGGTGTAAATCGCATAAACATTCTAGGAGGAGTATTTAAAAGTACATCACATTGAACTGTCAAAAAAATCAACCTTTGTGACTGCAACACTTCCTGGCACCTGGTGGTGGTGCTATACCCGAGACTTACAATAGGCACATCGATGCGATCGGAATCTTCAGACGAACACACACCCCGCGTGTCATCACTATAAGACATTTTTTGCCTTAGATATTAGACACTTCCTGTTTCTCTGATTTCCCCATGACTTTGCCGCTTCGCCATGGCAACACCGTTCGAGATATCAAAAATCCCTTCGCAATTTAGCAAGACCAATGTCTTGACATGATGATCACCACGTTTGGTGTCATTTACATTAATCCCCTAGGAGGAGTATTCAAAAGTTCACCGCATGCATTTTTTAAACAATCCAAAATGGCGAACTTCCTGTTGGGCAGAGCTAAAATGTTAGAGGGCGAAAGTTGTTCGGGTCGATGAGATCTATATGTGTACCAACTTTCGTAAATGTGCGTACATTTTTGCCCGATCTGTGCATCAATGGTTTTTTTTGCATTACAGGGGGCGCTACAGAGCCCCCGTGCCAAGCCCGTGTTCCAGCCTTTGGATTTCTGCGATGACGGACGACTTTGACGTCTGTGCCAAATTTCAAGAGTTTTCGAGTATGTTAAGGCACCCAAAAAGTCCAAAAGTGTTAAAAAAAAAATAATAATAGTAAACTTTGATGCATTGCCATGGCAACAGCGTTCGAGATGTCAAAAATCCCTTCGCATTTTATCATCTCCAATGTCTCAGCATCATGTTGACCACGTCTGGTGTCAATCGCATGAATATCCTAGAAGGAGAATTGAAAAGTTCACTGCATGTAACTGTCAGCCTTAAATAAGCCGGAAAATGAAAGCAAAGTTTGACACGTTGCCATGGGAACACCGTTTGAGATATCAAAATTCCCTTCGCAATATATAATCTACAATGTCTTGGCATCATGATCACCACGTTTGGTGTCAATCGCATGAATATGCTAGAAGGAGTATTGAAAAGTTCACTGCATGCAACTGAAGGGCTTAAATATGCCTTTAAAATTAAAGTAAAGTTTGACGCGTTGCCATGGGAACAACATTCGAGATATCAAAAATCCCTTTGCAATTTATCATCTATAATGTCTTGGCATCATGTCGACCACTTTTGGTGTCAATCGCATAAACATTCTAAGATGAGTATTTAAAAGAACATCACATGGAACTGTCAAAAAAATCAACCTTTGTGACTGCAACACTTCCTGGCGCCTGGTGGTGGCGCTATACCCGAGACTTACAATAGGCACATCGATGCGATCGGAATCTTCAGACGAACAAACACCCCGCGTGTCATCACTATAAGACATTTTTTTGCCTTAGATATTAGACACTTCCTGTTTCTCTGATTTCGCCACAACTTTGTCGCCTTGGCATGTCAGAACTGTTCGAGATATCAAAAATCCTTTCGCAATTTAGCAAGTACAATGTCTCGACATCATGATCACCACGTTTGGTGTCAATCCCATGTATTCCCTCGAAGGAGTATTCAAAAGTTCACTGCATGGATTTTTTAAACAATCCAAAATGGCCGACTTCATGTTGGGCGGAGCTAATAGAGTGCGAAAGTTGTTCGGGTCGATGAGATCTATATGTGTACCAGCTTTTGTACATGTGCGTACATGTTTGCCCGATCTGCGCACTCCTGTTTATTTTTGCATTACAGGGGGCGCTACAGAGCCCCCGTGCCACGCCCGTGTTCCAGCCTTTGGCTTTCGGCGATCACGGAGGACTCTGATGTCTGTGCCAAATCTCAAGAGTTTTCGAGTATGTTAAGGCCCCCAAAATGCCCAAAAGTGTTTAAAAAAATAATAAAAAAATAAATAATAATAAATATAGCTGCAAGCAGCAATGGCGGGCCCTCGCACGTTTTATTATCGCTACACGGTGCCTCAGAGAAAACGATGCATGGTGGGCAAGGCATCAAGTGGGTAAATATCGGTGGACTATTTATTTTGTTACTGACCCATTTGGGGACTGTAGGTAAAAGAAACCCCACATTTTAGACAAACGGGGGCGCTAGTGAGCCACTTAAGGGACACGCCTATGTGTGACCTTTTTGTGCACACTTAACAGCCGACAAATCTGATGTGTGTGCCAAATTTAAAGTTAATCTAAGCATGCCAAGAGCCTTAAATAAGCCTGAAATCAAAGTAAACTTTGACGCATTGCCATGGGAACAGCGTTTGAGATATCAAAAATCCTTTCACAATTTATCATCTACAATGTCTCAGCATCATGTTGACCACTTTTGGTGTCACTTGCATGAATATTCTAGAAGGAGTATTTAAAAGAACATTGGATGGAACTGTAAGGCTTAAATATGCCTTTAAAATGAAAGTAAAGTTTGAAACGTTGTCATGGGAGCAGCGTTCGAGATATCAAAAATCCCTTCGCAATTTATCATCTACAATGTCTCAGCATCATGTTAACCACTTCTCGTGTCAATCGCATGAATCCCATACGAGGAGTATTTAAAAGTTTACCGCATGCAGCTGTAAGGTTTAAATATGCCTTAAAAACGAAAGTAAAGTTTGACAGGTTGCCATGGGAACAGCGTTTGAGATATCAAAAATCCCTTCGCAATTTATCATCTACAATGTCTCGGCATCATGTTAACCACTTCTCGTGTCAATCGCATGAAAATCCTAGAAGGAGTATTTAAAAGAACATCACATGGAACTGTCAAAAAAATCAACCTTTGTGACTGCAACACTTCCTGGCGCCTGGTGGTGGCGCTATACCCGAGACTTACAATAGGCACATGGATGCGATCGGAATCTTCAGACGAACAAACACCCCGCATTTCATCATAATAAGACATTTTTTGCCTTAGATATTAGACACTTCCTGTTTCTCTGATTTCCCCATGACTTTGCCGCTTCGCCATGGCAACACCGTTCGAGATATCAAAAATCCCTTCGCAATTTAGCAAGACCAATGTCTTGACATCATGATCACCACGTTTGGTGTCATTTGCATGAATCCCCTAGGAGGAGTATTCAAAAGTTCACCGCATGCATTTTTTAAACAATCCAAAATGGCGGACTTCCTGTTGGGCAGAGCTAAAATGTTAGAGGGCGAAAGTTGTTCGGGTCGATGAGATCTATATGTGTACCAACTTTCGTAAATGTGCGTACATTTTTGCCCGATCTGTGCATCAATGTTTTTTTTTGCATTACAGGGGGCGCTACAGAGCCCCCGTGCCACGCCCGTGTTCCAGCCTTTGGATTTCTGCGATGACGGACGACTTTGACGTCTGTGCCAAATTTCAAGAGTTTTCGAGTATGTTAAGGCATCCAAAAAGTCCAAAAGTGTTAAAAAAAATAAAAACAAAAAAAATAAATAATAATAATAATAATAATAAAAATAATAATCCGAGCAAAAACAATAGGGCTTCGCACCTTTCGGTGCAGGCCATTCTGGCCTGCTCCTCGGTGCTCGGGCCCTAATAATAAATCCTAAGAAAAACAATAGGGCTTCGCACCTTTCGGTGCAGGCCATTCTGGCCTGCTCCTCGGTGCTGGCCTGCTCCTCGGTGCTCGGGCCCTAATAATAAATTCGAGCAAAACCAATAGGGCTTCGCACCTTTCGGTGCAGGCCATTCTGGCCTGCTCCTCGGTGCTCGGGCCCTAAAAAATAATCCAAGCAAAAACAATAGGGCTTCGCACCTTTCGGTGCAGGCCATTCTGGCCTGCTCCTCGGTGCTCGGGCCCTAATAATAATAAATATAGCTGCAAGCAGCGATGGCGAGCCCTCGCACGTTTTTTTACCGCTACACGGTGCCTCCGAGAAAACAATGCACGGTGGGCAAGTGCATCAAGTGGGTAAATATCAGTGGACTATTTATGTTGTTACTGACCCAATTGGGGACTGTAGGTAAAAGAAACCCCACATTTTGGACAAACAGGGGCGCTAGTGAGCGACTTAAGAGGCACACCTATGTCTGACCTGTTTGTCAACACTTAACAGTTGACAATTCTGATGTGTGTGCCAAATTTCAAGTAAATCTAAGCATGCCAAGAGGCTTAAATATTCCTGAAATAATAGTAAACTTTGATGCGTTGCCATGGCAACAGCGTTCGAGATGTCAAAAATCCCTTCGCATTTTATCATCTCCAATGTCTCAGCATCATGTTGACCACGTTTGGTGTCAATCACAAAAACATTCTAGGAGAAGAATTTAAAAGAACATCACATGGAACTGTTAAAAAATACAACCTTTGTGACTGCAACACTTCCTGGCGCCTGGCGGTGGCGCTATACCCGAGACTCACAATAGGCACATCGATGCGATCAGAATCTTCAGACGAACAAACACCCCGTGTGTCATAATAAAAAGACATTTTTTACCTTAGATATTAGACACTTCCTGTTTCTCTGATTTTGCCATGAATTTGTCGCCTCGCCATGGCAGAACTGTTCGAGATATCAAAAATCCCTTCGCAATTTAGCAAATATAATGTCTCGACATCATGATCACCACGTTTGGTGTCAATCCCATGAATCCCCTAGAAGGAGTATTCAAAAGTTCACCGTATGCATTTTTGAAACCATCCAAAATGGCTGACTTCCTGTGGGGCGGAGCTAATAGGTTTGATTTTGAAAGTTGTTCGGGTCGATGAGATCTATATACGTACCAACTTTCGTACATGTGCATACATGTTTGCCAGATTTGTGCACCAATATTTTTTTGCATTACAGGGGGCGCTACAGAGCCCTACTGCCACACCCGTGTTCCAGCGTTTGCCCAGTCCTAATAGCCGACGACTTTGAGGTCTGTGCCAAATTTCCGGTGTTTTCGAGCATGTTAAGGCACCCAAAGTGCATGCCAAGTGCTTAAATATCCCTGAAAATGAAAGTAAAGTTTGACGTGTTGCCATGGGAGCAGCATTCGAGATATCAAAAATCCCTTCGCAATTTATCATCTACAATGCCTCAGCATCATTTTGACCACTTTTGGTGTCAATTGCATGAAAATCCTAGGAGGAGTATTTAAAAGAACATTGCATGGAACTGTCAAAAAATCCACCTTTTGTGACTGCCACACTTCCTGGTGCCTGTTGGTGGCGCTATACCCGAGACTCACAATAGGCACATCGATGCGATCGGAATCCTTGGCCGAAGCTACACACTGTGTTTCATCCCAATAAGACATTTGCTTTAGATATTAGACACTTCCTGTTTCTCTGAATTCACTAAAATTTGTCGCCTCGCCTTGGCAACACCGTTCGAGATATCAAAAATCCCTTCGTAATTTAGCAAGTCCAATGTCTCAGCATCATGTTCACCACATTTGGTGTCAATTGTATGAATTCCCTAGGAGAAGTATTTAAAAGTTCATGACTGACACACTTCCTGGTGCCTGGTGGTGGCGCTATACCTGAGACTCACAATAGGCAAATCGATGCGATCGGAATCTTCAGACGAACAAACGCCCCGCTTAGCATAACAATAAGAATTTTTTTGCATTAGATATTAGACACTTCCTGTTTCTCTGATTTCGCCACAACTTTGTCGCCTCGCCATGGCAGGACCGTTCGAGATATCAAAAATCCCTTCGCAATTTAGCAAGTACAATGTCTCGACATTATGATCACCACGTTTGGTGTCATTCGCATGAATCCCCTAGGAAGAGTATTTAAAAGTTCACCGCATGCATTTTTTAAACAATGCAAAATAGCCGACTTCCTGTTGGGCGGAGCTTAAATGTTAGAGGGCGAAAGTTGTTCGGGTTGATGAAATCTATAAGCGTACCAATTCTCGTACATGTGCGTACATTTTTGCCCGATCTGTGCATCAATGGTTTCTTCTGCATTACAGGGGGCGCTACAGAGCCCCTGTGCCACGCCCGTTGTCCAGCCTTTGGTTTTCTGCAATGACGGACGACTCTGACGTCTGTGCCAAATTTCAAGAGTTTTCGAGTATGTTAAGGCACCCAAAATCCCCAAAAGTGTTTAAAAAAAAATATATATATATATATATATATATATATATATATATATATATATATATATATATATATATAGCTGCAAGCAGCGATGGCGGGCCCTCGCACGTTTTTTTACCGCTACATGGTGCGTCCGAGAAAACGATGCACGGCGGGCAAGGGCATCAAGTGGGTAAATATCAGTGGGCTATTTAATGTTGTTACTGACCCATTTGGGGACTGTAGGTAAAAGAAACCCCACATTTTAGACAAACGGGGGCGCTAGTGAGCCACTTAAGAGACACGCCTATGTCTGACCTGTTTGTGCACACTTAACAGCCGACAACTCTGATGTGTGCCAACTTTTAGGTTAATATAAGCACGCCAAGAGCCCTAAATATGCATGAAATAAAAGTAAAATTTGCGGAGTTGCCATGGGAACAGCGTTCGAGATATCAAAAATCCCTTCGCAATTTATCATCTACAATGTCTCGGCATCATGTTGACAACTTTTGGTGTCAATCGCATAAACATTCTAGGAGGAGTATTTAAAAGAACATCACATGGAACTGTCAAAAAAATCCACCTCTGTGACTGCAACATTTCCTGGCGCCTGGTGGTGGCGCTATACCCGAGACTCACAATAGGCACATCGATGCAATCAGAATCTTCAGACGAACAAACACCCCGTGTGTCATCACAATAAGACATTTTTTACCTTAGATATTAGACACTTACTGTTTCTCTGATTTTGCCATGAATATGTTGCCTTGCCATGACAGAACCGTTCGAGATATCAAAAATCCCTTCGCAATTTAGCAAGTACAATGTCTCGGCATCCAGTTGACCAAGTTCACTGTATGCATTTTTGAAAACATCCAAAATGGCCGACTTCCTGTTGGGCGGAGCTAATAGGTTTGATTGTGAAAGTTGTTCGGGTCGATGGGATCTTTATATGTACCAACTCTCGTACATGTGCGTACATGTTTGCCCGATTTGTGCACCAATATTTTTTTGCATTACAGGGGGCGCTACAGAGCCCTACTGCCACGCCCGTGTTTCAGCGTTTACCCGGTCCTGATGGCCGACGACTTTGAGGTCTGTGCCAAATTCCCGGTGTTTTCAAGCATGTTAAGGCACCCAAAGTGCATGCCAAGTGCTTAAATATGCCTAAAAATGATAGTAAAGTTTGACGTGTTGCCATGGGAGAAGCATTCGAGATATCAAAAATCCCTTCGCAATTTATCATCTACAATGCCTCAGCATCCAGTTGACCACTTTTGGTGTCAATTGCATGAAAATCCTAGGAGGAGTATTTAAAAGAACATCGCATGGAACTGTCAAAAAATCCACCTTTTGTGACTGCCACACTTCCTGGTTCCTGTTGGTGGCGCTATACCCAAGACTCACAATAGGCACCTCGATGCGATCGGAATCCTTGGCTGAACAAACACACTGCGTTTCATCCCAATATGACATGTTTTGCTTTAAATATTACACATTTCCTGTTTCTCTAAATTCGCCATAAATTTGTCGCCTCGCCATGGCAACACCGTTCGAGATATCAAAAATCCTTTTGCAATTTAGCAAGTCCAATGTCTCAGCATCATGTTCACCACGTTTGGTGTCAATCGTATGAATTCCCTAGGAGAAGTATTTAAAAGTTCATGACTGACACACTTCCTGGTGCCTGGTGGTGGCGCTATACCCAGGAGTCACAATAGGCACATCGATGCGATCGGAATCTGTAGATAAATAAACACCCCGCATGGCATCCCAATAAGACATTTTACATTTTTTGCCTTAGATATTAGACACTTCCTGTTTCTCTGAATTCACCATGAATTCGTCGCCTCGCCATGGCAGAACCGTTTGAGATATTAAAAATCCCTTCGCAATTTAGCAAGTCCAATGTCTCGGCATCATGATCACCACATTTGGTGTCATTTGCATGAATCCCCTAGGAGGAGTATTTAAAAGTTCACCGCATGCATTTTTTAAACAACCAAAAATGGCCGACTTCCTGTTGGGCGGAGCTAATAGGTTAGAGCGCAAAAGTTGTTCGGGTCAATGAGATCTATATGTGTACCAACTTTTGTACATGTGCATACATGTTTGCTCAATCTGTGCACTACTGTTTGTTTTTTTCATTACAGAGGGCGCTACAAAGCCCCCCTGCCAAGCCCGTGTTCCAGCCTTTGCACTTCTTCAATGACGGACGACTCGGACGTTATAACGGTGGTCGCCATGCTCAGAAAATTACAAAATACAAAAAAACCCACTTTTGCCAGGATACGAACCTGGGTCCTCAGATCACGCGGCTCGTGACTTAACCGCTAACCCACAGGGTCACATGATAGAGACAGTCTCTCCTTATGTAAAAAAAAATTAACAATAACAGAGTTTCGGGCACCAGACAGGTTTTAATCCTGTCAATTTTTGAGCATGGTTTTAAACCCAGATAGCAGACGGACTCAGCCCGAATGTGGCCTCATGATGGCACTGCTGGCGTGCTGCCGGCAACGGCATGCAACATGTCAGCCAAGTATGGGCCAGGTGTGGCAATGATGGCACTGGATCCATGATGGCAGATAACATTTGGGCCAGTTGTGGGTGGGAGGTATGTGGCCCAGATCAGTCTAGTGATTGTAAGCCACATTTGAAATACTGTGTTTTATAATAAATAATTATACGAATTGAAGGATTTTCAGGCTTAATCTTAATGTTAATTTAACCTTTATTAAATAAAATGTTAGTTTTGTATTAAAAGAAGTTAATATTGGAAAAAAAATGTTTGTCTACATTTTAATCACATAAACATGCCTTCAGATCATGGGTCAAGATTATTTTGTTCAAATGACCCTGAACTTCCAGAAGATTTTTTTCTGAATTTAAAAGTTTTGATAACGTTGCTTTGAGAAGCACAATGGATCGATTCGATTTAAACTTGCTTTTGAGCGATTTTCATTGTAGCAGGAGTTTATTCCTGCTGAAGATTTCTGACTTCAATGACTAAGTAAAACTATCATTGTGTACAATCAGATGTTAGATACTGTAGAAATACACGATATGTTTCACTGTGCTTTTGCCTGCCGAAGTGTTAAAAAAGATCAAATCTTTGTGCCAGTTACCATTGAAGTTACGTTTAGGATGCACAGTTTATATTTATGCAGTGCAACAAGAACCTACACGCGAATGACATCAAAGTACTGCGAGAGCGACTGGAATGATCATGGGCAGGATTCTGATTTCAGCTCTCGCTGTATTTTAACATCATCTGTTTGTCAGTTCCTGCAACGCAGCATTTCTTCGAACACCTTGTCAGAAATGATTGAGATGGCCAATCAAATAAAAAATGCGAGTGCCACTGGCCAATCACATAACAGCAGACGAGCTTTCCTGTTAACACAAGCCGAGTGGCGACCAATCAAATTAACCAATAGGCGGGGTTACCGTCAGGACAGGAGTAACATTTACGCCGTGTCAATCAATCATAACGGACACGGATTTCAAAGGCAGCAGGATGGATATAACTAGTAAGTACCTGAACTTAAATATTTAAACTTTTTCAATCATAAAAATTTTTTGTTTATGGGGCGGTTTCCCGTACAGGGATTAGACTAGTCCTAGACTTAAACACTTTTAAGAGCTCTCCAAACTGAAAACAACTTCTTGCACTGACATATCTTAAAATACACCAGTGCCTCAAAATGCACACAGGTAATGTTTTTAGTAAGGCGTGTTTGTTAAAACTAGTTATATTTCCTAATTAAACTAAGGCCTAGTCCTGGATTAAGCTAATCCTGGTCTGGGAAACAGCCCTTAAATGTCAAATAAATGTATAAAGGGATGCAAACGTTACGTGATTCATGTGTAGTGTAATGCGTTATATTGTCCGTGTGACATAAATTGATATTAAATTAGCTGTTTTCTATAAGGTTAGGAATTAATGTGATCATATTATAATGAAGTAATCAAACTTGGTTATCTGGTCTTCCTGATGTTAGAACATTTATTTAAAAAATAATATTTATTTGAAAATGTATTTCTGTAATGTTTAATTTTATTTTTTTGTGAAAGTGTATCAGGTCTGTGTTCATCAAGACCTGAAGACTCTGGAGTGGGAGAAAAGAAGGATGATGGGGTGTATATTCCAATAGACACATTAAGGTAAATTAAATATTTAGGCTCATGTTTGCATCTTTGTATTTATATATCAAAAGATTGCTCTATATGGCTAAATAGTCACATTGTGATTTCAGTGAAAGCTGATAAATACAGAGGGCCGGACAGTGGTTTCATTCATTAGGTGAGTAAGAACTGACAATAGCATAACATTACTTTAGTTACCCGAATTGCATTGTTGAATACAAAGGAAAATGGTAAAAATACAAATATTTTGAATATATGGAATACTGTGAAATAATTTTCTGTTAATCATCTGCTGTGTTTGCTTCAGGTAAAGAGGTGGAACAATGCTGACAGGACAGGAGGAGGTGACATTCAGGTTAGTGACAGTATATCAGGGCCACCATTTAATTTAATATTAATTTGTTTGCTTCCAAAATCAATACTTGACAAATCTTTAGAATTATATTTGCAAAGCTGAATTACTCATAGGTGGATAAAGTATGACAGCAATTGTGAAGACCTTAGAAGTCGTGCAGTATATGGTTCTTCTCATAAATTGTTGTTTACTCACTCCTCTTTCATTTATATTGATTTGACTTAATTTTCTTGGTAAATAATAATGGGGATATTCCTAATATAATATATTTTAAGTACATGCTTAGAACATATGTCATTTGCTCATTTGCTTTGTATCTAAATGTTAAGTATGTCTTTAAGGTCTAAGCTACGTTTCATTTTATTTAGGCATTCATCGCAGACATTTTCATCCAAAGCAACTTGAGGAAGAAAACAGAAGCAGTTCATCCTAAAACTCTTCTAATTCTCTATCTCTGTCACAGAGAACAAAAGAGGACCAAAGGCAAAAATAGCAGGTGAGTCTTTTCTTTAATGTAACACAGTCTGTGCCGTACAGGCAGTTGAACTTGGTAAATAAAAGTAACAAACAAAACACATGCAAGACCGCACTGGTCAAATAACTTAGGTGGTCACAGTCATTCAATAGGCAAAATAAAGCAGGTCCGCTTGGGCGTGTAGCCAAGAGTAGGCAGGCAGACTCGGCCGGCACCGCGGCGTATTAATGTAGGCTGTTTGGAAGATTGAGGGTAGAAAGCCACGTGTAACGCGGACTCTTAATACGATGCCTATTAGTGGCTCGACGGGTGGCGGATCAAGACTTACAAAGAGCGGACCTGACCGCTCTCCAGGTGCGTTTGCAGCGCTGGATAAAGGCTTTGACCGAGGGCGCCTTAGATTCAGAATTGGAGGCGGAAAACAGAGGAGGTTGGTACCCCAGACAGCTCTGAAAAGGTGATAAACCGGTGGCAGAAGAGGGGGCGGAGTTATAAGCATATTCTGCCCACGGGAGCTGTTCGGACCAAGAAGCGGGGTTGCGAAAAGCGAGGCTGCGCAGGATGTGCCCTATTGTCTGATTAGCGCGTTCAGCCTGACCATTGGTCTAAGGATGGAAACCAGAGGAAAGGCTTACCGAAGCCCCGATGAGACGACAAAACTCCTTCCAAAACAGAGAGGAGAATTGTGGACCCCTATCTGACACGACATTTTCGGGGAGACCGTGGATCTTAAAAATGTGGTCAACGACAATCTGCGAAGTCTCTTTCGCGGAGGGGAGCTTAGGAAGCGGGATAAAACGGCGGTCTTAGAGAAACGGTCGATTACGGTGAGAATAACGGTCTTGCCTCCGGACGGAGGGAGGCCAGTGATAAAGTCAAGAGCTATCTGTGCCCACCGTCGAGACTAAACAATGCCCTCCACGGCGGGAACAGAATCAGGGGGAGCGAACTGGCGAGAGAGAGCATCAGGCTTTATGTTCTTAGAACTGGGGCGAAAGGAAATAGTGAAATCAAAACGTACAAAAAAAAGGGACCAACAGGCTTGACGAGCATTGAGTCGCTTAGCCGAACGAATGTACTCAAGATTACGGTGGTCAGTCCAGACAACGAATGGTAATGACGATCCCTCGAGCCAGTGACGCCACTCACCTAGCGTGAGACGTATGGCCAGAAGCTCGCGATCCCCCATGTCGGAGTTACGTTCGGTCGGTGAGAGCCGGTGAGAGAAAAAAGCGCATGGGTGTATCCTCCCGTCAGCGGGCGAGCGCTGGGAGAGGATAGCCCCTACTCCCACCTCAGAGGCGTCTACCTCAACGATAAACTCTCTAGAGAAATCGGGGTAAATAAGAATGGGGGCCGAAGAGAAAAGAGATTTAAGGCGATCATAAGCCGGCTGTGCCACGTCACTCCAAATAAAGCGGGTCTTAATGGACGTGAGCGCGGTGAGGAGAGCAGCTACCTGACTGAAATTCCGAATAAACCGACGGTAAAAATTGGCAAACCCCAAAAACCGCTGAAACGAGACACGAGAGTCAGGAGTGGGCCAATCAGTGACAGCACTAACCTTAGAGGGATCCATACTAATGCCCTGGGGGGAAATTATGGAGCCTAGAAAAGTGGTGGTGCGCGCATGAAACGTACATTTCTCAGCCTTGACAAATAACTTATTCTCGAGGAGATGTTGAAGGACCTGGTGAACGTGCTGCACATGCACCCGGAGAGAGGGGGAAAAAATTAGAATGTCATCAATGTAAACGAAAACGAAAATATTCAACATGTCTCTGAGAACGTCATTGACCAGTGCTTGAAACACGGAGGGGGCGTTGACTAGGCCGAAGGGGAGGACCCGGTATTCAAAATGGCCGAGGGGGGTATTAAAAGCCTTCTTCCATTCGTCCCCCTCCCTGATGCGTACCATAAGCATTACGAAGGTCCAATTTTGTGAAGAACTGCGCCCCCTGCAGGATTTCAAAGGCCGATGACATAAGGGGTAGCAGATAACGGTTCTTAATAGTCTCGACGTACTCCTCAGGAACCCCTGATAAATCCCCCGGTTCCTCCTGAAACACAGAAACAGAAGAAACAGGAGACACAGCAGACACTAAACACTTCACATGACATGATAGACCCCAAGAAAGAATGGAACTCCTAAGCCAGTTAATCTGAGGGTTATGTTCTACCAGCCACAGATGGCCCAAAACTATAGGGGTAATGGGGGAATGAAAAACTAAAAAAGAAATAGTCTCTCGGTGGTTGCCGGATACGATGAGACTCACAGGAGCAGTGACACGACCAACCTTAGCTAGTATCCGTCCATCCAAGGCAAATACCGTAGTGGGGTCTTGAAGGTTCACCAGTGGAATGCCATGCCGTAAAGCCCATGCTTCATCCACGAAGCAACCCTCAGAGCCAGAGTCAATGAGGGCCTGACAAGAAGCAGAGGAACTCGGCCAGCGGAGGGAGACCGGAAAAGTAGTCCAAGAAAGAGGCGGAGGAGACAAAGAGGAGGCGCTCACCCATATCCCTCTCTCTACCGGTGAGCTCTGGCTTTTAAAGGGCAGAAGGAGGCGAAGTGATCGTCTGAGCCGCAGTAGAGACAAAGCCGGTTGCTGATGGTTGGCATGACGGGTGACGGGTGGCAGTGAGTTCCTCGTCGTGTCTGCCCAACATGGCACCCTGCAGCTCAATAGCAGCCTGGAAAGGATTCTCCTCCGCGGGATTCATATGGCTTGGTTGGATTATTCTGTCACGGAGAACAAAAGAGGACCAAAGGCAAAAATAGCAGGTGAGTCTTTTCTTTAATGTAACACAGTCTGTGCCGTACAGGCAGTTGAACTTGGTAAATAAAAGTAACAAACAAAACACATGCAAAACCACACTGGTCAAATAACTTAGGTGGTCACAGTCATTCAATAGGCAAAAAAAGCAGGTCCACTTGGGCATGTAGCCAAGAGTAGGCAGGCAGACTCGGCCGGCACCACGGCGTATTAATGTAGGCTGTGACCGGCTGCGGTAGCAGCGACGGGCTCGAGAGGCAGAGGGGAATAACAGGAGCGCTTGTGCTGCCTAAGCACCCTCCACACACCTCCTCAGCAGAGTAACTGGACAGAGAACAGACTGGGTAACAAACAGGATAACAATTCACCAGAGATTAAACAAAGACACGACAGGACAGGACAGGAGCACGGCTCCGTATCAAAAATAGAGAGAGGCACTACACAGCGTGACCATTAATCAATAATCCAACAGAGGAAGGGAAAAAGGAGGGAACTATATATAGGGAGGTAAATAACAAGATGGGGAGCAGGTGAGGGAATGAGGAACAGCTGAGGGGAGCGCTAATAGATTAACAAGCGAGTAAATGAGAAGAGGAAGAAAAAGAAAGAACACAAAGTCGTAACAATCTAACTGTTTATTTAAAAGTATATCATTATGCTTTTAATTACTTTATTATATGGCTTTTGCTTCATAACAATTATTGGTTTGCATCTGTTTTCTTTTATATAACAGTGGGCTGCTGTAATGTTTACATCTATGGAAAGAGGAGCTGAGAAGAAAAGAGAGGCTGGAAAGCAGTACTTCTTGTTGGGGACAATCCTGAATAGGAACACTTTCTCATACACCTAGATTATTATTAGTGTTTGATTTTTTTTCATTTTTATTAATTGTATTGTTTTAATTTTTCATTTTATTTGAAATTACCTAAGTTAGATGCATGCTAATACTTCTTTCTTTGCTGGCTGGCTGTAGAGTTGGTTTCAAATACACATGAAGTTTCTAATTAACTAACTTTTAAGTTCAGTTTGGTTTAAACGTGTATTTACTTATGGTAATTCATTTTCAATTCATGCTAATATATTAATTTCAATGAAAACTTTGGTATTTGTGTAAAGCTGGTAATTTGGGCAAACTACATTTCACACATCAATGTAACTGTCACAAAGGTTTTTTATTATCAGTTTGTTCTAAACTTTTGTTTGTTTACTAAGGATGAAATTGCTTTGTAATTTAAGTTGTTGGTGTTAGATTCATTCCAATAATGTATTTGAACAAACTAGTATTTTTGTTTATTGCTGGCAGTTTATACTAGAAGAGTTTTAACACATACAATGTTGTAGTGTTATATTGACTTGGGTGTTATTGATTAATAAAAAGGCAAACAATTTGAAAGTAATTTTTCGTGTGATTTATTTATTAATATAATTTGGGCAAGATTAGGCTGAGTTATGGCTCAGTTATGGAAGTTCTGGTTAAATGCTGGTTTTAATATGGTTGACCTATGGCTGAGAATTGGTACCGATGTTAGAACCTGTTCTGGCCCAGGTTTGGGCCGATTATGGGCTATTATCTGGCAGAGACTTGGGCCAGTTATGGCCCATATGTGGGCCTTGTCTGTAATTCAGAACTGGGCCACTGTAGGGCCGTCATTCTTCACTGTATGTGGGCCGAGGAAAAACTGGTTGTGTGGGCCGGAGCTGGGCCGGAACAAAATTGCTATCTGGGTACCCAGAATAGCTCAAACGAACCATCCTTTACACAAATCATAAACCCACGAAAAGAAAAAATAACAAAAACACGATCCCAGTACTGTTTGTAGTTGAAGTGCAAAAGACAGTTTATTCCAGGTGAAGAACAAAGTGTACAGACGTCACAGCGCGTTCAGTTCTCCAAGACTGTGTAACACTGCATAAAGACTTTATATAGACTGCATACAGACTGCGTACAAACTGCGCCATAGATCCCGAATCCGTAGATATGCATGCGTAGGGCCACCAAGCCAACGGAAACATTCCCTTAGATCCTCCTTCACGAATACCGCAGGTTTTAGATCCTTTGCAAACACATCTGAAACTAAGCTTTGTGTCGCTATGATCTTCAAACTCCAAATTTGGCATGTACACAGGACCAAACAATCCGTCTCACGGCAGGTAGACCACACAGGTAACACACGGGCAGTACACGAGACTAAGGCGCAGCACTACCGGATGCGTGCGTCTCCCTTTTATACCCTATCATCCTCTACTTCCGGTTCATGGATTAGTTCCGGGTTAGAAAAAGCAAATCTTTTTTTCTTTTTTTCTCTTTAGTGCTATAGTGAAAAAATAAATAAATCGGTGGCAAATTTCCTGTACTGCCACACTCTCCCCCCCTTAAAAATTAAAGCAACGCAAGGTTGGTTTAACAAAACTACAAAAAATACGAAAATACCCCCTTTAGAAACCCAAAAATTCCTTGTCTTCTTCAGAAGAGTCTTGGAAAAGCTTGTGTAGTTTCTCTTTTTCTTGGATCTTTATCTCCTCTGCAGTAGGATAACACATTTTTAGATTACAGACATGGGCTGTGCGGATGTCTTCTCCTGTGTCTTCAAGGACTATTTTGTAGTTCAATGGACCTAGTTGCTATAAAACACGGTAAGGGCCTTTCCATTTGAGGAGCTAGTTTAGCACTGAAATTTCTTTGTGCACTAGATTGTGGAAAGTTCCTTAACCAAACTCTGTCTTTTTCTTTATAGGTTACTTCTCTCCTGTTCTTGTTGTAATTCCTTAATTGCCTTTTCTTTGCTTTTTAACTGCTTTCTTTTGCTCGTAGTTGTAATTGGTGGAGGTGGTGAACTACATCATAAACAGCATCATCAGGTGTCAAAGTGTTGCCCTGAAGGATTTTATCCATTGGACCTTGGAGCTTTCGGCCAAGTTGGAGCTCTGCTGGTGATAGTCCAGTAGTTTCCTGGGTTGCTGAGTTTAATGCAAAGCGGAATTCAGGTAAGTAGTAGTCCCATTCCTTATGATTATCATGTACATATGCTGTCATCATATTTTTCAGACCTCTCTGTGAGGTTGGTTTGAGGATGGTCTGCCGTAGTGTGTTTTGGTGTGATGCTCCAGTTTTCACAAAATTTTTTGAACACAGATGCAACTAATTGTACACCTTGGTCAGAGATAAGAAAATCTGGTACACCCCATCGAGATTTCCTTTCTGAAGATGTTGGTGATGTTGAGAGCTGTAGCCTTGCGCATAGGAAAAAGCTCAACCCAACGAGTATAATAATCAATGAAGACAAGCAAATACTTGTTTTGATTAGTGCTTTTTGGTAGGGGTCCCATGATATCAACACCTAACATCTGGTTTGGTCGTGTTGTGATGGTTTGTTGAATCTTCCCGGCTGGTTTCTGGTTATCACTTTTTGATTTTTGACAGGTGATGCAAGAATTAACATGATGCTTCACATACGTCCACATACCTGGCAAGAAAGCAACATCCTGTAATCTTTTGTATGTCTTAAAGATTCCTCCATGACCTCTGAGCGGGCTGGAATGGTAATGTTTGCCACTTAACCTAGATTAACGACGACAGTGGGGCTTCCGCCTTAGTCAAAAGGTTTGGCACGTATGGTCGGGTTGCGATTTTGGCGTTTTCGTGTGTCTTGTGAATAGTATGCCATACAAACCCGTTTGCCACTGAACCTGCATTAACGACAAGTGGGGCCTCCAGCCTTAGTCAAACGGGTTGGCACGTATGGTTAAGTTGTGATTTTGGCGCTTTCTTTGTCTTGCGAATAGTATGCCATACAGACCCGTTTGCCACTGAACCTGCATTAACGACGACAGTGGGGCCTCCAGCCTTAGTCAAACGGGTTGGCACGTATGGTTGGGTTGTGATTTTGGCGCTTTCTTTGTCTTGCGAATAGTATACCATACAGACCCGTTTGCCACTGAACCTGCATTAACGACGACAGTGGGGCATCCAGCCTTAGTCAAACGGGTTGGCACGTATGGTTGGGTTGTGATTTTGGCGCTTTCTTTGTCTTGCGAATAGTATGCCATACAGACCCGTTTGCCACTGAACCTGCATTAACGACGAAAGTGGGGCCTCCAGCCTTAGTCAAACGGGTTGACACGTATGGTCAGGTTGCGATGTTGGCGTTTTCTCGTGGTCTTGTAAATAGTATGCAATATAGACTCGTTTGCCACTGAACCTGCATTAACGACGACAGTGGGGTTACAGGCCTTAGTCAAACGGGGCGACAGGTTTCATTTTCTCTTAAAGATCGGAAGGTGACCCTTAGTTACCATATATACCGTCGCAGTGGGCCCCCAATTTGCAAAATCCTCAACTGTGGATAATATAATTATGCCGCAATAGTTAGTCTGTCTGAAACTAAGCTGATTAAACCACATCACTGTGTGACACTTGCATTACATGTGATTGGCCCCTACGCTAATATGATTTTGTTTTTCTCTCCCTGTCTCGTCCTCGACCCCGAGGACAATGGGACAAACAGACCCAGTTCCGGTAGATGTGAAATTCGGCACACCTCTGATCTACTGGTCATCCTTCAACGTGATGCCCAGCTGATGCCTGACCAACGATCACCGGCAGAACCCGCTTAATCTCCGCTTAATCTACTTATCCGTTTATATGTGTGTATATACATATATATCTCCCAAGGGTTTTTCTCTCCTAGGACTTTTTTTTTATTTCCTCGGCTAAACAGCCTGGGGTTTTTTTCTCCTAGGGTTTTTTTTACCCCGGGGAGGCAGCCTTCTTGGGCTTAACTTAGCTTCCTCTTCTAGACGTTACATTAGTAATACGCTCGCTTATAATGTCGAGTCATAGCCGCAGCAAATTTGACTGCTTATGCTATTGTGTATTATGTTGTGCAGTATGTTACTGCTTCTATTAATGTAAAGCTGCTTTGAAACAATTAACTATTGTGAAAAGCGCTATATAAATAAAATTGAATTGAATTGAAAAAATGTTGAATAAACAGGTGTCTGAGATTTTGAGGAATGTCGACTTTGTAGTGTATTTGATTGTTTGCTTGACATGTTTTCATGTAGAGTTTATCATTAATTACTTCATATTGTTTCTCCAGATCTTGATTTTTCGCAACTGCTTGTAGTAGTTTGGTTACTTCAGGGTCTCGTTGTTGTTCTTCCCAAACGTTCACATTTGAGCAGGGTAGGTCTGTGTCTTTCTCACTTGTATACAAGTTACAACTGGTGACTGGGGACCTTCTGGAGAGTGCATCAGGTGCTACGTTAAGTTTTCCCTTTCGTTGTTCGATAACGTAGTTGAATTTTTGTAACCTTAAGAACCATCTTAGTAGTCTACTGGTGGTTTTTGTCGAGTTCATGACCCATTGCAAGGCAGAGTGGTTGGCCACAACTGTAAATTGTGTAAACTCCAAGTAGTGTTGCCATCTTTCTAGAGCCCAGACAACGGCTAAACATTCCTTCTCTGTAGCCGTGTAGTTAAATTCAGCTCCGGTAAGTGTCTGACTAGCGTAAGCAATCACAACTTCCTCTCCTAGTTGTTTTCGCTGTGCAAGAATGGCTCCTAGTCCAGTGTCGCTAGCGTCTGTGTAAACGATGAAGGGGAGTTGAAAATCAGGATGCCCAAGAATGGGTGAAGAGGTAAGGCAGGCTTTAAGTTTTTCCTTTCTTTTTCAGTGCATTGAGTGGTTCTGCGATACTTGAGAAATTTGGTACAAAGCGGTGATACCATCCCGCCAGTCCAAGGAATCTCGGTACTTCCTTTATGTTTGTTGGCACAGGGTATGATTGGATGGCCTGGATCTTGTTTGGATCTACCGTGATACCTTTAACATTCACAATGTGTCCAAGGAAACTGATTCTTGTAGGCAGAATCTACTTTTCTTCAAGTTAATGGTTAGTCCAGCAATTTGTAACTTGTGAAACACAGCTTGGATGTCATGATAATGTTGTGTGATGGAAGGTGAGTAAATTATGATATCATCAATGTATACGAAACAGATTCTTCCCTTCAGCTTCCCCAGGACTCTTTCCATGAGTCTCTGGAACATTGCGGGGGCATTTTTAAGACCGAAAGGCATCATGTTAAATTCATATATACCAGCAGGTGTAATGAATGCAGTTTCGTCCTTACTGGTTGGACTCATGGTGACATGCCAGTATCCACTGTTTAAATCAATCGTAGTGAAAATAGCAGCTCCTGATAGTGACTGTAAGATCTCTGTGATGTTGGGTATGGGGTAAGCATCAGTTTCTGTGACCAAATTAAGTTTTCTGTAATCAACACAAAATCTGAGTTTGCCATCTTTTTTCGGAACCAAGACAACCGGTGTGTCCCAACTGGAATGTGAAGGTTCAATGATTTCTTGGCTCAGCATCTCCTCCAGTTGCTCTTCCATGGCAAGCTGTTTAACAGGTGATAGGCGATTGGGTTTCTGTTTTATAGGTACTTGACACGTTGTGTAAATATTAAGTTGTAAGATGTTGGTCCATCCTGGAGTGAGTGTACATACTTGTGGGTTAGTGGTAAGAATGCAATGTAATGTCTGTTTTCCATATGGTGATAAGTGAGCTATGTCCACAGCATTTCTAATTAACGTCAGATCATCAGGTGCTTGTAGTATTGGTAGAGATACAGGAGGGGGAACAGATGTCATCAGTGAGAAAGTTGGCTTGAGGGGTTTAGGAAATGTTCCAATACAGGGTGGTCTGCTTGCATCCCCTGGTTGAAATGGATATTCATCTGTGGGAGCAGTTTTGTATGAGTATTTCTGGTCAATGACATTGAGTTGTAATCCACTGAAAAATATGAAATCCAATCCTAAGACTATAGCATACGCTAGGGCATGAGTGGGAAGAACAGCAGCAGGTATTGTGAAAGTTTGATTGTGGAGATGTATCTCAAGGTTGGTCCATCCAAGTGGAACTTCAGCATTTCCGTTTGCCAAGTATAGGGGTCCACGCGTCCAAGGTTGAAGGTTTGGGTGTACAGGTGTCAAACTTTTCCACAGAGACTCGTGAATTAGGGTATAACTCCCCAGTCTCGACTATGGCTTTTCCTTGCCATGAACCAAGACTAAGGGGTACAATCAGTTGTTGTGGTATGCAACATTGAACAATGGTTGATGTTCTTTTGGGTGACATAGAATGGATTTTACTGGTAGTTTTGGTTTCACTTTGTTGTTGCTGTTTGTGATCTTTTTTTTAAGTTGATGCCCAAGACGTACAATTTCATCCACAGTATTGATATGTCCACGGAGGTGACTGGCAAGGTATGGCTTGATATTTTTGAGAATCATTTTAACAATGTCTTTTTCATCCAAGTCAGACTTCCATCTTTTACACAATGCACGGTAACTGAAAGCAAAGTCTCAAATGGTTTCTTTGTCTCATGTGTCCGCTTCCTGACACGTTCTGCCAATTCATCCTCATGTTCTTTGGCAAGGAATGCAGTGAGGAAAGCAGTTTGAAAGTCGGTCCAACTGTGAACTGTGCCTCTTGGCTACTTCCCACCAGTCATGAGCAGTGCCAGACAGAACGGTTCTAAATGTAGCTAGAATGTCTTCATCTGTAAGGGGGTGTAATGCAAGGAAATCGTGGCATCGGGTAATGTAGAGTAGTGGATCTGGGTCATCACTTGGTCTGCCAAAAGTGGGAAAGGTTATTCTGATATGGTCAGTTTTTACCACAGTCGCAGGTATGGGGTTTGGCATAGGATTGAGTACTGAAGTGGTTGCACTAGGGGTTATATTGATGGAAGTCAATAGTGCTTTTTGCTTTTAATTCAGCAATGATTTTCTCCTGGACGTCATATTTGGTCTCCATTTTAGTCTGTAAATCACACAAGTTTGCAACAAGTTGATCTGTGCGTATAATCACCTGATTATTTTCTTTCAGCATTCCTTCATGAGTGTCCTGGATATGCTTATGAAGAGTGTGGATGTCCTGTTGGACCTCCATTTGTAATTGCCGAACAAGAAACTGCATTTGTGATATTAAGGTACTTTCCACTGTCTTTAATTCGTCTGTAACCATCAATTTAATGGCTTCAAGGGTTTTCACCATTTCATTCTCAACCTGTTGTTTCTGTGCAGATAACGTGTTTGTTACAAGCTGCTCAACTCCCTCCATTTTGACAGCAATAGCGGTAATCTCCTGTTTATGAGTAGATGCACTGGATTGTACCTCCTTGGTAAGTTCAAACATAGCCTTCTCATGTTTACTCATGCATTCCTGTATGTTTTCCCAGTTTTCCCTAACTTGTGAAGTAAGTTGTCCTATTTCCCTGCTAGGTGTCGGGAGAGTTCCTGGTAGATCATACTGTAATGCTGACCCAGAATGAGAGGTGGAAGATGGAAATGCTGAGTTCATGTCCGGGGATTGGTTTGAAGTACATAATTGCATAGGTATTGGTACTGTATTTTGCTGTTCTAATAAAGCTGGAAGGCTGCTATTCACTGGGGAGGATGCAAACTGCACATGAGATCTCGGTTGAACAGATTTACTAAGAAATGTTGGTGTGTGGCAAAAGGTAGGAATACCTGTCTGAGGAGCTTGAGGGTGCACACGTGGCCAAAGAGGAGTGGCTATTTCTGGTATATCTGGTACCTCCCAGTCCAGAAGAATGCTTTGGGAATCCTTGGATTCTGCCATTCTGTATACTATTTTGTAAATGCACAGAAATACCAAATGAAAAATAATAAAATGTGGTGTCAAAATCAGTGATTTGTAAGCATTCCTTTACAATTCAGAATTCACACTTCACAATTCATTCAAATCATGTAAAGTAATAGCTTTCAGTAATTACCTCAATTTAAATCAATTTGAAGCATGTACAAAACAGTAATGCAAATAAGTTCCCCTTTATAATATATACATCATCAATAAATCACAGTGTAATAAGTCAAGCCAATGTCCAAAGGCAACAAAATTCCCACAATCAATAATGTCCAAGGATTTGTTTCAACTCTTTTTCACAAGTAAGTACAATGTATACATACACACATTTCACATCAAACAAAGTGTTCAAATATTTAGGGTTTGGTCCCTGTTTGGGCGCCATCTGTAACGGTGGTCGCCATGCTCAGCAAATTACAAAAAAAAACAAAAAAAAAAAACCTTTGCCGGGATACGAACCCGGGTCCTCAGATCACGCGCTCGTGACTTAACCGCTAACCCACAGGGTCACGTGATAGAGACAGTCTCTCTTATTGTCCCATGTAGCGGTGAAGAAAACTTTCAGTTAAAAAAAATTAACAATAACAGAGTTTCGGGCAGACAGGTTTTAATCTTGTCAATTTTTGAGCATGGTTTTAAACCCGGAATAGCTCAAACGAACCATCCGTTACACAAATCATAAACCCACGAAAAGAAAAAATAACAAAAACACGATCCCAGTACTGTTTGTAGTTGAAGTGCAAAAGACAGTTTATTCCAGGTGAAGAACAAAGTGTACACAAACAGACGTCACAGCGCGTTCAGTTCTCCAAGACTGTGTAACACTGCATAAAGACTGCATACAGACTGCATACAGACTGCATACAGACTGCGCCATAGATCCAGAATCCGTAGAAAGGCATGCGTAGGGCCACAAAGCCAATGGAAACATTCCCTTCTAGATCCTCCTTCACGAATACCTCGGGTTTTAGATCCTTTGCAAACACATCTGAAACTAAGCTTCGTGTCGATATGATCTTCAAACTCCAAATTTGGCATGTACACAGGACCAAACAATCCGTCTCATGGCAGTTAGACCACACAGGTAACACACGGGCAGTACACGAGACTATGGCGCAGCACTACCGGATGCGTGCGTCTCCCCTTTTATACCCTATCGTCCTCTACTTCCGGTTCATGGAGTAGTTCCGGGTTAGAAAAAGCAAATCTTTTTTTCTTTTTTTCTCTTTAGTCCTATAGTGAAAAAATAAATAAAACGGTGGCAAACTTCCTGTACTGCCACAACGTCTGTGCCAAATTTTAAAAGTTTTTGAGTATGTTAAGGCCCCCAAAATGCCCAAAAGTGTTGAAAAAAATAAATAAAAAAATAAATATAGCTCCAAGCAGCGATGGAGGGCCCTCGCTCGTTTTTTTACCACTACACGGTGCCTCTGAGAAAACAATGCACGGTGGGCAAGTGGATCAAGTGGGTAAATATCGATTAACTATTTTATGTTGTTACTGACCCATTTGGGGACTCACAATAGGCACATCGATGCAATCGGAATATTCAGACGAACAAACAACCCGTGTGTCATCACAATAAGACATTCTTTGGCTTAGATATTATACACTTCCTGTTTCTTTGATTTTGCCATGAATTTGTCGCTTCGCCATGGCAGAACCGTTCGAGATATCAAAAATCCCTTCACAATTTAGCAAGTCCAACGTCTTGGCATCATGATCACCACGTTTCGGTGTCATTCGCATGAATCCCCTAGGCGGAGTATTTAAAAGTTCATTGCATGCATTTTTGAAACAATCCAAAATGGTGGACTTCCTGTTGGGCGGAACTAATAGGTTTGAGAGTGAAAGTTGTTCGGTTCGATGATATCTATATATGTACCAACTTTCGTACATGTGTGTACATGTTTGCCCGATCTGTGCCCCAATGTTTGCTTTTGCATCACAGGGGGCGCCACAGAGCTCCCCTGCCACGCCCGTGTTCAAGCCTTTCCCCGGTCCTAATGGCCGACGACTCTGATATCTGTGCCAAACTTCAAGAGTTTTCGAGTATGTTAAGGCACCCAAATTGCTCCAAAATGTAAAAAAAATATATATATATATAGCTGCAAGCAGCAATGGCGGGCCCTCACACGTTTTTTTACCGCTACACGATGCGTCCAAGAAAACGATGCACGGTGGGCAAATATCAGCGGGCTATTTAATGTTGTTACTGAGCCATTTGGGGACTGTAGGTAAAAGAAACCCCACATTTTAGACAAATGGGGCACTAGTGAGCCACTCAACAGACACGCCTATATCTGACCTTTTTGTGCACACTTAACAGCCGACAACTCTGATGTGTGTGCCAACTTTTAGGTTAATCTAAGCACGCCAAGAGCCTTAAATATGCCTGAAATAAAAGTAAAGTTTGCGGCATTGCCATGGAAACAGCGTTCGAGATATCAAAAATCCCATTTCAATTTATTATCTACAATGTCTCAGCATCATGTTGACCACTTCTGAATTCAATTGCATGAATATTCTAGAAGGAGTATTTAAAAGTTCACTGTATGCAACTGTAAGGCTTAAATATGCCTTTAAAATGTTTGTAAAGTTGACGTGTTGCCATGGGAACAGCGTTCGATATATCAAAAATCCCTTCGCAATTTATCATCTACAACGTCTCGGCATCATGTTGACCACTTCTCGTGTCAATCGCATGAAAATCCTAGAAGGAGAATTTAAAAGAACATCGGCGTCAACTGAAAGGCTTAAATATGCTTTTAAAATGAAAGTAAAGTTTGACGCGTTGCCATGGGAACAGCGTTCGAGATATCAAAAATCCCTTCGCAATTTATCATCTACAATGTCTCGGCATCATGTTGACCACTTCTCGTGTCAATCGCATGAAAATCCTAGAAGGAGTATTTAAAAGAACATTGGCGTCAACTGAAAGGCTTAAATATGCTTTTAAAATGAAAGTAAAGTTTGACGCATTGCCATGGGAACAGCGTTTGAGATATCAAAAATCCCTTCGCAATTTATCATCTACAATGTCTCGGCATCATGTTGACCACTTCTCGTGTCAATCGCATGAAAATCCTAGAAGGAGTATTTAAAAGAACATCGCATGGAACTGTCAAAAAATCCACCTTTGTGACTGACACACTTCCTGGCGCCTGGTGGTGGCGCTATACCCGGGAGTTACAATGGGCACATCGATGCGATCGGAATCTTCAGACAAACAAACACCCCGCATGGCATCACAATAAGATATTTTTTGCCTTAGATATTAGACACTTCCTGTTTCTCTGAATTCGCCATAAATTTGTCGCCTCGCCATGGCAGGACCGTTTGATATATCAAAAATCCCTTCGCAATTTAGCAAGTCCAATGTCTCAGCATCATGTTCACCACGTTTGGTGTCAATTGTATGAATTCCCTAGGAGAAGTATTTAAAAGTTCACCGCATGCATTTTTTAAACAATCCAAAATGGGTGACTTCCTGTTGGGCGGAGCTAAAAGGTTAGAGTGCCAAAGTTGTTTGGGTCGATGAGATCTATATACGTACCAACTTTCCTACATGTGCAAACATTTTTGTCCGATCTGTGCCCCAATGTTTTTTTTTGCATTACAGGGGGCGCTACAGAGCTCCCTTGCCACGCCCATGGTCCAGCCTTTGCCCGGACCTGATGGCCGATGACTCTAACGTCTGTGCCAAATTTCAAGAGTTTTCGAGTATGTTAAGTCACCCAAAGTGCCCAAAAGTGTTAAAAAAAGAAAAAGAAAAATATAGCTGCAAGCAGCAATGGCGGGCCCTCGCACTTTTTTTACCGCGACACAGTGCCTCCGAGAAAACGATGCACGGTGGGCAAGTGCATCAAGTGGGTAAATATCGGTGGGCTATTTTATGTTGTTACTGACTTTTTTGGGGACTGTAGGTAAAAGAAACCCCACATTTTAGACAAACGGGGGTGCTAGTGAGCCACTTAAGAGACACGCCTATGTCGGACCTTTTTGTGCACACTTAACAGCCGACAACTCTGATGTGTGTGCCAACTTTTAGGTTAATCTAAGCACGCCAAGAGCCCTAAATATGCCTGAAATAAAAGTTAAGGTTGGGGCATTGCCATGGGAACAGCGTTCGAGATATCAAAAATCCCTTCGCAATTTATCATCTACAATGTCTCAGCATCATGTTGACCACTTTTGGTGTCAATCGCATGAAAATCCTAGAAGGAGTATTTAAAAGTTCACTGCATGCACCTGTAAGGCTTCAATATGCCTTTAAAATTAAAGTAAATTAGACGCGTTGCCATGGGAAAAGCGTTCAAGATATCAAAAATCCCTTCGCAATTTATCATCTACTATGTCTCGGCATCATGTTGATTACTTTTGGTGTCAATTGCATGATTATTCTAGAAGGAGTATTTAAAAGTTCACTGCATGCACCTGTAAGGCTTAAATATGCCTTTAAAATAAAAGTAAAGTTTGACAGGTTACCATGGGAACGGCGTTCGAGATATCAAAAATCCCTTTGCAATTTATCATCTACAATGTCTCGGCATCATGTTGATCACTTTTGGTGTCAATCGCATGAATATTCTAGGAGGAGTATTTAAAAGAACATTGGATGGAACTGTCAGAAAAATCCACCTTTGTGACTGACACACTTCCTGGCGCCTGGTGGTGGCGCTATACCCGAGACTCACATTAGGCACATCAATGCGATCGGATTCTTCAGACGAACAAACACCCCGCTTGGCATTACAATAAGATATTTTTTTGCCTTACATATTAGACACTTCCTGTTTCTCTGTTTTCGCCATAAATTTGTCGGCTCGCCATGGCAGAACTGTTCGAGATATCAAAAATCCCTTCGCAGTCCAATGTCTCGACATCATGTTCACCACTTTTGGTGTCAATTGCATGCATCCTCTAGGAGGAGTATTTAAAAGTTCAACGCATGCATTTTTTTAACAATCCAAAATAGCTGACTTCCTGGCGAAAGTTGTTCGGGTCAATGAGATCTATATGCGTACCAACTCTCGTACATGTGCGTACATCTTTGCACGATCTGTGCATCAATGTTTTTTTTTGCATTACAGGGGGCGCTACAGAGCCCCCATGCCACGCCCGTGTTCCAGCCTTTCCCCGTTCGCAATGACGGACGACTCTGACGTCTGTGCCAAATTTCAAGAGTTTTCAAGTATGTTAAGGCATCCAAAATGCCCAAAAGTGTTAAAAAATAATATAATAATAATAATAATAATAAATTTGAGCAAAACCAATAGGGCTTCGCACCTTTCGGTGCAGGCCATTCTGGCATGCTCCTCTGTGCTCGGGCCCTAATAAATAATAAATTCGAGCAAAACCAATAGGGCTTCGCACCTTTCGGTGCAGGCCATTCTGGCCTGCTCCTCGATGCTCGGGCCCAAAAAAAAATAATAATAATAAATCTGAGCAAAAACAATAGGGCTTCGCACCTTTCGGTGCAGGCCATTCTGGCCTGCTCCTCGGTGCTCGGGCCCTAGTATATCCGAGCAAAAACAATAGGGCTTCGCACCTTTCGGTGCAGGCCATTCTGGCCTGCTCCTCGGTGCTCGGGCCCTAAAATAAATAATAATAATAATAAATCCGAGCAAAAAGAATAGCACGTACAACGGTTATACGTCAACATATAATCAGAATGATTGACATCTGGGATGACCAATAATAGAGGGGATTTACCCGTAAAACGAAAATCTTCCGCTATACCTTTAATCTTAGCACGCCAAGAGCCTTAAATATGTCTGAAATTAAAGTAAACTTTGATGCGTTGCCATGACAACAGCATTCAAGATATCAAAAATTAGCTCACAATTTAGCATCTACAATGTCTCGGCATTATGTTGACCACTTCTGCAGTCAATTGCATTAATTCCCTAGGAGGAGTATTTAAAAGTTCACTGCATGCATTCATAAGACTTAAATAACCAAATAGAAACCGTATATTCTCACATATTAGAAACTACCTAGATCAGTTTGAACTTACTGAAGAACCTGTTTGACACTCCTTCACACAAATCTTCAAATAGCAATCAGTCTGCAGGTCTTATAAACAGTGATGGGAGTTACTGTAACTCCACTACTTTTAGCAGTAACGAGCATGTAACGAAGTATTTTTTTTAAATCAAGTAACGCAATTACAATTACTGGAATTTAAATGAGTTTGTTACTCGTTACTCTATTTTGTAAAAAATAGACAAGACATATCTGACGTCGCAGGACCGTAGTTGGCGGCACAATGATTCATTACACTTCATCATAGCTGACAGTGCATATAGAATGAACATGAAAAATCTAAAAGGGACAACATACCTTTGTTTAAAAATTGTGCGCAAGTCATAATCAATCCGGTCTCATGTTTGTACATTATCTTCACCAAGCAATCGCAGTATGACATCAACTTGCATTTGTAGTCCACAAAGGTAATAAATCTAAGAAATGTTCATATATTCTTAGATGTTTACATCGGCTTCATGGAAGAGAACGATCCGCGATTGTTGTTTCCACTAAAATATTCACACTGCGCTGTACACCTGTGTTAAAACTCCATAGTATGTGTGAGCTCGCTTTTAGTTTTAGTTTCAGTCTCTCCGTATCCGAACTAACAATCCACTCGCTCTGTGTCTGTCTGACAAAACAATCCACTCGCTCTGTGTCCATCCGACAAAACAATCCACGTAGCCTACTCCGTTTTCTGATTAAATATCTTCCTTTAATCCTGTGTATCATTTAAATCCAACAGAAAACAAACAATACATGACCAAAGAGCGCAGTCCCTGCGTCAAGCTTCACAGCTGTGTTCCAATTCAAGGGCTGCACCCTACTAAGCATGCGATAAAAGGTGAGCACTCGGCCTTTCAAGGCGCTCAGAAGTTCGCGAAGAGAACTGAAATGAGATGGTCTAACCTTCGAAGGACCCATAATTTGCCTCATTTGCTGCAAGCGCATTGCGCCTGTCAGCAGGACACAGCGGAGACGTTTCTAACTTATTAAAATAAATATGAAATCAGAAAAATTATAATTTATTTTAGAAAATATGACATGTTGACACTAGGGGTGACCCCAAATAGTCGAAGATTCGATGCATCGATAGGAGAAGCCTGATTCGACTACCAATCTCACAGTCGAATCGTCGCAGATGTGTTATGAAATGAGGATCCTTCAATTTTGACCATATGGGTGCACACATTATCTGATTTCAAATATAACAGCTTTCTCCCAATATATTAATATACAGCATATTATTATAATCCTGCAAATAATATGTGAAGTAGCAGCTTTCGACAAATATTTTTAAAATGCGTTAACAAATCCAACAATCCCTGTGACAGGGCTCCACGTCCAAAAAGAGGTTCCTATGTTAATAAACCATTACCTTTTTGTTTCTACATTTAAAAGACAAAGCTGGCAATTCTGGCTATACTTTCGTTCTTTTAATAATTTCTTTATTTTATTTCATTTATAAATCACTCTGGATTATCTGATTTATCTATTTGGCTTGTGTTTTGTTTCCGTGCACTTGAGGCATTTTGCACATTTGTTCTGCACGTTGTTACTTCTGACCCTATTTTATAAAAAGAATTGTATTTACTATAAACGTAAATTCTGATCTAATTTAAGTCTGTACATTTTGGATTGCTTTTCGTTGTATCGATCTTGCGCTATTGCGTGCTGGCCATGCTTGCGCATGCAATTTAGGCGAACACGCTAGGTGATCTGCGTCTCATATTTAGGAGTTCATCAAATTAAACATAAAAAACGATGTTTTTCGACGGGTATACGTTTTAAAATGTATTTAAAACAGTGTGGTTACCTTGTCAAAAGTTAAACTACAAAACAGGTAAGCCGTTTCTTTAAATTTCGGTGATGAAACGGAAAATATCTGCACCGAACCTATATGTATGCCTGACACGACTGTCTTTCTTGTGATTTAATATTACGGTTGGTGTTCACTTTCAAATGATAGCAAAGAGATTCCTGAAATAAATAATATCATCAGGTCTTTTTTGTATCTAAACTGAATATAGAGATGATCAAAGTCAAAGAAGCAAGCAGGTATTTCCGTGTTAAATAATACGCGTAGTGTCTATAATCATTCATTTCGGTGTTTTTTCTTGTTATAAATTAGCGTTTAATTAATTGTATATAAAGATTAGTTTTTATAATTTGCAGTAACAATCACAAATTATTTGTCATTTCTCATTTGTCGTTTTTTTGGGTCATGACTGCTTTGACGCGCTAAATCTCCATATTAAATAAAAACACTGAATTGTAGCCGGGGTTTCCAAGGCAGGATCACCTTTGCTGTATATTTTTAGGTTTAGTTATCAAAAAGTTTTTTTGTGTGATGTTCTGTAGATCGTGGCTTTAAAATGTTATGAATAATTAAACAAATGTTGCCTTACATTTTACCTTAAAAATATATAAATGCATCGTCAGTTTTGTCTTAGTTCATCATTTGAAAGACAGTTTTGGTCACTTTATCAGAAAGTTGTTTATGTGTGCTGCTTGTGAAAGAAAATAAAAGTTACCAATTTGTACCTGGGCTGACCCCCTCCCAACCCATGCACACACATAGATGATTCGACTATCGGTCGACTATGGAAAGATTCGACAATTCTGATTCGAATATGTAAATCCTTAGTCGAGGTCACCCCTAGTTGACACAATTGTCTCCAAATTTTTAAAGACACAATTTTAACACATTATATATTTTTGTAAACATGCAGAATATTTGTCTAAATGGTCTAAATGATATACATAAATAAACTAAGTTTACATATTAAGATAATTTCTAACAAAAATATTTAAAGGTTGAATCTAAAGCAAAATAGGCTCCTACAGTATGTGATATATTAGAGTCTTACGTGTAAAATAGCCCATCAATATCATTTTACTGTTTGACTGTTCAGTACTGTTCATATTTACATTTAAAAAGCAGACATAAAAGTAACTTAAAAGTACTTTTCTAAGTAACTAATTACTTTTGATATACAGTAACTGGTAGAGTAATTTAGTTACTTTTAAAAGAAGTAACTAGTACCTGTAACTAATAACTAATTTTCAGTAACTTGCCCAACACTGCTTATAAATAAGGTGTCATGTCTGTCTTGTTCTTTGCCAGCATGGATGGAGGAGGTCTAAGACTAACAGACTTGCATTAACTTGTACACATGTAAGTAAATATTTATTTTAATGTAGGTTAATACTAGGCGAATATATGTTTCTTCATGCCGGTTTGGTTATGCACATCATAATTAGGACTATTATAACAATAACATAGAGAGAAACCATTGTCCGGGAGCTTGATGGCTGTATTTCCACACTTTGACATTTTATGATAAAAATGCATAGTAATTAAGGAAAATATTTGGTTATTTACACTGTGTTCTGTGGTTATAATGGATATTTGATGCTTTCCATTTGTCGGGCCATCTCACGCTCCCATAGTGGACAATGTGACTGTCAGACAGCGCTAATTAAATATTTAAAATGATTTTTGATTTAAGATTGAATTTTACAAGATGCATATGAAACAATTACCACTCAGTACAAGTGCAAATTACACTGCTGGATTACATCGTCATGATAACGTGGATCTAATGTATGGTATAGAGTGAAATTAAATGTGTATGTGTTTATCAATACTTATAATCGTCATATTTACTTTCTTCAATCTGATTTCAGTTCACTTTCTCGCCATCTGTGTCGCAAATTCCCATTAATTGTTTCCACAATGTGCATATGCATGGGTCACAGTTTGCTTACAGGTGTGCACATTCTGCCATCAAGTTTTTAGATCACAACAGCTGCGTCCGAAACCGCATACTTACTGAGTAGGTACTTAATTTTAATGAGTACCTACTTAGCGAGTGCTAAAACAGTACATCCATTCAGGTTAGTATGGACATCATCCAACATGTTGACGTTATAATGTGATCTATGACGTAGTAGCCTTGGTCGAGTTCATGCGGCACCATGAGAACCGACAGGAGGATGACATCACAATACCGTGAGCACGACTCAAAATCTGACTTCGTATGATTTCTGGAAAATGCTCTCGCAGTACTTTGATATCATCCACTTCATACAAGCCTAATAACTGGCATGGAAACTTATATGAGGGACAGGTGCACTACCTTGTGATTGCATAAGTACACTCTAAAAACCGTTGGGTTATTTGGTTAACCAACCAACAGGTGGGTTAAACATATTGGGTTGTTCTGTTGGATTATTCCTAGCTTGTATTGGGTTATTTCTCTATAACAACCCAGACAGTTGGGTTAAAATCGGGCACAAGTCACACATTTTGATTTTCAAAGGTCCGCCGGTGCCACTGCTGAGTGCTGACAGACACGAGAGGTACGTTTTAAAATATATATCTCTGTGTAATGTTTTATTTTGCTACAAAGTGTCTTTAAGCTCTAACACACAGTAAACTATCAGCCACGCAATCTGACGTTTTTTGCCTGATGGCCGACGACTCTGACGTCTGTGCAAAATTTCAAGAGTTTTTGAGTATGTAAAGGCCCCCAAATTGACCCGAAACGTAAAAAAAAAATAAAAAAAAAATAATAATAAATATAGCTGCAAGCAGCGATGGCGGGCCCTCGCACGTTTGTTTACCGCTACACGGTGCCTCTGAGAAAACGATGCACGGTGGGCAAGTGCATCAAGTGGGTAAATATCATGCTGCTACTGACCCATTTAGGTACTGTAGGTAAAAGAAACCCCACATTTTAGACAAACGGGGGCGCTAGTGAGCCACTAAATAGACACGCCTTTATCTGACGTTTTTGTCAACACTTAACAGCCGACAAATCTGATGTGTGTGCCAAATTTAAAGTCAATCTAAGCACACCAAGAGCCTTAAATATGCCTGACATAAAAGTGAAGTTTGACACGTTGCCATGGGAACAGCGTTAGAGATGTCAAAAATTCCTTCGCAATTTAGCGTCTACAATGTCTCAGCATCATGTTGACAACTTCTGGTGTGAATTGCATTATTTCCCTAGAAGGAGTATTAAAAAGAACATTGCATGCGACTGTCAGGCTTAAATAAGCCTTTAAAATGAAAGTAAAAAGTTTGACGCGTTGCCATGGGAACAGCGTTTGAGATATCAAAAATCCCTTCACTATTTATCATCTCCAATGTCTCGGCATCATGTTGACCACGTTTGGTGTCAATCGCATGAATATCCTAGAAGGAGTATTGAAAAGTTCACTGCATGCAACTGAAGGGCTTAAATATGCCTTTAAAATGAAAGTAAAGTTTGACGCGTTGTCATGGGAACAACGTTTAAGATATCAAAAATCCCTTCGCAATTTATCATCTACTATGTCTTGGCATCATGTTGACCACTTTTGGTGTCAATCGCATAAACATTCTAGGAGGAGTATTTAAAAGAACATCACATGGAACTGTCAAAAAAATCCAGCTTTGTGACTGACACACTTCCTGGCGCCTGGTGGTGGCGCTATACCCGAGACTTACAATAGGCACATCGATGCGATTGGAATCTTCAGACGAACAAACACCCCGCGTGTCATCACTATAAGACATTTTTTGCCTTAGATATTACACACTTTCTGTTTCTCTGATTTCGCCATGACTTTGCCGCTTCGCCATTGCAACACCGTTTGAGATATCAAAAATCCCTTCGCAACTTAGCAAGTCCAATGTCTTGACATCATGATCACCACGTTTGGTGTTAATTGCTTGAATCCCCTAGGAGGAGTATTCAAAAGTTCACCGCATGCATTTTTTAAACAATCCAAAATGGGTGACTTCCTGTTGGGCGGAGCTAAAATGTTAGAGGGCGAAAGTTGTTTGGGTCGATGACATCTATATGTGTACCAACTTTCGTAAATGTGCGTACATGTTTGCCCGATCTGCGCACTACTGTTTGTTTTTGCATTACAGGGGGCACTACAGAGCCCCCGTGCCACGCCCATGTTCCAGCCTTTGTCTGTTCGCAATGACGGACGACTCTAACGTCTGTGCCAAATTTCAAGAGTTTTCGAGTATGTTAAGGCACCCAAAATGCCCAAAAGTGTTAAAAAAAAAAATATATAGCTGCAAGCAGCAATGGCGGGCCCTCGCACGTTTTTTTACCGCTACACGGTGCACGGTGGGCAAGGGCATCAAGTGGGTAAAATATCAGTGGGCTATTTAATGTTGTTTCTGAGCCATTTGGGGACTGTAGGTAAAATAAACCCCACATTTTAGACAAACAGGTGCACTAGTGAGCCACTTAAGAGACACGCCTATGTCTGACCTTTTTGTCAACACTTAACAGCCGAAAACTCTGATGTGTGCAGAGATGTATAGTAACGAAGTAGAACTACTTCACTACTGTACTTAAGTACTAAAAGGCAGAATCTGTACTCTACTGAAGTATTATTTTTTTCTCCTACTTCCACTTTTACTTCAGTACATATTTTCGATGAGTTTAATACTTTTACTCCAATACATTTTTTATGTGCTGCATAGTTACTCGTTACACTCAAATGTTACGAATCATTCCAAACCTACATTATCACTGCCGGAGCGGTGATACACATTAGAAACACACAAAAGATTGTGGTCTAAACCAATAGGAGATAGTGAAGAGCGGACCCTTCCCTCCCTCTCACTCACAAATATGAGCCGCGGTTGTGGACAAATGTGAAGTGAAGATAGAACCAAAGTGCATGAGAGAGACCGATAGAGAGAGAGAATTCGCGAGAAAGGGCGAGTGTGCGCGAAAGAAGGAAACCTAAATACATTGAAACATCTTGTACCTTTACCTATTACCATTACATCGACTAATATTTTATTAATTCTGAATTCTCTACTGCCATATTAGTTAAATTAATCTGAACATTCCTGTCCTTGTACTCCTGCTACAGCCAAAGCAATTGTGAGTGTCCTTTAGCTTAAACATTTGAAATAATATAAACAATATTATATTCAAACTTTTGACTGTTTTCTTTAATAACTACATTACACAATACTTGTACTTTTACTTTCAGTACTTGAGTAGTATATTTTAAAATAAACTACTTGCAATACTTAAGTACAAAACATGTTTAATACTTCAGTACTTCCACTTAAGTGGTGTGCTCACTTTTTTGATAGAGCACTTGTACTTTTACTCAAGTCTGGGTCCCTAGTACTTTATATATCTCTGGATGTGTGTGCCAAATTTAAAGTTCAACTAAGCACGCCAAGAGCCTTAAACATGCCTGAAATTAAAGTAAAGTTTGACGCGTTGCCATGGGAACAGCGTTCGAGATGTCTAAAATTCCTTCGCAATTTATCATCTACAATGTCTCGGCATCATGTTGACCACTTCTGGTGTCAATCGCATGAATCCCATACGAGGAGTATTTAAAGGTTCACAGCATGTAACTGTCAGCCTTAAATATGTGTAAAAATGAAAGTAAAGTTTGATGCATTGCCATGGGAACAGCGTTTGATATATCAAAAATCCCTTCGCAATTTATCATCTACAATGTCTCGGCATCATGTTGACCACTTCTCGTGTCAATCGCATGAAAATCCTAGAAGGAGTATTTAAAAGTTAACTGTATAAAACTGAAAGGCTTAAATATGCCTTTAAAATGAAAGTAAAGTTTGACGCATTGCCATGGGAATACCGTTTGAGATATCAAAAATCCCTTCGCAATTTATCATCTACAATGTCTCGGCATCATGGTGACCACTTTTGGTGTCAATCATATGAAAATCCTAGAAGGAGTATTTAAAAGAACATTGCATGGAACTTTCAAAAAAATCCAGCTTTGTGACTGACACACTTCCTGGCGCCTGCTGGTGGCGCTATACCCGGGAGTCACAATAGGCACATCGATGCGATCGGAATCTTCAGATGAACAAACACCCCGCGTGTCATTACAATAAGACATTTTTTGCCTTAGATATTAGACACTTCCTGTTTCTCTGATTTCGCCACAACTTTGTCGGCTCGCCATGGCAGAACCGTTCGAGATATCAAAAATCCCTTTGCAATTTAGCAAGTCCAATGTCTGGACATCATGTTCACCACTTTTGGTGTCAATCGCATGATTCCTCTAGGAGGAGTATTTAAAAGTTCAACGCATGCATTTTTTAAACAATCCAAAATAGCTGACTTCCTGTTGGGCGGAGCTTAAATGTTAGAGGGCGAAAGTTGTTCGGGTCGATGAGATCTATATGTGTACCAACTCTCGTACATGTGCGTAAATGTTTGCCCGATCTGTGCCCCAATGTTTGTTTTTGAATTACAGGGGGCGCTACAGAGCCCCCGTGCCACGCCCGTGTTCCAGCCTTTGGATTTCTGCAATGACGGACGACTCTGACGTCTGTGCCAAATTTCAAGAGTTTTCGAGTATGTTAAGGCACCCAAAATGCCCAAAAGTGTTAAAAAAAATAAAAATAAATATAGCTGCAAGCAGCGATGGCGGGCCCTCGCACGTTTGTTTACCGCTACACGGTGCCTCCGAGAAAACGATGCACGGTGGGCAAGTGCATCAAGTGGGTAAATATCATGCTGCTACTGACCCATTTAGGTACTGTAGGTAAAAGAAACCCCACATTTTAGACAAACGGGGGCGCTAGTGAGCCACTTAATAGACACGCCTTTATCTGACGTTTTTGTCAACACTTAACAGCCGACAAATCTGATGTGTGTGCCAAATTTAAAGTCAATCTAAGCACACCAAGAGCCTTAAATATGCCTGACATAAAAGTAAAGTTTGACACGTTGCCATGGGAACAGTGTTAGAGATGTCAAAAATTCCTTCGCAATTTAGCGTCTACAATGTCTCAGCATCATGTTGACAACTTCTGGTGTGAATTGCATTATTTCCCTAGAAGGAGTATTAAAAAGAACATTGCATGCGACTGTCAGGCTTAAATAAGCCTTTAAAATGAAAGTAAAAAGTTTGACGCGTTGCCATGGGAACAGCGTTTGAGATATCAAAAATCCCTTCACTATTTATCATCTCCAATGTCTCGGCATCATGTTGACCACGTTTGGTGTCAATCGCATGAATATCCTAGAAGGAGTATTGAAAAGTTCACTGCATGCAACTGAAGGGCTTAAATATGCCTTTAAAATGAAAGTAAAGTTTGACGCGTTGTCATGGGAACAACGTTTGAGATATCAAAAATCCCTTCGCAATTTATCATCTACTATGTCTTGGCATCATGTTGACCACTCTTGGTGTCAATCGCATAAACATTCTAGGAGGAGTATTTAAAAGAACATCACATGGAACTGTCAAAAAAATCAACCTTTGTGACTGCAACACTTCCTGGCGCCTGGTGGTGGCGCTATACCCGAGACTTACAATAGGCACATCGATGCGATCGGAATCTTCAGACGAACAAACACCCCGCGTGTCATCACTATAAGACATTTTTTGCCTTAGATATTAGACACTTCCTGTTTCTCTGATTTTGCCATAAATTTGTCGGCTTGCCATGGCAGAACCGTTCGAGATATCAAAAATCCCTTCGCAATTTAGCAAGTCCAATGTCTCGACATCATGTTCACCACTTTTGGTGTCAATCGCATGCATCCTCTAGGAGGAGTATTTAAAAGTTCAACGCATGCATTTTTTAACCAATCCAAAATTGCTGACTTCCTGTTGGGCGGAGCTTAAATGTTAGAGGGCGAAAGTTGTTCGGGTCGATGAGATCTATATGCGTACCAACTCTCGTAGATGTGCGTACATTTTTGCCCGATCTGTGCCCCAATGTTTGTTTTTGCATTACAGGGGGCGCTACAGAGCTCCCTTGCCACGCCCGTGGTCCAGCCTTAGCCCGGACCTGATGGCCGACGACTCTGACGTCTGTGCCAAATTTCAAGAGTTTTCGAGTATGTTTAGGCACCCAAAGTGCCCAAAAATGTTAAAAAAAAATAATAATAATAATAATAATAAAAATAAAAATAATAATCCGAGCAAAAACAATAGGGCTTCGCACCTTTCGGTGCAGGCCATTCTGGCCTGCTCCTCGGTGCTCGGGCCCTAAATATAGCTGCAAGCAGCGATGGCGGGCCCTCGCACGTTTATTTACCGCTACACGGTGCCTCCGAGAAAACGATGCACGGTGGGCAAGTGCATCAAGTGGGTAAATATCGGGGGACTACCCATTAAGGGACTGTAGGTAAATGAAACCCAACATTTTAGATAAACGGGGGCGCTAGTGAGCCACTAAATAGACAACGCCTTTATCTGACGTTTTTGTCAACACTTAACAGCCGACAACTCTGATGTGTGTGCCAAATTTAAAGTTAATCTAAGCACGCCAAGAGCCTTAAATAAGCCTGAAATAAAAGTAAAGTTTGACGCATTGCCATGGGAACAGCGTTCGAGATGTCAAAAATTCCTTCGCAATTTATCATCTACAATGTCTCGGCATCATGTTGACCACTTCTTGTGTCAATCGCATGAATCCCATACGAGGAGTATTTAAAGGTTCACAGCATGTAACAGTCAGCCTTAAATATGCTGGAAAGTGAAAGCAAAGTTTGACGCGTTGCCATGGGAACAGCGTTTGAGATATCAAAAATCCCTTCGCAATTTATCATCTACAATGTCTCACCATTATGTTGACCACTTCTGGAGTCAATCACATTATTTCCTCAGGAGGAGTATTTAAAAGTTTACCGCATGCAGATGTAAGGTTTAAATATGCCTTAAAAACGAAAGTAAAGTTTGACAGGTTGCCATGGGAACAGCGTTTGAGATATCAAAAATCCCTTCGCAATTTATCATCTACAATGTCTCGGCATCATGTTGACCACTTTTGGTAACAATCGCATGAAAATCCTAGAAGGAGTATTTAAAAGAACATCGCATGGAACTGTGAAAAAAATCACCTTTGTGACTGACACACTTTCTGGCGCCTGGTGGTGGCGCTATACCCGGGAGTCACAATAGGCACATCGATGCGATCGGAATCTTTAGACGAACAAACATCCCGCATGGCATCACAATAAGATATTTTTTGCCTCAGATATTAGACACTTCCTGTTTCTCTGAATTCGCCATGAATTCGTCGCCTCGCCATGGCGGAACCGTTCGAGATATCAAAAATCCCTTCGCAATTTAGCAAGTACAATGTCTCGACATCATGTTCACCACTTTTGGTGTCAATCGCATTCATCCTCTAGGAGGAGTATTTAAAAGTTCACCGCATGCATTTTTTAAACAATCCAAAATGGCGGACTTCCTGTTGGGCGGAGCTAAAATGTTAGAGGGCGAAAGTTGTTCGGGTCGATGAGATCTATATGTGTACCAACTTTCGTAAATGTGCATACATGTTTGCCCGATCTGCGCACTACTGTTTGTTTTTGCATTACAGGGGGCGCTACAGAGCCCCCGTGCCACGCCCGTGTTCCAGCCTTTGTCTGTTCGCAATGACGGACGACTCTAACGTCTGTGCCAAATTTCAAGAGTTTTCGAGTATGTTAAGGCACCCAAAATGCCCAAAAGTGTTAAAAAAAATAAAAAAAAAAATAAAAAAATAAAAAATAAATATAGCTGCAAGCAGCAATGGCGGGCCCTCGCACGTTTTTTTACCGCTACATGGTGCGTCCGAGAAAACGATGCACGGTGGGCAAGGGCATCAAGTGGGTAAAATATCAGTGGGCTATTTAATGTTGTTTCTGAGCCATTTGGGGACTGTAGGTAAAAGAAACCCCACATTTTAGACAAACAGGTGCACTAGTGAGCCACTTAAGAGACACGCCTATGTCTGACCTTTTTGTCAACACTTAACAGCCGAAAACTCTGATGTGTGCAGAGATGTATAGTAACGAAGTAGAACTACTTCACTACTGTACTTAAGTACTAATAGGCAGTATCTGTACTCTACTGAAGTATTATTTTTTTCTCCTACTTTCACTTTTACTTCAGTACATATTTTCGATGAGTTTAATACTTTTACTCCAATACATTTTTTATGTGCTGCATAGTTACTCGTTACACTCAAATGTTACAAATCATTCCAAACCTACATTATCACTGCCGGAGCGGTGATACACATTAGAAACACACACAGATTGTGGTCTAAACCAATAGGAGATAGTGAAGAGCGGACCCCCCTCCCTCCCTCTCACTCACAAATATGAGCCGCAGTTGTGGACAAATGTGAAGTGAAGAGAGAACCAAAGTGCACGAGAGAGACCGATAGAGAGAGAGAATTCGCGAAAAAGGGCGAGTGTGCGCGAAAGAAGGAAACCTAAATACATTGAAACATCTTGTACCTTTACCTATTACCATTACATCGACTAATATTTTATTAATTCTGAATTCTCTATTGCCATATTAGTTAAATTAATCTGAACATTCCTGTCCTTGTACTCCTGCTACAGCCAAAGCAATTGTGCGTGTCCTTTAGCTTAAACATTTGAAATAATATAAACAATATTATATTCAAACTTTTGACTGTTTTCTTTAATAACTACATTACACAATACTTGTACTTTTACTTTCAGTACTTGAGTAGTATATTTTAAAATAAACTACTTGCAATACTTAAGTACAAAACATGTTTAATACTTCAGTACTTCCACTTAAGTGGTGTGCTCACTTTTTTGATAGAGCACTTATACTTTTACTTAAGTCTGGGTCCCTAGTACTTTATACATCTCTGGATGTGTGTGTCAAATTTAAAGTTCAACTAAGCCTTAAACATGCCTGAAATTAAAGTAAAGTTTGACGCGTTGCCATGAGAACAGCGTTCGAGATGTCTAAAATTCCTTCGCAATTTATCATCTACAATGTCTCGGCATCATGTTGACCACTTCTGGTGTCAATCGCATGAATCCCATACGAGGAGTATTTAAAGGTTCACAGCATGTAACTGTCAGCCTTAAATATGTGTAAAAATGAAAGTAAAGTTTGATGCATTGCCATGACAACAGCGTTTGAGATATCATAATCCCTTCGCAATTTATCATCTACAATGTCTCGGCATCATGTTGACCACTTCTCGTGTCAATCGCATGAAAATCCTAGAAGGAGTATTTAAAAGTTAACTGTATGAAAGGCTTAAATATGCCTTTAAAATGAAAGTAAAGTTTGACAGGTTGCCATGGGAACAGCGTTTGAGATATCAAAAATCCCTTCGCAATTTATCATCTACAATGTCTCGACATCATGGTGACCACTTTTGGTGTCAATCGCATGAAAATCCTAGAAGGAGTATTTAAAAGTTAACTGTATGGAACTGAAAGGCTTAAATATGCCTTTAAAATGAAAGTAAAGTTTGACGCGTTGCCATGGGAACAACGTTTGAGATATCAAAAATCCCTTCGCAATTTATCATCTACAATGTCTCGGCATCATGGTGACCACTTTTGGTGTCAATCGCATGAAAATCCTAGAAGGAGTATTTAAAAGAACATTGCAAGGAACTTTCAAAAAAATCCAGCTTTGTGACTGACACACTTCCTGGCGCCTGGTGGTGGCGCTATACCCGAGACTCACAATAGGCACATCGATGCGATCGGAATCTTCAGACGAACAAACACCCCGCGTGTCATTACAATAAGACATTTTTTGCTTTAGATATTAGACACTTCCTGTTTCTCTGATTTCGCCACAACTTTGTCGGCTCGCCATGACAGAACCGTTCGAGATATCAAAAATCCCTTCGCAATTTAGCAAGTCCAATGTCTCGACATCATGTTCACCACTTTTGGTGTCAATCGCATGCATCCTCTAGGAGGAGTATTCAAAAGTTCAACGCATGCATTTTTTAAACAATCCAAAATAGCTGACTTCCTGTTGGGCGGAGCTTAAATGTTAGAGGGCGAAAGTTGTTCGGGTCGATGAGATCTATATGCGTACCAACTCTCGTACATGTGCGTACATGTTTGCACGATCTGTGCATCAATGTTTTATTTTGCATTACAGGGGGCGCTACAGAGCCCCCGTGCCACGCCCGTGTTCCAGCCTTTGCCCGTTTGCAATGACGGACGACTCTGACGTCTGTGCCAAATTTCAAGAGTTTTCGAGTATGTTAAGGCACCCAAAATGCCCAAAAGTGTTAAAAAAAATAAAAATAAAAAAAAAAAAAATAATAATAAATTCGAGCAAAACCAATAGGGCTTCGCACCTTTCGGTGCAGGCCATTCTGGCCTGCTCCTCGGTGCTCGGGCCCTAATAAATTTGAGCAAAAACAATAGGGCTTCGCACCTTTCGGTGCAGGCCATTCTGGCCTGCTCCTCGGTGCTCGGGCCCTAAATATAGCTGCAAGCAGCGATGGCGGGCCCTCGCACGTTTTTTTACCGCTACACGGTGCGTCCGAGAAACAATGCACGGTGGGCAAGGGCATCAAGTGGGTAAAATATCAGTGGGCTATTTTATGTTGTTTCTGAGCTATTTGGGGACTGTAGGCAAAAGAAACCCCACATTTTAGACAAACAGGGGCACTAGTGAGCCACTTAAGAGACCACCTATGTCTGACCTTTTTGTCAACACTTAACAGCTGAAAACTCTGATGTGTGTGCCAAATTTAAAGTTCAACTAAGCACGCCAAGAGCCTTAAACATGCCTGAAATTAAAGTAAAGTTTGATGCGTTGCCATGGGAACGGCGTTCGAGATGTCAAAAATTCCTTCGCAATTTATCATCTACAATGTCACGGCATCATGTTGACCACTTCTGGTGTCAAATCGCATGAATCCCATACGAGGGGTATTTAAAGGTTCACAGCATGTAACTGTCAGCCTTAAATATGTGTAAAAATGAAAGTAAATTTTGATGCATTGCCATGGCAACAGGGTTCGAGATGTCAAAAATCCCTTCCCAATTTATCATCTACAATGTCTCGGCATCATATTGACCACTTCTCGTGTAAATCGCATGAAAATCCTAGAAGGAGTATTTAAAAGTTAACTGTATGAAAGGCTTAAATATGCCTTTAAAATGAAAGTAAAGTTTGACAGGTTGCCATGGGAACAGCGTTTGAGATATCAAAAATCCCTTCACAATTTATCATCTACAATGTCTCGGCATCATATTGACCACTTCTCGTGTAAATCGCATGAAAATCCTAGAAGGAGTATTTAAAAGTTAACTGTATGGAACTGAAAGGCTTAAATATGCCTTTAAAATGAAAGTAAAGTTTGATGCGTTGCCATGGGAACAGCGTTTGAGATATCAAAAATCCCTTCGCAATTTATCATCTACAATGTCTCGGCATCATGGTGACCACTTTTGGTGTCAATCGCATGAAAATCCTAGAAGGAGTATTTAAAAGAACATTGCATGGAACTTTCAAAAAAATCCAGCTTTGTGACAGACACACTTCCTGGCGCCTGCTGGTGGCGCTATACCCGGGAGTCACAATAGGCACATCGATGCGATCGGAATCTTCAGACGAACAAACACCCCGCGTGTCATTACAATAAGACATTTTTTGCTTTAGATATTAGACACTTCCTGTTTCTCTGATTTCGCCACAACTTTGTCGGCTCGCCATGGCAGAACCGTTCGAGATATCAAAAATCCCTTCGCAATTTAGCAAGTCCAATGTCTCGACATCATGTTCACCACTTTTGGTGTCAATCGCATGAATCCTCTAGGAGGAGTATTCAAAAGTTCAACGCATGCATTTTTTAAACAATCCAAAATAGCTGACTTCCTGTTGGGCGGAGCTTAAATGTTAGAGGGCGAAAGTTGTTCGGGTCGATGAGATCTATATGCGTACCAACTCTCGTACATATGCGTACATGTTTGCACGATCTGTGCATCAATGTTTTATTTTGCATTACAGGGGGCGCTACAGAGCCCCCGTGCCACGCCCGTGTTCCAGCCTTTGCCCGTTTGCAATGACGGACGACTCTGACGTCTGTGCCAAATTTCAAGAGTTTTCGAGTATGTTAAGGCACCCAAAATGCCCAAAAGTGTTAAAAAAAATAAAAATAAAAATTAAAAAAAAATAATAATAAATTCGAGAAAAAACCAATAGGGCTTCGCACCTTTCGGTGCAGGCCATTCTGGCCTGCTCCTCGGTGCTCGGGCCCTAATAAAAATAAAAATATAGCCAATATTCAGCTTCAGTCCTAGCGCCACCTAGAGGTAGCAGGAAATGCCATGTTTTACGCTGTGATTTACTACTCTTAGAGATTTAATCAAATCATCATCATATTTGGTCAGACTGATGTTAAGCCCTTTGCCGTGGTAATTGCGAAGATCTTGACTTTTCGTTGAAGTGCGTGTCCGTGGCGGCCTGGCAAAGTGAGATGTTTTGACATGAAACAGGAAGCTGTTGTAGTTCCGAGCACACCAGGGTGTGAGGACCCTATTGTTTTTGCTCCGTTTATTATTATTATTATTTTTCTTCTTCTTCTTCTTCTTCTTCTTCTTCTTCTTCTTCTTCTTCTTCTTCTTCTTCTTCTCCGAAATGGATCGCATTTTTGAGGGCCTAAACATACCCGAAAACTCATGAAAATTTGCACACGCGTCAGAAGTGGCGAAAATTTACATGTAGTATAGGCGTCAGAAGTGGGCGTGTAGAAATGGCTCGATAGCGCCACCTGCAAAATTTCAAGAGAACAGCCCCCCCGCTACGAAAAACGTACAGATACGAAATTTGGTAGGATCATCTAGCACCCCAAGACCTACAAAAAAGTCTCTTGGAGCTAAGCTCTAAACCCCACAGGAAGTCGGCCATTTTGAATTTTCTCTGTAATTTTTTGACATTTCCAAGCGTCGTACTTTAACGAACTCCTCCTAGCGATTTAATCCGATCATTATCATATTTGGTCAGTCTCATCTAAAGGCCTTTGCGATGCTAAATTGCGGAGATCTTGACTTTTTATTGGAGGGTGTGTCCGTGGCGGCCTGACAAAATTCTGCATTTTCGCCATGAAACAGGAAGTTGTTATAACTAAGGCATACAATGTCCAATCTGCCACACGCTTCACATGTTTGATAAGGGTCTTGACCTGAACACATTTTAATGCCAATATTCAGCTTCAGTCATAGCGCCACCTAGAGGTAGCAGGAAATGCCATGTTTTACGCTGTGATTTACTGCTCTTAGAGATTTAATCAAATCATCATCATATTTGGTCAGACTGATGTTAAGCCCTTTGCCGTGATAAATTACGAAGATCTTGACTTTTCGTTGAAGGGCGTGTCGTGGCAGCCTGGCAAAGTGTGATATTTCGCCATGAAACAGGAAGCTGTTGTAATTCAGGCATACATTATCCGATCTGCCCCCGACTTCACAAGTTTGTTAAGGGTCCCGGCCTGAACACGTCAATATAACAATAATCAGGTACAGTCATAGCGCCACCTGCTGCACACAGGCGGTGTGGCACATTTTTTGTCCTTTGAATAACCACCTATATTTACCCACTTTAATTCATATCCCCCTGGTTCACTGCTTAACTAATGCCATAGGGTGGCGGTGCACATGCGTGCGAGGGCCCTTCCATCCCTGCTTGCAGCTTTAATTATTATTATTTTTCTTCTTCTTCTTCTCCGAAATGGATCGCATTTTTGAGGGCCTAAACATACCCAAAAACTCATGAAAATTTGCATACGCGTCAGAAGTGGCGAAAATTTACATGTAATGTAGGCGTCAGAAGTGGGCGTGTAGAAATGGCTCGATAGCGCCACCTGCAAAATTTCAAGAGAACAGCTCCCCCACTACGAAAAACGTACAGATACGAAATTTGGTAGGATCATCTAGCACCCCAAGACCTACAAAAAAGTCTCTTGGAGCGAAGCTCTAAACCCCACAGGAAGTCGACCATTTTGAATTTTCTCTGTCATTTTTTGACATTTCCAAGCGTCGTACTTTAACGAACTCCTCCTAGCGATTTAATCCGATCATTATAATATTTGGTCAGTCTCATCTAAAGGCCTTTGCGATGCTAAATTGCGAAGATCTTGACTTTTCATTGGAGGGTGTGTCCGTGGCGGCCTGACAAAGTTTGGCATTTTCGCCATGAAACAGGAAGTTGTTATAACTAAGGCATACGATGTCCAATCTGCCCCACGCTTCACATGTTTGATAAGGGTCTTGGCCTGAACACATTTCAATGCCAATATTCAGCTTCAGTCATAGCGCCACCTAGAGGCAGCAGGAAATGCCATGTTTTATGCTGTGATTTACTGCTCTTAGAGAATTAATCAAATCATCATCATATTTGATCAGACTGATGTTAAGCCCTTTGCGGTGATAAATTCCGAAGATCTTTACTTTTCGTTGAAGGGCGTGCCCGTGGCAGCCTGGCAAAATGTGATGTTTCGCCATAAAAAAGGAAGCTGTTGTAATTCAGGCATACATTATCCGATCTGCCCCCGACTTCACACGTTTGATAAGGGTCCCGGCCTGAACACATCAATATAACAATAATCAGGTACAGTCATAGCGCCACCTGTTGCACACAGGCGGTGTGGCACATTTTTTGTCCTTTGAATATCCACCTATATTTACCCACTTTAATTCAAATCCCTCCGGTTCACTGCTTAACTAATGCCATAGGGTGGCGGTGCACATGCGTGCGAGGGCCCTTCCATCGCTGCTTGCAGCTTTAATTAGGGCCCGAGCACACCAGTGTGAGGACCCTATTGTTTTTGCTTCGTTTATTATTATTATTAGGGCCCGAGCACCAAGGAGCAGGCCAGAATGGCCTGCACCGTGGGTGCAAAGCCCTATTGTTTTTGCTCCGTTTATTATTATTTTTCTTCTTCTTCTTCTTCTTCTTCTTCTTCTCCGAAATGGATCGCATTTTTGAGGGCCTAAACATACCCGAAAACTCATGAAAATTTACACACGCGTCAGAAGTGGCGAAAATTTACATGTAGTATAGGTGTCAGAAGTGGGCGTATAAAAATGGCTCGATAGCGCCACCTGCAAAATTTCAAGAGAACAGCCCCCCACTACGAAAAACGTACAGATACGAAATTTGGTAGGGTTATCTATGACCCCAAGACCTTCAAAAAAGTCTCTTGGAGCTAAGCTCTAAACCCCACAGGAAGTCAGCCATTTTGAATTTTCTCTGTCATTTTTTGACATTTCCAAGCGTCGTACTTTAACGAACTCCTCCTAGAGATTTTATCAGATCATCATCATATTTGGTCAATCTCATCTAAAGGCGGAGCTTTTGACTTTTCGTTGGAGGGTGTGTCCGTGGCGGCCTGACAAAGTTCAGCGTTTTCGACATGAAACAGGAAGTTGTTATAACTAAGGCATACAATGTCCAATCTGGCACACAATTCAAATGTTTGATAAGAGTCTTGGCCTGAACACATTTCAATGCCAATATTCAGCTTCAGTCATAGCGCCACCTAGAGGTAGCAGGAAATGCCATGTTTTACGCTGTGATTTACTGCTCTTAGAGATTTAATCAAATCATCATCATATTTGGTGAGACTGATGTTAAGCCCTTTGCCGTGATAAATTGCGAAGATCTTGACTTTTCTTTGAAGGGCGTGTCCGTGGCGGCCTGGCAAAGTGTGATGTTGTGACATGAAACAGGAAGCTATTGTAATTCAGGCATACATTATCCGATCTGCTCCAGACTTCACACGTTTGATAAGGGTCCCGGCCTGAACACGTCAATATAACAATAATCAGGTACAGTTATAGCGCCACCTGCTGCACACAGGCGGTGTGGCACATTTTTTGTCCTTTGAATATCAACGTATATTTACCCACTTTAATTCATATCCCCCTGGTTCACTGCTTAACTAATGCCATAGGGTGGCGGTGCACATCCGTGCGAGGGCCCTTCCATCGCTGCAGCAGCTTTAATTATTAGGGCCCGAGCACCGAGGAGCAGGCCAGAATGGCCTGCACCGAAAGGTGCGAAGCCCTATTGTTTTTGCTCGAATTTATTGTTTTTTTTTTTTTTTTTTTTTTTTTTTTTTTAACACTTTTGGGCATTTTGGGTGCCTTAACATACTCGAAAACTCTTGAAATTTGGCACAGACGTCAGAGTCGTCCGTCATTGCGAACGGGCAAAGGCTGGAACACGGGCGTGGCATGGGGGCTCTGTAGCGCCCCCTGTAATGCAAAAAAAAACATTGATGCACAGATCGTGCAAATATGTACGCACATGTACGAGAGTTGGTATGCATATAGATCTCATCGACCCGAACAACTTTCACCCTCTAACATTTAAGCTCCGCCCAACAGGAAGTCAGCTATTTTGGATTGTTTAAAAAATGCATGCGTTGAACTTTTGAATACTCCTCCTAGAGGATGCATGCGATTGACACCAAAAGTGGTGAACATGATGTCGAGACATTGGACTTGCTAAATTGCGAAGGGATTTTTGATATCTCGAACGGTTCTGCCATGGCGAGCCGACAAAGTTGTGGCGAAATCAGAGAAACAGGAAGTGTCTAATATCTAAGGCAAAAAATGTCTTATTGTAATGACACGCGGGGTGTTTGTTCGTCTGAAGATTCCGATCGCATCGATGTGCCTATTGTGACTCCCGGGTATAGCGCCACCAGCAGGCGCCAGGAAGTGTGTCAGTCACAAAGCTGGATTTTTTTGAAAGTTCCATGCAATGTTCTTTTAAATACTCCTCCTAGGATTTTCATGCGATTGACACCAAAAGTGGTCACCATGATGCCGAGACATTGTAGATGATAAATTGCGAAGGGATTTTTGATATCTCAAACGCTGTTCCCATGGCAACGCGTCAAACTTTACTTTCATTTAAAAGGCATATTTAAGCCTTTCAGTTCCATACAGTTAACTTTTAAATACTCCTTCTAGGATTTTCATGCGATTGACACGAGAAGTGGTCAAGATGATGCCGAGACATTGTAGATGATAAATTGCGAAGGGATTTTTGACATCTCGAACGCTGTTCCCATGGCAATGTGTCAAACTTTACTTTAATTTCAGGCATGTTTAAGGCTCTTGGCGTGCTTAGTTGAACTTTAAATTTGGCACACACATCAAAGTTTTCGTCTGTTAAGTGTTGACAAAAACGTCAGATAAAGGCGTGTCTATTTGGTGGCTGACTAGCGCCCCCGTTTGTCTAAAATATGGGGTTTCTTTTACCTACTGTACCTAAATGGGTCAGTAGCAACATGAAATAGTCCACTGATATTTACCCACTTGATGCACTTGCCCACCGTGCATCGTTTTCTCGAAGGCACCGTGTAGCGGTAAAATAACGTGCGAGGGCCCGCCATCGCTGCTTGCAGCTATATTTATTTATTCTTCTTCTTCTCCAAAGTGAATCGCATTTTTGAGGGGTGAAACATGCTCGAAAACTCATGAAATTTTGCACACATGTCAGGAGTGGCGAAAATTTACATGTGGCATAGGCGCCAGAAGTGGGCGTGTAGAAATGGCTCGATAGCGCCACCTGCAAAATTTCAAGAGAACAGCCCCCCACTACGAAAAACGTACAGATACGAAATTTGGTAGGATCATCTATCACCCCAAGACCTACAAAAAAGTCTCTTGGAGCGAAGCTCTAAACCCAACAGGAAGTCCGCCATTTTGAATTTTTGCCTTGATTTTTGTGCAAATTTGGTCATTTCCAGCCTTCATACTTTAACGAACTCCTCCTACAGATTTAATCCGATCATCGTCATATTTGGTCAATCTCATCTAAAGGCCTGTGCGATGTTAAATTGCAGAGATCTTGACTTTTCGTCAGAGGGTGTGTCCGTGGCGGCCTGACAAATTTCGGCATTTTCGCCATGAAACAGGAAGTGGCTCTAACTCAGGCATACAATGTCCAATCTGCCCCACGCTTCATACGTTTGATAAGGGTCTTGGCCTGAACACATTTCAATGCCAATGTTCAACTTCACTCATAGCGCCACCTAGAGGTAGGAGGAAATACCATGTTTTATGCTCTGATTTACTGCTCTTAGAGATTTAATCAAATCATCATCATCATATTTGGTCTGACTGATGTTAAGCCCTTTTCCTTGATAAATTGCGAAGATCTTGACTTTTCGTTGAAGGGCGTGTCCGTGGCGGCCTGGCAAAGTGTGATGTTTCGCCATGAAACAGGAAGTTGTTATAACTCAGGCATACAATGTCCGATCTGCCCCTGACTTCACACGTTTGATAAGGGTCCAGGCCTGAACACATCAACATGGCATAATTCAGTAACACTCATAGCGCCACCTAGAGGCAGCAGGAAATACCATGTTTTACGCTGTGATTTACTGCTCTTAGATATTTAACCATATCAACATCATATTTCACCAGTGTAATCCCAAGACCTTGTGTGATGATAAAAAGCAACAACCTTGACTTTTCATTAAAGGGCGTGTCCGTTGCGGCCTCGCAAAGTATCGGTAAATGAATCGCATTTTTGACAGGCTAAACAAGCCCAAAAAGTCATAAAACGTTGCACACATGTCAGAAGTGGCGAAAATTTACATGTGGCATAGGCGCCAGAAGTGGGCGTGTAGAAATGGCTCGATAGCGCCACCTGCAAAATTTCAAGCGAACAGCCCCCCGCTACGAAAAATGTACAGATACGAAATTTGGTAGGATCATCTATCACCCCAAGACCTACAAAAAAGTCTCTTGGAGCGAAGCTCTAAACCCCACAGGAAGTCGGCCATTTTGAATTTTTGCCTTGATTTTTGTGCAAATTTGGTCATTTCCAGCCTTCATACTTTAACGAACTCCTCCTACAGATTTAATCCGATCATCGTCATATTTGGTCAATCTCATCTAAAGGCCTTTGCGATGTTAAATTGCGGAGATCTTGACTTTTCGTCAGAGGGTGTGTCCGTGGCGGGCTGCCAAATTTCGGCGTTTTCGCCATGAAACAGGAAGTGGCTCTAACTCAGGTATACAATGTCCAATCTGCCCCACGCTTCACATGTCTGATTAGGGTCTTGGCCTGAACACATTTCAATGCCAATATTCAGCTTCAGTCATAGCACCACCTAGAGGTAGCAGGAAATACCATGTTTTACGCTATGATTTACTGCTCTTAGAGATTTAATCAAATCATCATCATATTTGGTTAGATTGATGTAAAGCCCTCTGCGGTGATAAATTGTGAATATCTTGACTTTTCGTTGAAGGGCGTGTCCGTGGCAGCCTGGCAAAGTGTGATGTTTCGCCATGAAACAGGAAGCTGTTGTAATTCAGACATACATTGTTCAATCTGCCCCAGACTTCACATGTTTGATAAGGTTCTTGGCCTGAACACATTTCAATGCCAATATTCAGCTTCAGTCATAGCACCACCTGCTGCACACAGGCGGTGTGGCACATCAGTTTCCCTTTGAATGTCCACCTGTATTTACCCACTTTAATTCATATCCCCCTGGTTCACTGCTTTACTAATGCCATAGGGTAGCGGTGCACATGCGTGCGAGGGCCCTTCCATCCCTGCTTGTGTTGTGGATTTTTTTAGTGATTATGAAAAATAATTTTCAGCAGAGGGTTCCATTGCCAAAAGATGACTTTATTGCATACAACAATAAGGCCGAGTTGGTGGCCAAGCAACTAAAGAGTCTTTTTCAGAATGCAACCTAATATACAGTTCTCTAAAAGTTGAAACCCCTCCCATGTAGTTGTTTTTAGCATGTTTTTATGTTTGACAGGTGTGGTGACTTCATTCCTTCCAAATGTCAGCCTATGCATTTTTAGCTCTGCTCTCAGTTACCATATTTTAAACCCTGCATACATTGCAGTCTTTACGACTGCTAGTCTTCAGCTTACAAGCTTGAGACATACATACTTGCAAAACACATTTGAATCTGAGTACCATGTTCACCAAAGATATAGTTCTGAATTAAAAAATCTTCTTCATTCCACCCTTTGAGACTTTCACAAGTCTCACCCAAAGTGCAACTTCATAATCCAGTTCAATTAAGTTAAGATAATTAATGGCTTAACTAAGCCATCTTTCCCTTACCAATGACTAAATCATGCTGCCGCACTTTGGTGGAGTGTGGAACAAACATCTTCTCTTGGAGAAGTAAAAGAATCTGCTCCCTAAATTAACAAACCTTTATGATCATGGAATATACTTCATTATGTCATTGTTGCTGTAAAATCAGAACTCATAAAAATATTCATCATAAGAGTGTAAATTAGTCAAATACCTTTTCAATTCTTATTATCTTTTTCTGATGTTGTATTACCATTTTCAAACTTTTGCAAAACCCATTTTTGATGCACTTTGTAATTTCTTATATGAAGTAACTTTTCATCTTGATATTTCAACATTAACATTTGTTTCAATATAGGAAGTACACAGTAAAATAACAATTCATCCAATTAAACTTGCAAATCCTTAACCTCTGATAATTTGCATCATTTACCTTATACCTTTGATAATATTCATCCTTTAACCTATACCTTTAATCATTTGCATCATTTAACCTATGAATCATTTGACATACCAAAATATATCTTTGATAATTTGACAAACCAATCACCCATTTTCCTAATTTTAAATCACACCAATTCCACATTAAGATTCTTTCTTCCTGTATTTGTTGCAGTTTCTATCCTAAACTCTTAAGCTTATTGATAGCTTCAATGAATATCTATGAGCATAACATTAATCTCCATACAATAAAACTATACCCCTTTGTAGTATCTCATTGTTTTTCTAAAATTGTTAAAACATCATTAGTTAAATTTAATAAACCTTTGTTGATTATAGTAGATATAATTTAGTAATTCTAGATTAAATCAATATTTATTCTAACCATGATTTTATCTCATCTCTTGCTTAAATTGTAACATATGGTAATACCAAACCAATTTAGGGATAAACTATTTTAGTTTTATCATTTGTTTTCTCTGTATTTTGTTCAATATACTTCAATATAATAATGATGATTTCTTAAATTAACCTTAGTCTTGTACATATATATTTCTTCTCTAATTGCAAAACCACCATAAGTTATCATTTCCCATCAAATCAAAATTAAACCAAAAGAATTCTGCTAACATTACTGTTTGATCTTCATATGTCCAGTGCTATGATCTGATTCCCACATTCTTTTTACTGTATACTAGCATTGTCCACCCTTTCCATACCTAAAGTCAAAATTATTAAGGATTTATAATAGCTTTTGGAATTTTATATTTGATTTGTTCAAGTTCTATGTTATAGAATATTCCCTTTAAATATCCCTCATCTTTAGTTCCATCAGGTTTACTGTAGCATTCATAATCTTTAGTATTTTTTTTTTTTTTTTTTCATTTTAATGCTTTTATTAACTTTCCAAAATTGAGACTATTTACCAAAATATGCCCTATAAAATGGATATTTAAACCAGAATTTGTCAATTTGTTAAATTGAACACCCCTATAATATCATGTTGACTTTTGATTATTATTACCTTTCGTAATTCAGAGCATAATAAGCAATTGTTCATACCAATTTCTCTTATCTTTGAAAATGTTGTACCATTTGTACTATTCATTATGTTTTTGTTGTTTCCCATAAAATATCCCACATATATATTTTTTCTTTCCGTTGACGTCCTTTTCTTCTTTTGGTGTCCTTGTCTACTTGTTGTTTTGGTTTCTTTAGTATTTAATCTAGATTTTGTTCCTCCTGAGATTATTGTAGAATAACTTCTCACTGGTGTTACTGGTCCTCGCTGAAGTGTTACTGATCCTTGCTGATAGGTGAAAAGTTTATTGAAGAGAAGTTTGATTATTGACTGCAGTAGTGTGAATTTACCATATGTTGCTGATAATTGTCAAACTGGTTATTAGCTTTATTTTTCAATTTCCATGGCTAATTCCTTGAAGTTTTCCTTGTGTGTCCTTTACACATTACCAGCAACTTTGTCCAGGTGTATTGCTTGTGAACTCCACTGCTTTGCACTCATTGCTTGTTGCTCCTGAAAGTCTCTCCTCATTTACATCTTTTTCTTAACTTTGTTGTTGTTGCTTGATATGCCCCGAGTGGCCATTGCTTAGTTCTTTATCTGTTTGTAGACTTGAATTGCTTGTCATTTTTCTGTTGTTGTCTTCTGTCTCATGTCTTTTATTATTTTCTTTTCCTCAGCTCTCCTCTTCATTTTTGTGTTTAAGTTCTCCTCTGCTCCTCAGCTCTCTTCTTCAGTATCGTGTTTTTGTTGTCCTCTTCTCCGACTGGTATATTAGGAATGCTGTGCAATGGCTCAGATGACATCAGATGTGCTCCTTCCCCCTGGCCTGCTGTTAGGGCTGCTCTCCCTGGTCCTTGTTTTATGTCACTCTCTCCTGAAGACCCTCAGATACACTAGATCCCATGGCATAATATGGCATTTTATCTCCATCTCCTCATCAGGCTCCTTTTCGTTTTCCTGCACACAAATAGCTTATGCATACAGTTAGTTTTATCACATAAGATCTCATCTTTATTTGTAATTGTTCCAAAAGCTCCATCTGCAGTCGTTCCAGAGGCTGTCCTTTTTTGGGGATGAATTTTTGTTATCACATATAGTATAGCGCAGACATTGGTATTGGCATTGGTATTGGCATTGGTCGACCAATAAGCATTCCATGCAGTGTTAGTTGAAGTCTTTCACTCGTTATTGCAAGAGACAAAGCATCCAGTCAGTTCAGTTTCATGCTTTCCCATGTTTTGCTGAGTTTAACCTTGAAGGGATGGTTTACTCTTTATGATTAAGGATGGTAAACACTATGGTAATTTTAGTTTTTCCTTTATTCTTTACTGTTGCAGTAGTAGTTTTTAATGAATGCTGATCCATTATCTAAAATGATTCCTAATAGTGTTTCAAATTTAGGGATTACTTCTTCTATCATTTTTATCTTTATTTTTTGGCACTAGCTTTACCTGTTGAACAGAAATTTAACCAGTATTGCACTTAAATATTCAGACAATTTCTCAAATATGGAGAATAATACCCATTTTTTCTCTTTTTAATATTTAATATTAATTTGTTATTTTATATCTCTGTTTTTAATTTGAAATTAAAACCACCCATCTGGAAAGGTAACATTTTACTGTATTATAGAATGATTTATCCCCAATGTGTACATTAGATGTCTTGAATGTCTTTCTTTGTCCCCCTTTGGGTACCACAAAATGTTCATAACATCCTGCTTGTTCTTCTTCTCTTCTATCTTCTAATTAAGGCTTTTATATTAACACTAAGCAAAACTTCTGTGTGGCTTTCTGAGGCTTCTTTAGCCTCCCAATCTGCTGTGTTGTTCCCTGTGATAAAATATCATTCATTTTTATATAAGTTTAATATTTTATGATTGCCATTTACTTTGATAATGTTTAATGCAGAAATTAAACCCCACTTATTCAGTACATTGATTATGTATACCCTCATTCTTTTGAAAGCCTCTTTGTTCCCATACCGAATTGGATATTGTTTAGTTTCCCAAAAAACAAACAAATATTTCTTCTGTTTGAAAACTCAAATATATAAAGCAAATATCAATTACAGTATTTGTCATCTGGGAAAACATTTGTTAGCAATGTGGATCTGGATATCAACTGTTTAGTCTTACAATGTCATTAATTGGATACTTCAATTAGTACTTTGTTCTCTACATCTTTTAACAATTAATACATCTTCTTAATCTTGCATGTTGTTATCATCTGCATTTATTGTTTTTATGAAAACTATTTCCTGACAAATGATTGACTATAACATATAATTCTAATGTGATTCTTAAACATTATGGAGATCCACTGGCTTTATATAGGTTTTTTTCCATCATATCCCATAAATCCTTTTCTTCACAATCTTTTCCAGTATACAAGAGACCTGTGGAAATAAGTCAGTTACATTAAGTCATTATTCTATTAACTGATTTTCAATCATACTCTTTACTAATTCTTGTTTACCTTCCTCTGATGTTATATCAATTTCTTGTCATATAATTTATTTTGCCACTTTTTAAGTTGAATATCTTTCTCATGATCATATTATAATACAATGAAATTCCCACTTTGATAACTTTGCATTAGAAATTTGTGCTTCAATACATTTTCCAATTTATTTATTGTTTGTTGTACATCACTACTTATTATACATTTGCTTTGATTCAGTTAATATCACTTTAATATCATGTCTTACTTACTTTATATCTATATTCCCTATACCCTTCTGGAAAACACAAATTCCAATGGCTTAACCCAAATTATGCATATTTTGTTTAACAAGTAAACAGTAAACAGGAGTGTGATTTTGATATGAGAATAGATATGGTTATAGTTTTGTTTATTGTTGTATCCATACATTGAATTACCACTACTTGTCCAGAGAAACATATTCTTAACAAATCTTCTGAACCTTAAACTGGACTTTGAAAAGGCTGCTGTCACCCTCCCCCCCTCACTCACAGAGCTGGTACATGGATATAGCGAAAGTCTCTCTTAGCGTGGCCAGGCTTTTTGTAGTCCTCAGCATGTTTTCTTTGTCTCTCCCAGTTCAAGTTGTTTTCTTTCTGGGATGGTGATGCTGCAAAGTCATTTATGATGGGTACAGGAGTCTGGTCATTCCAGGGTCTCCTTCTGGATATCCCTCAGTCTCTTTTTTATTGTCTCTGAACAAAACTGGATTCTCTGTGTCTCCCAGTTTTCTCTCTGTGCTTTAGAGTCCAAGCAGTGGCTGCCACACTGCTATGATATGTTCAAAAATAGTCCCTCCTCATGTAACGTTAGTCCACAGGTCAAAGCTTTCTTTCATTTCTCCATTGCCACAACTTAGTCCTTTTCCCAACCCCATGAATGCTTGAGGGTAAGTGATCAGCCTCCCAAAGTCCTTAATACCTTTATTAAATTAAGAAATTGTAAGGCCAGTAGCCTAAGCCATCATTTATCTTTTTCCCCATATCCACATTACTCCATCAGATGACACCTCCTCTTTACTCTCCCTCTCTACTCTCTTCTAATTTTACTTCATTAATTCTTTCTAATGTTTTTCCTATTTTTATTTCTTATTTTTCATTTATCTCTTTTTACCTCATCTTTTTTTCACCTCTGTGTGTAAACAATGCCTTTTGTCTTTTTACTCTACACTCTTTACTCTCATATTCTTCCTGATAATAATTTAAATTTCTTTAATTTAGTATCTTTCCTCATTTTTAAGCTTTACTCCCAAACCTGTTTAATTTTCCTATTCTATAACTACTGATCATTTCATTTACATTTTACCTATAATTTCCACAGTGCCCTTGAGTACTGGAAATCAACCTTCTACAGTATGCATGATAAATATAGATTAACATTTAACACACTTTCTTTTTGTTCCATTATCAACTTCCTTTAACATTTTTCTAATCTATATATGTTCCCCTTTATTCATGAATAATGCCAATGCTTTTCTTCTTTAAATCCATCCTTCTTTTCTTTCTTTTGATTTAATATAGGTTTATTTACAATATCCATTTCTTTACACATTGCAACATCAAATGTTCCCTTCATGACAATTTCTTCAACACATTCTTTATCAGATCTCTGCCTAATAGATACTTCCACAAGAATAACAACTATGACTTTACTCTACACCTGTTACTTCTTCATTCAATCTTTTCTATCATATTTAGCAATTTTTTAACTTTTTAACATTAGAAAATTAACAAATAAAAACACTTTTATTCCAGTTAACTTTCAAGCTAAGTAAACATCAACCACTTTCTCTCCAATATTACTTTTTCTACACTGCAAAGGTTTTTTAAGCCGTTCCTTACTTAATTAATGTTTCTTTTTCAATTCAATTTTTTCTATTTGTCAGGTAATACTATTTTTTCCCTTTACAATAGTCTTAAACACAAATATTTTTTCATTGGATTAAGATATAAAATATAGATGTAAAAACCTCCTTTCAACCTATATATACCATTTACCTATAATTTTAATCTCTTATTACTTTATTATATAAATAATATATTATTATTATTATTTTACTTATATTAACCGGTATTTCACTTCACTGCTAGCTCTTTCATCCACAGCACTCAGTCAGGCCTGCACTCACTCTATTTATAACATACACCCAGTCATTCACACTTTAAACATGACACCACTTGTTTTTCACTGTTGAGGATCCTTTCCACTTTTACTCACAAGTCAAACTTTTTATCATGCATTAGGGCGGTATCTACAGAATAATATTTTATCCGTTCAGACCTCTATTATATAAATATATATATAAAGAGCTGTTTTCATAAAAAATAATTCTGCCCTTGCAGACCCCTATCCACTTTATAACACTTTTGTTTCATGCTCTGTTTATTTATTTTTTATCCATACACTCTAAAATATGCAGCATTTATGTTAAATCAACATATACATTTTTTGTTACCCTAACCTAACAAAGTAACACATTAATGGCTTGAAAAACCAAAGTACTTTTCCTTTTGCTATCATTATTTTACAGTGTATCCGCTTATTTCATAAGCATTTTTAATAGTCTGTTCCAGTCTACCTGTATCCGTCAAGGCCCTCTTACAGAATAAACACAGATTATTTAATTTTATCCTTTTTTTCCATAAGCATTTTTAATAGTCTGTTCCAGTCTATCTGTATCCGTCAAGGCCCTCTTACAGAATAAACACAGATTATTTAATTTTATCTTATTTTTTTTTCCATACACTGTAAATAAAAATGCAGTATTGGTGTCAAATCAACATCTGCTTAGATACTTTACCTAACAAATTGAAACATGGATTTGCTTCCAAAACCAAGTTACTTTTTCTTTATACAATTATTTACAGTGTATCCGCCTATTACATCTAATCAATAGCCCTCTTGCAATAAGCATTTTTTTTTATAATCTGTTACAGTCTATTTGTATCTGTCAAGGCCCTCTTACAAATAAACACAGATTATTTTATTTTTAGCCTATTTTTTTTTCATACACTGTAAATGATATATTGTATTGATGTCGAATCAACATCTACTTAGTTACTTAAACTAACAAAGTGAAACATGTATTAGCTTCCAAAACCAAATCACTTTCATTTTTATACAATATGCATTTACAGTGTATCCGCTTATTACATCTATCAAAGCCCTCTTGCAATAAGCATTTTTATAATCTGTTACAGTTCATTTGTATCCATCAAGGCCCTTTTACAAATAAACACAGATTAATTTTATTTCTGTTTAATGCTATCTTCGAAGCCCACTTAGCTATTAAACTATTATCTGTTCCAGGTTAATGCTGTCCAATCAAAGGCCCTCTCAGCAAAACCACAGATTATCCACCTGAGCTCAGGAATTTTTTCCTCTTTATTATTTCAAACAACTCACACCATGCATCAAAATCCTTGGAAATGGAACCCTTTTTACCTTATATTAATCTTAGTTCTTATATTGGAAGAGCATTGTGAAAGTTTTTCCACCATAAACCAACCCAGATGAGCAACACAACAGTACACCAGTAAATAAGCAAAAACTGCTTACCTGGCCCTGTGTATGCCGCTCATCCAAACTCAGCCCACAGTGGTCATCCACCTCCATGCTCCTTTCCAATCCCATCCTCGTCGCCAAATGTTGTGGATTTTTTTAGTGATTATGAAAAATAATTTTCAGCAGAGGGTTCCATTGCCAAAAGATGACTTTATTGCATACAACAATAAGGCCGAGTTGGTGGCCAAGCAACTAACGAGTCTTTTTCAGAATGCAACCTAATATACAGTTCTCTAAAAGTTGAAACCCCTCCCATGTAGTTGTTTTTAGCATGTTTTTATGTTTGACAGGTGTAGTAACTTCATTCCTTCCAAATGTCAGCCTATGCATTTTTAGCTCTGCTCTCAGTTACCATATTTTAAACCCTGCATACATTGCAGTCTTTACGACTGCTAGTCTTCAGCTTACAAGCTTGAGACATACATACTTGCAAAACACATTTGAATCTGAGTACCATGTTCACCAAAGATATAGTTCTGAATTAAAAAATCTTCTTCACTTGCAGCTTTAATTAGGGCCCGAGCACACAAGTGTGAGGACCCTATTGTTTTTGCTCCGTTTATTATTATTATTTATTCTTCTTCTTCTCCAAAGTGAATCGCATTTTTGAGGGGTGAAACATGCTCGAAAACTCATGAAATTTTGCACACATGTCAGGAGTGGCGAAAATTTACATGTGGCATACGCGCCAGAAGTGGGCGTGTAGAAATGGCTCGATAGCGCCACCTGCAAAATTTCAAGAGAAAAGCCCCCCCACTACGAAAAACGTACAGATACGAAATTTGGTAGGATCATCTATCACCCCAAGACCTACAAAAAAGTCTCTTGGAGCGAAGCTCTAAACCCAACAGGAAGTCGGCCATTTTGAATTTTTGCCTTGATTTTTGTGCAAATTTGGTCATTTCCAGCCTTCATACTTTAACGAACTCCTCCTACAGATTTAATCCGATCATCATCATATTTGGTCAATCTCATCTAAAGGCCTTTGCGATGTTAAATTGCGGAGATCTTGACTTTTCGTCAGAGGGTGTGTCCGTGGCGGCCTGACAAATTTCGGCATTTTCGCCATGAAACAGGAAGTGGCTCTAACTCAGGAATACAATGTCCAATCTGGCCCACGCTTCATACGTTTGATAAGGGTCTTGGCCTGAACACATTTCAATGCCAATATTCAACTTCACTCATAGCGCCACCTAGAGGTAGGAGGAAATACCATGTTTTATGCTCTGATTTACTGCTCTTAGAGATTTAATCAAATCATCATCATATTTGGTCTGACTGATGTTAAGCCCTTTTCCTTGATAAATTGCGAAGATCTTGACTTTTCGTTGAAGGGCGTGTCCGTGGCGGCCTGGCAAAGTGTGATGTTTCACCATGAAACAGGAAGTTGTTATAACTCAGGCATACAATGTCCAATCTGCCCCTGACTTCACACGTTTGATAAGGGTCCAGGCCTGAACACATCAACATGGCATAATTCAGTAACACTCATAGCGCCACCTAGAGGCAGCAGGAAATACCATGTTTTACGCTGTGATTTACTGCTCTTAGATATTTAACCATATCAACATCATATTTCACCAGTGTAATCTCAAGACCTTGTGTGATGATAAAAAACAACGACCTTGACTTTTCATTAAAGGGCGTGTCCATGGCGGCCTCGCCAAGTATCGCTAAATGAATCGCATTTTTGACAGGCTAAACAAGCCCAAAAAGTCATAAAACGTTGCACAAACGTCAGAAGTGGCGAAAATTTACATGTGGCATAGGCGCCAGAAGTGGGCGTGTAGAAATGGTTCGATAGCGCCACCTGCAAAATTTCAAAAGAACAGCCCCCCCACTACGAAAAACATACAGATATGAAATTTAGTAGGATCATCTATCACTCCAAGACTTACAAAAAAGTCTCTTGAAGCTAAGCTCTAAACCCCACAGGAAGTCTGCCATTTTGAATTTTTGCTGTGATTTCTGTGCAAATTTGGTCATTTCCAGGCTTCATACTTTAACGAACTCCTCCTACAGATTTAATCCAATCATCGTAATATTTGGTCAATGTCATCTAAAGGCCTTTGCGATGTTAAATTGCGGAGATCTTGACTTTTCGTTAGAGGGTGTGTCCGTGGCAGCCTGACAAATTTCGGCATTTTCGCCATGAAACAGGAAGTGGCTCTAACTCAGGCATACAATGTTCAATCTGCCCCACACTTCACAAGTTTGATAAGGGTCTTGGCCTGAACACATTTCAATGCCAATATTCAGCTTTAATCATAGCGCCACCTAGAGGTTGCAGGAAATTACATGTTTTACGCTGTGATTTACTGCTCTTAGATATTTAATCAAATCATCATCATTTTTGGTAATACTGATCTTAAGGACTTTAATATGATATATTCAGAAGATCTTGACTTTTCGTTGAAGGGCGTGTCCGTGGCGGCTTGGCAAAGTGTGATGTTTTGCCCTGAAACAGAAAGCTGTTGTAATTCAGACAAACATTGTTCGATCTGCTCGAGACTTCACACGTGTGTTAAGGGTCCCGGCCTGAACACGTCAATATAATAATAATCATGTACAGTCATAGCGCCACCTGCTGCACATTTTCCTTTGAATATCTACCTATATTTACCCACTTTAATTCATATCCCCCTGGTTCACTGCTTTACTAATGCCATAGGGTAGCGGTGCACATGCGTGCGAGGGCCCTTCCATCGCTGCTTGCAGCTTTAATTAGGGCCCGAGCACACCAGTGTGAGGACCCTATTGTTTTTGCTCGGTTTATTATTATTATTATTATTATTATTATTATTATTTCGTTTCTTCTCCAAAGTGAATCGCATTTTTGAGGGCCTAAACATACTCGAAAACTCATGAAATTTTGCAAACACGTCAGAAGTGGCGAAAATTTACATGTGGCATAGGCGCCAGAAGTGGGCGTGTAGAAATGGCTCAATAGCGCCACCTGCAAAATTTCAAAAGAACAGCCCCCCCACTACGAAAAACGTACAGATACGAAATTTGGTAGGATCATGTATCACCCCAAGACCTACAAAAAAGTCTCTTGGAGCAAAGCTCTAAACCCCACAGGAAGTCGGCCATTTTGATTTTTCGCTGTGATTTCTGTGCAAATTTTGTCATTTCCAGCCTTCGTACTTTAACGAACTCCTCCTAGAGATTTTATCAGATCGTCATCATATTTGGTCAATCTGATCTTAAGGCCTTTGCGATGTTAAATTGCGGAGCTTTTGACTTTTCGTTGGAGGGTGTGTCCGTGGCGGCCTGACAAAATTCAGCATTTTCGCCATGAAACAGGAAGTTGTTCTAACTCAGGCATACAATGTCCAATCTGCCCCACACTTCACATGTTTGATAAGAGTCTCGGCCTGAACACATTTCAATGCCAATATTCAGCTTCAGTCCTAGCGCCACCTAGAGGTAGCAGGAAATGCCATGTTTTACGCTGTGATTTACTACTCTTAGAGATTTAATCAAATCATCATCATATTTGGTCAGACTGATGTTAAGCCCTTTGCCGTGATAAATTGCGAAGATCTTGACTTTTCGTTGAAGGGCGTGTCCGTGGCGGCCTGGCAAAGTAAGATGTTTTGACATGAAACAGGAAGCTGTTGTAATTCAGGCATACATTATCCGATCTGCTTCAGACTTCACACGTTTGATAAGGGTCCCGGCCTGAACACGTCAATATAACAATAATCAGGTACCATCATAGCGCCACCTGCTGCACACAGGCGGTGTGGCACATTTTTTGTTCTTTGAATATCCACCTATATTTACCCACTTTAATTCATATCCCCTTGGTTCAATGCTTTACTAAGGCCATAGGGTGGCGGTGCACATGCGTGCGAGGGCCCTTCCATCGCTGCTTGCAGCTTTAATTAGGGCCCGAGCACACCAGTGTGAGGACCCTATTGTTTTTGCTCGGTTTATTATTATTATTATTATTATTATTATTATTATTTCGTTTCTTCTCCAAAGTGAATCGCATTTTTGAGGGCCTAAACATACTCGAAAACTCATGAAATTTTGCAAACACGTCAGAAGTGGCGAAAATTTACATGTGGCATAGGCGCCAGAAGTGGGCGTGTAGAAATGGCTCAATAGCGCCACCTGCAAAATTTCAAAAGAACAGCCCCCCCACTACGAAAAACGTACAGATACGAAATTTGGTAGGATCATGTATCACCCCAAGACCTACAAAAAAGTCTCTTGGAGCAAAGCTCTAAACCCCACAGGAAGTCGGCCATTTTGATTTTTCGCTGTGATTTCTGTGCAAATTTTGTCATTTCCAGCCTTCGTACTTTAACGAACTCCTCCTAGAGATTTTATCAGATCGTCATCATATTTGGTCAATCTGATCTTAAGGCCTTTGCGATGTTAAATTGCGGAGCTTTTGACTTTTCGTTGGAGGGTGTGTCCGTGGCGGCCTGACAAAATTCAGCATTTTCGCCATGAAACAGGAAGTTGTTCTAACTCAGGCATACAATGTCCAATCTGCCCCACACTTCACATGTTTGATAAGAGTCTCGGCCTGAACACATTTCAATGCCAATATTCAGCTTCAGTCCTAGCGCCACCTAGAGGTAGCAGGAAATGCCATGTTTTACGCTGTGATTTACTACTCTTAGAGATTTAATCAAATCATCATCATATTTGGTCAGACTGATGTTAAGCCCTTTGCCGTGATAAATTGCGAAGATCTTGACTTTTCGTTGAAGGGCGTGTCCGTGGCGGCCTGGCAAAGTAAGATGTTTTGACATGAAACAGGAAGCTGTTGTAATTCAGGCATACATTATCCGATCTGCTTCAGACTTCACACGTTTGATAAGGGTCCCGGCCTGAACACGTCAATATAACAATAATCAGGTACCATCATAGCGCCACCTGCTGCACACAGGCGGTGTGGCACATTTTTTGTTCTTTGAATATCCACCTATATTTACCCACTTTAATTCATATCCCCTTGGTTCAATGCTTTACTAAGGCCATAGGGTGGCGGTGCACATGCGTGCGAGGGCCCTTCCATCGCTGCTTGCAGCTTTAATTATTATTTATTCTTCTTCTTCTCCAAAGTGAATCACATTTTTGAGGGGCGAAACATGCTCGAAAACTCATGAAATTTTGCACACATGTCAGGAGTGGCGAAAATTTACATGTGGCATAGGCGCCAGAAGTGGGCGTGTAGAAATGGCTCGATAGCGCCACCTGCAAAATTTCAAGAGAACAGCCCCCCCACTACGAAAAACGTACAGATACGAAATTTGGTAGGATCATCTATCACCCCAAGACCTACAAAAAAGTCTCTTGGAGCGAAGCTCTAAACCCAACAGGAAGTCCGCCATTTTGAATTTTTGCCTTGATTTTTGTGCAAATTTGGTCATTTCCAGCCTTCATACTTTAACGAACTCCTCCTACAGATTTTATCCGATCATCGTCATATTTGGTCAATCTCATCTAAAGGCCTTTGCGATGTTAAATTGCGGAGATCTTGACTTTTCGTCAGAGGGTGTGTCCGTGGCGGCCTGACAAATTTCGGCATTTTCGCCATGAAACAGGAAGTGGCTCTAACTCAGGCATACAATGTCCAATCTGCCCCACGCTTCATACGTTTGATAAGGGTCTTGGCCTGAACACATTTCAATGCCAATATTCAACTTCACTCATAGCGCCACCTAGAGGTAGGAGGAAATACCATGTTTTATGCTCTGATTTACTGCCAAAATCTCTTAGAAATTTAATCAAATCATCATCATATTTGGTCTGACTGATGTTAAGCCCTTTTCCTTGATAAATTGCGAAGATCTTGACTTTTCGTTGAAGGACGTATCCGTGGCGGCCTGGCAAAGTGTGATGTTTCGCCATGAAACAGGAAGTTGTTATAACTCAGGCATACAATGTCCGATCTGCCCCTGACTTCACATGTTTGATAAGGGTCCAGGCCTGAACACATCAACATGGCATAATTCAGTAACACTCATAGCGCCACCTAGAGGCAGCAGGAAATACCATGTTTTACGCTGTGATTTACTGCTCTTAGATATTTAACCATATCAACATCATATTTCACCAGTGTAATCTCAAGACCTTGTGTGATGATAAAAAGCAACGACCTTGACTTTTCATTAAATGGCTTGTCCGTGGCGGCCTCGCAAAGTATCGGTAAATGAATCGCATTTTTGACAGGCTAAACAAGCCCAAAAAGTCATAAAACGTTGCACACATGTCAGAAGTGGCGAAAATGTACATGTGGCATAGGCGCCAGAAGTGGGCGTGTAGAAATGGCTCGATAGCGCCACCTGCAAAATTTCAAGCGAACAGCCCCCCCGCTACGAAAAATGTACAGATACGAAATTTGGTAGGATCATCTATCACCTCAAGACCTACAAAAAAAGTCTCTTGGAGCGAAGCTCTAAACCCCACAGGAAGTCGGCCATTTTGAATTTTTGCCTTGATTTTTGTGCAAATTTGGTCATTTCCAGGCTTCATACTGCAACAAACTCCTCCTACAGATTTAATCCGATCATCGTCATATTTGGTCGGTCTTATCTAAAGGCCTTTGCGATGCTAAATTGCAGAGATCTTGACTTTTCGTTGGAGGGTGTGTCCGTGGCGGGCTGCCAAATTTCGGCGTTTTCGCCATGAAAAAGGAAGTGGCTCTAACTCAGGTATACAATGTCCAATCTGCCCCACGCTTCACATGTTTGATTAGGGTCTTGGCCTGAACACATTTCAATGCCAATATTCAGCTTTAGTCATAGCGCCACCTAGAGGTAGCAGGAAATACCAATGTTTTACGCTATGATTTACTGCTCTTAGAGATTTAATCAAATCATCATCATATTTGGTTAGATTGATGTAAAGCCCTCTGCGGTGATAAATTGTGAATATCTTGACTTTTTGTTGAAGGGCGTGGCCGTGGCGGCCTGGCAAAGTGTGATGTTTCGCCATGAAACAGGAAGCTGTTGTAATTCAGACATACATTGTTCGATCTGCCCCAGACTTCACATGTTTGATAAGGTTCTTGGCCTGAACACATTTCAATGCCAATATTCAGCTTCAGTCATAGCACCACCTGCTGCACACAGGCGGTGTGGCACATCAGTTTCCCTTTGAATATCCACCTTTATTTACCCACTTTAATTCATATCCCCCTGGTTCACTGCTTTACTAATGCCATAGGGTAGCGGTGCACATGCGTGCGAGGGCCCTTCCATCACTGCTTGCAGCTTTAATTATTATTATTTTCCGAAATGAATCGCATTTTTGAAGGCCTAAACATGCTCAAAAACTCATGAAATTTTGCACACGCGTCAGAAGTGGTGAAAATTTACATGTGGTATAGGCGTCAGAAGTGGGCGTGTAGAAATGGCTCGATAGCGCCACCTGCAAAATTTCAAGAGAACAGCCCCCCGCTACGAAAAACGTACAGATACGAATTTTGGTAGGATCATCTACTACCCCAAGACCTACAAAAAAGTCTCTTGGAACTAAGCTTTAAACCCCACAGGAAGTCAGCCATTTTGAATTTTCTCTGTCATTTTTTTACATTTCCAAGCGTTGTACTTTAACGAACTCCTCCTAGAGATTTAATCCGATCATCATCATATTTGGTCAATCTCATCTAAAGCCCTTTGCGATGTTAAATTGCGGAGATCTTGACTTTTCATTGGAGGGTGTGTCCGTGGCGGCCTGACAAAGTTTGGCATTTTCGCCATGAAACAGGAAGTGGATCTAACTCAGGCATACAATGTCCAATCTGCCCCACGCTTCACATGTTTGATAAGAGTCTCGACCTGAACACATTTTAATGCCAATATTCAGCTTCAGTCATAGCGCCACCTAGAGGTAGCAGGAAATGCCATGTTTTACGCTGTGATTTACTGCTCTTAGAGATTTAATCAAATCATCATCATATTTGGTCTGACTGATGTTAAGCCCGTTGCGGTGATAAATTGCAAAGATCTTGACTTTTCGTTGAAGGGCGTGTCTGTGGCGGCCTGGCAAAGTGTGATGTTTTGACATGAAACAGGAAGCTGTTGTAATTCAGGCATACATTATCCGATCTGCTCCAGACTTCACACGTTTGATTAGGGTCCCGGCCTGAACACGTCAATATAACAATAATCAGGTACCATCATAGCGCCACCTGCTGCACACAGGCAGTGTGGCACATCAGTTTCCCTTTGAATATCCACCTGTATTTACCCACTTTAATTTATACCCCCTTGGTTTACTGCTTTACTAATGCCATAGGGTGGCGGTGCACATGCGTGCGAGGGCCCTTCCATCGCTGCTTGCAGCTTTAATTAGGGCCCGAGCACCGAGGAGCAGGCCAGAATGGCCTGCACCGAAAGGTGCGAAGCCCTATTGGTTTTGCTCGAATTTATTAGGGCCCGAGCACCGAGGAGCAGGCCAGAATGGCCTGCACCGAAAGGTGCGAAGCCCTATTGTTTTTGCTCAGATTATTAGGGCCCGAGCACCGAGGAGCAGGCCAGAATGGCCTGCACCGAAAGGTGCGAAGCCCTATTGTTTTTGCTCAAATTTATTATTATTATTAGGGCCCGAGCACGGAGGAGCAGGCCAGAATGGCCTGCACCGTAGGTGCAAAGCCCTATTGTTTTTGCTCAGATTCTTCTGCTTTTTCTTCTCCGAAATGAATCGCATTTTAGAGGGCCTAAACATGCTCGAAAACTCATGAAACTTTGCACACGCGTCAGAATTGACGAAAATTTACATGTGGTATAGGCGTCAGAAGTGGGCGTGTAGAAATGGCTCGATAGCGCCACCTGCAAAATTTCAAAAGAACAACCCTCCCGCTACGAAAAACGTACAGATACGAAATTTGGTAGGATCGTCTATCACCCCAAGACCTACAAAAAAGTCCCTTGGAACCAGGCTCTAAAACCCACAGGAAGTTGGCCATTTTGAATTTTCGCTGTGATTTCTGTGCAAATTTTGGCATTTCCAGGCTTTGTACTTTAACGAACTCCTCCTAGAGATTTAATCCGATCATCATCATATTTGGTCAGTATCATCTAAAGGCCTTTGCGATGTTAAATTGCGGAGCTTTTGACTTTTCGTTGGAGGATGTGTCCGTGGCGGCCTGACAAAGTTCAGTGTTTTCGCCATGAAACAGGAAGTTGTTATAACTAAGGCATACAATGTTCAATCTGCCCCACACTTCACACGTTTGATAAGAGTCTTTGCCTGAACACATTTCAATGCCAATATTCAACATCAGTCATAGCGCCACCTAGAGGTAGCAGGAAATGCCATGTTTTACGCCGTGATTTACTGCTCTTAGAGATTTAATCAAATCATCATCATATCTGGTCAGACTGATCTTAAGCCCTTTGCGATGATAAATTGTGAAGATCTTGACTTTTCGTTAAAGGGCGTGTCCGTGGCGGCCTGGCAAAGTGTGATGTTTCGCTATGAAACATGAAGTTGTTGTAATTCCGGCATACATTGTCCGATCTGCCCCCGACTTCAGACGTTTGATAAGGGTCCTGGTCTGAACACATAAACATGGCATAATTCCGTAATAGTCATAGCGCCACCTAGAGGCAGCAGGAAATACCATGTTTTAAGCTGTGACTTACTGCTCTTAGATATTTAAACATATCAACATCATATTTCACCAGTGTAATCTCAAGACCTTGTGTGATGATAAAAAGCAACGACCTTGACTTTTCATCAAAGGGCGTGTCCGTGGCGGCCTCGCAAAGTATCGCTAAATGAAGCGCATTTTGACAGGCTAAACAAGCTCAAAAAGTCATAAAACATTGCACACACGTCAGAAGTGGCGAAAATTTACATGTGGCCTAGGCACCAGAAGTGGGTGTGTAGAAATGGCTCAATAGCGCCACCTGCAAAATTTCAAGAGAACAGCCCCGCCGCTATGAAAAACCTACAGATACGAGATTTGGTAGGGTCATCTATCCCCCCAAGACTTACAAAAAAGTCTCTTGGAGCGAAGCTCTAAACCCCACAGGAAGTCAGCCATTTTGATTTTTCGCTGTGATTTCTGTGCAAATTTTGTCATTTCCAGCCTTCGTACTTTAACGAACTCCTCCTAGAGATTTTATCAGATCGTCATCATATTTGGTCAATCTCATCTAAAGGCATTTGCGATGTTAAATTGCAGAGCTTTTGACTTTTCGTTGGAGGATGTGTCCGTGGCGGCCTGACAAAGTTCAGTGTTTTCGCCATGAAACAGGAAGTTGTTATAACTAAGGCATACAATGTTCAATCTGCCCCACACTTCACACGTTTGATAAGAGTCTTGACCTGAACACATTTCAATGCCAATATTCAACATCAGTCATAGCGCCACCTAGAGGTAGCAGGAAATACCATGTTTTACGCTATGATTTGCTGCTCTTAGAGATTTAATCAAATCATCATCATATTTGGTCAGATTGATGTTAAGCCCTTTGTGGTGATAAATTGTGAAGATCTTGACTTTTCGTTTAAGGGCGTGTCTGTGGCGGCCTGGCAAAGTGTGATGTTTCACCATGAAACAGGAAGCTGTTGTAATTCAGACATACATTGTTCGACCTGCCCCAGACTTCACACGTTTGTTAAGGGTCCCGTCCTGAACACGTCAATATAATAATAATCAGGTACAGTCATAGCGCCACCTGCTGCACACAGGCGGTGTGGCACATACATATTTCTTTGAATATCCACCTATATTTACCCACTTTAATTCATATCCCCCTGGTTCACTGCTTTACTTATGCCATAGGGTAGCGGTGCACATGCGTGCGAGGGCCCTTCCATCGCTGCTTGCAGCTTTAATTTTTTTTTTTTTTTTTTTTTTTTTTTAACACTTTTGGGCATTTTGGGTGCCTTAACATACTCGAAAACTCTTGAAATTTGGCACAGACGTTAGAGTCGTTCGTCATTGCGAACAGACAAAGGCTGGAACACGGGCGTGGCACGGGGGCTCTGTAGCGCCCCCTGTAATGCAAAAACAAACAGTAGTGCGCAGATCGGGCAAACATGTACGCACATTTACGAAAGTTGGTACACATATAGATCTCATCGACCCGAACAACTTTCGCCCTCTAACATTTTAGCTCCGCCCAACAGGAAGTCCGCCATTTTGGATTGTTTAAAAAATGCATGCGGTGAACTTTTAAATACTCCTCCTAGAGGATGAATGCGATTGACACCAAAAGTGGTGAACATGATGTCGAGACATTGGACTTGCTAAATTGCGAAGGGATTTTTGATATCTCGAACGGTTCCGCCATGGCGAGGCGACGAATTCATGGCGAATTCAGAGAAACAGGAAGTGTCTAATATCTGAGGCAAAAAATATCTTATTGTGATGCCATGCGGGATGTTTGTTCGTCTAAAGATTCCGATCGCATCGATGTGCCTATTGTGACTCCCGTGTATAGCGCCACCACCAGGCGCCAGGAAGTGTGTCAGTCACAAAGGTGATTTTTTTCACAGTTCCATGCGATGTTCTTTTAAATACTCCTTCTAGGATTTTCATGCGATTGTTACCAAAAGTGGTCAACATGATGCCGAGACATTGTAGATGATAAATTGCGAAGGGATTTTTGATATCTCAAACGCTGTTCCCATGGCAACCTGTCAAACTTTACTTTCGTTTTTAAGGCATATTTAAACCTTACATCTGCATGCGGTAAACTTTTAAATACTCCTCCTGAGGAAATAATGTGATTGACTCCAGAAGTGGTCAACATAATGGTGAGACATTGTAGATGATAAATTGCGAAGGGATTTTTGATATCTCAAACGCTGTTCCCATGGCAACGCGTCAAACTTTGCTTTCACTTTCCAGCATATTTAAGGCTGACTGTTACATGCTGTGAACCTTTAAATACTCCTCGTATGGGATTAATGCGATTGACACAAGAAGTGGTCAACATGATGCCGAGACATTGTAGATGATAAATTGCGAAGGAATTTTTGACATCTCGAACGCTGTTCCCATGGCAATGCGTCAAACTTTACTTTTATTTCAGGCATATTTAAGGCTCTTGGCGTGCTTAGATTAACTTTAAATTTGGCACACACATCAGAGTTGTCGGCTGTTAAGTGTTGACAAAAACGTCAGATAAAGGCGTGTCTATTTAGTGGCTCACTAGCGCCCCCGTTTGTCTAAAATGTTGGGTTTCATTTACCTACAGTCCCTTAATGGGTAGTCCCCCGATATTTACCCACTTGATGCACTTGCCCACCGTGCATCGTTTTCTCGGAGGCACCGTGTAGCGGTAAATAAACGTGCGAGGGCCCGCCATCGCTGCTTGCAGCTATATTTAGGGCCCGAGCACCGAGGAGCAGGCCAGAATGGCCTGCACCGAAAGGTGCGAAGCCCTATTGTTTTTGCTCGGATTATTATTTTTATTATTTTTTTTATTTTTTTTAACACTTTTGGACATTTTGGGGGCCTTAACATACTCAAAAACTCTTGAAATTTGGCACAGACATCAGAGTCGTCCGTCATCGCCGAAAGCCAAAGGCTGGAACACGGGCGTGGCACGGGGGCTCTGTAGCGCCCCCTGTAATGCAAAAACAAACAGTAGTGCACAGATTGGGCAAAAATGTATGCACATGTACGAAAGTTGGTACACATATAGATCTCATCAACCCGAACAACTTTCGCACACTAACCTATTAGCTCCGCCCAACAGGAAGTCGGCCATTTTGGATTGTTTAAAAAATGCATGCGGTGAACTTTTGAATACTCCTCCTAGGGGATACATGGGATTGACACCAAACATGGAGATCATGATGCCGAGACATTGTACTTGCTAAATTGCGAAGGGATTTTTGATATCTCGAACGGTTCTGTCATGGCGAGGCGACAAACTTATGACGAAATCAGAGAAACAGGAAGTGTTTAATATCTAAGGCAAAAAATGTCTTATAGTGATGACATGCGGGGTGTTTGTTCGTCTGAAGATTCCGATCGCATCGATGTGCCTATTGTGACTTCCGGGTATAGCGCCACCACCAGGCGCCAGGAAGTGTTGCAGTCACAAAGGTTGATTTTTTTACAGTTCCATGTGATGTTCTTTTAAATACTCCTCCTAGAATGTTTATGCGATTGACACCATAAGTGGGTCAACATGATGCCAAGACATTGTAGATGATAAATTGCGAAGGGATTTTTGACATCTCGAACGCTGTTGCCATGGCAACGCATCAAAGTTTACTATTATTTCAGGAATATTTAAGCCTCTTGGCATGCTTAGATTAACTTCAAATTTGGCACACACATCAGAGTTGTCAACTGTTAAGTGTTGACAAACAGGTCAGACATAGGTGTGCCTCTTAAGTCGCTCACTAGTGCCCCCGTTCGTCCTAAATGTGGGGTTTCTTTTACCTACAGTCCCCAAATGGGTCAATAACAACATAAATAGTCCCCCGATATTTACCCACTTGATGCACTTGCCCACCGTGCATCGTTTTCTCGGAAGCACCGTGTAGCGGTAAAAAAACGTGCGAGGGCCCGCCATTGCTGCTTGCAGCTATATTTATTTTTATTTTTATTTTTTTTATTATTTTTTTCAACACTTTTGGACATTTTGGGGGCCTTAACATACTCGAAAACTCTTGAAATTTGGCACAGACATCAGAGTCGTCCGTGATCGCCGAAAGCCAAAGGCTGGAACACGGGCGTGGCACGGGGGCTCTGTAGCGCCCCCTGTAATGCAAAAACAAACAGGAGTGCACAGATCGGGCAAACATGTACGCACATTTACGAAAGTTGGTACACATATAGATATGTCTAATATCTAAGGCAAAAAATGTCTTATAGTGATGACACGCGGGGTGTTTGTTCGTCTGAAGATTCCGATCGCATCGATGTGCCTATTGTAAGTCTCGGGTATAGCGCCACCACCAGGCGCCAGGAAGTGTTGCAGTCACAAAGGTTGATTTTTTTGACAGTTCCATGTGATGTTCTTTTAAATACTCCTCCTAGAATGTTTATGCGATTGACACCAAAAGTGGTCAACATGATGCCAAGACATAGTAGATGATAAATTGCGAAGGGATTTTTGATATCTCAAACGTTGTTCTCATGACAACGCGTCAAACTTTACTTTCATTTTAAAGGCATATTTAAGCCCTTCAGTTGCATTCAGTGAACTTTTCAATACTCCTTCTAGGATATTCATGCGATTGACACCAAACGTGGTCAACATGATGCCGAGACATTGGAGATGAGAAATAGTGAAGGGATTTTTGATATCTCAAATGCTGTTCCCATGGCAACGCGTCAAACTTTTTACTTTCATTTTAAAGGCTTATTTAAGCCTGACAGTCGCATGCAATGTTCTTTTTAATACTCCTTCTAGGGAAATAATGCAATTCACACCAGAAGTTGTCAACATGATGCTGAGACATTGTAGACGCTAAATTGCGAAGGAATTTTTGACATCTCTAACGCTGTTCCCATGGCAACGTGTCAAACTTTACTTTTATGTCAGGCATATTTAAGGCTCTTGGTGTGCTTAGATTGACTTTAAATTTGGCACACACATCAGATTTAAAATAGCATGCAATATAGCATGCAATATAGACCCGTTTGCCACTGAACCTGCATTAACGACGACAGTGGGGTTACAGGCCTTAGTCAAACGGGTCGACAGGTTTCATTTTCTTTTTCTCTTAAAAATCAGAAGGTGACCCTTAGTTACCATATATACCGTCGCAGTGGGCCCCCAATTTGCAAAATCCTCAACTGTGGATAATATAATTATGCCGCAATAGTTAGTCTGTCTGAAACTAAGCTGATTAAACCACATCACTGTGTGACACTTGCATTACATGTGAACGGCCCCTACGCTAATATGATTTTGTTTTTCTCTCCCTGTCCTGTCCTCGACCCTGAGGACAATGGGACAAACAGACCCAGTTCCGGTAGATGTGAAAGTCGACTCACCTCTGATCTACTGGTCGTCCATCACTGTGATGCCCAGCTGATGCCTGACCAACGACCACCGGCAGAACCCGCTTAAACCCCGCTTAATCCCCGCTTAATCTCCTTATCCGTTTATATGTGTTTATATACATATATATCTCCCAAGGGTTTTTCCCTCCTAGGACTTTTTATTTTTTTTTTCCCCGGCTCAACAACCCGGGGTTTTTGTTTTTTTTTCTCCTAGGGGGTTTTTTACCCCGGGGAGGTAGCCTGCTTGGGCTTAATTTAGCTTCTTCTCCTAGACGTTACATTAGTAATACGCTCGTTCATAATGTCGAGTCATAGCCTCAGCAAATTTGACAGCTTATGCTATTGTGTATTATGTTGTGCTATCTGTCATTTTTCTGTGCTTTTACTGCTTCTATTAATGTAAAGCTGCTTTGAAACAATTGAGTATTGTGAAAAGCGCTATATAAATAAAATTGAATTGAATTGAATTGAGATTTGTCGGCTGTTAAGTGTTGACAAAAATGTCAGATAAAGGCGTGTCTATTTAGTGGCTCACTAGCGCCCCCGTTTGTCTAAAATGTGGAGTTTCTTTTACCTACAGTACCTAAATGGGTCAGTAGCATGATATTTACCCACTTGATGCACTTGCCCACCGTGCATCGTTTTCTCGAAGGCACTGTGTAGCGGTAAACAAACGTGCGAGGGCCCGCCATCGCTGCTTGCAGCTATATTTATTTTTTTTTATTAGGGCCCGAGCACCGAGGAGCAGGCCAGAATGGCCTGCACCGAAAGGTGCGAAGCCCTATTGTTTTTGCTCGGATTATTATTTTTTTTATTAGGGCCCGAGCACCGAGGAGCAGGCCAGAATGGCCTGCACCGAAAGGTGCGAAGCCCTATTGTTTTTGCTCGGATTATTATTAGGGCCCGAGCACCGAGGAGCAGGCCAGAATGGCCTGCACCGAAAGGTGCGAAGCCCTATTGGTTTTGCTCGAATTTATTATTATTTTTTTATTTTTTTTATTTTTTTTAACACTTTTGGGCATTTTGGGTGCCTTAACATACTCGAAAACTCTTGAAATTTGGCACAGACGTCTGAGTCGTCCGTCATTGCGAACGGGCAAAGGCTGGAACACGGGCGTGGCACGGGGGCTCTGTAGCGCCCCCTGTAATGCAAAGTAAAACATTGATGCACAGATCGTGCAAACATGTACGCACATGTACGAGAGTTGGTACGCATATAGATCTCATCGGCCCGAACAACTTTCGCCCTCTAACATTTAAGCTCCGCCCAACAGGAGGTCGGCTATTTTGGATTGTTTAAAAAATGCATGCGTTGAACTTTTGAATACTCCTCCTAGAGGATGCATGCGCTTGACACCAAAAGTGGTGAACATGATGTCGAGACATTGGACTTGCTAAATTGCGAAGGGATTTTTGATATCTCGAACGGTTCTGCCATGGCGAGCCGACAAAGTTGTGGCGAAATCAGAGAAACAGGAAGTGTCTAATATCTAAAGCAAAAAATGTCTTACTGTAATGACACGCGGGGTGTTTGTTCGTCTGAAGATTCCGATCGCATCGATGTGCCTATTGTGAGTCTCGGGTATAGCGCCACCACCAGGCGCCAGGAAGTGTGTCAGTCACAAAGCTGGATTTTTTTGAAAGTTCCATGCAATGTTCTTTTAAATACTCCTTCTAGGATTTTCATGCGATTGACACCAAAAGTGGTCACCATGATGCCGAGACATTGTAGATGATAAATTGCGAAGGGATTTTTGATATCTCAAACGCTTTTCCCATGGCAACGCGTCAAACTTTACTTTCATTTTAAAGGCATATTTAAGCCTTTCAGTTCCATACAGTTAACTTTTAAATACTCCTTCTAGGATTTTCATGCGATTGACACGAGAAGTGGTCAACATGATGCCGAGACATTGTAGATGATAAATTGCGAAGGGATTTTTGATATCTCAAACGCTGTTCCCATGGCAACCTGTCAAACTTTACTTTCATTTTAAAGGCATATTTGAGCCTTTCATACAGTTAACTTTTAAATACTCCTTCTAGGATTTTCATGCGATTGACACGAGAAGTGGTCAACATGATGCCGAGACATTGTAGATGATAAATTGCGAAGGGATTATGATATCTCAAACGCTGTTCCCATTGCAATGCATCAAACTTTACTTTCATTTTTACACATATTTAAGGCTGACAGTTACATGCTGTGAACCTTTAAATACTCCTCGTATGGGATTCATGCGATTGACACCAGAAGTGGTCAACATGATGCCGAGACATTGTAGATGATAAATTGCGAAGGAATTTTAGACATCTCGAACGCTGTTCTCATGGCAACGCGTCAAACTTTACTTTAATTTAAGGCATGTTTAAGGCTCTTCGCGTGCTTAGTTGAACTTTAAATTTGGCACACACATCCAGAGATGTATAAGTACTAAAGTACTAGGGACCCAGACTTGAGTAAAAGTACAAGTGCTCTATCAAAAAAGTGAGCACACCACTTAAGTGGAAGTACTGAAGTATTAAACATGTTTTGTACTTAAGTATTGCAAGTAGTTTATTTTAAAATATACTACTCAAGTACTGAAAGTAAAAGTACAAGTATTGTGTAATGTAGTTATTAAAGAAAACAGTCAAAAGTTTGAATATATTATTGTTTATATTATTTCAAATGTTTAAGCTAAAGGACACTCACAATTGCTTTGGCTGTAGCAGGAGTACAAGGACAGGAATGTTCAGATTAATTTAACTAATATGGCAATAGAGAATTCAGAATTAATAAAATATTAGTCGATGTAATGGTAATAGGTAAAGGTACAAGATGTTTCAATGTATTTAGGTTTCATTCTTTCGCGCACACTCGCCCTTTCTCGCGAATTCTCTCTCTATCGGTCTCTCTCGTGCACTTTGGTTCTCTCTTCACTTCACATTTGTCCACAACTGCGGCTCATATTTGTGAGTGAGAGGGAGGGAGGGGTCCGCTCTTCACTATCTCCTATTGGTTTAGACCACAATCTGTGTGTGTTTCTAATGTGTATCACCGCTCCGGCAGTGATAATGTAGGTTTGGAATGATTCGTAACATTTGAGTGTAACGAGTAACTATGCAGCACATAAAAAATGTATTGGAGTAAAAGTATTAAACTCATCGAAAATATGTACTGAAGTAAAAGTGGAAGTAGGAGAAAAAAATAATACTTCAGTAGAGTACAGATACTGCCTATTAGTACTTAAGTACAGTAGTGAAGTAGTTCTACTTCGTTACTATACATCTCTGCACACATCAGAGTTTTCGGCTGTTAAGTGTTGACAAAAAGGTCAGACATAGGCGTGTCTCTTAAGTGGCTCACTAGTGCACCTGTTTGTCTAAAATGTGGGGTTTCTTTTACCTACAGTCCCCAAATGGCTCAGAAACAACATTAAATAGCCCACTGATATTTTACCCACTTGATGCCCTTGCCCACCGTGCATCGTTTTCTCGGACGCACCATGTAGCGGTAAAAAAACGTGCGAGGGCCCGCCATTGCTGCTTGCAGCTATATTTTTAGGGCCCGAGCACCGAGGAGCAGGCCAGAATGGCCTGCACCGTAGGTGCGAAGCCCTATTGTTTTTGCTCGGATTATTATTTTTATTATTTTTTTGTTTTTTTTTTTTTTTTTTACGTTTCGGGGCAATTTGGGGGCCTTAACATACTCAAAAACTCTTGAAATTTTGCACAGACGTCAGAGTCGTTGGCCATCAGGTTTGGGCAAAGGCTGGACCACGGGCGTGGCAAGGGAGCTCTGTAGCGCCCCCTGTAATGCAAAAACAAACATTGGGAAACAGATCGGGCAAAAATGTACGCACATGTACGAGAGTTGGTACGCTTATAGATCTCATCGACCCGAACAACTTTTGTACTCTAACATTTAAGCTCCGCCCAACAGGAAGTCGGCTATTTTGGATTGTTTCAAAAATGCATGTGGTGAACTTTTAAATACTCCTCCTAGAGGATTCATGGGATTGACACCAAACGTGGTGATCATGATGTCGAGACATTGTACTTGCTAAATTGCGAAGGGATTTTTGATATCTCGAACGGTGCCGCCGTGGCGAGTTGACAAAGTTGAGGCAAAATCAGAGAAACAGGAAGTGTCTAATATCTAAGGCAAAAAAGTTCTTATTGTGATGCCAAGCGGGGTGTTTGTTCGCCTGAAGATTCCGATCGCATCGATGTGTTATTGTGAGTCTCGGGTATAGCGCCACCACCAGGCGCCAGGAAGTGTGTCAGTCACAAAGGTGGATTTTTTTGACTGTTCCATCCGATGTTCTTTTAAATACTCCTTCTAGGATATTCATGCGATTGACACCAAAAGTGGTCAACATGATGCCGAGACATTGTAGATGATAAATTGCAAAGGGATTTTTGATATCTCGAACGTTGTTCCCATGGCAACGCGTAAAATTTTACTTTCATTTTAAAGGCTTATTAAATCCTGACATTTGCATGCAATGTTCTTTTAAATACTCCTTCTAGAGAAATAATGTTATTCACACCAGAAGTTGTCAACATGATGCCGAGACATTGTAGATGATAAATAGTGAAGGGATTTTTGATATCTCAAACGCTGTTCCCATGCCAACGCGTCAAACTTTTTACTTTAATTTTAAAGGCTTATTTAAGCCTGACAGTTGCATGCAATGTTCTTTTAAATACTCCTTCTAGGGAAATAATGCAATTCACACCAGAAGTTGTCAACATGATGCTGAGACATTGTAGACGCTAAATTGTGATGGGATTTTTGATATCTCGAACGCTGTTCCCATGGCAATGCCCCAAACTTGACTTTTATTTCAGGCATATTTAGGGCTCTTGGCGTGCTTAGATTAACCTAAAAGTCGGCACACACACCAGAGTTGTCGGTTGTTAAGTGTGCACAAACAGGTCAGATAAAGGCGTGTCTCTTAAGTGGCTCACTAGCGCCCCTGTTTGTCTAAAATATGGGGTTTCTTTTACCTACAGTCCCCAAATGGCTCAGTAGCAACATTAAATAGCCCACTGATATTTACCCACTTGATGCCCTTGCCCACCGTGCATCGTTTTCTTGGACGCACCGTGTAGCGGTAAAAAAACGTGCGAGGGCCCGCCATCGCTGCTTGCAGCTATATTTTATTATTATTTTTTTTATTTTTTTCAACACTTTTGGGCATTTTGGGGGCCTTAACATACTCGAAAACTCTTGAAATTTGGCACAGACGTCAGAGTCGTCCGTCATCGCCGAAAGCCAAAGGCTGGAACACGGGCGTGGCACGGGGGCTCTGTAGCGCCCCCTGTAATTCAAAAACAAACAGTAGTGCACAGATTGGGCAAAAATGTACGCACATGTATGAAAATTGGTAAACATATAGATCTCATCAACCCGAACAACTTTCGCACTCTAACCTATTAGCTCCGCCCAACAGGAAGTCGGCCATTTTGGATTGTTTAAAAAATGCATGCAGTGAACTTTTGAATACTCCTCCGAGGGGATACATGGGATTGACACCAATCGTGGTGATCATGATGTCAAGATATTGAACTTGCTAAATTGCGAAGGGATTTTTGATATCTCGAAGGGTTCTGTCATGGCAAGGCGACAAATTCATGGCGAAATCAGAGAAACAGGAAGTGTTTAATATCTAAGGTAAAAAGGGTCTTATTGTGATGACACGCATTGTGTTTGTTCGTCTGAAGATTCTGATCGCATCGATGTGCCTATTGTGACTCCCGGGTATAGCGCCACCACCAGGCGCCAGGAAGTGTGTCAGTCACAAAGGTGGATTTTTTTGACAGTTCCATCCGATGTTCTTTTAAATACTCCTTCCAGGATTTTCATGCGATTGACACGAGAAGCAGTCAGCATGATGCCGAGACATTGTAGATGATAAATTGTGAAGGGATTTTTGATATCTCAAACGCTGTTCCCATGGCAACCTGTCAAACTTTACTTTCATTTTTAAGGCATATTTAAACCTTACAGCTGTATGCGGTAAACTTTTAAATACTCCTCCTGAGGAAATAATGTTATTGACACCGGAAGTGGTCAACATGATGCCGAGACATTGTAGATGATAAATTGCAAAGGAATTTTTGACATCTCAAAAGCTGTTCCCATGGCAACACGTCAAACTTTACTTTAATTTCAGGCATGTTTAAGGCTCTTGGCGTGCTTAGTTGAACTTTAAATTTCGCACACACATCAGAGTTTTCGGCTGTTAAGTGTTGACAAAAAGGTCAGACATAGGCGTGTCTCTTAAGTGGCTCACTAGTGCCCCTGTTTGTCTAAAATGTGGGGTTTCTTTTACCTACAGTCCCCAAATGGCTCAGAAACAACATTAAATAGCCCGCTGATATTTTACCCACTTGATGCCCTTGCCCGCCGTGCATCGTTTTCTCGGACGCACCGTGTAGCGGTAAAAAACCGTGCGAGGGCCCGCCATTGCTGCTTGCAGCTATATTTATTATTATTATTATTATTATTTTTTTTTTTTACGTTTCGGGGCAATTTGGGGGCCTTAACATACTCAAAAACTCATTGACATGCGGGGTGTTTGTTCGTCTGAAGATTCCGATCGCATTGATGTGCCTATTGTGACTCCCGGTTATAGCGCCACCAGCAGGCGCCAGGAAGTGTGTCAGTCACAAAGGTTGATTTTTTTGACAGTTCCACCCAATGTTCTTTTAAATACTCCTTCTAGGATATTCATGCGATTGACACCAAAAGTGGTCAACATGATGCTGAGACATTGTAGATGATAAATTGCGAAGGGATTTTTGATATCTTGAAGGCTGTTCCCATGGCAACGTGTCAAACTTTACTTTCATTTTTACACATATTTAAAGACTGACAGTTACATGCTGTGAACTTTTAAATACTACTCCTATAGGATTCATGCGATTGACACCAGAAGTGGTCAACATGATGCTGAGACATTGTAGACGCTAAATTGCGAAGGAATTTTTGACACCTCGAACGCTGTTCCCATGGCAACGCGTCAAACTTTACTTTTATTTCAGGCATATTTAAGGCTCTTGGCGTGCTTAGATTGATTTTAAATTTGGCACACACATCAGAGTTGTCAGCTGTTAAGTGTTGAAAAAAATGTCAGATAAAGGCGTGTCTATTTCGTGGCTCACTAGCGCCCTGTTTGTCTAAAATGTGGGGTTTCTTTTACCTACAGTACCTATTTTTTTTTTTTTTTTTGGCCCGCCACCACCCCCCCTCTTCGGAGGACAACTTTTTTTTCAATATAAAGTACATTTTTTTACAGTACGGAAAATAGAAATACTTCTTTACAGTGCACATAAGGGGAGGGGGATTAAGCACCACGTAAAAGTGTAACACATAACATACATACAACAAAATAACAGACAAATTACAAAAGGACAATACAGTTGCAGTGAGACATTATTATTGCTGGTTGAATAGAATGATCTTGAGGTTCACGTTCGTTAGTCACAGTTAGAGTATTTAAGCGGAAATGGGTTTAAAAAGGGTTGGAAAAACATGTTATGCATGAGTTTAAATAGTGTGTGCCTATAGAGATAAAATAAATAAAATTACATAATAGAAGAGAGAGATGTGTGATTGGTAATGTACACGGCTTGTAGCTATGTTTTTGTGTTAAGAAATGATAGAAATGGGGACCAGATGTCTTCAAAGGCTGATATCTGCTTCCATCTGTGTGCATTATATTTCTCTATTGAAATGTGTTCAGAAATTAAATTTATCCAATGATTGATGTTGCAAGATTTCTTTGATTTCCAGTTTTGGAGAACTACTTTCTTAGCGACAGCTAGAGAGACGAGCAATGGATTCCTGTATTTTTGGGGGATATGGATTTCAGAAATGTCGCCAATGAGACAGGGTGTTGGAGATAATGGGATTCTGTGACTCAGGACGGTGGATAATGTCTCGGTGACTGTAACCCAAAATAATTGAACTGGTTGGCATTGCCACATGGCGTGTAAATAGTCATCTATCCTACCTAAAGTGCATTGTGAACAAATATTGGTGTTGTGTAGGCCCATTTTAAACATTTTACTTTGGGTGATGTGAGTTCTGTGAATGACTTTATATTGTATAAGCTGCAGGTTTGTGTTATTGGTCATGAAAAATGTGTTCCTGCAGATTTGTTCCCAGTACTCAGGGTTGGAAGATAAGGCCAAGTCAGCTTCCCATTTGGTTGTTGGGAGTGTTATTGTTGTGTTTTGGTGGGAAATCAGTGTGTATAGTTGGGAGGTTAATTTTTTGAAAGTATTAATTCTCATAAGTTCTTCTATAAGTTGAGATGGTTGTAATGTGTTGTTGATAAGTCTGGTTTTGTGTTTAATTCTAAGTCTAAGTTGTTGATATTGAAGAAATTGTTCTTTCCCAACCCCATATTTCTGTGTGAGTGTGTCAAATGACATGAAGTGGTGGTTCTCAAATACATGGTGAAGATGTGTGATTCCTTTTTGTGCCCATGTCGGGAAAAAAAGAGGTTTATTTTGAATCTTGAATTCTGGGTTGTGCCAAAGTGGGGTAAACTTATTTAATTCTAGTGATGATTTTGTGATTTGATTTGTTTTCCACCAGGCTGTCAGAGTTGATTGTATAGTAATGCTTTGGAAGAGGTTGGATTTCTTAATTGATTGTGAGAGGAAGGGGAGATCTGAAATTGGGATATTTATGCATTGGTTTTGTTCCAATTCTAGCCATGGGTAATTGTACTTGTGTATATTGATCCATTTAACTAAATACTGTAATTGATTCGCCAGGAAGTAATGATGGAAGTTTGGAGCCTCAAGCCCCCCATGTGATTTTTTATTTTGTAGTGTTGAGAGTGAAATTCTGGGTTTTTTATTTTTCCAATAAAATTGTGTTGTTAAAGAATTAAGAGTTTTGAACCATTTATCTGTAGGAGTGACAGGGATCATAGAAAAAAGGTAGTTAATCTGAGGTAGGGTTTTCATCTTTACAGCGGCTATTCTTCCGATTAATGTTAGTGGATGTTTAGACCAGCGTTTATATTCGTCTTCAATTTTCTTAAGGAGAGGAGTGTAGTTGAGAGTGAAAAGCTCTGACAGCCTGGGGGAAATCTGAATCCCTAGGTACTTGATGTTGCCTGTGTGAAGCTGGAGAGAGGGGTCCTGAGCTCCAGAATCCCATGCATCATCTGATAGTGGTAGTAAAATTGACTTGTTCCAATTGATAGTGTAATGTGAGACAAGTGAGAATCTACTGATAATATTAAAAGTTTCTTGAAGTGACACTCGTGGGTTCTGTAGATATAGTAAAAGATCATCTGCATATAAACTGATTTTGTGTTGTACATTGTCTACCTGAATTCCTTCGATTATGGTGTTTTGTCGTATTGCTGCTGCGAGAGGTTCAATAAAAATGGCAAAGAGGGAGGGCGAGAGAGGACATCCCTGTCTGGTGCCCTGATGTAGTGTGAAACTCTGTGAAGTAATTCCGTTGGTGGTGATGGTGGCCCTGGGTGATGAATACAGTATTTTAATCCAGTGAATGAACGACTCTCCAAAACCAAACTTGTGAAGTGTATTGAATAAAAATGCCCAGTTTACCTTATCGAAAGCTTTTTCTGCGTCAAGTGAAATGATAATTGTTTTCTGTTGTCTTTCTTGTGATATATTAAATAAATTAAAAAGTCTACGGACATTATCTGTAGCGTGTCTATTTTTTATGAAACCTGTCTGATCTGGATGAATGAGTGTGGGGATGACTGTTTCTATTCTGGTTGCTAATGCTTTGGTGATAATTTTCAAATCAGTATTTAATAATGAGAGAGGTCGGTAACTTGAGGGATGAGATGGATCTTTGTTGGGTTTTAGTAGTAATGTCATGGCTGCTGTATTCATGTGTGTGGGTATGGTGGATGACTTTTTTATTTCTATAATTACTCTGGTAAATAGTGGTGATAATATGTCCCAAAAGTGTCTGTAAAATTCAGCTGGTAGTCCATCTGGCCCGGGAGATTTATTGCTAGGAATTTTATTGAGTGCTTTAGTAAGTTCATTAATGCTTAGGGGTGCGTCTAGAATGTTGGTTTGTTCTAAAGTTAATTTTGGCAATGTCAGACTGTTCAAAAAAGTGTCGATTTCCGATTGAGTAGGTTGGTGAGTGGGGGAATAGAGATTGCTATAGAAATTTCTAAATATATTATTTATATCCTGTGAGTTTTGGTTAATATTTCCTGTGGTGTCCAAGATGGCTGGGATGATTGATTTCTCCTTCTTGTATTGTAGTAGATTTGCTAAATATTTACTGTTTGCTTTGTTATTGTATTGAAAACCATTATATTTCAGTTGCTGAATTTGAAATTGTGTTCTTTTCTGTATGATATCATCAAATTGTGTTTTGAGTTCTTTTAATTCCTTCTGTTTGGGTTCACTGGGATGGTGAGATATTTCATTTGTTAGGAGTTTGATTTTTTGTTCTAATGTATTTTCCAATTGTTGTTGCTGTTTTTTCATATATGAAGAGTATGATATAATTTTCCCTCGGATTACGGCTTTACCAGTTTCCCATAGCAGTGAAGGTGAGGTATCTGGAGAGTCGTTCATTTCCATAAAGAATGCCCACTCTCGCCTTATAAGGGTTGTAAAGTTGGGGTCTTCTAATAGTGAGGTATTGAAGCGCCATCGAGTTGATGTTTTAGCCTGTGTTTGGGTATTTATGGACAGAGAGACAGGGGCGTGATCACTAATTACAATAGGGTAGATTTTATTATCTGATATCTTGGTTATTAGTGAATTGCTGATGATGAATAAGTCGAGTCTAGATGAACATTGGTGAACTGTAGAAAAGTATGAATATTCCCTTAAAGAGGGGTTCCTCATTCCCCAACTGTCGCTAAGGCCGTAGTCCTCCATATATTGCTTTATTATGTCAGTGGAGTGCCAATTTCTTAAGTTGCCAGAAGAGCTTGAGCGGTCAATTGTGGGATTGATGACTGTATTGAAGTCTCCTGCTATGATGAGGTTGTTTGAATTTGATAGTATTGAGAAGAAATTGTGGAAGAAAGATGGATCATCATTGTTAGGGCCATAAATGTTTGCCAATGTAAATGTTGTGTGGTTTATAATTGCATTGATAATGATGAATCTACCGTCTGGGTCCATAATAGATTGGTTAAGTGAAAAGTGAATATCCTTATTTATTAAAATGGAGACGCCTCTTTGTTTGCTGTTAAATGTTGAAGAGTATATTTTGTCAAATTGTTTAAAGTTGAGATATTGCAATTCTGTGTCTGTTAGATGTGTTTCTTGAAGGAAGCAAATATCAGCCCTCAGTTTTATTAGGTGATTGATTACTTTAAGTCTTTTGGTTTGGTTACGAAAGCCGCGTACATTCCATGTTATTAGGTTAAGTGGTTGCATGTATGTCAGATTTGTCAAAGTAGTGAGCTAGCTCGTATAAATGAGTTAAGAGACATATAAAATAATAAAGGGAAAGAGAGAGTTGAGAAAGGGAGAGAGGGATAGATGGGTTTGTATGAGGTAATAAGGCATGGGTGTTTTTGCTTGTCAATATTGGGAGGATGTATGTCATATTGCACATTACATGTTTTCCAGTGTTTTTGCTTGGGGTTAAGCTGAAAGGTAGTAGTGGTATGGAACGTGGATACAAGAGTAACCAATAGTTATTGAGCGACTGGACTTTACATATATAGACAAGGAGACACAAAAATACAAGACATAAATACAAATAAAGGCACATGCCTTATCGAAGTCAAAGGTAAAGAGAGAGAGAGGGAGAGAGGGAGAGAGAGAGAGAGAGAGAGAGAGAGAGAACAGACAGAGAGATACTGATAAACAAAACCAACAAATAATAAAAAAATAAAAAAGAACAAGAAAAAAGAAAAAAAAAGCTGTAGAAAGATAAAGCAAATGAGGAGATAAGGAGAGAGAGTGTGTGTGTGTAAGCACAGAACTTAACCACTGGGCTTAAAAAGTCTGTAGGTTAAGAGAGGTGTGGAAGAATAAAAATAAAAAAAAAGGAAAATCTACAGATATAATACACATATACATACATATATATATATAGGACAATAGAAAAGAAAGTAATAATAATAATAATAATAATAATAATAATAATAATAATAATAATAATAATAATGCTTATAGTATATTTGTATATTTATTCATTCAGAAAAGCCATGGTGTTTTTTCATGGCTTCGGAATAGTTGTCCATTTATATAGAGTTTATCAACTGTCAATACTGCACGTATGTTGTTTCTTCTGTTTTCTTTTAATATGGGATAGAGAACTTTTCTTCGTTCGTTTATTTCTCGTGGGTATTGATCGTTCATTCCAAAATGAGTGTCCTTGAGTAGTTTTCCTTTGCTTTTAACCAATTCCTTTTGTTGATAGTGTTCAAATTTTGCAATGATGGGACGAGTTTTGTCCTGCTGTTGTTTACCGAGACGATGAACTCGGTGAAAGGTGATATTTTGAGTGACGTCAGCGGGTAATTTGAGTTGAGAGTGCATGAAGTTTTTAAGATGCAACTCTGGATTATCGGGTGATGTTTCTGGAATGCCTGAGAAAATTAAGTTGTCGCGCATCGAGCGTGTTTGGATGTCTAGAATGGTTTCTTTCATCTGTTTGTTTTCTGCGGTGACGTTTTCCATTTGCTGGGTGAGTGTTGTTATTGAAGTTTGAAGCTCTTGATTTGATTGTTGTAGTGTTTCGATTTGATTGTGTGCAAATTCAAGGCTTTTCCGCATGTCGCTTAACTCGTCGTGAATTGTAACCAGTATGTCCAGTTTTTTATTGATACTAGCCAGCACACTAAACTCAACTTCGGTGGTGTGTAGGTCATCAGTGTCCGTTGCGGAGTCTCTCTTTCTTCTTTTGGAATCTGGTTTGGGTACGTCGGTATTATCCATGGTCGGATGAGTGTGGTGAAAGTAGTCGTCAATAAAGATCTCCAAGTCCGTTAAGTCCTCCAGTGTACAGTTGAATTGTGGATCGTATCGAGTATATGATAGTCGATGCGATGTTAATTTGGTTTATTCCGGATGAAATGGGTTTTGAGCTCAAAAGTTTAAACTCGTCCTGTTATGTTTGTCAACAAGCGTGCGCCGCCATGTTTGATCTCACCTCTGCTCGAGTCTCGCGATACTCACACCGCCATCACTCCGATCCTCACATGAAAATAGGCTTTTACTTAATTATTATTACAAGACCATCATGTAGCATGTGCGTTGTTAACTCTCCGGATAACTCTCGTTCACTTCTCCAGGGACTGTTTGTTTACAGTGTCACGTGAGCAGCTACACTGCAGGTTCGACCTACAGTACCTAAATGGATCAGCAGCAACATGAAATAGTCCACTGATATTTACCCACTTGATGCACATGCCCACCGTGCATCATTTTCTCGAAGGCACCGTGTAGCGGTAAAATAACGTGCGAGGGCCCGCCATCGCTGCTTGCAGCTATATTTAGGGCCCGAGCACCGAGGAGCAGGCCAGAATGGCCTGCACCGAAAGGTGCGAAGCCCTATTGTTTTTGCTCGGATTATTATTTTTATTATTATTATTATTATTATTTTTTTTATTTTATTTTTTTTTTACGTTTCGGGGCAATTTGGGGGCCTTAACATACTCAAAAACTCTTGAAATTTTGCACAGACATCAGAGTCGTCGGCCATCAGGTCCGGGCAAAGGCCGGACCACGGGCGTGGCAAGGGAGCTCTGTAGCGCCCCCTGTAATTCAAAAACAAACATTGGGGCACAGATCGGGCAAAAATGTACGCACATGTACGAGAGTTGGTACACATATAGAACTCATCGACCCAAACAACTTTCACCCTTAAACCTATTAGCTCCGCCCAACAGGAAGTCGGCCATTTTTGATTGTTTCAAAAACGCATGTGATGAACTTTTAAATACTCCTCCTAGGGGATTTATGCGATTGACACCAAACGCGGTGAACATGATGTCGAGACATTGTACTTGCTAAATTGCGAAGGGATTTTTGATATCTCGAACGGTTCTGCCATGGCGAAGCGACAAAGTCATGGCGAAATCAGAGAAACAGGAAGTGTCTAATATCTAAGGCAAAAAATGTCTTATTGTAATGATACGCAGGACGTTTGTTCGTCTGAAGATTCCGAACGCATCGATGTGCCTATTGTGACTCCCGGGTATAGCGCCACCACCAGGTGCCAGGAAGTGTGTCAGTCACAAAGGTGGATTTTTTTTGACAGTTCCATCCAATGTTCTTTTAAATACTCCTTCTAGGATTTTCATGGGATTGACACCAAAAGTGGTCAACATGATGCCGAGGCATAGTAGATGATAAATTGCGAAGGGATTTTTGATATCTCCAACGCTGTTCCCATGGTAACGCATCAAATTTTACTTTAATTTTAGGCATGTTTAAGGCTCTTGGCGTGCTTAGATTAACCTAAAACTTGGCACACACATCAGAGTTGTCGACTGTTAAGTGTGCACAAAAAGGTCAGACATAGGCGTGTCTCTTAAGTGGCTCACCAGCGCCCCCGTTTGTCTAAAATGTGGGGTTTCTTTTACCTACAGTCCCCAAATTGGTCAATAACAACATGAAATAGCCCACTGATATTTACCCACTTGATGCACTTACTCACCGTGCATCGTTTTCTCGGAGGCATCGTATAGCGGTAAAATAACGTGCGAGGGCCCGCCATCGCTGCTTGCAGCTATATTTTTATTTTTATTTTTATTTTTTTTAACACTTTTGGGCATTTTGGGTGCCTTAACATACTCGAAAACTCTTGAAATTTGGCACAGACGTTAGAGTCGTCCGTCATTGCGAACAGACAAAGGCTGGAACACGGGCGTGGCACGGGGGCTCTGTAGCGCCCCCTGTAATGCAAAAACAAACAGTAGTGCGCAGATCGGGCAAACATGTACGCACATTTACGAAAGTTGGTACACATATAGATCTCATCGACCCGAACAACTTTCGCCCTCTAACATTTTAGCTCCGCCCAACAGGAAGTCCGCCATTTTGGATTGTTTAAAAAATGCATGCGGTGAACTTTTAAATACTCCTCCTAGAGGATGAATGCGATTGACACCAAAAGTGGTGAACATGATGTCGAGACATTGGACTTGCTAAATTGCGAAGGGATTTTTGATATCTCGAACGGTTCCGCCATGGCGAGGTGACGAATTCATGGCGAATTCAGAGAAACAGGAAGTGTCTAATATCTAAGGCAAAAAATATCTTATTGTGATGCCATGCGGGATGTTTGTTCGTCTAAAGATTCCGATCGCATCGATGTGCCTATTGTGACTCCCGGGTATAGCGCCACCACCAGGCGCCAGGAAGTGTGTCAGTCACAAAGGTGATTTTTTTTCACAGTTCCATGCGATGTTTTTTTAAATACTCCTTCTAGGATTTTCATGCGATTGTTACCAAAAGTGGTCAACATGATGCCGAGACATTGTAGATGATAAATTGCGAAGGGATTTTTGATATCTCAAACGCTGTTCCCATGGCAACCTGTCAAACTTTACTTTCATTTTTAAGGCATATTTAAACCTTACATCTGCATGCGGTAAACTTTTAAATACTCCTCCTGAGGAAATAATGTGATTGACTCCAGAAGTGGTCAACATAATGGTGAGACATTGTAGATGATAAATTGCGAAGGGATTTTTGATATCTCAAACGCTGTTCCCATGGCAACACGTCAAACTTTACTTTTATTTCAGGCATATTTAAGGCTCTTGGCGTGCTTAGATTAAATTTAAATTTGGCAAACACATCAGAGTTGTCGGCTGTTAAGTGTTGACAAAAACGTCAGATAAAGGCGTGTCTATTTAGTGTCTCACTAGCGCCCCCATTTGTCTAAAATGTGGGGTTTCTTTTACCTACAGTACCTAAATGGATCAGTAGCAACATGAAATAGTCCACTGATATTTACCCACTTGATACACATGCCCACCCTGCATCGTTTTCTCGGAGGCACCGTGTAGCGGTAAAAAAACGTGCGAGGGCCCGCCATCGCTGCTTGCAGCTATATTTTTTATTATTATTATTATTTTTTTTAACACTTTTGGGCACTTTGGGTGCCTAAACATACTCGAAAACTCTTGAAATTTGCCACAGACGTCAGAGTCATCGGCCATCAGGTCTGGGCAAAGGCTGGAACACGGGCGTGGCAAGGGAGCTCTGTAGCGCCCCCTGTAATGCAAAAACAAACAGTAGTGCACAGATCATGCAAAAATGTACGCACATGTACGAAAGTTGGTACACACATAGATCTCATCAACTCGAACAACTTTCGCACTCTAACCTAATAGCTCCGCCCAACAGGAAGTCAGCCATTTTGGATTGTTTAAAAAATGGATGCGGTGAACTTTTGAATACTCCTCCTAGGGGATTTATGCAAATGACACCACGCATGGTGATCATGATGTCAAGAAATTGTACTTGCTAAATTGCGATGGGAATTTTGATATCTCGAACGGTTCTGTCATGGCGAGGCGACAAACTTATGGCGAAATCAGCGAAACAGGAAGTGTTTAATATCTAAGGCAAAAAATTTCTTATTGTAATGACACGCAGGGTGTTTGTTCGTCTGAAGATTCCGATCGCATCGATGTGCCTATTGTGACTCCCGGGTATAGTGCCACCACCAGGCGCCAGGAAGTGTGTCAGTCACAAAGGTGGATTTTTTTGACAGTTCCATCCGATGTTCTTTTAAATACTCCTTCTAGGATTTTCATGCGATTGACACCAAAAGTGGTCAACATGATGCAGAGACATTGTAGATGCTAAATTGCGAAGGAATTTTTGACATCTCGAACGCTGTTCCCATGGCAAAGCGTCAAACTTTACTTTTATTTCAGGCATATTTAAGGCTCTTGGCCTGCTTAGATTAACTTTAAATTTGGCACACACATTAGAGTTGTCGGCTGTTAAGTTTTAGCAAAAACGTCAGATAAAGGCGTGTCTATTTAGTGGCTCACTAGCGCCCCCGTTTGTCTAAAATGTGGAGTTTCTTTTACCTATAGTACCTAAATGGGTTAGTAGCAACATGAAATAGGCCACTGATATTTACCCACTTGAGGCCCTTGTCCACCGTGCATCGTTTTCTCGGACGCACCGTGTAGCGGAAAAAAAAACGTGCGAGGGCCCGCCATCGCTGCTTGCAGCTATATTTAGGGCCCGAGCACCGAGGAGCAGGCCAGAATGGCCTGCACCGTGGGTGCAAAGCCCTATTGTTTTTGCTTCGTTTATTATTATTATTAGGGCCCGAGCACCGAGGAGCAGGCCAGAATGGCCTGCACCGAAAGGTGCGAAGCCCTATTGTTTTTGCTCGAATTTATTATTTTTTTTTTTATTTTTATTTTTTTTAACACTTTTGGGCATTTTGGGTGCCTTAACATACTCGAAAACTCTTGAAATTTGGCACAGACGTTAGAGTCGTCCGTCATTGCGAACAGACAAAGGCTGGAGCACGGGCGTGGCACGGGGGCTCTGTAGCGCCCCCTGTAATGCAAAAACAAACAGTAGTGCGCAGATCGGGCAAACATGTACGCACATTTACGAAAGTTGGTACACATATAGATCTCATCGACCCGAACAACTTTCGCCCTCTAACATTTTAGCTCCGCCCAACAGGAAGTCCGCCATTTTGGATTGTTTAAAAAATGCATGCGGTGAACTTTTGAATACTCCTCCTAGGGGATTCAAGCAAATGACACCAAACGTGGTGATCATGATGTCAAGACATTGGACTTGCTAAATTGCGAAGGGATTTTTGATATCTCGAACGGTGTTGCAATGGCGAAGCGGCAAAGTCATGGCGAAATCAGAGAAACAGAAAGTGTCTAATATCTAAGGCAAAAAATGTCTTATAGTGATGACACGCGGGGTGTTTGTTCGTCTGAAGATTCCGATCGCATCGATGTGCCTATTGTGACTCCCGGGTATAGCGCCACCACCAGGCGCCAGGAACTGTTGCAGTCACAAAGGTTGATTTTTTTGATAGTTCCATGTGATGTTCTTTTAAATACTCCTCCTAGAATGTTTATGCGATTGACACCAAAAGTGGTCAACATGATGTCAAGACATAGTAGATGATAAATTGCGAAGGGATTTTTGACATCTCGAACGCTGTTGCCATGGCAACGCATCAAAGTTTACTATTATTTCAGGAATATTTAAGCCTCTTGGCATGCTTAGATTAACTTCAAATTTGGCACACACATCAGAGTTGTCAACTGTTAAGTGTTGACAAACAGGTCAGACATAGGTGTGCCTCTTAAGTCGCTCACTAGCGCCCCCGTTTGTCCAAAATGTGGGGTTTCTTTTACCTACAGTCCCCAATTGGGTCAGTAACAACATAAATAGTCCACCGATATTTACCCACTTGATGCACTTGCCCACCGTGCATCGTTTTCTCGGAGGCACCGTGTAGCGGTAAAAATACGTGCGAGGGCCCGCCATCGCTGCTTGCAGCTATATTTATTATTATTATTATTATATTCCGAAATGAATCGCATTTTTGAAGGCCTAAACATACCCGAAAACTCATGAACATTTGCACACGCGTCAGAAGTGGCGAAAATTTACATGTAGTATAGGCGTCAGAAGTGGGCGTGTAGAAATTGCTCGATAGCGCCACCTGCAAAATTTCAAGAGAACAGCCCCCCCACTACGAAAAACATACAGATACGAAATTTGGTAGGATCATCAAGCACCCCAAGACCTCCAAAAAATCTCTTGGAGCTAAGATCTAAATGCCACAGGAAGTCGGCCATTTTGAATTTTCTCTGTCATTTTTTGACATTTCTAAGCGTCGTACTTTAACGAACTCCTCCTAGCGATTTAATCCGATCATTATCATATTTGGTCAGTCTCATCTAAAGGCCTTTGCGATGCTAAATTGCAGAGATCTTGACTTTTCGTTGGAGGGTGTGTCCGTGGCGGCCTGACAAAGTTAAGCATTTTCGCCATGAAACAGGAAGTTGTTCTATCTCAGGCATACAATGTCCAATCTGCCCCACGCTTCACATGTTTGATAAGGGTCTTGACCTGAACACATTTTGATGCCAATATTCAGCTTCAGTCATAGCGCCACCTACAGGTAGCAGGAAATGCCATGTTTTACGCTGTGATTTACTGCTCTTAGAGATTTAATCAAATAATCATCATATTTGGTCAGACTGATGTTAAGCCCTTTGCCGTGATAAATTGCGAAGATCTTGACTTTTCATTAAAGGGCGTGTCCGTGGCAGCCTGGCAAAGTGTGATATTTCGCCATGAAACAGGAAGCTGTTGTAATTCAGACATACATTTTCCGATCTGCCCCCGACTTCACAAGTTTGATAAGGGTCCCGGCCTGAACACGTCAATATAACCAATCAGGTACCATCATAGCGCCACCTGCTGCACACAGGCGGTGTGGCACATCAGTTTCCCTTTGAATATCCACCTGTATTTACCCACTTTAATTTATACCCCCCTGGTTTACTGCTTTACTAATGCCATAGGGTAGCGGTGCACATGCGTGCGAGGGCCCTTCCATCGCTGCTTGCAGCTTTAATTATTTTTATTTTTATTATTTTTTTTTTTTTCAACACTTTTGGACATTTTGGGGGCCTTAACATACTCGAAAACTCTTGAAATTTGGCACAGACATCAGAGTCGTCCGTGATCGCCGAAAGCCAAAGGCTGGAACACGGGCGTGGCACGGGGGCTCTGTAGCGCCCCCTGTAATGCAAAAACAAACAGGAGTGCACAGATCGGGCAAACATGTACGCACATTTACGAAAGTTGGTACACATATAGATCTCATCGACCCGAACAACTTTCGCCCTCTAACATTTTAGCTCCGCCCAACAGGAAGTCCGCCATTTTGGATTGTTTAAAAAATGCATGCGGTGAACTTTTGAATACTCCTCCTAGGGGATTCATGCAAATGACACCAAATGTGGTGATCATGATGTCAAGACATTGGACTTGCTAAATTGCGAAGGGATTTTTGATATCTCGAACGGTGTTGCCATGGCGAAGCGGCAAAGTCATGGCGAAATCAGAGAAACAGGAAGTGTCTAATATCTAATGCAAAAAATGTCTTATAGTGATGACACGTGGGGTGTTTGTTCGTCTGAAGATTCCGATCGCATCGATGTGCCTATTGTAAGTCTCGGGTATAGCGCCACCACCAGGCGCCAGGAAGTGTTGCAGTCACAAAGGTTGATTTTTTTGACAGTTCCATGTGATGTTCTTTTAAATACTCCTCCTAGAATGTTTATGCGATTGACACCAAAAGTGGTCAACATGATGCCAAGACATAGTAGATGATAAATTGCGAAGGGATTTTTGATATCTCAAACGTTGTTCCCATGACAACGCGTCAAACTTTACTTTCATTTTAAAGGCATATTTAAGCCCTTCAGTTGCATGCAGTGAACTTTTCAATACTCCTTCTAGGATATTCATGCGATTGACACCAAACGTGGTCAACATGATGCCGAGACATTGGAGATGATAAATAGTGAAGGGATTTTTGATATCTCAAACGCTGTTCCCATGGCAACGCGTCAAACTTTTTACTTTCATTTTAAAGGCTTATTTAAGCCTGACAGTCGCATGCAATGTTCTTTTTAATACTCCTTCTAGGGAAATAATGCAATTCACACCAGAAGTTGTCAACATGATGCTGAGACATTGTAGACGCTAAATTGCGAAGGAATTTTTGACATCTCTAACACTGTTCCCATGGCAACGTGTCAAACTTTACTTTTATGTCAGGCATATTTAAGGCTCTTGGTGTGCTTAGATTGACTTTAAATTTGGCACACACATCAGATTTGTCGGCTGTTAAGTGTTGACAAAAACGTCAGATAAAGGCGTGTCTATTAAGTGGCTCACTAGCGCCCCCGTTTGTCTAAAATGTGGGGTTTCTTTTACCTACAGTACCTAAATGGGTCAGTAGCAGCATGATATTTACCCACTTGATGCACTTGCCCACCGTGCATCGTTTTCTCGGAGGCACCGTGTAGCGGTAAACAAACGTGCGAGGGCCCGCCATCGCTGCTTGCAGCTATATTTAGGGCCCGAGCACCGAGGAGCAGGCCAGAATGGCCTGCACCGAAAGGTGCGAAGCCCTATTGTTTTTGCTCAAATTTATTATTATTTTTTTTTTTATTTTTTTTATTTTTTTTATTTTTTTTAACACTTTTGGGCATTTTGGGTGCCTTAACATACTCGAAAACTCTTGAAATTTGGCACAGACGTTAGAGTCGTCCGTCATTGCGAACAGACAAAGGCTGGAACACGGGCGTGGCACGGGGGCTCTGTAGCGCCCCCTGTAATGCAAAAACAAACAGTAGTGCGCAGATCAGGCAAACATGTACGCACATTTACGAAAGTTGGTACACATATAGATCACATCGACCCGAACAACTTTCGCCCTCTAACATTTTAGCTCCGCCCAACAGGAAGTCCGCCATTTTGGATTGTTTAAAAAATGCATGCGGTGAACTTTTAAATACTCCTCCTAGAGGATGAATGCGATTGACACCAAAAGTGGTGAACATGATGTCGAGACATTGGACTTGCTAAATTGCGAAGGGATTTTTGATATCTCGAACGGTTCCGCCATGGCGAGGCGACGAATTCATGGCGAATTCAGAGAAACAGGAAGTGTCTAATATCTAAGGCAAAAAATATCTTATTGTGATGCCATGCGGGATGTTTGTTCGTCTAAAGATTCCGATCGCATCGATGTGCCTATTGTGAGTCTCGGGTATAGCGCCACCACCAGGCGCCAGGAAGTGTGTCAGTCACAAAGGTGATTTTTTTTCACAGTTCCATGCGATGTTTTTTTAAATACTCCTTCTAGGATTTTCATGCGATTGTTACCAAAAGTGGTCAACATGATGCCGAGACATTGTAGATGATAAATTGCGAAGGGATTTTTGATATCTCAAACGCTGTTCCCATGGCAACCTTTCAAACTTTACTTTCATTTTTAAGGCATATTTAAGCCTTTCAGTTCCATACAGTTAACTTTTAAATACTCCTCCTAGGATTTTCATGCGATTTACACGAGAAGTGGTCAACATGATGCTGAGACATTGTAGATGATAAATTGCGAAGGGATTTTTGATATCTCAAACGCTGTTCCCATGGCAACCTGTCAAACTTTACTTTCATTTTAAAGGCATATTTAAGCCTTTCAGTAGCATACAGTTAACTTTTAAATACTCCTTCTAGGATTTTCATGCGATTGACACGAGAAGTGGTCAAGATGATGCCGAGACATTGTAGATGATAAATTGCGAAGGAATTTTTGACATCTCGAACGCTGTTCCCATGGCAATGCGTCAAACTTTACTTTAATTTCAGGCATGTTTAAGGCTCTTGGCGTGCTTAGTTGAACTTTAAATTTGGCACACACATCAGAGTTGTCGGCTGTTAAGTGTTGCACAAAAAGGTCAGACATAGGTGTGCCTCTTAAGGGGCTCACTAGTGCCCCTGTTTGTCTAAAATGTGGAGTTTCTTTTACCTACAGTCCCCAAATGGCTCAGAAACAACATTAAATAGCCCACTGATATTTTACCCACTTGATGCCCTTGCCCACCGTGCATCGTTTTCTCGGACGCACCGTTTAGCGGTAAAAAAACGTGCGAGGGCCCGCCATTGCTGCTTGCAGCTATATTTAGGGCCCGAGCACCGAGGAGCAGGCCAGAATGGCCTGCACCGAAAGGTGCGAAGCCCTATTGGTTTTGCTCGAATTTATTATTATTTTTATTTGTTTTTTTTTTTATTTTTTTTTAACACTTTTGGGCATTTTGGGTGCCTTAACATACTCGAAAACTCTTGAAATTTGGCACAGACGTCAGAGTCGTCCGTCATTGCAAACGGGCAAAGGCTGGAACACGGGCGTGGCACGGGGGCTCTGTAGCACCCCCTGTAATGCAAAATAAAACATTGATGCACAGATCGTGCAAACATGTACGCACATGTACGAGAGTTGGTACGCATATAGATCTCATCGACCCGAACAACTTTCGCCCTCTAACATTTAAGCTCCGCCCAACAGGAAGTCGGCTATTTTGGATTGTTTAAAAAATGCATGCGTTGAACTTTTGAATACTCCTCCTAGAGGATGCATGCGATTGACACCAAAAGTGGTGAACATGATGTCGAGACATTGGACTTGCTAAATTGCGAAGGGATTTTTGATATCTCGAACGGTTCTGCCATGGCGAGCCGACAAAGTTGTGGCGAAATCAGAGAAACAGGAAGTGTCTAATATCTAAAGCAAAAAATGTCTTACTGTAATGACACGCGGGGTGTTTGTTCGTCTGAAGATTCCGATCGCATCGATGTGCCTGTTGTGAGTCTCGGGTATAGCGCCACCAGCAGGTGCCAGGAAGTGTGTCAGTCACAAAGCTGGATTTTTTTTAAAGTTCCATGCAATGTTCTTTTAAATACTCCTCCTAGGATTTTCATGCGATTGACAGCAAAAGTGGTCACCATGATGCCGAGACATTGTAGATGATAAATTGCGAAGGGATTTTTGATATCTCAAACGCTGTTCCCATGGCAACGCGTCAAACTTTACTTTCATTTTAAAGGCATATTTAAGCCTTTCAGTTCCATACAGTTAACTTTTAAATACTCCTTCTAGGATTTTCATGCGATTGACACGAGAAGTGGTCAACATGATGCCGAGACATTGTAGATGATAAATTGCGAAGGGATTTTTGATATCTCAAACACTGTTCCCATGGCAACCTGTCAAACTTTACTTTCATTTTAAAGGCATATTTGAGCCTTTCATACAGTTAACTTTTAAATACTCCTTCTAGGATTTTCATGCGATTGACACGAGAAGTGGTCAACATGATGCCGAGACATTGTAGATGATAAATTGCGAAGGAATTTTTGATATCTCGAACGCTGTTCCCATGGCAATGCATCAAACTTTACTTTCATTTTTACACATATTTAAGGCTGACAGTTACATGCTGTGAACCTTTAAATACTCCTCGTATGGGATTCATGCGATTGACACCAGAAGTGGTCAACATGATGCCGAGACATTGTAGATGATAAATTGTGAAGGAATTTTAGACATCTCGAACGCTGTTCTCATGGCAATGCGTCAAACTTTACTTTAATTTCAGGCATGTTTAAGGCTCTTGGCGTGCTGAGTTGAACTTTAAATTTGGCACACACATTCAGAGATGTATAAAGTACTAGGGACCCAGACTTGAGTAAAAGTACAAGTGCTCTATCAAAAAAGTGAGCACACCACTTAAGTGGAAGTACTGAAGTATTAAACATGTTTTGTACTTAAGTATTGCAAGTAGTTTATTTTAAAATATACTACTCAAGTACTGAAAGTAAAAGTACAAGTATTGTGTAATGTAGTTATTAAAGAAAACAGTAAAAAGTTTAAATATAATATTGTTTATATTATTTCAAATGTTTAAGCTAAAGGACACTCACAATTGCTTTCGCTGTAGCAGGAGTACAAGGACAGGAATGTTCAGATTAATTTAACTAATATGGCAATAGAGAATTCAGAATTAATAAAATATTAGTCGATGTAATGGTAATAGGTAAAGGTACAAGATGTTTCAATGTATTTAGGTTTCCTTCTTTCGCGCACACTCGCCCTTTCTCGCGAATTCTCTCTCTCTATCGGTCTCTCTCGTGCACTTTGGTTCTCTCTTCACTTCACATTTGTCCACAACTGCGGCTCATATTTGTGAGTGAGAGGGAGGGAGGGGTCCGCTCTTCACTATCTCCTATTGATTTAGACCACAATCTGTGTGTGTTTCTAATGTGTATCACCGCTCCGGCAGTGATAATGTAGGTTTGGAATGATTCGTAACATTTGAGTGTAACGAGTAACTATGCAGCACATAAAAAATGTATTGGAGTAAAAGTATTAAACTCATCGAAAATATGTACTGAAGTAAAAGTGGAAGTAGGAGAAAAAAAGAATACTTCAGTAGAGTACAGATACTGCCTATTAGTACTTAAGTACAGTAGTGAAGTAGTTCTACTTCGTTACTATACATCTCTGCACACATCAGAGTTTTCGGCTGTTAAGTGTTGACAAAAAGGTCAGACATAGGCGTGTCTCTTAAGTGGCTCACTAGTGCACCTGTTTGTCTAAAATGTGGGGTTTCTTTTACCTACATTCCCCAAATGGCTCAGAAACAACATTAAATAGCCCACTGATATTTTACCCACTTGATGCCCTTGCCCACCGTGCATCGTTTTCTCGGACGCACCATGTAGCGGTAAAAAAACGTGCGAGGGCCCGCCATTGCTGCTTGCAGCTATATTTAGGGCCCGAGCACCGAGGAGCAGGCCAGAATGGCCTGCACCGAAAGGTGCGAAGCCCTATTGTTTTTGCTCGGATTATTATTTTTATTATTTTTTTTATTTTTTTTTTTATTATTTTTTTCAACACTTTTGGGCATTTTGGGGGCCTTAACATACTCGAAAACTCTTGAAATTTGGCACAGACATCAGAGTCGTCCGTGATCGCCGAAAGCCAAAGGCTGGAACACGGGCGTGACACGGGGGCTCTGTAGCGCCCCCTGTAATGCAAAAACACACAGGAGTGCGCAGATCGGGCAAACATGTACGCACATGTACGAAAGTTGGTACACATATAGATCTCATCGACCCGAACAACTTTCGCACTCTAACCTATTAGCTCCGCCCAACAGGAAGTCGGCCATTTTGGATTGTTTAAAAAATCCATGCAGTGAACTTTTGAATACTCCTTCGAGGGAATACATGGGATTGACACCAAACGTGGTGATCATGATGTCGAGACATTGTACTTGCTAAATTGCGAAGGGATTTTTGATATCTCGAACGGTTCTGACATGGCAAGGCGACAAAGTTGTGGCGAAATCAGAGAAACAGGAAACGTCTAATATCTAAGGCAAAAAATGTCTTATAGTGATGACACGCGGGGTGTTTGTTCGTCTGAAGATTCCGATCGCATCGATGTGCCTATTGTAAGTCTCGGGTATAGCGCCACCACCAGGCGCCAGGAAGTGTGTCAGTCACAAATCTTGATTTTTTTGACAGTTCTATCCGATGTTCTTTTAAATACTCCTTCTAGGATATTCATGCGATTGACACCAAAAGTGGTCAACATGATGCTGAGACATTGTAGATGATAAATTGCGAAGGGATTTTTGATATCTCGAATGTTGTTCCTATGGCCACGCGACAAATTTTACTTTCATTTTAAAGGCTTATTTAAGCATTACAGTTGCATGCGATGTTCTTTTAAATACTCCTTCTAGGTAAATAATGTTATTGACACCAGAAGTGGTCAACATGATGCTGAGACATTGTAGATGCTAAACTGCGAAGGAATTTTTGACACCTCGAACGCCGTTCCCATGGCAACACGTCAAACTTTACTTTTATTTCAGGCATATTTAAGGCTCTTTGCGTGCTTTGATTAAATTTAAATTTGCCACACACATCAGAGTTGTCGGTTGTTAAGTGTTGACAAAAAGTCAGATAAAGGCGTGTCTATTTAGTGTCTCACTAGCGCCCCCGTTTGTCTAAAATGTGGGGTTTCTTTTACCTACAGTACCTAGATGGATCAGTAGCAACATGAAATAGTCCACTGATATTAACCCACTTGATGCACATGCCCACCGTGCATCGTTTTCTCGGAGGCACTGTGTGGCGGTAAAATAACGTGCGAGGGCCCGCCATCGCTGCTTGCAGCTATATTTATTATTATTTTTATTTTTTTTAACACTTTTGGGCATTTTGGGTGCCTTAACATACTCGAAAACTCTTGAAATTTGGCACAGACGTCAGAGTCGTCCGTCATTGCAGAAATCCAAAGGCTGGAACACGGGCGTGGCACCGGGGCTCTGTAGCGCCCCCTGTAATTCAAAAACAAACATTGGGGCACAGATCGGGCAAAAATTTACGCACATGTACGAGAGTTGGTACACATATAGATCTCATCGACCCGAACAACTTTCGCCCTCTAACATTTAAGCTCCGCCCAACAGGAAGTCAGCTATTTTGGATTGTTTAAAAAATGCATGCGTTGAACTTTTGAATACTCCTCCTAGAGGAATCATGCGATTGACACCAAAAGTGGTGAACATGATGTCGAGACATTGGACTTGCTAAATTGCGAAGGGATTTTTGATATCTCGAACGGTTCTGCCATGGCGAGCCGACAAAGTTGTGGCGAAATCAGAGAAACAGGAAGTGTCTAATATCTAAGGCAAAAAATGTCTTATTGTAATGACACGCGGGGTGTTTGTTCATCTGAAGATTCCGATCGCATCGATGTGCCTATTGTGACTCCCGGGTATAGCGCCACCAGCAGGCGCCAGGAAGTGTGTCAGTCACAAAGCTGGATTTTTTTGAAAGTTCCATGCAATGTTCTTTTAAATACTCCTTCTAGGATTTTCATACGATTGACACCAAAAGTGGTCACCATGATGCCGAGACATTGTAGATGATAAATTGCGAAGGGATTTTTGATATCTCAAACGGTATTCCCATGGCAACGTGTCAAACTTTACTTTCATTTTAAAGGCATATTTAAGCCTTTCAGTTTTATACAGTTAACTTTTAAATACTCCTTCTAGGATTTTCATGCGATTGACACGAGAAGTGGTCAACATGATGCCGAGACACTGTAGATGATAAATTGCGAAGGGATTTTTGATATCTCAAACGCTGTTCCCATGGCAACCTGTCAAACTTTACTTTCATTTTAAAGGCATATTTAAGCCTTTCAGTTGCATACAGTTAACTTTTAAGTACTCCTTCTAGGACTTTCATGCGATTGACACGAGAAGTGGTCAACATGATGCCGAGACATTGTAGATGATAAATTGCGAAGGGATTTTTGATATATCAAACGCTGTTCCCATGGCAATGCATCAAACTTTACTTTCATTTTTACATATATTTAAGGCTGACAGTTACATGCTGTGAACCTTTAAATACTCCTCGTATGGGATTCATGCGATTGACACCAGAAGTGGTCAACATGATGCCGAGACATTGTAGATGATAAATTGCGAAGGAATTTTAGACATCTCGAACGCTGTTCCCATGGCAACGCGTCAAACTTTACTTTAATTTCAGGCATGTTTAAGGCTCTTGGCGTGCTTAGTTGAACTTTACATTTGGCACACACATCCAGAGATGTATAAAGTACTAGGGACCCAGACTTGAGTAAAAGTACAAGTGCTCTATCAAAAAAGTGAGCACACCACTTAAGTGGAAGTACTGAAGTATTAAACATGTTTTGTACTTAAGTATTGCAAGTAGTTTATTTTAAAATATACTACTCAAGTACTGAAAGTAAAAGTACAAGTATTGTGTAATGTAGTTATTAAAGAAAACAGTCAAAAGTTTGAATATAATATTGTTTATATTATTTCAAATGTTTAAGCTAAAGGACACTCACAATTGCTTTGGTTGTAGCAGGAGTACAAGGACAGGAATGTTCAGATTAATTTAACTAATATGGCAATAGAGAATTCAGAATTAATAAAATATTAGTCGATGTAATGGTAATAGGTAAAGGTACAAGATGTTTCAATGTATTTAGGTTTCCTTCTTTCGCGCACACTCGCCCTTTCTCGCGAATTCTCTCTCTCTATCGGTCTCTCTCGTGCACTTTGGTTCTCTCTTCGCTTCACATTTGTCCACAACCGCGGATCATATTTGTGAGTGAGAGGGAGGGAGGGGTCCGCTCTTCACTATCTCCTATTAGTTTAGACCACAATCTGTGTGTGTTTCTAATGTGTATCACCGCTCCGGCAGTGATAATGTAGGTTTGGAATGATTCGTAACATTTGAGTGTAACGAGTAACTATGCAGCACATAAAAAATGTATTGGAGTAAAAGTATTAAACTCATCGAAAATATGTACTGAAGTAAAAGTGGAAGTAGGAGAAAAAAATAATACTTCAGTAGAGTACAGATACTGCCTATTAGTACTTAAGTACAGTAGTGAAGTAGTTCTACTTCGTTACTATACATCTCTGCACACATCAGAGTTTTCGGCTGTTAAGTGTTGACAAAAAGGTCAGACATAGGCGTGTCTCTTAACCCTCTATGGCATGACTTTTTATTTTTTGGGGAAAAAAATATTTCACCTCACTTTTTGGGAGCTTGGGGGTCACTGATAAAATATCCATCATACAATTTATCCCCCCACCACCCCTGACTCAGAATTTATTTTGTTGCCTCAGGGCAACATTGTGCTACAATGGTATAGAGGCACCAGGGTTTTTTATATGCAGGTTTTCCATCCATGAAAGTTTGTGAATCTGGGAGGAAAAATTCAAGGCCCTGGGAAGTTTTTGAAAATATACATACATAGATACAGGTCATTTGAATGTATTTTATGCAAGAAGATTTCTGGTAAAAAATCCATATTATTCCCTGTGTAGTGTAGGATAATATCATACAGTTCTAGCCTTTTAAGCACACGTGCTAAACTGTTCAGTTTAAATGCTTATATCTTCTGTATGCAAATGTTGATTCATACCAAAATGCTTTTTTGCATAGTTGTGTTTGACACTTGAAAACGTCTCGGGTTACGTTTGTTACTGTTGTTCCCTGAGAAGGGAACGAGACGCTGCGTCTCCCTTGCCATACTTCCTGCGTCCCTGTAACGTTGTCTTTGGCAATATTTCAGATAGCGATATACTTCCTGGCACCTGCGTCACCCTGTCTTTGTTGTTTAGCCTCACCATTGGTTGAATTTGATATACACATTCAGACACACTTACCTCTAGAGGCGTCCCCAAAGTGTCACTGCAGTGACGCAGCGCGAGTTCCCTTGAAAGGGAACTGTAACAATGTATCTGTAACCTTGTTCTCCCTGGAAATATGTCCCCACATTTAGACTCTGAATTTGAGGGTATTGGACCTGGAAAGTCCTTGAAAGGTCCTTGAATTTGACGTTAACTAAGGTGTGGGAACCCTGTATATGATAAATATATGCATTAGAAAAAAAAACATCAATCACAAATGATTATAGCCAAACATGAACACTACTAATTGTAACTAACACTGCATGTGTTAATGTTTTCCACATTTACATATAAACCAACAAATGTGTGCATGTGTTTGTGTGTTTGTGTGTGCGTGCGTGCATGTGTGTGTTTGTGTGTGTGTGTGTGTGTGTGTGTGTGTGTGTGTGTGTGTGTGTGTGTGCGCGCGTGTTTTTATCTGTGTGTTATGCATCATTTTGGGATGATTTTGCCTGAATAAAAGTGGTCTAACTGCACAATGTTGCCCATAAAACTAATTAGTCATGTTTGTGATTAAGTGGAATCATTTGTGATTGATGTTTGTTAGAGTTAAACTTTCTAATGCATATCTTATCAGATAAAAAACCTTGGTGTTTTAGTACCCTTATAGCACAACGTTGCCCTGGGGCAACAAACAAAAAACACGGTCTTAGTATGAAAATAAAAACAAAGAAAGTCTTCAGACAATCAAACATACTTCTTTACATACTGATGCACATACACATATTTTTTTCTGTAAAATTATTTAAATTTAAAAATGTTAAAAAGTTATATTTATCCTGGCAATTGGTGGCACTGCATCCCATGTGGCTTTGCTTCCAAAAGCATGGCTCCACCCCCAAACAAAAGGTCACAACCACTCCAGCCCCTCATTTCATTGGAGAGACATGTCAGGTGATATTATACATATATTTTTTTTTATAAAAAAATTAAAGTGTCGGTGTGAGGCTCAAAAAGGTAGTATGTTGCCTGAGGGCAACACTGTGCTGTAGAGGTGGCTCACTGTTTGTCACCTGTTTGTCTAAAATGTGGGGTTTCTTTTACCTACAGTCCCCAAATGGCTCAGAAACAACATTAAATAGCCCACTGATATTTTACCCACTTGATGCCCTTGCCCACCGTGCATCGTTTTCTCGGACGCACCGTGTAGCGGTAAAAAAACGTGCGAGGGCCCGCCATTGCTGCTTGCAGCTATATTTAGGGCCCGAGCACACCGGGGTGCGAGGACCCTATTGTTTTTGCTCGGTTTATTATTATTATTATTATTATTATTATTATTAGGGCCCGAGCACACAAGTGTGAGGACCCTATTGTTTTTGCTCCGTTTATAATTATTATTATTATTAGGGCCCGAGCACCGAGGAGCAGGCCAGAATGGCCTGCACCGAAAGGTGCGAAGCCCTATTGTTTTTGCTCGAATTTATTATTATTAGGGCCCGAGCACCGAGGAGCAGGCCAGAATGGCCTGCACCGAAAGGTGCGAAGCCCTATTGTTTTTGCTCGGATTATTAGGGCCCGAGCACCGAGGAGCAGGCCAGAATGGCCTGCACCGAAAGGTGCGAAGCCCTATTGTTTTTGCTCGGATTATTATTTTTATTATTTTTTTTTTTTTTTTTTTTATTATTTTTTTCAACACTTTTGGGATTTTTGGGGGCCTTAACATACTCGAAAACTCTTGAAATTTGGCACAGACATCAGAGTCGTCCGTGATCGCCGAAAGCCAAAGGCTGGAACACGGGCGTGGCACGGGGGCTCTGTAGCGCCCCCTGTAATGCAAAAACAAACAGGAGTGCGCAGATCGGGCAAACATGTACGCACATGTACAAAAGTTGGTACACACATAGATCTCATCGACCTGAACAACTTTCCCACTCTAACCTATTAGCTCCGCCCAACAGGAAGTCGGCCATTTTGGATTGTTTAAAAAATGCATGCGGTGAACTTTTGAATACTCCTCCGAGGGAATACATGGGATTGACACCAAACGTGGTGATCATGATGTCGAGACATTGTACTTGCTAAATTGCGAAGGGATTTTTGATATCTCGAACGGTTCTGTCATGGCGAGGCGACAAAGTTGTGGCGAAATCAGAGAAACAGGAAGTGTCTAATATCTAAGGCAAAAAATGTCTTATAGTGATGACACGCGGGGTGTTTGTTCGTCTGAAGATTCCGATCGCATCGATGTGCCTATTGTAAGTCTCAGGTATAGCGCCACCACCAGGCGCCAGAAAGTGTTGCAGTCACAAAGGTTGATTTTTTTGACAGTTCCATGTGAAGTTCTTTTAAATACTCCTCTTAGAATGTTTATGCGATTGACACCAAAAGTGGTTAACATGATGCCAAGACATTGTAGATGATAAATTGCGAAGGGATTTTTGATATCTCGAATATTGTTCCCATGGCAACGCGTCAAACTTTACTTTCATTTTAGAGGCATATTTAAGCCCTTCAGTTGCATGCAGTGAACTTTTCAATACTCCTTTTAGGATATTCATGCGATTGACACCAAACATGGTGATCATGATGCCGAGACATTGTAGATGATAAATTGCGAAAGGAATTTTGAAATCTCAAACGGTGTTCCCATGGCAACCTGTCAAACTTTGCTTTCATTTTCCGGCATATTTAAGGCTGACAGTTACATGCAGTGAACTTTTCAATACCCCTTCTTGGATATTTATGCGATTGACACCAAACGTGGTCAACATGATGTTGAGACATTGGAGATGATAAAATGCGAAGGGATTTTTGACATCTCGAATGCTGTTGCCATGGCAACGCATCAAAGTTTACTATTATTTCAGGAATATGTAAGCCTCTTGGCATGCTTAGATTAACTTCAAATTTGGCACACACATCAGAGTTTCAACTGTTAAGTGTTGACAAACAGGTCAGACATAGGTGTGCCTCTTAAGTCGCTCACTAGCGCCCCCGTTTGTCCAAAATGTGAGGTTTCTTTTACCTACAGTCCCCAAATGGGTCAGTAACAACATAAATAGTCCACCGATATTTACCCACTTGATGCACATGCCCACCGTGCATCGTTTTCTCGGAGGCACCGTGTAGCGGTAAAAAACGTGCGAGGGCCCGCCATCGCTGCTTGCAGCTATATTTATTTTTATTTCTTTTTTTTTTTTTTTTTTTTTCAACACTTTTGGACATTTTGGGGGCCTTAACATACTCGAAAACTCTTGAAATTTGGCACAGACATCAGAGTCGTCCGTGATCGCCGAAAGCCAAAGGCTGGAACACGGGCGTGGCACGGGGGCTCTGTAGCGCCCCCTGTAATGCAAAAACAAACAGGAGTGCACAGATCGGGCAAACATGTACGCACATTTACGAAAGTTGGTACACATATAGATCTCATCGACCCGAACAACTTTCGCCCTCTGACATTTTAGCTCCGCCCAACAGGAAGTCCGCCATTTTGGATTGTTTAAAAAATGCATGCGGTGAACTTTTGAATACTCCTCCTAGGGGATTCATGCAAATGACACCAAATGTGGTGATCATGGTGTCAAGACATTGGACTTGCTAAATTGCGAAGGGATTTTTGATATCTCGAACGGTGTTGCCATGGCGAAGTGGCAAAGTCATGGTGAAATCAGAGAAACAGGAAGTGTCTAATATTTAAGGCAAAAAATGTCTTATAGTGATGACACGTGGGGTGTTTGTTCGTCTGAAGATTCTGATTGCATCGATGTGCCTATTGTGAGTCTCGGGTATAGCGCCACCACCAGGCGCCAGGAAGTGTTGCAGTCACAAAGGTTGATTTTTTTGACAGTTCCATGTGATGTTCTTTTAAATACTCCTCCTAGAATGTTTATGCGATTGACACCAAAAGTGGTCAACATGATGCCAAGACATAGTAGATGATAAATTGCGAAGGGATTTTTGATATCTCAAACGTTGTTCCCATGGCAACGCATCAAACTTTACTTTCATTTTAAAGGCATATTTAAGCCCTTCAGTTGCATGCAGTTAACTTTTAAATACTCCTTCTAGAATAATCATGCAATTGACACCAAAAGTGGTCAACATGATGCAGAGACATTGTAGACGATATATTGCGAAGGGATTTTTGATATCTCCAACTCTGTTTCCATGGCAACGTGTCAAACTTTACTTTCATTTTTACACATATTTAAGACTGACAGTTACATGCAGTTAACTTTTAAATACTCCTTCTAGAATAATCATGCAATTGACACCAAAAGTGGTCAACATCATGCTGAGACATTGTAGATGCTAAATTGCGAAGGAATTTTTGACATCTCGAACGCTGTTCCCATGGCAACGCGTCAAACTTTACTTTCATTTCAGGCATATTTAAGGCTCTTGGCGTGCTTAGATTAAATTTAAATTTGGCACACACATCAGAGTTGTCGGCTGTTAAGTGTTGACAAAAAGGTCAGACATAGGCGTGTCTCTTAAGTGGCTCACTAGTGCCCCCGTTTGTTTAAAATGTGGGGTTTCTTTGACCTACAGTCCCCAAATGGCTCAGAAACAACATTAAATAGCCCACTGATATTTACCCACTTGATGCACATGCCCACCGTGCATCGTTTTCTCGGAGGCACCGTGTAGCGGTAAACAAACGTGCGAGGGCCCGCCATTGCTGCTTGCAGCTATATTTTTTTTTTATTTTTTTTAACACTTTTGGACATTTTGGGTGCCTTAACATACTCGAAAACTCTTGAAATTTGGCACAGACGTCAGAGTCGTCCGTCATTGCAGAAAACCAAAGGCTGGAACACGGGTGTGGCACGGGGGCTCTGTAGCGCCCCCTGTAATACAACAAAAAACATTGATGCACAGATCGGGCAAAAATGTATGCACATGTTTGAGAATTGGTATGCTTATAGATCTCATCGACCCAAACAACTTTCGCCCTCTAACATTTTAGCTCCGCCCAACAGGAAGTCTGCTATTTTGGATTGTTTAAAAATTGCATGTGGTGAACTTTTAAATACTCCTCCTAGAGGAATCATGCGATTGACACCAAACGTGGTGATCATGATGTCGAGATATTGTACTTGCTAAATTGCCAAGGGATTTTTGATATCTCGAACGGTTCTGCCATGGCATGGCGACAAAGTTGTGGCGAAATCAGAGCAACAGGAAGTGTCTAATATCTAAGGCAAAAAATGTCTTATTGTGATGCCAAGCGGGACATTTGTTAGTCTGAAGATTCCGGTCGCATCGATGTGCCTATTGTAAGTCTCAGGTATAGCGCCACCACCAGGGGCCAGGAAGTGTGTCAGTCATGAACTTTTAAATACTTCTCCTAGGGAATTCATACGATTGACACCAAACGTGGTGAACATGATGCTGAGACATTGGACTTGCTAAATTGCGAAGGGATTTTTGATATCTCGAACGATGTTGCCATGGCGAGGTGACAAATTTATGGCGAATTCAGAGAAACAGGAAGTGTCTAATATCTTGAGCAAAAAATGTCTTATAGGGATGAAACGCAGTGTGTATGCTCGGTCAAGGATTCCAATCGCATCGATGTGCCTATTGTGAGTCTCGGGTATAGCGCCACCAACAGGCACCAGGAAGTGTGGCAGTCACAAAAGGTGGATTTTTGACAGTTGCATGTGGTGAACTTTTAAATACTCCTCCTAGGATTTTCATGCGATTGACACCAAAAGTGGTCAACATGATGCTGAGACATTGTAGATGATAAATTGCGAAGGGATTTTTGATATCTCGAATGCTGTTCCCATGGCAACACGTCAAACTTTACTTTCATTTTCAGGCATATTTAAGCTCTTGGCATGCACTTTGGGTGCCTTAACATACTCGAAAACTCTTGAAATTTGGCACAGACGTCAGAGTCGTCCGTCATTGCGAACGGGCAAAGGCTGGAACACGGGCGTGGCACGGGGGCTCTGTAGCGCCCCCTGTAATGCAAAAAAAAACATTGATGCACAGATCGTGCAAACATGTACGCACATGTACGAGAGTTGGTACGCATATAGATCTCATCGACCCGAACAACTTTCGCCCTCTAACATTTAAGCTCCGCCCAACAGGAAGTCAGCTATTTTGGATCGTTTAAAAAATGCATGCGTTGAACTTTTGAATACTCCTCCTAGAGGAATCATGCGATTGACACCAAAAGTGGTGAACATGATGTCGAGACATTGGACTTGCTAAATTGCGAAGGGATTTTTGATATCTCGAACGGTTCTGCCATGGCGAGCCGACAAAGTTGTGGCGAAATCAGAGAAACAGGAAGTGTCTAATATCTAAGGCAAAAAATGTCTTATTGTAATGACACGCAGGGTGTTTGTTCATCTGAAGATTCCGATCGCATCGATGTGCCTATTGTGACTCCCGGGTATAGCGCCACCACCAGGCGCCAGGAAGTGTGTCAGTCACAAAGCTGGATTTTTTTTTAAGTTCCATGCAATGTTCTTTTAAATACTCCTTCTAGGATTTTCATACGATTGACACCAAAAGTGGTCACCATGATGCCGAGACATTGTAGATGATAAATTGCGAAGGGATTTTTGATATCTCAAACGGTATTCCCATGGCAACGCGTCAAACTTTACTTTCATTTTAAAGGCATATTTAAGCCTTTCAGTTTTATACAGTTAACTTTTAAATACTCCTTCTAGGATTTTCATGCGATTGACACGAGAAGTGGTCAACATGATGCCGAGACATTGTAGATGATAAATTGCGAAGGGATTTTTGATATCTCAAACGCTGTTCCCATGGCAATGCATCAAACTTTACTTTCATTTTTACACATATTTAAGGCTGACAGTTACATGCTGTGAACCTTTAAATACTCCTCGTATGGGATTCATGCGATTGACACCAGAAGTGGTCAACATGATGCCGAGACATTGTAGATGATAAATTGCGAAGGAATTTTAGACATCTCGAACGCTGTTCCCATGGCAACGCGTCAAACTTTACTTTAATTTCAGGCATGTTTAAGGCTCTTGGCGTGCTTAGTTGAACTTTAAATTTGGCACACACATCCAGAGATGTATAAAGTACTAGGGACCCAGACTTGAGTAAAAGTACAAGTGCTCTATCAAAAAAGTGAGCACACCACTTAAGTGGAAGTACTGAAGTATTAAACATGTTTTGTACTTAAGTATTGCAAGTAGTTTATTTTAAAATATACTACTCAAGTACTGAAAGTAAAAGTACAAGTATTGTGTAATGTAATTATTAAAGAAAACAGTCAAAAGTTTGAATATAATATTGTTTATATTATTTCAAATGTTTAAGCTAAAGGACACTCACAATTGCTCTGGCTGTAGCAGAAGTACAAGGACAGGAATGTTCAGATTAATTTAACTAATATGGCAATAGAGAATTCAGAATTAATAAAATATTAGTCGATGTAATGGTAATAGGTAAAGGTACAAGATGTTTCAATGTATTTAGGTTTCCTTCTTTCGCGCACACTCGCCCTTTCTCGCGAATTCTCTCTCTCTATCGGTCTCTCTCGTGCACTTTGGTTCTCTCTTCACTTCACATTTGTCCACAACCGCGGCTCATATTTGTGAGTGAGAGGGAGGGAGGGGTCCGCTCTTCACTATCTCCTATTAGTTTAGACCACAATCTGTGTGTGTTTCTAATGTGTATCACCGCTCCGGCAGTGATAATGTAGGTTTGGAATGATTCGTAACATTTGAGTGTAACGAGTAACTATGCAGCACATAAAAAATGTATTGGAGTAAAAGTATTAAACTCATCGAAAATATGTACTGAAGTAAAAGTGGAAGTAGGAGAAAAAAATAATACTTCAGTAGAGTACAGATTCTGCCTTTTAGTACTTAAGTACAGTAGTGAAGTAGTTCTACTTCGTTACTATACATCTCTGCACACATCAGAGTTTTCGGCTGTTAAGTGTTGACAAAAAGGTCAGACATAGGCGTGTCTCTTAAGTGGCTCACCAGTGCACCTGTTTGTCTAAAATGTGGGGTTTCTTTTACATACAGTCCCCAAATGGCTCAGAAACAACATTAAATAGCCCACTGATATTTTACCCACTTGATGCCCTTGCCCACCGTGCATCGTTTTCTCGGACGCACCGTGTAGCGGAAAAAAAACGTGCGAGGGCCCGCCATTGCTGCTTGCAGCTATATTTTTTTTTTTTTTTTTTTATTATTTTTTTTATTATTTTTTTTTTTTTAACACTTTTGGGCATTTTGGGTGCCTTAACATACTCGAAAACTCTTGAAATTTGGCGCAGACGTTAGAGTCGTCCGTCATTGCGAACAGACAAAGGCTGGAACACGGGCGTGGCACGGGGGCTCAGTAGCGCCCCCTGTAATGCAAAAACAAACAGTAGTGCCCAGATCGGGCAAACATGTACGCACATTTACGAAAGTTGGTACACATATAGATCTCATCAACCCGAACAACTTTCGCCCTCTAACATTTAAGCTCCGCCCAACAGGAAGTCGGCTATTTTGCATTGTTTAAAAAATGCATGCGGTGAACTTTTAAATACTCCTCCTAGGGGATTCATGCGAATGACACCAAACGTGGTGATCATGATGTCGAGACATTGGACTTGCTAAATTGCGAAGGGATTTTTGATATCTCGAACGGTGTTGCAATGGCGAGGCGACAAAGTTGTGGCGAAATCAGCAAAACATGAAGTGTCTAATATCTAAGGCAAAAAAATTCTTATTGTTATGCCAAGCAGGGCGTTTGTTCGTCTGAAGATTCCGATCGCATCGATGTGCCTATTGTGAGTCTCAGGTATAGCGCCACCACCAGGCGCCAGGAAGTGTGTCAGTCATGAACTTTTAAATACTTCTCATAGGGAATTCATACGATTGACACCAAACGTGGTGAACATGATGCTGAGACATTGGACTTGATAAATTGCGAAGGGATTTTTGATATCTCGAACGGTGTTGCCATGGCGAGGAGACAAATTTATGGCGAATTCAGAGAAACAGGAAGTGTCTAATATCTAAAGCAAAAAATGTCTTATCGGGATGAAACACAGTGTGTAGCTTCGGCCAAGGATTCTGATCGCATCGATGTGCCTATTGTGAGTCTCTGGTATAGCGCCACCAACAGGCACCAGGAAGTGTGGCAGTCACAAAAGGTGGATTTTTTGACAGTTCCATGCAATGTTCTTTTAAATACTCCTCCTAGGATTTTCATGCGATTGACACCGAAAGTGGTCAACATGATGCTGAGGCATTGTAGATGATAAATTGCGAAGGGATTTTTGATATCTCGAACGCTGCTCCCATGGCAACACGTCAAACTTTACTTTCATTTTCAGGGATATTTAAGCACTTGGCATGCACTTTGGGTGCCTTGACATGCTCGAAAACACCGGAAATTTGGCACAGACCTCAAAGTCGTTGGCCATTAGGACCGGGCAAAGGCTGGAACACGGGCGTGGCAGTAGGGCTCTGTAGTGCCCTCTGTAATTAAAAAAAAACATTGGTGCACAAATCGGGCAAACATGTAGGCACATGTACGAGAGTTGGTACGTATATAGATCCCATTGACCCGAACAACTTTCGCCCTCTAACATTTAAGCTCCGCCCAACAGGAAGTCGGCTATTTTGCATTGTTTAAAAAATGCATACGGTGAACTTTTGAATACTCCTAGGGGATTCATGCGAATGACACCAAACGTGGTGATCATGATGTCGAGACATTGTACTTGCTAAATTGCGAAGGGATTTTTGATATCTCGAACGGTCCTGCCATGGCGAGGCGACAAAGTTGTGGCGAAATCAGGCTGGAACACGGGCGTGGCAGTAGGGCTCTGTAGTGCCCTCTGTAATTAAAAAAAAACATTGGTGCACAAATCGGGCAAACATGTAGGCACATGTACGAGAGTTGGTACGTATATAGATCCCATTGACCAGAACAACTTTCACAATCAAACCTATTAGCTCCGCCCAACAGTAAGTCGGCCATTTTGGATGGTTTCAAAAATGCATACGGTGAACTTTTGAATACTCCTTCTAGGGGATTCATGGGATTGACACCAAACGTGGTGATCATCATGCCGTGACATTGTACTTGCTAAATTGCGAAGGGATTTTTGATATCTCGAACGCTGTTCCCATGGCAACGCATCAAACTTTGCTTTCATTTTCCAGCATATTCAAGGCTGACAGTTACATGCTGTGAACCTTTAAATACTCCTCGTATGGGATTCATGCGATTGACACCATTAGTGGTCAACATGATGCCGAAACATTGTAGATGATAAATTGCGAAGGGATTTTTGATATCTCGAACGCCGTTCCCATGACAATGCCCCAAACTTTACTTTTATTTCAGGCATATTTAGGGCTCTTGGCGTGCTTAGATTAATCTAAAAGTTGGCACACACATCAGAGTTGTCGGCTGTTAAGTGTGGACAAAAAGGTGAGATAAAGGCGTGTCTCTTAAGTGGCTCACTAGCGCCCCCGTTTATCTAAAATGTGGGGTTTCTTTTACCTACAGTCCCCAAATGGGTCAGTAACAACATAAAATAGTCCACCGATATTTACCCACTTGATGCACTTGCCCACCGTGCATCGTTTTCTCGGAGGCACCATGTAGCGGTAAATAAACGTGCGAGGGCCCGCCATCGCTGCTTGCAGCTATATTTAGGGCCCGAGCACCGAGGAGCAGGCCAGAATGGCCTGCACCGTGGGTGCAAAGCCCTATTGTTTTTGCTCCGTTTATTATTATTTTTCTTCTTCTTCTTCTTCTTCTTCTTCTTCTTCTTCTTCTTCTTCTTCTTCTTCTCCGAAATGGATCGCATTTTTGAGGGCCTAAACATACCCGAAAACTCATGAAAATTTGCACACGAGTCAGAAGTGGCGAAAATTTACATGTAGTATATGCGTCATAAGTGTGCGTGTAAAAATGGCTCGATAGCGCCACCTGCACAATTTCAAGAGAACAGCCCCCCCACTACGAAAAACTTACAGATACGAAATTTGGTAGGATCATCTATCACTCCAAGACCTACAAAAAAGTCTCTTGGAGCGAACCTCTAAACCCCACATGAAGTCGGCCATTTTGAATTTTCTGTGTCATTTTTTGACATTTCCAAGCGTCGTACTTTAACGAACTCCTCCTAGAGATTTAATCCGATCATCATCATATTTGGTCAGTATCATCTAAAGGCCTTTGCGATGCTAAATTGCGGAGCTTTTGACTTTTCATTGAAGAACGTGTCCGTGGCGGCCTGGCAAAGTGTGATGTTTCGCCATGAAACAGGAAGCTGTTGTAATTCAGGCATACATTGTCCGATCTGCCCCTGACTTCACACGTTTGATAAGGGTCCCGGCCTGAACACATCAACATGGTATAATTCAGTGACAGTTATAGCGCCACCTAGAGGCAACAGGAAATACTATGTTTTATGCTGTAACTTACTGCTCTTAGAGATTTAACCATATCAACATCATATTTCATCAGTCTAATCTCAAGACTTTTTGTAACGATAAATAGCGACGACCTTGACTTTTCATTAAAGGGCGTGTCCGTGGCGGCCTCGCAAAGTATCGCTAAATGAATCACATTTTTGACAGGCTAAACAAGCTCAAAAAGTCATAAAACGTTGCACACAAGTCAGAAGTGGCGAAAATTTACATGTGGCATAGGAGACAGAAATAGGCATGTAGAAATGGCTCGATAGCGCCACCTACAAAATTTCAAAAGAACAGCCCCCCCACTACGAAAAACATACAGATACGAAATTTGGTAGGATCATCTATCACCCCAAGACTTACAAAAAAGTCTCTTGGAGCGAAGCTCTAAACCCCACAGGAAGTCGGCGATTTTGATTTATTGCTGTGATTTCTGTGCAAATTTTGTCATTTCCAGGCTTCATACTTTAACGAACTCCTCCTAGAGATTTTATCAGATCGTCATCATATTTGGTCAATCTCATCTAAAGGCCTTTGCGATGTTAAATTGCGGAGTTTTTGACTTTTCGTTGGAGTGTGTGTCCGTGGCGGCCTGACAAAGTTCAGCGTTTTCGCCATGAAACAGGAAGTTGTTATAACTAAGGCATACAATGTCCAATCTGCCACACACTTCACATGTTTGATAAGAGTCTCGGCCTGAACACATTTCAATGCCAATATTCAGCTTCAGTCATAGCGCCACCTAGAGGTAGCAGGAAATGTCTTGTTTTACGTTGTGATTTACTGCTCTTAGAGATTTAATAAAATCATAATAATATTTGATCAGACTGATGTTAAGCCCTTTGCGGTGATAAATTGCGAAGATCTTGACTTTTCGTTGAAGTGCGTGTCCGTGGCAGCCTGGCAAAGTGTGATATTTCGCCATGAAACAGGAAGCTGTTGTAATTCAGGCATACATTATCCGATCTGCCCCCGACTTCACAAGTTTGATAAGGGTCCCGGCCTGAACACGTCAATATATCAATAATCAGGTACAGTCATAGCGCTACCTGCTGCACAGTGCACACAGGCGGTGTGGCACATCAGTTTCCCTTTGAATATCCACCTATATTTACCCACTTTAATTCATACCCCCCTGGTTCACTGCTTTACTAATGCCATAGGGTAGCGGTGCACATGCGTGCGAGGGCCCTTCCATCGCTGCTTGCAGCTTTAATTAGGGCCCGAGCACCGAGGAGCAGGCCAGAATGGCCTGCACCGAAAGGTGCGAAGCCCTATTGTTTTTGCTCGGATTATTATTTTTATTATTATTATTATTATTATTATTATTTTTTTTTTTTTTTTTTTTACGTTTCGGGGCAATTTGGGGGCCTTAACATACTCAAAAACTCTTGAAATTTTGCACAGACATCAGAGTCGTCGGCCATCAGGACCGGGCAAAGGCCGGACCACGGGCGTGGCAAGGGAGCTCTGTAGCGCCCCCTGTAATTCAAAAACACACATTGGGGCACAGATCGGGCAAAAATGTACGCACATGTACGAGAGTTGGTACACATATAGAACTCATCGACCCGAACAACTTTCACCCTTAAACCTATTAGCTCCGCCCAACAGGAAGTCGGCCATTTTTGATTGTTTCAAAAACGCATGTGATGAACTTTTAAATACTCCTCCTAGGGGATTTATGCGATTGACACCAAACGCGGTGAACATGATGTCGAGACATTGTACTTGATAAATTGCAAAGGGATTTTTGATATCTCGAACGGTTCTGCCATGGTGAAGCGACAAAGTCATGGCGAAATCAGAGAAACAGGAAGTGTCTTATATCTAAGGCAAAAAATGTCTTATTGTAATGATACGCAGGACGTTTGTTCGTCTGAAGATTCCGAACGCATCGATGTGCCTATTGTGACTCCCGGGTATAGCGCCACCACCAGGTGCCAGGAAGTGTGTCAGTCACAAAGGTGGATTTTTTTGACAGTTCCATCCAATGTTCTTTTAAATACTCCTTCTAGGATTTTCATGGGATTGACACCAAAAGTGGTCACCATGATGCCGAGGCATAGTAGATGATAAATTGCGAAGGGATTTTTGATATCTCGAACGCTGTTCCCATGGTAACGCATCAAATTTTACTTTAATTTTAGGCATGTTTAAGGCTCTTGGCGTGCTTAGATTAACCTAAAACTTGGCACACACATCAGAGTTGTCGACTGTTAAGTGTGCACAAAAAGGTCAGACATAGGCGTGTCTCTTAAGTGGCTCACCAGCGCCCCCGTTTGTCTAAAATGTGGGGTTTCTTTTACCTACAGTCCCCAAATTGGTCAATAACAACATGAAATAGCCCACTGATATTTACCCACTTGATGCACTTGCTCACCGTGCATCGTTTTCTCTGAGGCATCGTATAGCGGTAAAATAACGTGCGAGGGCCCGCCATCGCTGCTTGCAGCTATATTTATTATTTATTCTTCTTCTTCTCCAAAGTGAATCGCATTTTTGAGGGGCGAAACATGCTCGAAAACTCATGAAATTTTGCACACATGTCAGGAGTGGCGAAAATTTACATGTGGCATAGGCGCCAGAAGTGGGCGTGTAGAAATGGCTCGATAGCGCCACCTGCAAAATTTCAAGAGAACAGCCCCCCCACTACGAAAAACGTACAGATACGAAATTTGGTAGGATCATCTATCACCCCAAGACCTACAAAAAGTCTCTTGGAGCGAAGCTCTAAACCCAACAGGAAGTCGGCCATTTTGAATTTTTGCCTTGATTTTTGTGCAAATTTGGTCATTTCCAGCCTTCATACTTTAACGAACTCCTCCTACAGATTTAATCCGATCATCGACATATTTGGTCAATCTTATCTAAAGGCCTTTGCGATGTTAAATTGCGGAGATCTTGACTTTTCGTCGGAGGGCGTGTCCGTGGCGGCCTGACAAATTTCAGCATTTTCGCCATGAAACAGGAAGTGGCTCTAACTCAGACATACAATGTCCAATCTGCCCCACGCTTCACATGTTTGATAAGGGTCTTGGCTTGAACACATTTCAATGCCAATATTCAACTTTACTCATAGCGCCACCTAGAGGTAGGAGGAAATACCATGTTTTATGTTCTGATTTACTGCTCTTAGAGATTTAATCAAATCATCATCATATCTGGTCTGACTGATGTTAAGCCCTTTTCCTTGATAAATTGCGAAGATCTTGACTTTTCGTTGAAGGGCGTGTCCGTGGCGGCCTGGCAAAGTGTGATGTTTCGCCATGAAACAGGAAGTTGTTATAACTCAGGCATACAATGTCCGATCTGCCCCTGACTTCACACGTTTGATAAGGGTCCAGGCCTGAACACATCAACATGGCATAATTCAGTAACACTCATAGCGCCACCTAGAGGCAGCAGGAAATACCATGTTTTACGCTGTGATTTACTGCTCTTAGATATTTAACCATATCAACATCATATTTCACCAGTGTAATCTCAAGACCTTGTGTGATGATAAAAAACAACGAACTTGACTGTTCATTAAAGGGCGTGTCCATGGCGGACTTGCCAAGTATCGCTAAATGAATCGCATTTTTGACAGGCTAAACAAGCCCAAAAAGTCATAAAACGTTGCACACACGTCAGAAGTGGCGCAAATTTACATGTGGCATAGGCGCCAGAAGTGGGCGTGTAGAAATGGCTCGATAGCGCCACCTGCAAAATTTCAAAAGAACAGCCCCCCCCCCACTACGAAAAACATACAGATATGAAATTTGGTAGGATCATCTATCACCCCAAGACTTACAAAAAAGTCTCTTGAAGCTAAGCTCTAAACCCCACAGGAAGTCGGCCATTTTGAATTTTTGCTGTGATTTCTGTGCAAATTTGGTCATTTCCAGGCTTCATACTTTAACGAACTCCTCCTACAGATTTAATCCAATCATCGTAATATTTGGTCAATATCATCTAAAGGCCTTTGCGATGTTAAATTGCGGAGATCTTGACTTTTCGTTAGAGGGTGTGTCCGTGGCAGCCTGACAAATTTCGGCATTTTCGCCATGAAACAGGAAGTGGCTCTAACTCAGGCATACAATGTCCAATCGGCCCCATGCTTCACAAGTTTGATAAGGGTCTTGGCCTGAACACATTTCAATGCCAATATTCAGCTTTAATCATAGCGCCACCTAGAGGTTGCAGGAAATTACATGTTTTATGCTGTGATTTACTGCTCTTAGAGATTTAATCAAATCATCATCATATTTGGTCGGACTGATGTTAAGCCCTTTGCGGTTATAAATTGCAAAGATCTTGACTTTTCGTTGGAGGGCGTGTCCGTGGCGTTCTGCCAAAGTGTGATGTTTCACCATGAAACAGGAAGCTGTTGTAATTCAGACATACATGGTCCGATCTGCCCCCAACTTCAAACGTTTGATAAAGTTCCCGGCCTGAACACATCAACATGGAATAATTCAGTAACAGTCATAACGCCACCTAGAGGCAGCAGGAAATACAACCTTTTATGCTGTGACTTACTGCTCTTGGAGATTTGATTATATCAACATCATATTTCATCAGTCTAATCTCAAGACCTTGTGTGATGATAAATAGCGAAGACCTTAAATTTTCGTTAAAGGGCGTGTCCGTGGCGGCCTCGCAAAACATTGTTAAATTCATCGCATTTTTGACAGCCTAAACGAGCTCAAAAGTCATGAAACGTTGCACAGATGTCAAAGGTGGTGAAAATTTTCATGTGATATAGGGTTCAGAACTGGGGGGGAGGTAAAAATGGCTCTATAGCGCCACCTACAAAAATTCAAGAGAGCAGCCCCCCCGCTACATTAAACGTACAGATACGACATGTGGTAGGATCATGTATCACCCCAAGACATACAAAAAAGTCTCTTGGAGCCAAGCTCTTAACCCCACAGGAAGTCGGCCATTTTACATTTCCTCTTTAATTTGAGTGCAAATTTTGCTATTTCTGGGCTTCGGACTTTAATGAACTCTTCCTACAGATTTCATTAAATTAAAACCATATTTTGTTCGTGTCATCTAAAGGCCTTTGCGATACTAAATTGCGGAGATCTTGAGTTTTTATTGGAAGGTGTGTCCGTGGCAGCCTGCCAAATGTTGGTTTTTCACCATAAAACAGGAGGTTGTTGTAACTCAGGCTTACAATGTCTAATCTGACCAATGGGTCACATGTTTGATAAGTGTCCTGGCCTGAACAAATCAACATGGCAATATTCAATAAAAGTTGTAGCGCCACCTGCTGGCAGCAGGAAATGTCAGGTTTTACACTGTGTTACAAATCAAAGTTCTTTTGAATATCTACCTATATTTACCCACTTAAATTCATATCCCCCTGGTTCACAGCTTTACTAAGGCCATAGGGTGGCCGTGCACATGCGTGCGAGGGCCCTTCCATCGCTGCTTGCAGCTTTAATTAGGGCCCGAGCACACCGGGGTGTGAGGACCCTATTGTTTTTGCTCCGTTTATTATTATTCGGGTGTGAGGACCCTATTGTTTTTGCTCCGTTTATTATTATTCTTATTCTTATTATTCTTTTTCTTCTCTGAAATGGATCACATTTTTTAGGGGCCAAACATGCTCGAAAACGCATTAAATTTTGCACACACGTCAGAAGTGGCGAAAATTTACATGTGGTATAGGCGCCAGAAGTGGGCGTGTAGAAATGACTCGATAGCGCCACCTGCAAAATTTCAAGAGATCAGCCCCCCCACTACGAAAAATGTACAGATACGAAATTTGGTAGGATCATCTATCACCCCAAGACCTACAAAAAAGTCTCTTGGAGCTAAGCTCTAATCCCCACAGGAAGTCGGCCATTTTAATTTTTCGCTGTGATTTCTGTGCAAATTTTGTCATTTCCAGGCTTCGTACTTTAACGAACTCCTCCTAGAGATTTTATCAGATCGTCATCATATTTGGTCAATCTCATTCAAAGGCCTTTGTGATGTTAAATTGCGGAGCTTTTGACTTTTCGTTGGAGGGTGTGTCCATGGTGGCCTGACAAAGTTCAGCGTTTTCGCCATGAAACAGGAAGTGGCTCTAACTCAGGCATACAATGTCCAATCTGCCCCACACTTCACATGTTTGATAAGAGTCTTGGCCTGAACACATTTCAATGCCAATATTCAGCTTCAGTCATAGCGCCACCTAGAGGTAGCAGGAAATGCCATGTTTTACGCTGTGATTTACTGCTCTTAGAGATTTAATAAAATCATCATCTTATTTGGTCAGACTGATCTTAAGCCCTTTGCGGTTATAAATTGCAAAGTTCTTGACTTTTCGTTGAAGGGCGTGTCCGTGGCAGCCTGGCAAAGTGTGATGTTTCACCATGAAACAGGAAGCTGTTGTAATTCAGACATACATTGTTCGATCTGCCCCAGACTTCACACGTTTGATAAGGGTCCCGGCCTGAACACATCAACATGGCATAATTCAGTATCAGTCATAGCGCCACCTAGAGGCAGCAGGAAATACCACCTTTTATGCTGTGAATTACTGCTCTTAGAGATTTAACCATATCAACATCATATTTCATCAGTCTAATCTCAAGACCTTGTGTGATGATAAATAGCAACGACCTTGACTTTTCATTAAAGGGCGTGTCCGTTGCGGCCTTGCAAAGTATCGCTAAATGAATCTCATTTTTGACAGCCTAAACGAGCTCAAAAAGTCATGAAACGTTGCAGACGTGTCAAAAGTGGCGAATATTTTCATGTGATATAGGCTTCAGAACTTGGGGTGTTAAAATGGCTCTATAGCGCCACCTACAAAAATTCAATAGAGCAGCCCCCCCGCTACGTTAATCGCACAGATACGAAATGCGGTAGGATCATGTATCACCCCAAGACCTACAAAAAAGTCTCTTGGAGCAAAGCTCTAAACCCCACAGGTAGTCAGCCATTTTGAATTTTCTCTGTAATTTGAGTGCAAATTTTGCCATTTCTGGCCTTCGTATTTTAAAAACTCCTCCTATAAATTTAATCAGATAATCATCATATTTGGTGAGTGTCATCTAAAGGGCTTTGGAATGCTAAATTGCGGAGATCTTGACATTTCAATGGAGGGTGTGTATGTGGCGGCTTGCCAAATTTCTGTTTTTCTCAATGAAACAGGAAGTTGTTATAACTCAGGTTTAAAATGTCCAATCTGACCCACGCTTCACAAGTTTGATAATTGTCCTGTCCTGAACACATCAACATGGCAATATTCAGACAAAGTTATAGCGCCACCTGCTGGAAGCAGGAAATGACATGTTTTACACTGTGATTTACTGCTCATTGAAATGTATTCAGATCATCATCATATTTGGTCAGTCTGAACTTAGGGACTTCACAATGATAAATTGTGAAGATCTTGACATTTCGTTAAAGGGGCATGTCCGTTGTGGCCTGTCAAAGTTTGATTTTTTGCCATGAGAAAGCTGTTGTAACTCAGACATGCAATGTCCGACCTGTCACAGACATCATACGTTTGACAAGGGTCCTGGCCTCAACACATCAATGTTACAACAATCAATTACAATCATAGCGCCACCTGCTGCATAAAGGAGTACTGGCACTTCAAAGTTCCTTTGAATATCCACCTATATTTATCCACTGAAATTTCAATCCCCCTGGTTTATTGCTTTACTAAGGCCATAGAGTGGCAGTGCACATGAGTGCGAGGGCCCTTCCATCACTGCTTGCAGTTTTAATTAGGGCCCGAGCACACAAGTGTGAGGACCCTATTGTTTTTGCTCCGTTTATTATTATTATTATTTTTCTTCTTCTTCTTCTTCTTCTTCTCCGAAATGGATCGCATTTTTGAGGGCCTAAACATACCCGAAAACTCATGAAAATTTGCACACGTGTCAGAAGTGGCGAAAATTTACATGTAGTATAGGCGTCAGAAGTGGGCGTGTAGAAATGCCTCGATAGCGCCACCTTCAAAATTTCAAGAGAACAGCCCCCCACTACGAAAAACGTACAGATACGAAATTTGGTAGGATCATCTAGCACCCCAAGACCTACAAAAAAGTCTCTTGGAGCTAAGCTCTAAACCCCACAGGAAGTCGGCCATTTTGAATTTTCTCTGTCATTTTTTGACATTTCCAAGCGTCGTACTTTAACCAACCCCCTTCTAGCGATTTAATCCGATCATTATCATATTTGGTCAGTCTCATCTAAAGGCCTTTGCGATGCTAAATTGCGGAGATCTTGACTTTTCGTTGGAGGGTGTGTCCGTGGCGGACTGACAAAGTTAGGCATTTTCGCCATGAAACAGGAAGTTGTTATAACTCAGGCATACAATGTCCAATCTGCCTCACGCTTCACATGTTTGATAAGAGTCTTGACCTGAACACATTTTAATGCCAGTATTCAGCTTCAGTCATAGCGCCACCTAGAGGTAGCAGGAAATGCCACGTTTTACGCTGTGATTTACTGCTCTTAGAGATTTAATCAAATCATCATCATATTTGGTCAGACTGATGTTAAGCCCTTTGCCGTGATAAATTGCGAAGATCTTGACTTTTCGTTGAAGGGCGTGTCCGTGGCAGCCTGGTGTGATATTTCGCCATTAAACAGGAAGCGGTTGTAATTCAGGCATACATTATCCGATCTGCCCCCGACTTCACAAGTTTGATAAGGTCCCGGCCTGAACACGTCAATATAACAATAATCAGGTACAGTCATAGCGCCACCTGCTGCACACAGGTGGTGTGGCACATCAATTTTCCTTTGAATATCCACCTATATTTACCCACTTTAATTCATATCCCCCTGGTTTACTGCTTTCCTAATGCCATAGGGTAGCGGTGCACATGCGTGCGAGGGCCCTTCCATCGCTGCTTGCAGCTTTAATTAGGGCCCGAGCACCGAGGAGCAGGCCAGAATGGCCTGCACCGTGGGTGCAAAGCCCTATTGTTTTTGCTCGGTTTATTATTATTATTATTATTATTATTCTGTTTCTTCTCCAAAGTGAATCGCATTTTTGAGGGCCTAAACATACTCGAAAACTCATGAAATTTTGCACACACGTCAGAAGTGGCGAAAATTTACATTTGGCATAGGCGCCAGAAGTGGGCATGTAGAAATGGCTCAATAGCGCCACCTGCAAAATTTCAAAAGAACAGCCCCCCCACTACGAAAAACGTACAGATACGAAATTTGGTAGGATGATGTATCACCCCAAGAGCTACAAAAAAGTCTCTTGGAGCGAAGCTCTAAACCCCACAGGAAGTCGGCCATTTTGATTTTTCACTGTGATTTCTGTGCAAATTTTGTCATTTCCAGCCTTCGTACTTTAACGAACTCCTCCTAGAGATTTTATCAGATCGTCATCATATTTGGTCAATCTCATCTAAAGGCCGTTGCGATGTTAAATTGCGGAGCTTTTGACTTTTCGTTGGAGGGTGTGTCCGTGGCGGCCTGACAAACTTCAGCGTTTTCGCCATGAAACAGGAAGTGGTTCTAACTCAGGCATACAATGTCCAATCTGACCCACACTTCACAAGTTTGATAAGTGTCTTGGCCTGAACACATTTCAATGCCAATATTCAGCTTCAGTCCTAGCGCCACCTAGAGGTAGCAGGAAATGCCATGTTTTACGCTGTGATTTACTACTCTTAGAGATTTAATCAAATCATCATCATATTTGGTCAGACTGATGTTAAGCCCTTTGCCGTGATAAATTGCGAAGATCTTGACTTTTCGTTGAAGTGCGTGTCCGTGGCGGCCTGGCAAAGTGAGATGTTTTGACATGAAACAGGAAGCTGTTGTAATTCAGGCATACATTATCCGATCTGCTTCAGACTTCACACGTTTGATAAGGGTCCCGTCCTGAACACGTCAATATAACAATAATCAGGTACCATCATAGCGCCACCTGCTGCACACAGGCGGTGTGGCACACCAGTTTCCCTTTGAATATCCAGCTGTATTTACCCACTTTAATTTATACCCCCCTGGTTTACTGCTTTACTAATGCCATAGGGTAGCGGTGCATATGCGTGCGAGGGCCCTTCCATCGCTGCTTGCAGCTTTAATTATTATTTATTCTTCTTCTTCTCAAAGTGAATCGCATTTTTGAGGGGCGAAACATGCTCGAAAACTCATGAAATTTTGCACACATGTCAAAAGTGGCGAAAATTTACATGTGGTATAGGCGCCAGAAGTGGGCGTGTAGAAATGGCTCGATAGCGCCACCTGCAAAATTTCAAGAGAACAGCCCCCCCGCTACGAAAAACTTACAGATACAAAATTTGGTAGGATCATCTATCACCCCAAGACCTACAAAAACGTCTCTTGGAGCGAAGCTCTAAACCCAACAGGAAGTCCGCCATTTTTAATTTTTGCCTTGATTTTTGTGCAAATTTGGTCATTTCCAGGCTTCATACTTTAACGAACTCCTCCTACAGATTTAATCCGATCATCGTCATATTTGGTCAATCTCATCTAAAGGCCTTGGCGATGTTAAATTGCGGAGATCTTGACTTTTCGTCAGAGGGTGTGTCCGTGGCGGCCTGACAAATTTCTGCATTTTCGCCATGAAACAGGAAGTGTCTCTAACTCAGGCATACAATGTCCAATCTGCCCCACGCTTCACATGTTTGATAAGGGTCTTGGCCTGAACACATTTCAATGCCAATATTCAACTTCACTCATAGCGCCACCTAGAGGTAGGAGGAAATACCATGTTTTACGCTGTGATTTACTACTCTTAGAGATTTAATCAAATCATCATCATATTTGGTCTGACTGATGTTAAGCCTGTTGCGGTGATAAATTGCAAAGATCTTGACTTTTCGTTGAAGGGCGTGTCCGTGGCAGCCTGGCAAAGTGTGATGTTTCACCATGAAACAGGAAGCTGTTGTAATTCAGACATACATAGTCCGATCTGCCCCCAACTTCACACGTTTCATAAGGGTCCCGGCCTGAACACATCAACATGGCATAATTCAGTATCAGTCATAGCGCCACCTAGAGGCAGCAGGAAATACCACCTTTTATGCTGTGACTTACTGCTCTTAGAGATTTAACCATATCAACATCATATTTCATCAGTCTAATCTCAAGACCTTGTGTGATGATAAATAGCAACGACCTTGACTTTTCGTTAAAGGGCGTGTCCGTTGCGGCCTCGCAAAATATCGCTAAATGAATCCCATTTTTGACAGCCTAAACGAGCTCAAAAAGTCATGAAACGTTGCACACATGTCAAAAGTGGCGAATACTTTAATGTGATATAGGCTTCAGAACTTGGGGTGTTAAAATGGCTCTATAGCGCCACCTACAAAAATTCAATAGAGCAGCCCCCCCGCTACGTTAATCGCACAGATACGAAATGCGGTAGGATCATGAATCACCCCAAGACCTACAAAAAAGTCTCTTGGAGCAAAGCTCTAAACCCCACAGGAAGTCAGCCATTTTGAATTTTCTCTGTAATTTGAGTGCAAATTTTGCCATTTCTGGCCTTCGTATTTTAACAAACTCCTATAAATTGAATCAGATAATCATCATATTTGGTGAGTGTCATCTAAAGGGCTTTGCAATGCTAAATTGCGGAGATCTTGACATTTCAATGGAGGGTGTGTATGTGGCGGCTTGCCAAATTTCTGTGTTTCTCAATGAAACAGGAAGTTGTTCTAACTCAGGTTTAAAATGTCCAATCTGACCCACGCTTCACAAGTTTGATAATTGTCCTGTCCTGAACACATCAACATGGCAATATTCAGTAAAAGTTATAGCGCCACCTGCTGGAAGCAGGAAATTACATGTTTTACACTGTGATTTACTGCTCATTGAAATGTATTCAGATCATCATCATATTTGGTCAGTCTGAACTTAGGGACTTCACAATGATAAATTGTGAAGATCTTGACATTTCGTTAAAGGGGCGTGTCCGTTGTGGACTGTCAAAGTTTGATTTTTCGCCATGAGAAAGCTGTTGTAACTCAGACATGCAATGTCCGACCTGTCACAGACATCATACGTTTGACAAGGGTCCTGGCCTCAACACATCAATGTTACAACAATCAATTACAATCATAGCGCCACCTGCTGCATAAAGGAGTAGTGGCACTTCAAAGTTCCTTTGAATATCCACCTATATTTATCCACGGAAATTTCAATCCGCCTGTTTTATTGCTTTACTAAGGCCATAGAGTGGCGGTGCACATGAGTGCGAGGGCCCTTCCATCACTGCTTGCAGTTTTAATTTATTATTATTATTATTATTATTCCGTTTCTTCTCCAAAGTGAATCGCAATTTTTAGGGGCGAAACATGCTCGAAAACTCATGAAATTCTGCACACACGTCAGAAGTGGCGAAAATTTACATTTGGCATAGGCGCCAGAAGTAGGCGTGTAGAAATGGCTCAATAGCGCCACCTGCAAAATTTCAAAAGAACAGCCCCCCCACTACGAAAAACGTACCGATACGAAATTTGGTAGGATCATGTATCACCCCAAGACCTACAAAAAAGTCTCTTGGAGCGAAGCTCTAAACCCCACAGGAAGTCGGCCATTTTGATTTTTCACTGTGATTTCTGTGCAAATTTGGTCATTTCCAGCCTTCGTACTTTAACGAACTCCTCCTAGAGATTTTATCAGATCGTCATCATATTTGGTCAATCTCATCTAAAGGCCTTTGCGATGTTAAATTGCGGAGCTTTTGACTTTTTGTTGGAGGGTGTGACCGTGGCGGCCTGACAAAGTTCAGCGTTTTCGCCATGAAACAGGAAGTTGTTATAACTAAGGCATACAATGTTCAATCTGCCACACACTTCACACCTTTGATGCGAGTCTTGGCCTGAACACATTTCAATGCCAATATTCAGCTTCAGTCATAGCGCCACCTAGAGGTAGCAGGAAATGCCATGTTTTACGCTGTGATTTACTGCTCTTAGAGATTTAATAAAATCATCATCATATTTGGTCAGACTGATCTTAAGCCATTTGCGATGATAAATTGCGAAGATCTTAACTTTTCGTTGAAGGGCGTGTCTGTGGCAGCCTGGCAAAGTGTGATGTTTCACCATGAAACAGAAAGCTGTTGTAATTCAGGCATACATTGTTTGATCTGCTCCAGACTTCACACGTTTGATAAGGGTCCCGGCCTGAACACGTCAATATAACAATAATCAGGTACCGTCATAGCGCCGCCTGCTGCACACAGGCGGTGTGGAACATCAGTTTCCCTTTGCATATCCACCTGTATTTACCCACTTTAATTCATACCCCCCTGGTTTACTGCTTTACTAATGCCATAGGGTGGCGGTGCACATGCGTGCGAGGGCCCTTCCATCGCTGCTTGCAGCTTTAATTAGGGCCCGAGCACACAAGTGTGAGGACCCTATTGTTTTTGCTCCGTTTATTATTATTATTATTTTTCTTCTTCTTCTTCTTCTTCTTCTTCTTCTTCTTCTCCGAAATGGATCGCATTTTTGAGGGCCTAAACATACCCAAAAACTCATGAAAATTTGCACACGCGTCAGAAGTGGCGAAAATTTACATGTAGTATAGGCGTCAGAAGTGGGCGTGTAGAAATGGCCCGATAGCGCCACCTGCAAAATTTAAAGAGAACAGCCCCCCCACTACGAAAAACGTACAGATACGAAATTTGGTAGGATCATCTAGCACCCCAAGACCTACAAAAAAGTCTCTTGGAGCGAAGCTCTAAACCCCACAGGAAGTCAGCCATTTTTTATTTTTTCTGTCATTTTTTGACATTTCCAAGCGTCGTACTTTAACGAACTCCTCCTAGCGATTTAATCCGATCATTATCATATTTGGTCAGTCTCATCTAAAGGCCTTTGCGATGCTAAATTGCGGAGATCTTGACTTTTCGTGGGAGGGTGTGTCCGTGGCGGCCTGACAAAGTTCTGCATTTTCGCCATGAAACAGGAAGTTGTTATAACTCAGGCATACAATGTCCAATCTGCCCCATGCTTCACATGTTTGATAAGGGTCTTGACCTGAACACATTTTAATGCCAATATTCAGCTTCAGTCATAGCGCCACCTAGAGGTAGCAGGAAATGCCATGTTTTACGCTGTGATTTACTGCTCTTAGAGATTTAATCAAATCATCACCATATCTGGTCAGACTGATGTTAACCCCTTTGCGATGATCAATTGTGAAGATCTTGACTTTTCGTTGAAGGGCGTGTCCGTGGCAGCCTGGCAAAGTGTGATATTTCGCCATGAAACAGGAAGCTGTTGTAATTCAGGCATACATTATCTGATCTGCCCCCGACTTCACAAGTTTGATAAGGGTCCTGGCCTGAACACGTCAATATAGCAATAATCAGGTACAGTCATAGCGCCACCTTCTGCACACAGGCGGTGTGGCACATTTTTTGTTCTTTGAATATCCACCTATATTTACCCACTTTAATTCATATCCCCCTGGTTCACTACTTAACTAATGCCATAGGGTGGCGGTGCACATGCGTGCGAGGGCCCTTCCATCGCTGCTTGCAGCTTTAATTAGGGCCCGAGCACACCGGGGTGCGAGGACCCTATTGTTTTTGCTCGGTTTATTATTATTATTATTATTATTATTATTATTATTATTATTATTATTAGGGCCCGAGCACACCAGGGTGTGAGGACCCTATTGTTTTTGCTCCGTTTATTATTATTATTATTTTTCTTCTTCTTCTTCTTCTTCTTCTCCGAAATGGATCGCATTTTTGAGGGCCTAAACATACCCGAAAACTCATGAAAATTTGCACACGCGTCAGAAGTGGCGAAAATTTACATGTAGTATAGGTGTCAGAAGTGGGCGTGTAAAAATGGCTCGATAGCGCCACCTGCAAAATTTCAAAAGAACAGCCCCCCCACTACGAAAAACGTACGGATACGAAATTTGGTAGGATCATCTAGCACCCCAAGACCTACAAAAAAGTCTCTTGGAGCTAAGCTCTAAACCTCACAGGAAGTCGGCCATTTTGAATTTTCTCTGTCATTTTTTGACATTTCCAAGCGTCGTACTTTAACGAACTCCTCCTAGCGATTTAATCCGATCATTATCATATTTGGTCAGTCTCATCTAAAGGCCTTTGCGATGCTAAATTGCGAAGATCTTGACTTTTCGTTGGAGGGTGTGTCCGTGGCGGCCTGACAAAGTTCGGCATTTTCGCCATGAAACAGGAAGTTGTTATAACTAAGGCATACGATGTCCAATCTGCCCCACACTTAACATGTTTGATAAGGGTCTTGACCTGAACACATTTCAATGCCAATATTTAGCTTCAGTCATAGCGCCACCTAGAGGCAGCAGGAAATGCCATGTTTTATGCTGTGATTTACTGCTCTTAGAGATTTAATCCAATCATCATCATATTTGATCAGACTGATGTTAAGCCCTTTGCGGTGATAAATTGCGAAGATCTTGACTTTTCGTTGAAGGGCAAGCCCGTGGCAGCCTGGCAAAGTGTGATGTTTCGCCATAAAAAAGGAAGCTGTTGTAATTCAGGCATACATTATCCGATCTGCCCCCTACTTCACACGTTTGATAAGGGTCCCGGCCTGAACACGTCAATATAACAATAATCAGGTAGTCATAGCGCCACCTGCTGCACACAGGCGGTGTGGCACATCAATTTTCCTTTGAATATCCACCTATATTTACCCACTTTAATTCATATCCCCCTGGTTCACTGCTTTACTAATGCCATATGGTGGCGGTGCACATGCGTGCGAGGGCCCTACCATCGCTGCTTGCAGCTTTAATTAGGGCCCGAGCACCGAGGAGCAGGCCAGAATGGCCTGCACCGAAAGGTGCGAAGCCCTATTGTTTTTGCTCGGATTTATTCTTTTTTTTTTTTTTTTTTTTTTTTTAGGGCCCGAGCACCGAGGAGCAGGCCAGAATGGCCTGCACCGAAAGGTGCGAAGCCCTATTGTTTTTGCTCGGATTTATTCTTTTTTTTTATTTTTTTTTTTTTATTATTTTTATTTTTTTTAACACTTTTGGGCATTTTGGGTGCCTTAACATACTCGAAAACTCTTGAAATTTGTCACAGACGTCAGAGTCGTCCGTCATTGCGAACGGGCAAAGGCTGGAACACGGGCGTGGCACGGGGGCTCTGTAGCGCCCCCTGTAATGCAAAAACAAACAGGAGTGCGCAGATCGGGCAAACATGTACGCACATTTACGAAAGTTGGTACACATATAGATCTCATCGACACGAACAACTTTCGCCCTCTAACATTTTAGCTCCGCCCAACAGGAAGTCCGCCATTTTGGATTGTTTAATAAATGCATGCCGTGAACTTTTGAATACTCCTCCTAGGGGATTCATGCAAATGACACCAAACGTGGTGATCATGATGTCAAGACATTGGACTTGCTAAATTGCGAAGGGATTTTTGATATCTCGAACCGTGTTGCCATGGCGAAGCGGCAAAGTCATGGTGAAATCAGAGAAACAGGAAGTGTCTAATATCTATGGCAAAAAATATCTTATTGTGATGACACGCGGGGTGTTTGTTCGTCTGAAGATTCCGATCGCATCGATGCGCCTATTGTGACTCCCGGGTAGAGCGCCACCACCAGGCGGCAGGAAGTGTGTCATTTACAAAGCTGGATTTTTTTGACAGTTCCAGGCAATGTTCTTTTAAGTACTCCTTCTAGAAAAATCATGCAATTGACACCAAAAGTGGTCAACATGATGCTGAGGCATAGTAGATGATAAATTGCGAAGGGATTTTTGATATCTCGAACGCTGTTCCCATGGCAACCTGTCAAACTTTACTTTCATTTTAAAGGCATATTTAAGCCTTACAGTTTCATGCAGTGAACTTTTAAATACTCCTTCTAGGATATTCATGCGATTGACACCAAAAGTGGTCAACATGATGCTGAGACATTGTAGATGATAAATTGCGAAGGGATTTTTGATATCTCGAATGTTGTTCCTATGGCAACGCGACAAATTTTACTTTCATTTTAAATGCTTATTTAAGCATTACAGTTGCATGCGATGTTTTTTTAAATACTCTTTCTAGGTAAATAATGTTATTGACACCAGAAGTGGTCAACATGATGCTGAGACATTGTAGATGCTAAATTGCGAAGGATTTTTGACATCTCGAACGCTGTTCCCATGGCAACACGTCAAACTTTACTTTTATTTCAGGCATATTTAAGGCTCTTGGCGTGCTTAGATTAAATTTAAATTTGGCACACACATCAGAGTTGTCGGCTGTTAAGTGTTGACAAAAAGGTCAGATAAAGGTGTGTCTATTTAGTGTCTCACTAGCGCCCCTGTTTGTCTAAAATGTGGGGTTTCTTTTACCTACAGTACCTAAATGGATCAGTAGCAACATGAAATAGTCCACTGATATTAACCCACTTGATGCCCTTGCCCACCGTGCATCGTTTTTTCTGAGGCACCGTGTAGCGGTAAAAAAACGTGCGAGGGCCCGCCATCGCTGCTTGCAGCTATATTTTTATTATTATTTTTATTTTTTTTAACACTTTTGGGCTTTTTGGGTGCCTTAACATACTCGAAAACTCTTGAAATTTGGCACAGACGTCAGAGTCGTCCGTCATTGCGAACGGGCAAAGGCTGGAACACGGGCGTGGCACGGGGGCTCTGTAGCGCCCCCTGTAATGCAAAAACAAACAGGAGTGCGCAGATCGGGCAAACATGTACGCACATTTACGAAAGTTGGTACACATATAGATCTCATCGACCCGAACAACTTTCGCCCTCTAACATTTTAGCTCCGCCCAACAGGAAGTCCGCCATTTTGGATTGTTTAAAAAATGCATGCCGTGAACTTTTGAATACTCCTCCTAGGGGATTCATGCAAATGACACCAAACGTGGTGATCATGATGTCAAGACATTGGACTTGCTAAATTGCGAAGGGATTTTTGATATCTCGAACGGTGTTGCCATGGCGAAGCGGCAAAGTCAAGTTGAAATCAGTGAAGCGGGAAGTGGCTAATAACTATGGCAAAAAATATCTTATTGTGATGACACACGGGGTGTTTGTTCGTCTGAAGATTCCGATCGCATCGATGCGCCTATTGTGACTCCCGGGTATAGCGCCACCACCAGGCGGCAGGAAGTGTGTCAGTCACAAAGCTGGATTTTTTTGACAGTTCCAGGCAATGTTCTTTTAAGTACTCCTTCTAGAAAAATCATGCAATTGACACCAAAAGTGGTCAACATGATGCTGAGGCATAGTAGATGATAAATTGCGAAGGGATTTTTGATATCTCGAACGCTGTTCCCATGGCAACCTGTCAAACTTTACTTTCATTTTAAAGGCATATTTAAGCCTTACAGTTTCATGCAGTGAACTTTTAAATACTCCTTCTAGGATATTCATGCGATTGACACCAAAAGTGGTCAAAATGATGCTGAGACATTGTAGATGATAAATTGCGAAGGATTTTTGACATCTCGAACGCTGTTCCCATGGCAACACGTCAAACTTTACTTTTATTTCAGGCATATTTAAGGCTCTTGGCGTGCTTAGATTAAATTTAAATTTGGCACACACATCAGAGTTGTCGGCTGTTAAGTGTTGACAAAAAGGTCAGATAAAGGTGTGTCTATTTAGTGTCTCACTAGCGCCCCCGTTTGTCTAAAATGTGGGGTTTCTTTTACCTACAGTACCTAAATGGATCAGTAGCAACATGAAATAGTCCACTGATATTTACCCACTTGATGCCCTTGCCCACCGTGCATCGTTTTTTCGGAGGCACCGTGTAGCGGTAAAAAAACGTGCGAGGGCCCGCCATCGCTGCTTGCAGCTATATTTAAGGCCCGAGCACCGAGGAGCAGGCCAGAATGGCCTGCACCGAAAGGTGCGAAGCCCTATTGTTTTTCTTAGGATTTATTATTATTATTTTTTTTTTTATTATTAGGGCCCGAGCACCGAGGAGCAGGCCAGAATGGCCTGCACCGAAAGGTGCGAAGCCCTATTGTTTTTGCTCGAATTTATTATTTTTTTTTTTTTTATTTATTTATTTATTTATTTTTTTTAAACACTTTTGGGCATTTTGGGTGCCTTAACATACTCGAAAACTCTTGAAATTTGGCACAGACGTTAGAGTCGTCCGTCATTGCGAACAGACAAAGGCTGGAACACGGGCGTGGCACGGGGGCTCTGTAGCGCCCCCTGTAATGCAAAAACAAACAGTAGTGCGCAGATCGGGCAAACATGTACGCACATTTACGAAAGTTGGTACACATATAGATCTCATCGACCCGAACAACTTTCGCCCTCTAACATTTTAGCTCCGCCCAACACGAAGTCCGCCATTTTGGATTGTTTAAAAAATGCATGCGGTGAACTTTTGAATACTCCTCCTAGGGGATTCAAGCAAATGACACCAAACGTGGTGATCATGATGTCAAGACATTGGACTTGTTAAATTGCGAAGGGATTTTTGATATCTCGAACGGTGTTGCAATGGCGAAGCGGCAAAGTCATGGCGAAATCAGAGAAACAGAAAGTGTCTAATATCTAAGGCAAAAAATGTCTTATAGTGATGACACGCGGGGTGTTTGTTCGTCTGAAGATTCCGATCGCATCGATGTGCCTATTGTGAGTCTCAGGTATAGGGCCACCACCAGGCGGCAGGAAGTGTTGCAGTCACAAAGGTTGATTTTTTTGACAGTTCCATGAGATGTTCTTTTAAATACTCCTTCTAGAAAAATCATGCAATTGACACCAAAAGTGGTCAACATGATGCTTAGTCATTGTAGTTGATAAATTGCGAAGGGATTTTTGATATCTCGAACGCTGTTCCCATGGCAACGTGTCAAACTTTACTTTCATTTTAAAGGCTTATTTAAGCATTACAGTTGCATGCGATGTTCTTTTAAATACTCTTTCTAGGATATTCATGCGATTGACACCAAAAGTGGTCAACATTATGCTGAGACATTGTAGATGATAAATTGCGAAGGGATTTTTGATATCTCGAATGTTGTTCCTATGGCAACGCGACAAATTTTACTTTCATTTTAAAGGCTTATTTAAGCATTACAGTTGCATGCGATGTTCTTTTAAATACTCCTTCTAGGTAAATAATGTTATTGACACCAAAAGTGGTCAACATGATGCTGAGACATTGTAGATGATAAATTGCGAAGGGATTTTTGACATCTCGAACGCTGTTCCCATGGCAACACGTCAAACTTTACTTTTATTTCAGGCATATTTAAGGCTCTTGGCGTGCTTAGATTAACCTAACAATTGGCAAACACATCAGAGTTGTCGGCTGTTAAGTGTTGACAAAAACGTCAGATAAAGGCGTGTCTATTTAGTGTCTCACTAGCGCCCCTATTTGTCTAAAATGTGGGGTTTCTTTTACCTACAGTACCCAAATTGGTCAGTAGCAACATGAAATAGTCCACTGATATTTACCCACTTGATGCACATGCCCACCGTGCATCATTTTCTCGGAGGCACCGTGTAGCGGTAAAATATCGTGCGAGGGCCCGCCATCGCTGCTTGCAGCTATATTTATTATTTATTCTTCTTCTTCTCCAAAGTGAATCGCAGTTTTGAGGGGCGAAACATGCTCGAAAACTCATGAAATTTTGCACACATGTCAGAAGTGGCGAAAATTTACATGTGGTATAGGCGCCAGAAGTGGGCGTGTAGAAATGGCTCGATAGCGCCACCTGCAAAATTTCAAGAGAACAGCCCCCCCGCTACGAAAAACGTACAGATACGAAATTTGGTAGGATCATCTATCACCCCAAGACCTACAAAAAAGTCTCTTGGAGCGAAGCTCTAAACCCAACAGGAAGTCCGCCATTTTGAATTTTTGCCTTGATTTTTGTGCAAATTTGGTCATTTCCAGGCTTCATACTTTATCGAACTCCTCCTACAGATTTAATCCGATCATCGTCATATTTGGTCAATCTCATCTAAAGGCCTTTGCGGTGTTAAATTGCGGAGGTCTTGACTTTTCGTCGGAGGGTGTGTCCGTGGCGGCCTGACAAATTTCTGCATTTTCGCCATGAAACAGGAAGTGGCTCTAACTCAGGCATACAATGTCCAATCTGCCCCATGCTTCATACGTTTAATAAGGGTCTTGGCCTGAACACATTTCAATGCCAATATTCAACTTCACTCATAGCGCCACCTAGAGGTAGGAGGAAATACCATGTTTTACGCTGTGATTTACTGCTCTTAGAGATTTAATGAAATCATCATCATATTTGGTCTGACTGATGTTAAGGCCGTTGCGGTGATAAATTGCAAAGATCTTGACTTTTCGTTGAAGGGCGTGTCCGTGGCGGCCTGGCAAAGTGTGATGTTTCGCCATGAAACAGGAAGCTGTTGTAATTCAGACATACATAGTCCGATCTGCCCCCAACTTCACACGTTTCATAAGGGTCCCGGCCTGAACACATCAACATGGCATAATTCAGTATCAGTCATAGCGCCACCTAGAGGCAGCAGGAAATACCACCTTTTATGCTGTGACTTACTGCTCTTAGAGATTTAACCATATCAACATCATATTTCATCAGTCTAATCTCAAGACCTTGTGTGATGATAAATAGCAACGACCTTGACTTTTCGTGAAAGGGCGTGTCCGTTGCGGCCTCGCAAAGTATCGCTAAATGAATCCCATTTTTGACAGCCTAAACGAGCTCAAAAAGTCATGAAACGTTGCACACGTGTCAAAAGTGGCGAATATTTTCATGTGATATAGGCTTCAGAACTTGGGGTGTTAAAATGGCTCTATAGCGCCACCTACAAAAATTCAATAGAGCAGCCCCCCCAGCTACGTTAATTGCACAGATACGAAATGCGGTAGGATCATGTATCACCCCAAGACCTACAAAAAAGTCTCTTGGAGCAAAGCTCTAAACCCCACAGGAAGTCAGCCATTTTGAATTTTCTCTGTAATTTGAGTGCAAATTTTGCCATTTCTGGCCTTCGTATTTTAACAAACTCCTCCTATAAATTTAATCAGATAATCATCATATTTGGTGTTTGTCATCTAAAGGGCTTTGCAATGCTAAATTGCGGAGATCTTGACATTTCAATGGAGGGTGTGTATGTGGCGGCTTGCCAAATGTCTGTGTTTCTCAATGAAACAGGAAGTTGTTCCAACTCGGGTTTAAAATGTCCAATCTGACCCACGCTTCACAAGTTTGATAATTGTCCTGTCCTGAACACATTAACATGGCAATATTCAGTAAAAGTAATAGCGCCACCTGCTGGAAGCAGGAAATGTCATGTTTTACACTGTGATTTACTGCTCATTGAAGTGTATTCAGATCATCATCATATTTGGTCAGTCTGAACTTAGGGACTTCACAATGATAAATTGTGAAGATCTTGACATTTCGTTAAAGGGGCGTGTCCGTTGTGGCTTGTCAAAGTTTGATTTTTCGCCATGAGAAAGCTGTTGTAACTCAGACATGCAATGTCCGACCTGTCGCAGACATAATACGTTTGACAAGGGTCCTGGCCTCAACACATCAATGTTACAACAATCAATTACAATCATAGCGCCACCTGCTGCATAAAGGAGTAGTGGCACTTCAAAGTTCCTTTGAATATCCACCTATATTTATCCACGGAAATTTCAATCCTCCTGGTTTATTGCTTTACTAAGGCCATAGAGTGGCGGTGCACATGCGTGCGAGGGCCCTTCCATCACTGCTTGCAGTTTTAATTAGGGCCCGAGCACACCAGGGTGTGAGGACCCTATTGTTTTTGCTCCGTTTATTATTATTATTATTTTTCTTCTTCTTCTTCTTCTTCTTCTTCTCCGAAATGGATTGCATTTTTGAGGGCCTAAACATACCCGAAAACTCATGAAAATTTGCACACGCGTCAGAAGTGGCGAAAATTTACATGTAGTATAGGCGTCAGAAGTGGGCGTGTAGAAATGGCTCAATAGCGCCACCTGCAAAATTTCAAGAGAACAGCCCCCCCACTACGAAAAATTTACAGATACGAAATTTGGTAGGATCATCTAGCACCCCAAGACCTACAAAAAAGTCTCTTGGAGCTAAGCTCTAAACCCCACAGGAAGTCGGCCATTTTAAATTTTCTGTGTCATTTTTTGACATTTCCAAGCGTCGTACTTTAACGAACTCCTCCTAGCGATTTAATCCGATCATTATCATATTTGGTCAGTCTCATCTAAAGGCTTTTGCGATGTTAAATTGCGGAGATCTTGACTTTTCGTTGGAGGGTGTGTCCGTGGCGGCCTGACAAAGTTCAGCATTTTCGCCATGAAACAGGAAGTTGTTATAACTCAGGCATACAATGTCCAATCTGCTCCACACTTCACATGTTTGATAAGGGTCTTGACCTGAACACATTTTAATGCCAATATTCAACTTCAGTCATAGCGCCACCTAGAGGTAGCAGGAAATGCCATGTTTTATGCTGTGATTTACTGCTCTTAGAGATTTAATCAAATCATCATCAAATTTGGTCAGATTGATGTTAAGCCCTTTGCCGTGATAAATTGCGAAGATCTTGACTTTTCGTTGAAGGGCGTGTCCATGGCAGCCTGGCAAAGTGTGATATTTCGCCATGAAACAGGAAGCTGTTGTAATTCAGGCATACATTGTCCGATCTGCCCTATACTTTACACTTTTGATAAGGGTCACGGCCTGAACACATCAATATAACAACAATCAGTTACAGTCACAGCGCCACCTGCTGCACACATGCGGTGTGGCACATCAAAGTTCCTTTAAATATCCACCTATATTTACCCATTTTAATTAATATCCCCCTGGTTCACTGCTTTACTAATGCCATAGGGTGGCGGTGCACATGCGTGCGAGGGCCCTTCCATCGCTGCTTGCAGCTTTAATTATTATTTATTCTTCTTCTTCTCCAAAGTGAATTGCATTTTTGAGGGGCGAAACATGCTCGAAAACTCATGAAATTTTGCACACATGTCAGATGTGGCGAAAATTTACATGTGGTATAGGCGCCAGAAGTGGGCGTGTAGAAATGGCTCGATAGCGCCACCTGCAAAATTTCAAGAGAACAGCCCCCCCGCTACAAAAAACGTACAGATACGAAATTTGGTAGGATCATCTATCACCCCAAGACCTACAAAAAAGTATCTTGGAGCGAAGCTCTAAACCCAACAGGAAGTCCGCCATTTTGAATTTTTGCCTTGATTTTTGTGCAAATTTGGTCATTTCCAGGCTTCATACTTTAACGAACTCCTCCTACAGATTTAATCCGATCATCGTCATATTTGGTCAATCTCATCTAAAGCCCTTTGCGATGTTAAATTGCGGAGATCTTGACTTTTCGTCAGAGGGTGTGTCCGTGGCGGCCTGACAAATTTCTGCATTTTCGCCATGAAACAGGAAGTGGCTCTAACTCAGGCATACAATGTCCAATCTGCACCCCGCTTCATACGTTTGATAAGGGTCTTGGCCTGAACACATTTCAATGCCAATATTCAACTTCACTCATAGCGCCACCTAGAGGTAGGAGGAAAAACCATGTTTTACGCTGTGATTTACTGCTCTTATAGATTTAATCAAATCATCATCATATTTGGTCTGACTGATGTTAAGCCTGTTGCAGTGATAAATTGCAAAGATCTTGACTTTTCGTTGAAGGGCGTGTCCGTGGCAGCCTGGCAAATTGTGATGTTTCACCATGAAACAGGAAGCTGTTGTAATTCAGACATACATAGTCCGATCTGCCCCCAACTTCACACGTTTCATAAGGGTCCCGGCCTGAACACATCAACATGGCATAATTCAGTATCAGTCATAGCGCCACCTAGAGGCAGCAGGAAATACCACCTTTTATGACTTACTGCTCTTAGAGATTTAACCATATCAACATCATATTTCATCAGTCTAATCTCAAGACCTTGTGTGATGATAAATAGCAACGACCTTGACTTTTCGTTAAAGGGCGTGTCCGTTGCGGCCTCGCAAAGTATCGCTAAATGAATCCCATTTTTGACAGCCTAAACGAGCTCAAAAAGTCATGAAACGTTGCACACGTGTCAAAAGTGGCGAATATTTTCATGTGATATAGGTTTCAGAACTTGGGGTGTTAAAATGGCTCTATAGCGCCACCTACAAAAATTCAATAGAGCAGCCCCCCCCCCCCCGCTACGTTAATCGCACAGATACGAAATGCGGTAGGATCATGTATCACCCCAAGACCTACAAAAAAGTATCTTGGAGCAAAGCTCTAAACCCCACAGGAAGTCAGCCATTTTGAATTTTCTCTGTAATTTGAGTGCAAATTTTGCCATTTCTGGCCTTCATATTTTAACAAACTCCTCCTATAAATTTAATCAGATAATCATCATATTTGGTGAGTGTCATCTAAAGGGCTTTGCAATGCTAAATTGCGGAGATCTTGACATTTCAATGGAGGGTGTGTATGTGGCGGCTTGCCAAATTTCTGTGTTTCTCAAGGAAACAGGAAGTTGTTCTAACTCAGGTTTAAAATGTCCAATCTGACCCACGCTTCACAAGTTTGATAATTGTCCTGTCCTGAACACATCAACATGGCAATATTCAGTAAAAGTTATAGCGCCACCTGCTGGAAGCAGGAAATTACATGTTTACACTGTGATATACTGCTCATTGAAATGTATTCAGATCATCATCATATTTGGTCAGTCTGAACTTAGGGACTTCACAATGATAAATTGTGAAGATCTTGACATTTCGTTAAAGGGGCGTGTCCGTTGTGGCCTGTCAAAGTTAGATTTTTCGCCATGAGAAAGCTGTTGTAACTCAGACATGCAATGTCCGACCTGTCACAGACATCATACGTTTGACAAGGGTCCTGGCCTCAACACATCAATGTTACAACAATCAATTACAATCATAGCACCACCTGCTGCATAAAGGAGTAGTGGCACTTCAAAGTTCCTTTGAATATCCACCTATATTTATCCACGGAAATTTCAATCCCCCTGGTTTATTGCTTTACTAAGGCCATAGAGTGGCGGTGCACATGAGTGCGAGGGCCCTTCCATCACTGCTTTCAGTTTTAATTTTTATTCTACCTGCTGCTGGAGTGTAGCTAGTAGAAAAAATAATTTAGATGTCGTGTTTGGCTTAGAAAAGTCAGATAAAGAAAAAAAGATAAAGAAAAGTCCTTTCTATTGAGTGACCATCCTCGTTGTCCAGTTTTTTATGGTTTACCTAAAATTCACAAACGTCTTGATGATCCTCCTCTACGTCCTATTGTATCCAGCATAGGAAGTCTTACTTAGATTTTTTTCTAAGACAATTTGTTTATAGTCTACCATCATACCTTGGGGATACAACTGATGTTTTAAATTTGATTAGTAACTTGAAATGTGAAAGCAATGATTTTCTTGTGTCATTGGATGTGTAAAGTCTGCATACATGTATACCGCACCACATAGGTCTACAAGTCATATCGTATTATCTCACCAAACGCCCTAATGACGTCTTGCCCCCTTCGGAGTTTCTTGTAAATCTCGTCGAGATCATTCTATCTAAGAATTTTTTCAAATACTACGACAAATTTTATCTACAACTTCAGGGGACTGCTATGGGGTCTTCGTTTGCACCCTCATTTGCTTGTCTGGTGATGGGTTTCTGGGAAGAAAAATTCATACAAAACACCGAAAATAACCCGTTCCATTCTAAAATTTCACTCTGGCGCCGATACATAGATGATGTCCTATTAATATGGAAAGGTACACCTATTGAGTTAAATCAGTTTTTGACTTATATTAATTCCACTACAGAATATCTGTCTTTTACCATGGAATTTAACAAGCAATCCATTGATTTTTTAGACCTGACTATTTCTAAGGATGTAAATAATAATTTACAATCCACTATCTACCGTAAACCTCTCAGCAGGAATACCCTGTTAAGAGCAGACAGTAATCACTCGCCTCACCTGATCCGCAATATACCAGTCGGTCAGTTTTTGCGAGTTAGAAGAAACTGTAGCACTATAAATGAATTTATGTCAAAAGCAGCTGATCTAGCATGTCGTTTTGAACAACGCGGTTATGATAAATCTGATATTACTAAAGCGTGGGATAGGGCTCTGAATGCCGATCGCCCCTCATTGTTAATGAAAAAATCTAAGCCAAACACGGCATCTAAATTATTTTTTTCTACTAGCTACACTCCAGCAGCAGGTAGAATAAAAAATATTATCCGTAAACATTGGCATGTTCTCAATAGTGACCCGACTCTTAAAGATATTTGCGCTGAACCGCCCAGATTTATATTTAGACGCGCTCGCAATATTCGTGATCGTTTGGTTCACTCTGATATGACTATTCCAAAGATGACTACCTGGCTCCCTACTCCACCTCTGGGTTTCTACAAATGTGGTAACTGTGCGCAATGTTCTAATTCGACCAATGCAAAAGATTTTCTACATCCCCGCACGGGTAAGAAGTATTCAATTTCTTCATTTATTAACTGCAATAGTACACATGTAGCATACCTTCTTAAATGCCCCTGTGGACTGGTTTATATAGGTCAAACAAAACGTCAACTTAAACTTAGGATAGCTGAACACAAAACAGCAATTCGTACCAAGAACTTAACATACGCCATGGCGAGACATTATATGCAGGCAAATCATGGTTCACCTGCATCACTGAAGTTTTGGGGAATAGAAAAAATTATACCCCCATCCAGAGGTGGAGATATTCTTAAAAAACTCCTGTGGAGGGACGCATTTTGGATACACACTTTGAACACTTTGGAACCTTTTGGTTTAAATGAAGAATTGAGTCTTACATGCTTTCTTTAACTTTTTAATAGAGCATGTAAGATATATTTGTGGTGTGAATATATTGTGTATATGTTTATTTGTCCGGACATTTGCTCGCTAATGATTTATTTGTAAATGTGACACCTGGGTTTAGATAAGTAATTGTGGAGGGTTCACGCCCCCTTTATGCACCTGTGAATGATTATTAATAAGGGCACTATTGCCCGTCTTTTCCCAGGACTCTGATGAAGATGTAATTGTGCATCGAAACGTTAGTCAGTCACTGATGTGCATCTTTATTAAAATAATTTTATACAGACATCTGTGCTGCACCGGCGATCTCTTTGTTGTATATTGTTCCGTCCTTCTCTGGTCGCACTGGATTGTCTTGGATCACAGAAGCGCAGTTTACTCCTTTTTTCTTCTTTCTACCCAATTAATTGTTGAAATGTCTGGACAAAGGAGAGGTCAGGCAGCTGCTCAAAGATCTCGTCTTTGGAGAAGATTGTTGATTTTATTCTCAAAAAAAATACTTATTAAGTAAGATATCTCTAATACATCATACCCCAGAATTACATTGCTAACCGACCCCAACAGTTATGAACAATAATAATGAAAAATGCTGACCAATACGTCAGAACATTTCACATTATTTTTAGTGGTCAAAAATGGGAACCATATAGAAGTGAATGCCATATGAAACAAAATTTTATTCAAATCTATTTTTGTAACAAACTATCACATATTTACTGCCATTTCAACACAGCTGTGTCAATTCTGCAGCTTTGATAAATCAGCTGAGCACTTTGTTGGATATCCTGGGTCTGTGCACGAAGTCAGGGTGCTGAGGAACAGCCCTGTGTATCGAAATCACCCGATTGGCTGGTTTCTGGTCGATATGTCGATTGATTTACTATCTCATGGCATCCTGGGAAGGGTGGGATTAGGGTGACCAGATGAGATTGGCTGAAATTCGGGACGGGGGGACATAACGGGGGGGGGGGGGGGGGTCATCAAAATAATAGTTTTATTTATTAATTTAATAATAAAAGACAATGAATTTCAAACTGAATCAATCATATTTATATTAGTACATATGCATATAAATAAATTGATATAATACGTATAGTATTTTATACTTTATACAATAATAGTTCATACAATAATAGTTTTCTTTATTTTACTTAATAATAAAAATAAGGAATTTCAAACTAAAGTTACTGAACTAATCATATTTTTATTAATATAAGTACATATGCATATAAATTTATATAATATGTATAGAAGTATTTTTTTTAACAAAGTGCCTTGCCTGCCCTCGACCAATCTGACTCATTCACGCGACTGACTGTCACTGCCTGCATTTTCAACTGTCCTCGCGGCTGCTGCAACTTTCGCTCTCTTAAGCCGTTTCTCAATATGTGTTCTTGTCTGTACTTGCGTTCTTGTGGACTTGTGAAACGTCATCAGTCGCGGCCCAAGTACTGTTCCAATTCAAAGTTCGCATCAAGCCCAAGTTCACATAAAATCCCCGGATGTGTTCTTGATCCGCCCATTTTATCGAGGATGCATCAGAGGAGACTTGTGTGGACTTATGACAGCGAAGTTTCCCAGAATGCATTTCGCGACAGAAGTTCGTTCTTCCGAGTCTGAACTTGTCAGTCCGAACTAGGAAGGACACAAGTCCGAACTTGTCGTACTTGGTATTGAGAAACGGCTTTAGTCAACTCTATAAAACAAAAAGGTCCTTTTGTCTATATAGATGAATTAGATCAATTAATAGAAACAATACAACGTCAGCATATTTCGCGGAGGTTTTAACTGCTGTTTTTACTGTAGGCACAATGAGAGCCTACAGTAAAAAAACAAGATGCTGCAGCCAATGAGCAGCTGGCGGGGGCTGGCTGCAGGATGACTTAACCTCCTCGCTCATGTTTTATCAGACAACTACTACTCAAGATATTGCTTTAGTATAATTTTCGGGGAAATTAAAGCGGGATTCGGGATTAAGATTTATCTTAAGTATGATTTTCGGGACAATTAGAGCAGGATTCGGGATTCGGGACAGCAGCTTAGATTTCGGGACTGTCCCGAATTTTTCGGGACGTCTGGTCACCCTAGCTGGGATAGATAAGTGTCCATTCGATGCTTGCTTCAGAATCTGTTCGGAATCAGTAGGGCAGCCAGGAATTTCTTGCCTACTCATTAATGAATACTAAGGATTCGGACATACTACTCGGTTCATGTACTGTTTCTCCTTCTATATTGTAGGTAAGTAGGCGTAAGGTAAGGTTTCGGACAGTACTTACCTCCGAATCTCGCAAGAAATAGTCCCAAATCCTGGTAATTCTCGCCTACTCTTATATGTATACTGAGGTATTGGACATACTCGCCTACTGCTTTTTGCCTACTATATAGTATGGTAGTACACGGTTATGGACGCAGCCAACCTTTGCATGGGAAGTGGCATACGCGCGTTTTCAGGCCTGTTTTTTTGCTTATGTACGCTTTATAAATGAGGCCCCAGGTCATGACTTTGAAAAAATACACTCATTTGATTCAAGAAATGTCTTTGCCTCTTTCTTCCTTTTATAAAAAATGTGCAGATAGGACTAAATTACTTCCATTTGATATACAAAAAATGTTTCTATTGACAAAAGTCAGCTTACAATGTACCAAAGCTGTAAGTATGTGATATTTATTTTTTAACATTTGTATTGTTTATTAATACACTACTTAATATATTTTCCATATTGGATCAGCAGGTAGTAAAATATAGAAAATGTTTAATTTAAAATTAACATAAAATAATTATGTTGGTTTAACGAATGGTAGTTTAATATACTCAACATAAAAAAGCTTTCACTAAAACATAATTAATTCATGTTAAATAAACAGGAGGTACCTAAAAAAAAAAACGTATTAAAGAAACATAAAAAATCATGTTCATGAAACAAATATAAATAATGCACCTTAAACACAAATAATTAATAAACATGACTTTATTGTGTGCAACCAATGTACATATTTGTATTATGTCAATATAACAGATTTTTTTTTGTGTATAAAGACATTTTAAAGTTCGAGTTATATATAAGCTATATTTAACTTGACTCATCCCTTTGTATGTTTATCATCTTTAAACAATGGAAAATAATGTGCAGGGACTGAAGAGTCTCTAGAGATTCTCTGGAGCGTCTCTCTGTCTATCTTAGCTCAGATGTTTATAATTAGGACCTCAGGGAGCTGAAGAGTAAATCTTATTAACACTCAACTGTATTTACTTCTGTTCTACATTTTAAGGTACTTTTTCGTCTGTTTGAATAAATAAGCTCATGTACATGTAAAATCCATCCCCTTTTCCAATGGGGGTAAATTTAACATTGCTTACTGTAGTTTTAGTTCCCACATTAGAACCCCCAGACAAGACTATTTTGAATAGAAGCATTTAAGATTTGATCAGCTCCTATTTTGATTTTCACACCTGATGATGCAATAATAATCTGACATATGGCTGGAGATATTCCCAGGAGAAGGTACTTTATCTTGTGTGTTTTTGTCTGGTCATCCCCTGACAGTGACAAAGCCCCGTAATATTGTCCATGTGTACATATGGACACTACATGATGGTGAGAACAATGATACAGAACAAATAAAAAGGAAACATGGCACTTCTCTTATGTTGGTGTTTGATTTCCTTTCAATCTGACTTATTTTTTCAGACCTTTTATTTAATTGAAATAAAACATTAAATATTTTATTTTATAAAGGATGAGTTCTCTCTCCCAGGATTCTCATTCTTTCTTTCTTTAAGATTAAGATCTGCGCTGAAAGCTTACGGAGTGCCCTGGGCAAATAATATGCCTTCTCATCTAGACAGATAGACACATCTGATTTTATGTCAGGATCCTGCCTGAATCATGTTTTCTTTTATTATCTAGTTCAGTATGGCAGGGTTCTGACAATACAATGTTTTGTGTGGGAACGCGTGGTCTCAGTATTGTATATTAGACCACGGCTGTGTCCGAAAACTTAGGCAGCTGACTCGTTGGCATGAGAAACGCTTTTGGACACATTTCCAAGGCAGCGTGTTTGAAATATAAACAGAGAGCGCCGTTGTGATAACTAATCACATATTTGAAAACTACAATACAAATTTAAAAGGTGTAAAAAGTGAAAATATACATTTATTTACACTAAATTTGTACTCCAGACGATTTCTTGGCCGCCAATTAATTTTTTTAAACTCGACCAATCACATTCCCCATGCACGCACACGCATAGAATTGTAGGACAAGATCTCAGGAGTCAGTGATGGCAGCGTAGAGTGCCAGCGCTCGACATCGTATGTCCTTAATCCTTAAATAACATACTCCCTGCAAAGTTTTAACTGAATATTAGACAGTTTTTGGGTTCCATAGGCACTCCAAATGGCATCTAAACGGGAATTACAGTACTCTCCTGCGAAAAAAAGGCCTAAAGACGACGAACAGCTCCATAGCGTCATCGCTGAGATGCTAGATAAACAGCTAAACACCATAAAGATTAGCATGACGGCCATCGTCCGGGAGGAAATATCTACGATCTTCACTCGGTTGGTATCACTGGAAAAATCTCGCGTAGAGGAACTCCAGGAAAAGCTTTCTCTCTACGAAGACAAGTCAAGGCAAAATAATATTAGGCTGATCGGATTACGGGAAGGAGCCGAAGGAGGGAATGCAATCCAATTTCTCCAAGCTCAAATCCCAAAATGGATACCGGGGCTGCAGGGAAGGACGATTGAAATTGAGCGTGCTCACCACCTATATGCTAATAATGAAAACTCCAAGAGCAAGGATCGCACGCTGATCTTTAAGTTACTGCGGTATAATGACAGACAAGCGATCCTTAATGGTGCGAGAAATGCTACATCCATGTGTTATGAAGGGCGTACGGTACGCTTTTTCACGGATTTCAGTAAGGAAACATCCCAAAAAAGGAAAGCCAAGGGCGATGCACGGAGGCGTCTTCAACAATTGGGCATCGAGTCTTTCCTCTTGTATCCAGCTACGGTGAAAGTGCGTCATGGGCATGAGCAGCTGCTTTTTAAAACTTTGATCGAATTGGAAAAGTTTGTGTCGTCGCTAGGTGGAAACTTGGAGATGGAAACTGTCGTTACCTCAGAGGCATCAAAGGACTAATTCTGAATCCGGCGGTGTTCCTTCATAGCAGGGATTTAATTTCTTTTGACTGATTGGGTCATCCGGGTGAGCAGGTCACTTGTAACATCAGATCGTGGTGAAATCTCAATCCTTATATTACTAGACCTTAGTGCAGCCTTTGACACAATAGATCACACAATCTTACTCAATAGACTAGAAAACTATGTTGGCATCAGTGGTCAGGCATTAGCCTGGTTCAGATCGTATCTAACCAATCGATATCACTTTGTTTATGTAAATGAGGAAGAGTCATATCACTCCCCTGTTAAAAACGGCATACCTCAGGGATCAGTTCTAGGCCCTATCCTATTCTCGTTATATATGTTACCTCTAGGAGACATTATCAGGAAACATAACATAAGTTTTCACTGCTATGCCCAACCTGGGCAAAGAGCAATGTGCTATCTTTTCCCTTGATGCTGAGAAAGCATTTGACCGATTAGAATGGTCTTATTTATGGTCAGTTCTGACACGTTTTGGTTTTGGTTCTCACTTTATCCGTATGATTCAAACTTTATATAATGGCTCTTATGCTAGGGTTTCAACAGGATTAAGCTGCTCAAACACCTTTCAATTAAACAGGGAAACAAGACAGGGATGCCCGCTATAGCCCATCTTATTCGCAATTTCACTAGAACCTCTAGCCCAGGCGATCTGTCAAGATTGTGTAATTTCCCCTATTACAATAGGTAATTCCAAGCATTACATTTCTCTCTTTGCAGATGACATACTATTACACATGTCTAAAGCCTCTACCTCTATTTCCCAATATCTGAAAATATTTGATATATTTAGCAAAATTAGTGGCTATAAAATTAACTGGGACAAATCTGCATTGTTTCCGTTGTCTCCATCACAGGAACCGCTACAGATACCTTCCTCGATTCCAGTTTGCTCAACTTTCAAATATTTAGGAATTCAGATCCTTCCCTCTCTGCAGGCTGTACTTAAACTAAATTATAATTCACTAACATCTGCTATTATATGTGATTAACAAAGATGGGATGCACTTTTTATCACTCTTCAAGGCAGAATTGCAATTGTTAAAATGAATATCCTCCCAAGACTTCTGTTCCTATTTACCATGATTCCTCTCTCTCCTCATAAGACATTTTTTAAGGAAATGGATTCTGTGATAACAAAATTCATCTGGAATAATAAACGCCCAAGAATTAAATTAAAGACTTTGCAGAGGAAAGTGGACAATGGAGGTTTGGCGCTACCAAATCTGCATCTCTATTTTTGGGCATGCCACCTTCGTGCTCTAAAGACATGGTGTGATCCGGATTCTAAGATTGCTTGGCGGGAGCTGGAAGCTCGGGCAGTGCTCCCCCATAGGCTTCAGGACATTTTATACACATGTCTGCCCAAAAAAGCCAAGAAATTTGAGAACAAAATTTTGAATAACTCCTTGAAAGTCTGGCACGAGGTTAGCAAATTCATGGGTAGTTGCACCACATTTACTACTGAATCACCAATCTGGAACAATCACAATATTCAAACTGAAAATAAACCTTTTACCTTCAAACCATGGGCGGATAAAGGGATACATGTTTTGGGAGACATTTTTAATTCTCAAGGTTTAAGGTCCTTCCAAGATTTGAAGGAGAGCTTTAATCTTCCTGGTCACACGTATTTTTTGTATTTAAGGCTGAGGAGTGCAATGCGCAAATACGGTGTACCATGGAACACGAAACTGAAATCTCATCCTTTAACGGACTGTGTGAACTTCCTTCGAACAAGAGGAGCAGTGTCTTTCATCTACAGCAAGCTCCTCAACCATTCCAGCCTTTCACTCCCAATCACTACTATCTGGGAAAAAGAACTGGCCCCTTACAAACCTAACTGGGAGTGGATTTGGGACAACATCCCAGCGCTAAGAACTTAGCTCATCAGCTTATTCATTACAAACTCATTCATAAAGCCTATGCCACCACGTACCTATTGCATAAAATGAAACGGGTCCCATTCCCTTTTTGTTTTAATGCAACTCTAATACTGTGGGGACTTATATGCACATGTTCTATGAATGTCATATTATTGGTACATTTTGGGATGAGGTCTTCCAAATTCTTTCTGAGTTATGTGATACTGTACTCATCAAACATCCAGGTATTTGTTTACTGAATGATGATGCTGATCTTAATTGATCCATCAACCAGCGCAGGATTGTTTACACTGCTGTTAAAGTTTTTCTTTTAGAATTTAAAAATATTGCATTGCTAGAATGCTCCACAGCAAGAATCCATAAAGCTAAGTCAAAAACTATCAAGGCCTGGGAAGGAATTATTTATACACTTTCCTCTTTACTAACCCGATAGAGCTGTCACATCATTCTTATTCAGAATAAGTAAAGCGAGTAGTGGGTACTTTCTCTCTCTCTCTCTTTTTCCCCCCTTTGGACGATGTGTAAATGTATGTCTCCCCCTTCCTTTATTTAATTATTTATTTATTTATCCTTTATTTTTTAACAAACCCTGGTGTAGTTTGTTGTGTCTGTTTGGTTATTGTTATGCAACATTGGAAAATAATAAAAAATTAATCACAAAAAAAAGATCTCAGGAGTCAGGAACCTAACATTGGATTCGCACATGCCTTAATGTCTTCCTGTCATGGAATGCTGCCACAGAAGGCAAGCAATTTAGAGTTTTCGGACACAGCCCACGTGTTTCCTGTGTCTTGTCACTTTTACCCCGCTACCTTGATACCCTCTTGTCTTTATAGAAGGTATGCATTGACGTCACTTTTCCACGTGACCATGACAGAGCACGCTCTGTTGAGTGGCAAACATTCAACAAAATGGTTGGTTTTCATAGCGGCTGCTGTGAAAATTCCAGTAAAACTGACTATTATCAGCTTAAATTGAATTTAGTTGGCCTTAACAGTGACCCTAACAACTTGCCAAACAACCAGTGGCATATGGCCAGACATTGCTTTTCCTGACATATACACTCACCTAAACGATAATTTGGAACACCATACTAATTCTTTGTTTGACCCCCTTTTGCCTTCAGAACTGCTTTAATTCTACGTGGCATTGATTCAACAAGGTGCTGAAAGCATTCTTTAGAAATGTTGGCTATTGTAACGGGTTGCTTTAATGAAAGCGATGAAAACGTGAATCCATGTGCAAAAGGTGTTTATTGTAAAATCCCAATAAGGGCCAGCAAACAAATCCAAAGGTAAATCCAGTAATCGTAATCCAAAGACAGGCAAAATATAACAGGGCATGCGGCAAACAGGCAAGATATCCAAAAACAGGCACAGGTCAAAAATACAGGCAGATCCAGGTAACAGATAAAACAGATACAGAAAACAGATTCAGATACAGGCAGATACTAAACAGGATGTGGCGATGTTATAATCAGCCAGGAGCAGGTGAACAGGATGTGACTTATATACAAGAACAAACAGGAAGTGTGAAGTAAAACATGGCAGGATGTATATCAAAATAAAAGCCAGAACAGAACAGGATGTCAAAATAAAAGTCCAAAATACAAAAAATACACAGAATACAAGAAAACACAGAACAAAACCTTACAGCTATATTCCCTTACGAAAGGAAAATATATTTACCAATATATTACTTGAAATATATTGTAATATATTGCAATATATTATTTTACTTTCCATTTTCCAATATATTATATATTGGCAATACATGGAATAATATATTGATGGTACATATTCTATATATGTGTAATATATTGCAGTATATTGCAAAATATACAAATTATTGCCGCTTTCAATATATTATACATTAAATATAATATATGTGTTTATATATTTAAAAATATATGCAATATTATATTTATAAATATCCGCAATATTGTATTCCTATTTACATGCGAAAATTTATTTACAATATATGTACAGATATAGTGTCACGTGTATGTTTACTATATGGTAGAATATATTTCAAATATATGTTAAATTATATGGAAATATACATGAAATATATGTAGATATGTGTTTGATATATTATGGAATACATTTTAAATATATTTAAAATTAGATGGAAAATGTGAAATATATGTGCATATATGGGAATATGTATTAAAAATATATGTACAGATATAGTGTCACATGTATGTTTACTATATGGTAGAATATATTTCAAATATATATATACAACTATATGGAAAATATACGTAGATATGTGTTCGATATATTGTGTAATACGTTTTACATATATTTAAAATTAGATGGAAATATATGTACATATTTATTGTAAATGTATGCACGATATGTGTACATATATGAGAACATGCACATACAATGTATGAACATATATGGGGATATATACAGTATATGTACATGAAACGTCTAAAATGTATAAATATGCAACCTGCAATATACAAACATTTACACCACATATTAACACAGACTGATGGGTAATCTATCAAAAGCCACCTTTATTTTCTTTTAATCAGGCACAGATACTAAACCCAATTCAAGGTACAGAGCTACATAGGCCTATTAAAACCACAAGAGGTTTTGCATATGGTCAGTCAAAGGAAATTATGGCTTTACATTACATTACATAAATGTGTTGCAGTGCATTTACATAAATTACATGTTAAAAGAGTGCCATTAAACAAAAAATATACAAGATATAAGTTAATATCTTAAATTGTTAATGTCCATTTAAAACTTTCAGCAGTGCCATTACACAATATGAAGACAATATCAATAAACAAAATGCACAGACAATAATGAACAAATAAATAATAAACAAACTTTCAAGAAGTTTTGGGAACCGTGAAAAAGCAAAGAAATATATTGCCAAAAGAACAGTCCGTTATCCTGGTTAGGATCCATCTTGGTTCTTCACTGATGTAAACCACTTATATGCTTTTGCTCTTCACCTGGTGTCTTAGCTCACAGATTCTACTGTGGATGGATTTTCTGACATCAGCTTCCTTGGCCATAGGAAACTGTTTTAAAACAGCATCTGTGGAGCAGAACAACAAGGATTACTCTCTCCTTCCTCCTGCTGCCCCTCTTGTTCACAAAAATCTCGCAATAAAAACTGGAAAGCACCAGCTCTGAAAACTATGTACCTTGTAAAACTTGAAGTTTCCTTGGAGCCTGCTGACTAGTGATGTTAGGTTCTTGAACGAATCGTTCTATTGAGCCGGTTCTCAGGAAGTAACCGGTCGAGACGGTTCGCAAATCGAACTGAATCGAACTTTAGTTTTGGGCATAGGTTCCGGGTTGATGACGCAGGACGCACAGCCGAAATAGCACGTCGGACTCATAAAGAACCGAACGAAGTTTGTCGATGATTGCCGAGGCGAGGATTGCCGACGACTCTGACGGATGAGTTGCTGACACTGCGTGTGAATCACCGAGGATTTGAACGAGCCTGATGCGCGAAGTTTTTTGTTTTATTAGTTTCTTGATATGCTTGTTTTATTAGAAAGCTTTAGTTATGATACGATTTATTTTGCATGCAAATCATATTGTAGTTGTTTAAGGAAGACCAATGAGTTTAACACACAAGTTTATTTATTATTTATACTTACACATATCCGTAATTGTGCATCATTGTCTCTTAGGAATCTTATTCAAGTTGTAGGTTTGTCAAAAAAAAAAACGATTTATTAATTATTTATGATCCGCGACTTAAACTGTGACCACAAACATTACTAACTTGTGAATGCAAGGCAATAAATCAGCTATGCCTTCACAAAAACAACTTTTTGTCTAAATGTTTTAATGTGTTGACACAAACGACTTTATTTGAATGTTTCATTGATACAATAAATGCGTATAGTAATTTCATTTCTTGATGACGTCAGGAACCGGTGAATCGGCTTTTTGAACCGGTTCAATGAGCCGAACTGTCCGAAAAGAGCCGGTTCGCGAAAATGAATCGGACTTTGCATCACTACTGCTGACATCAGCCTTCTTCTTCTTGAGTTTTACTGGCAGTTGGCAAACTACATTTAAGGGCATTACCGCCACCTACTGATTAGGAGTGTGGGTCAGCATCAAAATTCAGGACCTATCTATCAGCCTCCTTGTTGCTGGTGTCTGTTACACATCCTGTCCTCTCTTCACGCCTGAATCTCAGCTTCCTACTCGAGCATTGCGAGCTACGTGCTCTGACGTCTCTCTCTCTCTCTCTCTCTCTCTCTCTCTCTCTCTCTCTCTCTCTCTCTCTCTCTCTCTCTCTCTCTCTATGCATATATTTCAATATATTGGAAAATATAAATTTTAAATCCCATATATGGGAATATGTTGCCTAATATATTACATGACATTTTCCAATATACTGCAATATATTTTCCTTTCGTAAGGGTTATTAGGATAGCATTTTGCAGTTGATGGATATTTGTAGGATGCACATCAAGGGCACGAAGCTCCTGTTCCACCACATCCTAAAGATGCTCTACTGGTGAGATCTGGTGACTGTGGGGGCCATTTTAGTACAGTGAACTCATTGTCATGTTCAAGAAACCAATTTGAAATGATTTAAGCTTTGTGACATGGTGCATTATCCTGCTGGAAGTAGCCATCAGAGGATGGTTACATGGTGGTCATAAAGCGATGGACATGGTCAGAAACAATGCTCAGGTATGCCGTGGCATTTAAACGATGCCCAATTGGCACTAAGGGGCCTAAAGTGTGCCAAGAAAACATCCCCCTCCCTATTACACCACCACCACCAGCCTGCACAGTGGTAACAAGGAATGATGGATCATGTTCTCATTCTGTTTACAACAAATTCTGACTCTACCATTTGAATTTCTTAACAGAAATCAAGACTCATCAAACTAGGCAATATTTTTTCCAGCTTTCAATTGTCCAATTTTGGTGAGCTCGTGCAAAATGTAGCCTCTTTTTCCTATTTGTAGTGGAGATGAGTGGTACTGGCTATTTCAGTCAAAGTTGCTCTTCTAGAGAGACGCAAGAGAGAGACGCAAGAGAGTGGCAACACTGTTATCGGAGCTCCGTCGAGTTCATCATCTAAATGTTATTTTCTTACTATCTTGTTCCTATCTATATAATATAACTTACTAGTTCATCTTAGGAATACCTTACCGTGACGATTATTCAACAGTTTCAATAAGTGAAACGATTTATCACTGGTAAACACCCAGTATTAGCATATAGCCCGCTAGCATCAGCAAACGAGGAAACGCTGCTCCGTGCATTGGAGCTCCGTCGAGTTCATCATCTAAATCCTATTTTCTTACTATCTCGTTCCTATCTATATAATATAACGTACTAGTTTATCTTAGGAATACTTTACCGTGACGATTATTGAATAGTATTAATAAGTAAAACGATCTATCACTAGTAAACACCTAGTGTTAGCATATAGCCCGCTAGCATCAACAAACGTGCCGGTTGAAGTTAGCACTTGCTCACTGTCTGTTTACTGTAAATCTGCCTTCCTTTTCGATCTAATGGCGGACTCATCCGATGTATGTTTTTCAGACCTTTCCTCACCAGAGTGGGAAGCTGTGGAGGAGTTGTGTCCCGGCATTAGCACCAGGCGGTACAGCGTGCCTCACATCACCCTGGCTCCAGACACCCGGAGACGACCGAGGCACACAACGAGCGAGCACCCATCTCGATGCAGCTTCACGGACCGCGTTCGGGCGAACGGAGACGCCATCACCCAGCATGAAAACGGTAAGACTCCGCTTGTCATTGTAACCTGCACTACTTGCCACATGTACAGTTTAGCTTCTTCCGTCAGAATAGAGGGGTTTACATGTGCTAAGTGTATTGAAGTAGTAAGGCTGACGGAGAAGGTTGCAGAACTAGAAGCGCGCATCCGAACACTAGTTGAGGACAGTAAGACCGCTAATGTTAATGTTACAAACACTGTTTCGGGTGCGCCTAGTGTTAAGCGTAATACACATGGCTCGGTTCCGACTTCAGAGTCAAGGCGGCTGACTAACTGGGTGACTGTCAGGCGGCCTAGTCACATTCGGCATCCAAATCACGTTCCTGTTTTAATATCAAACAGATTTTCTCCACTCAGCAACACACCGGCTGAGACATCTGTTAAAGGTGCCCTGGTTATTGGAGATTCTATACTCAGGAACGTTGGCATTGAGGCACCAGCCACCATAGTCGATTGTATACCGGGAGCCAGAGCGTCTGACATTAGATCCAAACTTAAAGTGCTGGCTAATGCTAACCGTAAGTTTTCTAAGATTGTTATTCACGCCGGCACGAATGACACCAGACTCCGCCAGTTGGAGATCACCAAAGATACTATTAAAGAGGTGTGTAAAATTGCAAAAACAATGTCAGACAATGAAATTTGCTCTGGTCCCCTCCCCGCCTACCGGGGGGATGAAACTTACAGTAGATTAGTGTCTCTTCATGGCTGGATGTCAAAGTGGTGCCCTCAGCATAACGTAGGGTTTATAGACAATTGGAAGCATTTCCGGGGAAGACCTGACCTGCTAAAGAGAGATGGCCTCCATCCGTCTCCGGAAGGAAGTGCTATACTCTCTAGAAATCTGACCAATAGTCTTACTTTTGATATTGTCTGACTATCCAGGGCCCAGGTCAGGAAACAGACAGATCGGCTTACCCATCAGTCTGTTAGCTGCCTTGACATGTCAAGATCACATATATCCCAGCACATAGAGCCTTTTTTAACAGAGTACCAACACATCTCAACTGTGTCTGTTCCTCAAACAAATAAATACAGAGCACCGTTTACCTCGTCTCGTACAAATCTTATTAACATAAAATTAGAACACAATACATTAACAGATGAAACTCAAATGTTAAAATTCTTAACATTAGATCACTTACCAACAAAGAACCAATTATCAATGAAATAATTACTGACCAAAACTTAGATGCACTCTGTTTAACAGAAACCTGGCTTAAAGCAGACGATTACACCAGTTTAAACGAATCCACCCCACAAGACTATTATTATAAACATGTTCCTCATCTAATAGGGAGAGGGGGTGGTGTAGCTACAATATACAATAAAATATTCAAAGTAAACCATAAATCCAACCTAAAATTTAATTCGTTTGAAATAATACTGTTAAATATGGAAATAACTGATCGCAACAACAAACGGCTTTCGTTCATTTTAGCTACCATATATAGGCCTCCGGGGCACCACACAGATTTTCTTAAAGAAATAGCAGACTTCCTATCTGAGCTTACAGTCACTGTAGATAAAGCTCTTATCGTTGGTGATTTTAATATCCATGTGGATAATCCAAAAGATGCATTAGGACGTGCGTTTATGGATGTTCTAAATTCTCTCTGCATTAAACAAAACGTGTCGGGGCCCACGCACACTCGTAATCACACACTAGACTTAATTCTGTCACTCGGACTCAATATTAATGACATCGAAATATCACCAAAGAGCGATGCCGTTTCAGACCATTGCCTTCTGTCATACACAATACTTCTAGATAGGACCGCTCAGTCTACAACATGCTACAGATTAGCCAGAACAATAATTTCCACCACTAAAGATAGCTTTATTAGCACTCTTCCAGACCTGTCTCAAATGAAACATGTAGCAGATAACCGTGAAGATCTAGATATTATAATAGAAAACCTGAACAACGTCTGCTCTAGCACGTTGGATGCCGTTGCTCCCATTCGAAAAGAGAATCAAAGAAAAACCGCCAGCTCCATGGTATGACCATCATACTACAGCCCTTAAAAAAGTAGTTAGAAAAATGGAAAGAAACTACCGAAGCACAAAGTTAGAGGTATGGCGTTCAGCATGGAAAGAGAGTGTTCAACACTACAGACAGGCTATTAAAACTGCCAGATCTACCTATCTCAGTACGCTTATTAAAGAAAATGATAACAACCCTCGTTTTCTGTTTAGCACAGTTGCGAAACTGACTAGAAACAAAGAACAAACAGAAACCAATAGTAAACTCCAACACAATAGTGATGACTTCATGAACTTCTTTACTAACAAAATTATGTTTATTAGGGAAAACATAGAAACTACGCAAGCAGCCACCACTCTACCCAATAGTACATTTTCCACTAGATTACCAAACGAACATCTTGAGTCATTTAATCCTACTACAATAGAAGAGCTCTCTAAACTAGTAACGTCATCCAAATCATCGTCCTGTATACTAGACCCCGTTCCCACAAAATTACTAAAAGAGGTATTTCATGTAGTGTCAGACACGGTACTTTATATCTTTAACTCATCTCTAGAATTAGGATACGTTCCAACAGCTTTCAAACTAGCAGTTATTAGACCGCTCATTAAAAAACCAAACCTTGACCAGGGAGATCTTAATAACTTTAGACCAATTTCAAATCTACCTTTTCTTTCTAAAATATTAGAAAAAGTAGTGGCAAGCCAGCTACGCACATTCATAGAAAATAATAATACATATGAAAAGTTCCAATCAGGATTCAGGCCCCACCATAGCACTGCTTCGAGTTACAAATGACCTCCTATTAACATCCGATCGTGGTGAAATCTCAATCCTTATATTACTAGACCTTAGTGCAGCCTTTGACACAATAGATCACACAATCTTACTCAATAGACTAGAAAACTATGTTGGCATCAGTGGTCAGGCGTTAGCCTGGTTCAGATTGTATCTAACCAATCGATATCACTTTGTTTATGTAAATGAGGAAGAGTCATATCACTCCCCCGTTAAATACGGCGTACCTCAGGGATCAGTTCTAGGCCCTATCCTATTCTCGTTATATATGTTACCTCTAGGAGACATTATCAGGAAACATAACATAAGTTTTCACTGCTATGCGGATGATACCCAGCTTTACATCTCGTCGCATCCTAGCGAAACCCACCAGTTTTCTAAGCTAACAGACTGCATTAGTGATATTAGGGACTGGATGGCACATAACTTTCTTATGCTAAACTCCAATAAGACAGAGATACTTATTATTGAACCGAATCGCTTCAAACATAATATGTCAGATTACAAGTTGCCCATAGATGGCTGCACGGTGGTGCCATCTTCCACGGTTAAGAATTTAGGCGTAATGTTCGACAGCAATCTATCTTTCGATAGTCATATCGCCAACATCTGCCGCACAGCATTCTTCTATCTTAGAAATATCTCAAAAATACGCCATATGCTGTCTGCATCAGACGCAGAAAAGCTTATCCATGCTTTTATGACCTCTAGAATAGACTATTGTAACTCATTACTCGGGGGATGCCATGCAAATCAGGTAAACAAGCAACAGCTGGTTCAAAACGCCGCCGCAAGAGTGCTTACTCGATCTAAAAAGTATGACCACATCAGTCCAATTCTGGCATCTTTACACTGGCTACCAGTTAAATATCGCATACAATTTAAAATATTACTAATCACCTACAAAGCCTTAAATGGCCTAGCGCCCTCGTATATTAAAGAACTACTATCAGAATACAATCCATCACGTAAACTGCGCTCACAAAATTCTGGTCACTTAATTATCCCTAGAATATCAAAAGTGTCTAAAGGTGGTAGATCCTTTTCCTACTTAGCCCCTAAGCTCTGGAATGATTTACCAAATAATGTTCGAGTATCAGACACAGGTGATCAATTTAAATCTAAACTTAAGACATTCTTCTTTAACAAAGCATTCACATAAAATGTCCAGTAAATGTACATTTCCAGCAGTAGTTAGTTTGTCTAGAACAAAAGCACTCACATACCTCATATGGGTAATATACTATTGCCGCAATAGTTAGCCTGTCTGGAACCGAGCTGACTTGAACCACTATAATGTTTGACACTTGCATTACATGCGAACGGCCCCTACGCTAATAGAATTCTGTTTTTCTCTCCCTGTCTCGTCCTCGACCACGAGGACAATGAGACAAACAGACCCAGTTCCTGTTGCTGTGAAGATCATCGCACCACTGATCCACTGGCTGTCCTTCAACGTGATGACCAGCCGATGCCCGACCAACGACCACCGGCTAAACCAGTTTAATTCGCTTACCCGCCTCCTATCCCTACCGTTTCTATATATATATAAATATATATTAATTCCTCCCAAGGGTTTTTGTCCTTCTAGGAGTTTTTCCCATTGGGTTTTTTCCTAGGGGTTTTTTTCGTCCCAGGGAGAATCAGCCAACTTTGGCTTAACTTAGCACTTTACTGTATACGTTACATTATTAATATGCTCGCTTGTACGGTTTAACCGCTTTCTCTACTTCTTATATTATCTATTGATTTTCTGTGTTCTCCTCTACATAATCTCATGTAAAGCTGCTTTGCAACAATTAACACTTGTGAAAAGCGCTATATAAATAAAATTGAATTGAATTTAATTGAATCAGTCGGCCCATTCTCCTCTGATCTCTAGCATCAACAAGGCATTTTCACCCCACAGAACTTTCTTTGTAAACCCTAGAATTGGTTGTGAAAGACTGATGTGAAATATATATATGAAGAGTTTCGTTGCAAAACGAGATAACCACCGTTTTTATAATTGTTCAGAAATCTAATTTTTTGGTTGTGCATTCCAATTAATTTCAATGCAACTGCAGTTGGTTTGTTTTGATTTAAACCTTCATAACTTTAAAAATACAGCTAAGTAGCACCATAAAACAAAATAATAACATGATAACAATAATAAACATGTTTTGACAAAAATGTTAAAAAATGGATTTATCTTGTTTTGCAACGAAACTCTTCATATATATAAAAATTTGTGTGGAGCTGCTCCGCACTGCGGAGGAACCACTCTACCGTGACATGTAGTTATCGGAGTAAATTTTTGACATGTTTCCTCAAATCTGGAAAGCTAGACTAGTTGAGCTAGCTTATCTCTGTTACTGTCTAGAATGCTCATAACGCTTACTAGCTAAAGCTAAGGAAGCTTAACATTACGTTAGGCTGAAAGAACATTCAAAGTCACTTTTGCCGTAGTAGTAAATAGTGGTGTGATGGATCGCAGTTGATCCGTACGGATCACGAAGTCCGGTTCATCCAGCATTAATATGCAAATTTAAATAGGGAGTTTATTATTTGCACATGTTTCAAAGCCTTGCAAATGTTAACATTCAATTGATTTTAAGCAATTTAACCACAAAAAGGCGCTAAAGTGAGCAGTTTACTATATGACACACGTGCGGTTACAGTTTTTTACGATTGCTATGACAGATTTTCCAATACTTTTAACAAGTTTTCAAAACTCTTAACCTCTTACACTCTGAGGCTATTTGGGGGATTTTCGCCTGGATTTGACCTACCCAATTTCAAAAGCTTTGCATACCCACAAGCAGAGGTGCACATACAAAAGTTTGGTATCATTTTACAGGAAACCCTCTGAAATTACATAAAACACTGTTAAAAGTGCTCAACATGGTTGTATGCGTTGTCAGTCCTCTAATAAACACAAAAATAAATAGGCGAATTTTTTCTCTATCATAGTAATTGCAAAAGTTATTTTACTCCAACTGATGGGAGGAATAATACGCTTATGGAGTACAATTTGTGCCAAAAAACATTTGAAGTGCTCCCATAACCACATACAGTGGAATAAATGCAATTGCTTTATATCATTTTGCAGAAAACCCTTTGAAGTTACATAAAAAGCTGCTGTTTGTGACAAATATTGTTATTTATGTGGTTTTTCATATGATAAAACACCAAATTTTCTTTTTTTATGTTGTAAATACTGCCTCTTATAGTGTATAACTCTGGTTCTGGGTGCTCTAGCAGACTGCAGACAGTTCTGGTTGTTAACAGCAGCAGACAGTAAACACCCAAAAAAAGAATGAACTCTTTAGCATGTCGCATTCAAAAGTTATTCTCATTTTACTGAAGTGTGCGAAAATACATTTTTCATATAAATATTAATTTTTTGTTTTGCACATATAATAAAAAGCAAGGGATTATTCATGCACACAACCAAAGAAAATGCTGTGAATGGACTCATTTTTTAGAGTAGGACCTAAGAGAAAATATGGTGTATCATTTGTGGCTATCTGTGCTATCTGAGGCAGTCCACACTCAATTATCCCATATGTTTACAAAAGACGATTTTTTACATCATTATTCATTCGACGATTGTAGGATATGTGATAACAATAGGACAAAAATAACACTGCAGCCTTATTCCTGAGAATGAGAGCTTTCATTTGATATAAGACTTGCCCATGTTTGTCATACTTGAAAAATATGAAATATGTGAATATTAAATGATACTAAAAATTATGGGGGGGGTGATAGTGTAAATTAAGTGTAACTAACTTTCTTACAGTGAAACATATCTCAAAGTGATGCATATCCGCAGAAAGTAGAGAGTCTAAGCTTTCAAACAGTATCTCATATGTGGTACTGGGTCCATGACAGACCATTAAAAATTAAAGGAATATTTTATATTAAGTCAAAATAAGATAATTCTGGACCCGGTACAGGGTCCACAGAGTCAAACAAGTTAATGCAGCAACACACCTAAAACACACAAATTGCAAAATCATTAATTTCATGCTCAAAATCACAAATTGTAAACAAAACTCTCACACTGTTTACCAAAATACTGTAAACATGTCCCAGAATCAACTTGTTATGCAAAATCACCAACAGTTCTCTTCCAACAGAAACATTTAGTCAATCATAACACAATGTCATAAAAAACACAAACATAAGATGGAAAAAAACTGCATTATTTTATGTGTCAGTCTGTCCTGAGTTTTGCACTGCAGTTTCTTTTGAAAACTTGTTTATATTTTTGTTTACAGTTTTTTTCAATCGCTAACAAGCGCTTACCCATACTTCAGATACTTTTTCTAAACACACAGACGCACACCTACAAAACGCAATTGGCCAAATGGATCATTTTCTTCTCAAAAACACATTTTGTTAAATACTAACTCTTCATTTCAAAATAGATCACATTTTTCTCTGCACACAATAACTTTACCAAAACACTGGAAATCTAACTTAAAATTATTCTGTCAAAAAGTAACACTTGTTTTCACTTCACATGGTAAATGCAGTCAATAAAAGTACACCAGGTTTCAAAATACTGGCTATTGTTGACATTACAAAAACTGCATAGACTTGTATGTTTGTCACAGGGTGACTTAGGGCGGAACCAAAAATGGAGAGGAGAGGTTCCGCCCGGACCAAATTTTTAAAAACACCGGTTTACTTCCTGGTTCTCCATAGAAACAAATGAAGCCAAATTCGCTACAGGTGCAACGAATTAGTCAAGCAAAGTGTGATTGGAGGCTGTGGGAGGATGAAGCACTTAAATAGCTCTGCAGGAAAACAAAGAAGGGGGATTGACACGGGGAAAGCTCCTTTGCCAAAGGCAGAACAAAGACACGCACCTTTTGAAGAGCCCGAAGGCTCTGTTGATCCGGGCTGCGCTAGGGAAGCAAGCGGAAAGAGGTCAGAGCCACAGGAGGCGAAAGAAAGGCAAGCCGTGGATCTTTTAAAGGAGCACCCCGGAGGAGCTTTTTGGTGTGTCGAAGCGCTGTGTTGTGCTGGTCCGTTGCGTTGCTGGTGGCTGTCTAAACTCTCTCTCTCTGTCAGGCTGGAATTACATGGTTGTGAAGACATCGTGAACCTTAAAGGTTGAGAAGTGAACGGATTACATTGCAAAATGAGACAAAGTGAAAAGGGATTGAGACCGGCATTGATGTGAGTACCAAGATTAAGTTGAAAACGTCCTGTATAGTGACCTGTCTTTATGCTAGATACCTCCAGGAGAAGGAGGGCGGCCCTACCCCTAACATAGCGTGGTGGGTGAGCCGAAGGGATACCTACCGAAGCAGTCACAACGACGATACCACCAGCTAGGCCGCATATTTCATCGCCAGATCCAAACTAAGCGAAGTGAAGGAAGACGGGTGTCCTTTTGTACACTGAGTGTGGTGGGTGAGCCCTTGTGTCGTGAAAACCTTTATTTTTGACGTGGTGCTGTATATTGCTGTGGATTGCTGTGTATTGTGTGTGTCCTGTCAGATAAGCCCCCGCCTTCACACACTTCGTCGAGGGAGGACATAGAGGCTGCTGGTCCTAGCCTAGTTCAGTACAGCATATGTTGTGAGTGTGCTTCGAGTCTCCAGTAATAGTACGGTGCCCTGGAACGATTTTTCCCCCGACTAGACATCGGGCGGATGTGAAGAGTGGCGGTGAAGAGCTGAAGAAACAGCAGAGGTGTGAGTACGATTTGGGGCTATTATCGTTGATGCTTTCAATTGCATAACCATTGTTGTTGCAGAGAGAGAAGTGAAGTAATTTCATCGTCCCGTGGCCTCTACAAAGGGGCGCCCCTGTCCAGAGCTCGAACGCCTGACGGCAGTGAGGAGAGGGCAGCGCCCGGCCCGGTGAGACGGTGTGACATCCCACCCCTCTGCCACCATCGAGCTGTCGAGAGGGTTCGCCCCCGACGCCACGTAGGAACTGCTTACCCCATCGGACACCTCACAAATTGTTGTAAGTCCGCCACTGCTGCTAGCTGTACATACTAACCCCCTAAGCCGTTGATTCATAGAGACGGAGCACGCACTGTATCCGGTTGGTCGGTGAGGAGCACCCTGAGGAGAAATTGAGTAAAACCTGTACTTACGGTACGCCAAGTCCAGTCAAGAGGTGAGAGCCATCCAAAGCAAAGTAACTCAGTAATATTTTTGTTAACTTCTTATCTTAAGTGAAACATTATTTAACTTTTACCTTATTTGTTGAACCATGATATTAATAAAAACTATAGTAAGAGCTGAACTGTTGCTTTATTTATCCAATTTGAAAAAAGTGCTAATTTGGAATAACACTATGGAAAAAAGTGGGCCGGTCTTGGGCCTGAAACTACCGGGCTGAAAAGTGGCCCCACTCCGGCCCTGTCTGTGGTTCCTTTAGTTGGGTGGGTTGACTCTTGTTTCTGCCTTTGATGTATTTGCAACAGTGTTTATCAAACACATTATTTGTTGTAAAGGTTGTTAAAACAAAGTTTATATAGTTTTTATAACAGTGATTATAGATTTAAGTAAGTTGTTTACACAGTCAAAAAATTCAGTGTTCATAGAAAATTAGATGTTGATCAAATATATATTCTCTATTGGACTTCAGTAACATAGCTTTCCTTGGATCAAGCTTCTCAACTTTTATTGTTAAATACTTGCTCAAATACTTTTTTACCTCACGTGCAGATATCATGAATCACCCCACTAATCGGAATCATGGTGACAAACATAATGTTGCAAAGCATGCTGGGATCCATCATAGTATAAAACTTATGACTCCCATCATGCATTGCAACATAAATTATGTCACCCTTGTTGCGATTAATGGGGTGATTCATGATATCTGCACATGAGGCACAATCTAAACTTTCCGGCAAGTATTCTTAACAATAAAATTTGGAAAGCTCTGTAAGTTAAAACCAATAGAGAATGTATATTTGATCAACATTTTATTTGCCATGAATACTGAGTTTTTTGACTGTGTAAACAATTTACTTAAATCTACAATCTCTGTTTTAAACTTTATAAATTTTGCATTAACAACCTTTACAACAAATAATGTGTTCAGTAAACACTGTTGCAAAGACCTCAAAAGGAAAGTAAGAGTCAAACTGCCCAACTAAAGGAACCACAGATCACCATAATGGTGACCAAACAATTTCAAAGTAGACAAAAGTCAGTCTGGTTTGTAATAAGAGAGATGTCTTTTCAGTTGATTTTATCTAAGGCAGTAGCAAGTTGTAGTTGTAGTTCGGCTCATTATCACCAGGTGTCTTCAATAATCAAATAATCACTCAAATGATTGCTTTATTATCTAATTCTCTAACACTGATCATTATTGAGGAGCTTTCCTCTTCCCCCAGAGGGTCCCTTTAGAGGGACAAAAATTCTACATATGCATTACTGTATGACCTTATTGACATGTCAAGTGTTATTGAATAGAAACAATCCATGTAAAATGCAATGTCAAATATGGTTTGGGGGCAACCGTTGACTGCCTCAAATTGGGCTGCACTCTTTCACCAGCTTCTCTTAGTGAAATCAGTGAATTTCATCACTGACTACTGTTCTTGCAGCCCTTGGAATGCCACCACCACACATTCTTACACTTCTACATTGCTCCTTGGGCCCGCTCTTCTCCCTGGCCCTGCTCCTCTCACTGCTCTTGGCCCTCTCACTGCCCTGCACCTACCACTGCTCCAGCACCTCTCACTGCTCCTGCACCTCTCACTGCATCTTTCACTGCCCTCCACCTCTCACTGCATCTTTTACTGCATCTCTCAATGCACCTGCACCTCTCACTGCATCTTTCACTGTCCTGCACCTCTCACTGGGCCTGCTCTTCTCCCTGTGCCCTTTGCTCTTACTCTTCCTTTTCCAGACATTACAGTGTTTTTCTGTTTCCAAAAATATAATTCCTCAAAGGCCTCCTTTTACTGTATAAGTGTCAATGTAAGAATGGAAGCAAGACTGGAATCAGCCCTCTCCATGTGCCCCTTGCTTTTACACTTCCCCGTCCTTACATTACAGTGTTTGTCTGTTTCTGTTTTCAAAAACATCACTCCTCAAAGTCCTCCTTTTACTGTATAAGTATCCATGTAACAGAAAAAATAACCTAAGCCAGACTGGAATTAGCTGTGGTTGGCCCAATTTACCCAACATAAAGGTTTTTATATTGTATCTAAGGTTTGGAATATTGTTTTTGCTATTGTGAGACGTTGTGTGTTAGCATTCGTAAATACTACAAAAACAATCCATAATTTTGTTGGGAGGTATAGCTTGTCTGTTAAGAAAATGTAAGCATTGTGGAAATGTGTTTACTGTATATTGTGTGAAAACGACATGAAATATGTTAATTGTATGGCCACAAAAGACAGATGGGGTGCTAATTGGGTTTAGAGTTTGATTGGACAAATGCTTGTTAGCGATTAAAAAAAATGTAATAGTATAGCTTACATAGGCGGATGTAGTCCTAACTGTGTTACGAGTTTTGGAAACTTGTTAAATGTATTGAAAAATCTGTCAAAGCAATAGTAAAAAACTGTAAATGTATCCAGTCCAGCAACGGTCAGAGGTGATCATCCCTATGCCCTTCAAAGATAAAAACTCTTGATGTGTAAACCTTAAAGAGAGTTGTGCTGCTATGTCTCATACTGTAGTCATTTAAAATACCTTCAGCGAATAGAGCAATGAAAAACAACGTAATGTTTTATGTGACGCAACTGTTTATGCTGCGCCGTTTGTAATTCTCCCTCCGTCTGTACGTTTCGCCATCACGGAGGTCTTGCCTGACCTTTCGGAAGTATCAAAGGACATTTTGGTAGAAACTCTTCAATCCCTGGGGATAGAGACCCATGATGACTTTCAGTTTGTTAAGGAAGAGGATTTGTTGTCAGCCTTAAGGCCCATACAAGCCCGGAAGCTGGTTGCTGCATGGAGTCTGAAATGTAAGTTTAGCATTGCTATTTATGATGTGACCAGTTATCAACATGGCTATATTAGTTCAGTCAAAATTTAAAAACATCCATATTATGTCTCTGTTTTGTGTATGTGTATTTTTAAAGGCCAGGGCCAGGAAAGTGGTTCTTTAAGCCTTGCTACCTCAACAGGACCTTCCACGTCCGTGCCATCTCTGTCGCCAATTTCAATGTCGTCGTCGTCCAGCGGCTGTGAGAGCCCAGGTTGCTCATTTCCAGACTCATTCCAGATTCCATGGGGAGAGTTCCCTGAGGCTTTGACGCAGGCTTTGGAGAGAGGTAGACGTCCAGGTCCAAGTTTGAGGAAGGAGATGGTTAGAATTGTGGTCCGTGAAATGATGAAAGTATCATCGTCCATAAGTAAAATGAACGCTACTGATGTGGCCAAAAAAATGGTCGCAAAATATCCAAAATCACTTCAAGATGTCATAGAGGGTGACATAATAGGCACGGGGTACCAGTCCCTAGTTAAACAAATTCAAAACAGAGTTGAAAATGTGAAACGGCCTTCAACACCAAAAATAACACGGAGAAAGAATTGGCACGATTCTGACACTGACGAAATACCCCCTGAAAAACGGGCAAAAATTCAAGACACTTATGGGTGCATCCATTGGCATGTGAAGTTTCTGCCCCTTGGAGAAACAGCCGAAAGCCAGCAGCAGAAAAAAGAGAAGCTTAAAAGTCTGTTTAGACAAAGTGAACAAAGTCCAGTTCCCTTGAAATTGCTGATGAAGTCGACGTTCTATACCCAACGCCAAGAGGTCAACAACGGGAAAGATGTAAAGTACCTTCTTGAAAACTGGCCTTATTGGTTTGATGAGATTGGCATGACGGTACACTTCAATGAGCTCACAGGAGTAGATCTGAAGGAGACTTTCCTGAAGAATGTGGAACAGAAGGGGGAAAGGCTCTTGCACTTCATGAAAACTGTTGCTGCGAACAAAACCAAAAGATTCTATCAAGCTGCGACAAAGCTACAACTGCTGAGGGGGGAACACACAGGTTCCTCTGAAGATGTCACAGAGATGGTGCTGCTTCTGCTGGCTTATTTTGATGAGAAAGAAGATGTGATGTTCCATTATGTGGAGGACACTTGTCTGGCTGGGGAAGTGGACATGGACAGAGTTCCCTTGACTCCCACAATTGTTGTGTGTGGTAAGTTAACTTCACTCACTCAGCTGCGTTTAAGATGAACGGCAGAGACATAGACTGTGTCTGAATGTGATGTATTCTGGAACAGAAATCTGTCCCATATTTCTTCATTTCTAAACCACACACAAACACACACACTCTCACACACAAACACACTCTCGCACACAAACACACTCTCGCACACAAACACACTCTCGCACACAAACACACTCTCGCACACAAACACACTCTCGCACACAAACACACTCTCGCACACAAACACACTCTCGCACACAAACACACTCTCGCACACAAACACACTCTCGCACACAAACACACTCTCGCACACAAACACACTCTCGCACACAAACACACTCTCGCACACAAACACACTCTCGCACACAAACACACTCTCGCACACAAACACACTCTCGCACACAAACACACTCTCGCACACACACACACTCTCGCACACACACACACTCTCTCTCTCACACAAACACACTCTCTCTCTCACACACACACCTGCCTTCCAAACACATGCTCTCTCATTCACACACTGACACACACCTCCACCTCTTATTTTTGTTCTTGTGTGGATTTGTCACTCACTCACTCACTCACATACATACACACACCTGTTTTTACACTTGACACTTGAGATGGTGACAGACATGTTGAATGTTAACATTATTATTGTATTGTGTTTTTTTGTAGGACAGTCCTGCTATCACTCCAGAAGAATGATGCTAAGTGTAGACCAAGTCATCGTAAACGAGAACATCTCTTCCTTCATCACGTCCTTGTGCATGATGTTTGCCAGCTACTATTGCTTTAACATCCATTATCCATCTACGCTTGCATCAACCCTGGAATTTCTACAGAGGTAAGTTTTTTTTATTTTATTTTTTGCATTTTTTAATTCTAATTTATTTGGTCACTTGGCTGATGCTTTTATCCAAAGCGACTTGTACATGCAAATACCTTCAGAGCCAATCTCCCCTAGAGCAACTTGAGGTTAAGGGAATATTAGTGGTTGTGGGATTCAAACCCCTGACAAAAATAGTGCAATAAAAATTGCTTATGGCTTACTGAAATTGGGTAGTCTAAAGTGTAACTCCGGAGACCTGTTGTGTGAGCCAGGCCCAAGCCACCACTACACAAAGCAGTGAGAAAATTTGATACAACTAATGCAAATAGCAGCCCAGCAGCTAATGTTAACCCAACAGGACACCTTTATGGAAGTTTAGATTAGGTAAGCATTAGTTTCCAAGCCACTAGTCATTGTTTGTTGTGCCAAATTATGTTGTTCACTTACCTATCATGGCTCATGGTAACCCCGAACAACAGGGCTATGGGCTGAGTAATGCCAGTTACACTTTAATTAAAGGAAAACTAACTCGTATTCTAACTTGTTTGTCTTTTACTTTGGACTGATTTGACTTATGGATATGGTTGTGTTTCATGTATAAATAAAGTAGTCTGTGTTTCTTCTCTCTTCTGTTTCCTTAGATGTTTCTTTTCTATTAATCCTGAGAAGGGGACGAAAGTGGAACAAACAAAAGCAAAACGGTTGCATGTTAATCCAAGAGTCCTTACCTTAATTCAAGACCTCTCTGACCATGAATGGCGAGCCATTTACAGTTTTTTCCAATTGCTAACACACAATTTTGCAAACTAGTCTGGTTTTATCAAAAAACTTAACACAATTTACAAAACCACACACCCAAATAGCAAAATACCACATATATCCTGCAAAATGAAGCACTCTTACCTAAACTACATATAACATTATCAAAATCAAACTTTGACACAACTTGAAACACACTTCATTCATATTACCAGATTTTTGTCTAACCAACTACACACAGTTGGGCATAATGAAAAGTACACTTTTCTTTAGTATGCTTTGCCATAATACTAAAATATGTATTAGATTGTTCACATGCACAAAAATATTTGCAGATACAAACACATGCTGTTGAATTTTTTTTATTTTTCACCAAACAAGTCACAACGCCTCGTCCACATCACAGGCAATATATTCCCATGCCAGACATCGAGGGAAGAAGCGCCTTGAGCGCCTAATTCAAAATTGCACCAACATCAATCCCATCACATCTTCCATAGCCTGCAAAAGAGGCATGCGCACAAAGGGCTGCTGGTCATATACCTTCCATATAACTCTTCGATGGGGTTCAAAAATGGCGACTATGATGGGAGGTATTGCACGATAAATGTTTGGTAGTCAGCAAACCAGTTTTGGACTGGGGCTGCACGATGAAAGCTCACGTTGTGCCATACTACAACATACTGGTTTCTTTGGTCTGCATCATTCATACACTCTGATGGTATGAGAATGTTGTGGAGTCTTTCTAGAAATGTGAGAATATGGGCTGTGTTGTATGGTCCAAGGTTGGCATGACGGTGGAGGACACCATCCATATTGGAGATGGCAGCACACATTGTGATGTTCCCACCACGTTAGCCAGGAATATCTATAATGGCTCTGTGGCCAATGACGTTCCTGTGGTCTTTTCTAGTGCTTACATCCTGATTGAAGTGTTAACAATTAACCATTCAGGTGTTTGGGCAGGTGGCACATATATTGGCCATTTAGCTCGTGTAGTGTCATTTTGAATAGTAGTGTTTTGAAAAGGCAAACATGTGACTTTATGTCACTCGTTTACGTTATGGCTTCTTCTTTTGTGACTTCTGCTGCTGCTACTGTGGTTACACGCGTGGTTACTGCCTCCCAGCGGTCTGCGGGGGTTTTTGCACGTCGACGCGGACGACGACGCAAAAGTATAAATGAAAACCGACGCGGAACCTACGCCGTCGCGGCTACGCCGTAGGACCTACGCATGACTATAAATAGCCCTTAATGGATATGATTGTGTGTTACTTTCTCTCTTCCCCTAGGTTTTTTTTTTCAATTGAGTGGCTGCAAAGTTGAAAGTTCATATCTGTTTCTCTAGATGTTTCCCTACATGTTTCTTTTCTGTTAATCCGGAGAGGGGGATGAAAGTGGAACGAACCAAAGAAACACAGTTGCATGTTTATCTGAGAGTCCTTACCTTGTTCAGGACCTCTCCTACCATGAATGGTGAGCCATTTAAAAAGGTATGTGTGCTAATGCTAGTGGTCCTTAATTATTGACTGACTTGACTAATGAAACTAATGGATATGACTGTGGGTTTCTTTTTCTCTTTTCCCCTAGGTGTTTCTTCAATTGAGTGACTGCGAACCCCCATATCTTTTTTGTTCTCTCTCTCTGTCTCTCTTAATTTTTCTACAATAAATTTGTATTCTTGTGAATTATACATTGACTAATGAGTGGTTTGTTACAGCCTAACATTGCATTTAGAAGTCATTTGAAATGGCTGCTATTTTTTCCTGCAGATATGTAGGGAGAAATAGGTTAGGAGAAATAGGTTAGGAGTAAAGGATATGTTTTTTTTTCTTTTTAGTGTGGAATGAACATACTTTTACCACGGGCATGCTGAATGCTTTATTCTGATTGGTTGAGAAAAGTTCTATGAGTATGCATTATTTTTCAATTAAACGCACACCTAACCTTTTAAATGTTTTAAAAATAGGCACCAGAGCAATGTTTGTGGTAACCGTGGTATGGTATTGTGGATGTAAATATAACTGAAATCCAATATTAAATATACATAGTTTAAATGTAAAATTTACCTGATAAACTTGTTCACTTTAGTGGAACAATAATGTTAATATAACTGAAATCCAATGTTAAATATACATATTTAAAATGTAAAATTTACCCGATAAACTTGTTCACTTCAGTGAAACAATAATGTTAATATAACTGAAATCCAATGTTAAATATACATATTTAAAATGTAAAATTTACCCGATAAACTTGTTCACTTCAGTGCAACAATAATGTTAATATAACTGAAATCCAATGTTAAATATACATATTTAAAATGTAAAATGTACATGTATCTCTGTAAGTATGTTTACGGTTGGATGTGTTTTTAACAGTATTGTACTGGTAACCACAGCTGCCAGTTTTTTACCGTAAAAACAACGGGATTTTTTTACAGTGTAGCTGGACTTAGCTGGTCATGCTGGAATACCAGCTGGCCCACCAGTATGAGCAGCTTTGTCAGGCTGGGAGGACCAGCGTAAACCACCTTAAACCAGCTAAAACCAGCTACCAGTTTATGCTGGTTTTAGCTGGATTTTTCAGTAGGGCAGTGCTCCTTCAATATTTCAGGCTTTTATGGACCAAATTCTACAAGGGCTAGATCAGGTCATCTGTTTCCTTGATGACATTCTTATTACTGCCAGCTCAAAAGATGAGCATATAAAAAGACTGGACGAAGTTTTTTCTAGACTGGAGAGATATGGAATCAGAGTAAAACTTTCAAAGTGTCGGTTCATGCAAAGCAGCGTTGAGTATTTGGGGCACTGCATTGACAAAGAGGGTCTGCATCCAACTGAGCAAAAAGTGTCAGCAATTGTTAATGCCCCAGAACCAAACAATGTGACGGAGCTTCATTCTTTTCTGGGCTTATTAAATTACTATGGTCGATTTTTGCAAAATCTATCCAGTCGATTACAACTATTGCACAGTCTGTTAAAGCAAAATCAACGGTGGAAATGGACAGCTGCTTGTGAGAAGTCTTTTGAGGAAGCTAAACAGCTTTTGCTCAGTAGTACAGTACTGGTGCATTATGATGGCAGCCGACCTTTAAAGCTAGCATGTGACGCCTCACGTTACGGGGTCGGTGCTGTAATTTCCCACATTATGGAAAATGGGGAAGAGCGCCCCATAGCTTTTGCATCCCAGACATTGACCGAGACAGAAAAAAAATATACTCAGATAGAATGGGAAGCCCTGTCCATCATATATGGAATAAAAAAGTTTCATAAGTATATCTATGGACGTAAGTTCACTCTCATAACTGACCACAAGCCTCTACTGGCAATACTGGGTCCAAAGGCAGCGATACCAACTCTGGCAGCCCTTCGAATGCAGCGTTGGGCTTTGATTCTAATGGCTTATAATTATGACATTGAGTACCGCAAGTCGGCTGACCATATGAATGCCAATGCAATGTCCAGACTACCAACCGTGGGAAAAGACTGTATAGGAGAGGAAGGGAGTGTTTTCTACTTTTCCCAGTTAGATGAGCTCCCTGTGTCTGCAAATGACATAGCACAAGCAACTCGAAAAGATCCAACATTGTGTAAAGTGTGGAACTATACAGTAAATGGATGGCCCAACTATGTGTCAGAGGAGTGTTTGAAACCATACTTCATACGCAGGCATGAACTGTCAGAGGAACAGGGCTGTGTCCTGTGGGAAATGCGTGTCGTAATTCCACCCAAATACAGATTAAGACTTTTGGACGAACTTCATAATGAGCACCGGGAATCTGTCGTATGAAAGCCCTGGCTCGTAGCTTCCTGTGGTGGCCAGGATTAGATGGTTGCATTGAAGAGAAGGTGCAGAGCTGTCGTTGCTGTCTGGCAGTTCAGAAATCACCTGCTGTGGCCCCTCTTTATCCGTGCCGATGGCCGGAACGCCCATGGCAAAGGATCCACATTGATTTCGCCGAGAAAGATAAGCAGTTTTTCTTAGTTGTGATGACAGCCATTCTAAATGGTTAGAGGTGGTTTCCAATGTCATCAATCACCTCTTCACTGACCATTGATGCACTCCAAGGGTTTTTCGCAGCTTACGGGTTACCTGAGGAGGTGGTGTCCGATAATGGATCACAGCTCATTTCTTTTGAGTTCACTGAGTTCCTAAGGAGAAATGGTATAAAGCATACCAGAGTGACTGCCTATCATCCAGCCTCAAACAGTGTTGCGGAAAGGTCTGTTCAAATACTGAAACAATCACTTCTAAAAAGTGTGTGTGGAAATCAGAGTAAACAGGTACTTTCACTAAAGCACAAATTGGCAAATTTATTGATAATTTACCAAAGTACACCACACACAGTCACAGGAAAAACACCAGCGGAGCTATTCCTTAAGCGCCACATCCAAACACAGTTTTCACTGTTGAAGCCTGTCAGAGGAACAGGGCTGTGTCCTGTGGGAAATGCGTGTCGTAATTCTTTTATTTCTTAACGCCATTCCAGCATCTACGGCTATATTCATGGCGAGAACCAGTAATCCATACACAAGTTTTATTCAGACAAGTTGTTTCATACACAAGTTGGGGGAGGGACAATTTGGTATCTCCAATTTGCCTGACTTGCGTGTTTTTGGCCTGTGGGAGGAAACCGGAGTACCCGGAGTAAACCCACGCTGACACAGGGAGAACATGCAGAAACTCCACACAAAGGAGAAAAGCCACCTGCTCTAGCCAGGGCTCGAACCGGGAACCTTCTTGCTGTGAGGCAACAGTGCTACCCACTGAGCCACTGTGCCGCCCGCTAAGCAAGTTCAAGAAAACAGCAGGAACAAAAGAAACCGCATGACCAAGAAAAAAAGGTTTTAAGATCTTTTGTGGAGGAAGAACCGATACGAGTCAGAAATTTCAGAGGACAGGAAAAATTGAATAGTGCAACGGTGATTGAGCTGAAGGGCCCTGTGGGTTATTGTGTGCAGGAGGGTCAGAGAAGGCGTACTGTGCATGTGGACCATATGTTGCCAAGAAACTTTGCAGAAGGATTTCTTGTGCATGAGAAGCCAGAGAACCCAAATCCAAGTGTCACTGATGACAGTAGGGGAGCTATGAACTTTCCTATAGTCAGAGACAGTTTCTATGCAAATCAATGAGCCTGAGATATCTGAAAACCCAGAGCCTTTGATTACACACGAACCAGTGACTGAAACACCCTCTGGTAAGGCAGTTCGTAGATATCCACAGAGGGTTCGTACTGCTCCAAAGAAGCTAGACTTATAAGTTATGGTAATATATGTGTTCGAATGCTAGTGTTTTATGCCTAAGGAAAACAAACCAAAAAGTTACAGTTTTTTCAATTGTTACACGCAATTTTGAAAACCGTTTTTTTTTTTATCAATTCAAAATATAATCACAATTATCTAAACACCAGACTCAATTTGCATAATTCCTACATTGTTTGCAAAATGACACATTTCTGTCAAAACATACACACTTCAGTCAAAACATATACACATATTTGTGAAAATGCGTTTAGTTTTCATTTACCCAACACAGTCATCAATGATAAGACACTATTGCAGCCAGTTTCACACTGCTGTGATGAAAAAAAACTAATTTTAGGAAATATCATGAGCTAGATTTTTGGCCAGACATTGTTATGTAAGGGATATTTAGATTTTAAAAAATTGTGACAAACCCACAACAATCTTCATGATTAGTTTGAGATATGGGGAGAATGTACACAAATGCCTACTATAAACTTACCAAGGCACTGCACAACACTGATGCTGCAGACTGAATATTTCAAGTATTTATTTCAATACTTACAGTATTTCTTTCTTATCAGTAATCAACCAACAGTAATCATTGAAACAAATAACATCTATAGACAAATAAAAAATAATGCATGAAGTTCATACACTTTAACTCTGAAGAAAAACTACTGTAAAAGCAACAACAATAGTGTAACTATTCATCATTTCTCCGTCTGGCTGCATCAGGCCATAAGATTTCATCCACATCATAGGCTATGTCTTCATTGGCAAGGCACCGTTGGAAGAATCGCCTCGTGTGACGAATCCACCCCTGCACAGAAGTTGCTTTGATATGATCACAGGCCTGCTCCATGGCCTGAATGAGGGGCACACGGTCATAGATCATATACCTTCCACCGCCATGCTGAAAAAAACGTTTCTATTGGATTCAGGAAGGGAGAGTATGGAGGAAGGTATAAGACTTCAAATTTAGGGTGCTCATGGAACCAATTCTGGACCAGAGCATCCCGATGGAATGAGACATTGACCACGTTTACATGCACACCAATGGTGCGATTATTTCCAATAATGCGAGTAAGGTCTTAATCGCAGTAAGATGTTTACATGACTGGAGCTAACCTCTTCATTCCGGTTTACATGCAGTTTTTATTTTCGGATTATTCACACAAAGTCCAATGCAGAGCACAAATGATGAACTCACATATATGGTCCACTGTTTTAATTTACTTACGTTAAATGACAAACAGGTTGTTATAGATGTATTTCATTATCCGGTGCCATGATGAAGATATAAATATGACAGTGCATGTAAAGGGCGTTCACATTAAAACGATATAAAAATATAGTTTTAAAAATCGTTTTATATTAAAGATAATAGCAGAGTTCACACAACAACTATAATGATAGCGATTTTGGCACATGATGAACGATAAACCATTGACAGCCAATCAAATCTATTTGAATTGAACTTGAAGTGCACGCGCACTTAACATGCAGTAGAAAGCTCATTCATTGCTGAGGTTATAGCATAAAATTACCTCAGGTATCCAGCGCTGATGCAGTTGGTGTGAAATTTTTCTATCACACTGACTACGCCAAAAGGTAAGATTTTATTAAACGATCCATTGTTTAGTTACGCGAAACGCAGCGAGTTGAGGACATCTGCTGGTTTCCCGCTGTGTAAATGCAACAAGAACAGCATATGTACATATTCAATGACATGTAAACAATTGCAAAAAAGTTTTTATTACAAGAAACATTCAATATTAGGTAATGCCGCGCTCGTTGAGCGAATTAGCATGAAGTTCATTATGATGTGGTCACTAATATATTTATCGTTATAATTATCGTTATAATGTCCCTTAAAGGTTTTATACACTGCTGTCGTGTTATTTGAGCTGTTTCTGAATGAAGGCAGACTGACAGCGAGTCGTGTTGGCAGAGTTCATGTAAAACTTCCTAATGTCAAGTTTAAAACGAATTTGTGCGTAAGGTGCGTGAATAAAACACACGTGCACTTAATTAGTGCGGTATAAATGCGATTAAAGCGTTTACATGGACGCATACTGCGATTATAAACGGCATACGCCACCTCTTTTAATGCGATTATACTAACTGCGATTATGAGCTTAATCGCATTATTTTTATCGAATTATTGGGTTTACATGAGGTAAAGTATAATCGCAGTATTGACAAAATCCCATTATAATCGCATTATTAGGGTGCATGTAAACGCGGTCATTGTCCCAAATGACAATGTACTGCATCTGGTCCACTTGGTTTAATGCTGTGACAAACTCGTGCAATCTGTCAAGAAATGCAAGTATTAGATTGCATTATCCATATTTGCATGGTGGTGGAGGACCCCATTTTGTGTTATAGCAGCACAAAGGGGAATTTTACCCCCTCGTTGGTGATTGCCCTGTGGCCTTTTTTCTTCTTCAATTCAATTCAATTCAATTCAATTCAATTCAATTCAATTCAATTCAATTTTATTTTATTTATTGTTAATTGTTGCAAAGCAGCTTTACATGAGTAGATGTAGAGGAGAACGCAGAAAATCAATAGATAATATAAGAAGTAGAATATAACGGCTAAGGTTAAACCGTACAAGTTAGCGTATTACAGTTTTTTCCAATTGTTAACACACTAAAATTACATGAACAGCACAACTATTTAAACTGACACACAGAGAGCAACAACTCTTCTCAAGTCTCCAAAAGTCTAAACACATTTTCTGCTTTACACACATTTTGCAATTCACAATGGCACTTTTTAAATGCACTGAACACGGTTCTCTGCACAAGACACAACAATCTGACATAAAGTCACATGTTTGCCTTTTCAAAACACTACCATTCAAAATGACACTACACGAGCTAAATGGCCAATGTATGTGCCACCTGCCCAAACACCTGAATGGTTAATTGTTAACACTTCAATCAGGATGTAAGCACTAGAAAAGACCACAGGAATGTCATTGGCCACAGAGCCATTATAGATGATCCTGGCTAACGTGGTGGGAACATCACAATGTGTGCTGCCATCTCCAATATGGATGGTGTCCTCCACCGTCATGCCAACCTTGGACCATACAACACAGCCCATATTCTCACATTTCTAGAAAGACTCCACAACATTCTCATACCATCAGAGTGTATGAATGATGCAGACCAAAGAAACCAGTATGTTGTAGTATGGCACAACGTGAGCTTTCATCGTGCAGCCCCAGTCCAAAACTGGTTTGCTGACTACCAAACATTTATCGTGCAATACCTCCCACCATACTTGCCATTTTTGAACCCCATAGAAGAGTTATATGGAAGGTATATAACCAGCAGCCCTTTGTGCGCATGCCTCTTTTGCAGGCTATGGAAGAGACATGTGATGAGATTGATGTTGGTGCAATTTAGGGATGGATAAGGCGCTCAAGGCGCTTCTCCCCCGATGTCTGGCAAGGGAATATATTGCTTGGGATGTGGACGAGGCGTTGTGACTTGTTTGGTGAAAAATTAAAAAAATTCAACAGCATGTGTGTGTATCTGCAAATATTTTTGTGCATGTGAACAATCTAATACATATTTTAGTATTATGGCAAAGCATACTAAAGAAAAGTGCACTTTTCATTATGCCCAACTGTGTGTAGTTGGTTAGACAAAAATCTGGTAATATGAATGAAGTGTGTTCCAATTTGTGTCAAAGTTTGATTTTGATAATGTTATATGTAGTTTAGATTGGAGTGCTTCATTTTGCAAGATATATGTGGTATTTTGCTATTTGGGTGTGTGGTTTTGTAAATTGTGTTAAGTTTTTTGATAAAACCAGACTAGTTTGCAAAATTGTGTATTAGCAATTGGAAAAAACTGTAATAATGTAACGTATACAGTAAAGTGCTAAGTTAAGCCAAAGTTGGCAGACTCTCCCTGGGACGAAAAAACCCCCTAGGAGAAAACCCGGTGGGAAAAACTCCTAGAAGGACAAAAACCCTTGGGAGAAATGTATATATATATATATATATATATATATATATATATATATATATATATATATATATATATATATATATACGGTAGGGATAGGAAACAGGTAAGCGGATTAAACTGGTTCAGCCGGTGGTCGTTGGTCGCGCATCGGCTAGGCATCACGTTGAAGGACGGCCAGTAGATCAGTGGTGCGATGACCTTCACAGCAACAGGAACTGGGTCTGTTTGTCTCATTAGCCGTGTTTGCACTATCGGGCTTCAAGCGGGCGTGCCAGTGCCTGCCGAGGCCTGTGGCGTTTGCATTGTCACTTCCGGGGCATGATCGTGCTTCACTGGTGCTTCGTTGGGGCTCAAGGCCCGGCTTTTCTGGCTCGCCGAATTCCTTGGGCCAGAGCGGGCTTCTCAAGGCTAGGGGAGTGGTAAAGGTCAAAGGCGGAGTTTATCTGAGTCTCTGGCAAGATGCGCATCCATCTGTCTGCAGATTTAAAACTTTAAAAATAATCGGGATCACCAGTAATTTACTGTTTAACGGAAGATGCCGGCTATGTTTGTACTTCGGACTAAAGAAAATGATCTGCATATGTAAAAAACAAAGACGCGTTACAACGCCGAACTCGCCACGCTAAGGATCCGGCGCACACCGCTACCGGTTCGGGAGAAGTTTATAAAGTTTCGGGCACAGAACAAAGTGTTTAAAGTGAAATTAAAGATGTGTGTTGGATCATCATTTCATCGTCCATGTAAGAAGCGATCACTCGAGTCACGATGGTATCTACAGTCGGTGAGTTAACATGCTATAACGTTTGCATACAAAACACTTAAAATACAATACAAATAACCATTGCATAAGTGTCTTACATGGGTGTTTATTGTGTTTTTTGTGTTATATTGTCATCGCTGTTGAATTTTTTAGTCAGCCCTTAGAAAAAGTAACCATGGTTTTATTATATTAGTCATAGCCATGCTTTCTGGTATTTTGGAGATTAATTTAACTCTTATATGAATGTAGCAAACTTTATATGTCGGTATACTGTATGTGTATTTACAAACCCTTTATACAAAACATCACATGTGCTGCTTTATTCTTTTGTGTCTGTTTTACAGAAAAAATGCCAACGTAAAGCTATCAGTTTGTCATCCAGGAGTTTTTATTTTGTGTATGAGAGATGACTCAGCAACACATGCAAGAGCAGGAGATGAAACGAAGATGATGATGATGAGACGACAGGAGCCATGGATGTTGAAATCCGTCCAGAGGAGATGTCTTTAAATACACCTGTTTGTGCACTGATATAAACTTCATATGTAAATAAAGTACCGCGCTATTATTACTACGGCTCCTTGTCAGTTTATTGAAAATGATTGCTTAATAAGGATCACATCTGAAACACAGAAATGGTAAGATGCAACAAAATGGTAAATATAACCATCATTAACTTAACCACTGTAACATAGCTTTTTAAATACTTGTATATATTCAGAGTTGATTCTTAACGAGTACATTTTCTAATGATTTCTCAAACGTTTTGATTTTTGAGATGCAAGTAAAGTGATTTTCAGTCCTTTTCAGCTATTCGAGGCAGTTCTTTATAGACAAAAGTATTTATTGATTGACACATTATTGAAATAGCTATTAACCTAGACAGTTACCTTGTGTTTCATGTGATGCTCAACTATTAACGTTTTCATGATTAAAGATATCACACCTCTTATAATGTGTAAGTATGTTTATATCGCCATAGAACTATAATTACAAACTTAAAGTTACATATTTAGACACACGTGCATACCTGGGTGATTCTTCAACTAGGGGCACTTTTAGTCTTGTGAATTTGAAATTAAAAAACTTGCTCAAAAGTCACGTAACACAGTCTGATAAGTTTAAACAATTTGTCTAGTTTTAAGGTCTGTAAGAGGGCAAACTTAGATTTCCAGAGAAATTGTTAATATTTTACATTTTTTTTAGACCTGCTATGAACAAATGTCATTTCCACCACATCTCAATATACAGTTGTTATTTAAAAATAGAATTACTTATGCCACTCCAGAATTGTCTAAGATCATTTTTGTGAGTAGTTTTACCATTTTTTCACAATATACAATAATTATACATTTGTCAACGAAATAAATAAACTGCCATGAGGACCAAATGCTGAACTGTTCACCTGTCACACCCCTAAATTTAATATTGGGTTGGGTAAGAGCTTATTAGAAAATAAATAACTTGAATTGTTAAATTAAGTAGAGCATGATCTCATAAATTGTGGGTAAAGTTTTAATTTGTGATGAGAACTTTTGAAATATTTTTTAAAAAACATGTGTGGTGATGGAAATGACAGGGTGGTGGTGGAAATGACAAGTTGTTGTGGAAATGACAATGAATTAATGTGAACGTAGAGAAACAGTATAGATATTCCTTAGAAAAATTATTAAACTCATCACACTCATTAAACTCAATTCACAAAGTCATTAAACATAACCACACCTGTTTTTTAGTTTAGAGTTTGAGTCTCCTCTGTCCCCCTCCCACTTTACCCACTTCCTAATTGTCAGCTGATGTCATTTTCTAACTTTTTCATCAACAAAACATAATCTATCAGCAACCAATTTTCTACACCACAAACCTAAGGACACACTACACTCATATCCCACATCCATTTTTCCCTTTTTCTCCATTGACTGACACTGAAGTTACAAAAGCCCGATTTATAGTCGTGCGTAAGTTCTAAGCTGTAGCTACGTAGCGTAGGCTATCCGTTGCCTGTGCGTAGCCTGATGTGCACATCGCAAATATTTTAACAGGGCGTCATTTCTATGCGGATCGCAAGCGCTGTGATTGGTCCACCAGAACCCCTTGTGTCAGGTAAAAAAACTGCGTCATAAGTATTTCCGTTTGTGACGCTGAAAACAAAGATGAGCCAAGCTGAGGAGTGATTAAACTTAAACTGCAACAAAAATCACTGTTTATTTACTTCCATCATTGCTGGTCTTCTCAAATCATAAGCCGTTTCTCAATATGCGTCCTTGTCTGTACTTGCGTTCTTGTGGACTTGTGTAAAATGTCATCAGTCGCGGCCCAAGTACTGTTCCAATTCAAAGTTCGCATCAAGCCCAAGTTCACATAAAATCCCCGGATGTGTTCTTGATCCGCCCATTTTATTGAGGATGCATCAGGAGAGACTTGAGTGGACTTATGACAGCGAAGTTTCCCAGAATGCATTTCACGTCAGGAGTTCATTCTTCCGAGTCTGAACTTGCAAGTTCGAACTGCGAAGGATACAAGTCCGAGTACTTGCTATTGAGAAACGGCTATACACAATAAGTTGCTGTTTTTTCTTCGTTTGTGGGTTAACTTGCCAAGCTTCTTCTTCTCTGACAGTCGCGCTGCTACTGTGGTTACAAGCGTGGATACTGCCTACCAGCGGCTTGAGCGTGTGTTTGCACGTCGACGCGGAGGACAACGCAAAAGTATAAACAAAAACCGTCGCGGAACCTACGCCGTCGCGGCTACGCCGTAGGACCTACGCACGACTATAACGAGCCCGTAAGGGTGCACCTGATGTGCGTTTGACCCTCAAAGCCTGGTTCGTTTGACTCACACATATCATCAACATCTCACTGCTCACCGGCACATTTCCATACACGTTTAAGCAGGCGTTGGTCACTCCATTGCTCAAAAAAGCCACACTGACCCCTCACTCACGGACAGTTATAGACCTGTCTCACATTACGGCTCGCTAAGGCAGAATTCAAATCCTTGGTTCTGATTATGCTAGACCTGTCGGCAGCTTTTGACACATTCAATCATCAGATACTACTAGCCACCCTATTGTCGCTAGTAGGGGTGGAACGGTACACAGAAGTCCCGGTTCGGTTCGTACCTCGGTTCAGCGGCCACGGTTCGATTCACTTTCGGTACAATGGAGGGAAAAGCAAAACAAAAATGAAGAAGGCATTTTTTTTAGTACTTAAGCTAATCTTAAAAACATAGGTGTCCTTATCAGTGTTATTTTCAGATGTCATGAATATGAACTGAAATGCATTTAATATACTATCTCGTATTTCAAAAATGTATACCTCTTTAAGTAATCTTGTACTCATCTTTCATACAAATATGGGTTCAATTGTATTACAAGTGTTACCTAAATACATTTTAAAATTAATTTTGGCCTTATTTCATATTAATGTACTAAAGAACAAAAAAAGGCTCTTAGGATGAATTAATAGGTGTGTACGACTTCACGAGGGGCTGCAAGAAACGACAAGTGGATGACGTCAGAGTAACGCGAGAGCGATTTGAAATCAGCCTCCTCCGCAAGATTTCTCGCGGTACTCTGACGCTGATGGCGCTGCGTTAAGTTGAGCACGCTTAAAAAACTGAAAGCAGCTGAACTCGACAGAACTGCCCTGCGTATGCCTGTTGTATGGACAATTTATCTCCTTCTCAGCGTGAGAAATACAAAGTGTGGCGTTTGAACTGACTGAAATGCGTGTTTGTCAAGGTGAATGCGTGAGACTTGAGAGCCCTGTAATAGATGTATTTCCACTCACATACCTAACAACTGCTGAACAACGCCGACGCACTGTCCTCGTCTTTTCCACCACTCTCTCGCCTGTACTATTGTAACTGACTGGAAAACTGAAGCTTTGCCAAACTTGCGATCTTAAAGAGGCTGGCGGAACGTCTAACTCTTGTGGAACACCACCACTTGCCATACTCGCTGTCGGCTGCTCATTCACTGACTGGACCGGCGTCGACGTGACAAAAAACTGCAGAGTGCCAGAGAATGTAGACGGGCTCTGATAGAGCGCATACATAGGCGGAGCTCGGCTGCATTGGCGCCAATCAGAGCTTCAGAGCTAAAGCGGGGCAACAGATTAGCTGTCCATAAAGAACCCGCGTATCTAACAGTAGTTCCTAGGGATGCTCCGATCAGGATTTTTGCAGGCCGATACCGATCACCGATTTGTTGTCTTCGTGATCGGCCGATACCGATTTTCCAAGCTGATATGCAAGCTTTTTGATGACTGTAACTTTAAAAAAAATTCTAGATAAAGTAATACCACAGATGTTGCCTTTGTTATATTACTTGCAGTAATTAGGTATATTATTGTTTTAATAGAGAATCAAATAAATTAGCACAACAAATATTTCTTCTGCAAAGAGAAATTTAATATGCCTTTAAAAAGGCTTATGTCTGTAAAAACTAATGAAAATAAAACAGTTAACAGTCTTTACTGTATGAATTAAATATAGACGCATTCGTATGAAGTACAACAGTTCTTTAGTGAAAAGCAGAGAGTGATTTTATTGAAAGATGAATTAGATTACTGTAGCTTTAAGACTTGACAGAGATCGCTCTGTTCACGTGCACTGATGACAGGCTGCTGTGTGTGCGCGCGGCGTGTGTATGCAGACGAGAGCAGCTGTGAGGAAAATTAAAGTTTAAACGCTCAAAACTTTAAAACGCATGCAAATAATAAACTTTTGACATGAGGATGCTATTGTCCACGATAGATATGTGTTGTATACGCTGTTTGATGGGGATGTGAAGACGGGTCGCGCTGTTAGGACCGGACCGCGTCCTCCTAGAAAATACACATATCTCTGTAAAGGCAAAGAGAGAAATGCAAATCTGCACGTCGCTCATCAGCCACGGGTTATAAAAATGCTCTCACTGCGTAAAAATGGTCTCTACCTGCAGCCACATTGAGGAGCCATATCATGACAAAAGTAAACAGAAAGATCGGTTCACGAGATCGGCAAATTTAACGAGGACCGATCGAGTCATTTAATGCCGTTATCGGCCGATACCGATCTGCGGCCGATCGATCGGAGCATCCCTAGTAGTTCCGCATTACATGAATTATTTTGCACGCAAGTTTTTTTATTTTCATACCGTGTATTCTCCGTTTAAATTCATGCACCGAACCGTGACCCCCGTACCGATTCGGTTCAAAACGAATACATGTATTGTTCCACCCCTAGTCGCTAGGGATCACAGGTACTCCTCTTCAATGTTTCAAATCTCTCTGATAGATCCTTCAGGGTGCCATGGAGGGACATGCTGTCCACAGCTCACCAAATGGTCACTGAGGTCCCTCAGGGATCAGTGTTTGGTCCACTCCTTTTCTCCATCTACACAACATCCTTAGGACCTATCTTACAGGCACATGGCTTCTCCTACCACTGCTATGATGACACCCTGATCTTCTTTTCATTTTACCCAGATGATCCCACCATAGCAGCATGCATTATAGCCTGCTTAGAACACATATCGGCTTGGATAAAGAAACACCACCTCCAGCTGAACCTAGCTAAGACTGAGCTGCTTCTATTTTCTGCACAACTTAAGATATAGCACGACCTATCCATTCATCTTGGCAACACAACCATTAATCCTTCCGAAACTTCCAGAAACCTCAGTGTCATCTTTGATGACAAACTGTCATTTACTGATTACATTGCAAAGACAAGCGCAGTCGTGCCTATTTGCTTTATACAAATTTTATGAAGATGCTGCCACTCCTTACGGGGCATGCAGCACAACTTCTGATCCAGGCCCTGGTAATCTCGAGGCAGGACTACTGCAATGCTTTTTTTGCTGGCCTTCCTGGACGGTCAATCATACCACTCCAGTTAGTTCAGAATGCAGCAGCTCGGCTTATCTTCCAGAAGCCCAAAAGGGCTCATGTAACACCGCTCTTCAAGTCACTACTGCTTACTTAGAGAACTTTTACTGCATCAACATACTTTCCTACATTTCTACACCCCATCCAGAACATTATGTTCAGCAATATGTTCTGCGTAGCCAGTTTATTGATTTGCATGTACACGCATGAAAACAGTTTTCTATAAAAAGCCGATTTTTGACAGTTATCCACTTATTTTGTGCATGTAAACGCATTCAATGTCATTTCCACCACATGCTGTCTTTTCCACCACAAAGGGCAGTGTGGTGGAAATGACGGTGGTGGTAATGACATTTCTGCAGTTTTTTGTGAAAAAATCAAAGATAGCTTCACTGATTAGCTTTGAAATAATACTTATAATTTCATGTATGCAAAATACTCTTATTTCATTTGAAATTTTAACTTTGCAAAAACACCCTTAAAGTTACAGCATGTTTGGAAATGACGTATAATAAATGTTTTTACTGATCAAGCAATATTTACCCTGACTTTTTCTTTATTTGTTGTTGATGAAAATTTAAATTTCCTCCATGTCCAGCATGTTCTCTAATGTCACTGAACATTTCCATGGAAACCAACTAAACAATTTTTCACACAAACTTTTTAAAGGCACATTACAGTGTTGTGGTGGAAATTAAAAAATGATATTTTGTATAAAAAGTTAAATTAATAGTTATCTCACATTAAATATTATAATGAATTTTAATTATTTTACTAGTGCTTAATTCAGGTACATTAATAGTTACCAGATAAGTCATATTTTTAAACTGTACTTTCATTGTTGAAATGTAAAAGTCTGGGTGTGCGACAAGGAGAAAACAGTGAATTTGACACCTATTAGGAGTTTAAAAAGTATGAAAAAATCATAATAGAAAGGTCCTAAATTTTTTTTAAGGTGGTTTTATTGTAAGTTTGACAAAGAAAGAGGAATTTGTCAAAAATTATATGTATTTTTAAAAATATGACCCAAGTACATAAAAGTGCCCGTAGTCTAAGAATCACCCACCGGTATTTTAAAATAAGGACTCGTTATATTCTTTCAAATATTGTGTATAATGGCACATTAGGTAGATGAACGCTTTATTTGTAATTATCCTACTTCATAAAGTTTACTATTGCTTATTGATCTGATATTGTCTCGTCGTGAGATCGCTCGTGTGCAGCCAACATAAACTTCAAGAGTAACACCGCGGATGGAGCAAACATCTCTATCTTTTCATCTTGGCTTTCACCGTGTAAACAGCCGCCTCAGTTATGTTCTTTATGTTTGTTGTATGATGATGCGATCTCACTCCCGTCTCCTGTCAGATTGAAGTGACTTCCTCACGGTAAAACAGGCGGAGTTGTGTGACGTTACATCCAGGTAGGCGCAGGGCCGGGTCTACGGGGGGGCTGTTTGGTTGTGGCATACTATTAGTAGATATAAATGATATAAGATGGTTATACAATAAATATACAGTATTGTAACAACTGAGCATCGCGTGCAGTTTTAAATTCAAATTTTAGCGGTTTTGTCATCGTCATTCATCAGCTCATTCAGCTCGCGTTTGAGAAAAACTTCACACGCAGGAGCAGCTTTCATTCCGCAAGGTCATCGTAAGGTAAAACGTTGTATTTTATAATGTTGCGTTGTATTATAATATCTAATTTGCTGTGTTATGAACAAAGCAGTGTGATTTATCTTTGGTCTCGTCCCAAATCACACTTAAAGTATTTTAGGGCTTGTGCTTTTGTCTGGTGCTGTTATAGGCAAACAGGATAACCTTTGAGGAATTTGTCATGCATGTCAAATTGCTTTCATGATGTTTCAAAATATATTATTTAAAGCGTTGTGCTTTGTTGTGATATTTGAGGTTACTGCAGCAGCATGTATGATAGGGTCAGGAATTAATGACAACACAGCTTATCACATATATCACATTGAAAATACATTATTTTAAATAAAGAAAATGTTTGAGAAGTGGAAATAAAGTTCCTAACAAGTGTTTATTTAGAGGCATATGTTGGGTAGGGTAGGTAAAAGAATGGCTTTAATTTATCTATAAGTGAAATAATAGATTAAATGCAGTGTAAACATTAATAAAATATAGCTATATGTACAGCTTTGTATTCATATCACCTGTTGCCTGATTTCATTAACTGTGACTAAATGTGTCAAACTAGTGTAATCATTATAACATTATAAATCATTAATCTAATTGCATCTACTTTTAAAATTTGAATGTGCAAAATGACATATAAATGGCCTTTTATTATAAGACATATGCAAAATAATATTGGATTGAAACATCCATAATTTTAGTGTATGAATCGTTTTAGTCGAGATATGGCTGCCCACCCAAAATCCTGACTGCCCCCCCAGTCCAGCAAGCCTAGTACTGGGCCTGGGTAGGCGTATGTTAGGGCGGGGTTTTCTGAAGCGCTGCGGCGCTATTGGCTTGACAATGCAAACGCGTCGTGATTTTGGCTACACAGCTGGAGGTCTGAGGCTATTGTCTCTGTGAGGCCCGTTTGAAGCCCTGGCTCGCACAGGCCCGATAGTGCAAAAGCGGCTATTGTCCTCGGGGTCGAGGACGAGACAGGGAGACAAAAACAGAGTTCTGTTAGCGTAGGGGCCGTTCGCATGTAATGCAAGTGTCATACATTATAGAGGTTTAAGTCAGCTCGGTTCCAGACAGGCTAACTATTGCGGCAATAGTACAACCCCAAAACAGAAAAAGTTGGGATACTGCAGAAATTGTGAGTAAAAAAGTAATGGAATAATTTACAAATCTCATAAACTTATATTTTATTCACAGTAGAATATAGATAACATATCAAATGTTGAAAGTGAGATATTTTGAAATGTCATGCCAAATATTGGCTTATTTTGGATTTCATGAGAGCTACACATTCCAAAAAAAGTTGGGACAGGTAGCAATAAGAGGCCAGAAAATTTTGATGTACATATAAGGAACAGTTGAAAGACCAATTTGCAACTTATTAAGTCAGTTGGCAACATGATTGGGTATAAAAAGAGCCTCTCAGATGGCAGTGTCTCTCAGAGGTCAAGATGGGCAGAGAATCACCAATTCGCCCCATGCTGCGGCGAAAAATAGTTTTCTGAGCTTCTCAGAGAAAAATTGCAAAGAGTTTGAAGTTATCATCATCTACGGTGCATAATATCATTCAAAGATTCAGAGGATCTGGAACAATCTCTGTGCGTAAGGGTCAAGAAGCGAAAACCATACCGGATGCCCGTGATCTTCGGGCCCTTAGCCGGCACTGCATCACATACAGGAATGCTACTGTAATGGAAATCACAACATGGGCTCAGGAATACTTCCAGAAAACATTGTCAGTGAACACAATCCACCGTGTCATTCGCTGTTGCCAGCTAAAACTCTATAGGTCAAAAAAGAAGCCATATCTAAACATGATCCAGAAGCACAGGCGTTTTCCCTGGGCAAGGCTCATTTAAAATGGACTTTGGCAAAGTGAAAAACTGTTCTGTGGTCCAACGAATCAAAATTTGAAGTTCTTTTTGGAAAACTGGGACGCCATTTCATCTGGAATAAAGAGGACAATGACAACCCAAGTTGTTATTAGCGCTCAGTTCAGAAGCCTGAATCTCAGATGGTTTGGGGTTGCATGAGTCTGTGTGGCATGGGCAGCTTACACATCTGGAAAGGCACCATCAATGCTGAAAGGTTTATCTAAGTTCTAGATACATATGATCCCATTCAGACGTTGTCTCTTTCAGGGAAGACCTTGCATTTTTCAACATGACAATGCCAGACCACATACTGCATCAAGTACAACATCATGACAGCTTGGTAGAAGGATCCGGACACTGAAATGGCCAGCCTGCAGTCCAGATCTTTCCCCCACAGAAAACATTCAGCGCATCATAAAGAGGAAGATGCGACAAAGAAGACCTAAGACAGATAAGCAACTAGAAGCCTGTTTTAGACAAGAATAGGACAACATTCCTATTCCTAAACATTGGTCCTCCTCCAGCTGTTCCTTATATGTACATTTAACTTTTCTGGCCTCTTATTGCTACCTGTCCCAACTTTTATTGGAATGTGTAGCTCTCATGAAATCCAAAATAAGCCAATATTTGGCATGACATTTCAAAATGTGTCACTTTCAACATTTGATTTGTTATCTATACTCTATTGTGAATAAAATATAAGTTTATGAGATTTGTAAATTATTCCATTCCTTTTTTACTCACAATTTCTACTGTGTCCCAACTTTTTCTGTTTTGGGGTTGTATATTACCCATATGAGGTATGTAAGTGCATTGTTCTAGACAAACTAACTACTGCGGGAAAAGTACATTTACTGGACATATTTTATGTGAATGCTTTGTTAAAGAAGAATGTCTTAAGTTTAGATTTAAATTGATCGACTGTGTCTGATACTCGAACATTATTTGGTAAATCATTCCAGAGCTTAGGGGCCAAGTAGGAAAAGGATCTACCACCTTTCGACACTTTTGATATTCTAGGGATAATTAAGTGACCAGAATTTTGTGAGCGCTGTTTACGTGTATTCTGATAGTAGTTCTTTAATATACGAGGGCGCTAGGCCATTTAAGGCTTTGTAGGTGATTAGTAATATTTTAAATTGTATGCGAACAGTCTATCACACATCAGCTGTTTCCCATTTAGACTAAGGTGACCAGACGTCCCCGTTTTCCGGGGACAGTCCCGGTTTTTGGTGTTCTGTCCCCTACTGAAGCTGTCCCCGGAAATGTCCCCGTTTTACAGCGTGTCCAAAACAACCAGCAAATACACTGATAAACCCGATAAACATAGCGTTTGTAGTACCATACTGGAGCAATCATGTAATGATTATTTTCACCAGCAGAGGGGGCCGCAAGCTACTGATTACTTGCGCACCCCACTGATTTAGCGATGAAGAATTTACAACGAGACACACGAGAAAGCATCATTATCATCACTCAAGTTATCATAAGATATGAAAACAGTTAAAGTTATGGGGGCTTAAGGTACTAACTACTCATGTTAAATTAAAATAATAAACCAATGAAGTGAACTGATCACAGTATGTTACGGAGCATTTGTTTTGTGTAGGCTAAATATGTGTACATTTTGCATTATTCCTTCTGTTCTTCACGTTTACAATGTTATGAAATCAGCTGAAGTAGTACCAGAAGTCATTTTTGATGAGGTATGTATCTTGTGTAAAAAACGGGAGAAAATAGATTTTTAGGCTACAGAAATTGTTCAATTAATTGAATTAGAAACAATGCAAAAATGACTTTCTTATTAGTATTTTTCTCTTGTTTTCAGTACAAATACAAAAAAATTCTTAAGTCAAGATGCATTTTCTTGATGGGCAAAAAGACCTAAGAATATAAGTCTATTTTTTAGACCAAAATATCAAATTTGTGCTTAAAACAAGCAAAAAAAATCTACCACTACTTAATTAAAGAAAAATATTTTTGTATGTTTTAAGCACAAATTCACTTAAATTTATTTATTTTTTTGTCTTTAAGCTAGATTTTTCTTAGGGGATTTTGCTTATCAAGAAATGCATCTTGTTTTAAGATTTTTTAGATATTTGTATTGAAAATAAGAAAAAAATCTATTAAGTAAGAAGAAATTCATTTTTTGCAGTGAACCCACAACAATAAAAAAGAAAACTTAAAAAAAAAAATTTGTCCCCATTTTTTAATTTATAGATAACAACAAATGAGATTTTAATGATATTTTCACCATTTAACTAGAAAATGTCCCCGGTTTTCATTTAAAAAATCTGGTCACCTTAATTTAGACGCGTTTTCACCGTGATTTTGCTGATTTCACACTGTACTCAAATGCTGCCGCTCTGTCTTTTGCCACTCAGTGGGCGTCACCAGAGTGACTTTCCTATGCACGTGACGTCACCTTCGGCGAAAGTTTGGAGCTATCGTTTTACAAACTGCCAAAAAACACCGAAAGGAGAAGTAAATAGATCGTTCATGCTAACGTTCACAGACCACAGGGGATGACAAGTTGCTAGGGTCACTATCAAGCAGAGGTTTTACTTTCTACTTAAAAGTATTTTGTCAAGTATTTGTATTCTATATGCGTGTTTTTCTTTGGAAAACATACATTCCAAGCATTTTATCATAGTTTTTACTCTATTACATTTCATAAATAATAAGTTTTTGTTTTACATACTTTTACTCAAGTAAAATTATACAATTTTAATGTAATTAGTTATTAAATAAATTTTAATATGCAATATTAAATAATACACAGTATGATTCTATGCTTTAGAATGTAACTTAGTGAAGAAAAAATTTTCCCAATACAAACACCCTTATAAAGCACAGATGCTTGGATAATGTAACTAAGTATTGTCCACCTCTGCTATCAAGTCCAACTAAATTCAATTTAAGCTGATAATAATCAGTTTTACTGGCAATTTCGCATCACCCGCTATGAAAACCAGCCATTTTGTTAAACGTTTGCCACTCAACAGGGCGAGTTCCGGCGTGTTCACGCGGAAAGTGAGGTCAATGCATAGGTGTCGCTCGCTTCACTGCAGTGCTCATGGCGCCCGCTAGAGGACGCTGCGATGATGAGCTCTCACTCGCATGGCAAAAGTCAGTGTGTTTATGTATGTGCGTAAACGGCTTCAGAATACATCAGCCCTGCTGCGCTGCATGCGATTGTTACTGCGGCGGATAAAACAAACGTCCGCTCATGTCTGGAGCTTTTGAATAAACCAGCAATGGAACAACAAGGAGAGGAATACAGCAATAAAGAAAATCCCGCTGCGCTTTCGTGGAGCCAAAATGGCGGCAGCGAGGAAGAGTTTGATGAAGAAAGAGGTCCTGATAAAGAAAGACGGGCAAAGAGATCGTGTGCTGCAAAACCATCCGATCAGCCGTCACGAATCAACTTCCACATCCCACGGAAAAGCAGAGAAAAGAGAGGTGCGCTGTCTCCTTATTGGCTTCTTGTCCGTTACTACGGTTAAAAGCATAACACAAAATCTAGTGCAGTGGTCACCAACCCTGTTCCTGGAGATCTACTTTCCTGCAAAGTTCAAAGGGTTGGATCTCCAGGAACATGGTTGGTGACCACTGATTTAGTGTGATGTTTAACGTGTTCTGTGCATCACTTGCATAGCGCCTGTTATGCTAATAAAATTAAATGCTGTTTAGATCGGCAGTTCGCTTAATTTGACAGTAAATTGTGCGTATTGTATTGTGCGTCGAACCATAATATAAGTAATGCTGTAAAATTTGTGTGCATGTGTATTGAATATATTTTTGTTGTTGTTGTGCGCGCGTGTATCCTCCTGAAGGTAACCTGTAACTCGCCACACCCATGTCACCTGGGTAACAATGTCTGTTACAAAAATCACACGTAATCTTTATTTCTCACAGTTTCTGTTAAGACGTTGGTTTTATTTTGGTTTAACTGCTTGTAAAATAGAAACGATTTTGTTACACTGCTTAAAGGGATACTTCACCCAAAAATGAAAATTCTGTCATAATTCATACAGGTTTAATTCAAAATTTCTTTTTTCGGATGAACACAAAAGAAGATATTTTGATACACAGATGATTGTAACCATTCAATACCATAGTAGGAAAAACAAAATACAATAAGTTTAAAGCAATTCATTAGTTAATGACATATGAAAATTAAAGCAATAGTCTACTCATTTTCAATATTAAAATATGTTATTACCTTAACTAAGAATTGTTGATACATCCCTCTATCATCTGTGTGCGTGCACGTAAGCGCTGGAGCGCACTGCGACGCTTCGATAGCATTAAGCTTAGCCCCATTCATTCAATGGTACCATTTAGAGATAAAGTTAGAAGTGACCAAACACATCAACGTTTTTCCTATTTAAGACGAGTAGTTATACGAGCAAGTTTGGTGGTACAAAATAAAACGTAGCGCTCTTCTGAGCGGATTTAAAAGAGGAACTATATTGTATGGCGTAATAGCACTTATGGGAGTACTTCGACTCAGCGCAGTAACACCCTCCCTCTCCCATTATGAGAGTGAGAAGGGGAGCGGACTTTTCAGGCGAGTCGAAGTACTCCCAAAAGTGCTATTATGCCATAAAATATAGTTCCTCTTTTAAATCTGCTTAGAAAAGCGCTACGTTTTATTTTGTACCACCAAACTTGCTCGTATAACTACTCATCTTAAATAGGAAAAACGTTGATGTGTTTGGTCACTTCTAACTTTATCTCTAAATGGTACCATTGAATGAATGGGGCTAAGCTAAATGCTATCGAAGCGTCGCAGCGCGCTCCAGCGCTTACATGCACGCACCCAGATGATAGAGGGATGTATCAACAATTCTTAGTTAAGGTAATAACATATTTTAATATTGAAAATGAGTAGACTATTCCTTTAACAACTACGATGTATTTGATAGCCTGATTCCTTTTAATGGGAGGACTTGAGCTCGTCTTTAAAACATAGACAGAGTTCTTTCTCTTTCACGTGAGGCACTACTTTCGGGTTGTATAAGTTGCGAAAGTGCAAGCGGTATTGTGGAAAGCCGGAAATTCTCGTCATTGTCTTAATTGACGAGTTATCTCGTCAGTGGTGGGGGAAAGACTTAATAAAGTTATTGGCTTCTAAAGTAGGGACTGGGAGTCGACTCTGAATCGCTGAAACGTGTCCTACTTGTCCTTATCCACGTAATACAAACACTCTGCATAATAATCCCCGCCTACAACCTTGCACGGGAGAAACGAAAACCATGACCTGCCCACAGACACTTCAGCTAGTTAGTGTGTAAACATCATATCAAGCTGTGTTTTCAGTTTGTTGTTTTCACTACCAAAGAATGAATCAGTGGTTAAAATTACTTTTTCAAAAGAGATTTACTAAACGTTTGGCTGTGAAGAATCTGTGGTTAAAATTAAAACAACAGTGGTTAAAAACAACGTTGACAATAAAAATTTGTCAACAAATATCTTTGTTGTCGTGTAGTCGTTTGGTTTCACTTAAAGGAATAGTCTACTCATTTTCAATATTAAAATATGTTATTACCTTAACTAAGAATTGTTGATACATCCCTCTGTGTGCGTGCACGTGGGCGCTGGTGCGCGCTGCGACGCTTGGATGGCGTTTAGCTTGGCCCCATTCGTTCAGTGGTGCCAATCAGAGATGAGGTTGGAGGTGACCAAACACATCAACGTTTTTCCTATTTAAGACTAGTAGTTATACGAGCAAGTTTGGTGGTACAAAATAAAACGTAGCGCTTTTCTAAGCGGATTTAAAAGAGGAGCTATATTTTATGGCGTAATAGCACTTTTGGGAGTACTTCGACTCGGCACAGTAACACCCTCCCTCTCCCATTATGAGAGTGAGAAGGGGAGCGGACTTTTCAGGCGAGTCGAAGTACTCCCAAAAGTGCTATTACTCCATAAAATATAGTTCCTCTTTTAAATCCGCTTAGAAAAGCGCTACGTTTTATTTTGTACCACCAAACTTGCTCGTATAACTACTCGTCTTAAATAGGAAAAACATTGATGTGTTTGGTCACTTCTAACTTTATCTGTAAATGGTACCATTGAATGAATGGGGCTAAGCTAAATGCTATCGAAGCGTCGCAGCACGCTCCAGTGCTTACGTGCACGCACACAGATGATAGAGGGATGTATCAACAATTCTTAGTTAAGGTAATAACATATTTTAATATTGAAAATGAGTAGACTATTCCTTTAACCTAATGTAAGGGCCTGCTACGAATAGGGCTGTGTTTTTAAAATCTTTCGATCCGGTGCAGGGGGTCCGCCAAATGATGTTTGACCACAAGGTGAGTCAAAATAAATGATCACAAATAAATGATGCCTTTTCTGTCACTGCTGCTGCTTCCTGAGTGTACATTTATAATATTCAGATATTTTATTTTGGTCCGCTTGCTAAACTGAACGCGCGCCTTCGTGGCCACGCACGTGCACAACTTAAAGGGGACATGTAACATTTTTTTGTACATATATTTTACGTTTTAGCAAAAAATAGCTTGTGGTCAAACATCATTTGGCGGACCCCCTGCAGTTCCGTCACGGACCCCCTGGGTGCCGCGGACCCCCGGTTGAAGGACCATGTATTACACTGCAAATACATTAAAATCATATTATTTTTATTATTATTTAGGGCCCTATAAAATCCGTTTTATTTTTTCCCAAATTCCGTTTTATTTTTTCCCAAATTCCGTTTTATTTTTTCCCAAATTCCGTTTTCTCAGTTTTAATTTGTGCAAATTCCGTTTTATCCGTTTTAATTTTTGGCAATTATATTTTTTACCCTTTACTTTTATTTTAGTCATAAAAAGAGTGTGCCTTTTAATGTTAATGATTAAAATGTAAATGATTTGGGGGAAAACTGGATAACAGGATTACTTTTAATGACTAAAAGATGCATTTACACACGCACATACACACGCGCGCGCACGCGCACACACAACTCAATTCAATGCATTGTTTTTTTTTAGTGTTGTTGCAGGAGGAGGCTACAACAAGGTGTCAACGCAGTGGTGCCTTCAGAAGTGCCCTAAACACATCAATCCAGCGGAACGCGATCCATATTTTATACACAATCGCTTGAAATGCATATAACTTTACAAACATACACAGGATAGTGATCTGACTTAGGACAGCATGAGCATGCAGCTCTTTGCACGTGCGAGCGAAAGAGAGACAGAGAGCGGCGCCATGATGCAGATGATTATATTTTAAATGCGAGGGATAGTTAGTTTGCCTCAGCTCGCTTGAAATGCATAAAACTGAACAAACATACACAGGATAGTGATCTGACTTAGGACAGCATGAGCGCGCAGCTATTTGCACATGCGAGCGAAAGAGAGACAGAGAGCGGCGCCATGATGTAGATGATTATATTTAAATGCGAGGTATAGTTAGTTTGCCTCAGCTCGCTTGAAATGCATAAAACTGAACAAATACATGAGGATTTGTGTTCGCACTTCGGACAGATGCGTGAGCGCATGCACATGAGAGAGGTACAGTGAGACAGACATGGATGAGAGAGTGCATGTATCTTTGCGCTCACCGTGAGTGTTGACTAAACTTCCAAACTAACAGTTCTCCGGTAACATAAAAGTCATGTGAGACCTGCTCGGAACTAAGTGCTTAGCGTCGAATTTCTTAATTTTTTCGCTGACGAAATCAGAGTCGTGGAGAGCCGCTTCGCCATGGTTTCAGTGTTTTGGAGGAGGTCTGAAACGACGGGAGGGGGCGTGTCGCCTAGATTTACTTCCCCCGGTCTGCATTTCCCACAGACATACGTTCGTCTCCCATACAAAAACATAATTTTATTCAAAATATGCGAAATTCCGCGTTTATACTAGATTCCGTGTTAATTAGCCAATTCCGCGATTCCGTCCGCGATTCCGTGATCGCGGAAATTATAGGGCCCTAATTATTATATTCATATAAAAACTAAATCTATTTTAACAAAAAAATTATGCATGTACAACAACAACATAATAGTGCCAATGTACTGTCTTAATATAGTATGGCTGTGTGACAATATGGTTTGTTGCTATTTATAAAACAGTTCCAGTCCTTGATTCTGATTGGTCAATAGTTGTACTTTACTCCACTTTGCGTTGTGCCTAATACGAAAAGGCAGCCTCTCGTACCTTACTGATTACTTAAATATCAGTTACACATTTAGTATCAGGGGGTCCCCTGATACTATTTTTTATATTTCAAAGAAACCTTACATATTTTCAAAATGACAAACCTGAAAGAACATTATATCAATGACTTCAGTCTCAGTGATGTTTGCTATGGAGAAGGACTGTGTTGCAGACACTAAGTGTTCTTTTTTTGTTTTATTATAAAATTCTTAGAAATTTCTGCTACTGATTTAATAAAATAGTTGTTAAAAGCATCAGCTAATACCTTGGGTTCTACCAAAATGTCTCCATTTAATTCAATTTGCATTTGTTTTATCTTATTTTTGTGGGACTCACCTGTCAGTTTTTTTTATATAATGCCAGGTCATTTTAGAATTTCCACATGCACTATTCAAAGCAGTTATGAAGAAGTCAGCTTTAGATCTCCTTATTTCTCTCACTACTCTATTTCTTAACTCTTTCACCGCCAGCGTTTTTTAAAAAAGTTGCCAGCCAGCGCCAGCGTTTTTCATGATTTTCACAAAAGTTTAATGCCGTCCAGAAAATGTTCTTCAAATATATAAACATACAATATACCAAATGAAAGAACAGACCCTATGCTTTCAAACAAAAAAAAACTTTCATCCTACCTTCAGGAGTTCTTTTGTAATCAGCTTTTGAATATGGGTAGGTTTCTGCAAAAACACCACATTTTGAGCAAAATGCAGAGATAATTCCATTTTTGTGACGGACTTTTCATAGAGATCCCATTCAGAGCGATCTTTAAAACAGACACGGACATGCAGCAGCTTGCCATAGGGCAATACTTCCGGTTTTAAGAAGTTGCGGAAGGGCGCCATCTAGTGGATAATAGCGGTATTGCGGAAAGACGGAAATACTCGTCATTGGCGGGGAAGCGTTTTCTCTTGATTGACGAGATATCTCGTCAATGGCGGGGAAAGAGTTAAAGAGATAAAATGATGCCTATTATATCCTGATTTTACAGCCAGCTTCAAAGAATGATCTCGTTCTTTCATCAATTTCAGAACAGATTCATTTAGCCATGGAAGGACATTTTTTTTAGCTCGTAATCTAATTTTTCATGTAAATTGATTAATAATTTGCTGTATTTTATTTGAAAAAAGAGAACAATCCTTTTCCAAGTTTATGCCAGAGAGTAGTTCATCCCAATTTTCATTATTAATTGAATCTATGAAATTTTGTTGTTCCTGTTTTGGTATCCTAAAGGATTCTGTGGCTGGCAAAGGTTTAAAACGCTTTTTATTTAATTTTCTTGTGACCATTATGGGATTGTGATCAGACAATCCAGTAAGCATATTATATGATTTCAAAATTCTTTCTGGTCTGTTTGTAAAAACTAAATCAATTTGAGTGCTCGTAGAATTTGTAATTCTCGTACCACCATTAATCACCTGAGCCATATCCATTTTATCAATTACCTTTTTCAAGTTTTTCCTGTTTTGCTTGACTTCCCAATTAACATTCAGGTCACCTAACATTATAAGTTCTTTTGCAGGATTAAGTTGGTTTAATAAACTATCCAGCTTTTCATAAAAATCTGCATTAGATGAAGGAGGTCTATAAATAACCACAAGAATAAAAGACATTTGCGGTGACAAAGTTACATTCAGACCAATACATTCCAAATCATTCTCACCTGTGAAATTAATTTCATTACAGTTAAAAGTGCCCTTGGCATAAATCATAACCCCCCCTCCCTTGGAACCCTGTCTGTCCTTACGAAACATTTTATAACCAAGTATAGATATTATTCAGGGCTCAAAATTAACTTTTTTATTTGGTAGCACTGGTGCTCCCAACTTTAAAAATTTAAGCGCATCCATCCAAAAATTATAAAACACCACAACTACAATGTAAATGTTAATAAATGTATTCTTTACACATCCAGGCTTTACACATCCTATGGCCAGCATTTAAAATTTGGTCTTCTATTTTATTTATTTTGTATTTTTTTGCTGCATAGATTCCTAAATTAATACCCAAATGCTGTTGAAATAGTATAGCAGCAATAATAATTTAACAATTACAGGTAACATGGTTAAGATTACAATAGAAAATCTAGCAAACACGTAAAACACTGATTAATTGTGACATTACAAAAGTGATATACACTGTAAAAAATAATATGCCCCATCTACTCAATAAAATTGTGGCAACAGATTACAAGCAATATCATTAATTACATTCAACAAATTAAAATTGATTTAGATTTACTCTATAAACTCCTTAATATTTACATATTAAAAAAGCCAAACTGCAATTTGCAATTAAAATTTTTATTAAAATTTAAACAAAAATATTGGGTATACTAGACAAAGATCTAGCACTATACAATAAAAATATTATGCCATATCTACTCAATAAAAGTGTGGCAACAGATTGCAAGCAATATCATTAATTAAATTCAACAAATAAAAATTGTGTTAGAATCACTCCATACCTCTTTAATAGTAACCCATTCAAAAAGGTAATCTGCAATTTGCAATTAGAAATTAATTTAAATTTAAACAAAATATTGGGTATACAGGACAAAGACCTAGCACTATACAATAAATACTATTCAATTATACTATTTTAATGTAACATCATCCATTAATATTTTTATTAGTAATGAGTATTATATCTGATTTCAGAATGACAGACAAAGATGAATCAATTCTTATTTTATTGCAGTCAAAAGAACAGGAACGCATCTCATTTTAATGATGTATTTGTAACAGTGTAAACTTCAAAAAGTATTTTACAGTCTTTAAAGAAAACCGTCCACATTTCCCGACGAAAGGTTCCATGTTTGTGTTCTGTTACATTGATTCACACCCAGAAAATCAGACAGCAGTTTAGACTTACTACTGTAATCAGTTCATAAACTTTGAAGAATCCAGCTCCAAGAAAAGTTTCTGAAACACCTGAAAAGATGCCTGGGATACTGGAGATTCAATGCATAGATCCAAGGATAAAGCATGCCATGGGAACACCTTTAAGGCCTCAATAACAATTCCAGCATACCTTGGGCTGCCACTCCTTGAAGATCCATTCTTTACAATTACAGCCATAACAAGCTGCTCAAGTCCCGCCTCTTCATTAAACATCCTGCAACATTAAACAGCAAATATGTCTTAAAACCTTTATAAATGTATACAGCTTGAATATTGAAATAATCCACACATTAAACTTGTATATTAAAATGTTTTAAAGAAAACTGGAAGATATGTGCAATGGAGTTCATCTGAGTTTGTGGCTTATTAGGTATGTTTGAAATGTGCAGTAATATTGAAAACTGATTAAAAAATTCTCATTGGAATTACAAATAATATCAAAAAATTGTTGAAAAGATATATAATCTATATTTATAATTAGTGCAAATCTTTTACCCAAATTTTTTTTTGATACAGTCACATATTTATTTGTTAACCAAGTTACTCACATGTCTATATACACACACACACATACACTATATACACAATATAATATGTTCAATATATTTATTTAATAATATTCCTCACCTTTTGTTGTGAATAAAGTTCTCCCTCAGCAATGTTTCACGTTGCCTGCAGGAAGCTGCAGTACGTTACAGGCCTTCATGAACACACAATTTAGATAATAGGTCGCGAAATTAATAATAATAATAATAACAAATATTTAATTTACATTATGTAGAAAGCTTAAACATTTTAAAAAGACAATTTATACATTTAATATCTTACTCACCTTTTGTGGAATTAAATGAATAATGTTATATTTCCCCTCAGTAATGATACTGTACTCGCGGGAAAATTCAACACAGGGCGTCGCAATTGAGCACACAATTAATTTACAGCGGAGAATAGTTTTACATTACCAATTTATTCGAATACTTTGTGGATGTAGTTAACACAAAACTAAATAAACCGAAAAAGACCGCGGTAAAGTCACATTTATTTTTATAACACGAACCAAGCGAGCGAGCGAGCAGAAATTGTCATAATAGATACATACATGATACATATCTATGAGAGTTAGTGATAAGAGAACCCACCCATTCAGAGGAACAGTATGATTGGTCAGTTTTTCTGTCACTCAAAATTAGTTGCATCTGGACCACCAATCGCAGCATGCGAATCGACGAATGCATCCTAGATATGCAACCTCCTGGGTCCTAAAGCTGAAGTTACGTCCAAACCCAGTTCATATTAATCCTTATTGTAATTAATATTTACAAATTACAAACAAATTATACAAAGAAACACTGCTTATAGACTTATAAGACTAAAGATTGCCCGTTAGATTTACCCGAAATGAATTTTATCCACAGTTTAAACACTACATTGACGTCACAGCCAGCGGAGATTTTCATTGAGACTGGCCGAGGTGAGGCGACGTTTTCCGGTATATTTACGCGCGGAGCGCCCGCTGATTATCTGGAGCTCCCATCGCCACAAAACTCGAAGGAAATGTTTAAATAGGCGATATCTTTATGAACCTACTGCAGATTCTTGTTTACAAAACATACATTCTCGACTGAAATGCTTTTAAAACTTTAACTTTTTGGCACAATAACAGAAATATTTCCTAAATCCGTCTGCTCAGCGCTCACAACCTGCAATACAACTCGGAATGGTTTTTGATTTAAAACAGCTGATTAATATTATGTTGGATTTATTCAGTATTCGCTACATGCGCAGATACACAAGAAGAATAGCTAAATCCCAATTTTAACACAAAAAAAATACCAAACTACATGAAATTAATTTTATTAAATAAAGTTTACATATTCAATTTCATCAAATCTACAAGCCTGCAGAATGACTTTTTACAGTGTAGAAGGCTAATATATATTGGTATTGATAACTGCATTAGGGCTGTCAATCTTCCTCTATTATCCCATTCGAATTTCATTCATTATTTTTTTTTAATATTCGATTTATAATCGATTATTTAATGCTCAAATTTGACTTATTAATATTTACTATATAATACCTATCTACACACGTTGTAAAAACGGGCTTATGCATTGCCCATGCCACTATGAGCTCGTATAGTTGACTTGTTTTAAATTATGTCCACTTGAAGACATTGCAGTATTACTAATAAACATGTAATTATTTAACAACAGGTGATAGCTTTCTTGCTAATTAATGATTAAGCTTAGACACAAAATTAACAAAGTTGTCAACTTTAATGAAAAATTTCATTATCAACGCAGTTCTCTTTGTTCACGTATGAGGGCTGCGTAGATCGCATCATTAGTTATGCAATACTTACACACAGCACACACATCCCCTGGCCTCCAATTTCACTATTCTTTTTTCATTTAAACACACCATAGAGGAAGTGTGATCTTGAACAAGTATTTTGTCACTGGTCGAAAAGACAAACTTATCCAAACAAATAAGCATTAAAGACATTCCCAAAACGGTCGTCCATAGGACTGAGAGCGGTTTTCTCCTGACACTGTCCTCTTCACCTTGGCTGCTCCATTCTCGTCTTCCTCATAACCTTCCTCATAACCTTCCTCCGCAATCGCTATATCAGCTCCGCTTTCTCTTTCTCACGTACCTCCTGCTGCTGGTCTTGTTTCAAATGAATTTGCCGATGGAAATGCGGGTCGAGGTAGCTAGCGGTATTTAACAGCATAAATGCATTAGATAGTCAACACATAAAAATATTTTTAAATCTGTTTTTTTAAAATCCCATTCGAATAGTAGTTTTAACATTCGATTAGTATTATTTTTTTTAATATTCGAATTATATTCGATTACTGAAATTCGTTTCAACAGCCCTAAACTGCATACCAGTATGCTATTACTACTAAATAGGCAATGTTTTAAAAATACAACAAAAACATACCATCAGCATTGTCGTGTTCCACATCAACATGGGCCACAAGGATGTTTGTCGGATGTCCATTCACCAGCGCATGCGCACATACACTATCAAACACTCCTTGACAGACAGGTCGGTGTCTCCATTAATAATGAACACATTTGTCACGACACGTCTTGTGTTTTTGGCACTTTCGGCATGTTTAAGCAAGGTCTGGGGCTTAAAATATTTTGATTCCGCCACCAACACCGTTTTACAGGATTTACAATAAAACACAGTAAGTAGCCTACAATGAGCCATTTTCATAGCGGAGCCACTCGTAATCTTTAAGCCACTCTCTCCGAAAGGTTTAGGAGTCAAGTCTAGTCTTATCTTCCGGTGGTGAAGTCGCATTTGAATCCGGATCGTCGTCATTAATTACAGTAGTAACATTGGCTGTAATCGGCTCGTTCTCGTCATGCTCGTGGTTCGTCTTTTCATATTGCCGCGCTTCACATACCAACGTAGCACGGCAACTAGGAATGACTGACGCTCATATTAGCCAATCTGCGGTCTTCATTAAACGCAAGAACTTCATGGTGAAATTTGATTTGTTATGTAACGTTGGAGAGAACACTGAACCTGGGACAGCGCCAGCACGCAGCATCTCAATCTCAAGTCGCACCACAACAAAATGGGCAGTCGCACAAATGCTCCCAAATATATTTTAAGGTCGCACAGATTCAATTTTGGTCGCATATGCGACCAAAATGGTCCCAATTTCGAGCCCTGTAATTGCAGAGGGTGAAGTTTCTTTAAGCCATGTCTCAGAAAGGCATAAGAAGTCAATATTAGAATCAGTAAGTAGGTGGCGGACTTGATCACTTTTTAACTTAATACTTCGTATATTCAAATGTGCACACAGAATGCCTTTCGGTTTACATCTTGAGTCCCAAATTAATTTGGAATTATTAACTGTCTGAAATACTCCAAGTTTCCGGTGTTTTATTATCGCTGGATTTGGCAGTTTCCTGTTTTCATTGTTGACGTTAATCGCAGTTAACTCCCCAATTTCTGCACTCTCACCCGTTCCACGGCTCCCAACCGAAAGAAAAGATGGAGCTTGAACTTTACTTGCCAATGTAGACAGGGTCTGACAGCCGCTGGTAGAATCCAGCGAGCCAGCCGCTCCGGTAAGATCCGTGTCAACTTGTGGACTCCGGTAAAACGAGGCTCCCCGGCCAACCCGGAGGGCGTCCTCGTCCAAACACCCAACCGACGGGGGCATCCCATATGACGAAGGGGACAGCACATCAAAGCCGGTAAATCCGCCACCGCCAATCCCCAGCGGATCCGCACAGCCGGCGACCACATCCATTTCAAACACCGATCCCTGCAGGTTGCTCTGTATGCTCCCACAGTAGTTAGATGTGATGATATGGTGGTTATCTGATGTTGAACCATTTATCGGGCCGGGGCATTGGTGGATGTCCCCGGACAACAAAAGGCAGATGGTGATTATTAGTGCGAGGCTCCGTTGAGTCTTGAGTGCCAATTTATTATACTTTCTGGCTTCGCTGTACACATGTGAATGAATGAAAGTAGCAGCCAGGACGTGCTTTCCAAATCCAAGATGTTTAGTGAATTTGATTATCACAAAGTCCACTGATATAGGTTTAGTTATGTTGTTAAAATAAGAGTGATTCAGAATTTGACAAGTTTCTGTATAATAAAAGGTGTTAGTAAGCAGTACACAAGCAAAGAGTGCTCCAGCAATCCCTGCCACACCCGGCGCGGCCATATTTAGTCCTAGACTAAAATAAATATAAGAGCTGTCCAAACTGAAAACATCTTGCACTGACATATCTTAAAATACATCAGTGCCCTTAGTTTGGCCTCAAAATGCACACAAGTAATGTTTTTAGTAAGGCATGTTTGTTTAAACTAATTATATTTCCTAATTAAATTAAGGTCTAGTCCTGGTTTAAGCTAATCTCTGTCCAGGAAACCACCTCAGACTATTAAAATAGTGACTAAACATGACCCAATAACCTTGTGTTTAATCCAACCAGCTGTTACTTTAACTACTAAGTTAATTAAATCTTGATTTATAAACACGACATCGCAGACAATTCGGCGCAAATTAAAAAATTGTCATTACACAGAGTTACTACAGAAGGCATGCGCGGGCATAGGAGAGAGAGAGCTCGCGCACAAGCACATAGAGAACCAGTGTGTGTGGGGAAAATACTGCTAACCTTTCATGATAAACTCAAATCAGTCGTCTTCTCTGTCAGTAACATCTGACGTTTACGTGAAAATGCAAGTACACAGAGGAATCCGCATGGAAAACACAGTCAACTTTTAATTCTTTCACTCAGTGTCATATATTCAATTCAATTCAATTCAATTTTATTTATATAGCGCTTTTCACAACACTCAATTGTTTCAAAGCAGCTTTACATTAATAGAAGCAGTAAAAGCACAGAAAAACGACAGATAGCATAACATAATACACAATAGCATAAGCAGTCAAATTTGCTGCGGCTATGACGCGACATTATGAGCGAGCATATTACTAATGTAACGTCTAGAAAAAGAAGCTAAGTTAAGCCCAAGCAGGCTACCTCCCCGGGGTAAAAAACCCCCTAGGAGAAAAAAAACAAAAACCCCGGGTTGTTTAGCCGAGGAAATAAAAATAAAAGTCCTAGGAGGGAAAAACCCTTGGGAGATATACATGTACATACACGCATATAAACGGATAAGGAGCTTAAGCGGAGATTAAGCAGAGATTAAGCGGATATTAAGCAGGTCCTGCCGGTGGTCGTTGGTCAGGCATCAGCTGGGCATCACATTGAAGGACGACCAGTCTCATTATATATGAGAGGCGCTGTCTAGGGGCTTCACGCAGAGAGAGAGAGAGAGAGAGAGAGAGAGAGAGAGAGAGAGAGCGCGCGAGCGCACAAGAGAGGCACCACCGAGTGCTCGCAACAATAAATGAAGACGTTTTAAATGAAAATAAAAATGTAAATGTTGCGGCCATTGTTGATTTTGTGGCGCACACAAACAAATCAATGCCAGAAGCAGAAGCCGCCATTACACGAGATGAATGTAAACAGTGTGACGCGGCGACGCATTTTACGCATGTAATCGATGACGTAGACGCGTCGTTGCAGCACTAGCTTCTATTAATTAAATTAACATTTAATAAGCATCTGTGGCGGTAATGATACATAGGTTTCGGAAATGAGGTTTATTATTTCGGTAATGACAATGTGTAGCCTAAGATTTTGTTAAAAACAAATTTCAAAGTAGAAAAACAGATAATATTTACAGCATCATGCGTTCAAGTTCAAAAATGTTTTATTGTATAGTCTTTTTTAAAAATACACAAAAAATTAAAGAAAAAACATGAGAGCAGGAATGTCCCTTTGTGTCATATTTAATTCTCCATTTATGCTCTTCAATAAGAGGTGGTCCTTCTGTGTCCAAAATATATCAAAAACATTAGGGCTGCAGCTATCGATTCTTTTTGTAACCGATTAATCTAGCACTGAATCGAATCGATTAATCGAGTAATCGGATAAAAATGTTATGTGTGTTTTTAAACAACCAAAACAAATAATGCATAACGAAAATGACGTGGCTGTAAAATGTTCAAGCGTTTGGCTTTTATTTCTAAAAAAACAGAGGTATTTGGCTCCAAAAAATAAGCCTATTTATTTCAATTTTTACCCATTTAGTGTTTATAAGTGCCAGTGCCAACAATTAAAGACTTTAATTTATTAATATGCACAGCAGGTTTCATGCTGTAATCTAGCCCTGACATCCAAGTAAATATCTGGGGCCCGTTTCAGAAAGGTGGTTAAGTGAAAACTCTGAGTTTGTTAACCCCGAAATAAGGGAAACTCTGAGTTTTCCGTTTCAAAAAGGGTGGTAGGTTAAACCTAACACAGCGGGGTAAGTCAAGCCTGTTTCAGAAGGAGAGGTAACTTATACTCAGAGTCTGTTTCCGGAGTAACATACTCTCTGAACCTAACCTGGTCGGGAGCAGGTTTTATCCTGTAAACTCTGAGTTTCTTGTGGTCTCCTCCCCTTTTTTAAAGGAGTAGCTGTGTTTAATCTTGTTAGTTGCTTTAGTACCTTCATTCATTGCGCACATTTTTATTATGTACACTGTAAAATATTTTTTTGCTGTCTTTAAGTTATAATTAAATTGCCAGTGCAAACCATTTTAACTTACTACTTTATATTTTTATATATTACACTAAACTTTGAACTAAAAAATTAAAACAGTAAATTGAAATGACTTGTAAAGCTAATATGATATACTTAGGTGCATAGATGGTCTTAGTCAGTGGTTCTCAAACTGGGGGCCGGGGCCCCCAGGGGGGCCGCGAGATGGTGCCAGGGGGGCTCCAGTTTTATGAAATTTTATAAAATAAATTAATTTATCATGAATTCTTTGCAATTAAACCTAAAAAAATAAGACTACTAACCAACAGCACTACTTCATATCATTTAATATGTTTTGTTTAATCAAAAGTTGAGTTTTAAACCAATTTCTTGTCATAAATTTTCTTTGGCAGGGCCGCGAAGGAATGCACCATACAAAAGGGGGGCTGCATGCTGAAAAAGTTTGAGAACCACTGGTCTTAGTGACTAAAATGTCATGTACTTTTATAGAGAATCCTGTAGATGAAGATGTTGCATTCATTTGTAGAAAGTTAGATTTATGTCGCGAGAGGATTTTGAGACCCGGAGTGGTTTTTTGTCATATCCACTTACATTTATGTGAGCAAAATTATTATTTTTTGCAGTCATTTTAGATATCTAAATATCCGTATATGACAGTGGGGAACCTTCAGGGCCTTCTACGCCTTCAGAGAAGGCCTAAAAAAATTAATAAAAATATTTTTTATAATAATACTAATAAATAATAAAGTATTCAATAAAAATATGTTTTTACATGTTTAAATTTATATTTAATTTAATTTAATACATGTAATATATTTTCTCTCATCTATGTTCTAACGTTAAGCTTACTGTCAGGTTCATATCCAATCAGAATCGTCTGTCTCTATTAAGGCCCGGTAAACTGGCTCATTCATTGGTTAGGACTTCAAGAATCCCAAGGAAGGCCAAGCTATGTGTTTTGGTGTGGAGAGTGACGGGCAAATCGACCAATCACGCTTTGATTTCAAGTGGGCGGGTAAAAAACAAAGCATTGTAAGCCTTCATGAAGTCCTAATCATGCAACAAGCTGGATGCGAGCTGCCGTAAAACACCAAAGAAGAAGAAGTCCTAATCATAGACCATAGATATGTATAAAGGCTAGATGGCTCAAGGCGGAGTCCCTAACGGCATCACCTGGCGGCCATCCTAGGACAGGGCGCTCGCCCACTCGTAGCATTGAGTTTAATGGTGCAGGTACTTTTAAATGACCATAACTTGCTCAATTTTCTACCGATTTTCAAACGGTTTGGGTTTTTACAAACGTTATTAACGTGGCTATAATTCTGGATGCTTTAACATGTTTCATGAATTTATTTTTTATTTTTAGTATAGGTATGCAGTGTCATAGGTACATATTTGACGTTTATAACAAACCAAACCGTTTGAAAATCGGTAAAAAATTAAGCAAGTTATGGTCATTTAAAAGTACCTGCATCATTAAAACTCAATGCTACGAGTGAGCGAGCGCCCTGTCCTAAGATGGCCGCCAAAATGCGGACGTTGCACTCAATTGGCCAGCAGCGCGGACGAGCCATCTAGCCTTTATATCTATGATCATAGACCGTCTAATGGCCCGAATCTCTGCGGTGAGAGTGGTTGAGGTAAATGGCAGAAAACGTGATTGACGTTGTGGCTAGTTTGATAGGGCTGAGGTAAAAACGAAATTACTTAAGCGGGTACTCGTGAAGAGCACAGCCGAGAGATGCGCGTGCAGCTGCGCTGCGCATATCAGACGTGAACACGAGAAAAATAATGGGTTTAATTATACTTTCACTTCCTGACAGTTTTACTTGAGGATAGTAATGACTGCAGGCGACGCCGAATTACATACAATATAATTACCTAACTAAATCTCAGAGAATGCAAAAACATTCACCGGGGCTCGGGCTAGGGATTTTGCGACCCCGCAAAATATAACAGTGATAAGCCCCAAGGAGGAGCACTGAGAACGCAGGGTGCTATATTTCCCCTTATGAAAAAAGACTATCCTACAGCTAAATATATATTTACAAAAAACAAAAATTAAATGCAAATTTACAGAGCAGCAGAGTCTGTATTTGTGTTTATCAGTTAGATTAAAGTAATTTTAAACTTTAAAACTGCATTTAAAGGCAAACGATGCCTATTCTGTAATTTAACTTTGCGTGCTCAGAATTTTTACACGTTCACTGTATGATTTAACGAAATACGAATAGCCTAGTATTATATTCTGAATTTTAAAATTTATGAAAAACAAACTACTCTCAATTTATTTTGGTGTTTTTTCCCCCATGCTCACTTGTCTCCATTTTCCTGTTTGTAAGAATTAAGGCGGTGTAGTAAGTAGAACCTATCCATTAAATTTGTGACTTTCATTTATTGCGCCATGCGTAATTGCGCATGGAGAGGCATTTGCACTTCATTGCATATTTTGAAGGCCCAGCTGAAGTACTCACGGTTCGCCACTGGTATATGACTAATATCACTCTTTATGGTGCTCTTACATCTATACAGTTGCCTTGACATTTCTTACGCATCTACTCGTCATTACCGCTGGTCTAGTCGGTAGTGCTATGTGCAGTAGTTAGGGCAGACGTACTGTTGGCGATCGGAGTTCGAATCCCGGCTCGGCGAACTTTTGTTTTATTCATGACAAACATTTGTATAAGTTCGTAGCCTTATATGACGAAGTAGGGATGCTCCGATCGATCGGCCGCCGATCGTAATCGGCCGATAACGGCATTAAATGACGCGATCGGCACTCGCTATATTTGCCGATCTCATGAGCCGATCTTTCTGTTTACTTTTGTCATCATAGCGTTCCTGATGCGGCTGCAATTAGAGACCATTTTACACAGTGCGAGCATTTTGTAACCCGTTGCTCATGTGTGACGTGCAGATTTGGATTTCTCTCTCTGCATTTACAGAGATATGCGTATTTTCTATGATGACGCACTCCGGTACTCAGCGCGATGCGTCTTCACATCCCTATCAAACAGCGTATACAACACATATCTATCGCGGACAATTGCATCCTCATGCCGAAAGTTTATAACTTGCATTCGTTTTCAAGTTTTGAAAGTTTAAACTTCCATTTTCCTCACAGCTGCTCTTGTTTGCGGACACGCGCTGCACGCATACACAGCAGCCTGTCATCAGTGCACGTGAACAGAGCGATCTCTCCCACGTCTTAAAGCTACAGTATCCTAATTCATCTCTCAATAAAATTACTCTCTGCTCATCAGTGAAGAACTGTTGTACTTCATACGAATGGGTGTATATTTATTTCATACAGTAAAGACTGTGAAGTGTTTTATTTTAATTACTTTTAACAGACATAATCCTTTTTAAAGGCATATTACATTTCTCTTTGCAAGAAGAAATCTTTGTTGTGCTTATTTATTTGATTCTCTTTTAAAACAATAATATACCTAATTTATAGTTAGTTTCATTTCTACAAATGGTGCAAACTCTGCTAGATTATAGATGAAAGATTCCCATTCCACTGACATTCTGTGATCTGCACTGATCGGCGATCGGCAGATCATGATCTTGGTGATCGGTAATCGGTGATCGGCCCCAAAAATGCTGATCGGAGCATCTCTATGACAAAGTATTATGCTTAATTTCATTTTTAGCTGAGCTGCTGTCATCTTTTTGTCCATGGGATTGCATCTGCATGTAAATTAATATAATAACGTACAGTCCTCAGTTTTATTTACTTCGGATATTTTAACTGTGAAGAAAAATTAAATGTACGCATTTACTAGAGTAGCAATTTACAAAAACAACTCTTTTCTTTAAAATATATGCTCGTAGTTGCATTACACTTGCAGTAACACCTTCAATTTTAGTAGTAAAAATGATTAAGACCTCTTTGTCATGTGCTGTTGTCATGGTAAATCGTAAAATCTGAGCTCCATTGAGGATGGCTTTTCATTGTGGCTGTGCACGCGCTTAACTCAGAGTCAACCTACTCAGAGTCGATTGAACTAACTCAAATGAGCTGTTCTGTAACCGAAAACTCAGAGTTTACTATCTCAGAGTAAGTCAACTCAGAGTTCAAGTTTAAACTCAGAGTTGGTTGAACCTCCTTATTGAAACGGGCCCCTGGTTTATGTACATTTCTACACCTGCAGCATTTACCATTAGGCTACTAACATATAGTATATCATTTCTGGGGTGAGCCTATTTGCTATGGTAACAACCTGTGTGTGTGCGCGCACGTGCACCTGTGTTTGTGTTAGTCTGTGCATGCGTGCTGTGCGTGAGGAAGAGTGACACCCCACTCAGACATTCAGTTGCTTCATTGCATTTTGTTACGGCAGATATACATTCCTTTTCAATGGAAAGCTGCATTTGGTTTGCATCACTTGCATTGTGGTGCATTTTAGGTTAAAGGCGGAGTCCATGATGTTTGAAAGCCAATGTTGATATTTGAAATCACCTAAACACACACGCCCCTACCCCAATAGAATCGGGACCTTCTGTTGATAGACCCGCCCCACACATACGCAATCCGGCATTTTATTTGATTTGATTGGCTATAAGTGTGTTTTGGTAGACGGCCCGTCTAATTTTCCAAAGCGTTTTTCAAACATCGTGGACTCCGCCTTTAAGAATCCATTCGAAAAATCACAACATCACGTCCCGCAGTATACAGTGAATTAGGGATGTCCCGATCAGGTTTTTTTGCTCTCGAGTCCGAGTCCAAGTCATTTGATTTTGAGTATCTGACGATACCGAGTCCCGATCCGATACTTCTATAATACATTAAAAAAAGAATAAAGAAGAGCGAAAAACAGATCCAGGATGCTCCTTATATCATGCCGCACACATTGCTGTTTCTGTGTGGAGTCAAAGGGGTCTAACTCTGTGCCAGCGCATAACTATAGATGTGTTAAAAAAATAATGAGAATATAGTATATATGTTCAGGGGTAAAATTGGGGTTTGTTTTGTGGGGATGCTCTGTTAGGAGGGAAGGTTCGAGGGGTAACATGTTTAATCCTGATGACAGCAAAGACACTGCTGTGTTTCAATTACATTTTGGACCTCTGACAGGATTTTATAACTTTCAGCTTTAAAGCTGTGCCACAGGTTGGCTCAAACTTTAAAACCTGAACTTTAAATTATGCAAATCTATGAGTCTGACACCCTATATGCATTTGTTGCACATGTCATTATGCACAATTGATCAAATTTTGAAGGAAGTTATAAGACTCAACCTCCTTGACTAATTCTAGGCATAAGATAGGCTACCCAAAAAGACTCAATTAACAAGAAAAACAACATACTGATTCAGCAATAGGGTATGTCTAATAAATTAGCCATAGAGATTCCCTAAGCTGGTCAGCAGTCAGAAAAACAATCACTATAGTTAGGTCGTAATTAATTTGTATATTCAAAATACATAATTTTATTAAACTATGCAGTAAGCTGTATCCAGTTATCTAGTTAACATATTGTAATAAGATGATTGACATAGCTATACATACTTTAATGCTTTGTATCTCTCATCTCTACAATGTGTAATGTGATCCTCCTGCGCGAATGCGCGTTCTTGAGGTTCTGAGTGAGACACAGAGCTGCGTACTGATGTAGATTAACTGAGCACATAGTGACAGAAACGATCGACGCGTCGTTTAAATGAGCGGTAAAAGCCTGGTTTTGTCGTGGATGCACCGCATGCATGAGTGTTTGAAGCCTGTGAATGGCAACATGTCATTATTCGCGTCAGTTCACACGCACCAGCGCAGCTCGTACACTGGCGCGGAGCAGAGCGAGACCTTCAGTCTGTTAGCCCCGGACGGCCCTGGCCCAATTTAAACCCTGCATATGTATCCGAGTCCTGATCGGAAGGTAACGTCCGATTCCGATCGAGTCTGAAACCACGTGATCAGGGCAGATTTCCGATCACTTGATCGGATCGGGCATCCCTACAGTGAATGCATGCTGAAATTATTGTTGCATGGCTACATAAAAGTTTAAGCTTATGTGATGCATTGCGCGATCGGTCTGACTCGCGTGAGAGAGAATAACTTCCTTAATGCTAAACTCCAATAAGACAGAGATTATTATTATTGAAGAATATATGTCAGATTACAAGTTGCCCATATATGATTGCACTGTGGTGCCGTTTCTTGGTACACACACCTGTAAAGTGCATGCGTATGTGTGAAGGGGTTCTTTTTAAGCTATACTCTCCTGCAATTGAACGTGAATACGTTTACTACTTAAAAACATCAAAGCTAAACATCATATCTAGTCAAACCGCATAACAACATCGCTACAAATACAGTATGGGATTAAAATCAGCGGAAGCTACGTTACCTTGTTTCATCTACGCTTGGTGAAACAGCAGTGGATGTTTTCGGTTCAGATGCTGAATGTAATGAAAATGTAATGATCCCAAACTTTACACATTCTCTCTCTGCCGTTTATGGACATATTCGCTCTGCCATCGCGCCAACTAAATTCAAAATGTACCACGCGCTATGATGTGCTTCCTGAACATTGAACAATGGTCCGTGTGAATCAGATCTCGGCGCGTGTAGTGCGCGTCATAGGAATTTAACGAGGCTTCGAGGCAGAATTTTTGCCTCGAGGAATTTTTTGAATCGAGTAAATCGAGTAACTCGATGAATCGTTTCAGCCCTAAAAAACAAACTGGGACAAGGTTTCCTAAATAACAGCTTCCATTGTAAGACAGCTAGCAATCTTTTGTTTGTCCGAGTTTGAAGCCGTAATTCTGGGTGTATGTTGCACTCTAAAAAATGATGTGTTGGATTTACTTAAAATATATATGCACCATTTTTGCATCACACTTTTTAAGTATTCCCAACTTTAATAGTTTTACTTAAAATTAACAAGAAAACCTGTGTTTCATGTACTTAAATTTTTAAGTAAAGAATGTTGATGAACTCAAATATTATATATATTTTAAGTAAATCCAACACATCATTTTTTAGAGTGAAGTTGGAGCAATTTAGTATGCCCAATTCAGCTAACCTGCATGTTTTGGACTGTGGGAGTGTACACAGAAAGGTCTCCTGAACAAAGTCTTTGTCTGACTTAGCTCTTGCTTGAATCAGAGACCTTTTTGCTGTGAGGAAACAATGATGCGCGCTAACCCACTGTGTTGCCCTCTACACAGGGTCCGAAATTAACTTTTTGGCTCACCTGCCACGGGGACTGGTAGATTAAAAAATCCACCAGCCAAGCATATTTTTTACTGGCCAGAATAATAAACAGCATTTTTTTGTCACATGTACATTAATTTCATTTGCTGTATTCATGGCATTCCTCGCAAAATTTCAAAATCCCTGGTAGCACGAAATTAATGCAAGTAGCCCGAATAAAAAATACATTACTTTTAATGTAGAATATTAAAACAAAACATCTATCAAAACACAAATTACACACATCAATTTTCAGTACATATCAATCATCAGTACAAATTTTTCTTCTAACCAAAGTGAAATATCTATACATCAGATTCTGAATCTGAAATATTAACTGAAGTCACAGATAAGAAAATGCCACTTGACTTTGTGGTCATAGCACAGGCTTATTCAATTAGTTTTACCACACCAAATTTTGCCAGTACAAAGCCAATAGGGGCTCTAAACACAATGTTTAATCTGCTTTTCTTGTTGTTGTTTTGATGCTGTTGTTTTTTTAACAAAAAGACTGGATTTCCATGTAAACCAACTTTTCCTGCTCATCCCCACACCAGATATACTCACCATTTAAAAGTGGTTTAGTGGGTCACAAAACTCACAGTTTGGATTATCCAGTTACAGATTGGATAATTTTTTTCGATCAGAAAAACAGGGGCTACTGTCGCTTTAAGAGCGATTGTGCAACAGAGTCACTCTCTTCACTGCCCATACAATCTATATCACTTTAAAGCTTGCTGCGGGAGATTTAATTTTCTTATGTGAGGATAGTAATGACTGACAGGACGAAGTTGGAGGATTTGCCCAACAAATCCATGACAAATCATGACGGATTGCTTCCTGTACTGCGTCTTTTCACGCGATCGCGAAAGTGAAAGTAAAACTCGGGCGCGCACTCAAATGTAATTTAAATACCCAATGCCTGAATTTCACACACCATTATTACACATCCAAATCTGTGAAAGAATGCATAAGCATTTAAATATATTTTTTCCTCCCTATAAGTCAAGATAGCCCGATGGGCAGGGCGGGGATGCATTGGTAGCTAATATGCAGCAGATAGCTGCAGACCGCAAGTTACCTGCAGTACTAGCTAGCAACAGACCGTCTCTAGTGCGAGACTTGGAGCGTAGAGACGTTCTGTGGCTAGCTCACCTCATCCCCAGATTAGTTACTGGCAAACACATTATATTGCATTAATATTTTGGTATGAAAATCACCCGCCAGTGTGGCGGGTAGCCTTTTGAATTTAGTCGCCAAACGGAAAATCTACCCGCATTTGGTGCTTGGCGGGTGTTAATTTCGGACCCTGCCTCTACACTGAGCACACACTTCTCAATCATGGTAACAATGAACAAACATAATTTTTTCAAAATAAAAAATATGTTTTTATAGATAGATAGATAACCACCTTTCTATGACACAAGAGCTACATTGGGCACTTTCCATACATTTTATATAGATTATTTTATTCCTTTAAATCTATTTAAAATCAAAGAGCATTTGTCATAGACATGTCAAAACAACTGCAAATTACTCTGAATAATCCCTACTCAGGGGCGGATTTAGTGATTTGGGGGCCCAAAGCAAATCCACGTATTGGGGCCCCAACCCATGCCCCCTTTACCTAAAGTTACCCAAGTTTCAGCCCCCAATGAGGTTTATATATTTATACATGTGTGTGTATATACACACACGCGCACACACACACACTCCCTACTAGGGATGCACCGATCCGATATTTTGGATCGGTATCCAATATCGGACTAACAGGTCCGATCCAATTCTGATACTGTGCGTTACCTGTGGTTGTTACTGACAAGCTATTAAACTGACAAAGTATTATAAAAGCACCATAAACGTTTTAGGCACTATTTTCAAAGTCTTCTTAATTCACTCAATAGTTTCATATGAAGGAACAAATGCACATTTAAAGATATTTCATTTAAGTTCACGGAAACTCTGTAACTTACTCCCAACTGGGTTAATCCGCTGGTGAAGCGCACGGATGATACGCGTCCTTCACACACGCACACACACAACAACTGTAGGCTCTTTCAAAGATCTGATTTTATATAGTCTCGGTAAGCTGTTGGATGGATGCAATTCACTTTGTGCTGAGCACACGATGCATCTATTCTCTTTGTGTTTTAACATTTATGAATTTTCCATTGCAGTGCGAGGATTCCCATGAGAGGACGCTTCATGTGCATGAATTCTGCACCCAGGAAGAACATAAACGTAGCGTAGCCTACAGGATGATTTAGGCGCATCAATTCTGCACCCGGGATGTGCATAAAAGGTCCAGTCAAGAGCATAATTCCCAAAATAACCATCCGCACACTAAAACTTTTTTTACTGTGACAGTTTTGCGCAATTAAGGAAAATATATCTAGCATACTTTGATCAAACGTACCTATTATATATTCTTCTAAACACTGCCATGATTAATAATTATTAATGTTCTTGTAACTTTAAATCATTTTTAAATTATTGTTTTTTAAATTAAAAATTATACTAGATGTAGCAGAAAACTTTAAAGAGACACTTCACCCATTTGCATTAAGCCTTGTATGTTTAGAAACCCAGTCATGTTTTTGAATGGTCGTGCATCATTTTCAGTTTCCCTTGAGATGGGAGAAATACAGATTTCAGTGTTGCACTTCCTTCTTTCAATGATGTAAAAATCGTCATTTTGCGTCATTGAAAGAAGGAATTGCTATATCTTTGTCGAGGGTGTAAGACTACAAACACTCTGTCCTCATTTTTCCAGGGGCGGCTAAGGGTGGGACCCACTCATGCTACAGACTTATTACAGATCAGTGGGTGGGACTTACAAAAATACACGAAAATAAATGATACAGCTGCATCTTTTTGGAAGCTAAGCTAACAGATGCTGTGGAGCCAGGCTTGATGTTTTTCAACAATGGTGAAAGGTTATCAATATGATATTGAAGAGAGTGATATTCAAAGCCATAACACACATTTTATTAGCAATTGTTAACATCCTATAAACTAAGCATAACACACTACAAATTATTTAAAAAGCTATATCACTGTAGCTTACAAAATGCCATGTCAATGTATATTAGAAGTTATTTAAGTTAACATATAGCGTAAAGCAATAAAAAATGACAAAGCCAGGAGGTCTGTGTAAATTTGCATTTTTTGTGTTGCACACACAAACTGTTGCCTATGGGTGAATTTAGTTGCATGACATGCTGCCTCAGTTCTAATAGTTGCTAGTTCAGCAAAACTAAAACCAAAATACAGTCGTATTCTGTGGCTAATAGCAACATATTAGCAAGAGGGCGAGGCTAATAAAAATAGCCTATTTCCTACTGTCCCTGACATCGTCACTCATAAAAATAAGCCTACCTTTATCTTTTGCCCGTTTCTCCTCATCTTCTTGTCTTCTTTTTCTGAACTGGGTAACTGATGGCTTATTTGGTCTTTTAATTTGATCCATGATGATGAAGACTCGACATCATTAACTTTGCATTACATTTTGCCAAAAACAACGTCCATTCGTCCGTCAATCAACCAGAGTCACGTGACGTGAGTCACGTAGATGACTATACTTTTTTTTCACATAACCCAATTAATTACATGTTCATAGGTATATGGGTCTATGTTAATTTTAGGAATGAAAAATGCAATTTATTTGGAAGCAGACGCAGCAGTTTGTGTCGTGTGGCCTCTGGCCTGGGATCAGTCAATTCAGTCGCAAGTTGATTCCCCGCCCCCCTCTGACACGCACACAACCTGTGTATCTCAGCACTAACTTGACATGGAAATGAGCGGTAGTCTAGAAAACTGTTTTGAAAAAATATCATTTTTTTTTTTTTTTTGGGCGCTCGTGCGCCCGCACCTAGATTGCGCCCTGGGCGTTCGCCCACATTGCCCATAGCAAAAACCGGCCCTGGCGCACAGCGAGAGCACAGGCACCACCAGTCCCTCCCAGCTCGAGTCAGTCCAGGCTCCTCGCCTGCGACAGGCAGGTCTTCTACCTCGTCTTCTACCTTCTACAGGCACGTCTTCTACCTCCTGTTCCTCCATCTGCCTCAGCTGCTCTTCCCTGTATTGTGGTTTATAAAGATGGCCATGAACATCCGATTTGAGCATCACGCTTTCGAGATCGCCCTCTTCTATATCATATTGAAAACCTTTCACCATTGTTGAAAAACATCAAGCCTGGCTCCACAGCATCTCTTAGCTTCCAAAAAGATGGCAGCTGGATAATTTATTTTCGTGTATTTTCGTAAGTCCCACCCACTGAACTGTAATAGGTCTGTGACGTGAGTAGGTCCCACCCATAGCCCCCCCTGGAAAAATGAGGACAGAGTGTTTGTGGTCTTGCACCCTCGACGGGGATATAGCAATTCCTTCTTTCAGTGACTGGGTTTCTAAAGATACAAAGCTTAATGCAAATGGGTGAAGTGTCTCTTTAAAGTTTTAATAGTTTTCATCTGAGGCAATTATTATATTTATTGTGTGACACATTTTCATTTGGAGAACAGGGTTATGTTGAAATTATGAAGATCCCTAGACCATGATGTTTAATAATGTGGACATTAACAATCATGTTATCCAGTATGTCTTTCGGGATTTTGAAAGTAGCCAAAAATTCTATTAAGGTTCTGAGCCTGTTGATCATCAACTAGTAGTGAAATCATCACAGATCCATTGATTTTGGTTGGATTTTTATATTTTTTTCTGTGGAATGAGTATACTGTTTGGTGAAAAGAATGGCATATTGACTGATGTCATAGCTTGGGGGAACAGTTGATTGCCAGTGAAGTGAAGATGAAGATTTTGGAAAGAAGTGAGAAAACGCCAATTTTTTCGTGGCAATTGCGCCGCCCAATTCATTCACCTTGTGTGAGGACGTGTCTGATTGTGTCTTTGCTTTGACTTTGTATGTAAACTACTCGCGCAAATTGTTGAACTTGCGTTTGATGAGTATGCCGCATAATGAATGGAAACACATTATTGCCTTTGCGTCAATATCTGAATTTAACATTATTTTACAAATAACTAAAAATACAATGCCAGTGTACCCGCTGCGATTTTGCGTGTGCACACACACAATCGCAGCGGGTACACTGGCAAGTGCAGAGCGAGACCTTCAGCCTATATGCCGAGGCTTATATACATACACAAATATATTGCTCATTCATTGTTCGTCAATGTTAGTTAATACATTTATATGATAAACAAATTTTAAATGATGCATTTGTTGGAGAGAATGATCCTGTTTTTTATACTTATAATTTGTTCTGTAATTTGTCAGACATAAAACGAAATAAAAGTCTGCTGAAATCCTACTATAAATGGATGGGCATGAATATTCGAATTTTCGAATATTCGATCTGCAATAATAATTTGAATTTAAAAAATGCTATTTGAATGTTTGTTTTTAATGTGCCACCGAAGGGTTACGACTTATTTAATGCTTTTGCACTTAATCTATACTGTCTTTTACAGACTTTAATGAAAAATATACATGTTAATTTATTTGTATTGTATGTATTTCTTAATTAAGCTCGTAACTTTGCACAGTCAGCAATAAGGTATTGAGCCAGCTTACGTTATTTGTAAAATAATGTTAAATTCAGATATTCTTGTTAGATTCGTCTGTTGTTTTTACCGGATAACCACCACGGAGCAGAGTTTTCTTCACAGCCAGGCATTATTGTAGTCAGAAGAACAGGCTTTCACCGGAGCAGGTAGACTATTCAATTAAATTCAATTTTATTTATATAGCGCTTTTCACAAGTTAATTGTTTCAAAGCAGCTTTACATTAATAGAAGCAGTGAAAAGCACAGAAAAACGACAGATAACACAACATAATACACAATAGCATAAGCAGTCAAATTTGCTGCAGCTATGACTCGACATTATAAGCGAGCCTATTACTAATGTAACGTCTAGAAGAGGAAGCTAAGTTAAGCCCAAGAAGGCTGCCTCCCCGGGTTGAAAAACCCCCTAGGAGAAAAAAACCCTGGGCTTTTTAGCCGAGGAAATAAAAAAAGTCCTAGGAGGGAAAAACCCTTGGGAGATATAAATGTATATACACACATATAAACGGATAAGGAGATTAAGCGGAGATTAAGCGGGTTCTGCCGGTGATCGTTGGTCAGGCATCAGCTGGGCATCACGTTGAAGGACGGCCAGTAGATCAGAGGTGTGCCGACTTTCACATCTACCGGAACTGGGTCTGTTTGTCTCATTGTCCTCGGGGTCGAGGACGAGACAGGGAGAGTAAAACAAAATCATATTAGCGTAGGGGCTGTTCACATGTAATGCAAGTGTCACACAGTGATGTGGTTTAATCAGCTTAGTTCCAGACAGACTAACTATTGCGGCATAATTATATTATTCACAGTTGAGGATTTTGCAAATTGGGGGCCCAATCAAAGGTATATATGCAGGGCTTGACTTTAACTTTTTGAGCAACTTGTCCTTTGGACAAGTAAATTTGTGTTTCACTTGTCCTTGCACAAAAGTCACTTGTCCAGGTAAAGATTTATAATATAATGTATTTTTTGTGTTTTGCTAATCAGTGGCAGAGCAAGGGGTTTTTCATAGGGGTGGCCAGGCAGGGGTCAGCAGTTACTCCGGGGTGGCACATAAAATCTCTATCATCCACCCTTAAAATACTTTTAAGTATTATAGGTGTGTTAATCAGAATAATGTATAACATACAATTGCTACAATACTTTAATTTTAATTAAAATCAATTGAGATTTACATACAATTTATAGTAATAATTCAACCTCATGTTTTTTTTAAACTATTTAATCAAATAAAACTTTTGAAATTTACTTTGAAATCAGAATTTATATCTCCCATTGCTGAAAAAACTATAGAGACCAGAAAATCATGTGAATTTTGTAGGCCACTGAAATGTATTTTACTAAGATTCATTTGGCTGCTTCTTGCTACTCTTTCTGAAGAAGGATGCTATATCTGCTGCCATTCTCTTCATTTTTCCCACATTTCAATAATTGTCTGACTTTAAAACACTAAAGCAAAACATTAAAACATTACCATGTTTTAAAAAACTTATTAGGATAAATACATCTAGATTATTTGTTATATATATATAAATCCATGTTAAACCTAGCATTTACTCTGTAATGTTCATGTGGGATTTTTAATGTGCAGTGACGAACTGTCAGATTCAAATCAGCTGTCGCGCAGGGCGCACACACATAGGCGCGCTGAAAGAGAGATTCTCGTTATTAAACAGATTCTTTAACAAGATTTAGCTCATTATGTGTTTTACCGAACGTTAGAAGAGAAAAAATACGGACTTAAATCTGCTTTTTTGACACACATTGATGAAAACGCGGTTGAAGTGCCAGTCATTTATATTCACGCCGGAGCCTAAAGAAACATCACTCTCCACTCCACTCCATGCCGTCCCACGACTACCGCCCCTTAGTGTTCGGCGATCAGGTTAAATGCGTGCACAGCTTGTTTAGTAACAATAAGAGTAACATTTAAACGTGTGTGTCGGCGTGCCGCGCTCTCTGTTGAATATTCCGCTCTGTGTTTGCTAGGGATGGGCATTCGATTAAGTTTTCTTTGTCGATCGTCGGGAGAATTAACGATCGACTATCGATTAATCATTAATATTTTTATAATAAAATTTGTTATTTAACTTTTATACTTAAAAAATGCAATGAATACAAATATACAGCGTGTTTTTCCTCGATGAGATCTTTATTACAAGATCAACTTGTGGCAGACAGTTAAACTATGTTTCAAACATATATGTGCGTGCATGTGCGGTGCTCTAAAGCAGCGGAACCTGCAGCTGCGAGCCAGAGTTCTTAAACAAAGACCTCATTATTAGTTCCAAATAAAAAAAAAACAGATTCATGTTTAACATTAAATTAAACAAAAAACATAATACTTAGATCTGAAAGGTTTTGTCAAAATGTAACTCAAAATTATTCAAGCCAGAAGAAAGTGCAAGATATTAGCCTTCCTAACATTAGGCTATAACAAATTAGGTTACTTAAAGCCTCGTGAAAAATAACTAACTTTAGTAACTCGCATAAAACTTCTGCACCAGTCTACTGATTTTTTGAGAAATAAAAGCATGTTTTGGGGTCAGACGGGACCGCAACCCATGGTGACCGTCAGTCCAGCCGCCGCCGAAAACAGCCGCTCCGAGGAGACTGACCGGGATGCACAGGTACCTCAGCGCTAACTTATTCCGCATACAGAGTATGTGTGAAACAGCGTGCGTTTTGTGAGCCCCATTTACCATTGTATAATTATACTAACATAGTCTTTTAGTTTTTATTTGTTGTAAAACAACAGTAGACATTTACTATGGTCTCCAACTCCACAATATACCATAACCATGGTATTTGTAGTAAAATTGCGGAAATACAAATCGTTTTTTAATCTGCAAAAAAAAAAAAACATTTTCACAATGATAAAATCATGGCTAATTTTCCTAAGGTAGTAATTACAAAATTATATATGTTTTAAAGACGGAGATGCGCACCTGTCAATCTATTACATAACAAAGCGAGGCCAGAGACAAACGTGCTCATAAACGGGAGTAATATGGAATAATGTGTGCATCTTTGAATAACTGTAATTTTAAATATATTTTTGTCATATAAAGTTTTGAGACATGGCCTAATAATGCTTTTTTCACTTGTATTGCTCATTTAGACTTATTGTGCGGGTAACAGCGTTTTTGACGCATTTACCTCAGATATTATTTTAGCAATATTGCTTGTTCCGGTAATAATAATACAATTTATATTTCAATCCTGTTTCATTGTCTGTTTATTCATTTCATTATGCTGTTATGTTAATGTGATGATATTTATTTGCCATATGAAACGTGCCGTTATATGAATACTTTTGTATAATATTCAAATTATATGCGGAATAATGTGCATCTTTGAATAACTGTAGGAATACAGTTGCTTATTTTTGTCATAAAGTTTTGAGAAATAATAATATTGTGAGGATTTATTTCCATATGAGACGCTTTTTGTCGTTGAATACTCTCGTTTATTATTTGGAAATCATATACATACATAGTAAGAAATATATAATGTGGAAGGGTAGACTTGCAAAGTTACTCTGCTTATTTTTATTTATGATATATGTGGAGATAAATAAACCATTGCAAAACTGCTGATTTGATCCATTCAGATCCTGACCACCAGGCTAGAGTTTTAAACATCCTTAATACACACTTACTAGTCTGTCAAATAATATCTAAAATATATTGTTTTGTAAAAAAAATGATGCTTTGTTCTATTGTTTATGCGGAAAAGTGTTCACAGAAAGTGTCAATCACATGAACGTTTTATATGCAGAATAAGCGGTCAACAGCGCACTGCAACGAGTGCTTGACGGATTCGCCGCACACATACGCAAACGCACTGCATATGGAGTATTTGTGAAACAGGAGTAACATAAAAAAATGCATTTGATTAATTGATAACAAATTACGAAATCGACGAAATTCTTAACAATCAATTATCGATCGTCGATTAATTATGCCCATCCCTACTATCCAACCACAGCACAACCATTTAGTGCAAAGAGAAAGAGAGAGAGAAAAAACTTCACAGCACAATTGAGTTTCAGTTGCAACAAACCACCATCATTGTGATCAGTGTTTGCACTTCATCCGCTCATTTGCATTTTAAATGACACACCCAAAACGGCACACTTTTGCTCAGACCTAGATTAAGACTTAGTTTACATCTTTAAAAAAAATCTCATAATATGTCCCCTTTAAACTAATGTTCAGGGGTTGTATGTCTTCAAAATTAACGAAGTTCTTGAGAATCTTGAGAGAATCGTGATCTTTATTTTAAGCAAAAGAATCGTGATTCTAATTTTATACAGAATTCTGCAGCTCTACTTTTCAGTTATGTGAGGGAGAAAGGTGCGTGCTGCAGTAAATTAAGTAGAACTGTAAAATATAAATGTGCGCACTCAATTGGATAATTGTAAACACGCAAACACAGACAGAAAAGACATGCCATTGTGGAAATAAGATAAGTTACATATTACTTGAGGGCAGGGCTGTGACGATAACCGCGTCACCGCAGTAATGAGATGCCTACCGCGGTGCTGAGGTCATCATCGTTATCACCGCACTTTTTCATTTTTCCTTATTTATTTATTTTGCTGGTGAAAGTAACAGAAGTCATATGGTGTATGATATGAACTATACACAAAATTCATTGTTAATCATAATTTACTGTCTTCCATCCTGTGTTCAAGGGCTTCTAAAGAAAAAAACAGCTCTCTGCACAAAGGGGAGGGACGGTCCATTAAACATATATAGGGTTTAATACATACGCGGCGCGTGTCAGATTATTGTTATTCAATTACTAAGTGTCAGTACAGGGCTCGACATTTTTGAAGGACAAGTTTAAGAGAAAATTAGTTGTCCGACTAGACAAGTTAAATTTCAAACATTGTTACTTAACGTTATGTGACGTTTACGACAGCAGAACGTGCAGCGCAAACACCGAGCGGAATATTGAACAGAGAGCGCAGCGCGTCCACACACACACACACACACACACGTTTACACACACACGTTTACACTTTACTGTTATTGTTACTAAACAAGCTGTGCGCGCATGAAACCTGATCGCCGAACACGGAGGGGCGAGACGGCATGGAGTGGAGAGTGATGTCTTCAGGCTCCGGCGTGAATATAAATTACAGGCACTTCAACCGCATTTTCATCCCTGTGTGTCAAAAAAGCCAATTTAAGTCCGTATTTTTTCTTTTCTAAAGTTCGGTAAAAAAACATAATGGGCTTAAAATCGTGTTTAAGAATCTATTTTATAATGAGAATCTCTCTTTCAGCGCGCCAGCCGATTTGAATCTGACAGAGTTTGTCACTGTACATTCAAAAATCCCACACAAACATTACAGTGTAAATGCTAGGATTAAGATTGATTTTATATATAACAGATAATCTAGATACATTTACCCTAATACGTTTTTTAAAACATGGTAATGTTTTAATGTTTTGCTGTAGTGTTTTAATGTCAGACAATCATTGAAATGTGGGAAAAAATGAAGAGAATGGCAGCAGATATAGCATCCTTCTTCAGAAAGAGTAGCAAGAAGCAGCCAAATGAATCTTAGTAAAATACATTTCAGTGGCCTACAAAATTCACGTGATTTTCTGGTCTCTATAGTTTTTTTAGCAATGGGAGATATAAATTCTGGTTTGAAAGTAAATTTCAAAAGTTTTATTTGATTAAATAGTAAAAAAAAAACATGAGGGTGAATTATGACTATGAATTGTATGTGAATCTCAATTCATTTTAATTAAAATTAAAGTATTGTAGCAATTGTATGTTATACATCATTGTGATTAACGCACCTATAATACTTAATAGTATTTTAAGGTTGGATGATAGAGATTTTATGTGCCACCCCAGAGTAACTGCTGACCCCTGCCTGGCCACCCCTATGAAAAATCCCTTGCTCCGCCACTGATTAGCAAAACACAAAAAGTACATTATATTATAAATCTTTACCCGGACAAGTGACTTTTGTGCATGGACAAGTGAAACATAAATGTACTTGTCCGAAGGACAAGTTCCTCAAAAAGTTAATGTCAAGCCCTGCAGTACTTGGTGTCTACCGAAAATTTTCAATTAAATGCACACAAATACTGTCACAGCTGCAACCTTCTTAAACATGAAGCCATTAATTTAAGCGCCCAGGTGCTCTGATATTTCTAGCATGCCATGGAACGGTCCTTCCAACTCACTCACTGCGCGAATACAACCAATAACAGAAGCTCAAGTGCAAGAAAATCTAAGCCACGCGCATTACATTATTCAGGTGCAAGAAGGTGTCCGGGCATCACAAATGCGCGTTGGTGATGATAATAATAGAATAATTATTTAAAAACATCTTCATATATCTATCTATCTAAAAGCTACTACATGTTATTGTCTCATGGTGTTGCATGCCTTATTAGGGTAACTAGAATAATTATGTAATTATGAGAAATGTAGTTATGCTCTGTTGGTTTTGCTCTCTGTTCACAGATTTGTTCCAGCATGTGTCCACAGACTCGAGAGAGTTTGCTGACATACTGCAGATCCTTACGTCCTGTTACAAGGATTCCTTATCGATGGGGACATTTGTGTACTCCAAGCCACGCCTTGTACACAATGAGACACTGGAGAAAGATGTAAGTGCTTTATCAATTTTTGTTATCTTTATTTCAGTTGTAAAGATACAGTTATGATTTTGTCTGTTTTAAATATTGTTGTTGCTATTAAGTATCTCAGGACTTTAGTTTGAAGTAATTTAGGGTTCTGTATGAGTTTAATTTAAAGGCGGAGTCCATGATGTTTGAAAGCCAATGTTGATATTTGAAATCACCTAAACAAACACGCCCCTACCCCAATAGAATCTGGACCTTCTGTTAATAGACCCGCCCCACACATACGCAACCCGGCATTTGATTTGATTTGATTTGATTGGCTATAAGTGTGTTTTGGTAGTCGGCCCGTCTAATTTTCCAAAGCGTTTTTCAAACATCGTGGACTCCGCCTTTAAAGGATTTCTCCACCCCAAAATTACTACTGTTTTTTTACTCACCCCCATGTTCTCCAAGATGTTTGTCTTTCTTATTTCAGACGAACTCATTTAGAGTTATATTAAACAATATCCTGTCTCTCTTCCTTGCTTTATAATGGCATTGACTGGGATAAACATAAAAGTAATCCATATGACTGTAGTGGGTTAATAAATGTCTTCTGAAACAAAACGATAGATTTGTGAGAAAAGCAATTTATTTTTTGAGATAGTTATGATGTGTATGTAATGTAAACAGACAATAACAGTATTGATGCCCCGAAAGAAAAAATTTGGGCAGAAACCGATACAGAAAATTATGTATGTGCTTGGCCGAAAACCGAAAATGACTTGAATATTCAATATATTTTTTAATAGTTTTTGTTTAATATTATTGATGTTGGACTTTTAAATTTAATGAATGAGTTGGACCAACAAAAAGGTCCAGATTGGCCCAGACACCCATTTCATGTACACCCATTTCATGTATCGGATCGACACGTCCCTTTTAGAAAAATATTAGACACAATCATGAGTTTAGATTTAATTAAGTTTATACAGCGTTCTATGTTTACAAGTGCATTAATATTTTTATTATCTGCACATACAGATGAACCACGCATCTGGGACTAATCAATATTGAAACAAATCAAAACCGTAAAAATTAAATTAAATCACCAAATCTGTTGCATAATCCAGCGCTAACAATAATGACCTTGTGGTTATAAATCAGGGACGTTTCCTTATTTGTCTGAACCTGCTTGGACCCAGACAATTGCTGCTTGCATTTTTAATTGTATTTAAATGCTTTTTTAGTTTTGGGCGTCGTAGATTATGCTATGTTTTATGTAAACAGGTATTTTTGTCAAACATGTTGAAAAACTGATATCTTTATCCTATATTGTGTAGGATAAAGACAAACTTGCCCAAGGTATAAGAAACCGAGTTATTACAAAATGATTAAATCTGGAGTGTTAGAAGTGAGATTGTATATTTCAACAAAAATGATTTTGTGATGTTTTGAATGTTCAGTTCATGGAAAAAAGAAGAGAACTAAAACAGGATGGACGTACAGAGAAAGAGCTCTCTGAAAGTTTCTGTTTCCTGCTCTGTGATGCTCAGAAGGTAAAACCATTAACCATTATCCCCATCACACCAGCACACAGACACAAGCAGACTCACAATCAGTGCCATCAATTCACCTAAAGCCAAAGTATGGCAGACTCCGGTGAAATCATTAAAATTTTACTACTTTGACATGTCAGTACCATATTAATTCCTTTTCGTTGTGATATGTGATGAAGAAAGAGAGAAGAGCGAGATTTGCAAACGGTGGATTTGAACCAGGTACATTGGCTATGTTTACATGCAAAAAAATTTGTCAATCCAACTGAATTTAATACGATTGAAGGTTACGGCAATACAGTTTACATGCACCCTAAACATTGCAATCTGATTAAAATGTTTGTTTACATATACATTCTTTATAATCTTAACCGAACGTTTGTGCAAGTGCACAGCCAGGGTTGCCAGTTTTGCGTATCAAAAGCATCCCAATGGATATTCAAAACTAGCTCAAAAGCATCCCAATGACTATTCACAGTCAAAATACTAATAACTAATGAACAAAACCCTTTCATCTTTAACCCTCAGGAAAAAACAACCCACGGAGACCGTTTAAACAGTTGCCAAATCTGAACTTGAAAAAAGCCTTGGCAAGAGGACTTTGCAATGGCATCCAGCGCACAGCATCTCTTGTCGAGTTCACGCTTTATCTCTGGATAAATGTACAAAGCTGAGTTGGAGAAAGTTGTTCTGAAGAAGTTTTCAGATATAGGAAATGAAAACTACATTTTCAACACTATTTTATTGCTATATATAGCCTAATGTTATAAAAGTACACATGAACGCTGCAGAATGTACAGCGCATGACATTGCTTTAAAGGGGCCATGGCAGAAGACTTTTTTTAAGATGTCAAATAAATCTTTGGTGTCCCCAGAGCACATATGTAAAGTTTTAGCTCAAAATATCCCACAGATAATTTATTATATCATGTTAAAATTGCCACTTTGTAGATTTGTGCAAAATGTGCCGTTTTGGGTGTGTCCTTTAAAATGCAAATGAGCGGTTTGTTACAATTGAAACTCAATTGTGCTGTGAATTATTTTCTCTCTCTCTATTTTTCTCTGCATTCAATGGCAGTGCTGTGATTGGATAGTGCAGATTAAGGGGTTATATTATTATAATAAGAGCTCCTTATGACATCACAAGGAGAGACAAATTTCAATGACCTATTTTCTCATGTGTTTGTAGAGAATGGTTTACCAAAACTAAGTTACTGGGTTGATCTTTTTCACATTTTCTAGGTTGATAGAAGCACTGGGGACCCAATCATAGCACTTAAACATGGAAAATTCAGATTTTCATGCCATGGCCCCTTTAATAATGCGTTTTGCTATTGCCTTGCTATTGTATGTTTCTGTGACGAGAATTATGTGAGACATAAATATTTTTTTTTTGTATGTAGTGTCGCTGCTCGATGAAAACCACGTATGTCCATTTTGAGATTTTTAGACGGATTGAATGTCCAGGTTCATTTGCGTATACAGTATGCTTCACATACCTAAATGGACAATGAAAAGTTGTGAAATCATGCCATCTGATTTTCACGTATATCCATTTGGTGTCAAAGCTGTCAATCACGCCACGTATCTCCCGCCCTGTGTAAGCATCTCGCCGGTCTCGTAAAGTTTCATCGAAGCTCAGCACTGGATATAGCCGAATAAACATAGCCTGGTGAGACAATGACTTTCCTTCATCAAGGTAAACGTTTCCCCCTGACGCCAGACGTACGTCTAGGAGTGACAAAATTACGGTAGGACTGTGCAAACAAAGTATCTGTCTAGCATAGGTGTTATTTACACTGGTGGCGCTGGGGACATCCCACCACTTTTTGAAAGCATTTGGTTAAAATGTTCTGAAAAATCAAGCGATGCTTAAGACTGGTTTTGTGGTCCAGGGTCACATATGTTGCGTTGTATGCTTATGATGTGTCTTCTTTTACATATGTAATGAAATTCATTGTAATCATTGACTAAACGCGCTGCTGTTTTCTACGGTATGGTGCTTTGGCACTGTTTAGCTGGTGTTGCAGGGACTGTTACATGTGTGCAGTCGACATTGTTGAGGGTTTTATGCTGAGTATTTTCTTGTTGTTGACTGGCCTAATCTATGCCAATTTTTGATGTGCCGCTATTCAATATTTTTCCTGTCCTGCAGTAATGTTTTTATCAGATCTTTAATATAAAACTCGACTTAGCCATTCTAATTAATGATCGGAAGAACGTATATCGACCACCGTTACTATAAAATATGCATGTTTGTCCATTTAAACTCAATTTTGGTCAAATGTGGATTATATCATTACACTGGCAAGAATGTTTACATGTAAAGATGCCGTACCAAGTATGACAACGCTACATTCAACTGCTTTTGATATACTGTGTTTTTTTCACTTCCTGAAAAGTAACCGTTTTGGACATACGTGAGTTTCATCGGGCAGCGACGATATATTTTTATTATTATTATTATTACAGAAACAAGAAAGGAATACATGACATAACAAAACAAAACAGAAAAAAGTGGCAGTTCAAAAAAAGTAAACAGAATACTCAGTTGAAATACATATTCAAGATTTAAATATATAAAAAAGAATCAATTAAAAGAAAAAAAACAGCTGAAGCATAGAATCAGTCTACATCTAATATTGCCACATGGTCCTTAACATATTGTTTGAAAGGATCCCAAGTTATATTGAATTGGTTAAGCCAGTGGTTCTCAAACTGGGGGCCGCAAGATGGTGCCAGGGGGGCCCCAGCTTTGACAATTGATAAAATACATTAATTTATAATGAATTCTATGTAATTAAACCTAAAAGAATAAGGCTACTAACCAACAGCACTACTTTTTATAATATAATTTTGTTGTTTTTTTTTTTATTAAAATTTTACGTTTTTGAAAAAAATTGTAATAAATTTTCTTTGGGGGGCCGCGAAGGAAAGCAACGTTTATAGGGGGGCCGCACGCTTAAAAATTTTTAGAACCACTGGGTTAAGCGCACCTTTCAGGGAGTATCTAATTTTTTCCAACTTAAAAAAAGGACATTGTAAATCCATTGCTTGGAGGATGGTGGTTTCTCCTCTTTCCATCTCATCAATATCAGCCGTTTAGCTAACAGGCATGGTAAAAGCCATGCAGTGAGTCTGTATTTTAGTCAGTTTATATGAAGCTGGAGTAACATCAAAAATTCCTATCAGAGGACAAGGTATAATTGACTTTCCTAGAAACCCTGAAAGAGTTTCAAAAACAGTAGACCAAAAGTCTCTAAGCTTTATACAGGACCAGAACATATGTGCATGAGAGGCTGGAGTATCCTTACAGCGGTCACAAATAGGGTCTAAATGTGAAAAATGTCGAGATAATTTCAACTTTGTCCAGTGCACACGATAAACAACTTTACATAACAGAAATCCATGTCCCGCACAAATAGAGGACTTATGTATCTTACTTAAAATCAAATCCCATTCATCATCTGATATAGCCCTGTCTAAGTCTTCCTCCCACGAGGCCTTTATTTTTGAAAGAGAAGCATAGGTTGGAGTCAAAATTTTACTGTAAAGTGTTGATATAATGCCTTTCCAATCTAAAGGGTTCTCTAGTAAGGAGTCATATGGGAAGCAAGAAGGTGAGGCAGGGAACTGGGAAAACATTTTACGTACAAAATCCCTTATTTGAAGTTATTCCCAGGAATATTAAATTGTTTAGATATCTGCTGGAATGAGCAGAAAGCCCCTTCCTGGTATAAATCATTGATTTCCCGAATACCTTTTGAATGCCAACATGAAAATGATTTGTCAATTATTGAGGGACTAAAAACATGATTGTTACATATGGGAGATTCGGGAGACATAGATTGCCTAGTCTTGCGTAGCCAGACCTTCAATACTGAAGGTCTGGTGTTTTTCGCTGCTTTTTCTGGACAAAGCCCGCCCACGAGCTGTTTGACCGACATGTCAAACAACCAATCACAGTTCGTTTCATCTAGCGTCACGTTTCGGACTCCCCACAATAACGAGCCGGCTGGCAACAAGTCAGTTATTGAAATAACCAGCCGCAACCAAATAGTATCTAAATAAACAACATTACTCACCATAGGACAACGTTGAGCACTTCATCAACAGCCACACCAATGAGACGATCCTGTTAAACGTCTGTTTGAAGCATATCTCTTCACTTTTTAACACATACAAGCAATTCAGGAGAACCAAACTTTTAAACTCCACTAACTGCCTTAAAGAAAACTCTTGGACGCCTTTTAGAGAGTCGATGCCGCGAACTATGCATATTTTTGAGAATCCAATGTTTAGCTGATCATGATAACTGCTCATTATTATCCACGTGAACACGACTGATTCTCTTCCTCAATGGAACGTCAGAGCTTTGTTTTCCAGGGACTGAAACTAATCGCGACACTCGCGTCTCCTGGAAATCCGTTTTTTTCCAACCAATCAAAGGCGACTTTAACATTTTCACAGGGTTTCCAGAAAAGTGTACGAAAAACATCAGACGTTCAGCCAACAGTTTGTGGGCGTGACGTCTGAGGCTGAGACTATAGATTGCCAGCCGAAATAACTTCTTAACTGCTTCCATATTCTTAATGTAGATCTGACCAACAGATTTCCTGTAAATTTACTACAGGGAAGCCCAGTAATAACACTGAAAATATGGCAGGGACATTCCTCCAAGTGGCTTAGGGCGTTCTAAAAGACTCTTACTCATTCTGGAAGGTTTACCATTCCATATAAATAAGATGAGAGCTCTGTGTAGTCTATCAAAAAAGAGCGGGGAATAAATATCGGAATACACTGAAAAAGACAAGTGAACTTTGGAAGTACATTCATTTTGATAGTGTTTATGCGACCTACAGTTGACAGTGGTAATAGAGCCCAACGTTTTAAATCATGCTCCACTTTTTCCAGTAAATAAATAACATTTTCTGTAAAAAGTTTAGGGAAAGTGTTGGTCACACATACACCAAGATATGTAAATGATTGCGAGACTTTAAATGGGAAGGATGAAAAACAAAAATCTCGGGCTGCCTTATTAATAGGAAAAATTTCACTTTTCTGTAGGTTCAAATTATAACCTGAAAGCTTACCAAACATGTCAAAAGTATTCAAGACCTGGGGTAGAGAATGTATAAAAGCTGATCATCTGCATATAAAGAGACTTTGGGCACTATTTTAAGGATCTAAGCGCATTGTCTAAAGCGCACAGCGCAACGTCTAAATGGGCGTGTCCGAATCCACTTTTGCTAATTTAACAACGGTAAAAATGGTTTGTGCGCCGAGCGCACGGTCGAAAAGGGTTGGTCCTATTTTTTTAATGGGTAATGGGAGTATTTTGGGCGTAACGTGTAATAAACCAATGAGAGTCTCAGCTCTAATCCCCTTTAAAAGCCTGTTGCGCTGGCGCTATGTCTAATCCCTATTTAGATGACGGACTTTGTAAACTGAAAAACTAAGCAAACTATCCAATATCATCAAAAAATAATTTACAAGTATGTTAGAAAAGGTTTGTACTGTAAAAATACTTGATTTGTAACAAACAGGAGATAAAGAATTTACAAACGGCCCTCCGCAAGGTTCAGCACTTGGACAGCGTCAGTTTTTTTTAAGCATTACTTAAAAATGTTTCTTATCTCACCATATCCACAGTTACAGAGTCATAATATACAATAAATCTGTGAGGTAGCATTAAAAAAAAACTGATGCATTTGTTTCAAGCAAAGCATTTATTTACTTTCCAGGCTGCAGGTGAAGCAGCTCTTTGTGCCTTCTAACGTCTCATAATTGGTCCTCATTTATGTCCAAGAGACTCAATAATAATCTTTTACATTCAATCCTTTAATCTTTCATATTTAAAAGCGTTTTTGGGCTGCTGCACATTCACGAATGTGTTACGCAAACCCGCGTTGTCGTCCCGTTTAGGCGCATATTACTAATGCGCTCTTTAAATAACAAAAAACATATTGCGCCATTGACTTTAGACCAGGTTTTTGTTGGTCAATGGCGTAGTCTATTTTTGTTGCCTCAAAATAACAATGCGCCTGAACACACCTCGTTTTTAGACCAGAATGCCCATGGGCGCAAAAGGAGGCGCAAATGCATTTGCTATTTAAACAACGCGGCGCTAAACGTGAAATTATAATTGCGCAGGGTGGAAACTAGCAAAAGACACTTGCGTCACGCATTGCGCTGCATTGCGCCGCATTGCGCCGGGTGTAAGATAGAGCCCTTTATGTTCTTGGCCTCCTCTCATTATGCCAGCTATTTTTAGATTTTGACGCAGGGCAATGGCCAAGGGCGCAATTGCAATTGCAAATAAAAGAGGTGAAAGGGGGCACCCTTGCCTTGTACCTCTATTAATTTTAAAATATGCTGAAGAAGTATTATTGGTACGTACCGAGGCCAATGGAGACTTATATAATAATTTAATCCAAGAAATAAAACTTTTACCAAAACCAAATTTATAAAGGGTATGAAATAAATAATTCCACTCCACCCTGTCAAATGGGTTTTCAGCATCAAGAAGGAATCAGAGCTTCAGGTGTTAATGAAGACATGGGATGGTAGATTATATTGAATAAACGCCTGGCATTAAAAAAAGAGAATCTGTTTTTAAGAAAACCTGTTTGGTCAGTAGAAAATATATTTTGAAGAATTGATTCCAGTCTTGAAGCGAGAATTTTAGCTAAAACCTTAACCTTATCGGCATTTAATGAAGAAATTGGGCGATATGAACTGCACATATAAGGGTCTTTGTCCTTTTTCAAAATTAATGAAATCAATGCTTCTCGTAGAGATTGAGGAAGACAGGCCACATCTAGTGATTCACTGTACATGTTTAACAAAAAGGGGGCTAATTGTCTGGAGAACTTTTTTAAAAAATCGGCTGGAAAACCATCAGTCCCAGGGCTCTTACCACTTTGCATAGCTAATATTGCCTTGTTAACCTCTTCTAAAGAAATGGGACTATCCAAAGATTGCATAGCATCAGTAATGATGCAGGGCAATGAAAGGTCTTTTAAAAAAAATCATAGTCTAGGTAATCAGGATCTTGTTCAGAAGAGTACAATAATTAATAAAATTCCGTAAATCCATTATTGAAGTAATCTGACAATAGGACATTGCTTACTTTAATAGCTGGAATAATATGGGAAGCAGATGATTGCCTAAGCTGGTGGGCTAAGAGCTTGTGTGCTATGTGAAACATATTTATGTGAGACATAAATATGAGGAAATATAAGATGTGAACTTGAGCACAAATGTTCTGCGCATGTGCACAATGTATTTTTGCATCCAATTGAGAAAATACAACGATTCACGCGTTTACATGCATACTTTTCTCCTGCTGATTGGATCACAGATCTGAGTACATCACCCACTTCAATACGATACAAATTTGTATCCGGTCGACCTCAATCGTATTGATTAAGGTGTTAACATGAAGGCTTTTTAATACGATTGAGCCACCAATACGTTTACCAACTGATTATTTGTTTGCATGTAAACATACCTACTGTGTCGAAAGCCAGGTCTATACATGCGAAGTGAATACATTCGCGTTGTTCTGTCAGTCTCTCTCTGCCTTGGGCAGTGCATTAATCCTCATATTCTTAATCTATAGAGAAACAGATACAACTATATTTTTATGCTTATATTGATGAAAATGAATACAGTGGTGTTGTTAGCTCATGCATGATTTAATCTTTATATTCTTTATAATCTTTAGAGAAACGGATAAAATGACATGTTTATGCTTATATTGTCTATGACTAAATTGTAGATTCACGTTGTTCTGTCAGTCTTTCTCTGTCATGTGTAGTGCATTACCTTTTTAAATTTCTTAATAGTGAACATCTGCCAAACAAACAGTATCTTATGTGGTTTTGCTGTAATAATATGTGCTCATGTTTGAAAGGTGGTGAAGTTATTTGTCTGTTTTGTTGCCAATTGTAGATCTCAGCACTGTGTGAAAGAGGGCTGTTTGTTGGCAGCAGCTGGATGAATATGCTGGGCAATCCATCCAAAGGTGAAGTCACACAACATCTAAAGTTATTATAAGACCCTGATCCTTGAGTCTTAGGACAAAGTAGACTACAGAAGTGAATAATAAATAAATCAACTTTTGGTTTTGGTGTTTTATTGGGCTTAAGTTGCTTTAATTAAACTAAACTGCTATCTTTATATTACTATACTTGTGTGCACTGATCTAACCCACATATTTCCTCATCACTTTCTAACTTGTTTTACTAATAATTTGTTGATTTTTGCACAAGGCACTACATCAATTTAATTCTTCATTTTAATCCTTCATCTTAGGTTTCATATGTATTAGGGTTACACATGTCAGAAACAACAAATATAGATTAGGCCTATTTTATTTGTATTTTATATTTTACTTTTTTGTGAACCCTGCTGAAAAAAACAATAAAACCATTACAGAAAATTTTAATGGTTTTATTGGAAATTTTATTTTATTGGTTCTAATGGAATATGGCCCAAAACACACTACAGGGTATTGGTTTTTGTTGGTCTCTAATGGTATGTATTGGTTCTATTGGTTCTATGTATTGGTTTTAATGGAATATGGCCCAAAACACACTAGTGTAGTGGTTTTAATAGCCTTGTAATGGTTCCTATTGGTTTTTTAATGGAAACCATTAGAATTTTCTGGGATGGTTTTATTGTTTTTTTTTTCAGCAGTGAAAATTCTGACTGGGCAAGTAAAATACTGAACCATCAGATTTCTTCCCAATCTCCTCCAGCACTCCAGTATAACACATTATACTTATTTAACGGCCATTAAAAAAACGCAGACAAAAAAAGCGTACTACTGTAGTTAGCAATTACATTATTGATTGTTCTTTATTATTTTATGAGCAGTCTGTTTAAACTACATACACTATACGGTAACAAGTTTGCAACTCTTAATATGGTTAATATGGGATTGCCGTGGAAACAATGTCCCTGAATCGTTGTGTGTCACAACGTGTCCCATATTTTGTGCATAAAACTGTTCAAATAAGAATGCTTTCTTCCTCAAACACTTACCGGTAGCCTTCTGCTGCAAAATCATGCACATCGCATCTCATTCAGGCTGAGCTTTGGCGCTTCTTAGAAGCGCGAAGGCTCCATACAATACATGAGTAAAGACAAAACCAGTCATAAAGCCAAGTAGGTTAGAGAGGCGGGACTTAAGAAAGCTAAAGCCAATCATATTAGCAATGTGAGTTTCGGAGGCGGGACTCATCTGTTAACCGTTTGTGTACCACAAATAGCACTAGTTTTTCTTTATATTCCTGAATGAATTCATGATAAATTAAATAATAAGTAAAAAAAAGAAACAGACAGACATCAGTTGTTATATGAATAAAGATCATATTATTATTATTTTTAAAAGCACCAGAAAAAAAGGGCAGGTGCTCAAGCCCCCCTTGATGTCTATGTGTGCACGTGCCTGCCCTCCCCTCCCTTGACAACAACGCAAATCACAACTTTCAAGGCCTAGAAGGCCGGTAAAGACATCATTAACATGCTCCATGTGACTACAGAGGTAGTATCTTCATGGTAACCCATACTTGGAATATGACCTCTGCATTAAACCCTACCTAGTAAGTACTGCAAGTCGTGAACACACACACCCGGAGCAGTGGGCAGCTATCACTCGGCGCCTGAATGTAAAGGTACGCCCAGTGGAAGTAGGTTGCAGAGGGTTCGCCACTGAACCTGCATTAACGACGACAGTGGGGCTTCGGGCCTTAGTCAAACGGGTTGGCGTGTATGGTCGGGTTGTGGTGAGCTTTTGGTGTTAGAGATTGAGGTTAGGTCATGTCAAGGGTTTTTACTGAATTACGAGAAAGGAGCAATTTCAGGAGAAGGAAGAACTGAGGAGTAGCGTGGCAGAGGGTGCCATCACTTAATTGATCATCCCACAGAGTCTCATCGGTGCCTCAAGTATGCCTTAAGGGATATCAACATCAAGTCCTATACAACAAATCTGTCAAACAGCTGCCAATAAGGATATACATATTTATTCTACGGCTGACTCAGTTAAATACGCGCATGTGCTATTTTCATGAATACACATCAGAGACTAAGTTTGAACAGAAAAAGTATTCTCGCCACTATAGTCATAACCTAGTGGTTGGAGAGTAAGCCTTGTAACCCAAGAGTTGTCGGTTCAAGTCTCATGGCTGGCAGGCTGTGACTGGGGTGCCCTTGAACAAGGCATCTGTCACACTTTGCTCCTAAGGTGCTGCAGTGATACCACCATAAGAACAGACCCTGTTCATCTAGGCAGAGCACAGGACTGGAAGCTGTTGGCAGACTTCAACAAGAAACTCTGCTTCCCAGCTGAAATTGCAGTCACCAACCTGCGACCAGACCTTGTTCTGTGGTCAGACTCCTGTGCTCTGCCTAGCTGAACAGGGTCTGTTCTTATGGTGGTGAGGGTGGCTTGACCCTCACCCTCCCGAACAAATGGTATTGGCTGCCACTGGGATGATGGGGGAGGAAGGGCATTCACACTTGTCCGTCGACTTTCCAACACTGCAGCAAGAGACTTCAGCACCTGGTTGTGCCGCCAGGTGTAACGGCCTTGGGTGAGGCTGATCTTGCATCCCACTAAGATGTGCTTCAGTGTTGCTAGACTTTGGCATAGAGTAGGGCTTGCACGATGAATCGTTTTTAAACCGAAATCGCGATGTGAATGGATGCGATTTTCGAATCGCAAGAGCTGTGATTATTTCGATTCAAAACTATCAAATATAACAATCATCTAGTACGCAGTTTTTGACAGTTCGCTTCATGCGCATTTTACGTTTGATGCAGTTTAAACCAATAGAGGGCATTAACACTGAGGTGCTGACTACACATCAGATAACACCATTTGGAAAACATGAGCGCGAGCAGCAGTTCAACTCCTCAACAAAGTGTACGCTCATATGATTTCCGCAATGCGGAAAACACGGACAGAATCGCGAAATGCATACAAATAGAATTAACTGCACAACGCGGAATGTCATTAAGTTGGCAGATTTTGGATTCAGTCATTTTTAAAACCCATTATAACTCATTATACAACAGTTCTTTCTGGTTCTCGAATCTGATTGGCTAAGAGCTATACGATATTGTGCTGATAACGGCACTGTAACCGCTTCACCTTTCGTATTATTCCGCCACCTAGTGAATGGAGGTCCTAAGCAGGCTCATCTCTGAATGGAAAAACACAGACGCGCTGTTTGAATCACTCTCCGTGTGTCTTATTAGTTTACTAGCTCATAAATCAGTCTGTGAATCCCCAATCAGAAGTATTATTCCGTCAAAGATCAGCGCTCTTGGATGTTACGTTAAAGTTAATGGGAGAAATGTCTTGTCACATCGTGTGGACATTTAACACTTGGAAAGAGGAATATAAACACTCGTTTTTTTCTGGAGCTATATCTTTTATCAGAACGCAAAAACACCGTGGAACTGCAGGTAAGCACCGCAGCTTTTAAATGTGGACATTGATCATTTACTTTATCGTGACGTGACTATTAAAACATGTTATGAGATATCGCCACTGGTATATTTATAAGCAGCATGCAAAAACATCTCTCTGACACTTATAAAAAACCGTTTTGTATGCACTGACAATAACACAGTTTAATAATAATAATCGAGTGCTCGTATCTCGTTAAGAATAAATGAGAAAGCAATAGTAACGTTACACAAGTATAGTTTTATTAACTTTTACCTCGCGCCAAAACAATAACAACACAAAAGACACTAAATATGAATAAAAAAACAAGTACTAATTTGATCATGACACCAAATACTGCTGATTTGATCTCATTTTGACGATCATAAACAAACAAGGCCAACATGAGAGCCAGGGAATCCCTTTCAGAAATGTAGCCCAGAGAGGGCGGTGGTCAGCGGGGCGAGTGAACACTGACGTCCGCTCATGCTTTGGTTCTCATTCGTACCGAATCTCACTAAGCAAACGTTCAAACAGGCGCTATCTTTACTAATCGACTGCAGATTTAAATATAATACAGATACATTCTCGACTGAACTAATCTTAAAACTACACTTTGTGACCAAGAAACGGTAATATAAAGTAACGGCTTTTCCGTCCATTGAGTTGTTATGAGCTTCAAAGCAGCCGAAAGTTTTACCTGTCATTCTGGCCGCCCTCAAATCCGTGGCGGAAGAAGTAGTTCTCAAACAAAGAGGCTTTTAAAATAACTCCGTTGTTGTTTTTTAGTTTTCGTTTTTCAAACGTGTGCCGTCGAACTGTTGTATAAAAGCAATATCGCTCTCGGAGTCGTGTGATATAGCTCTATATTATCACGGCTGTGATTGCCTCCGGCACTCGGCCTGCGGCCTCGTGCCTCTGGCCTAATCACAGCCGTGATGATATAGAGCTATATCACACTCCTACTCGAGCGATATTGCTTAATTAACCGGCAAATGAAAGGACAGAAATGCGCGAAAATATTTCCCATTTGTGTAATGTTGGACTTAAAGAAAGGTGTATATACGTCCGTTTCTCGTCATGCATCGCAAACAATGACAAGCGCCTCATCAGACTATAAGCAACTTTCATTAAAGCCCGGAACACAGCAGACGAAAGAGGTACATTATACTTTATTGCACGCGCACATCTGCACCGCTTTGAATATTTACAGGCACGAGGGTTCATAAAGCGCGCACACAGAGAGCAGTCAGCACACACGTGATCACTAAACTTAAGTTTTCTTTTTTGTCTAAGTGAACATAAACAGCTGGATGTTTATCAGTATATTGAAGCAGAGCAGTTTTAAAGCTGTCTTGTGTCTTAAAGTGACAGTAACCTGGTGCTTTCTGTCAGAAATGTTTATTACGCACCAAAAATAAAAATCAGTCCTTACTCTTAACTGAACAAGCTTCTGCAGCTCCACATTTAAAATCCTACAGTGAGGACTGTGCAGTGTTTTATTTGTATTTTTTGCTTATGTTAAATCATAGATTCTAATAACTAATATATTTACATTTATTACAGATGCCTGAAAAGTAAAACAAGATGAGTATAGTCTTATGATTAAAAGAAAAAACTAAACATTTGCTTGTCAGAAGCATTGTTGTAGTGACAGCCAAAATACATTGGCCTATATGTTATTTTAAATAAAACTTTCAATACATTTTTGTTAAATTGTATTTTTTTAATGTTCTTAGTTTTAAAAAAAAAAGTGTGTCTGCAGAAGAGCAAAGTCCTGCAGACAACTTGGTACAATGTTTAAGAGGTTTTAAATAAATAGTTGCACAGCATCTTTCTTTGGTGCTATTAAAACCACCACAACAAAGCTGGATGTAGCTCTTTTATTATATACTAATGAATCGTACTTTAAATCGCGAATCGCATTTTTGATCAGAAAAATCGCAATTAGATTTTTCCTCCGAATCGTGCAGCCCTAGCATAGAGGGCACGCGGGTCCTCTGCATACCATTGGCTTAGGTTTAGGGGGAAAGGCAGGACATCGTAGGCAGCCCTGACCGTAAAGCTTGCCCTGAATGCCTTCATCTCCCATAGCTCTTTCCAGGAGATCTTCCTCTTCTCCACTCCTTCCCATGCCATCCACTGCCCTTGCTTTGCCTGTGCCAGAGCTTGGGCACACCTTCTTGCTTCCTCCTCCCGAGGTACCTCCTGGACCACCATCTTGCGTCTCTGAGATGAAGAGGCCTTGCTCCACACTGGTGTGCTGGCCACAAGTCCAAGACCACTTCTCCCCTCCTGCACTCGCCCTACGATGTCCTTGTTTCTGAGTGCTGCCTTTGCCTGCTCTGTTGCAGCCAACGGGGTCCACTTCCTTCCGGTGGCCAAGATGGGGGCAGCTTGGGCTACAAATGGATCGCTCGAATCCATTAGCACAGGGCTCGACATTAAGGCTTGTCTGCTTGTCCGGGACAAGTAGATTTTTTGTAGGACAAGTGTAAGAGAAAATTAGTTGTCCGACCGGACAAGTTAAATTTCAAACAATGTTACTTAACGTTATGTGCCGTTAACAACAGAGCAGAACGCGAAGCGCAAACACCGAGCGGAATATTGAACAGAGAGCGCAGTGCATCGACACACACACACACACACACACACGTTTACATGTTACTGTTATTGTTACTAAACAAGCTGCACGCGCATTAAACCTGTTTGCCGAACACGTAGGGGCGGGAGTCGCCGGAAGGCATTGAGTGGAGTGGAGAGTGATGTTTCTTCAGGCTCCGGTGTGAATATAACTGACAGCCACTTCAACCGCGTTTTCGTCACTGTGTTTCAAAAAAAATGATTTAAGTCCGTATTTTTTCTCTTCTAAAGTTCGGTAAAATCACATAGGGGCAGTTTCCTGGACCAGGATTAGCTTAATCCAGGACTAGGCCTTAGTTTAATTAGGAAATATAACTAGTTTTAAACAACATGCCTTACTAAAAACATTACCTGTATGCATCTTTAAGTAAAACAAAGGGCCCTGATGTATTTTAAGATCAGTAAGTGAAAGTTGTTTTCAGGTTGGAGAGCTCTTAAAAGTGTTTAAGTCTAGGACTAGTCTAATCCCTGTCCGGGAAACCGCCCCATAATGGGCTTAAAATTTTGTTTAAGAATCTGTTTTATAACGAGAATCTCTCTTCCAGCGCGCCAATGTGTGTGTGCACCACGCGACAGCCGATTTAAATCTGACAGAGTTCGTCACTGTACATTAAAAATCCCACACAAACATTACAGCGTAAATGTTAGGTTTAAGATTGATTTTATATATAACAGATAATCTAGATACATTTGTCCTAATACGTTTTTTAAAACATGGAAATGTTTTAATGCTTTGCTTTAGTGTTTTAATGTCAATTATTGAAATGTGGGAAAAATGAAGAGAAAGGCAGCAGATATAGCATCCTTCTTCGGAAAGAGTAGCAAGAAGCAGTCAAATTAATCTTAGTAAAATACATTTCAGTGGCCTACAAAATTCACATGATTTTCTGGTCTCTATAGTTTTTTCAGCAATGGGACATATAAATTCTGGTTTCAAAGTAAATTTCAAAAGTTTTATTTGATTAAATAGTTTTAAAAAAAATGAGGTTGAATTATGACTATAAATTGTATGTTAATCTCAATTCATTTTAATTAAAATTAAAGTACTGTAGCAATTGTATGTTATACATTATTCTGATTAACACACCTATAGACCGTTTCAGCAGTAACAACATAAACAAGCGGATGCACGTAACTTCCGGTAAACTCCGCTAAGCATAAATAACAACAAAGTTCTTTAAACGTAGTTTATTTATATAACAAGCAAAAAAAACAAAACAAGATATAGATTACCTAGGAAACCAAAACATTTTGTTATTTTCGACTAGGCTTTTGTTCAAGAGATCAGTTTAGCAACTAGTCAGACCTTAAAAAAACGAAACCGGAAGTAAGGTTCGGATCCAGACGTGTATCACGTGCGTCCGATGAAACCGTCTATAATACTTAAAAAAGTATTTTAAGGTTGGATGATACAGATTATATATGCCACCCCAGAGTAACTGCTGGCCCCTGCCTGGCCACCCCTATGAAAAATCCCTTGCTCCGCCACTTATTAGCAAAACACAAAAAATACATTATATTATAAATCTTTACCTGGACAAGTGACTTTTGTGCATGGACAAGTGAAACACAAATTTACTTGTCTGAAGGACAAGTTCCTCAAAAAGTTAATGTCAAGCCCTGAGTAGCATCATCTGCAGTCTGACTTTGGAACACTTGTACTCTTCTACCGGACTGGTTATGGGCAGATGTAGCATCCCTTTGCCATAAAGTCCAATACTGCTGAGGCACTTGGGAAGGCCAAGCCACTTCCTAACATATGAGCTGACCAATCTCTCCATCTTTTCCACCTTTGAGAGTGGGACTTCATAGAGGGTTAGTGGCCACAGGAGACGTGGACGTAGCCCATACTGCATGTACCAGAGCTTCAGCTTGCCCGGAAGCAAGGTTCTGTCGATGTTCTCCAGGCCACTGGCTACCTCCTTCCTAAGCTGCCCTACCTGCTCTTTGCCTTTAAGGGAGGCATCATACCAATGACCTAGGCTCTTCACTGGCTTCTCGGAGACAGTTGGGATGGGTTCCTTGCCAATGTGGAAGCGGTGGTCTGACAGCTTCCCCTTGATGATGGAAATACTTCTGGACTTGCTTGGCTTGATCTTCATGTAAGCCCACTCAATGTTTTTCTGGAGCTTACTTAAAGTGCCCATCTTATGACTGCTTTTCCACAAGTTAAATAGGTGTATGAGTTCCATAAAACATGTTTCAAAAGTTGTTTGCTCGAAATAGCTTGTAGGAAAAGATTGTTACCCATCTCTGGTAGCCTCTGTTTCAATGCATTTCAGATTGTGCCATTTTGAGGTGGTCATTACATATTTATGAGCTGCTGCTCCTTTGATCACGCCCCACTATTAACATCATGTGCGCGTGTTCAGTGGTATCGTGAGCAGTACAGACCATACTGTGTTATTTTTATATATTATTATTAACGGTTTATGTTGCCAACAGACAAATCAAGCAAAAAAACTAAGTACACTCCAGGAGAAGAAACTCATGACACACAATGATTCCAGAGTAAATTGTGATGTAGCAGTCTCAACAATATACTCGTTTTCCCAGGACAATGCTAACATATTCCCGTTATAAAACATTTTCAAACGCATTATTTTTTGCAAATGACAGAAATTTAGACCCGGCGGGGGATGTATACTGCTTTTGGCCGCGTGCTAATTGCTAAAAGCTAGCGGGAGGTCTGGACCGTAAAGTTATGAGATATTTAGGGGTACGTTAGCCTCGTCACACAAAAGCCGAGTTGGTAAGGCCCGGTCTCTGTTAGTTTGGCAAAACACTTTTAGTTTGGCAAAGCACTATAACTTAGTTCATGTAGAATTGTAAAATAAAGCTGTTAAATAACTTTCGAAACCACGTTGCAAACTATCTACCCTGCAAAAAAATATCTATATAGCCTGTCTACAAACAATATTATTCACATTACTATACATTTAAAAGGTATAATTTACTGGATTAGCATCAACCTGGTGGGTGGAGACATTCAAAGGGAACGTGACGAAACGGCTAGTTACGTCACAACGGCGCTGAGTTTGAACTCGTGCAATCTGAGACTCAAGGCAGAGGACATTCAGAAACCTGTATCTCACTCAAAACAGCATAGATGGATATTTTTCCAAGTTTGTATGCGTGTGGGAGCATCAGAGACACAAATGAACACCCCAAAACCCAGAAAAGGGGAGTTTTTCATAATATGGGCACTTTAATAGCAGTACAGTGCAAACCTTGGTCGTGGTGAGAGTTGTGAGGTCATCCATGTAGGCTCTGACTGGTGGCAGCCTCAGCCCAGGTCTTATTCGCTGTCCGCCAACCGTCCATCTAGAGCCCCGGATGATGACCTCTATTGCCAGGGTGAAGGCCAGTGGGGAGATGGTGCAGCCGGCCATGATTCCCACTTCCAGGTGTTGCCACGCTGTTGTGTACTCTGCTGTTGTCACACAGAGTTGGATGTCTTTGAAATAGGCCTTGACAAGGGTTGTGAGAAGTGCTGGGACTCTAAAGTAGTCAAAGGCTGCCCACAGGAGGTTGTGAGGGACAGAGCCAAAGGCATTTGCGAGATCCAGAAACACCACGTGAAGATCTGTTCCCTCCTTTTTGGCGACCTGGATCTGATGCCAGATGACACTAACATGTTCTACACAACAGGAGAAGCCTGAGATGCCTGCTTTCTGGATTGATGTGTCAATCAAGTTGTTTTTTTGCAGGTATCCTGCCAGCCTGTGAGTGACCACGCTGAAGAAGATTTTTCCCTCCACATTTAAAGGCTGATCTGTCTGAACTGCCCGATCTCTGCCGAGTCCTTTTCCTTGGGAATAAGGATCCTCCAGCTCTCTGCCAGGATGTTGGTATCTCCTTCTTTTGCCACACAACTCTCATCAGTTTCCAGAGGAATCGCAGGACAGCTGGAGCGTTTTTGTAGAGCCTGTAAGAAACTCCATTGGGACCTGGAATCTCTGAATCTCCCTGTCCTGAATCTCTTTCTGCAAAACCATCCTTCTCCTCCTCTATGGCCTTCCTCCATTGCTTCTTCAACTGCCTCCTCACCTTGATTAGATGATCTATCTCTGTCTGCCTTCTGGACTTGGTGGGGATTGAACGAGTAGCTTGTTTGTCTTCAAACACTCCAAATCGTTCCACCCCATAGGCATAGATAAGATCGCCCATCCTTTCCAACTTTTTCATGGCTGTGCCTCTGATCCCTTCCAGTATGTTGCAGAGATCGGTGTTGGCCTCCTTCCACATTGTCTTGTTGCAGCCTTTTGGCCACTTCGCTAATGGCCTTCGCCCCTGAATCTTCTTCTCTGCTATTGATCGTGATGGGTTGGGTTCAGGTTGCCCTCCTGTGCTATGTTGTTTCTCGTCTAGGGTAGGGGTGTTGATGTCCTGCAGACTGTGGTGTGTGTCCTGCTGCTGAACTTCTGTCGACTGACTCGGCCTGCTTCTCAGAAAGTAGCTGTCGATGCGACTTCCCTGTTGCCCCTTCTTTAGGCACCCTTTTTTGCCCTGGTGTATTTTCAGGCCTTGGGTGGAAGTTACCTTTGTCCAACCACAAATGCAGTTCTGGAGCTTACGTCCTGCTGTAGCTTTCTGTAGCTTTCCATTCCTGTGTTCGTTATCGGGTTATCCGCCGATGAGCCATCTTCCGCCCCCGCTCTCGCTGGCTCAGGGGGTGTTTTCTTAGGACTTTTCGTAGCTATGTGTGGGTGGGACACATGCACCTCTCATGCTCGATCCCGCCGGCACTGGTAGCTAGCCCATGGTGGCCCCAACAGATGCATACATAGATTTGTATAACCACATAAGACATTTGACTGTTAGCTTGCATGCTCAAGCTTGGCGGGGTTGCCAGATTTGAATAAAAATTAAGTATATCTCAATTACCTTTCCCAAATACCACAACTTTTCTTTCGTAAATAATATTATGTTAATATTTACAGCAGGTAAACCAAATACTTTCACATTTAATCCACGAGAAAAACATTAATGTCAACAATTTTAAAGTAACCTGATTCTGCATACACAGACACGCACGCACGCACGCACACAAGTTCTCCCACTTAGAAATCATGGAGGGGTCTGAAATTGTCATCGTAGATGCATGTTCACTGTATGATTTTTTAAAACTATTTATTTGTATGATGCAGCTGCAAATAGGGCTGGGTATTGGCTAGGGCCTCACGATACGGTACATACCACGATATATGTGGCGTGCTACAATGTGTTGCGATACATTGCAGTACTTTTTCTTTTTTTTATCAAAAATGTAAAAATAGAGCTGTTTTTTTTTTGTTTACTTTTTTTAAAGCCAAAGTGCTTCCACACATCAGCTTTGAAAGCTGCAGGCGCTTTTAAATTTTCTGCCATTTTCTCACATTTTATTCAGACAGATGCACGTTGTACATTTATGTTGTATAAAGGCTTAATATTATGTAGAGTGCGTCATATAGAAAGCGCTTCGGTTTGTGTTTATTAGTTTCTCTTCATCATGCAGCCTTTCCTGTAAGAGGTTTCTGTGAAAAACATTTAATTAATTAATAATCTAGTATGTGTTCATTGTTCTGTCATAGTTTCTTCAAAATTAAGTTTTATTTGAGTGTTTTTAATAAAAATATTTTCATTTTCACCATGACGTGTACGCCCTGCCCCTTTGATTGCCCCGCCCCCAGTTAATCGAGTAGTCATTCTTCAGACGTATGGATTAATCGAAATGAAAAAATGACATAAATGCACATCCCTAATTTGAACACCTGAGAAAGTCAATGTTAATATTTGGTACACCAGCCTTTGTTTGCAGTTACAGAGGTCAAACATTTTCTGTAGTTTTTCACCAGGTTTGCACAAACTGCAGGAGGGATTTTGGCCCACTCCTCCCCACAGATCTTCTCTAGATCAGTCAGGTTTCTGGCCTGTTGCTGAGAAACACAGAGTTTGAGCTTCCTCCAAAGATTCTCTATTGGGTTTTCAGTTCAGTTCAGCAAATTTATTTCAAGCATACAATGCAAAATGTACAATATGCACAACACAACAACAATTAAAAACAAAAACAAAAAACAAAACAAAAAACAAAACAAAAAAAACTGATAAACCAACAAACAAGATTCATCGCATGCTTGAAAAGGAGTGGGCTGAAGTTTAACACTTATTAATTCCCACCCCTCTTTCAAACTCTTAATACATTACATTTCCTTACACAACTTATAAATTACATTTCTTACACAACACAAACCCATAATCTTCATGCATTTATACAATTTATTAACAACAGGCAATCTGGCTTAACCAACTCTTATTCCTATTTCATATTTTTATAACATTCAAAAATCATTTCTTTAAATCTTTTCCAAAATTGTTTTATATTTAGACATTTCTTAAGCTTCTCATTTAGGTTATTCCACAGTTTCACCCCTTGTATAGAAACACAAAAACTTTTCTTCCTAATATGTACCATTGGTAATATGAAATTTAATTTTTCTCTCAACACATACCCTCCTTCTCTCCAAGTAAATAATTTCTGTACGTTTTGAGGTAAATCATTACACTTTGCCCTATATAGAATTTGCACAGTCTGTAACTGCACCAAATCTTTAAATTTTAGTAATTTAGACTCCATAAAAAATATATTAGTATGTTCCCTATAACCCGCCCCATGAATGATCCGTAAAACTGTCTTCTGTAAAATAACAAGTGGCTGAAGTGTTGCTATATAATTATTTCCCCATATTTCCACACAATAAGTAAAGTATGGCAAAACTAATGAACAATAAAGCATACGTAAAGACTTCTGATTTAAAAATGGTCTTGCTCTACCAATTATTGCTATACTCCTTGAAACCTTACTCCTAACATAACTAATGTGTGGTTTCCAGTTCACTTTATTGTCAATAACAACTCCTAAAAATTTTATTTCATTGACCTTTTCAATGACCACTCCATTCATCTTGATTTCAATTTGCAAATTATTTCGACCATTTCCGAACATCATTAATTTAGTTTTCTTTAAGTTTAGCGATAATTTGTTTGTATCAAACCATAATTTAATCTTCTCTAATTCCTTATTTGTCTCCTGCACTAGCAACTGTAGATCATTGCCTGAACAAAAAATATTAGTATCATCAGCAAACAGCACTAATTTCAATACTTCTGACACTTGACATAAATCATTAATGTAAATAAGAAACAGTTTCGGGCCTAACACCGCCCCCTGTGGAACTCCACAAGAAATTTCCAAGCATTCAGAACAATAATCTCCCAACTTCACAAACTGCTTTCGCTGAGTCAAATAACTTCTTATCCAGTTTAATACCTTTCCTAAATCTGGGTTTAGATCTGGAGACTGGCTAGGCCACACCAGAACCTTGATATGCTTCTTACTGAGCCACTCCTTGGTTATCCTGGCTGTGCTTTGGGTCATTGTGATGTTGGAAGACCCAGCCTTGACCCATCTTTAATGCTGTAACTGACAGAAGGAGGTTGTTCCTCAAAATCTTGCAATACATGCCCATAGTCATCCTCTTCTTAAAGGAACAGTATGCAAGAAATTTATATAAATTAATCATAAAATGGCCCTGATATGTCACTACACATTAAGAAATCATTTTTATTTGAAATCTTATATCACCCACAACAGTGGTCTGGCTAGGATAATGTTATTTAAAAAGTGGAGTTGCAGCCCTCAACTGATGTAAATGTGTCATGTTGTTTATTGGCAACCAGTTGTGTGATTGCAGTACCAGTTTTAGCCAAATGTTTTGTGATTGCAATATCAGTTTTGGCCACAATCCTACATACTGTTCCTTTAATACAGTGCAGTCACAGTTGTGCTATCTGTCGTTCATGTGCAGAAAAGCACCCCTAAAGCATGATGCTAACACCCCTATGCTTCACAGTAGGGATGGTGTTCTTGGATTGGTACTCATCATTCTTCTTCCTCCAAACACGTTTATGACCAAAAAGTTCTACTTTTGTCTCATCTGACCACATGACCAGTGGCGTGTTTACCCACCACGCAAACCACGCAATTGCGTAGGGCCTCGCGGGCTTGGGGGGCCCCCTACTGGCCACAAGGTGTGCGAAAGTATGTTAAGTTTATTGAGACCCAAATCTAAGGCATGGATAAAGCACGCGCGAGCGAGAGATGTGCCAGTATGCACGCAGAATAATATATGCTTGCATCCTCGCGAGGGCACATATAGTATGGGAAGCCAAACTCATCAAAAGAAGGACAAAACTGCACCACTCGAGTGATCTGCCCTGCACGAACCAATTATATGCACGACTATGGCGTTTAATCAGACCCAAAAGTCGCGCGCACAAAAAACACGCACGAGCGAGAGAGAGCGCGCAGAACACTATTCGCGCGTGGACAAGCGTCCTCACGAGCGCGCAGATGAGCGAACTCTACAGGACAGCGCACCTCTGCACAGCGCGCACAAAAGCAGCCACACAAGTGCTGGAATGAGCGCTCGCTCGACTCTCTCTGTGCTCTCGTAACTGCACAACATTCACTCGATGGTCAAGATTACTTTAAAGACTTTGAGCTTCACACTTGTGATTGGTGGTTTGGTTTGATCTGTGACACACATCTTTTGTTCCACACTCGTACAGGTATAAACATGATTCTTGGGCTTAACTTAGCACCCTCTTCTTTACGTTACATTAGCAATACGCACGCTTATAATGTTGATTCATAGCCGCAGCAAATTTAGCTGCTTGTGCTATCGTGTATTATGTTGTGCTATCTGTCGTTTTTCTGTGCTTTCCACTGCTTCTATTAATGTAAAGCTGCTTTGAAACAATCACCAATTGTGAAAAGCGCTATATAAATAAAATTGAATTGAATTGAATAAAGAAACTACGCAGGGGTTTAAATAATGTCTAAAATACATAAATCATATTCTGTATCTCATCATTGTCATTAAAATCTGATCTTTAGTGTATGTCTAGTCTATATGCTTGTTGTACAATATGAACATGAGAGTTATGTGATTCCCATCCATAAATTCAAGCAATTACCAACTTACAATGTTCTTTGCTGGTGTTTGTTAGTTCAGTTGTTAGATCAGTCTGAATAATAATCTAATGCTTCCTCTTTTTCCTCATTTAGTTTTTTTAGTAAGATGTCAGACACTGAAGTTGCAGTATTAATTACATTGTTTTAAATAGATCCTATAATACATTTGCAAGCAAAAGAAATATCTGAGAGGGTTGCGAAACAATTTTTTTAAACCAAGAATTTTTGTCATGACAAACTGTAACAATTTAGTGTTATTTTAAGCAGTGTAAAACAAAATAAACCCGGTTTATATATATCTCACTTAATTCTATATACTGAATATTATTTTTGTGCAATTCACATGAAAAACCTTGGGCAATGCTGGGGCATGGGGGGCCTTGGTTCTTGGACTTTGCATAGGGGCCCCAAAATGGTAAACATGCCACTGCACATGACTTTCTCCCATGACTCCTCTGGGTCATCCAAATGGTCATTGGCAAACTTAAGATGGGCCTGGTCATTTGCTGGTTTAAGCAGGGGAACCTTCTATGCCATGCATGATTTCAAACCATGACGTCTTAGTGTATTACCAACAGTAACCTTCGAAAGGTGGTCCCACCTCTTTTCAGGTCATTGACCAGCTCCTCCCGTGTAGTTCTGGGCTGATTTCTCACCTTTCTTAGAATCATTGAGACCCCATGAGGTGAGATCTTGCATGGAGCCTCAGTCCGAGGGAGACTGACAGTCATGTTTAACTTTTTTCATTTTCTAATGATTGCTCCAACAGTAGACCTTTTTTCACCAAGCTGCTTGGCAATTTTCCTGTAGCCCTTTCCAGCCTTGTGGAGGTGTACAATGTTGTCTCTATTGTCTTTGGACAGCTCTTTGGTCTTGGCCATGTTATTAGTTGGATTCTTACTGATTGTATGGGGTGGACAGATGTCTTTATGCAGCTAATGACTTTAAACAGGTGCATCTAATTTAGGAAAATAAATGGAGTGGAGTTGGCCATTTTAAAGGCAGAATAACAGGTCTTTGAGGGTCAGAATTCTAGCTGATAGACAGGTGTTCAAGTACTTATTTGCAGCTGTATCATACAAATAAATAGGTAAAAAAAACATATATTGTGATTTCTGTTTTTTTTTTTAGATTATGTCTCTCACAGTGGACATGCACCTACGATGACAATTTCAGACCCCTCCATTATTTCTAAGTGGGAGAACTTGCAAAATAGCAGGGTGTTCAAATACTTATTTTCCTCACTGTATATTAGGGGTGTAACGGTACGTGTATTTGTACCAGACCGTTTCGGTACAGGGCTTTCGGCACGGTGCACATGTTCACCGAATGGCAGAATGCAATCTTTATAGGTCAATGGGTCAATTTTTGTCTTTCCACACGAACGTATTAAGTGCAGTGTTTCCCCTAGGTTTACATCTTTGGGGGGGGGGGGGGATTGGTTGGGTATGTATATACAGGGGTTAAATTGTGATTTGTTATGTGGGAGCTCTGTGGGGAGGGGTACTTCGAGGGGTAACATGTTTAATCCTGATGACAGCAAAGCCACTGGTGTGTTTCAATGACATTCTGGACTTCTGATAGGATTTGATAAGTTTCAGCTTTAAATCTGTGTCAGAGGTTGACCCAAAATATTTAAAAAAGAGCGTCTTACATGATGCAAGTCTAGGAGTTTGACACCCTATATCCATTTGTTGCACATGTCATTATGCACAATTGATCAAACTTTGAAGGAAGTTAAAAGAATCAAGCTCCTTGAATAATTCTAGGCATAAGATGCTTCCCCAAAATACTTAATTATCAAGAAAAGGTACAATACACAGTACTGTATCAACAACATGTCTTAGAAATTAGCCATAGAGATTCCCTATGCTAGTCAGCAGCTAGTAAAACAATCACTATGGGGCGGTTTCCCGGACAGAGATTAGCTTAAGCCAGGACTAGACCTGATTTTAATAGGGAAATATGACTAGTTTTAACAAACATACCTTACTAAAAACATTACTTATGTGCATTTTGAGGCAAAACAAAGGACACTGGAGTATTTTAAGATACGTCAGTGCAAGTTGTTTTGAGTTTGGACTAGAGGTCGACCAATATGCTTTTTCTCTGGCCGATGCCGATTTTTTAGAAATCAGGGCAGCCGATGGCCGATATGATTTTCTATATGTACATAATAATCAAAATGTTCTCATCATTATTAGCAGATATTTTAAATGCAAAAATTTCACTATTTAAGTCAAAGTATTTAAAAATATATGACTGGTCTTTCTGAAGAGTTTTACAACCTCCTCTGCACCATGCATTTATCAGACACAGATATTACCTGACACTCTGCTGTCATCATCTTTGATCAGTTTTTTATCATGGCTTTTATTGCTTTGTAGGATAAAATCCTTATTTGGTAGACCTGATAAAATATTTATTCATCATAAAGTTAACATAGTAAATGTCTATGGTTTTTAGTTGAGACTGTTATTTAGGGCAAATCTTTCTAAACACATTTACATTCTCATTTCTGAGACGCCATAAGTGACTGATTGTGCTGACAGTGGCGGCTTGTGAGTTTAGTGAACTTGGGACAGATCTGTTGTTTCAACCGTTCATTCAAACGAATCCGTTCAAAGGAGTCAGTTCGCGAATCGGACGCGCTGTGTTCTAATCCAGGCTGAGCAGCGCAAAACTGTAAACAAAGTCTTACTGTAACAACACGAAAAACATTTCCTTTGTGGATATGATTTGGTCTTCCGACCTTTCGCCATCGAGTCAGTTTTGTTTTGAGTAATAAAAGCAGGGAGACAGAAAGCGTGCACGCTCTTCTCTCTCTGTCACACAAACAAAACTCATCATCACTCATTAATCACATGAAATGAGCCTAATCTTTGCACGGACAGTGCACCGCGAGACATAAGCCCGTCGCGCTGTTGTACTGGCTGCTTAATTCGCGCGATCCGCCATCATTTAGTAAAGCTGTTTGTGAACAAGGCATGGCTGCACACACACGAGACAGGAGCGATCTGCTTGCAGCAAGAGGCAGCGTCACGAGTTCTACAACAGCGCTTAGGTGCCCGCAGATGCGCCTGCCTATTAATCGGCCTAATTTTGCAGCAAAATCGGCCAAAGCCGATTTTTAAAAATATGCCAAAAATCGGCCAATTAATCGGCCGGCCGATAAATCGGTTGACCTCTAGTTTGGACAGCTCTTACAATTATTTTAGTCTAGGACTAGTCTAATCCCTGTCCGGGAAACCACCCCATAATGTTTGATTTGTGTAATCAAAAAACATTATTTTACTAAACTATACAATGAGTTATATCCAGTGTTATCCAGTTAACATACTGTAATTAGATGAATGACATACATACTTTAGTCTTCTATTAAGTTCTCTCAACATGGGCACCATTCTTACCTCTCTCTCTCTCTCGCTTGCTCTCTCTCGCTCTCTCTCTCTCTCTCTCTCTCTCTCTCTCTCGCTCTCTCTCTCTCCCTCTCTCTCTCTCCTCTACAATGTCAAAAGATCCTGCGTGCTCATTCTTGAAGCTGCTCTGAGTTTTTTCGCTTGAGCTGCATATTTTTAACTTGCGCGAAGACGTGTTTAAAGGGAAAAGCACATGTTTTCGCGGCAATTGCGTCGCCCGGATTGCGTCATTCGCAAATTCAGAAATATGACAGCATACTAAGGGTGTCACGATTTCGATTTTAAATCGAAATCGATCGAAATTAAGTCACAGCTCCGAACTTCGAAATAAAAAATGGGATCGTCGATGCTGCCACGCCCCCATTTCACGTCTGGTCGGCTTGGCAAGCGAGGAAAAAAACTCTCAGAGATGCCTTTAAAAACATCTGTCCTGCAGAAAGCGATCATATTTTAAACACGAGGGATGTAAGTTATTGCTACAACTCCTTGAAATGCATATCATAAACAGGATTACGTGATTTGACTTTGGACAGAGCGCAGCTCTCTGCACGTGCGCGATAGTGAGGGAGGCGCAAAGATTCAGCGGGTTATATTTTAAACAAAAGGATAGTTTGCCTCAGCTTGCATGAAACGCATAAAACTGAACAAATACATAAGGATTACTACTTTAGTTTATGTTCAGACTTCGGACAGATGCGAGAGCGCATGCACACGTGAGACAGAGAGAAGCGCAGCTGCTTATGATGCTGGATTTATTTCAGATGCTATGAGTCCAAGACACGCGCATTAAGTCCATGTGCATTAAGTCCATGTTAGAGATGCGCGGATGGACTATTATTTCATCCGCAACCGCATAACAAAACTCATCATCCGTCCACCATCCATCCGCACCGTTTCTGACCAGTTTTCAAAACCGCACCCGCCCGCCATCCGCTGACTGGGCGATGCAAGACGCTGATGATGACAGCCGCGAGACTAGAAAGCTCTAGAATATCAGCAGTGAACTCCGTCTCTGATCGGCGCACAGGGACAAAAACAAATAAATAAATAGCCTAAATTAAACGCACAAATTACATAGCCGCCACTGGTGTCATCCTGATTTACCACTTTGTAAAACTTATTCCAGGCAACCCTTTTCTGACATTCTATTTCCTTTGTTTTTAATTCTCATTTTTTGAGTTTGCCACGTTCCTCCTTCGCTGGCGTTGATAAGAGCTGTGTCAAAATGCATCCTCAACGAATGGATCCTTAACAGCCGAGGATATCCCAAACAATTAAAAGCTTTATTAAATAAAAGTGTGTATTTATTAGAAAACTTTTTCTTGTCACTGTTTTAGTATTATAAGTTATGTTTTGTGTTAATATTATTCTGTTTATATTGCGTATATTTCTAGTTTGATTATTTGATATGCTGTTGAATAGATTAATCTACATCAATGTGTCATATGTTCTAAAATAAATTAATATTTTTCTGATTACATATTTATTTTAATAAGTCAGAAATGTCTCCGCTGTTTTCTGCTGACAGGCGCGGTGGGCGCTACTGGGGGCGTGTGCAGCAGGTGACGCAAATTGTTGGTCCTCAGAAGGCTAGACCGTCTCATTTCAGTTCTCTTCTTGAACTTCTGTGGCTGCCACTATGAAAGGCAGAGAGGTTGCATGCTTAGAAGGACACAGCTAATAACAAGCAGTCGACCGAATTTAATAAAAAAAAAATTTTTGTCACGTCATCCGCCCAATCTGTGTGTGCAAGAAGCAATCCTCTCTCTACAAGCTCTCGCGTTAAGTGAAGCCCACAAACCCCCATGCGAGTTGTGCAATGTGCATGTTAATGTTAAAGTATTATAATAATAATAATAATAAGTAATGGCATATAATTTTTGTCTAAATTATATGCCATATAAAAAATATGTAAAAATCGAGAATCGGATCGAATCGTGTCATTAGAATCGAAAATGTAATCGAATCGAGGATTTGGAGAATCGTGACACCCCTACAGCATACAATGTTACTGTTACACAGAGTTACTACAAAACACGTGCGCGGCGCAGGCATGTATAGCATGAGAGAGGGAGATAATGCGCGCGCGTGTGTGGGAAAGTCATGATAAACTCGATCAGTCGTCTTCTCTGTCAGTAACATCCGTGCCTGTTGATGTTTACGCAGAAAAATAAAGTATACGGAGGCGGACTTTCAAAACACCGTCACCAGTTATGGGAGAGAGAGGCGCGCGCTGCACAGAGAGAGAGCATGCGCAGTAAATTAAGCCGAACAGTAAAATATAAATGTGCGCACTCAATTGGATAATTGTAAGTAAACACGCAAACACTGACAGAATCATGCCATCGTGGAAATAAGATAAATAACATATTACTTGAGGGCTGTTTAGTTTGTTTAATAAAATAACAAATTGTTCTCTGGCACTTCAAAGAAAATCAAATCAAATTTACTTGACCTTCAAGGGGGGGCGGGTGGAGCCGTAAGGAGGGCTGGGCGCCCCCCTTATATAATGGTAGGGGAAACACTGAAGTGGCAGAAGTCTCAGTGTTCAGCGCAAGTCTTCTGTCAAACATATAACATTATTTGGCCCGCAGAAAGATTTTTATTTACTTAGTTGTATATTTGTTTGATTATTGATGTAAACGTTTGCGTGTCGCGTCTGAATGCGCGTGTTAAACACGTGTCAACACGCTGTTTTGTTCTTTCAAAAGTGCGTGAGCGGTTGCGCGTCTTTCGTTGCTACGCAATCATGCGTCGCGCTTTCTGTGACAACGAGAATAAGGAATGCGTGATCATATTTTTCATCTGCACCTCACGTCAATCATATCATTGTCACAATGCGATCAGCTGGACGGGACAGAGAAGAGTTGTAACCCGGGCTTACTCAGCTGTTACTCAGCTGCGGAGGGGTTCGTTAGTTTAAGTCACAGCTTTTGACGACACAAGCAAAGATTAGGAGAAACGTGCAAAAGATCAAAGATGGCTATGTATGCAACTCACTCATCTTAATATGAGTGTATACATGAATATCAGCTGACGTCACTCACTTGTCTTCCACCATTTAAGGACCTGAAGTGGTCCCAAAAGAACTAGAAGCTATGCCTTCAATATGCTGTGAGCATCAAAATCGCTATTTTTACAACACTAAGGAGGCTCAATACAACATGATATTTTGCTCGAAGTATTATGGAAGCATATGGGTAGCTAAATTCAATTTAGAATGTAATATGCAATATAACAATGCAATATGTAAAATGACAATGCATTTCTGTATTTAAGTTTACATTTTCCATGCTTTTATGTGCAATCCTTGGTGCAAAATAGAAATGAAAATGTAATACTTTAATTTACATTTTCCATTTTCTACAGTCCTGTTTTAAATACATATTTTAATGCTTTAAAAGTTGCAAAATTAAAATGGAAATGTATTACCCGAACTGATATAATGTGTTTCACATTGTCAAGCAAAAACTGTAGCAAAATTATCATTTAAATGTAAATTTCCCTAAATGCATTTACATTTACGGGTGGGAAACTTGGGATTGCATTTTCATTTACAATGCATGCAATGGATGTAGCAAAATTAAATTGGAAATGTATTAGCTGGATTGATTAGATGTGCTTTACATGGTCAAGCAAAAACTGTAGCAAAATTATCGTTTAAATGTAATTTTCTCTAAATGCATTTACATTTACGGGTGGGAAACATGGGATTGCATTTTCATTTACATAGCGCGCAACGGATGTAGCAAAATTCAATTGAAAATGCATTCCGAGTTGACCACGCCCCCTCCCTGTGAATCACTGCGTCAAGGCGGGGCCAACAACTCCCATTGCCTGGCCTCTCACGTGGGAAACATGGCGGCAGCAGGGCTGATTGAGAGTGTTATATTCGCTGACCGATTAAGTGAAGCATAAACAGAGAAATATTAGTGTTTATGGAGATTATTACGTGTCTGTAGGTGACAGAACTACAGCGTTGTTTGATCCTCTCACCGAATTGTCTGCATTATCAGACGCTAGTTAACCTCGTACTGTCATGTGGCTGCCTTTGCATTCACGTAGCCAGTGGTGTCAAAAGTATTCATATTCATTACTCAAGTAGAAGTATAGATACTAGGGTTTAAAAAGACTTTTGTAGAAGTTGAAGTATCAACTCAAGCTTTTTACTCAAGTAAAAGTGAAAAAGTACTGGTTTCAAAACTACTTAAAGTATAAAAGTAAAAGTAATGTAAGGAAAAAAATGTCATTACGGAAAAAAGCCTAGGCCGCACCACAGGGGCCTTTTGGGCACTACCCTATTTCCTCTAAAAAATGTTTCTAAAGGCCATAATAACTATAGTGTTATTAAAATGTTAATGTTAAAAAATTTGGGATGCACTAGGGCCAGGTGTAGGCAACGTCAGTCCTGAAGTGCCGATGTCCTGCAGATTTTAGCTCCAACCCTTATAAAACCTTGGTTACCTGTAGTTTCAGGTGACTTTAACCTTTATTAGTTTGTTCAGGTCTGCTTGATTAGACCTGGAGCTAAACACTGCAGGACATCAGCACTCCATGTTGCCTACCCCTGCACTAGGCTATCTGTTTCAACCACATACGGTATATGCCCATTAAAAATTAACGCATTTCAATACAATGCAAACAATTACATTAAAGCAGTGGTTCTCAAACTGGATGTTGCCAGATGGTGCCAGGGGCCCCAGTTTTATAATATTTTATGAAATACATTACTTTATTAAAATTCTGTGTAATTAAACCTCAGAAAAATAAGGCTACTAAACAAAAGCAATAAATTGTATAATTTAATATGTTTTGTTTAATTCAAATTTTAAGTTTTATAAAGTTTGTCAATCCACTGTACACAAGGGAGGCCGCAAAAAATGTTTGATAACAACTGCATTAAAGAACCATATATGTGTACTACTGAGCATTAACATGTGTTCCATAGAGAGGAAGATATAATGACTAGTTGCCTATAAATATTGTAATTGTGCAAAAAGTCAATCTTCAGAGCAGTGCCGCTGGTGGCCAAACTTTTACAGTGGTGCCCTCTTTAGTTAAAAAACAACAAAATCACACACAACTATAGTATGTGTGAGAATAGAAATATGCTATTGTTATCATTTATAATTGTATTTTGACAGCAACACAAACTACAAATATGCAATTATATATTATAGCCTATATTTCTGCATCTGTACTTGTGTAGCTAATGGACTTTTGAATACTTTACTTTAGTCAGTATAAATCCAAGCAAGTTTGGAGAATTACTAAATGTCTTTATTGTAAGTAAATTAAAAGTCAGGTTTAAGGAAACAGCTGATGTCTATTAACAAAAGAAAAAGTTGGTATGTATGGTTATGTGTTTCATTGATTTAACACTCAAGCATTCAGCTAACGTTAAGTAGGTTTTGTTAATGCAAATAAAATTTAGGGTAGTTATTAGCATATACAAAACAACAATGACTTTAGCCTAGATATCTTTGCCATGCTTCAAAACGCAACGCAGCACAATGTCATTTAAGTTGAACAACTGAAGTTACATGATATAAATTGGTACATTGTTACACTATTTAAATCACACAGATGAGTTGGTGTCAGCAGCCAGCTATACATTTACACAGGCTTGTGAATGTGAACTGACCTGAAAGTGATGCGCGAGTTTTATTTCGTACTTTTCCATTTGAAGACAGAATGCCGCGTTCTGTTACTGTACAAACAGATGGCGGGTGATATCAAAGCATCGCGAGGGGAGACACTCTGCATGCTTTCTAATCGCTCTCGCTGTTCTTTTATGTTTCTCTGTGCAGCGCTATCGAACAAACTTTTGATCATCTGCAGTCAGCTGGGGGGCGGGGATTGCGTACAAACCAATAGGGAGTCGGAATGGTGTATGTTTATACTTCTCATCCAACCACAATCGCGTTCATCTGGATGATGCAATTTATCAAGATAGGTTTTTTTAACGATGACAAGCCGGAATGTAAAAAAAAGAAAACAAGTTGAAATTAATAGAAGTAACGAGGCGATTTTTTAAAATGTAAGGAGTAGAAAGTACAGATAATTGTGTGAAAATGTAAGGAGTAGAAGTAAAAAGTCGTCTGAAAAATAATTACTCAAGTAAAGTATAGATACCCAAAATATCTACTTAAGTAAGGTAACGAAGTATTTGTACTTCGTTACTTGACACCTCTGCAAGTAGCCTACGGATGTTTCTACAGCGAACATTTCATCACAGTTCAAATAAACACTGACTGTTACATGTATGTGAATGTATTTTTACGTTGAAAACATTGTTACATTTTTTAAAGATTTTAAAATACAGATAATGGTGTTATAACCTCACACGGAGCGAATGATAAAAGGTATATGCTATATAACAGACTATTCTTAATTTAGTTTTATATGTTTTTGTAGAAGAAGAATAAACATTCTGTTCCAGTGAAATTCTTTAACAATTATGCAATAATGGATTATCATCTAACTATCATCTAACAAGAAAAACCATGGGTTCACTACAGTAAGGTTTAAGGTTTTTTAAGCTATTGGGTGGTTGGTTTTCGAAACGATCTTGTTGTAACCATGATTTTGGCTTTAACTATAGTAAAACTATGATTAATTTTCGTAAGGGTCCAAGACGGAGTCATTGCTTGTTTTACTGTTTGCATCTCCAGCAATCCGGTTCATAACCAGAGCACCGCAAATAATATTTTTTTTCTAAGTTTCGTTTCATTCTCCATGTCTGTCTCGGTTAGCTCTTCTGTTTTATCGGTAAAAAGAGGCTAATTTCTCATGATGCGGAGCACGCGATTAAGTGAAATCAGAAAACCCGGTGTTAAATCTCGAAATAGGTTACTGCGAACCGAATGGCCAAAACAATTAGAAATACATACAAAATAATTTTCATATATACTTCTTTACATAAAATAACACAGATCAAGTGATAACGCATTAAATGACCATTCTATATTACAATGCCTTAAACCTGTGACACGTTAAAAAAATTAATAGATTTTTTCTTTTCGAATAATTATTGCAGATCGACTTACACACCCGGGGCCTATACCATGAAGCTGGTTTAGTTGGTTAGCCAGCTTTGTTTAGGATTAGTTTGTTCAAATCCTGGGTTTTGGGTACCATGAAAATAGCTTTTACCAACAAGGCCTGCACATTGGCTTGGTTTTGTCAACCTGAAACTAATCCTGTAACCCTGAGTTTGTTTAACCATTTTCATGGTACGGGCCCCAGGAGTCCCGGACATCAGGATATTGACCCGATCAGACCAAACATACATTTAACTTATGTACCTTTATACACTTTCATAGCAGAAGCGTAGTGAAGGGTATACTGACCTGTGGCCAGTGACGTCGTCTTATCTTATTCACTATTTTTAATGTTCTTATTTATTTATTTCCACAAAAGTTAGTAACAAAACATAAATTAAAATTAAGAAACAAATTAAATGAAATTAAATTCGTTTTAATGAAGCAAACAAAACATGTGAAGTAAAATTACGTTTAATTGTGGTAGTCGTAACAGCAAACAGTAAAACAATTAATGACCCTTGCCAAAATGAACCGTTTTACCTTAAAGCAAAATAAAAGACATGTTTACTACAGACTTTCTACAACCATAGTTAAACCTTACTGTAGTAAAGCCGTGGTTGTTCTTGTTAAATGATAATCCATGCATTATTGTTAAAGAACAGAATTTTACCGGAACGGTTCTTCTTCTTCACAAAACATGTCAAAAGGTATTTATGTCGAAGTTCAGTCTTCTACCTTTTTTCATTCCGTGAGGGGTTTTAACGCTGTTTTCTGTATTTTAAAATAATTAAAAAAGATTTGGACAATGTTTTCAACGTATAAATACATACATGTAACAGTCAGGGTTTATTTGAACTGTGATGAAATGTTCGCGGAAGAAACATCTGTAGGCCCCCTCGGTGGTAAAAAAAAAAAAAAAAACAAGAGTAATACAAACCGTAATCAATTTTTTTTACAATAATAAAATAATGGCTAATTTTAAGGATTAACTATACCAAATGATACCTGTTTGGAAGACAGGGATGCGCACCTGTCAATATTAACAGAGCGAGGCCAGAGACAACAGTAATAAATGTAATTATGTGTGCATCTTTGAATACTGTAAGAATATTTCCTTTAAATATATTATTTGTCATATAAAGTGTTGAGAGATAATAATGTTTTTTCCACTGTCATTGCTTATTTTGACCTGTTAGTGTGGTTAAAAGCGCGTTTGGCGCATTTACCTTAAGAGTTTATTTCAGTAATATTGCTTATTGTTTTATAATAATACAATTTATATCAATCCTGCTTCCTTCTCTGTTTATTCATTTCATGATGCTGTTATGTTAAGTCTAATATTCAAATCATATGCGGAATAATGTGTGCATCTCTGAATAACTTTGAAAATAATTTTGTCAACGTTTTAGAAACAATAACGTTGTGAAGATATTTATTGCCATATGAGACGTTTATTGCCGTTGAATACTCCTACCATATGGAAATCATATATACGTAGGAAATATAATGTGGTATACTGCAAAGTTACACTGCTAATTTTTATTAATGATATATGTGGAGATAAATAAACATTTGCAAATCTGCTGATTTGATCCATTAATTTCCTGACCACCAGGCTAGAGATTTTAAACATCATTAATCCACACTTACTAGTCTATCAAATAAAATCTAAAGTATATTGTTTTGTGAAAAAAATGATGATGTTATATTGTTTTTGCGCTTTTTCGCAGGAAGTGTCAATCACACAATATTTTTATAGTCAAAAGCAGCGGTCAGCAGCTGCAGCGCACTGCAAACGGAGTGTGAAAGCACAAGGCTTGACAAATCTAACCGCATACATACTGTGCAATAAACACATCAAAGGCCAACAGGCTATGCCATTTGTTGAGGGGTCGTTCATTGATCCCCGTATTTTTGTAAATCCTAGACATGTTGGACCTGCCGAACGGGTTGAGCACTTTACTGTGTTGAGCAGAAAGGCTGCACAGTTTGACCAGCGGGAATCGGCCGCACATCAGGCTGCCAGATTGTGTTGCTAACTCGCAATGTATAACTATTATCAGACCGGCGTTCGCAGCCTCAAAACACTGCCGGTCCACCGGGAAAAGTTCCGACTCTCCCGATTGCTGCTCCGCTACTTGAATGCGAAGGCACGAAAGGCAGCCACAGGACAGTGCGAGGTGAACTAGCGTCTGACAATGCAGACAATTCGGTGAGAGGATCAAACAACGCTGTAGTTCTGTCACCTACAGACACGTAATAATCTCCATAAAAACTAATATTTCTCTGTTTATGCTTCACTTAATCGGTCAGCGAAGATATAACACTCTCAATCAGCCCTGCTGCCGCCATGTTTCCCACGTGAGAGGCCAGGCAATGGGAGTTGTTGGCCCCGCCTTGACGCAGTGATTCACAGGGCGGGGGCGTGGTCAACTCGGAATGCATTTTCAATTGAATTTTGCTACATCCGTTGCGCGCTATGTAAATGAAAATGCAATCCCATGTTTCCCACCCGTAAATGTAAATGCATTTAGAGAAAATGACATTTAAACGATAATTTTGCTACAGTTTTTGCTTGACCATGTAAAGCACATCTAATCAATCCAGCTAATACATTTCCAATTTAATTTTGCTACATCCATTGCATGCTATGTAAATGAAAATGCAATCCCAAATTTCCCACCCGTAAATGTAAATGCATTTAGGGAAATTTACATTTAAATGATAATTTTGCTACAGTTTTTGCTTGACAATGTAAAACACATTATATCAGTTCGGGTAATACATTTCCATTTTAATTTTACAACTTCTAAAGCATTAAAATATGTATTTAAAACAGGGCTGTAGAAAATGGAAAATGTAAATTAAAGTATTACATTTTCATTTCTATTTTGCACCAAGGATTGCACATAAAAGCATGGAATATGTAAACTTAAATACAGAAATGCATTGTCATTTTACATATTGCATTGTCATATTGCGTATTACATTCTAAATTGAATTTAGCTACCTATATGCTTCCATAGAAGTATCGCCTGTGTCTCTACATGTGAACTCAAGCATTGAGAACATTGTTTGTGAACACAGAGCTAACTAAAAAAAGGTTTTGAACAACTGACTTTGGATGATTTGGCATCCGCTCGCCGCCTTCTTCCCAGTCAAGATGTATCGATCTCTAATTGCGACGTAAGGAGGGAGGAGAGTAAAGATTGATAGCTCCTAAAGCATAGTTACATAAAAATGCACGGATAATTTGTTGTTTTGTCACAAGTGAAAAACAATATTGACCTTCTAGTTGAAAAAGGAGCCTCATATGAGATTCATTCATTTGCATTTGGAAATCGATTATTTACATGTGGCAGAGATGACGAGCGGACACCATAACAGCCAAAGTCAGTTGTACAAAACCTTTCTTTTTAGTAAACTCCGTGTACACAAACAATGTTTTCAATGCTCGCGTTCATGTGTAGAGATCCAGGTGATACTTCGAGCAAAGTTTCATGTTGTGTCGCGCCTTCTTATGTTGTAAAATAGTGGTAGTTCGGTAGCAGCGGACAGCGGCTGGAAGAACGCATCAGGGATCGAGTAGGCATCACACCCAAGATATATTTTTTTAAAGTAGCGTTTCTTTTTCATGACAGTCGAGATGCGACATGTTGTCTTTCGTAGCCCTTTACTGTATCCGTAAGAATCATAGACAGTAAAAGATAAGAAATCCGTAAATCGTAGCAAGCTAGCCAATGCTTGTCAGTGGTTTGGTGGTACTCGGTAGGTCCTCAAGATGGCGGCATGACGTAAAAGGTCACATGACTGATTTCCATCTATAATAAGTATATCATCATGTTGCTTGCTATGCAGTTACACATAGAGCAGTAATATTAATTTTATACAGAGATAGTACATAACCAATTCAATACTGTGACTTAAAAAAATCCAAAATAAATCAAAACAGAAATTTTTTTGGTGGCAAAAATGTAGGCTAGTAGTTCATAAATGTATTCAGGAATTGAATTTGTTAGTTTAGTGCAAGGTTTTAGTAGAAAAAGTTTAAGAGAAGGTTAAGAAAAGATTTACCTACTGTTATAAAATAATGTAAAAAAGTATGTTTTTTATGGCGTTTATCGCATTTTGGGAAAAAAGGGAGAAAAGATGACAGAATAACACGGTGGATATTGGATTTTGCGTAAAATTAATTATTTACTCATAAATACTGACCTGATATAATACTGATTTTGGCAGTAACTCATTTTTTCAAAAATGGCGTTTATCGCGTTTTGGAACCAAACTCTTCATATATAGCTGGCACACATGCATGTGCTGAGCACAAAAAGTATTCTTGTTGTTTCATGAAGGTTGAACTACTGTTGTCACATTAATTATTTTAAAGATATAACTGCCTTTCTGGAATTGAAATTGTGAGTTGCATTGTTGTTAAGTGAGGCTCAAAAAACTCTCCGATTTTATTACAGTGATATCCTTTAAGTAAAGTCTGTAAAAATCAGTTAAGATTTGAATCAGTAAGTAAAACCTGTTATATGTATATGTTGATATTGCAGGTGTATATCTGTGTCAGTTCTCCGATTTACTTCAAATCAACCCCACGGAGCTTGGATCTACAGGAAACATCATCATATTTAAAGTAATAAAGGTACTTCTGCAGTTTAAATGTGTTCTTTTAATAAATAGGACAATGTTATGGATAATTGTATGCATAAATGTAATAATAAATTGGACACATTTTTTGTCTTTCAGGGTAGGGTGAAGAGTGTACATGATAGTATGTCCAGAGGTATGGATCCTACACCTAAATTTGATAGTCATTTCTCCAAAAACTCAAAACGAGTGACCTCCTTGCATTCATACAAGTCATTTGAATATACTCAGGTAAAAATAAATTCTTGCTTATAGCATTTATGTACACTTCATACTCGCTTTTATTTCCTGAGTGGAAACTAACTGTGTGCATTTCCTTATAGCAATACTTCTATGAATATGTGGATTTTGAGATTTTCTCCAGGCCAAGACATGTATGTCCATATGCTGTGGTGTCTTATCAGTTCAAAGGCAAAGAGGCCTCAACAGCCCCCAAGCCTGTGCCCCCTTTTAGGTACCCGAGTACTTCCATTACGTCTCGGTTGTTGCAACTCACATTTTGACTCTAGTCTTGATAAATGTTTTTGTCTTTGTCTTTGTTTTTTAGGTCCAACAGTCTTCCATCAGGGATGAGCGGAGGTAAGCATTTCTTAGACAGTATAATATAATGCATGCACTGTAAAAGTTTACAGCATCTCACCTCGACAAGAAATCTTGCAACGTTTAAATATCATGGGATCTTTAAAAACACCTTTAAAAACAGCTCGCTAATGAACTACAGGTGTTCAGATCAAGTCTTTTTTATTTGTATCGCTTTACAGAAAGCCACACTGTAAAGCTTATTTCCAAGGAAAATATTTTAGAAATCTGGTTCCTCGCTAGGGGTGTCACGATTCTCCAAATCCTTGATTCAATTACATTTTCGATTCTAAGGTCACGATTCGATTCTTGATTTTTACTATACTTTTATGAAATATAATATCTGACCTTGAACCTGGAGATGCCCTGCCATGTTAGTCGTGATGCCAGTGGAAAAATATGGTAAACGCACATGCCTGATAAAACATCACATTCCTGTCAGTACTTTGCACCACAAAACGCGCTTTTTTACTGTCAGATGAGAATGTGAGACTGTACCCCAATAAGTCATGTTTAAATGCTGTTTTAATAACTCTTACGCAACCGAAATAAGTTGTTGTGAAACTTAAACAGACCTCAGTTTAGAGAAACGATCGGTCCTGGCATAGATGTCGTTCTGTTGTGCACGTGTGTGTGCTCTGTTCTGATTGAGTTCAGCTGAAGGCGGGAGGCACTTGCTGTTTTTTTTTTGTTTTGTTTCCCATGTAAAGAGCAGCTTGTGTAGTGTCTCCTGCATCTGCCATGCTATCTTTTGACTGGCTGTAGCTAGCTAAGTTAGAGGAGGTTGACTTGCAGCACTGAATACGTGTTTTTTTTTTCGCTTGGCAAGCCAACCAGACATGTCATGGGGGCGTGGCAGCAACAACGGTTCCATTTTTTTGTTCAAAGTTTTGTGATTTAATTTCGATCGATTTCGATTTTAAATCGATTTTAAAGTGACACCCTTATTCCTCGCATGTTTTTATGGTACTGAAAAAAGGTTAAAGCAGGGTTCCCGCGGGGTCTTAAAAAGTCTTAAAATGTCTAAAATTCAGAATGTTAAATGTAAGGCCTTAAAAAGTCTTAAAAACACCCAGATTTTTATCCTAGGTCTTAAATTTTATTTACCCAAGTCTTAAATTTCTTACCTCCGTTCATTCCCGAAAAGCATTGTCAGCAGAAAATAAAATAGTAATTTAACGCTGAAGAACTAACTTAATCAGTGGCGGAGGCAGGTGGGTCTCTAAAAGAAAACTGTTCGCACTTTGTCGTAATCCGCAGATCTTGCCATAAGCTATATTTCAGGTGTTATGATCTGACTGTATACTGTGGGTTTGCGAGAAACAATCCTAAAATATAGTTTTGTATTAGCAAAAATCTTTTTCAGGGTAATTTAACCAATTAAGTTAGCCCGTGGATTACCTAAGCATTAGCCAGGTTAAGAACATAGAGGACCCAGAAGCGAAAAAAAAATCAACACTGCTTTATTGAAAATCAACTTAAACAGTCGGGCCGTCGAGTCATGAGCCACCAACAGCGTGTCAACTTTAGTGTTACACATTTTTATATTTTAAAGTTTAATATTGCTCTCTGATGCAATGCACTCGAACGCGCTTTCCCTTCAGCTCTTCACAAACAGCAGCGATTGGCGGACGGAAAGCAAGAAAGTACCGTAATAAACCATATGTTTCCAAAAAGCGCAATTGTCTTCTTTTAGAAACATTTCAAACTTTTTTGATAGCGCAAATCCTTCAGGAGTTACGGTAAATGAATGGCGGTAGAATCAGAGCCCTTTAGGCCGTTTCTCAATCCGAAGGCTGTAGCCTCCGGGGGTCGCATAGGCAGGCTGCTGCATAAGTCATCAAGCCTAGTTTATTTAAGTTAACTGAGCATTACATTCGCAAGTCATAAGCATATTACAACAATTTACAATTAACTACAGGGTGTCCGCGGGGTTTTAAAAAGTATTAAAAAGTGATAAATCAGAATTGTCAAATTTAAGGCCATTAAAAGTGTTAAATTTGGCTTAGAGGTATTATTTTTTTCCAAATTAGGTATTATTATTTTTTCAGACTATCAGGCGTCCTATACTGATTGAAATTCTATGTGCGTTCGCGTTAGTTCGTTTAAATATGGGCTTTAGCATATCTGGGCACATAATCAAAGATCTTTCGTCTCTGGTATGTGATCAAAGCCTGGAGTGGAGCCAAATCACGTTCCTCTCTCCACTGTAAGTGTTCTGTTATCCCTACGCACCGGATCCACTCCGGGTTTTCTGACTGTATCACGTTAAGCTGAGGTAAAAGTTTATTTTAGCTAGCATGGTCAAACTTATAATGCAGGAAGGCTCCGATGTTTTGAAGATCGATAAAGGAGTAAAAGACCAATGGAGATTGACTTGGCTTAGCGAAATGATGAAAATTGGCAAGCCCTTCAGTTCGTGGGCTAAGAAACCCAAACAGCCAGGTAACTTGCGTGTCTGCACAGTATGACTAACGTTAGGGGTACTGTATTTTGGGGGTAAATGATTTCTCACGTACGTGATCATCCGCGTCACGTTTTTTAATGCTATGCTGATCTAGCCAGTGGGTGATACAACGGGTTTGTTAAACTTGTGGGTAAACTTCATGTGGCCCCACAAGAACCAGGAGGCAGATGACATCCAAATCCTCTGAGAGGGATGACGAGGAAGCATAAGAAGAGACTGCTTCCGAAATGCTCTCGCGGGACTTTGATGTCATCGACCTGTCGGTTCTTGCAGTTGCATTTGCGTTTGGTCCGTCACAAAAACGTAACATTTGTACATATATTAAAGCACCGCAGTTTAAAAAGGTGATTTTAAGCCATTCAAACACAAACAACAGCGCTAAATGCTAAAGCTGCGCATTTGTTTCTCATTGAGCTTGTGTTGTGAGTATTTTTGACGCTTTATTGGCCTTCAATAACACACATGCCTCAAAAATCCTGTCTTTGCAAATATCCTCATATAAACACGACCATTTAGGTCTTAGGAGAAATTAAACAGCATAAACATTGCGCATAAAATAGCACATCAGCGCTGCCTCTATTGTAACATAATATTTAGTTGATAAAGGTACAGTCATTCATTTTACAACTGTCACTCACTATGGTTACAGGCACCCTGTGCGAATTGTACACGAGTTTGACGCGAGTTGCTCGTTCAGGGTTTATATTCATACATAACATTACTGTATTAGAGCTGTGACTGTAAGCTGTTGTGTGAACAGAACAGACCCTGGATTATTCGTTTATGTGTACTGAATAATATGATATGAAAAAGTTGTATTTGTTCACATTAGTAAATGCATTATATAACATGAACAAACAATGAAAAATATAGAGTATATAATCATTAATTAATTCTTGTTTATGTCATTACAGTAATTGATGTTAGTTCATGGTGCATTAACTAATGTTAACAGTTTCAACTTTTTATTTAAATTATTAGTAAATGCTAAAATAAATAAATTTACAATTAATAAATAATTAATAAAAGATTCATTAAAGGTGGTGATATTCATGTTTTCTTTTTATATAGTGAGTTATTTAGCTGTTTCGCTGTTTATCTGAAATGCCTTGCAAACTACAGCTACCTATATATGCCACAGGAGACTTCAATATGGAATTCATGGCAAAAAAATCACCCCTAAAAAAGCTATTGGTCTCGCATTAATTGTTAGCTAAAGGAATATGACTTGGCCTGAAAAACATTTCAGTCAGAAGAATTTTTTCACTTTAATCCATGTCTATTCTTTTTTGTATGTTGTACAGTATATGTCAAAATCTGTGTAAATAATAGAAAGGCCGCTGATTAACACTCGCAATTCAGTGTCGTGGTGGTTTTAAAAACTATTCTGAAGGTAGTAAAAAAGGTATTAAAAAGTAGTAAATTTAACTTAAGGATTGCTGTATATACCCTGAACTAAGAAGAAGAATAATCAGTGTTTTAAAGTTAATTTCAAAGTTAATATTCTGAAAATAACAGTCTTTGACGTATGCAGGATAGAAATGCGACCCTTCAGAGGCTGCAGCCTTCGGATTGAGAAACGGTCTTAGTGGATAACGTTAGCAACACATAACAAACCATGAACCTTTTTAATTGTAAATTTCATTTTTTTTAATACAAATTCATCCGTTATTGTGTAATTAGAGAGGTAAAATGCACCCTGAAATTTTCCGGGATCGTTTGATTTTTTTTGTTCCTTCACATTGCCAATGATTTGCCGGAAAAATGCAAGGAGTTTGCATATTATTATTATTATATAAATAATAATAACGATTACAATACTGTGTGTTTTATTTGGACCCACTTCGCTGCTGTCATTGCTGCTGCCTTCAAAACACACACGGTCGCTGACTCGCTGTGCCATCTGGCATACCGAGCATTTTCCCGGTGGGCCACGGAGCTATTTGGGCCGACAGTCCCGAGTCCGACACTTTTTTTTCATCTATATATTATTGTTTCTGACAGTTGACCAATCACATCGTTAAGCACCAACCCCTTTCACTTTGGTCCTGCCACGTCAATGCATTCAAAAAAATTAAATGGCACAAGAGTAACCACCGGCCCTTGACACACGCTCTGCGGCCCAAAGGCTATTTTCTTCACTGACAATACTGCCCTACAAAGGCTAAGTGCAGTAACTACGCAAACACTGAAACCAAGAAAAATGCCCTTAAAGTTTTAACAACAGCCAGTCAAACATGTTCTGCAATTTTGGCACACACGTTTCTCTGAAATGGGACAAAATTGAACCAAGAGACTTTGTCACAAGACACGACAGATCTCACAAAGCCCATGCGCTTTGGCTTTATAGTGCAGAATAGTTACAGTGTCAAAATGTTGACAAATTAAAATGAAACAAGGAGGGAGTTTCTGTTCACAGAAGCCGTCGTAAATGACTCCCGACCAATCGAATGAAAGAAATTGAGTTTTTGTTAAGACGAACATGAATTTCAGCCAATCACATTACAGAGCTAAGCAGAATTCCAACCAATTAAATGAAAGAAGGCGGTAGTCTTTGTTCACTAAGTTTGAGCGTTTGTATTGTGCTTAACACATGAATGCATATTGTTTAAAGCTGCATTACAGAAAATGCATCCTTAGTTTTAAGGATTATTAGTTTTATTTTTTATGTTTTTTTTTAGAAAGAGATTTTGTGAGGTATGTTTCATTTGTTCCCTTTTGTTTAGACAAAATAAGCTTTGAATTTGGACACTATATCCAAAAACAGTGTATCCATAAATAGACCTGCGTTTCCTTCCTCATGTTAACAAAAAAAACGTTGTTTACACTTTTTGGCTGTTCTGGTAGCTTTCAGTAAATTAATTTGTTCTCGATAATGGTTTATAAAACTTAGTGAGAGATCTTCAGCCTCAGATCTGACTAACAGAGCAGAGTGTCAAAGCCTCAGGTTTAATCTTGTTTTATGTCATGGTTGGTATACACATTTAAAAGACCAAAAAGAAAGAAAAATGTCTGAGTTATCGAACGAGGTGCCGGTCTGGTTCAAAATGCCAGGACCGTTTTTTTTGTCCCAGTCCGCCAATGCGTGACACGCCGTTCTATGCTGGTGAATGATCTCAGTCGTTGTGCTCGAAAAGTTGAGCACACCAAGTTAACACTCACATTTCTTCACCAAAGTTGTTAAAAAGTTTATCATAAATTTGCCAAATTGTCCTTGCCACAGAAGTGAAAACAACAAAATAAGGACCATGGATTTGAAGACCCACCATTGTTTACAAATATCAAAACTATCTTTTTAGCTTGTCGCTATAAATCACATATTTTCTGCACTAAACAAGTGAATTATGTCTAGATATTTTCAGAGATGATAGAAAGATGTTTTAGAATAATAATTGAATGAAAACTCAATTTTGACAAAAAAAAAATTTCTGAAAATGTTCCTACAGGTATTCCCAGAACGCATCACATATCTAAGAGTGCGTTTTTTTTTCATGCAGACACTGTCATGTTTCATGTGTAGTTTTTAAAATTCACACTGTAATTTTTTCTATTCTTGTGATAGGCAGGCGCAGCTACACAGTCTGGCAAGGACATTTTATAAATGGAGGCAAGGTTGTGTACCCGGCCTGCCTTCGATCTCACTATCAACCTTTCCTGCCCTACAAACTGTGAGTCCCATACACAAAAACTGTTGTCCTGAGTTATTGACAATGTACATGTTGAATCACTTGTGTCGCTGGATCCTGTTTCAGGCCGGAGAAAATTGAGATTGGTAAAGTTATGCAGCTGGAGCAGGTGAAACAGAAGATCCCATCTGCTCTATTCTCCTGGAAGCTTTACACAGGCAGCCATGAAGGTTTGACCACCTGTTTAATACAGGGTTTTTCCTGCATGGAGAATTTTGGAGGCGGTCACCTCCACCAAATTTTGTGGTGCTTCCGGCTCTCGATAAAAATATTTTTTTTCTTAAATAAGACTTCTTAGTAAAACGCAAATGCAAATTATTGACAAATTACAAGTTAAAGCTTATATTTATTTATCTACAAAATAATGTAACTGTTATGAAGTGGTGCATTCATACAAATATTATATAATATTAAATGAAGAGTTTGGTTCCAAAACGCAATAAATCCATTTTGACTAATTTTGGTAAAAATGTGTTGTTGACACCAAGAAAGTGACAAGATTAAAACCACTATTTTCTGTTACAAACTTTTACATAGCATCTTTAGGTTATAAAAACATAAAATATTCAAATCCATAATTTGATTTTCAAAGATTTATTATAAAAATGAAATGTTTTTTCCACAAAATGCAATAAAGTTTTTTTCAAAATGCTATAAATCTATTGAATCAATTTATAAATGTGCATTCATCTTTGCCATGTTATATTCATTTAGTTGACTAGTGGTATCCACTGATTAAAAAAAATAAACATTAATGGCATTAACCAAAACACTTAATTTGTCATATTAAGAACACTGTCATTGCTGCGGTTATACTTGGGACGTCATCGCTGAACTTTTTTTAATTAAATCTGCGCTCATTTTTGAGGTTATGTCCACTGAAGGTCAAATTTATGGCTCATTTAAGCAACCGTAATAACTCGAAACACACTTGGGTAAATTTTAATCATTGAATAATTGTGAGGATGCAAAAGCTGAACCAAATTTTAACTCATGCTTGTAGGTATGAGATGTTTGCTAAATCCTGTCCATGGTTTACTGTAGTGTATAAGAGTGGCATGTACAGCAGCATGTTCGAGGTCCTAGAGAAAGACAAGTCTCCCAAGAGTTTGACTGCATTGCTACAGAAACTGGAGGAAAATGGGCTGGTGGGTGTCACAGCATCTAATCCTGATTCATATTTTAAATTATCCATGCAGTAGCTGATCATTGTGTCATATGTTTAGGTGTTGGTGAATATGGTGAACAACAAAGGTTTTCTCTTTTTCCTGTCTGCCAGCCAGATGGCCAACTTGAGCGGTATGATTTTATGATAATCGTGGTGTATACGACTAACAGTTTATATTTCTAACAGTTTAATTACTTTTACAGAGCGACGGGGCAGTTGGAAAACATCATCGTTGCAAGCTCTTTTCATTTATCGTGAGAAACGTGACCTGTTAAACAGCTGTGAGTATTTTATAAGAAATTTAATTTTTGCCTTCTGTACAGTTTAAAGGTCCTGTTTTTCCTGTGTTTTTGAATATGTGATTGCATTTAAGGTATGCAATATAACGTTTTCATGTTTTCTGTGTGAAAAAATAAGTATTTTTGACACAATTTACTTACCTCTACACCGCTGTTTTCACTGTCCTAAAAACGGGCTGATGTCTTCCTTGTTCTATGAAGTTCCTTCCTTCAGAAATACGTAACAAGTTCTGATTGTGTAGTTTGTTTAGTGTGTTGTGATTCGACAGCAGCTTAAGTATTGTTTCACATGTATTATTTCACATATTTGTCAATAACACGTCACTGTTTGTCTTCATCCAGCACCAAATCCCTTTGAAGTTTCTGAACCTCTATCCTCTGAGATGTGTAATCCCATTCTGCCCCAGCATGATTTATTCATCCCCGCCCTGCACTATGCCCTCAACAAGGCCCGAAGTGACTCTCCTGCTGACCCCAGTACTGCTGTAGAGCAGCACATTCATGACTGTCTTACAAACCTCAAGGAAGGCAATTTCCTGCAGCGCATGAGGATAGTCTACAATCCTAAACTGGATGTCAGGGAAAAGCTGTTCCCTGCTCCTAGAAAAAAGATCAATTGGGAAGGCTTCATGCGGTCATACATCTACAACCCCAAAGTGTACACAATTGTTCTGGAGAGAGTAAAGAATAAGATGGAGGAGCTCAGAGTTCGGACTACCCCAAGCAATAAGAAAACAGACCCTCATGCTGACCCGGAGAAAGTGAAAGAACTGTTGAAACTCATTCAGCTGAACAAGAGGCACTCGAAGGAAAAATTATCTTGTGCAGGCGAAACAGGAAGTCCAGTGGCAATGGAGGACACCTACATGCTAAAGAGGAAGATAGAATTGGACTCCCTTGATGGAAACTCGAAGCGTCAGAGAAATCAACTCTTAAATGAGGAGTTCAGTGAAGGTACAAAGAATAATTATAATCTTGTGCTAGAAGACTTAAGGGGATTGCACACCGGCCGCTCAGCGTCGCGCCGTTCTAAAAAAATCAAACACATTGCTTTCTATGAGTACACGCACACCGGTGGCGCCTGTCCGCGCCGCCCAGCTGTGACTCAGGAAGTTGCTTAAATCCCTGTCACGCCACACAGCGCCACTCACATAGTTTAACATTAAATAACATCATATTTCATTAAATCATTAACGATTAACATTGGCTGCTAACATACATTTTACATTTTGAAGTAGACGCTATCTGACGAAGCTCGCGCTATTTAATGTGCACTTCCGGTTTACAATACCTCCGAGTTGTCCTGGACGTGACTCGATGAGGCGCTGCGCGGTGCTGAGCTGCGCGGCCGGTGTGCGATCCCCTTTAGGAGCCGATCACACTGAACATGTGTTTTACTATTTACAAAGTGCGGTGCATTTTTAAAAAAATATATTGCTAAGCAACCACCGAGGCAGTTGTCCTGTCACTCAAATATTAAAGCGTGAGCACTCTTTTGCTGTTAACTGTCATATTAGCATTTGCTTGCCTTGATTGAGGTTGATAGGTGCACAAACAAGCAGGAGACTGTGAGTGAGTGCAGTCTCCGTTTGTTCCAAGCAACTGTAAACTTTCTGTAAACTGACATTGGCCACTTTTCCGCTCTGAGTGCTGCTTCAAAAACGTCTGTCACCTTACTGCTCCACGAGTGCCCGGTCTTCTATGCGCATGTATCTCGGTGTATACTTTTAAACCATACATGGCTAACGCATGAATGAGTTTGCACACACACAAAGCGGCGTTTCCAAAGACCAGTCACTTACCAGTGTATTGTTGGTTCCTCCTTTGTTTTGAAATGTAAACTTCTTAAAGCACTGTTTAGCACATGTAAAGCTCATTCATGTTCAGATTGTCAGCTCCTATGGTCTATGCCGAACTGAAGAGATGCGCATCACCAGGAAAGCAAGACCTTGCACACACGTGGGCAGTACAGGCGATACAATGTGTAGAGCTGAATGTGTAAAGCTAAGGTGCGTCCAAGTGACAACAGCAAATGACTGATCATTGGATTTGTATGTGTGCAGCTCTTTCAGGCATCAGCTCTGTAAGGTCTGAGAGGCTATACACAGAGAGAGAATTGAGATGATTTGAGAATTGAGCTATGCACATACAAAAATATTGATACAGCTAACTATTGTGATTGTTTTTCCACGATGGTGTGTCGATATTTGAATCTCTACTGTCGATGTTTTGAACCCGTCGAGTCCCTCTGTGTGCGTCAAACAACCTCCTCCGCCGCTGCTGTCCAGTTGTCTGTCATATACGGCCATTTGGCCAATGTCTCAGAAGTTAGCGGGAGTGAGAAAATGGCAGAAAATTTAAAAACACCTGCAGCTTTCAAAGCTGACATGTGAAAGCACTTTGGCTTAAAAAAAGTAAAAAAAATCAGCTCTATGTTTTTACATTTTTGATAAAAAAGAAAAAGTATTACAATGTATCGCAACATGCAGTGTATTGTACCGTGCCATGTACCGTGTTCACGATACAATATGCAGGTAACTTCTGAGACATTGGCCAAATGGCCGTATATGACAGACAACTGGACAGCGACAACTACAGCAGCAGCGGAGGAGGTTGTTTGACGCACACAGAGGGATTTGATGGGTTTTAAAATATCGACAGTAGAGATTCAAATATCGATACACTATCGTGGAAAAATAATCCTATTGGCAAGGGCTTCACGATACGATATGCAACACGGTACATGGGCACGATACAATACAGCCCTAGCTCCATGTGGTCTGAAAGGAATGCTGCTCAGCTCAATGTACAGAGTATAGATGCAGAGAGAAAGGCACATTTCACTGGGAAAGACCTGGCACTTGTGGGGCAGTGCACGCGACCCATAATGTGTACAAATGTGAAGCTAAGGTTCCTAGATTTGTCCTTAGTCGTTTTTGTAAAAAGAAAAACATTGCTAAAAATCACTTAATTTAGCAATAAAGTATGTTTACAACACTGCCTCAGACATTATCCATTACGTGATCAAGTTAACCCCACCCACTGATTAACATAGAATTTGCATACAAGTTTAGTTTGAAAATGAGAATGAAAGCGAAAATAGAAATAAAAGCACATAAAATGAAATGTGAATTTTACATTTTGGATGAGATTTTTGTCACATATTATTACACATATTTTGCGTACAGTTTTATATAATAAAATTGTACATCTGTTTTTCATTTTTTATTTGTATCATTCATTATTTTATTTTAAAATTTCCACAAAAAAAAAGCTTCCATAGAGTACTACTGTACAAGACATTTGATAACATTTAAGTAATTGACTGCTGTGTAAACACAAATTTTTATGAACATGATCTATGCTACTTACACTTGTGTGGAAACGTTACATGCTGTTGGTTGTTAATCTAATATTCTCTCATTATCAGGGGAGGGGATGTGCAGTCCATCCTTAGGCTGTGTCCTGAACAGCGCTGGGCTCCAGGACACAGACCTGAGAAAGGATAAAACTCAGGGTGCGCTAAAAATCATGGAGGTGCTGGACAGCTTAGGAAAGACAAGTCTTGACACAGACCTGCGCAAGGAGAAGGCTCAGGGTGCTCTGGAAGTCATTAAGTTGATAGACAATCTGACCCGAGGCACAGCAGAGTCACCAAAAATGAAAGAGTTGGAAACAGCAGACATTTCTGATGCATCACTGTATGACAGCATGTTAAGACTCGGCCTCCCGACTGACCGTGACATTGACCTGAGAAAACAGTTTACTGATGAAGAACCAGATAGGACTGACTGCCTTGAGGTAATGTCTATTACTGTATTTTAACCCGGTGATTCTTAAACTTTTTAGGTTTCATTTACACTGTGACCTGTACAAATGTAAGGAAGTCTTTAATTGCATGTGTTTGAATGTCATCGAAATTCCCTCGTAGCTGTAGTGCTGCTATGCCTGATGTTTTCATTCTTCAAGTCATTCAGTTTAAATAAAAGTCATGTAATCTGTTTTAGGAGACCTCTGGAAGCTTGAGTAGTTTAGAAGCATTTAGCCCATGCTCAGATTCTGGAGGACAACAACGTGGAGTCAACCTGCTCGGGGAAAAGACAATCCCATGGGTACTGATACCCATCACAGGTAAACTTATTGTTTCTTATGTTTAATAGTGGGAGGTTAAAGGCACTGAAAGCTTTACACTCTCACACCTAAAGCACTTGTTAATTGCGGCTGCTTCGGATTTATGCATCAGTCGGCTCTCTAAGGTAAAGCACCTTCAGACGTTGCAGTAAATCACAATTCACTACACTGAAGTTGCAAAACACCTTAATATAATCAGGGCCTGAATTTCGGCGCAGCTTTGCGAGTTTCCTGCAGGATTTATGCATTATTAGCTTGTAGCTGCAATACAAGACTTTAGCAGATGTTTCAGGCAATTGACAGAGCTGGCATTTGCACGTCATTTTATTACATGTTCAAATAAACTTATTATTATTATTATTATTATTATTATTATTCTAAGTCATGCCTTCTCAAAAATACAAGCCATTTTGAAGCATAAAGAACTTGAGCACTTCAGTCTTTAGTCAGAGCGCTCTCATGCACTCGCAAACAGCCGCCTCTCAAGCTGCTCGCAACAAGTGACAGATTTAATTATTTTTCTCGACTTATTTATTACACATGATGTTCAGATACACACACGGATATGCATAAAAGCCTGTCTTAGCGACTATATATTTAAGGAATATGCTATTGAACTAACTTAGTGTGTTTGTAATATGTTATTAATGTTATAAAAAAAGAAACACAGTAACCCCTCGTTCAGACAGCCAGTGACGTTATCGCTGTGTGTCGCCCGTCTCTTTCAATGAGGCGTTTAAATATGTTTGTAATAAACAAATGAGTACCATCCACTCCAGTAACTGACGAGAGAAGGATGACGTGAACTCCACTGCTTCGTTCTCATTGGTAGTCGCTTCCAAAATTCGCTCGACATTTGCATAAAATTAAAACTTAACTTTCTCGCGTCGCTGGACACGCCCATACAGTCGCCGGCGACACAAGCGAAAGTGACCGTTGGAAGTCGGCAGGTTTTTATTGAAATGAATGAGATCGTGTCACTCTGCTTCTGCTGGTCGCTGGCTGTCTGAATGGGACGTAAGAGGCAGACTACAAGCAATGGTCTCATAATACAATTCAAATGAAATTAAGCAATTCATAAGCTAATCTGAAAAATAATTTGAGTTATGTTATTACAGATGAAAAACATGGAAATGATTTCAAGCCAAATAAAATACTCAATAATGTTTAACTGTAGTACAGAAATCATAATGCATATAGTCAGTGGCCCCATTTTAACTCTCCTTATTTTTACCTTATTGCGGATGGATGTTGTGTTATAATGAATGTTATAATGAATAATAATAATAATAATAATAAATATAGCTGCAAGCAGCAATACTGGGGTCAAGCCAAAAATGGCACAGAATGAAGTAGGGCTGGACAATTTGACCAAATATCAAACCTTGGTTAATTTAACATTTGACATTGATTATGATTAATAAACGATTATTATTATAATATTTTGCCTCATAGTTCAATGACAAGGTTTGTATTGTAAATATGCTCAGATATTAAAGGTGGGATATATTTTTCTATTGAACAGGCTTTTGGTATTTTTGTGATCTTAAAATAATTAAGAGAAGAAGAAATAATTAGTTGTTAAGGTTATTTATTTAACATTTTGGCACAAGCAGAAAATTAAGGCCTTAAATCAGCCTGCAATGCAATTATTCACATTTTCCCCAAAATAACTGCCTTTCTAAAAAAAATACTAGATAGACTTAACCATATGCGATTGCTGCACATGTCATTATGCACAATTAATGAAACTTTCCGAATAGAAAGTTATAAACCAAAGAATCATACAACCCCCTTGACTAATTCTAGGCATAAAATACAATAAGTTATATCCAGACAGCATATTGTAATGAGATGAGTGGCAGGGCAATATACACACTTGTATCCTTTCTCGTTTCTCGTCTTCTATCTAGTTTTTCTTAAAGGAGCATTTCACCCGTAGAAACATTAATCTTTATTGAAAGTGTGTTATATTTGTAGGTGAAATTTAACATATATTTAGAATTTGGTGCCTATTTGACAGAAAAAAGGGGTGTTTGTAGTCTCACTCCCTCAACAAAGATATTGGACTTCCTTCTTTCAATGATGCAAAATGATGATTTTTACATCATTGAAAGAAGGAAGTGCAACACTGAAATCTATAATTCTTCTGTCTCAGCGGCAACTGAGAAAATTATGCATGACTATTCAAAAACACGTCTGGGGTTCTAACTATACAAAGCTTAATGTAAATGGGTGAAGTGTCCCTTTAACTGGGCACTAATGCTGAAGACATTTATTCTCATATATAATGTTTTTGGTGTTAAATGGATAGTTCACCTTAAAATGAAAAGTCATTATTTACTCATCCTCATGTTCTTCTAAACCTGTATGGATTTCTTTCTTTTTTTTTTTGATGAACACAAAAGAAGATATTTTTAGAAAGGATGGTAAACACACAGCAGATAGTGACCAACCATTGACTTTCATAGTAGGATAAAAATATGATGGAATTTAATTTGGAATTTGGAAGTAAATGGTCGCTATCTGCTGCTGAGGATGAGTAAATGATGACAGAATTTTCATTTTTAGGTAAACTATTTCTTTAATGTAGACTAGAAGTTCTCCTGTTTTCTCTATCTCTCATCTAATTAAACCTACGCGGGTGCGACTTCTCGCGTTATACGTTATACTCATTGGTAGATTCAACCGAGCGCATGGTGACCTTTGACGCGTCATGCAAACGTGCAGTAAAAACCGGATCGGGCATTCTGGATTTTTGTCATGGGTGCCCACAAATGCACGAGTCCTTTGTTTCTTTTGGGCAATAGATGATCCTGCTGCTCAGTTAACACAGTTTTTGAGTTCACCTGCATGTTTCTCTGTGCCACTGACAACTCACATGCGGTAGTATATTTTAAAGGGAAAGTATTACCAGGATTTAAAACCGAAAATAATCAACATGATAAAATGGAGTCGGTTAGAGTTTCTGAATTTCGATTACTTTTCAATTAAGTGTCCAGACCTAGAATGAAGTAAAGTTGAGTTTGGATGAACAGTTTAAAGCAGTGCAAAAAATATGTTTGCAAAATGTTAGGCTTAGGTATATTTGGTTAGTTAGTTGAAGATAGATGATGGGTATCATCTTATATCAGACATGCTATGTTAGATTATATTGGAAAGGGGCAAAAATAGAAAATTATCTAAAAACAGAAATATTAAACTGGGGTTTTTTATTTGTCCTGGTATGTTTTATTTAGCCTAATTTAAAAAAGCTGTAGTCTGATCGTCCTGTTTTCTTTTTTTTTAATCTTTAAATTATAAAAAATTATTTTAAACAAAAACAACAGCTTATGCCACAAGAAGTATGTAATATCTTTGCTTGATCATTGTGCTTAAGATTCAGTTGTTACTTCCAATTTCAAATAACTAAACTTATATTTTGTTTAAAGTCAGGTCTACCTGTTAAAAATCAAACATCTCATTTGTGTAGTAATTTCTTATTGTTTGTTGCAAATGATATTGGTATTGTAAAAAAAATCTTCAAATGAATCCATATAAAAGCATGATCCCTACAAGCAATCTAACTGACCTGCGAGGTTATTCAGAAAGCAGGCAACCAGATACTTAAAGGAACAGTATGTAAGAAATTTATACCAATTAATTATAAAATGGCCCTGATATGTCACTAGACAGTAGGGGTGGAACGGTACACAGAAGTCCCGGTTCGGTTCGCACCTCGGTTCGGGCGCCACGGTTCGATTCACTTTTGGTACAATGGAGGGAAAAGCAAAACAAAAATGAAGAAGACATTTTTTTAGTACTTAAGATAATCTTAAAAACATAGGTGTCCTTATCAGTGTTATTTTGAGATGTCATGAATATGAACTGAAATGCATTTAACATACTATCTTGTATTTCAAAAATGTATACCACTTTAAGTAATCTTGTACTCATCTTTCATACAAATATGGGTTCAAATGTATTACAAGTGTTACCTAAATACATTTTAAAATTTAAATGCGTGTGTGTCAAGGTGAATGCGTGAGACTTGAGAGCCCTGATTAGATGTATTTCCACTCACATACCTAACAACTGCTGAACAACGCCGACGCAAAGTCCTCGTCTTTTCCACCACTCTCTCGCCTGTACTATTGTAACTGACTGGAAAACTGGAGTTTTGCCAAACTTGCGATCTTAAAGAGGCCGGCGGAGCGTCTAACTCTTGTGGAACACCACTTGCCATCCTTGCTATCGCTGCTGACTAACTGACTGGACCGGCGGACCCTACAAAAAACTGCAGAGTGCCAGAATGTAGACGGGCTCTGATAGAGCGCATACATAGGCGGAGCTCGGCTGCATCGGCGCCAATCAGAGCTTCAGAGTTAAGCGGGGCAACAGATTAGCTGTCCATAAAGAACCCGCGGATCTAACAGTAGTTCCGCATTACCTTAATTATTTTGCACGCAAGTTTTTTTTATTTTCATACCGTGTATTCTCCATTTAAATTCACGCACCGAACCGTGACCCCCGGACCGATTCGGTTCGAAGCGAATACATGTATCGTTCCACCCCTACTAGACAGTAATAAATAATTTTCATTTCAAATACTTATATCACTGACAACAGTGGTATGGCCAGGTTATTGTCATTTAAAAAGTGGAGTTGCAGCCCTCAACTGATGTTTATGTTGTCATGCTGTGTATTGGCCACCAGTTGTGTGATTGCAGTACCAGTTTTAGCCACACGTTTTGTGATTGCAATACCAGTTTTGGCCACAATCCTACATACTGTTCCTTTAAGCAGGAAGGCATTATTCTGTATTGCGTTTTCATTAGAATGGTTGACCCAGTCTATTACTGTAGTCTTCATTAGGTGGCATGATGATGAGGATCCAAACTTTTTTAAATTAATTATTTTTTGTTTAGGTCTAAAAACAGAAAGATATTCCCAAAGACAAATGGATTATCCAGAAGATCCACGTTTCCTTCAGAGCCCAACAGTCTCTACACACACTACACCGGACGTGAAGGAACTTTCACCACCCTACCAGCCTGACAGCAGCAACATAGTGGCTGAAGCAGATGTTCAGACTGCAGAAGAGATTGAGGATGAATCATCTGCTGCAACAACATTTACTACTGACTGTCCTGCAGAAACAAGGGCACCACTGAGTGCGGTCGACAACATAGTTGATGAGTTGATCTCTGGGTTTTCCACAGAGGTTGAAGAACTTTTGAGGGACAAACATATTTATTATGTTTCCTGCTCAAGCACTCAGGGCCCTCGAGAACCTCCCCAAAGTCCAGCGCCACCTTTGTCTGATTACATCTCAAACTTCAACACGCCATTTCCTGTCAATAACTACATCAGCTCTTTCCATGAAAGTCTCATGTTGTTCATAGACTCCCAGCATGTTAAAAGACAACACACAGCTTCAGAAGATGTGTCATCTTCCTCCGGTACCGATGTTTCTTTAAATATCCCTGCAAATTCTTGTGTTTCTTCATCTTCAGCCCCTAAACCCAGACGCAGTTCTGAATCTCTAAAGTCAGGTTCCCCTGATACTGCCCTACCTGCCCTAATAACACAACCACAACATCAGTCAAGTCCACTTCAACCTGATGTTCACCATACACCCCAGAAAATAAGTGGATTAGACCGGGACGGGACACAAGAGATGCACAAAGACAACATCACTCATGAAAATCAGGACGATATGTTGGGTGATTTGAAGGGTCATTCAGTTGCAGAGCAAACAGCGACCCCTTCAGTAAAGAGGGACGATGTCTCACATTCTGCCATCAGTAGCATCATTGATCAGTTGCAGCCAGAGGTTATCAGTAACCTGGTGGAGATCATTAAAGGTGTGCAGAAAAACACAGTTTTTTTCTACGTCCATTCTCCGGATGTTGAAGAGAGTGATGTCTGTTGGGAAATAAAGGTACATCTCTTATACTAATCTTTCAGAAACTCCCATTATGTAATATTTGCATCTGTGCCTACTGCACAGTGAATTTCTTACTTTTATCACATGTACAGAATGGTGTTTATGATCAACTCATTAAGTGCAGTGAACTTGCTAAAAAAAGCTTATCTGCACCGGTGACTCATTTAAACATCTCTGATTTGCACTAATAAAACATTGGTTGAAATGACTGTTGCTGCAGGAACAAAGAGTTTAAAGTAATCTTTGATTCATGTAAAACTTAAAATGTTTTAAGAAATTCATTTCTTTCTTTTTTTTGCATCATATTTGTGACCCTGGACCACAAAACCAGTCAAGGATACATTTTTTTAAATTGATGCATAATTCGAAAGCTTTCAATTGATGTATGGTTTGTTAGGATAGCCTGAGATCCAAAATTAAAAAAATCGAAATTAAGGAAATTTATAAAATATCTTTGGGGAAGACGATCTTTAAATAAAATACCAGGGTTCTTCAATGTTTTTTGGGGCAAGGACCCTATAGATGAGAAAGGTATGGAGCAAGGACTGATATTAAATGTGTGAAAAAGGTACAAGAGGCTACTTTATAAGGCACAACGTTAAGTGGGGTAAGCACAACTATTGATTTAAATGTGAGCAATAGTTTTTTCACAGTTGCAGACACGGTGTGGTGTCGTTTGCCAGTCGAAGTGCTTTACAGCATTAACAAATCTGAACTTTAAACAATCGCCCAAGTTCAAAAATATAGTAGATGAGAACACGGGTCACGCTGATTTTAATTTTACATTCTAAACGAAAGACAAACTTGCCTATATGATTTACCTGTCTCCTGAACCCTACTTATGCAGTATTGTTTTGTTATGTCAAAAATTTCTCCATGGCCAAACCTTTTCAGTTTTCCAGTCCCCACAAGGAACTAGATGCTTGGTATTTGTGAATAATTTACATAATTTATATTGTTAGCTGACCTATCTACGAATACATCTGTTTTTTGTCCTTTACAAGACTAAGCTTGAAATCTGAAGTTATAAACCCTTATTGTTATTAGGCAAGTAGAGTCTGAACACCCTGACTTTGTTCTGTTATGACTTTAATCACAGGAATATTTGAAAAAGTTGGGGAATTTGGCATGTAATCCGCAAAGCTTCCTTGAAAAAAACATCGGTCCAGATAAACTTCTGGTCATCATTCAGAATATGGACATTGCTGCCCAAGTTCACAAGGTAGAACGCATCTCAACACTGAAATTCCAATACATTTTAGAGCAAGTTTCATAAACTTAACATTAAATGTTATGTTTCATACAGATACCTGCTTTAGTCTCATTGAAGAAGCATCAGTCTGTGAGCTTTGCTGGTGTTGATAACCATAGTGATATTCAAAACCACACCTATAATGAACTGTTCCAGTCCGGGGGGTTCATTGTTTCAGATGAAAATGTGCTGAATCCGAATGTCATCACAGCAGGTAAAATTTTTCTTACACTGTTGAAATAATGTAAGGCTGGGTGTTAGGATGTCCCTACAGTTGTGACAAATTAAAATGCCAACTACAACAGATTCTTATACTCTGTGTATACAGCACATTGTAAATGAGTGGGCTTTGCTAACTCCCATGCATCAGTCCTGAGACTAATTATGTCAATGAAAAATAGAGAATAGATGAAGAGGGCCTGAATCCAGAGGAGCCTATTTAAAGAGGTAGAGGTAGACTTACCAATTAGTCAAAGTCAGAAGTTGCCTTGTTACCTGAGCTACCACTACACACCTGTCAGACTTAACCAATAAGCCATGTAAGCTGTTGGTTAGATGGGACCTAAACTACTAATGTCGACATAATTTTCTAGTCTATCAAGTAGAATTGTATTATCTATTGTGTCAAGGCTGCACTATTATCCAGTAATATCATGAGCAAGATTGCATCGTGATCAGATGCTAAAAGGAGGTCATTTGTAATTCTAAAATAAATGCATGCAAATTGAAAAAATGTATTTAGGAAGCATGTATCCGAATGCTCACAGTTGTAAGACGAAAATGCATAATGAATCCAAAAACGAATAACATTTTAATTCGGAATGCCACAACGCATTGCTGTGGCTCCTTTTAAAAAGGATTTAAAGTGCTCATACGCTATTAGAAAGGTTAAAGGAATAGTCTACTCATTTTCAATATTAAAATATGTTATTACCTTAACTAAGAACTGTTGATACATCCCTCTATCATCTGTGTGCATGCACGTAAGCGCTGGAGCGCGCTGCGACGCTCTGATAGCATTTAGCTTAGCCCCATTCATTCAATTGTACCATTTAGAGTTAAAGTTAGAAGTGACCAAACACATCAACGTTTTTCCTATTTAAGAAGAGTAGTTATACGAGCAAGTTTGGTGGTACAAAATAATACGTAGCACTTTTCTAAGCGGATTTAAAAGAGGAACTATATTTTATGGCGTAATAGCACTTTTGGGAGTACTTCGACTCGGCGCAGTAACACCCTCCCTCTCCCATTATGAGAGTGAGAAGGGGGGCGGACTTTTCAGGCGAGTCGAAGTAACGGTCATTAATCGGCTGTCTGTGAACATGTCAAACTAGCGATCAAAGACGGCAGATTTTAGCCTGGGATTCCAGAAATCTTTTAGGATTTCAAAATTTGTCCCAGACAGCTAAATCGTGGCTGAAATCTCACAATGTGCACCAGGCTTTACTTACAGGTTGTGATTCTGAGGAGCAGTCTGGTCCAAATAAACTAGGCACTAACCCATTCCTCATAATTAACCCGGTTTACTAATTAGAGAAGCAGTCTTCAGTGACTGCTGTTTTATCATGAATTAATTTTAACTACTAATTATTTATACCCTCATTCTTTGCAGGTGAAAATTAACCAAATTCGCTTTCACATCGCAGAGAGAGCACAGCATCTCCTCAACGTGACTGTTATCCTTAGGGTTTGTGTATTTGCGGTAGAGACTACATAGTACGCATTGCAAGGTGTTATGTAGCAACTTTATGGAAAAGAGTTGACTCTTTCTTGTGAGCCAATAACTTAAGTTATGGTTCACTTTCAGCTTTGCAGCTTTTGCAGACTGTTTACATTCACTAACAACCACATGGTGCGAAATGTGAACAACCGATACAGTCCAAAAAGACAGTAAAAAACAAAGACTCAGCAGAGATGCACACCTCGTGAGAGAAAACAAAGGCACGGGAACAGTGCAGGCAGCTGTGGACTGCTGGCTAAGCTCTTAAGCTAGCAAAACGACCTAGACCAGTAATGAATTGTGTCTAAACAAATGCAGCTATTATGGTTTTTTTAAACAAAGTATTTTATTTTAGAGATGTTTTTACAGTTTAGACTGTTGATACACTTTAAAATATGAATTATTAGAGGTTGTGTACAGCAAGGCATTTACGCCTGCTGCCTAGCCTGGCTAACACCAGACCAGTCTCATAGAGAATAAGACGTGGTCTGGGAACCATATGCTAATTTTCTCGTATTTGAGGCGTGGTTTACAAATGCCCAGAGCTGTTTAATGGGCGCTACGAATGTCTATCAATTGATAGTCTGTACGTAGCTCATAGCCAATCGTTTCAATTATACCAGATGACGTATGTAGAGTGCCATGAATTCAAACGTGAACAACTTTTATCAGTACATGTGCATATGGCTGAAAGCTATGCAACTAAACCGGTAGCTGTATATTGATATTGAAAAGCAACACAATTTAGTGGCACTGTGACAACCACAGTACAGGCATAATGAAAATATGATATTAATAAATACCACTTACCATTTATAAGTTAATTGGACTTCGTCTACGACGATGCCTAGCAGGTCCTATAAAACTCCATGGCTATCATGTCTTGTCCTATCAAAACATCCTTCTTGGATATGAAATTGTTTAACGGCAAAAGTTGCACTTTTTTTTAAATAAACTTGCATTCAAAACTACTTAGACACTATCGAAGGCTGCATTGAAAAGTACCTTTGCGTCTGCTCCCGCGTTGGATAAACAAAACTGCTTCGGTGTGTCGCATAGACGTCGTCATTGTCTTGCTGCCCCTCCCCGTTCTGTGATTGGTTCCCTATTTCAGGGGCAAAAAAGGTCCATAGTTTCCATGCTAGACTTGCAACGTGAAGAAATGTGCGCGCAAGGCAGCATGGGGAAACCCAGGCTACCTGCTGCCAGCATATGTTTTCAATTGTTTCTAATGTAATGGCCACGGTTTTCAAAAATGCTGGTTCTGAATTTCTTTCCAAGAACTGTAATTGACTACATATAGGCTAAAAACTAAAATTCCCCTTTTTTTAATAAAAAAGTCATCATAAAATAAATGAAACATTGCATTTTCACAAAAAGCATTACATTCTTCTTTTGATTTGAACTAGAGGGACCACCCACCCAACAAAGCAAATGTGGGACAAGTAGTATTTCATGTTCATGTTCATTTCATGTTAATTTACTGAAATTACTGTGTGAAAGAGGCTAATGATTGGTTGTACCATTTAAATGTTGTTTAATTAGTATAACTTTTTAAAATACATTATTCCCGACTCAAAGATATGCATTACATCTTCTTTAAAGATTTGATAAAAATATTTTTGATGCTAGTTTTGTCACTGACTCTAATACAAATAAGTGCATAATATTATTCGTATTGTTATTATATATTTTTTATATATGAACACACATTACAGTAAGCTTTGTTATGTTTTTAGAGAAACTTGGAAACATCCTTCAGTACATTGAGCAGCTCAACTCTGTTCAGAACCCCTGGAGATGGAGGATACACTTCAAATCTCACAAGAAAATCAGAGAGCAAAGCAGGTGCCGTACATCAGATCACAGCTCTCGTCTTTAAACTTTTTGTCTTCCTTTGGGCAGATCTTGGAAGCTAATGAGATGAATAATGCATGAAGCAATTTTCTTTGCTTTGTACTCAGGCTCACAGGTGAGGCTTTGAGTTTGTATGAGATTCTCACTGCTTACGAGAAGAGACACATTGTTGAAATCTTGCCATATCACGACTGTGATGCTCCGTCACGAAAAGCACCTGATCTGGACTGTCTAGTTGATCTGCAAGCGAGATTCATCAAACAGCGACACCTAATATTTTTGACAGGTGCAGTTAAACCCATTGAAATTATTAATAAATGTATGCACATATAGCTCTGTTCCAAACCTCAAACTCAGTATTCTTAAAGGAATATTCCATTTTCTTAAAAGAAAAATCCAGATCATTTACTTACCACCATGTCATCCAAAATGTTGATGTCTTTCTTTGTTCAGTCGAGAAGAAATTATGTTTTTTGAGGAAAACATTGCAGGATTTTTCTCATTTTGATGGACTTTAGTGGAGTCCGGCATTTGATGCTTAGCTTAACACTTTGTTTTTTTTCGACGGAGTTTCGAAGGTCTGTAGACGATCCCAGGCGAGGCGTTGGGGTCTTGTCTAGCGGAACAGGTGTCATTTTTGACGGGATAAATGGAAAGTGTGCTCTTTTAGACCACAACTTTTCGTCTAGGTCCCGTCCAGCGCGACCTAACGTAAATGCGTAGTGACGTAGGGAGGTCACGTGTTACAAATATAAAACGCACATTTGCGGATCATTGTAAACAATAAATTGACACAAAAACATTAATTAGTATCATTTTACATACAACAACGTCGGAACGGTCGTCTTTCTCAACACTTGTAAACACTGGGGCGGAGTTTCGCGTTCGTCCTCTGTGACCTCTTGACGTCATGACGTATTGCGTGGGGTCACGACCGGATCTGGGCTAAAAGTTGTGGTTTAAAAGTGGATACTTTTTGTTTTTCTTGTCAAAAGTGACGGTCGTTTCGCTGGATGGGACCCTTATGCCTCGTTTGGGAACGTTTGTTGTCCTTTGAAACTCCGTTGAAAATACTGTTGAGTGTTGAGTTGGGCATTGAATGTTGGGCTCTATTGAAGTCCATTAAAATGAGAAAAATCCTGCAATGTTTTCCTCAAAAAAACATAATTTCTTCTCAACTGAACAAAGAAGGACGTCAACATTTTGGATGACATGGTGGTGAGTAAATTATCTGGATTTTTCTTTTGGGAAAATGGAATATTCCTTTTAATATGAGCATTGTTTTCCTAACAGTAACAGTAATGAAGTGATGTTTCTGTTTAAATCCTGCTTTACAGGCAGCCGATTTGAGATGTTCCCTCACTACTCAAGCAGTGGAATCATGATTGCCCATGTGGACGATATAAAGTTTATAATAAGCAGTTTAACTGGTGGTGTCAGTGAAAATGTGGAGACAATCCCATCTGCTGAGATTTACTCCACTCCTGCTTCAACATCCTGTAAGTGAGTTTGTGGTAAAACCCTTAAACACTGCTCTCTGTTTAAACAAACCTCAGCTGATTTTCATGTCTTCTAATCTTTATATATATATTATATATATAGAAATTATAGGCTAGTATTTGATCATTGCATAGGTCTAGGTGGATATAGCGTACATATACTTTGTGAAAGACACAGTGACTCCAAATTGAACTTTGTATAACAATTACCAAAGCCACATAAAGCTGAGATCTGAACAGTTAAGATTTAAATAAGCCACACAAACAGTGGTGGAGCATCAAAACACAAAAAAACTATTGTATAAGATCAGACAAAGGAAAGAAAAGACAAATGTAAAAAACAATCACTTACGCTGTGATGGTCACTTGAGGAGAGAGGACTTTGACAAACAGCCTATAGATATGAATTTACCTGTGGGTTCAACATCTGTCATTTATATGTAAATACTGTCTGAGCACAACATTTTAACTGTTTTAAGGTGTACAATAAATTTTCCGTACCGTCACCCAGTGAATTGAGAAAACTTACTGTCTTGAATTTTTCTTGCTGGCCTCTTACAGTGCTCAACATTGTTTTTAAAAAGCAATATTTGTACATAAAAGTTATTGTGTAGCTCATCATTAGCAGCATAATTTTTTAACCAGTCTTAGTTTTGCTAAAAAAAGAGAGAATTTTGTTTGTCATATTTGTGACCTTGCCTGTTAAATCCAGGCTGAAGTCCCATCAAAAAATCATGAAATTAGGAGCAACAAAGTTTGAAAATAAACTAAAATGAATTACAAAAGTCAGTATTTCACATGGCCAAAGATCAGTCAATATTAAAAATATCAAGGCTATATTTTTACAGAAAGTTTTTTACATTTATGTAAAACATCAAATCACAAAAAATGAAATGGCAGGGTTTTTACAGACAGGGTCACATTTGTTTTTAAAATCAGTAGAGATTGTGACAGATTTTCTTTTAATCTATAGGAGTGTGTAACTTTCGAATTATTGAGTCAGTGCCTCATGTTTGAACCTAAAACCACAACATAAATATCTAATAAACCCAATGTAAAATATAGTAATGACTAAAATGTATCATTTGTGTATATAAAATTATTTTAATAAATTTTTTTTCAATTAAACTTTTCCAGAAATTGTTTGTAATAATTTTTAAAGCAGTACAAGTGTGCTCTTTAGGAAAAAATGTTTTTATTTATTTTTATTATAACTGGGGTTCATTTTGTATACCATTTTTAAATATGTAATAAAAATAATTCAAGCCATTAAGTTAAGCCAACAGTATGTTACCCAATTATTTGTATTATGAGTTATAGTAACCAATATGTGTATGACACAAACAGCAAATACATGTAACCCTGTCTGTGAATTTCAGGTTAATGTCATATAATCTAAAACATTTTAATTTCACTTATTGATTTCAATCTGACATGATCTTACTCAGTTAATTAAAGACCCAAGATGATTTTATGAAGAACACAGTAATTCACAAAAATGACATTAGCTGGGTTTTCACAGACAAGGTCACATGTATTTTAAACAATAAAGACTAATCATGCCATGTTAAGCATGATTTATAGTTGTTTGTAGGACCAACACGTAGTTTTTACACCCACAAGCATGTTACAGTATCAAGGTAAAAGTTGAAGAAGCAGCAGCTTGTTGTGTACGTTGTTGGAGAAGCATCAGCAGCGATGGTGGTAAACAGACTTTGCTTGCAGCCGGAGTCTTAAAATATTACTCCTCAACTTGGTCCATAATTTTTTTTCCGTCGCAAGTGGAAGTGCATGGGGAAAGCGTCAAATGTTTTTACCTGAGAGATGGGTTCTAGCAGACCAGTCACACTTGTGGTCTGTGTAGAATTGACACATTGTCACAATTTATTGAAGAAGTATGCGTCGGGCTATGGCATAGTGTACGCATTTATGTGTAGGCTACACCCTACAATCGATGCAGAACAAATTGAGCTTTAAAAGGCCAGTCCAATGACCATGCAATCTGTTATAAAAAAATATGTGGAAAGAACTGGACTGTAAAAATTACAATTTTATGAATTTCTTAAATGCATTCTTTAGCAATTTATGTGAAAATGTTTTACACATTTAAACTTTTGTCACTAAAGAGTACCTGTGCTGAACACTCACTGTCACTCAAATGGTAGATAGAGGCATTTTAATAAAAAAAGACAAAAATACCTACTAACCCACTACTCTCTTTATGGTAGAGTGCATCACCATAAAATCATATTGAAAGCAGAACTGAGATTCAGTGAACACATTGTTAATAAGGTGGTGTTGTTGTTTTTTTGATCGCTTACTTATAAAAATAAACAATGCATAATGTCAAAAATAAATCTTCTGATGGAAACTTTCACCTAAACTGATTAGGGTTAAAAGTTTTTTGTAATTGTGCATTTGGTTTTTAAGAAAGAATGTTTTGATTTCTGATGTCCTGTGACCTTTTTTGTCCCTGTAGTGAGAGATGATAGCACGCCCATAGACTACTCGGAGGACTCCACAAGAGAATCTGTCCCACCTCAGCCTATCCATGTTGATACAGATCAGCACTCATTTCATACAGCTGAGCCGTACCCTTGTGTTTCTGAATGTTCTGTTCAGGACCAACCTTTAGCCATATCAGCCAATGAAAATCAAAAAGAATTAGATTTTAAGGCTCTCAGTGAAGCAATTTCCCAGTTCAAGGCATCCAGGATGCTAGAAAAATCTGATGCAGGTGAAATATTACAATGTTCCTTTAAAGTCGATCCTCATCAGAGCTTTCTGAGTCACATTGATTTGACTGGTTCTTGTCATCAGTACTCCTCTCAGAACAATGATTTGTCTAATACTGCTGTTAAGACCCTAGTGTCTAATACTTCAAATCCAATCCAGTCAGTCAGAGACTGCAGTGAGCTCAGCCCCATTCTGGAATCGGGCATTACAGCATTTACTGATGCTCAAACGAGCTGCACTTCAGTTTATGAAAATACAGAAGCTGTGTCTTCTGCTACACCTCCTGTTAAAGTCAACGATGAAATGCAAGAAGTCACAGCATGTAGCAGTAAACCAACATCCATGGCTGAGTCTATCACGGATGCTGAGAACATCAGCAATATGTCTGACCATTTCAAACCCTGGGAGAACTTGAGCTCCATCAAACGCACAATGGACACTGAGTCAGGCACAACGAATAATGGGACCAAATGTGACAGTGGCCAAGAATCCAATGAAAGAACCATGATGGAACAGGACAACACCAGTTACTCTGAACCACCTAATAGGGACAACCATGGGAGAAATGGTCTCTTTCTCACACCTAGCAATACTGGATATGGCATGGATCATTTTAATTCATTGAGCCACATGGCGTTGCAGCAAAGTAGCTTCATCTCAGCACAACACAGATCCATGGTTGTGAACTCCCCCAGGTTTATATGTCATAATGGTGCTATTGGACATCCTCTTTTGAACTGCAACATTCCCAACACCCTTGGAGTTGTCGGACCTCCAGTCTTGAGAGGACTCTTACCAAATCATAACATGCAAATGGCATGGAACAGTTTAACACAAGGGCCGGCATCAGTCTTCTGGGGTGCTCAGCCTGGTGTGAATGTACAGCAGATGCAAAGAGCTCAGTTTATCCAGACTTGGCATGGAAATTCCGGACTCCAAGGAAACGGTTATCATTCCAATAGGGGAGGCTTCGGTGGCTGGTGAACCATAAAAATGCTTGTAGATAGTTTTCATAATGTTTAGTATAACCGAAACACTGTCTTTTTTGTATAATGAGAACATAACAAAACATTTCCAGGTTTTTTACAGGCTCAAGCTGATTTTTTTGGAGATCAATATATTTTGCAAGCTACAGCATGTTCGTCAATCTGATATATTGGTTATTTTTGCCTTTATAGAAACACTGCAGCCAAGTCACTTTATAGTCCTGGTTTTAATTTTATTTTTATAATAACGCTGTAAACTTGCATTAAACTAAAATTTGACATTGGTTTTCAAGTTATGTCTGTCTGTCTTCTGCCAATACATTTGTTAAGCCAAAACAGAATGAGTTCTAGTAAGCACGTGATTTATGAAGTAATTTTTGCCATACATTTTAAATTGTAATACTTTTAATTCACATGTACATATTGGAAAACAGAAATTCACATCCAAGTACATTTATAAGCTTATACTGAGTCAACTTGCAAGTTGATTCAAATCAGCCACAAAGCCAACCCCCCACACAAAAAAATTACACTAAATATGATAAAATTACCATCTTAAGCATTTCATCACCTAAATTCTCATCAGTTAGCAGTGCTAATACAAAGTCAGTCTAGTGTCTGTTCTTCGGGAAGTTTTTTTTGATCCTCCACAGAAATGTTTGATAAAGTGCTGAGTTCACCTTCTCTTTTAAAGAGAGCATAATCTTACACAGGCCGAAAAGGGGGCAAGTTTTTGTGTGTTTGAAGTAAAGGGTTAAAACTGCTTTCAATCTCCCTTTGTTTCTGCAGTAGACCCTGTAATAAAAAATATAAATTACATATTAATCCTAACCACATAAGAACAAATACTTTTTACTCTAACAGATTAAGCAAGCAATGTATTAATCAGGTCTGACTAATAATACAGACATCCAATAGTCATTGATGAGACACAATTCATTAATCTGACCTTTTGTATATTTGTTTTATGAGCAGCTATTAAAGAAGAGTGAAAAAAATCACAACTGCTAAACGGTGCATTTAATGTCAGGCAAGTAAAACATGGTATTGTTAACAGGAGAATAGACTTTAATTTGAGGTTGGAGCATCACCTGTCTCAGTTCTGACAGACCCTTTAGTATGGCTTGTTGCCTTTCAGTGCTTTTATGTGATGGGTCTTGCTGGACCAGAGGTGTTGCCTGTCTGCTTTTGCTCCCTACAAAACAGAGTTAACATTTTTCTTAAATCAGTAGTACAAACGTATTGCAAATAAACTTTGTGTTTGACTGCAATGCTGTTGGCTGCAGTTTGTTTACCTATGTTTAACCTCTGTTTGGTTTCATGTGTGGAGGGTCTGGAGAGCGAAGCCATAGGGTCCATATGGTAAACCTCATCTGATCGTACATATGGCACATAGTCTAATGAAGGAGGACAGCCTGTGTCCTCCGCATATTTCTCTATCATGTAATGGGTGGACTGCTTGGGAAGGTTCTTCACAGCAGGAACAGAAGGAGAGCGCCCTCTACTGACACAAGAGGAGAGCCCTTTATAATAATGAGTTAAAGCAAAATGACATACAAACAAGAACATAACATTGTTTGATTTGATTAAAATATCAAAAGCCTGTTTCACACATTTGCTGCACACAAGGAACAAAAGCCCCATGCTTTCACAGGACGAGTTTTTGCAGGAAGTGTTTTAAGTCTGCAATAAAATCCGACTAAAAAGGTTTGTGCTGTCAGGTCCATTGATGTACGGACAATTTAATATGTAATATCAAATATGCTTAAAAATAAATTAACAAATATTGCAGTGTAAGGAATATAGCGCAAAAGATGTCCTGCAACAGATGAAATTTGGAGATGCAGTGCAAGAAGGCACAATTTTAAAACAAACTAAAATTATAACAATAAGACTATAATTTTAAACATGTCATTGCACAGAAGTATGATAATAAAGATATCCTATAAATTTTTATTCCCTACCATACGAAACATGACTGTTGATTAAACTGGAAACGTTTTTCAAAACTTGTAGTTAGAAGTGTCATTCTACTCTTTAGTCAGTTGTACAGTTGTTTTTTGGGTTGTAATGTCTTGAGTCTCTTATCCACACATTCATTGTTCCAGTGAGATTGTAAGATTGTGTCAAACCCTGACAAAAGGTGACATGGCTGGATCCACAGGGAACCATTTACAAAAAACATTTAAATCCTGTTAAATTAACATCTGAAACCGCTCTCAAAGAATTCACATCTACCCTAGAAAACCACTCCATGGTTCCATATATGGAATGCTACATACACAAAGTATCTGAATCTGGTCTTGTTTGGTGTCATATGAAGTGTTTTCAATGTAAGTGGTATTTGGTTTATTAATATTACAACAGAATTCAATGTTAAAGTGTAACAATACATTAAGCAAACTTAGTGTTGATAGACACCTCCCCTCTCAGACCTAAACCAATCACCCCACTGTATGCAAATTAAGAAAAGCCCTGTATTTACAGCAACCAATCAGTACCAAATTCCTATATGCTTTGTTCTCTCTGGATATTTAAGGAAAAGTTTGTAAATGATTCAGGGGGGTTTTCTATATCTAGAAATGCACCCCCATGATGCTGTATCTTTAACACAGCATCATGTATTTCATTTTACTTTGAGGAATCTGTAGCCGGATCTTCATCATTTGCCAGGTATGCAGTATTCTCATTTGGTTACATTTGTTTCTTTCTGTTTTAATTGGATTGTCAATTGACTTTGAATTATGACCTTCCTCCCTGGCTAATAAATTGTGTTTTTGGATTTATTTTGTGTTGCTAATGACATGACTAGTAAATTACTTGTTACCACAATGACTGAAATCAGGCTAGTACCGGACTAAAATCCCAATCTAGATGGCATAGTGGTATATCAGCGGAGGTTTTCGGAGATCCGACTAGCACTTGGTGTTAGTTTAAGTTAAATTAGATGCGTGGAGGCTAATAGTGTATTTCCTGTTAAGACTTACATAATTGCTGTCTGACCACTCTAAATCAGATGAGGCTCAACCTCGGTTATTTCAATATTATTCTATCTAAGTTGCATAGTAAATTATGGCACGAGTATACAAAGCTATCATTGGAGAAGACGGTCAGTTTTGTTTTATGATTGTGGTCGTGAACCTTTGGTTAGAAATAACTTTTGTAATAATTAAGTTGCACCTTTATGGGGATTAAATAAATTATGTTCAGAGATAAACAGGTCCGGGGATTGCTATAGACGGTTTCAACAGTAACAACATAACAAGCGGCTTTCGTGCACTGAAAAAAATGATTCATTGAACTCAATAAATTGCCCCAAGGTAAGTGGTTGCAATCAATTTATTTAAGCTACATTTAAACAAAAAAGATTAGTAAAGTAAAACAAAATATAAAACTTTTGTAGCTTAAATAAATTGATTGCAAGCACTTACCTTAAAAAAATTTATTAAATTCAATGAATCATTTTTTTCAGTGTGGTCAACACGTAACTTCCGGTAAACTCAAACAACACGTAGCTTAAACAACACGATAGATTACATAGGAAACCAAAACATTTCAGTTTAGCAACTCAGACCATTAAACAAACAGAAACCGGAAGTAAAGTTCGACCAGACGCGTATCACGTTACCGCACGTGCGTCCGATGAAACCGGCGGACTAGGCGGTTGCCTAGGGTGACAAATGTTCGCTATGGTGCGGCGGGGTGGAGTTCCGTTACATTAATCAAGTTTTCAACTGCTGGCGCGTTGATCTAAAATAAGTTTAATTAGCTACATTCGGTGGTGTTTCTACGCTACTGTCAAATGGTAATAATTATTGAATATATTATATATATAAAAAAAGTTTATATGGCACGTTCGAAGTCTCGCGAGACGTTGGAGAGGCTGCGTGCGGTGCAAGAGATGAGCGCGCGTAGATGAAAGGAGCAGAGGAAGGCATGTGCGTTGTGCGAGTTTTCGGAGGCAGATCACGCGTTCCTCAAGTTCTCTCTGTTTTCAATCCAAGAGGTCAAAAATAATAGGTTCCTCAAGTTCTCTCTGTTTTCAATCCAAGAGGTCAAAAATAATAGTTTCATAATGCGATGCATGTTGTGTGCACCAAAACGAAACTGACATCTCAGCGTACAGAAATTCAAGCTCCAGCCTGAAACAATATGTAGCGGTAAGTTATGTCTATTTGAACACTATTAAAGGTAGGGTAACAGATTTGATCCTGAAACATTTTTTGTTATGCTGGTTAAAAGTCTCCTTACATCCTGATAGCAATCACTGTGTTAAGTTGTTTAAATGTATTTGTAGAAATTTATGTCATCTGTGAAAGGCGTAGGACCAAAAAATGTTCAACCAATCATAGATTTCGGTCCGAACGGACGTTTCCATTTTTGTCCCTCATACGTAAGCATAATTTGAATGCCCACCGCGCAGCGAGTCCACGCAGACACCATACGTCATCGGCGCGTTCACGTGCGCTCACCTCCTGCCTGTAAACAGTGAGAACAGCAAACTTTTCTGCTAAATTGACAACCTACACAGGAGGCACAAAACTAAAAGCATCTTTTATAACAACAACAGCAAAAACTGCCTGGATCAGCAAGAGCAAAAACCCAAATGAACATCGGTAACTTTACTGCTTACCACGAGATGCAAACAGCTGCAGGACGCAAAGGGTCTGAAAGAGTCGTTGCACAGTTTATTTTGGTAAGGTAGGTACGCGATATGTTTGTATTGAGATGGATTCAGATATTCTACTTTGATGAAACATTGTGTTGCTTATGAAATTTGTGTTCGTTTACGGATTAGCGTAACGATATAGTTACTACGTCTACACAACCGAACGTGTGCTTAAACTAATTCAGATGTAAACCAGTTGTTTGGTTATTTTGGCAGTGTTATTCGACTTTGTACTGCAAAGTTGTCTCACTGCTGAATGAGACATGAGATGTGACCGTCTGATCTGTGCGTGTTCATGTGTTTTGGAAGAGGCGTGACTTTGGATGGCGGTTTGACTTGAGGGTGGGATCGGGATTTCATTGCTAGGCGGCTACCGTTAGCATTTTTCAAAATGTGTTACCCTACCTTTAATGGATAGTTTGGTAACTATGGGCACTTTATTGTAATACTATTTCACACACTCTCCGAGTGTTTTGTCATATGCACTCTTGTGCAAGAAAATCATTTAACCTTAGGAACAACACAGGTTCACATCTTTCTGCACATTTCCATATCCTTTCCTCACAAAACGAATCAAAATGAAAAGCATAATGTGACGTCTTGCATTTACACAAATCCGGACACCTCACTAAAGTGTAGAAAATACATCAAATAAAAACAGGATTGTATTTTGTTTAAATCTTTCCTAAAGAATGTATATAATTTAGGGCTGTCAAAAGATTAATCGCGATTAATCGCATCCAAAATAAAAGTTTGTGTTTACATAACATATGTGTGTGTACTGTGTGTAAATATTATGTATATATAAATACACACACATTCAGGTATATATTTAAGAAATATTTGCATTTAAATACTGTATATACATTTATATAATTTATATTATATATAAATATAAATATTTGATATATAAATATAACAAATTTTTCTTAAATATATACATGATTGTGTGTGTTTTTATATAATAATAATAATAATTATACACCGTACACACACATATGTTATGTAAACACAAACTTTTATTTTGGATGTAATTAATCGCGATTAATCTTTTGACAGCCCTAATATAATTATAAAATAAAAAATAAAGTATGTTTTTACAGAAACATGTATTATATATTATAATAAATGTATTGTTGATTTGCAAAAACAGATAAGTTCCATATGAAATTCTAAAATCAGCATTTTTATAAAGCTCCAGTTTATGTTCAGTAATGAAAATAACCTATTCATATAAAAACATGATAACAAACAGACACACACATTATTACACACACGCTGCAGATGCTGACAAGTTTGTGTGGTGAACGTGAAAATAAAGACACCATTAACTGTCAGAAAAAAAAACATCTGTGTGTGTTTGAGATTTTCTATCAAAAAATCTCAAACATAACCTCTAGCAGCGACCAAGCCTGGTTCAATTGTGATTGTGGGCCTGCATAATTATTAAATATTAATAAACAGCTGGTGCGTGAGTCCAAAGCGACATGTGTAGCCGAACAAACGGATGTAATACCAAGTAGGGCCAAATGAGAATAACCAAACATCCACCCAAATTCTGTAATTGTTAATGGTAATGATCAATCCGATTTGTATTAATTGTATCTTTTGGAGTCAGATAAAACTACCTAAATTACGTAACAACAAAGCGTCATCAGTAAGCACCGGAAAAGACCGGACACGCTAGAATCCTTCGCCATGCCAATTGGTTTCCGCCATTGGGCCAACGGATGGATGGGTATTAAAATAATGTTCCCCTTACAAGATCATAAATTAAATCTGAATGCAGAGGTAAATGGTATTTCATCTGATTTCTTATATTCATCCACTGGCTCACATCTGGGATATGGAATGGTCTATGTTTGAATCTTGTTTTATGAATAATGTTATGTATGGATTATGAATGGCCGAATTTTCTATCTGCCCAACAAGTTTACACATCATTCACCCTGAACACTGAGTTCCACAGGGCTAAGCCCCCGACTTTATGCACACATCACACATTTGCCAACCCATCCACAACTCTACACTATTGTTAAATATGCGGATGATAAAACAATCATTGGGCTCATATAGGGCCCTATAAAATCCGTTTTATTTTTTCCCAAATTCCGTTTTTTTCCCCAAATTCCGTTTTTTCCGTTTTAATTTTTGCTAATTCCGTTTTTTCCGTTTTAATTTTTTATTTTTTACCCTTTACTGTTATTTTATTCGTAAAAAGAGTGTGCCTTTAATGTTAATGATTAAAATGTACACAAATAAAATAGGAATGACCTTAAATTTATTGAGGTAACATTTTTTTTCCACATTTTTACTCAGTACTCTTCAGAACAAATACTGCATGATGCAACTGCACTTTAAGTACTTAAAGTAACAACTTAATATTCATGTTTATAAACTTTAAACAGTCCAGAAAAATACATTATATAAGTTTAAATAAAAGTGCTCCATTTGCTTTTTCTTTCAAGTAAAAAAATAGGACAAAAAAGAAAACTCTCAATTTCAAAGATATACATAAGTACTTTTTTCCATACAGTAGATTAAAGTGCATCAAAAACGAGGCAAAATACAGCAAGTACTTCCTGGGTAATGAAATTAAAGTTGAAGTATTCCAAGTAAAACTAGTTAAACATTTGTGAGCTAACTTTCTTCATTTAAGCGTCCCACCTATCACAGACATCACCATTGAAATACATGATTGCCAGCCTCTTTGTGTTTAGTTCAGTGAGTGTTTCTCTCTTGTCTGTGAGAAGAGTTTTGTATTTGCTGAAGCTCCGCTCACAGTCAACTGAGCTGACTGGGAAGTAGATGAAGGCCAAAGCCACCTCTGCAACTCTTGGGAATCTTGCACTCAAGCCTCTCCATTAGTTTGCAAGCTCCATATCAGTTGGCAGGGGGTCCCTGGAAACACATTGCTGATAGGCCAACCACTGCTCCGTGAGCTCTGCTGATGGGTTAGCCAGGGGCTTCAGTGTTGAGTAGGCTTCAATCTGCTTTTGCATTGCTGGAGCCTGTCTGGGATCAAACACCCTGACCAACCTGTACACATCTCTGGCTGGATGTGTGTCCCAGTGCTTTGAGAACTTTGTGAAAGCCAAATGAAAAGCATCATGGAGATTGTCCAGCACGTCTTTCTTCTCTCGGAAACTCATTTTTCTCAGTAGCTCATCTGTTTTGGGCCCATAACCACATGTTTTTGCTGTTCTATTAACTAGGTAGGACCCAAGATCCTCCATTACATTGTATGCAGACACTGCTGTGGGTCTGTGGGTTCCTTCCAGGATGGTCAGGGCTGTCATCAGTTTAGAGCAAGTCTCTGAGATGAAGGTTAACTTGAGAGTGAGGTTCTCCACCTTCTCCTCTGTTTCCAACTGGCTGAGGATGTTTTTGACTGCCATGGCTGTTGACTCCTCTGACAAGAAGAACTGTTTGTAAAGGTGAACATGCTCTGCATGGTACTTGACAGCCTCAAACCAACTATTCCACACTCAAAAAAATGAACTTTCGCCTTTGTCAGTTTTACTTAATCTTTTTATATTGTGATTACTTAAAAAAATTAATTTAACAACGTGAACTTAATTTAATTGAGTTTATTCAACAAAAAGGTGTGTCTTGTCAGCTTTACTTAAAAATTATTTGTTCAGCCAACATAACATTGTTGTGTAAAATTAACAGATTAATAAAACCAATACAGACTGGCATCTCATTGGCTAATGATGTTGCAGTGTATTATGGGTAATTGTTGTTGTTCTGCCACCCTCTTGCAGAAGTGTAGCATCATTAGATAGCTACCTGTGGCCAACTATGAGTGAATTAACTTGTTCTGATATATTATTAGAACAAAAACAAAGAAATTAATGGTTTGAAATGTAACATTTCATTTCAAATATATTTGTGATGTACTTGATAAGTTATAATTAAGAGGCTTATATGATTAGTTGTATTAAGCAGCTGCATTATGATTGATTGGTTGATTGATTCAGTGTTAAGGAGTTATTAGATAAAAGGGGTGGAGTTTATAAAATGGCATTATTCAAATTTTTTGTCATCATTAATTAATTTTTTTATGTACAATCAACTCAACTGTTGTTTGTTAAGTTTACTTAATCTTCTTTTGTTAAATGAACTTAATTATTTAAGTTTACTTAACAAATTATGTGGAACCTGTTGACAAAATATTTTTAAGTAAATCCAACATTTCATTTTTTTGAGTGTACCGAGTACACACAGCCTCAGGAGGAACCTTGGCCTGCACAGCCTCCTTGTTGATGAGGAAGGCCACCCATCTTCGCTTTCTGGCAGGCTTTTTGAAAAACACAGATCTCATCCATGTGACAAGTGAGGTAGCATCTGAGAAATATTTGTAATGCTGCCAGGTCTCACCCACCAGATTTATGATGTGGCAGAGGCAGGTAACATGGACGCTGTTCGGCATCAGTCCTTTCAGGACCTCCCTGTATGCTTTCAGACAGTATGCAGCATTATCTGTAACCACTGCCCTGGCATCATTAAGATCTAGAGCGTTGCTGTGGAGGGAGGCTAGTATTTCTTGGGAAACTGTTGAATAGTTGCATCTTTCCATGAAGACGACATCCACAAGAAAATATTGTTTTTCAACTCCTGTGATGAATTAAGGAAAAAAAAACATTAGCTGTAGTTCTAAATGTCCATTTAATTTTTTTTCATTCATATTAATTAAAAGGCAACAGTGACTGCACTGACATGATTTTGAGTTAATTATTTTATTTTGGACATGTACATGTAGTAGTAGTAGTGGTAATAATAATATTAATAATAATAAAAAATCAGTTAAAAAAAATGAGAAAGGAGATCATGGCCATTATTTCCAACTGTATTACATGTCCAAAAAAAGAGTAATAAAAAGTAACTAAGTTTATTTTTAACTGGTATATTCGAATTAATCATTTTAAATCTGATTTAATGTGCATGTCAACCAGATTTCCCCGTGGGCATCAGTTGTTTTCTAATTCTGACACAGCTATAAATCATTATGTATTTTGAATAACCTACAGTATATTCACTTATCCCATTACATAGTTGCAATGGTATGTTATTAATGACTGAATACAAAAAAATATAAAAGGGTGCATCAGTTGCATTCACACATGTCTATATTAACTAAGTGTTCGGTATGCTGTTAAATTCACACTAACTTACCAATGACGATGTTTAGGACGCTGCAGTCTCATCCACAACAATGGAGTACTTTTTCCCACAGATCTTTTTTAGCACAGAGGAGATATGTTGCTCAAACACTCGGGGTAAATGAAGTTGGCGAAGGCTGCTTACACTTTCAGGTAGAGCTCCTCCCTGTTTGCAGTGCTTCTTTAGAAACGGACGCAGTTTTGTCATCTTTTCTAGAGGGATGTCAGCCTCATTACACACAGCGACAAAATCCTCAACAAACTCTTTCCTTGCGTCTGAAGATTTAAATGCAACCGCAGTAATGCACGTCTGTATGGACGTGGTGGCCTTGCTAGCGGTTTTGTGCTTCTCCTTGTTTTTCACGTGAGTTTTTGATAACAGGTGGTCAGTGCATGTATCTTTGCGCTTCCAGTCAATGGAATGTTGACAAAATTTACAAAACAGCAATTCTCCGGTCACATAAAAGTCATGTGGAAACTGTTCGGCTCGGAACTGAGGGCTTAGCGTCGCATTTCTTAATTTTTTAGCAGACGAAATTACAGCAGCGGAGAGCCGCTTCGCCATGGTTGCAGTGTTATGAAGGGGGAAGGGTAACTGAAATGACGGGAGGGGGTGTGTCACCCAGATGTGCTTCCCCGGTCTGCATTTTCCTCAGACTTACGTTCTTCTCCCACACAAAAACAGAATTTTATTTTAAATATGTGAAATTCCGCGTTAATACTAAATTCCGTGTTAATTTGCCAATTCCGCGATTCCGTCCGCGATTCCGTGATCGCGGAAATTATAGGGCCCTACTCATATCTGACAACAGTCACACCATATACAGGGAGGTGGTTCAAACTTGGAAAAGTGGTACACTGCACAAATACCATCCTTTTGGTCTTGAGTACCAAAAAGACCAAGGAGCTTATTCTTGATTTTAGGACTATCAAGAAGCCCATACACAGTCTTATCTATATGAACACTCAAGGGGGTCGCACACCGGCCGCGCAGCTCAGCGTCGCCCTGCGTCGAGTCACGTCTAGGACAACTCTGAGGTATCGTAAACCAGAACTGCACATTAAATAGCGCAAGCTTCGTCAGGTAGCGTCTACTTCAAAATGCAAATTATACGTTAGTAGCCAATAGAGTGCCGAAGTAATGGCGTCACTTTGTAGGCTAAAACGCGGAAGTGAGTTAGCATTTTAGCACTACCGGTTCCCTCGCCCTGAAGTCCATAGACATTATATACATAGACACCTCGTAGACTGAGCTGCCTATTGGAGCTGACGTATCGCGCGGCCGCCATCTTGGATGGGTCTCCAGTGCGCTCCCTTGCATTTATTTCTAATGAGGAATAATCATAACTCCTCTAATTTTTACCGGATCTTCACACGGTTTGAGTTGTTATAAGCGGCAGAGATTTAGTTATGATACAGGACGCTGTCACACATTGAAAAATACTGCTTTCATGCTAAAATACTTTGTATTATGCTCTTTAAGTATGGCATATTTACAGAGGCAGACACTATGTAGAAAGTATTTTACTTTCTACATAAAAGTAAATTTTCAAGTATCTGTATTTTATCAGTGTTTTTCTTTAGAAAACTTATATTCCAAAGCATATTATCATAATTTTTACTCCACTGCATTTCATAATTTCAAGTTTTTGGTTTATATTTAAGTACATTAAACATCTACTTTTTTTACTTTAACTTAAAAAGTACTTTAGTACACAATTTTTATTTCATTTTTACGTAATTAGGTATTTTATGTAATTAGGTATTACATTTTATATTTTAATATGAATGAATTGAGAATGAATTGGCTGTGAGAATTTTCATTCCAAATAGCGGCCGCGCTACTGAAGTGCCATCTAGTGGCTGTTGCTAAAAACGAGTTTCCCCTCTTGTTCTTCTATACTCTTTGCAGAGCTTTGACGACTCTGTCACAACAAAACCATCCCGTTTTATAGCAACTTCCCATTGCCTCCTCATGCCTGTATCACTGGGAAACCTTCAAATGTGAAGAAAAAACAGCGAGAGATCATGAGAGAGAGTACCAGTTCCTGCTGAACATTGACATAATATTATAAATAATAACGTAAAATAACCAAAATGATTGTTCAATCTTGTGAAATGTAATCCCATGTGATCTGGAATTAATGTTGCGCCGGTTATTGCAACCGTAAGCTGCACAAAATACGGCCATAGTATGGCTTTCTTTCCGTTAACTCCCATTGACTCTGGTGCTAGCGTACAGTGAGGAGACCCATCCAATATGTCGCCGACGCTTGATGCGTTCCAGCACGTCATGAGGTGTCTGCGTGTATAATGTCTATGCTGAAGTCTATGGGTTTTTTGAATGGGTTTTTGCTAAATCGCCTGAAATAAGGTCTGTGGTTAACAAAGCCTCTAAATATTTTCACGTTTTGTTCTATGACATAAAATACACCAGTTATAATCTGCTTGTGATTTTTTTAAACTTTATTGTGTCTTAAAAACGGTGGTTGCTAACAAGTTGCTAATAGGGACTACATCCTTGGCGGGGAGTTTAGACGTCATCATGACAGGAAATCTGTCACTAGCCTTTCAGCCTCACGTTCTCAGAAGTTTACCTTTCAGTTAATATACATAACGTTATATATTTAGTCTTTTCAAATTGTAGTTTTTCCAAATATTGTTGTACTGTGGAGAGACTGTAGTTTGACATGTTTTGTTTTGTCCGGAGATGCAACCACAAGTCGTTGATGAAAGATGCTCGTTTACCGTCCGATGTTCAGTGATTGGAACATTTTGTTAACTTTTGTTTAATTCCCAGAGAACACGCTGATATCTATAGCTTGAATGCACTGTAAGTCACTTGTCTAACAAATACCAAAAATTAAATGTTAAACTATTGTATACTATTGTAACTATACACCAGTCAGCTCACAGTAATGTGAGATAAAATTTACTACACAGGCTCTCACATTGGGGCTTGTGGATTACCAGGTAAAAATATATAGAAAATGTGAACAAAATTAGTATATATGCTTTATTTAGGGAACATATATGGTTTAATTAATATATTGTATTGAAGCATTGATGCTATTGGACAGTGGCGTAATAGCACTTTTGGGAGTACTTCGACTCGCCTGAAAAGTCCGCTCCCCTTCTCCCTCTCATAATGGGAGAGGGAGGGTGTTAGTGCGCCGAGTCGAAGTACTCCCAAAAGTGCTATTATGCCATACAATATAGTTCCTCTTTTAAATCCGCTTAGAAAAGCACTACGTTTTATTTTGTACCACCAAACTTGCTCGTTATAACTACTCGTCTTAAATAGGAAAAACGTTGATGTGTTTGGTCACTTCTAACTTTATCTCTAAATGGTACCATTGAATGAATGGGGCTAAGCTAAATGCTATCGAAGCATCACAGCGCGCTCCATCGCTTACTTGCACGCACACAGATGATAGAGGGATGTATCAACAATTCTTAGTTAAGGTAATAACATATTTTAATATTGAAAATGAGTAGACTATTCCTTTAATCACAAAGAAAATAATATTAAGGTTTATATAAACTAACAAAATAATAAACTAATAAATAAATAAAACATCAACAAAAAATCTCAAAGAGGCACGCGTAAACAAAATTTTTAACATTTTTGGAAATAATGAATGGGCAATATTTCTCATGAAAAAGTGGATAAGTGTCCATAAACAGCGCAGATCATAATGAGCAGTTTTGTGGTGTTTTTTAAATAAAGGTTGAGGAAGCTTGATGATGACGTTGATCCGTGCGCTGTAGTCCGTTTATAGCATACCGTTAGCATTTTATATCTGACGGCTTTATTTAGGCTTCAAAATGTATACATTTTCGATTAACTTATAAAGATTATCTTGATAGACAAAACGTGTAAGGTTCATAACTCTTTGTTGAACACAGATCTTATTTTTTGCGATTTTCCAAAAGTCTATGGGGAAAATGAATGGCTTTTTGATCGAGGGAACCCATGCGCTGCTAACTTCCGGGTTGGCCTACAAACAGTGTTAATTTCGTTGACGAAGACGATGACGAAAAATATTCGTCAACAAACCTTTTTCACGGACGAAAACTAAATAAAAACTAAATAAAATCATATATGATGACGAAGACTGTAACGAAATATAACTGACACTTTAGTCAACGAGTAAAAATAAGACGAAAATGTTAGGGAGGGACGAATGGAGAAGAGATCCAATCAGAGCTACTCATTTTGTAGGACAGTTGGGAAGAAATCCAATCAGAGCGAGTCTTTGAGGGTAGGTTGATCTATGCAGCAGCAGGCAGCAAAGGCATTTTAAAAAGCCTGCGGCAAAGTTCGTTTTCACAACAGGTTGTTTACATTATATTTAGTTGTACAGTCTTAGTACCCAGCTTTGGCTGATTTCAGTTGACTACGCTCGTTAGCAACATGCTAACGTTTTGCAGTGCACCCGGTCCGAAGACATGTCTCATTAACAACAAAAATGTCAGAGCTAACCTCTAATCTGGTCACACTTCAAATATGACAAGACGACAGCCTGTAAAGACGACTCATCCAGAAATACATGCGAAGGTAAACAAACACGCTAAGGTTATTTTATCAGATAAACCACTGTGTTTTCGCTAAACTTGGTATAACATAGAAACGAAAGGAATACACATCTGAACTGTATTGATTGTATTGGGTTGTCTGAATTAATACTGAGTATAAATATTCAGTGTCCTCAAATTGAATGAAATGTGTAACGTTACTATTATAGTAGATGTTGTGGTTTTACATGACTGGACAAAGTGCGTGCGTAAGTGCGGGTGTGTGTCTCTGTTTGTGTGTCTGCGTGCGTGTGTGTTTGTGTGTGCATGTCATTTAGGGACAATGCATATCTTTTTCAGGGACCATGTATATTTTTAGGTAGAGCGGGCCTTATGCTTATTTTATGTGATATTATCTTTTGTGAAAAAGCCACGGTCAGTTTTTTTGACATTAAGAATAAAATAAAATACGTGTTTTCTATAACAACCATTAAATCTGTGTCTGTATTGCATATTCAAACCTTAATACCATTCCATAAAAGAGTAAAAAACTAAACTAGACTAAGACTAAAACTCTTATGATATTTCGTCGACTAAAACTAGACTAAGACTAAAAGATTTCAGATGACTAAAATAAGACTAAAACTAAATGGTGTGTTATTCAAAAGACTAAGACTAAATCAGAATTTGCTGCTAAAATTAACACTGCCTACAAAGTGACGTCATGACTTCGTCACTCTATGTTAATCGTTAATGATTTGGGACAAATATGATGTTATTTAATGTTAAACTGTCTGATTGGCTCTCTGTGGCGCGACAGGGATTTGAGCAATTTCCTGAGTCGTAGCTGGGCCGGTGTGCGTATACTCATAGAAAGCAATGTGTTCGAGTTTTTTAGAACCTATTTACATTTTTAAATAAATGATTTTTAAATACTAAACAGAATACTGTACATTTGGTTAAAATACCTTAATATATGGTAGACAAGATCCAAGGTATACATCAAGGTATATTACTAATAGGCCAGAGAGGTATACATCTGGAGTATTCTGTCAAAGCTTTAGTGATCACTGTATTATAGCCTGTGTCCGCAAGGGCTCCACCATTAGAAATCCCCCGGTGTTTGTTTTTAAACGCTGTTTGAAAAAGATGAACAGGGTTTTTTGAATGACCTGGTTGTTATGGACTGGTAAAGAATTGGGCTTATTCCTGATGTTGATGAGGCGTGGGCAAACTTTAAATCCATGTTCAGTAGTGTTCTGAACAAACATGCCCCTTTTAAAAAGTTTAGAGTAAAAAATCGTCTCAGCCCTTGGTTCAGTCCAGATTTGTCCGAGCTTATTCGCCAAAAACACACCTTATGGTGCAGAGCAAAGACTTCTAAGAATATCTCTGACTGGCAATCATACAGGGCTATGCAAAATAAATGCACTCAGTCTATTAGACAGGCAAAATTGAGTTATTTCAAGCACCACCTGAATGTTAATGGTTCTGATCCCCGAAAATTTTGGAATACCATCAAAACAATGGAAAATGAGAACATCACCTCCCGTTTGCCCACTGTAATTAAACATGATGGTGTTGTTATCACAGATAAATCCAAAATGGTTAATCGGTTTAATCAACATTTTGTTAATGCTGGCTGTACTTATGAGAATAGTTCTGATATCTCTACTTGCTCCTCTGCCAATTTGTCAACTGCTAGGCATTCATTTGTCTCAGATTCTCCTTCCTTTTTCTTTAAGTCTATACAAGATATTGATGTACTTGAGGAATTTTAGCCTGGATATTCATAAATCCGCTGGATTGGATGAATTAGATTCATTATTTTTAAAGAAATCAGCATATATTATTGTAGCACCTATTACTTGCATTTTTTATCTTTCACTCCATACTGGTGTTTTCCCGAGGGATTGGAAATCTGCTGCTGTAACCCCACTTTTCAAAGGGGGTGATAACTTAGATTTAAACTGCTATAGACCTATTTCCATTTTGCCCTGTCTCTCTAAAATATTAGATAAGTTGGTTAATAAGCAGTTTACGCATCATTTAGAGACTCTTAATGTTTTTAATTAGTTTCAGTCTAGTTTCAGACCCGGTCATAGTTGTATCACTGCTACACTTAAGGTTGCCAATGACATCATATGCGCCATCGACAATAAAGAATATTGTGTAGCTGCATTCGTTGATCTGGCCAAGGCCTTTGACTCGGTGGACCATGATATATTGCAGGATAGACTACGAGAGTAGTAAATATGCGATACATACTGTCAAAATGATTGATGATGATGACCTTTGACCTTAGGGGGGGTAACCTTTGACCTTAAAACAGTGTTTCTCAAACTTTTTCAGCCCAAGGACCACTTTATCTTCCAATTTTTTTCTGAGGACCACCTAACAGAATCCAACTCTAACACGCCCCCAAAAAACAACAAAATAGGAAGGATAAGCTAAATTTAAGTTTAATATGCAACTGTTTCAAGTCAAAAACTAATTTTTTAAACACAAATGCAATGCTATGTTCAGAAATTATTATAACAAGTAAATGTGAAATGAGTTACAGCTTAATATGAAAAACAAACTGCACATATGAACAAAACTGCAATTAAACATAGTATAACAGCCTAGGTTCCACTTAATGTCATTCCAAAGAGCCCTTAGTTTAAAACTGAAGTGGTGGGTATATGAAGTCTATGGTTGTAAGAATAAAATGCTGAAGAAAAATTAGGGATCGACCGATATGGATTTTTTTGTGCCGATGCCGATCTTTTTCCATCAGCTTTAGCCGATGACCGATACAGGCTGCCGATTTTCTTTAGCCGATATTTGGAGCCGATACTGCTTTTTCTCATTCAGTTTATATCATAAAAATGACACAATGATAAAACCAAATGTTACAGCTCTTAATTTAAAAAAGGAACATTTATTGAACTATATTTAACAAATAGTAAAAACAGGTGAGGTAGAACAAGTAAGAAAATTCAGTGCTGCTTAAAATACATAAATACAATAATAATTACACCATTGCACACAGTAGCAGCAACCAAGCAGCATAACAAGGGGAACACTTTACTTTATCCATGAAAGTAACCAACTATTTACAACCTATTTAATGCTTAGGTCTAAGTCTAAATAAGAAGACAAGGAAAATGTAAACAGCAATACTGATCAAAAAACAACTTAAAAAGAATTCTCACACACCCTAGTGCCCTATAATAAATGCGAGGGATAGTTAGTTTGCCTCAGCTCGCTTAAAACGCATAAAACTGAACAAATACATGAGGATTTGTGTACGGACTTCGGTCAGATAGTAGAGCGCGTGCACGTGGGAGAGGTGCAGTCAGTGAGACATGGATGAGAGAGTGCATGTATCTTTGCGCTCCCAGCAAACAGAAATGTTGACAAAACTTACAAAAAAACACTTCTCCGGTCACATAAAAGTAATGTGGGAACTGTTTGGAACTAAGTGCTTTGGGTCGAATTTCTTATTTTTTTCGCTGACGAAAATTCCGCGAAACTCCGCGTTAACAACCAAACGTATGCAACCATGAACTGCGCTCTCCACAATGACGAGAAACTATCAGCAATGGATATTAATTTTTAGCCTTTTACTACTACATATATTTATGGAGATGAAAATTAAAAACCAAGCATGTCCAGCTATGATCAGCTGTTCGGCTTATGACCTGCGTTCGCTTGCGGCATTATTAGCACGCGTCGCGTCCAAACGTCAGACTGGTGGTCGCTGAATAAAACTCCTATAAATACCACGAAATCACGGAACAACGTCAGCATTATTTAATCCTATGACCAGTGTTCGTAACAGCTGCCGTATGCATACGGTTAGCCTAAAGGCTATTTGAAGCTCCCTAAATACAATGGCAAGCAGTTTTATAGGCATTCGCGTTTTCCATTATGACCACCAAACTTTCTTAGCTATGATTGCACGCACATATAGAGCAACGTGCTTACACTTTCAAAGTATATGGCAATATTTCAGTCAAACAGTTAAAAGATGCTTTGAAGTTTCAAACTTACCAGAGCAGGCTTGGAGCGCTCCGCTCTGCTAGTGGGGGGAGGGGCAATGCACGGGCTGCAGGCAGCCTCCAGGAACACAGAGCTGCCTGTGGGCGCCTGTCTGTAATTAATGCCGGGGAAAAGCTATCGGCGAACGCAAGCCGCGAATCGGCCGATGCCGATACACCTAAAACCTGCTAAAATCGGCCCGATGTATCGGCCGGCCGATATATCGGTCGATCACTAAAAAAAATGTTCCCCTTAATGTCCAAAATCACTGAAATTACAGGGATTTTACACATGAAACAAAAATAAGTACATTACAAAACTAATAGATCTGTGGATTTTAGCTGCTTTCAGTTGACGCTTGATCCTTCTTTTGACTCCTCAATGGTTTAGCCACCGATCCATTTTTACGTTATTAAAACAGAAAGGCAAGAACTGATATCACAGTTTTGCAAGTGCATTAAAAATCTACTTAAATAAGTGTTGATTGTATAAACACTTGCCTAGTTTAGGTCATCTTTTGGCGGACCACTTGGAGGGTTTGGCGGACCACTAGTGGTCCGCGGACCACACTTTGAGAATTACTGCCTTAAAATGATTGATGATGGCCTTTGACCTTGGGGGGGTAACCTTTGACCCCAAAATGATTGATGACGACCTTTGACCTTAGAGAGGGGACTAACCTTTGACCTCTGGGGGAGGGATGACCTTTGACCAGACCGCCCATGTCGTGAACTTTTGACCAGACCGCCTGCGAAGCATTGAACTTTTAACCGGAAAGCGTTGACATGTTTATGACCTGGGTTAACTCCAGGGGCATGATAAATCACCAATGACCGGGGTATCTCCCAGGGGCATGATAAATCATCAGTGACCGGGGTTAGCTCCGGGGGCACAATAAATCATCATGTCTTCCTACGATGAAACAATAAAAACAGTGTTTACGCAGGTGGTCATCGTTAAAACCGCATTCCGTGCTCCCATCATAAATTATATAAGGTGGGGCCACAATATAATAAAAGCCGGGAAAATACCACAGTTACGAAAATCACAAACATGGATACGCCATGCAGCTCAAGCAGTACTCCGACGAGTGAATGGCAAATTGACTTGAATCATCTTGGTATGGCTCCGAAAAAACCGCGCGGGCATATCTGCCTGACAAAGTTTCTTCATGAAAATAAGAACATCGTTGCTGACGAAATTTTGCTCGAAAGTAACATAGTCGTCGGTTACAAGTTTAACAAAGAGACTCGTACTGTAATACTCTACAACGCTGAGAAAAAAGGTGAATATACACCAGGACTGGACTCACGCATAGTTTTCGGTGACAAGGACTGGACGTTGTTTTACAACAATGTCTGGAAAGATCTGAATGATTGTCGCGAAGAACCATTGTACATCGCAGAATGGGATGCCATAACGCCCAAAGGACGGTACAGAGTGGTGGGCGACCATTCTAAAAAGAGGCCGGGAGACATCTACTTTGTCTTCTGCAAAGACAACACAAAGCTTCGCGAGCCACTGGTGGGGGTTCTACGCGACAAACACCACAGTCTCTATGAGATGCCATTTTTGTTCAAGTGGCGCGATCTGCGAGGCATGGAAAACGTTTTTTCAACCATAAACAAAATGTTCAAGTGGTGCGACATGCATGATGGGTATTGCAGAGTTAAAGTACAGCTGTTTCACCCCGAGAAGTGCTCACGCAGCCAATACTCTCTCGGTCCGTCTCCGCCCATTAACTACGCCCATTCGTCACGACAGCTATAAGGCAGTAGGTGGGTCCGTCTTCGCCAGCAATGTCTCAACACAGCGATTCAGATAACATGTCTGAGCCTTCTCTCTACATCGATGACGACTCTTACGACGATAACGCCAACCAACACTTACCTGACGACGACGACGACCCTACTGAGGAGGGGCTAAGACGTCTAAAAGAACTGTACGCTAATGCTACCGATAACGCACTCGATAGCACAGATGGCTGCTTTACAGACGTCGGATTAAAAATCATTAAAGGAATGATCGGAGTGCTGCTAAACCACCTCGTCCACAACAAGATCAAGCAAGAGTGTCTGGGGTGCGAGATAAACCACCCTAGTCAGCGTCGACATTCCTGTCTGTATGAACCGCCCTCATACTTTTTCGACGTACACTTTGGAGAGTTTGCAGACAAGCTGTTTCAACCCATCCTACATCCCATCGTCAACTACGCTCTACAGCGCAGCGGGCTAAAGGCTAATCCTCGGGCTATTCAAGGAGCCGCAGGAGCTATTCTCCATGAGTTAAAAGACGAACCGAACATCATCTCGAAACTAGAAGAAATCTCAGAAAACCTGCAGGGTGACGACACAGACGCCCTAATTTTTGACATCGTCGATTTCTGGAAAACGAACGCCGTTAAAGAGTAGCCATCAAAAGATGGGGAACTTCTGCAGACCACGAATCATCATACCCTCTTTGTTTAAAGGGTATTACAAAAGGCAGCTGATGGACTTGATGCATAAGGCGATCGAGACGAAAAATTATTCGACCACAGAAAGCGTTCGTCTTTCAAATTTCAAGGAAAAAATGGCTGTTGTGAGAGGACTGTCAAATTCATGGGGACAATATGAGTAACTTCTGCATTAAAGACCGAGTGTCGGTCTGTGCTAGCCTCAGAAAAGTTTTGGACTTTGTGTGTAATTGTAGAGATGAGATGGGTATAACAGAAATCATGACTATGTGTACATATGTATCTGAGATCTGTCGGGCCCTGATTTCAAAAGATGAGAAACACGAGATTGGCAAAATTGTAGAAACTCTGGTCGACAACATGCTCGACCGAAACATGATGTCTTGCGTACATTTTCTCGACTGGCTGGATATAATATAAAGTCATATCAAATGTCACTATCTATCCTACATGTTATCATTCGATTTGTAATCATCATCATGTAACCCCTTTTATATACTTATGTAATCATTTATTTTAACATCTGTCATATGTAACCCCTTTTATATACTTATGTAACCATTTTTAAACGCCTATGTAATCATTTAAATAAAGTCTGAAGCATAAAACTTTTGTCATCCATTCTTTGCGAGCGGGGAATAAGCTAACATGGCAGAGCTCATGAAGAAAGCATATTACACACCGTCTAACCCCGGATCGTTAGGAGGTAAAAAACGTTTAAAAGACGCAGTTTTAAAGGACACGGGCGTTCGACTTACCGATCAACAGGTTTTAGAGTGGCTGTCAGGGGAGGACGCCTACACATTACATAGAACCGCTCCTATAAAATACAAATGCAATAGAGTCGTCGTTTACGGCGTGGATACACAGTTCCAGGCGGATCTCGTCGACATGTCCACTTATTCCGCAGATAATGATAATATAAAATTTTTACTGACTTGCATAGATGTGTTTAGTAAATACGCGTGGACGCGAGTGCTAAAGAATAAGAGCGGGGCGGAGGTTACTAGAGCCTTTGAATCTATACTCAACGAGGGGCGTGTTCCACAGAAATTGCAGACGGACCAGGGCAAGGAATTTTTTAATAAGCATTTTCAAGATTTGATGAAAAAGCACGACATTTACCATTTCGCAACCACCACCGATTTGAAAGCGAGCGTAGAGAGATTTAACAGGACATTGAAAAGCAGGATGTGGCGGCTTTTAAAGGCCACTAATTCACGTCGATACATCAATGTTTTACAAGACATTACGCAAGGATACAACACCGGTTATCACAGGAGTATTAAAATGCGACCGGTCGATGTCAATAAGGAAAACGAACCCCTGGTGTTTCAAAACCTGTACGCCGGTATGAAGAACGAGACACGGTCGTTTAAATTTAAAGTAGGCGATGTTGTGAGAATTTCTAAAGTCAGAGGCACTTTCGCCAAAGGTTACGAGCAGAACTACACAGAAGAATTTTTCACCGTGGCCGCACGTGTGCCGAGACAGCCTCCGGTCTACAGACTTTCCGATTATGATGGCGAAATCATCGACGGTGTTTTTTACGAAGAAGAGCTACAAAAAATTATCGTGTGCAAAGACAAGTCGTTTAAGGTAGAAAAGATTTTAGGGGAGAAAAAACAAGGCCGAAATACGCTTTAGTCAAATGGTTAGGTTGGCCCGCTAAATTTAATAGCTACGTAGACAAAAAAGCCCTGGTGGACTTGCAACCGTCTTAAAAACGCGTTGATCACGAAACGCCAAACCATTTGAACCAAAAGCTACCATGGACGACGACGGCTTCTATGTCACACTACCGTGCAACGCTTCTTTGTCAGTTTACACTGACAATCGAATATCTAGCTACAGAACAAAACTAGCGATGCCTATCGACTTGAAAGGACGATGGACAGTCGGACTGTGCGAGATTGAATACCCTAGAAGCTGGTACAACTTTAACCAGGAAGACGGCGCTTTTTTGCTAAACATGTACCCCGGCCGTGAGATAGATGCAACCCAAAATCCCGACAACCCTAAGGTTGACCAACTATCGAGATGACTTGTTTCAAAGGATTTAAATATACACCCCCGGTACTACGGTAATGTTCAGACAGTGATTAAAGCGATCAACGCGGCGCTAACTTCATCAGGGTTACTGGCTCTCGATCATATATGATATGTGAAACGCTTACGTAGGAATGAAAAATATGATAAGGATAAAATGAATATGTGCGTCCAGACTTGTAATTCTTTTGCATGCTTTTTCAATTAATGAGATTATGGTGTATTTAAATAAAGACTCAAAGACATTCTATGTTTACTGTTTTTATTATAAAAATCTACAATTGTACATTAAAGGGCGTGTTGCAGGTTAACCACCACTGTCGATTAATGGGTACATAAATCACTCAAGATATGTGTATAATTTTTAAAATGTCTCAAAAATGGTCTTAAAGACCACTTTTTTTACGTTTTTGGTATTAACGGTTTTTTTTACGCAATTCTGCGATGACGTCCCGTTGGGAAGAAGTGGAGAAGCCTCAGCCAGAGCCATAGAGATAGATGAGACATTTATTGCTGTTTATTACTTACGTATATAATTTGGAAATCATATATACATCGTAGGAAATATATAATGTGTTATACTGCAAAGTTACCATGCTAATTATTATTTATGATATATGTGGAGATAAATAAAACTTCGCAAATCTGCTGATTTGATCCATTCATGTCCTGACCACCAGGCTAGAGATTTTTAAACATTCTTAATCCACACTTACTAGTCTATCAAATAATATCTCAAATATATTGTTTTGTGAAATAAAAGGATGCTTTGTTATATTGTTTATGCGATTATAACGAATCACACGATCATTTTATACGCAGCAGCAGTCAGCAGCTGCAGCACACTCGGATCCGACCGCATACATAACAGGCGTTCGGCGGCTTTTTACATCACGACAGACCGCCAGACGTTGTTAACTCGAAATGTATAACTATTATCAGATCGGCCCACCGGGAAAGTCCCGATTGCCATTCCGCTACTGGCTGTAAGAAAGTGAGTGCGTTTGGGTCGCTGGTCCCCGCGAACAGATGTGACGTGCTTCACTCACCTTCCAGGATTAGAGACATGCTGCCAAAACCGTTTGTGCTGAAGATCGCATAAAGTTACACCCATTTCAGGCAGGATCATGGACCCCCTCAAGCCAACATGCACGAGTATGTTAATTGTTTGTTTACTTTCACGAAGATATGCTAACGTTATGCTATCTGGCTGTCTGCCTATCTCTCTATACTAGCCTATCCATCTGTCTGTCTATCTATCTGTCTATCTATCTGTCTATCTATCTATCTATCTATCTATCTATCTATCTATCTATCTATCTATCTATCTAAAATCTGCGTTATCAGAACTGTACTTTACTCGTCTTTCTATAGTCATAAATTCTCTCCCCAGCGTGACGTCATACAGTGCGTTGTGGGGGAAAGGAGAATCATTGCAAACCGCTGTACTTTTTCATACTTTTTCGGGTTTTGTGATACCCAACAACATAAAATACAATGGATTACAGTTTAAATGTTTATTATCAACAAGCAAACTGCACAAATTCGTTGAAAAATTTAACCTGCAAAATGCCCTTTAAAATTCCATCCATGTTCTTCGTTCGATAGAAGGCGATTTAAACATTAATTCTGAAACATCGGATCGAGGCGTAGACGCGTGTAAACGTTTCATAGCTTTTTTAGAACGAGTTATCGTAGAGGTAGACCGCGAAGGCGTTCCTCTTAAGGAATGAATCGCTCGTCTAACATGTTGACTCGGAACTGTAGAAAACGGTATGTTTAATTCGGCAAAGGCTTGTAGAAACTTGTTCCATCCCAACGGTCTTTGCTCGTCTCTGACCTTTTGGGGATTAGTGACGCTTTTTATCAAATCGAGCATGTGTGAACCTGGAATAGCGCGTCCCGACGTGTTCCACGCAGACAAATCTTTAGCTTTGGTCATTTTTTCTAATATGTACCGACTGTTTTTCACGCTTCTAGAGGGCACGTTCTTCACCACTTCGTCAGCAACAGCGTCCATCGCTGCATCGTCTTTGTCGTCTTTGCGATCGTCGATGGCGCTGGTGGTTTGCGGTAAGGACAGCGTTAAAGCGGCGCTCTCTTGGTCCCCTTGTTTAACGGCCGCTAAATACCTCGTCAGGATGTTGGAGTAAAGTTTGACTTTCTCATATTGATCCAAATCAGACCTTAGTAAAATGTTTCTTATGGAAGCGTCCAGATCATTTTCGACGACTTGCTGAATGTTCTCTTGAAAGTTTTCAGATTTTTTTTTCCGCTTTTCTGTTTTTCAGCTTGCGATAGTCTTTGGGTCTAATCGGAATCGTGCCGTATAAGATGTTAAGAGCTACTTCGCACAGCGTTAAAATGAGCTCGTCGGACGCCGATTGTAAAATAAGTAGCCTCTGTTTAGGCATAGCCTTATGTAACAGCTTCAACAGCGGCAAATGTTTGCAAAGTCGGGCAGACATGACGATCGATTACGGTCTTCTTTTTTTCGGGAGATAAACCACTTGGCTGTCGGAAAGCAACCCGGTTCTGAGACGATATTGTTCAGGAGTTTTCGCTTTATAGTCTATCAATAAATATCCAAAGGGCTGGCTGGTCGCGTCGTGATAACACTCCATAAAATACTTTGCATTACCTGGATACATTTGACGCCCCAGCACCGCAACCTGATTGGCATTGCAGGGTTCAGAATCAAATAATTGGTGTTCAAGCTGATAGTTCTACTGGATTTCCCTTGAGCAAATAAATTCTGGACAATATAAATAGCGCTGAGATTTCGATGATGGACATACTGAGTAAAAACCTTTTGGACCTCCTTGTTTGCGCTTGCCTCGTCCATACAGTCGTCTAGCAAGAGTAACGAATTCTGATCGTTTGGGAATAAATTATCATCATTCAGACTCTGTGGTATTCCTTCAACAAATTTAATGTTGTACATTTTAAGCAGTTCATCATACAGAGGTTGCCAACAATCGTACACAAACACAATGCGATCAATCTTTTTAGAAATCACATTCGTTGCATTTTCCAACAACAGTTTAACAAAAAAAGACTTCCCTGAATTCGATGGGCCACTTATGACGCATGAGAAAGGGTCTGAAATCAAAATTAGAAGCCTCCCGCATCCCCCTGTGTTCAGAACCCATAAGGAAGGCTGCTGAAGTCGGCAAGGAGTGTTCGTTTGTTATATACCAGCCTAAACCTTTTGACGACTGATTTGTTGTGCAGCGTGAGATGCTTTTTATCTCTCACAATGTTTTCAGTGTGTGCCAGGAGGCAGCGCAAGTTATCGCGCGATTTAGCATAGCCGTCAACCAGATCAATCAGAGTGTCTAATCGGATCGTTTGAGAATTTTTTGCATTTAAAGTTATTCCCTTAGCCTTCATAGTCAGCTTTCCTTTAGCGGTACGATACAAGTAAGATTTCGGTCCGCTAGAACAGAACTCTGTTATGAAATCACCATCGTCCAATTCATTCGTCAGCTCCCCCAGATAATCCCCCAACGGGGGATCCCAGTCGCCGTCCCTAGAAACGAATATAACGCTGTCTGTGTCGGAGTATAACAAACGATCGCCGAGTTTATCCATGAGTTCGTACAACTCCAGTCGCGTGTGAGCGGTCGTAGATGCCCCTACGAACACGTTAATGTCGTTTGTTTTGCACAAATCGCCTTCGGGTTTTTGAAACTGAACGAGTGCTACGTCATCCGAGACGAACGTGAAATATTTCAGCCCTGCGATTCCGTTGAAAACAATTCTGGTGAAATCTGCAGGTTTTTTCACGAGTAGCGTTTTGGGGAGGTTCTCGCGCATAGAAAAGCGTCCCCAAAGAGAGTTCAGCAGTAGTTTATTGATGGATCTCTGAGCAGGGTTGTAACTGATCTTTTCAGGGTCGAGACGAATCCCCCCTTTTTTGTAATAATCTCGAATGTACTTTGCTTTGTCCGCGTCTGTGACGACGTTCGAGGGGTAACCGGACGCTTGTTGTTTCAATTGCAAAAACGTTTTCACGTAATCACGAAACAACGTATCAGAACGTTGGGGGAAATGCCATACTTCGTCGATCCTAGCGATCACGTACCCCTTCTCGACGGCCTTCAAAAGCTCAATACTGACCCAGCAACCTGAGAGCGCCCTTTCTTCATCCGTGTGACCGCAGCACGACGTCTGATTTTCAGCATGCGCGCAAGTACGACACAGTGGAAAAATAATTTTCCATTGGATCTATACGGGAGTACGGGGTGCAGCAATTTACACGACAGCCTTAATAAGTCCTTAGTAGTTTTCAATCGGCTCGAAATCGTTGAAAATGATTTCGGGGTGACCGATGGGGTAGGTTTTCGTAGACTGACAGAAGGGATACAAGCTGGTGAAATCGACATAGCTTATTCTTTCTCCTTCCGCCGTTTTGTGATAGAGTTTGTAGGCGTTCGTATGACCACCAAAAAGGGCGTCCCTGGGCTTCAGTCTCTCTGGAGCAGAGTAGGTACTCATAAATTATTTTACAGAGGGATCGTCGCGTTTCATTTTAGTCCATTCGCACTCCCACATTACCTCGATTTTTAACCCGTACGCGTTCTGCAGAATATCGACTTTTTCGTCAAACTGTCTCCTGAGAATGGCGTAGGGTACGCCCGACATGGGATGCGTGTAATGCTCGGGATAGCGGCAGCAATGCCCATGATGGATATATCCAGCGAATTCGTAGCCGTATCGCGTACCTTGGATTTCCACGAACCCGTCCAGGTAATATTTACCGATAGACACTTCGCCGTGATTCAGGGCATGGTGAATGTCCAAGTTTCGAGTCTTTTTAACATACTCGAGCCATTCGATCGACGCGTTGGAGTAAGTCTTACTCTTTTGAACGTACGCGTTATTGTGCGTAAGAGCCAACGTCTTACTGTCGAGATAATGCTTTTAAACACGCCCATACAACAACTAGCCAGCGTTGTAAAGTTGAAGGGATCGAGTTCGGTGCATGCGATGAATGCGTCACGGTATTTCATGCAAGCTTCGCGTAATAAGACCACGTCGTTCACGCGTACTCTTTCAGCTCTTTCTTAAAGTCAAAGAGTTTCCCGTAACGGTGGCATACCACTCGTCAAACTTTGCCTGGTTTTTGTCGGTCATGTTATCGTAGCCGTAGAACTTTTTGGCGGGGTAGGGGCCTACATAGCTTTCGTTTTCCACCCTGTTGAAATGATGGGGAAAGTACCCTTTTTCTGTCGTAGTCAAGTTTAGCGCTGCAGGCATCTTAGACAAGGCCATGGGTATGAAAGAGTAGCTGTCGATATATCTCTGGGCATACGCATCGTCGTACATGTAGATTAATTTACACCCTTGCATGATGATGTCCAGCGTAAGCCCCGCTTTGCAAAAATATTCCAAAATGAGAAAAGAATCGAATTTGGACGCATAGTGGGCTATGAAAGTGTAGCCTTTGTATCGACACTGTCTGAAATGGTTGATTAGGTACGATACGCAGTAGGGTCCTTCCGCTACAAATTTCTCACCTTGAAAAGTGATCGCGCATACAAAGTTGGCGACGTGTTTTCCGTTTTCGTAACGGGTTTCAAAATCGTAGAAGATGTATTTCTCGCTAGTATCCATGGGATTTATAGGGCGAATAAAGCACTGATGCATCCCCTCGGTCCCGAGATCTTCGCCGCAATGGACGAATTGGAATGGCTTGCATTCTTGCTTATCTACAGCCCCTGGGACATTGTACCGTCTCTGTTGCACGATTTACAGTATTTCGTCATATCGCACGGCACACGAACTCTACCCGGGGGTATCTTTTTGTGAGCTTTGTAACAGTAATCGGATTTGCAAAATTGCAAACAATCAAAATAGAGGTGCAACGTTTTTGGATGCAGCTCGTTTCTACAGGTCGATCGGACGTTCTGTAAAAAACGACTATTTTGATGTCAAACAGTCTTTCAAACTTCGCTATGTTGCAAAGGCTGACCTTGTCTTGAATAGAGAACCCTGCGTCGTTCTGAATAACCGCGGCGCGTCTTTCCAGTTCGCTCTCAGGTAGTGCGGGATCGAGAAAATGTGCGAGACAGATAGAGAAGCACAAATTATTAGAGATATTCATAGGACAAAACAAACTCGTCTTTTTTCTTTTGATCACCTGGTCCAGAGCCAAATCCGTAAGTTTGCGTCGAACGCCCCCCTGTCTGTTCATCGCCACGTTAGCGCCTATCTCGACCATATCATCACACAATAGCCGCTCGTCGCTTTGTAAAAATTTTTCAATTTGATCTGTAAATAACGTGACGTCGTAATTATTTCTTAATTCTGATATAGTCTGACTATCCAGGGCCCAGGTCAGAAAAAAGACGGATCAGCTTAACCGTCCGTCTGTCAGCTGGCATGATATGTCAAGATCACATATATCCCAGCACTTCGAGTCGATCTCACCAGAAACTCAACACATTTCAACTGTATCTGTTCCCCGAACAAGCAAATACAGAGCACCGCTTGCCACATCACGTACAAATTTGATTAACATAAAATTAGAAAACAATACATTACCAGATGAACCTCAAATGTTAAAATTCGGCCTTCTTAACATTAGATCGCTGACCAATAAAGAACCTATTGTTAATGAAATAATTAATGACCAAAACTTAGATGCACTCTGTTTAACAGAAACCTGGCTTAAAGCAGACGACTACATTAGTTTAAACGAATCCACCCCACAAGACTATTATTATAAACACGAACCTCGATTAAAGGGGAGAGGGGGCGGTGTAGCTACAATATACAACAACATTTTTAAAGTTAACCAAAAATCTGAACTAAAATTTAATTCATTTGAACTAATGTTATTAAATATGGAAATAACTGATCGTAACAACAAACAGCTTTCTTTTGTCTTAGCTACAATCTATAGACCTCCGGGCCACCATGCAGATTTCCTTAAAGAAATAGCAAATTTCCTGTCTGAGCTTGTAGGCACTGTAGATAAAGCTCTTATCGTTGGTGATTTTAATATTCATGTGGATAACTCAAAAGATGCATTAGGACGTGCGTTTATGGATGTTCTAAATTCTCTCGGTATTAAACAAAACGTGTCAGGGCCCACGCATACTCGTAAGCACACATTAGACTTAATTCTGTCACTCTGACTCAATATTAATGACATCGAAATATCACCTCAGAGTGATGCAGTTTCTGACCATTACCTTGTGTCATACACTGTACTTCTAGATAGGATCACTCAATCCACAACATCCTACCGACTAGCCAGAACAATAATTTCCACCACTAAAGATAGCTTTATTAGCACTATTCCAGACCTGTCCCAAATGAAACATGTAGCAGATACTGTAATAGAAAACCTGAACAATGTCTGTTCTAACACACTGGATGCCGTTGCTCCCATTCGAAACAAGAAAATCAAAGAAAAACCGCCAGCTCCATGGTATGACCATCACACCGCTGCTCTTAAAAAGGCAGCTAGAAAAATGGAAAGAAATTATAGAAGCACAAAGTTAGAGGTATGGCGTGCAGCATGGAAAGATAGTGTTAAACACTACAGACAGGCTATAAAAACGGCCAGATCAACCTATCTCAGTACGCTTATTAAAGAAAATCATAACAACCCTCGCTTCCTCTTTAGCACAGTCGCAAAACTGACAAGAAACAAAGAACAAACAGAAACCAATAACCTTCAACACAATAGTAACGATTTCATGAACTTCTTTTCTAACAAAATTACGGCTATTAGGGAAAACATCGTAACTACCCAAGCAGCCATCACTCTACCCATTAGTTCACTAAACACTAGATTACCATATGAACATCTTGATTCATTTAAACCTACTACAATAGATGAGCTCTCTAAACTAGTCACATCATCCAAATCATCGTCCTGTATATTAGACCCCGTTCCCACAAAACTACTTAAAGAGGTATTCCCTGTAGTGTCAACCCCGGTACTACAAATCTTTAACTCATCGCTAGAAATAGGATACGTTCCAACAGCTTTCAAGCTAGCAGTTATTAAACCGCTGATTAAAAAACCACAGCTTGATCAGGGAGAGCTTAATAACTTTAGACCAATCTCAAATCTCCCTTTTCTTTCGAAAATATTAGAAAAGGTAGTGGCAAGCCAGTTATGCACATTCTTGACAAATAATAGTACGTATGAAAAGTTCCAATCAGGATTCAGGCCCCACCATAGCACAGAGACAGCGCTGCTTAGAGTTACAAATGACCTCATGTTAACATCCGATCATGGTGAAATCTCAATCCTTATATTACTAGACCTTAGCGCAGCCTTTGACACAATAGATCACACAATCTTACTCAATAGACTAGAAAACTAAAACGTTAGCCTGGTTTAGGTCGTATCTAACCAATCGCTATCACTTTGTTTATGTAAATGAGGAAGAGTCATATCACTCCCTGGTCAAATATGGTGTACCGCAGGGATCAGTTTTAGGTCCTATACTGTTCTCGTTATATATGTTACCCCTAGGAGACATTATCAGGAAACATAACATAAGTTTTCACTGCTATGCGGATGATACCCAGCTTTACATCTCCTCACATCCCAGCGAAACCCACACGTTTTCTAAGCTAACAGACTGCATTAGCGATGTTAGTGACTGGATGGCACATAACTTTCTTAAGCTCAACTCCAATAAGACAGAGATGCTTATTATTGAACCGAATCGCTACAAACATTATATGTCAGATTACAAGTTGCACATAGATGGCTGCACTGTGGTGCCATCTTCCTCGGTTAGGAACTTAGGTGTGATGTTCGACAGCAACTTATCCTTCGATAGTCATATCGGCAACGTCTGCCGCACAGCATTCTTCCATCTTAGAAATATCTCAAAAATTCGCCACATGCTGTCTACATCTGACGCAGAGAAGCTTATCCATGCTTTTAGGACCTCTAGAATAGACTATTGTAACTCGCTACTTGGGGGATGCCATGCAAATCAGGTAAACAAGCTGCAGCTAGTTCAAAACGCTTCTGCAAGACTGCTTACTCGATCTAAGAAGTATGACCACATAAGTCCAATTCTGGCATCTTTACACTGGCTACCAGTTAATTATCGCATACAATTTAAAATATCACTTATCACCTACAAAGCCTTAAATGGCCTAGCACCCTCATATCTTAGAGAATTACTATCAGAATACAATCCATCACGTGCACTGCGTTCGCAAAATTCTGGTCTCTTAGTTATCCCTAAAATATCAAAAGTGTCTAAAGGTGGAAGATCCTTTTCCTACTTAGCCCCTAAGCTCTGGAATGATTTGCCAACCGTTGTCCGAGAATCAGACACAATAGATACCTTTAAATCTAGACTTAAAACTTTTCTCTTTAACAAGGCATTCACATAATTGTTTTATTAATGGTACTCATCTCACAATAGATAGCTTGAACAACCTAATAAAAACATCAACACTTCAAAGCATGGTAAATGCTATTAATATTCTTAAGAAAAATGTTTAATCTCTCCTTACTCGTTTACATATGTGCAGCAAACCATGAGCCGGGCATAAACTTTTAAAAACAAATGTCACGTATAAAATAGAAAAGGCTACATACAAGGAAAAGAAACGCTACTCTGTGCACATATAAACCACAATACAAGGCCAAAACTTCAAAACTACACCAATAAATCCCCGAATCGGGCCATTAATTGCCAAGCGCAGAGGAGTGATTGAAAGTTATGTATGGCATTATGTTATCACTTGCTCGGCCCTTCTCCTGAGGTTTCTGAGTCGAGTAGGGGAGTACTGTGAAGCCCAGACAGGCATCAGGAAGATGGCTGGCGCAGTCACGTCCCCGTCTCCCCTTTACTCCCTTGCTCGTCCGGATTTCAATAAAGCACGATGGGTATAGATTTGGGGTGTTAAGCCCACTAGTCGGGGGCGGGACTTCAGTCCTTAAAAGGGTGTCACTGCACCCATTTCCAAAACATTCGCCGTCCCGTGCATTTTTCTCGTTCTCCCTAAACCAAACTGTGCAGAGTCTTTCACTAGGATGACGTTGTATCTTCAATACGTATATGTACATGTGTGTGTATGTATGTGTATGTATATATATATATATGTATATATGTATATATAGATATGTGTGGATATATATAGATATATATGGATACTATATGTTTGTGTATATGTACATGTGTATACATATGAATGGCCCCTACGCTAATTGGGTTTTGTTTTTCTTTCTTTATGTCTCGTCCTTCTCTCCGAGGACAATGAGACAAACAGACCCAGTTCCGGTAAATGTGAAAGTCGGCACACCTCTGACCCACCGGCAGACCTTCAACGTGATGCCCAGCTGATGCATGACCAACGACCACCGGCAGAACCCGCTTAACCTCCGCCTAATCTCCTTAATCGTTTCAATGTATATATAAATATATCTCCCAAGGGTTTTTCCCTCCTATGACTTTTTTTACTTCCCTGGCTGAGCCTGGTTTTTTTTTTCTCCTAGGGGGTTTTTCAACCCGGGGAGGCAGCCCTCTTGTGCTTAACTTAGCACCCTCTTCTTTACGTTACATTAGCAATACGCACGCTTATAATGTTGATTCATAGCCGCATCAAATTTAGCTGCTTTTGCTATCGTGTATTATGTTGTGCTATCTGTCGTTTTTCTGTGCTTTCCACTGCTTCTATTAATGTAAAGCTGCTTTGAAACAATCACCAATTGTGAAAAGCGCTATATAAATAAAATTGAATTGAATTGAATTGAATTTCCCTGGGATAAAATTACCGATACGTCAGATTTGAGACTCGGAGCCCTTAGGGACAAATTGATTACACTTTCGTCGCCACCGATTTGTCTAGCGAATGTTACCATTTCGTTCATGGTGTCGTGCAGGCGTATGTGAAACGAAGCTAAATCTGTGGCTCTAATCTCTCTCAGATTCATCGATCTTTGCAATTCCACGCTATTGAAACGAGGTCTCGGATAAACGTGAAAGTCGTTTACGGTTCCGCCATCTCGTATCAACGCTTCGATGTCGACTCTGCTCAGTGGCGGTGTATCGGAAGGTTGCGTGGGTATGGGGTCGATAGCGTCTGTAGGGGGAGCTGAGGTAGTAGATGGACCTGAGGTGCTTGGTAGCGCACCGCCATCTTGGTGTGTGTATGTGTAAAGATTTAACAGTTCTTGAAGTTGAGGGTCCAAATCAAAATGTATGAATTGCTGCGACGACTCAGAATTTGCATAAGCATTTAACAATTGTTGTGGCGACCTACCGGACTCTTCGGGCACTGCACTCTGTGACTGATCTGAAAGAGAATGACTGCTATGTGCAACGTCTGAACAATTTTTATCATCCATTGTACATTAATTTTCAGATGTTACAAAAAGCAGATAAACAGTAAAATGCTAAAACATTATGTAGATATATGATAGATGAAAACAAAATAATTGTTAAAACATGCTTAGATAAATGCTAGATAAAAACAAAATAAATGCTAAAACATGAGGTAGATATATGCTAGATAAAAACAAAATAAATGCTAAAACATGAGGTAGATGAAGACAAAATAAATGGTAAAACCTGAGGTAGATAAATGCTTATTTCTTAAACAGGAGGGAGATAAAAATAGCTAAACATATGTAAAAATAGCATTGGATATAGAAAAGAGTAAAAATGGTGTGTATATCATATAAAAATTGTACTATGGATAAAATATTGGGAAAACCATAGCATAAACGGCTTCAAACATTAGCCGTCTTTCTCTCATCTGCTCGAATGTTAAGTCGTGCAAACGCCTGAATGAATTCTCTGCAGTCTGAATTTGGTGTTGTAAATCATGAGCTATTTACAATAGTCTATCTAGCCCGGTGTGAATAGCGGTGTCATGAGTATCAAGCTGAACATAAATCTGTCGTACACGATTGTCTAACTCGTGTAGTTTGCGGTCGAAAGTGTCTAATCTGCTATGAAGCACGGTGTCACGAATGTCAAAATGGTTTTTAAACTCTTCAATTTGAACCAGTAATCGGTTACCAAAATCATGAAACAGTTGAGGATTTTCAACCTGTTCTGATAAGCCTTCCGTGGTCGAATAATTTTTCTTCTTGATCGCCCTATGCATCAAGTCCATCAGCTGCCTTTTGTAATACCCTTTAAACAAAGAGGGTATGATGATTCGCGGTCTGCAGAAGTTCCCCATCTTTTGATGGCTACTCTTTAACGGCGTTCATTTTCCAGAAATCGACGATGTCTGGTCAGGTTTTCTGAGATTTCTTCTAGTTTCGAGATGATGTTTGGTTCGTCTTTTAACTCGTGGAGAATAGCTCCTGCGGCTCCTTGAATAGCCCGAGGATCAGCCTTTAGCCCGCTGCGCTGTAGAGCGTAGTTGACGATGGGATGTAGGATGGGTTGAAACAGCTTGTCTGCAAACTTTCCAAAGTGTACGTCGAAAAAGTATGAGGGCGGTTCATACAGACAGGAATGTCGACGCTGACTAGGGTGGTTTATCTCGCACCACAGACACTCTTGCTTGATCTTGTTGTTGACGAGGTGGTTTAGCAGCACTCCGATCACTCCTTTAATGATTTTTAATCCGACGTCTGTAAAGCAGCCATCTGTGCTATCGAGTGCGTTATCGGTAGCATTAGCGTACAGTTCTTTTAGACGCCTTAGCCCCTCCTCCGATGGGCGTCTGAATTCTTCAGTAGGTTCGTCATCGGGTAAGTGTTGGTTGACGTTATCGTCGTAAGAGTCGTCATCGATGTAGAGAGAAGGCTCAGACATGTTATCTGAATCGCTGTGTTGAGACATTGCTGGCGAAGACGGACTCACCTACTGCCTTATAGCTGTCGTGACGAATGGGCGTAGTTAATGGGCGGAGACGGACCGAGAGAGTATTGGCCGCGTGAGCACTTCTCGGGGTGAAACAGCTGTACTTTAACTCTGCAATACCCATCATGCATGTCGCACCACTTTAACATTTTGTTTATGGTTGAAAAAACGTTTTCCATGCCTCGCAGATCGCGCCACTTGAACAAAAATTGCATCTCATAGAGACTGTGGTGTTCGTCGCGTAGAACCCCCACCAGTGGCTCGCGAAGCTTTGTGTTGTCTTTGCAGAAGAAAAAGTAGATGCAGTCTCCCGGCCTCTTTTTAGAATGGTCGCCCACCACTCTGTACCGTCCTTTGGGCGTTATGGCATCCCATTCTGCGATGTACAATGGTTCTTCGTGACAATCATTCAGATCTTTCCAGACATTGTTGTAAAACAACGTCCAGTCCTTGTCACCGAAAACTATGCGTGAGTCCAGTCCTGGTGTATATTCACCTTTTTTCTCAGCGTTGTAGAGTATTACAGTACGAGTCTCTTTGTTAAACTTGTAACCGACGACTATGTTACTTTCGAGCAAAATTTCGTCAGCAACGATGTTCTTATTTTCATGAAGAAACTTTGTCAGGCAGATATGCCCGCGCGGTTTTTTCGGAGCCATACCAAGATGATTCAAGTCAATTTGCCATTCACTCGTCGGAGTACTGCGTGAGCTGCATGGCGTATCCATGTTTGTGATTTTCGTAACTGTGGTATTTTCCCGGCTTTTATTATATTGTGGCCCCGCCTTATATAATTTATGATGGGAGCACGGAATGCGGTTTTAACGATGACCACCTGCGTAAACACTGTTTTTATTGTTTCATCGTAGGAAGACATGATGATTTATTGTGCCCCCGGAGCTAACCCCGGTCACTGATGATTTATCATGCCCCTGGGAGATACCCCGGTCATTGGTGATTTATCATGCCCCTGGAGTTAACCCAGGTCATAAACATGTCAACGCTTTCCGGTTAAAAGTTCAATGCTTCGCAGGCGGTCCGGTCAAAAGTTCACGACATGGGCGGTCCGGTTAAAGGTCATCCCTCCCCCAGAGGTCAAAGGTTAGTCCCCTCCCTAAGGTCAAAGGTCATCATCAATCATTTTGGGGTCAAAGGTACCCCCCCTAAGGTCAAAGGTCATCATCAATCATTTTAAGGTCAAAGGTTACCCCTCCCTAAGGTCAAAGGTCATCATCATCAATCATTTTGACAGTATGTATCGCATATTTACTACTTACGATGCATTGGACTTTCTGAGAGCTGTCTGGATTGGTTCAAGAACTACTGCTTTGGTCATTCACAATTAGTTAGGGGGGAGGGGTTCCGGTCAGATCATCTGCCTCTATCTAAAGGGGTTCCACAAGGAAGCATACTGGGGCCTATACTTTTTTATATTTATGTCAACGATATTGCTTCTGCTGCAGGTGATTCTCACATACATTTATATGCGGATGACACAATTATTTATGCATTTAATTCTTCCTTAACAATCACACTGTCTTTATTGCAGGCCAGTTTCCCTCGTATCCAACATGCCTTCTCCAGTCTTCATTCGGTTTTAAATACAAAAAAAATGCATGGTTTTCAATAGAAATCTAGAGCAAAAAATAGTGACTGCACACTCACTTGCATAATTTTATTATGACCAACGTTTCGGCAAATAGCCTTTGTCAAGGTATGATTTCAATAGAAATCTACCAGACATTGAACATTTGCCTAAAATCTTATCGCTGGATGGCTCTGCAATCGACTATGTTGATTGCTATAAATACCTTGGTATCTGACTTGACAGCAAATTATCATTTGAAACTCACATAAATCTATTGCTCGGACAGGTCAAATCTCGTATTGGTTTTCTTTATCGTAATAAATTTTCTTTTACACATTCTTCAAAACAGCTTTTGGTTAAAACGACAGTGCTTCCGATTCTGGATTATGGGGCTGTAGTTTACAGGTCTGCTTTAAAAACTATTCTCCATAAATTGGATGTTATTTACCACGGTGCAATCCGTTTTGCCACTGGAGCCTCATTTAATACTCATCACTGTGACCTGTATTCTTTATTGAATTGGTCATCTCTCCATTCACGTAGGCAACTACATTGGTTTTTGTTTATTTATAAAACCATTATTGGTAAAACTCCATCATATTTTCAGTCCCTTTTAAATGTTTATGATATCGGTCGTAATCTGCGTTCTAGCAGTTTTTTTAACCTTCACATACCCAAAGTCCGTACCTCTTTTGGTCGTTGTTCTTTTAAGTTTTCTGCTGCACATGATTGGAATCAACTGCAGCAGACGCTAAAGCTTAGCTCATTTATTTTGCTTTCTTCCTTTAAAAACTTAGTTCAATCAATGTACTTGTTTTTAGTAATTAGTTTGTTTTTATATGTCACTGTTTATAACATATGTTATCTGCATTTCTAATGTTCTGTATTGTAGCCCACTGGTTTCTTATGCTGCCTCTTGGCCAGGTTGTCATTGTAAATGAGAACTGGTTCTCAATTGACTTACCTGGTTAAATAAAGGTTTAAATAAAAAAAATAAAAAATGTGGATTAAGGCTATGATTTCATTATTTTGTGTCGTGATCTATCTTGAATATGTCCACAATCTATTTTTCAAGAAAACAAAAGCACAAGCTCACACAAAGTGTAGGTAAAAGCCTGTTAAAAGTAAAAAGTGAAAGTAAAGCATGCTAACTGACTACTGTATATTACACACTGGACATAAACACTCAAGGGGGCATATGTGTTTATATTGTTTCACATGTATTTGTTGAGGAAAAATCATATCTAAAAAAAGTTATCTCTACACTCATTCATCCATGTTGCGGACAGTACAGGGTTTAATAAAGTGTTTTGTGTCCACCAATAAATCTTGTTCTAACTATGCCCTGAAACATTACCACTTATCACAGACCAACCTGCCAGATCAGTCAGGAAAACATGTTAAAAGTTCCAAACGATGGAAAGAAGTGACCAAGCATAAGACATAGTGCCGTTCAAATCGGGACATTGTTCATTTTAATAGTGGTGCTGCTCACCTTTCGGTTGATGGTTCTTGCAGTTGATTTTCAATCTTTAAAGAAAAACAAAACAATATCACACATTGGCAAGCAAAAGTTTAAAAAGTTTGCACTATAGGCATGTATATCTTTTTTGTCATGTATGATTATTAATAATAGAACCTGTTTTTGTGCTGGGTTTTTATGCTTTTGTGCTATATATCTGTTGTTGTTGGGTTGTGGAGGAAGATCTTGTTGAGTTGTTTCTGACACGGTGTTCTTCTCCACCAGCATCATGAGCTCCATCTGTCTGTGTTTCCTGCTTTTCTGTCTGTGTTGCTGCAGAGCCTCAGGGTACCGCTCAGATGCTGGGATAAAAGCTTTACTGGGTCTCTGTATGTTCCACTCAGGCTTTTTTCTGGGCTGCGGTTTACTGTTTCTGCTGGTCCGTGCGTAAGGCTCATAAGGGTCTGCTTCAGCTTCTGTGTGTGCAGTGTTGATGTTTTCTGTGCCATGACTCCTTTGAGCTAGTGTTTTATTGTTGAGTTGGGAATTCCTTGCAGTGAGGGTGTTTGGAGGAGCGGTGTGTGTTACGTCGGCATTGGAAAACTGTTTATCTGGGTCACACACTGTGTCCATGTGAAATTAACATAAACAAAGATTAAAAAATGCTATAGAAGTATTTTTCATTGTTAGTTTATGTTAGCTCATGCATTAACTAATTGTAAACAATTGTAAAAGCTCTTAAGATGAGTCTGTACCTTACAGTGTTTTTTTGAACCCTGTGTCTATTGTGTTTCCTACATTTTGTGAAAGTTTGGCTTTCTAGTTTTTTGTACATTTTGCTCCTCCAGTAAATTTATTTTATCATTTCATTGTGTTCTCAATAACACAAAATAAGAGCTGGTTTGGAATGGCATGAGGTTTAGTAAATACTGACAGATTTTTTTTCCAGTTAGAGCCATGGTTAATGTCTCGGGTCACCTTAATGCGCTTCAGGTGACCTGAGAAGCTGGGCTTTTTGTCTTTACTGTCATAATGAAGGCCAAATAATTATATAAAAAGTCAAAAATATAACTTGGAAAAAATTTACAGAATTTAAATTTTTGGTACTTATTTAAGAACAATTAGAGACATTTTATTACCTGTCTGAACAGCGATATCTTTTCGTGGAGATGGTGCAATAGTAGATTCTACTTTGTTGATGAGAATCTCAGATGATATTAAGCTTGCTGATGTATCAGGTGACTCTTGACCACTAAAGACTAAAAGAAAAGTCTGTGATATGCAAGACAGAAAATATCACATATTTAAATATAAAAAACCTTTTCCACCATACCCTGTGGAACTGAGTCTCCTTCCACACTGCGTAGTAGTCTGGACACATCATGGCCTTTTCTAGCCAAGTCTTTGATTCTCTGAAGGTGTTTGTCTTTAAGCGCCTCCTCTTGGGCTCTCTGAATGCTCAGATACAGCTCCTCAGTTTTACGTATGTGCAACTCCTGCAATTAAAAGATTATAAGATGTCCAAAAAGCAGTTATCAATGAGAATGTAGCATGCCAAAAAGTATAATATATATATGTACTAGGGCTGTAACGATTTATCGTGCAAATGCGTGTTTTCTCAATGAATGAATTTGAACGAATTACGTTGAAATGCCGCCACATCCAAAAGCCAGGGGGCGCACTCGTGCAGAAACACCACTTGTGCCACAGAAGAAGTAGCGTTACAAAAGGTGTAAAGAACTGAACGGAGTACAATGGATTTTATTGTGCGCTTTGGATACTTTAAGTGAATATAGACATATCTAAACAACACAAAACGCGTCCAAGATACAAAGGCATATAGGGAAGGACTTGGACCACAAGAAAAGGCACGATATTTCGAGAAATTACAATTTACAGGCGGTGCAGATCCTTACGTGTTAGCTCTCTCTTCTTGGATCCGTGACTACCCGGCGATTCGTTCTTCAGTTGCATATCCCGATATAGTCAACTACCTTTCATGCCGAGTCCATATGTGATAAATATATAATATTTATTTATTTATATAAATATGTCAGCTTTATTTATATAGCAAATTTAAAATAGCCAGTGTCCTACCAAAGTGCTTTACAGTAAGCACACAGTAAAACAATAAAAGCAATAATTGTTGCAAACACTAAAAGTACATATTAAATACTCTTTAAATAAACCACAACAAGTAAAAGCATACTTGTTTTACACTTTATGTACATCAATCATATTTTTAATACAATACTACTCTTTTCTTGAGCTTTGCCAACCAGAAGCGCCTCCTCTGATAATTTCTTGCATTCCTTTCCCTGGTTTTTAATAACTTTTGGAAGTCGATAATATTCCAAATGTTTTTCTCAAACTGTCCTAATGGTACAATCTCAAACACGGCAATAATTAGCCATTTTCCTTGACGACAATCGGGATATACTTCAGTGCCTGTGCTCTGTTGTGATGCGGAGTGCCTCCAATATGGCGACTACCGCTCTGATGACGCGCCGTGAAAACCCTCTTTATAATTATTTCTTAGTCGGTTTATTAGAATACAACCAGAAAACACTGGAAATGTGTATGTAGTATTAAAAACAATATAAAGATGAAGATGAAGTATAAGCTTAGGGTAAACTCCCCTTCCAATTGAGCAATAGCAAGCTGCTGGATCTCTTAAACCTAAATGAAATTAAATCCTAATTCTCATTGAATGACTTCAGGACTTAAAAGCTCAAGATGTGTTTTCAAGACTCTCTGCATCTCTGTCTCTCTCGCTCTCTTTCTAATAACTTCATTAATAACTGCATTAGAATGCTATCAATGGCAAGCCTCCATTGCCAGCTTTAAAATGACATTTTGGAAAAAGCAAAAGAGCCGTTGGATGAGACACGGAAGAAATAGTCCTACTCACAATAGCATTAAGTACAAAACCGGACGAATCCCTTTAAATATATCATGTGATCGATGTCTTGATGTGTGTAACCGTAGTATAAGCAGAATAAATATTATTTTTCTAATAATTCAACGGCCCGTCGTCAATTATTTCTTACATATACTTTAAAAAAATATCAGCAATCCCACATAAACACACATTATTTTTTGCTTAGTTTATATGCCTTTTTCCTGTATTTTACCTTCAAAAAAATTTGTAGGCCTCCAATTTGTCTTAGGCCAACACAGGTATATGAATTTTGCATTTACAATCCTGGTGCACACATACATATTTGTGAACTTACCTCTCTGTTTCTCTGTCGCTCTGTGTCCTTCATAAACTGCTCCTGGAGTCGTTGTCTCTCTCTCTCGACTCTCTTCTCCTCTTCTTCCTCACGTGCCCGCTGGGTGGCCTCTTCTTTCTCTCTCTGACGTTTCCGTTCTTCTACCTGAGCCTTAACTGCTTCCTGTACATTATATGTGGTCAGCATATTGTAAATGAGTGCACCTTGACAGATTTCTCGGAAAAAACAACCCTCTCGCTTTAAAATTAATACTTTCTATGGCATCCTACACAATGAAATGTGTGCAAATCTGGTTTATTGGTTTTAAATTAGATTAGTCAAAACTATTCTTACAAAATAATTTTAAGGTCACGTTCCTCCTGATACAATTTTTAAACCCTAGTTAGTGTGTAATGTTGCTATAATAGCATAAATAATATCTGTAAAATGATAACACTCAAAGTTCCCTGCCAGGTGATATATATATTCTTTAACAGACTCCCCCTTTCAATGCGAACGGACAGTTTGGACTACAGCCATCGACTTCCTGCTTTAATGACGTCAGTAGAACAGTATTTTGCCTAACCTCCGCCCACAGGAATATGTCAGCCGCCAGCTAAGCTAACGGCAAGCTAAGCTGCTATCGAATCACAACACACTAAACAAACTACACAATCAGAACTCCTTACATATTTCTGAAAGAGGGACTTCATAGAACAAGGAAGACATCAGCCCGTTTTTAGGACAGTGAAAACAGCGGTATACAGATAAGTAAATTGTGTGAAAAATACCATGTTTTTTACAGGTGAAACATGAACACATCAAGTGTTTCCTCTAGAATTTTTTCCAGCTGTGGCGGCAGGGGGCGCCCATGATGATCATATATGAACATTATTTTTTTATGTAGAATATAAACTAACATGTATTTTTTTATCATTTTCATGCTGTCATTTACTTTTCCTTATATTTATAGCATATTGCTTTTCTATGTTTGATCTAAACTGTATTTTCTTAAAAATACGTTACATAGCTACGTAGTAGGCCTACGGATCTTTCATTGTAGTTTTAATGCAGTGTGCATTGCAAGTTCGTGCTCGTGTTTAGCGTTACAGTTACCTGTTGCAAAGTCATGCACAGTCCTGTTCGATAATCCGGAGCGCTGTGATTGACAGAACACCCGACCAGTTATCCGACATCAGCAGCAATTTTATTCCACACCCGGCCCGTTTGACATAAAGACCCCGACCCGGTCACACCGCAAATCGCGCAGTTTAATAGAAAACTTCAGACAGAGCTTAAACACAAATAAGCACAGGGCCATTTAAAAACTGCTATATCGGAATCGAGTCAAATTCTGGTCTTGGATGTTAGTCACGAAGTTCACTCTTGCTTTTTGAGTCTCGACCTGCATCTACAACGCAAATGACATGTTAACTCTTTCACCGCCATTGACGAGATTTTCCGTCTTTCCGCAATACCGCTATTATCCACCATTATCCTCCAGCCCTTCCGCAACTTTTTAAACCCGGAAGTATTGCCCTGTGGCAAGCGGCTGCATGTCCGTGTTTGTTTTAAAGATCGCTCTGAATGGGATCTATATGAAAAGTCCGTCACAAAAATGGAATTATCTCTGCTTTTTGCTCAAAATGTGGTGTTTTTGCAGAAACCTACCCATATTCAAAAGCTGATTACAAAAGAACCACTGAAGGTAGGATGAAAGTTTTTTGTTTGTTTGAAAGCAGAGGGTCTGTTCTTTCATTTGGTATATTGTATGTTTGTATATTTAAAGAAGAACATTTTCTGGAAGGCATTAAACTTTAGTGAAAATCATGAAAAACGCTGGCGCTGGCTGGCAACTTTTTAAAAAAACGCTGGCGGTGAAAGAGTTAATATTATTACACCCATTACATCAAACATAGGCCTATGCGTTTCACCCGCGGGTACCCCGACCCTGCAGCTTCGTCTGAAAACAGATGAAACAGTCTCACCTTCTGCCTCAAATTTTTATTACCAACGTCCTTCTCTTCCCTTCTCTTCGCCCCTGACGCGCTGAACTTTATAATGGGCGACTTTAATCAGTGTAAGTTAGGTAAGTCGCTAAGTAACTTTTCTCAATATGTCACCTGTCCAACAAGACATATGAAATGTTTAGACCTCTGTTATGGTACCGTTAAAGGAGCCTATAGGTCATTTAGTAGAGCTCCCCTTGGTCTGTCTGACCACAACGTTGTTTATTTGGTTCTGGTCTACAAAGCTGTCCTAAGGAGAACAAAACCCGAACGACGTTTGGTTCCGGTTTGGTCTGATGAAGCTACACAGGAGCTAATAGACTGTTACTCATGCACAGACTGGGATGTATTTAAGGAAGAGTGTTCAGATTTGGATGAACTTGTTGAGACTGTTTCTGGTTATATAAGCTTTTGTGAAAATGAAATAATTCCAAAAAAGGCCATTTCTATTTATCCCAATAATAAACCATGGGTTTCAAAATCTGTTAAAAATATCATCAACCAGAGGAATATTAGCTTTATGCAGGGGGATGTTTTAGTGTATAATGACCTGCAGAAGCAAGTTAAGATGGAGCTTAAATTAGCCAAACTTAAATATAAGGATAGAGTTGAATCTCTACTGAGCAGTGGCCAGTCTCGCCCCGCGTGGAACGGTGTCAAATCTATGATAGGTTTACAAACTAATTATAAAAAAAAACTCTCCTTTGACGGTAAGACAGATTCTGAGCTCGCTGAGGTATTAAATACTTTTTATAACCGCTTCAATGTTTACGATTTCAACAAAGAATTATCTGTGTTTAAGGAACCATGCTCAGAACAAAACGTGTCTATCATTATAGGCAAGGACAGGGTTCACAAAATTCTTAGGGGGGTACAGGAAAGGAAGAGTCCTGGACCAGATAATATTGGAGGTCGTCTTATTAAAAGCTGCGCGGAGCCATTGTCGGATATATTTGCTTTTATATTTAATAAGTCACTGCAATTACATCGGGTCCCTCGTCTCTGGAAAGAGTCAGTGATTGTGCCTGTCCCGAAAACCAAAGGACCCAAATCACTTGATGATTTTAGGCCAGTGGCTCTTACTTCACTTATTATGAAATCTTTCGAAAAAATTATTAAACAGGAGATTGTAGCATTAACACAGTCTCAATTGGACCCTTTACAATTCGCCTATAGGGCAGGTAGGGGAGTGGAGGATGCGACGGGCAGTCTGCTCAATACAGTTTTTAATCACTTGGAAGGGTCAAATCAATTTGTGTGATTATTATTTATTGACTTCTCGTCAGCTTTTAATTGTATTCAACCCCACATTTTAGCTGATAGACTTTTAAAAAATTACAATATCAACCCAGGGTTGATAGCCTGGTTAGTTGATTTTTTAACGTCTCGATCTCAAAGGGTTAAAGTCAATGATGCCTTATCTGGCAATCTTTTATCTTCTACCGGCTCTCCCCAAGGATGTGTCCTTTCTCCTCTTCTTTTTGTTTTATACACCAATGAATGCCGCTCACAATATGATGGTAGACAGATCTTAAAATTTGCAGACGATTCAGTTATTGTGTCTCTTTTAAATAGAAGTGTGATTGACCATGGTCCAATAGTGAATGATTTTAATGATTGGTGCAAGCGTTCCTTTTTAAACATCAATGTCTCTAAAACAAAAGAATTAATTATCGATTTTAGGAAACAGAGCCCCTCTCTACCCTACACTATTATTGATGGCCAACCGATTGAGATAGTTAAAGAATACAAGTACCTTGGCACAATAATTGACAGCAAGCTAAGTTTTGAGTCACACACTGACGCTATTTGCTCCAAAGCTCAGCAACGCATGTATTTTCTTCGTAGATTGAGGAATTTTAACATTGACCATACCTTGATGAGAATGTTTTACTTTTGTTTTATTGAGTCTGTTTTAACCTTTTGTTTTATCTGTTGGTTTGGTTCCCTGCCCACAAAAAACGACTAGAGAGTATTGTGAGGACATGTAGTAAAATTGCAGGCACTAACTTTCCCTCGCTCTCTCTCATTTACTCCAAACGAGTAGCAAAGAAGGCCCAATTTATTGCAGCCGATCCTAGTCATCCTTTGTGTTGCCAGTTTAAGCTACTTCCCTCAGGCCGTAGGTACTCCATGCCTAGATGCAGGTCAAACAGATTAAGAAATTCGTTCATCCCGACTTCTGTCTCGATTTTAAACACTTTGTCAGATCTGTTTTAAGGTATTTTTATTATGTGTGTGTATTTGGTTGTATTGTTGTGTGTTGTGACTATGTGTTTTTTTTTATCTGCTGGCTGTACAAATAATTGCCCCTCGGGGACAATAAAGTAACCTAACTAACTAACTAACTAACTAACTTCCCACAGGAATAATGTAAGTTTCCTACCGAACAGATTCGACTATTAATGTCTTGCAGTCCCATATAAGTAGTATTCAGTATTTAACCTTTTGTTTTTGGACAAATATCTTATCATTTAATGTGAAACTTTTTATAGGCGTTTATAGCCTATATTCTGAATAACTAATGGCCTGATGACTTGATAATATGAGTACAGTGATTACAAATGAAATGTCCAAAAAACTTGTTAAATTAAAAGTTTAATTATGTCTTTTCTCGCAGACCTGCGCTGCGTCCGTGTTTATGCGCCGGTGAACAGCATACGCGTGATGACCTTGCACCTTAAATTTCCCTAAATTTATGGTCATACAGATAAAATTAAAACAACATTCGAAACTGTAAATTGTGTATTTTTATTTGTGTAAACTCACAATAAGAAGAAAACATTTTGCTTATTTAAAATCATTAAAAACATGACATGCTTTCTGCTGCTTTGGTTTTACAGCGCGTCACAAAAAATAACAGAAACTCAAATACTTTTTTATTCATTTTGTCAATCTAATAATTATTTAAGTGTAACATATTTCATGTAGGCTTATTTATTTTATTATTATTTCTCAAAACAGAGACGTAATCATCATCTGTTGATTTAAACCTATTTGTGCATGAAACTAAACCCCTGGGGAAAATCAGATATTTTAGGAGATTTATTTATAAATGAGTGAACAACGCGAATCCAGAAAGGAATTTATTTCTTTAAGACAGCCAGTCTGGCAGGGCTCTCTATTTTGGTCGAGCTGCGGCCGTGGGTTTTGTATAGAAGGGATACAGCAAATGCCGAAAAGTTTAGGATTAGATGTGGAGATAGGGTTAGGATAAAATGAGTACAACCCAATTTATGTGTTAGGAAAAGATCTATCATCACACAGAAAGCCACAGGATAACTGACAGTTAAGCCTAGTTTAGACTGCAAGCGAAAAGCAGTGGCAAAGGAAATTATCTCATTCATTTCAATGACAGCTTGCTAATTTCCAGCAACATGAGCGACAGTTTGGCGATGGGAGGTGGGTGTGTCCAGCGACATGACAAAGTTAAGAAACGTTCTAAGCAGCGGAAGTTTAAATTTATTGCGTTTTATGTCTTAAAGATTTTATGTGACCACACTTATGTTAATAAAAATAATAAAAATTAATAAAAGTATTAATAAAAAGTTTAGTAAAAATGCATCAAATTGGTCTCATTATTCACTGAGAAATTAATAAAATTCTTTATTTTCAAAGGGGGTGTAGTCATGTATGCGAAGCACTGTATATGTACACATATACACCTGTTGTACACAATCTGTACAGTAGGCTACATACACACAATGCAGTATACATATGCAAATACAGTGTTCCCCATAAATGAGTACAACCCCTTTAATATTGAATATATAATTGTATATAATGTGCGTGTATTCATTTTCTGGTATGAAATTAATATACACACATCACAAAGCACAGGTAAAGTAGTGACAGCTGGTTTCAATCCTACCTGGTGCTCAACCTGTATGACTCTTCGATGTTCTCGTTCTTCAATCTGAGCAGGATCCAGCAGGGCTGTCATGGTGCGAAGATGACTGAAATCAAAAGGGGGACTTGAAATACGCATAATCTTAGGAACCACATCTTAAAATAATTGTTTGCTCATCCTCATGTTGTTCCAAACCTGTAATACTTTTTCTTTTGTGTGTTAGAAAGGAAAAATTTACCAGATGTTGATGTTACTCTTGTTCTTTAAATGATATAATCTAGCAGGCTACGCTTGTTTTCAGACCTGTAGATTGATTACTTTGTTCTGAAACCAGAGTTTTAAGCACAACAATTTTGCAATTTCATCTTGGTTCGGTTTGCATTCACAAGGCAATATTTCCAAACAGACAAAATACAAGTCATGTGCGAGTAAACTCTCATTTAATTGGTCACAGTGCATATGGGTCATTCTACAAAAAAAGGTGGAAATGCTTGTTCTTTGCTTTTCAGATCCCTTAATCATTTAATTTGACCCAATAATCCCATAATGATATATATATATACTAAATATAGACTGTCCTTAAAATGATGAGAGAGTTTATTTATTTAATTTCCTTTTTTTTTCTTTTTTTAAAACTTTTTTTTTAAATGTCTGGTCCTGAAAATTGCCCTGTCCCTTTGATCATACATGGAAGTTGAACTGTGTACTTATTATTTAAAACCATGTTTTTTGTAAAACAAATCAAATTTACATTTACCTTTAACCCTGTATGAATTTACTACAACTACAGTGAAAACTACAAAAACTTTCTTTACGGCAGACCTACAATCTAATCAGAGCCAGCTTTGCTGCAGTAGGCTAAATTATTTACGACAGTGGTAATTCCGCTTCCAACCTGTAGGGGGAGCAAAGAGCAAAAACTCTTTAGTGTTGCTTTAATTTAGCCATATACCATTGACCATTTACAGAATCAATTAGATCTTTAACAGTAGCTATTCCTGTTTTCAAAAACCCATTGATTACTGACCTTGAAATTGGAAAAAGAGGATTAAACCATAATGGTTCTAAAAACCCATAATGCTCATCCTCTTCTCTGACCTTTTTTAACAACTGCCATGTTTTAAAAACATAAAATACATAAGCAGGGAAACTTTTACCTCTGAAACAAAAGATTTTTCAATTAAAAACAACTGTTTGTCTAAACTGATTCCTCCAATATCATGTAACACAGACAACCCCAATGCAATCCAGGGTATTTTGTCTGAACAATACAGTAGCTTTTGTAATGTTTGAAGCCTCATTGTCTTCACCCTTGCTTCCAAATTAATTAATCCCTGTCCTCCCTCCATTACTGGAAGATATAAAACTCCAGGAGGTAGCCAATGATGGCCATCCCAAAAAAAATTGACAAAGGCTTTTTGGATGACTTTTAACAGCTCGTCAGGAGGATCCAACACTATAAGTCTATGCCACAACATTGAGGCTGCTAAATTGTTAACAATTAAACATCTCCCTCTGTAAGACAGCTTTGGGAGGATCCATCTCCACTTCTGAAGTCTCCCCAAAACCTTATCAACTAGTCCTTCCCAATTTTTCTCCATATAGGTATCAGTTCCTAAATAAACGCCAAGAACTTTAAAGCCATTTTTAACCCATTTACATTGTTGTGGGAGCTGAGGAGGGCCTTTGCTTTGCCACTCACCCAGTAACAGGGACACACACTTTCCCCAATTAACTTTTGCAGATGTGGCTTTTTGAAACATTTTCAGGCTAGACATTAAAGCAACCATGTCCTCATTGTTTCTAATGAAGTTATTGAAAGGAGTTTGTCTTGTCTAGTTCATGTCTTTTATTTTGAAATTCTGGTTTCATGTTTCAGGTCTTTTATTTTGAAAGTTCATTGTCATGTTGTCTCGTACTTCCCTATTTCCTTGATGTGTCAAGTCCTGATTGGTTCCAGCATTTGTTACCTGTGCGCCTTTTTTATTTATTTTTTTCTCAGTTTCTGCGCCTCTCGCACTGCAGCTGAAAAGCGCACATACAGAGACACATCCCTCCGACTTTTTTGGCTTTCATGGTGAATCTTGAGGGCTTTAGTAGTAGGCTATATTTCTGATTTTAAACTTCTAATCAGTATGTTTCGTCCACCTTGAAGATTAATATGAAAAATATGCAGAACTGTCAATATTTGCGATGTCTAAGTTTAGGTGGGGCTGTCGTGGTAAAGGAATTTTATTTGCGGTGATTTTGCGTGGCTCACTAGCGTGGTATACCTAACCCTTTGTTTATTAAAATGAAATCATTATTTAAATCCAGAACAACGAGATGCACTGAGGTTGTTTAGGCTTGTTAAGTATAAATTTACAAATCATCTGTCAATACAGAACACAGCAGTGTCTTAAAGAAAATTATGCAGTATTTGTGCATGTGCACAGAACGAATGCAATACAGAAGGCAATACATATTAATATAGGACATTTTTAATTTGTATCTATAAAATTAAGTTGGAGAGATCCTTTTTAGTCATTTGGCTTTTTTTCATCATTTCAGAACAAGCTTAACTGCTATCCATAATAACTTATATTATATTCTTTGTGTTCCTTGGTCGAAAATATGTAGAAATATATGCAAGTAAAAAAGTACAGAACAAAAACATTTAGCTCACGCGGAGCGAACGGAAAGCAGTTAATAAAGCAGACTCTCCGTAGAGGACGTGCTGAAACAGTCGAGTCGGTAGATGATCATCATGTTTATGTTTCACGCAGATCTTGTTGATGAAAAACGTGCATATCTAAATGCCCAGGCGAGAGTCAAGTGTTCAGTCAGTTAATAATAAAGCCATCTGCGTTACATTGGCTGGAACTACCTCGTCCACGGAGCGAACGTTGTTGATACACAAAGAAAAAAACTTGTTTTATTAAAAGCAGGTTTAATGCTGGTAAGCAATCAGTTGTATTTTGGCACCTTGTATTTGTGTTGATCAGATAGATTAAAGTAATTTTCATCTTTAAAACTGCATCTAGAGGCAGAGGACGCTAATTCTGTCATCGCAGTTTCACTTCTTTCACACATTCAATGATTTAACGAAACGTTTTGGTAAAGGTACCTCTTACAGTGTGTCGCGGTGTTGCGTGATCGTGTTATGCAAAGCCTCCACATTATATCTGGGAGATAAGTCAGTAAATTTAAGTGAAATCACAGGCTTTGCTTATCTCGTGCAAACCGGCCACACGAAACTCAGACGTAGGTAGGTTATTTCTAAATCACAATAGGTCCCCAGATAATACTAATCCCGTGCGAATAGTACATTTGTCTAGCTTTGTTACCTGTATGTTCATTGTGTTTGGTTAGTTCTGCCTTGTTTTCATGCCATGTCATGATTTTGCTTTGTTCATGTTTGATTCCAGTTTAATGTTAATAAACTGCACTTGGGTTCTACATGCTCACCTCACAGTGGATTCATCATTACAGAAAGCTAGACCAAAATTATGAACCCAGCAGATCTACTTGTTCGTCTTCGTCAAGGTCACCAGCCTATAGAGGATTATGTGGAGGAGTTCTGTGATATTATATTAGACTTCAACACCTTCCTGAAAGATATTTTTTGTTATGAATTAAATCACTCTATTTCCCATTTAATGCCACACAATACCTCATACTGGACTTTGGAACTATGCTTTGCTGATAAGTGGCTCTTTCTTCACTGTGGGAACTGTGGATGAGGAGCTTCACAGTCCCTCAGTGATTACCACACCAGAGTCCTTTCACGTCAAGCCTACCTTATCACAACCAGCTCAATTCATGCCTGTTTCACCGAAGCCAACTCAAGCCATGCCTGTCTCTGTTCCTAAGATGGCCGGCACCATGCCTGTGTCTTTGTCCAGGATGGCAATTAGAAGGACACCCTTCTCGAAGTAGTCTGCCATGTCTATATTTGTCCCTAACATGGCTGCCACCATACCTTTACTTGTTTGTAAGATGGCTACCGCCATGCCTGAACCTGTTTTTAAGATGGCTAGCATCATACCAGCACCTTTTATCAAGAGGGCCGTCCCCACGACCACACCTGTCTTCAAGAGGGCTGTTACCATACCTGCACCAGTTCTCAAGATGGCTGCCGAACCCGAACCTGTACACAAAATGGCAGCCGTACCTGAATCTGTTCACAAGAAGGCTGCCTCTGTTCAAAAAGTGAATGTTATGACAAGATGTCTTGTTTCGAGTCTGGCGGAAACACCATTAGTGTCAGTGCGGGCAGCTGGTGTTCCTAGTTCGGTGATCTCTATGGTCTCTATGGTATCCGAGGTATGTCTTCTGTCTTTAGTGTTCCCTGCAGTTGCCATGGCTCTGTGGTGTTACATCTTCTGCTCTTCTGTTTCATGTGAAGATTCTCAAGCCCATGAATCTGAATAATCTGATACACCTCCTATCACGGCTAGAAGGTCTGAACCTTTCTCCTGCACTTGCAATCATGACTAGAAGGTCCGAACCTGAGCCTCATGCACGTTCTGCCACTAGTGAATCAACAGAATCACATGAAACGCCTGGCTTACCTGAATCACCTGGCTTATCTGAATCGTCTAGCTTACCTGAATTGCCTGGCTTACCTGAATCGCCTGGCTTACTTGAGTCGCCTGGTTCAACCGAGTCGCCTGGTTCACCTGTTTCACCCAAGACGCTTGTTTCACCTGTTTCACCCGAGTCGCCTGGTTCACCTGTTTCACCCGAGTCGCCTAGTTCACCTGTTTCACCCGAGTCGCCTGGTTCACCTGTTTCACCCAGGTCGCCTGGTTCACTTGTTTCACCCGAGTCGCCTGGTTCACCTAAGTTCCATAGACTCTCTGCCCTTGCTTACATAATCATCAATGACTCACATAGACTCTTTGTCCTATCTAGGATGTCCAACCCTGAACTCTCTGTACTGCTCAAAATGGACAAACATAAACACTATGAACTCTATGCCTGGCTCAAGATGGACATTATTGAACTCTTTGAATTTTCTGCTTTTACTGACCTGTTTTCTGCTAACCTGGCTATGCCAGCCTCTCTCTATGCTATCTTTGTCTCCAGGTCCAGAGCACCACCAGCGCCACCCTGGTTTCTAATGTCTCATGTGCTAATTCCCACGATGGCTGAATCTCCTCTTAGTATTTTTTTTGGGGGGGTAGTACCCGGACGCATGGAAGAGGCAGAGGACATAGAGGATGTGGCCGAGGTGTCTAATCATCCACATCTGTAGGATCCTGGCCCGCTGCTGCCTCACGATCCAGGCCCGTCTGCCTCACGATTAGTGCTGCACAATTAATCGCATCGCAATCGCAATCGCGATGTCAGCCTGTGCGATTATATGACAGCAAAATGTTGCAATTATATTAAACAAATAAATGTGTGGACTTGTTAACACAAACTTTATGATAACAGTTTGATGGTTTTCCTTGCTGTTTAAAAAAAGAAAGAAAAACGAACAAAAAAGGCAGTGCACGTGTGGCATGCACGTGTGTGGTGTGCGTCGTCACTTATACCAGAGCGAAGATGGATGCAGAGGAGGTTGACAGTGATCTGGTAGCTAAAAAAACTCTATGTCTGTTGTATGGCGGTATTTTGGATTTAGGATTACTGACACTGAGCAGTTGCTACATCACGTGGCAATACGAAAACATTTCTAGTTTTACAATTACACATTTTAGCTAAACTGTGTGTGGATTTTCCTTAAAACCCATCAAGTTGGCCCATGATACCATTTAGTATAATCGCAATCGCACATCGTAATATTAGCATCAATAACCGCAATGGGAACAATTACCCAAATCGTGCAGCCCTACTCACGATCCAGGTCCGCATCTGCCCCACGATCCAGGTCCGCATCTGCCCCATGATCATGGTCCGTCCTTGCCTTACGACCCAGGACCGTCTGTGCCCCATGGTCCGTGTCCTGCATCTGCATCTAGGTCCTGGTTAAACAACCATTGATCCGAAGCATGCTTGATGTTTCATTGTATAAAAGTTTAATACAAGAGATGAATTTTGGACCAAAACCAAAGGCCTTTAGAGTCTTCAATAAATATAGATGGTCCACCCGGTCAAAGGCTTTCTCTTGATCTAACGATAAGAGTCCAATATCAATTTTATGTTTTTCAGCAACTGCAATAGTATCTCTTAACAAAAACAGGTTGTCAAAAATTGTCCGTTTAGGAATACAGTATGTCTGATCTTCATGAATTATGGTGGACATACATTTCTTCAACCTGTTAGTGATAGCCTTTGACAGTATTTTAAAATCGGAACACAGCAACGACACAGGGCGCCAGTTGCTTAAGAGTCCCAGATCTCCTTTCTTAGGAATTAAAGTCAACACTGCCCGTCGACAGCTCAAAGGTAAAGTACCCTGATTAAAGGACTCCAAAAAAACATTATACACATCTCATCCAAGCACATTCCAGCTTTTAAAAAATCAGCAGAAAGACCATCCAATCCAGGAGATTTGCCACTATTCAGCTCTTCCACAGCACATGACAGCTCAGCAAAGGTCAAGAAACCTTCCAATTTTGTTTCCTCTTCCTTAGACAACTTTGGAAGGTCTGAGAGAAATTCTTCAACTGCTGCTTCATCACAAAGTTCTGATTGATAAAGTCTCTCATAAAAGGAAATAGCAGTGGCTATAATTTCTTGCTGGTTTGTGGTTTCATTTCCATCGGGAAGTTTAAGATTATGAAAAAAATTTTGTTCTTTTGACCTTTTCTCTAGCCCAAAAAAAAAGGCAGTTGGAGCGTCCATTTCATTGCACTTTAAATATCGTGCTCTAACCAAAGTCTCCTTCCTTAGCTCCTCCAATAAATCCTTCAAAAGACTTTTATTCTTTTTAATGATTTCGGTTGATAAAAATCCACCTCTCTCATTGAAACTTTGCTGCAGGATTTCTTGCTCCATTATATTCATCTTTATATTCCAGTTTTCAGTGATATTTGCTGTATATTGTTGACAAAAGGCTTTTATCTGCACCTTTCCCAAATCCCACCACTGGTTTAAGGAGGAATAACTAAATCTCTCTTCTCTCCAAGACTTCCAAAAGATAGCAAAAGAGTGCACAAAAGTGTGATCTCTAAGTAATCTATTATTAAAGTGCCAGTGTGACTGATAAGATTTAGGTGACAGAACAGACATAGACATAGAAATATAATGATGATCTGATAAAGATGTAGGTGAGATACAATTACCAAAAAACCTCCCTTTGTTACTTTTTTTTGTGTAAAAACGATCTAGTCTTGCAGCAGAAATATTGTTTGAATTAGTTTTCAACTAAGTATAGTTTAACATGAGGATAAGCATCCCTCCACAAATCTACCAGCGTATGTCTATTTAAAAACATTTGTAGAACCAAAATGAGGTTCATTATGGTTTCTATCAAGCTTATAGTCAACAGTACAACTAAAATCACCACCTATCACAAGAATCTTTTCCTCGTAATTCTTTAACAATTCCTCGGAAAGTCTTAGAGCAAAATCGTGACGCTCACTTCCTACATTAGGAGCATATACACTCACCGGCCACTTTATTAGGTACACCTTACTGGTACGGGGTTGGACCCCCTTTTGCCTTTAGAACTGCCTTTATCCTTCATGACATACATTCAACAAGGTACTGGACACATTCCTCAGATATTTTGGTCCATATTGACATGATAACATCACGCAGTTGCTGCAGATTTGTCGGCTGCACATCCAGGGCACGAAGCTCCCATTCCACCACATCCCAAAAATGCTCCATTGGGTTGAGATCTGGTGACTGTGGAGGCCATTTGAGTACAGTGAACTCATTGTCATAATCAAGAAGTCTGAGATGATTTGCGCTTTATGACATGGCGCGTTATCCAGCTGGAAATAGCCATCAGAAGATGGGTACACTGTGGTCATAAAGGGATGAACATTGTCAGAAACAATACACAATGATCAATTGGTACTAATGGGCCCAAAGCGTGCCAAGAAAATATCCCCCACACCATTACACCACCACCACCAGCCTGAACCATTGATACAAGGCAGGATGGATCCATGCTTTCATGTAGTTGATGCCAAATTCTGACTCTACGATCTGAATGTCGCAGCAGAAATCAAGACTCATCAGACAAGGCAACGTTTTTCCAACTTCTACTGTCCAATTTTGGTGAGCCTGTGCGAATTGTAGCCTCAGTTTCCTGTTCTTAGCTGTCAGGAGTGGCACCCGGTGTGGTCTTCTGCTGCTGTAGCCCACCTGCCTCAAGGTTCAGCGTGTTATGTGTTCAGAGATGCTCTTGTAACAAGTGGTTATTTGAGTTACTGTTGCCTTTCTATCAGCTCAAACCAGTCTGGCAATTCTCCTCTGACCTCTGGCATCAACAAGGCATTTGCCCCCACAGAACTGCCGCTCACTGGATATTTTCTCTTTTTCTGACCATTCTTTGTAAACCCTACAGATGGTTGTGCGTGAAAATCCCAGTAGATCAGCAGTTTCTGAAATACTCAGACCAGCCCGTTTGGCACCAATAACCATGCCATGTTCAAAATCACTTAAAACACCTTTCTTCCCCATTCTGACACTCGGGTTGAACTTCAGCAGATCGTCTTGACCATGTCTACATGCCTAAATGCATTGAGTTGCTGCCATGTGATTGGCTGATTAGAAATTTGCATTAATGCGCAGTTGGACAGGTGTACCTAATAAAGTGGCCCGTGAGTGTACATTAAAGGAAGAAAAACTATTATTTTCTATTTTTATGTCTGCTCGCAAAAGTCTTCCTGGTACTATTTTTAAAACATCACTATTTAAAGACCAAACTTTAAATAGATTCCGATAAAAAGTTAGCCTGGCTCCGCCCTCCTACGTGCTTCAGCAAATTTTCATTTCGCTTCAGTACAACGTCTGGGACTGCTGTGTAGTTTCGTTTTCTCCTGCAAAAATCTGCAGGTCCAATCAGCGAACAGAGGGGGTGGCTAAAAACGATGACGTTGAGGTTGTGCGTCAGCTTGAGTTGTAGTTCAGTAATGGCAGCAGAGAAAGACGTGAGAAAAGCTATTCGGTCCATTGTTGCAAAACTGCCGAATATACAGAAGTTAAAGCCGGAGCAAGAACAATGTTTGCTAAGTTTTGTTGGTCTGACCATTTGGACTTGTTGTTTCCGGACGGTTTCAGCGCATGATATTCGTCACGACCACACGTTTCAACCAATATTGCTTACTATTGGACCAGTTTACTTTTGTAGCGGAAATTTTTTGGAAAATTTCAAGGTCTCTAACAACACATTTACATTGACAAATCCAGTTCATCAATGTTATCTTGCAGGATCATATAAACATAACTCCTAAAAGATACTACATGTTTCAAAAGAGGAGACTTAGTACCAATCTGAATCATCTTTATGGGTGAAACTGTTTTACCATGACGGGCAAGCAGTCCGATCAACACTTAATTTGGGATAAATGGTGGCACATTTGATAACGTCTCCTTTTTAGAAGGTGTGTAGATATAGGAAGTACTGGTGTAAAAATACCATTGCTATGCTGCTTTGTATAGGGATGTGCATCGATGCATCGCGTTCCCATTAAAAAGACCTGTCTAAAATCGATTCTGAATCGTAAGGCTCCGATTCAGTGTTTCATGCGCAGCTTGTGCATGTACTACGGCTCCGTGATCAGTAGGAAGTCCTTATCAATCTAAAATCACTACGAGTTTGACTCGTTTATAACGTGCATTTAAAAAAGCAACACTCATCAAACACAATCATTCAAAATATTCTCTATTATCATCAAAATGCCTGCAACAATCTGAAGAACAGCGATAAAAATAGGCCTCTAGAGTCTAGATATTTCCTGGAATAGTGTTTGTAATTATAGTTATTCTGTGGCACAAATGGAGTTTCTGCACGAAAGCGCCCTCTGGCTTTTGAATGTTGTGGCATTTCACCATAATTCATTCAAATTCATTCATTGAGAAAACGCGCATTTGCCCGATGAATTGTCACAACCCTAGCTTTGTACTAACTGATTTGCTAACTCTACTGTTTTCATAAATACAACAACAGCACTGTTCATTAGGGGTGGGACAAAAAATCGATTCTTAGATGAATCGCGATTCGGACGTGGGCCGATTCTGAATCGATTCACAAATGTCAAGAATCGATTCTTATATGTTATTTTACAAAATAATAACGTGACGTTATGAGAACAAAAAGGCGGAACTCAACTGGGGGAGTGGTGATGCACACGGACAACGTAAGAGAGCGCGCACTGTCTGCACGGGCACATAGCGGAGCTTACAAGAGCAGAAGAGAAAGAACACTTTAAATGCTTGTATGACTATACTGCATATGGGTCAAAGAGACGAGACGTCACCATTTTGGTGTCCGCATCAAATATAATTTACAAAAGTGATTTTACATACAAAAAACACCTATAAAATGAAAGTAAAATGTCTACTTTTATGTTTCAAATAACTTTTGTGAAAATACAATGACCAAATATGAGTTTAATAATGATCCAAAGTGTAAAATCGTCATTCAGCGCAATGGTCCGGACTATGATTTCACTAATAGATTTTTAAATAAACGTATAAAATACCATGTTAAAAAAATATTTTCTTCCTTGGCATGTTCACATAAGTGTTGGCTGTTTTATATTAATAGGACTATGTGTTATTTTTTCGTTAAATATTGAAACAACTAGGGGACTTTTGTCCCGAATATGCAGTTTGTCAGAGGTCATTCAGTGTAACGGGATCAGGAAACCATTTTGAAATTAAATAAACAAACAATAGTCATCAAGCAGTCTGTGACATCATCAAAAGACTCCCTGAAGACCATGTGGTGATTCAGCAAGGTAAGTTTATTGCTCTTAAATATTTGATAATTTCACCTTTTCATAGTGTGGTATCTTGAGTTACAAAAACGACTGTCATTCAGTAAAATGCAAAAAAACACTTTTATTGATAGATTTTTTGAAAAATAAGTAGATGTTGTGAATAATGATGATAAACATTTCTGGTCAAGTTCACTGTTTGATATAGGTATCTAGTTGTTAACTTCTAATATTAGCTTAAGTAAAAGTTTCGTCATTCAGGGTAATGTTTTGTCATACGGTGTAATGCAAATTGTATGTTACACCACAGTGTCATCCATTACACTGAATGATAGTGTCACTGTTTAGATAACATTTTTAGCATTTTATTTCTATTTCAGATAAATGAGGGATGTTTAGCACAAAAAAATATATCAAACTTTATCAATATTAATGTTTTAATGTATTTTTGTCGTTTTGGTACTGATTTCTTTTAGATGCCCACAAACAAAGAGAAAGTTTCTAGGCACTGGCAGAAAGTTAATGCAGACCCAGTAGCTAGGGCAATGCATTTAGCAAGGAGACGAGAAAAGTATTGAGGAGTGCAATTAAAAATAATAGGGCTGGGTTTAAAAGATAGATTTCTCGATTTTAATCAATTCTAATTTTGAAGAAACAATAGTGATTTGTAAATCACAATAATCAATCTTTCAGTCTATGCTGTTTTCAGATGATGTTAATCAATATCAAATTGATTTGAAATTGAATCAAATCGTGAAATTTGTGTCCAAGCCTAGCCCTACAGAATAATAGTTTACTGCTGTTTTTAGATAGAGACTCCACCCTACCTATACCACAAGTTAAAGGGATAGTTCACCCAAAAATGAAAATTTGGTCATTATTCACTCACTCTCATGTTGGTAAAAACCTGTATGATTTTTTTTGTTCTGATAAACACAAAGGAAGATATTTTGAGTAATGTTTGTAACCAAACCGTTCGTGGACCCCATTTACTTCCATAGTATTATTTTTAGTATCATAGTATGGGGTCCGCGGGGGGTTTGGTTGCAGGCATTTCTCAAGGTGTCTTCCTTCCAGTTATGCGGGTTTGAAACAACACTGGAGTGAGTGAATGATGACAGAATTTTCATTTTTGGGTGAACTATCCCTTTAAGAGAGGCCACTGAGGGGATTCTCCGCCCATAATACAAATCCTGATAACATGTCATTTATGTTGCCAAACAGAAAGTATTTTTAATTAATAACACGTTTTATATAGATCTGTGTCAATCATTTTATGTCAATAATTACATGGAATCTGTATTTCAGCAACCAGAGAAGAAAGCAAGCTGCCTTGGCTGCAAATCCTGATCACCTGTTAATCAGGAATTTATCAGATGCTGCAGCTGAGAAGAGGCGAAAGTAATGGCGGGAAAATCAAAGAAAACACAGGGCAGAAGCTAAACGTATAAGGGCAGTTCTGGATCTTATTATACAGTATTACCACCTGTTCAGTTAATTTTTACGAATATGATATGCATTATGGAATAAAAATGATTATTAATTTCAGCATCTACTTCTGTGATTTGTTAAGGAATAAAATGATACAGAATAATATTCAAAACATTGCAATAATGGAAACAATGACACTATTTTTGTCAAAAATGTCATTCAGTGTAACAAACCATGGTCATTCGGTGTAACACATATATTTATGTAGAAATGAAACAATATGCTTATTCTGAGCTGTACATATTAAAATATGTATAATAATGTGTGATCCTTCAAAAATTTTATTTGATTTGAATTGATTTTCACTTCCTTACAAAAACTTCTTGCTGACAAATGGGTAAAACCTAATGGTTTAAAGGATATTGGCGAAGTAAAATGCTTTAAAATGACAAATAGTTAGTATTTGGTGTCTGCACTGTGATCTATAAATAGAGTCTTGTAATGTGTCATCAAATAATAGTTTTTCTAAAAATGTCTGATAATATTTTTTTGCATAAAAATATTGTTACACTGAATGACATTTTAGTTGGTGTCTTCTGTACAATTCCAGTAAAAATGTATGGTAGTAATTATTTTTTGCTCAGAAAAACATATAGTTAAACAGGACATATTCTAATGTATGTGAAAAAGACTAAATCTAAAGCTCTTTTACACTTTTATTTTTTTATGCTTTAAACCCCCTTTTCGTCTTTGACCCATATATCTCTATTCTTTTTGAGGAGTTTTAAAAAAATCCTTGAGTACATGTCGAGTACTCCTTAAAATAGCGGAGATGCGGTTTATTGAAACAAACTCGAGAAAATTACAACAGCATCAGAAGCATACAAATCAGCGCTCCTGCGTGAGACAAGAATGCGCATCCTTGTTAATTGTGGATGTTAAAAACGACTGAGCTGCAGTGGCCTGGCAAAACACATTTGAGACATAAGGCGCAGCAACTCAAAAAGACCTGCGTGTTTCACAATTACTCTAAAAGACCATAATGACAATTTCGCGCGTGGAGCAGCAGTTATGTGTGATCTACCGGCATTGCCTTTGCAATCAACGTATTGGACACCCCTGCCCAAAACCATCCGCTGACTGTTTAGTTATAACATGAATATACTTCTGTAAAAATATGCACATAGTTTGTTATTCAGTCACTGGGTGCGCTGCATTATATAAATACAGTAATACTGCCAATCACTGTTTATAATGATGATGATTAGACGCTTAACGTTAGTCAGTTCGTGGAAGTTAATTCCGGTTAACATATAGAATTAATATGTCACGTTTAATTACTATTTTTACTGGTTTTAATGTCTTACAACAGAAACAGGACATATATGTATATAATATTGACATTATTTATCTCTTAGTTGCATTAAAGTACAGTATATGACAGTTCAGAGACTAGTAGCAAAAGCGCAAACATTAACCTGGCTTTGAGAGCAAATGTGACGTAATGACGTCACAGATATGCAAATTAGTACGTCAAGAATCGATTCTGAATCGAATCGGGACCCCAAGAATCGATTCTGAATCGATTCATGAGGGTCCAAGCGATTCCCACCCCTACTGTTCATACGGAATGCTGAAACAATGTTCTCATGGCCAACAACTTCTCCCACCGCCAAACTACATCCCTCCACACCAGCGACCGACTCTATTTTGACACCGTGACGCCTTGTCAAAGAATTAAAACTCCCACCGCTGCCTGGGGTAGCCATGCTCCCAACACCTGGCAGCCGACACCTCGTCTAACACAAAGCTCACTTCCCTGTTTCACCGAATAAAGGAGATATAAGGCTTTGTTTATTCGGTTGCTAGGGTGCTCATATTTGGTTGCTAGGGGCATGGCTTGGTTTTGGCCAATGATCTGGCCAGTTATTACACTCTGAGTCACAAGTAAAACGGTCCAACCAATGTGTCTTTATGATGTTCTGATGCGGGATATAACTGTTTAAATTTTATATTGCTAGGGTGCTCAAAAGTGGTTGCTAGGGGCGTGGTTTGGGAGTGGCCAATAATGTGGCCAGTGATTACACTTTAAGTTACAAGTAAAACGGTCCAATCCCCATGTCTCTGCAATGTTCTGATGCCGAGATATAACTGTTAGAATTTTATGTTGCTAGGGTGCTCAAAAGTGGTTGCTAGGGGCGTGGCTTAATATGTATGTAAGGATACTGAGAGACTGATTGGATGCCTGAGTAAAATGAGCCCACCCACTTGTCTCTACGTCACTGTAAAGCAAAGATATCCTGTCTGGAATGTTTTTATTCCCTTATATGGGCGTGCTCCCTGCCCCATTATAAGTCAATGGGAAATTTCGGGTGCCTCTTACACCCCAGGGGTACAACTTACACCCCAATGTGATGTATGTTCTTACAGAGCCTACCACCCTCTTCAAATGTTGTAACCCACATGTTTCTACAAAATTCTTGAGCGAAGCTATGACCCACTAATGATCAAACATAACAATACTAAACTACAAATTACCATTTTAAAATGATTTAACCTTGTTCTGAGTGTCGGCTACTTTCCTGACATCTGGAATCAAGGTTTAATAACACCCATCTTTAAAAATGGAGATAAATTTGATCCTAATAACTACAGAGGCATTTGTGTGAGCAATAACCTCGGAAAGTTATTCTGTAGTTTAATAAACACTAGACTTTTAAATCTTATCACAACACAAAACGTCTTTAGTAGAAGTCAGATTGGTATCTTATAAAACTGTCGCACATAAGATCACATCTACGCACTACATACTCTAATTGATAAACATGTTAACCAAGATAAAAGAAAAATATTTACATGCTTTATTGACTTTAAGGGGGTTTTCACACCTGCCTTGTTTAGTTCGATTAAATCGTACCAGAGTTCGATTGCTCAGTTGGTGCAGTTCGTTTGGGCAGGTGAGAATGCAGCAATCGAACCCTGGTGCGCACCAGAAGCGGACCAAACAAGTTGACCGAGACCAGCTTGCAGAGGTGGTCTCGGTACGCTTTCAAACGAACTCTAGAGCGGTTCGTTTGTGGTGAGAACACGATCTGAGATCGAACCGACCTAACTGCAAAAGTACTGCGCATTTTGGACTAAACCAGCTGCCGTAGTCAACTGCGCAGTGCATTATTGGATGAGGAAGTGTTTGTTGACCGTTTCTATTAGCAATATTAGCACAATGACAGGTCGCAGACATACCTGGAGTTGTGAGGAGGTGCGGGCGGAGCCTCGGAAATTTTTTTGTCTTCGCCGTTTGTAGTGCATTAAACCGTTGTTTTCAAGCCGCATCGGCGATTCATTCTGAAAATGAACAGTTTGTCTAGAGTGCTGTATACAAACTATGTATAACAAACACGGAGACATAATTACAGCGCGCAGCCGTCTGTCCATGCTGTCTGCTGTATTATCCTTCTTTTGTTTACTTCCGGGGGTTCCCCGCACGTTGATTCTGACCAATCGTGAAGCCGTTTAGGAAATACGTTCAAATACATGTGGCCAATGAGTGATGTTGATCTTATCACATGACAGAATTTTGGTTCGTTTCAATTGGTGCGGATCAGAGCAATCAGTGTGGTGTGAAATGGAACCGAACCGAATTACAGATGTGAAAACGCCCTAATAAAGCATTTGATTCAATCTGGCACCAATGATTTTTTTACAAACTCATTGAGAGTGGTATAGGTGGTAAAACCTATGACCTTATCAAATCTATGTACACTGAAAAAAAATACTGAGTGAAAATCAACACAAAAAGAACAAAATATCTTTCTCAGGAGCGTGGAGTGAGACAGGGCTGCTCCTTACGTCCAACATTGTTTAACATTTACATTAATGAACTGGCAACCTGTCTGGAGCCATCAACAGTGCCCGGTCTCTCCCTACACGACTTAGAAATCAAATGTATATTATGCAGATGATCTGGTTTTGTTGTCACCCACTGAACACGGCTTTCAGCAGAACCTGAACCTGCTCGAACAATACTGTTAGACCTGGGCCCTGACAGTCAACCTTAATAAAACTAAAATTATCACTTTCCAGAAAAGGTCAACATTTATTTACATTAGACACTAAAGGCCCGGGTATACTTTTTTTCCGCGTCCGCGCAGCTTTCCGAGTATAGTCCCCGCGGCTACACGCGGATGGCCGCGTTCGACACTATACGCAATACAAGTGATTTCTTATTCAAATTATTAGTCTAACAGGCTGTCAGGGCAGCACTGATTTGGCGACATTTACAGTACATTAAAACATTAGGATAGGTGAAGAAAAGTAACTGATCCACCATTGCAAACACAGTTTAGTACAAACAACAAGACAACAAAGAACAGGAATCAAACAAACATGCTCCAGGGCTTTCTGTTCTTGGAAGAAGTAAAAGTTAAAGAAGAAAAACGATAGTGTGTGTGCAAATGCTGTCTATTTCCTTTGTATACTTGTTTATAGTTGAGTGCCCTGTCTAAATATGTTCACGCGCATGCGCTGTTGTACGCGGACTGTACGCGCACTGTCCGCGCGGTCTCAAATTTTGGGCTGCACGCGGACGGTCCGCGCGGCCGGTCGCGGACCCTCTTGATGACGAAAATGACGTCATGCGGACGGCGCGCATACGCGGACGTCCCTAGTATACTTTCGGCTTAACCACATAACTCACACATTACACTACAATTACCTGGGCTTAAAAAATCACATCTACAGGAAACTTTAACCCTGCAGTGAATGAACTGAGAGATAAAGCACGCAGGGCCTTTTATGCCATAAAGCATCAATGTCCAATAGAGATCCCTGTTAGAATTTTGCTTAAAATCTTAGAATCAGTAATTGAACCGATCGCCCTCTATGGCATTTAAAGGAATAGTCAATTTTCTTAAAAGAAAAATCCAGATAATTTACTCACCACCATGTCATCCAAAATGTTGATATCTTTCTTTGTTCAGTCGAGAAGAAATTATGTTTTTTGAGGAAAACATTGCAGGATTTTTCTCATTTTAATGTACTTTAATAGACACCAACAATTAATACTTAACTCAACACTAACCAGTTTTTCAACGGACTATAAACAATCCCAAACGAGGCATAAGGGTCTTATCTAGCAAAACGATTGTCATTTTTGACAATAAAAATAACAAATATACACTTTTAAAGCACAACTTCTCATCTAGATCCGGTCGTGATGCGCCAGCGTGACCCCACGCAATACGTCATGACGTCAAGAGGTCACAGAGGACGAACGCGAAACTCTGCCCCAGTGTTTACAAGTGTTGAGAAAGAGAACCGTTCCTACGTTGTTGTATGTCAACTGATACTAATTAATGTCTTTGTGTCAGTTTATTGTTTACAATGCTCTGCAAATGTGCGTTTTAAATATGTAACACGTGACCTTCCTATGTCACTACGCATTTACGTTAGGTCGCGCTGGACCGGACCTAGATGAAAAGTTGTGGTTTAAAAGAGCATCATTTTTTTATACATAAAGTTTACAGAATACAGGTGTAAAACAGTTGCTTAATAATAATTAAAAATATGACTAAAAAACTGAATGACAAATGTTTGAGATAAAAACATTAAGTTTGTAGTTCTGTCGGTAACACTAGTGCCATAACTACTGGTTTACCCACAAAGTCAAAAAAGAAAAGTGAGAGATACAAGGCAAAAATAAGGTTTTTATCATAGAAGTTCTTATCTAACCAACCTCGTTCTTTGCTGATTGTCCAAAGTAGTTTCAACGTTGGCTCTGCCAAGATTCTCTCCTCCATACACACTTATTCCTTCCGTGGAGAGCGCTTGAGAGATAGACCGCTGTTGAGAAAGAGAGCTCCTAATGTTGGGTTCCCTGTGATCAGCAACCACCGCGGAGGCCTGACGAAGAGAGTCAAAATGAACTGCCCACCGATCTATGTCCTCAGCCTGTAGAAACATTCCAAGATTGTACTTTTTTTTACTTTATGCATGTACAGTACAGCAGGCAGCATTGCAAATAATGCAATTACTGGTGGTGATTACAAAAAAAAAAAAAAAAAACACAGTGAGAACTGAAGCAGTGATAAATGTGATGCAAGTTATTTGGCCAGTTAAGTTCCCACTGTTTCTTATTGTAGGAGAAAACTTAATTTTGCACTTTTTGTGCTTTTTCGACTTCTGGTATACTCTACATCAGGGTTCCTGATTTGGTTTTCACCACGGGACAGATGTTGCCATTAATACAAAGCCATGGGACAGCATCCCCTCTGTCAAACCAACATACCACCCCAATTAGTATATATAATGTTAAATATATCACACAAATGACAAAAGTCAAGTGTGACTGTGAAAGTGACTGCGGTTACGCCCACTGAGTGGCAAAAGACAGAGTGGCAGAATGAGTGTACAGTGTGAAATCAGCAAAAACACGGTAAAACGCATCTAAATGGGAAACTGTTGTGCGATAGACTGTACTAACAGATTAACAAGAATTCTGAGCTATCGTTTACAGACTGCCAAAAAAGGCCGAAAGGAGAAGTAAATAGATTGTTCATGCCAACATCCATAGAACACCGGTGGGTTGACAAGTTGCTAGGATCACTATCAAGCAGAGGTTTTACTTTCAACTTTAAAGTATTTTTTCAAGTATTTGTATTTTATTCAGGTTTTTCTTTGGAAAACATAAATTTCAAAGCATATTAATTAGGGCTGTCACAATGATTAAATAATCGTCTCATCGCGATTGTTTGACTTCATCGCAATGATTTCAGATCACCGCAATGATTGCACATCTTTCTAAAAAACAATAGGGGGAGCTGCAGAGCCTGTATTAACGAGACTGCTATTTAAGGTCTGTTCTGGTATAGTCAGTTCATTTTGATAGCATTTTTATTTGTAGTTATTTTTTAGATACTTTATTGTGTTTATTTCTTATAAAGAAGGTTTTTTTAAAATTCATTAAAAAAATACTTTTAAATATGTGTTATGTGTATTAATATTTACTGCCCGGTAAACCTTACAAAGGACAAACATTTATGAGAATTAAATGCCACAGCAATTAAAAACAGGCAATTAATCGTCACAACGGCCTACTTTATTAGACAATTAACCATCAGCCAAATTTCATAATCGTGACAGCCCTACATATTATCACAATTTTTACTCGGGTATTACATTTCATAAATACAAGTTTTTGTTTTACATTTAATATTTAAGTACATTAACGTACTTTTACTCAAGTAAAATTAGTTATTAATAAATTTTAATATGCAATATTAAAGAATACACAGTATGATTCTATGCAGAATGTAGTGAAGTAAATTTTTTCCCAATACAAACACCCTAATAAAGCACAGATGCTTGAAAAATGTAACTAATGTAGCTAAGTATTGTCCACCTCTGCTATCAAGTCCAACTAAATTAAATGTAAGTTGATAATTGTCAGTTTTACTTGCATTTTCGCAGCAGTCGCTATGAAAACCAGCAATTTTGCTGAACGTTTGCCACTCAACAGGGCGAGTTCCAGTGTGGTTACGTGGAAAAGTGACGTCAATGCATACCCTCTATAGAAACTAAGATGCGAAACTGATGCTCTTTAAGTAATAACCACTGGGTGGCGCTTCAGTGTGCCGATATTTTGGGGTGAAAATGACAACTGGACAACAGTACAAATACACAGAATGAAAACAAAACGTCAGTTTTTAAAGTGGATTAAAAGAACGCAATTTGACAGTACAAATCTTTTGTCGGCGCCAATAGCCCCATGGTTAGTGCGTTGACATATAGCACCAGTGCGCTCACGGCGGCCCAAGTTCGATTCCCCGTCTTTGCGGCCCTTTGCCGATCCCGCTCCCCTATCTCCACCCAACAATTTCCTGTCTACTCTCTACTAAAATACTATCCAAATAAAGGCATAGAAAGGCCCTAAAAATATAAATAAAACAAATCTTGTCTTTCATTGTTTTATAGTGTAATAGTAAACTCTTAAGAACTGCAAGTCGATAATAATAAAACCATACATGCTAATGATTTATTCGGATGACAGTAAGTTACAATGAGCTTATTAAATTCATTTGTTATATTGATAACACTGATAACCATGGAATTCAACCATAAGCACCCATTTGAGGTAGTTGTAGCCTACTTCATTGAGGATTTTTATTTTATTTAACTTTATATATTTACTATCACTATCTATCTTTAGCTACTGTTACTCCACTAGACATTCCTGTGTCTGTAATTGAATAATTAGGCTAAAAAACTTTGAAAAGAGTGGCTGTGTGTTTTTTTAAATACATTTTTTTGTTTACAGTCTTGCTTTAATGGACATTACAGTTTTTTTTTACAATTGCTATGACAGATTTTTTAATACTTTTAACGATTTTCCAAAACTTCTAATACAGCACTACATTTTACACACAAGCTCAAACAAAACCAAAACAATAGATTTTAAATGTCAAATTTACAAATGCATTTACACAGCATGTCAAAACAGATAACATAATGTGCTAAACCTCACTTATGGCGCTTTTCCATTGCATAGTGCCCCACGGTTTGGTTTGGTTTGGGTTGGGTCAGCTCACCTCACTTTGGCGTGGTTAGCTTTTCCATCGAGTTTAGTATCACTTCGCAGTGGGAGGGATTATAGGCGTGTCGATTTGCGCTGCCTACTGCTGTGACATCATACAAGTGAGAGCGTTGTTGTTCATTCCCATACATTTATTTATTTCTCAGTCTGCCACAAAATTAAAATTGGCCACAACAAATAGATGTTTGCACATTGCGTTTATAACTACCTCTATCCTCACATGACAGTTTCTGTTCAAACACCCGACGGCTCTCCGCTGAGCCTCATTGAAGTTGCATTTAAGTGCACGTGCACGTCGCGAATGTGCCGCCACAAACTGCAAGTCTAGAAAAAACTGTTATGGTGTCCCGAATTCTCAACCTGTGGATGTTTTTCATCGCTAAAAGGGTGTTTGGAAACGTCTCGGTTATGTATGTAACCCACGTTCCCTGAAGGAAGGGAACGGGGACGTCACGTTGTGACCGACGAATTGGGAACTCGTTTAGAGAGACCAATCTGCTTCGTATACTACTAAAACGCCAATGAACTTGGCATTGAGATATTTGCATAACGCTGGCGCCGCCCCGCCAGGTGCGTATATAAGCAGCAGGTGCAAATATAGAAATTAGCTTCATTTCGCTTAGAAAGCCAGAAAGTGTGACCGGCCGATAAACAGCAGGGAGCAGCCCTGTGGCGACGGGACGTGATGTCTCCGTTCCCTTCCTTCAGGGAACATGGGTTACATACGTAACCGAGACATTCCCTTTCAGTCGGTCACTACGACGTCACGTTGTGACCGACGAATTGGGAATCCCTACCAAAACGCCACTGAGGGCTGACCTCTTCCAGTGTCTGCGTAAAGCCCTCCGGTTCCACTTAGGATAAGGAGAATTAGGTTTTAAGGCAGATAGCCGGGCACTAGATGTTCCCCACAGTAGTGCCAGTGACTGGGAAGCGCCCTATCTGAGCGGGATAGGAACGCTGCGGAAGCCACCGCCCCGTTAAGGGCTGATGGTGGGCGAAAGTCAACCGTAGTGTTGAGGTAAAAAGACAGCCGTGGCTGTGTAAGCAAAGCAGTGCTCTGCTGAGGGAAACGTGGGCAAGTAGGATTAACTTCACAGAAAAATACTCACAAAGGAATCCGGTGGGACGCAATGTGGATGCCTGAGCCAAACACATAGGTTCGCGAGGATGCAGCTAGTGAGAGGCTGGCAGCTGATGCTCCGCAACATCAGGGTGCCAAGGCAGCGGAGGAAAGACAAATCAAACCATTACGCATTTTTGTCTTAATGGCCTTCCATACTGACACTTATTTTGGAGCACCAGTTGGAGGCTGCAAGCCTGCATGCGAGTCTGTTCTCCATGCTTCCCCTGATGAGGAAAGAACACGAGAGAAGACAGGCTCGATACGAACACTGTAAAATCTAATGAACGTATTAGGTGTCGCCCAACCAGCAGCTCTGCAGATGTCTGTTAGCGAGGAACCACGAGCGAGTGCCCAAGATGAGGCAACACTTCTAGTAGAGTGAGCTCTCAATTTAAATGGACAAGGAATGTCCTGCAGATTATAAGCAAGGGTGATAGTATCAACTATCCAATGGGACATCCTCTGCTTAGTGACAGCTTTCCCTCTCTGCTGACCACCGTAACAAACAAAGAGCTGATCTGAGATCCTGAGGCTTTGTGTGCGATCCACGTAGAGGCGCAGAGCGCGTACGGGACATAATAAAGCCATGGTTGGGTCTGCCTCCTCGGGGGGCAGCGCTTGCAAGCTCACCACCTGATCTCTAAAGGGAGTGGTGGGAACTTTGTAGCCTGGTCTGGGTCTGAGTGTTACGCTCAAGACAGCAGGACCAAATGAAGGCACGAATCGTCCATGGAGAATGCATGTAGATCCCCTACCCTCTTAATGGAGGCCAATGCGAGCAGGGTCAGAGCTTTCATTGATAAAAACTTCAGACTCACAGACTGCAGAGGCTCGCATGGAGGTCCCTGCAGGGCTTTTCAGCACCATGGACAGGTACCAAGGAGGAATAGAGGGAGGGCGCGAAGAGTTCAGCCTTTGAGCACCTCTTTAAAACGTAATAACCAAATCGTGCTGGCCGACCGATCTGCCGTTTATTAGAGAGTGATGTGCAGATGTGGCGGCGATATCAACTTAAATGGTGGAGGGTGACAGCCTACGCTCCAACCGGTGTTGAAGGTATGAAAACACAACATTAATGGGGCATTCTCGGCAGTCCTCGCGTTGCGAAGAGCACCAGACAACGAACGGGTTATTTAAGCGTTTACGCGTGTCCAGAAGACGGCGCTCGCGCTGCAGTGATGGTGTTAGATACCGTTGCGATAAATCACCTAAACCTACCGCGCGCTCAGCGACCAACGTGAAGATACCACAGGTCGGGGGCCGTGGGTGCCAACGTGCCAGGGAATCCGTCAGGGAGGGGCTGTCGAGAGGGGCATCAGTTCTGGAATCAATTCCTGGTCGTCCAGTAAGGCGCGACCAGAGAAGGCTCTCCTCGTCTTGCCTGACTTTGCACAGAGTCTGTGCGATTATGCTCACTGGAGGGAATGCGTGTTTGCGGATCCCCCACGGCCAGCTGTGTGCCAACGCATCCACGCCGAGGTTGCCCTCGGTTAGTGAATGAAATAGGCAACGATGGGTATCGTCCGGTGACGCAAACAGATCTATCTGCGCACGACCGAACTTCTTCCAAATTAGCTGAACCGTCTGGGGGTGGAGTTGCCGTTCGCTGGGGCGCGCAGCTCGGGAAAGCACGTCTGCCGCTGTATTGAGCGAACCCGGAATGTGAATGGCACGAAGGGACCTCAGATGCTTCTGACTCCAAAGGAGGAGATGACGAGTGAGATGCGACAGGTGACGAGAGTGCAAAAACGAATGCCCAAGAATTTGGGGGTGTGCCGGTTGAATTGAATTTCCTAACCAAGGCGGATCATGCATAAAACCCAACGAGACGGCCTGGGAACTGAAACCAAGCACCCAGGGACCGTACAAGGAGAATTAACGGCACTACAGAAGTACCCGCGGTGGGGCAGCCGAGCGGGGCAGGTGTGAATGCCGGTGCGTGTGCCTTGCGAGCACAAACATCTACAGTGCGCGTGTGTGTGTGACACTGACCTGAGCCCACTGACGGTTGTCTGGTCTCCTGCGCGGAGAGCACAGACTCCGTTGAGGGTGATGATCGTCTGGTCTCCGTAGCGGAGAGCACAAACTCCAGAAAACACCCGCTGGCGATAGAGGAGGAGGAGGGTGAGCTGATGTGTGCCCGCTCACGGCTCTCTCGATCCTCAGGAGACCTGGAGAGGGAAGAGGAATGCACTCTTATGTGTGGTTATGTGGGTACCGGCTGGACAGCCGGTGGAACAACAATATAACCAAGGATTTTTCCACCCGACCCTCTTCCGGGGGAAGGAGCGAATCACTGTCTCCTGAAGAGTGATCCTCTCCAAATCCGGGTCGCCCGTCTCGGGGCCACTTAAAATCCCGATTGTCACGGGAAGCGGCTGAGCGGGCGGGGCGAGCTGCTGACGACCGGTTCCCCTGCGCTGCCGAGATGAGGTCCGAGGAGTGGGAACGAAGGTGGCCGCAGCAGGACGCCCTCAGCGAGAGGCAGACTAAGGAGCCGGCGTTGGTGGACCAGGGCAGCTCTCTTCTGCCGGGGCACGACCTAGGAGATCGCCTCAGTTGCGCCGTGAAGCTGAATGACTCCCCGGACTCGCCGAAGAGGCCGGTCTGTGAGACAGGAGCATTCAGGAAGTTGTTCTTGTCTGCATCCGTCGTGTCAGCCAGACACAACCAAAGGTGGCGTTCTTGGACCACTGTGGTGGCTTCGCACGACTGAGGGTCGCGGTCTCCCTCATGCAGATCTCTAAAGCCTTAGCTTGGACCTGCAATGGCCATGGCAGCGAGGGAGGTGAGGGGTGAAGGCTAAACGGCCATAGACGGCCGCAATTCCATGTTTGAGTCAGCTCTTCATGCCGTCGGGAAAGAAAGGCACAGGAGGTGAGGACCGAGAGGCCCGAGCAGCTCCGATGTACGAATCATGCAGACGGACTGGTTCGGGAGGAAGGGGGTTAACCCCTCCAACCCTACCGGTTCCGCCGCTCGAGCAGGCACGGCCGCCATCTCCGGGGTGAAGTCCCCTCGGAGGGAAAAGGGAGCACCCCTCTGATGCTGCTGAAGTGGCGGGACCAGAAGGAGGTCCAATGGATTCGGCAGAAATCGTAGAACACGACTCTGCGGTCTCCACCGGAGCCTCAACCGGCTGAGGACGAGAAGGCTGGGAGGTGGAGGACGCATCCCCCAACCTTCTCAGCATAGTGATGCGCAGAGCGTCCTGCGAGCGCTTGGCAGCCGCACCATGGCGGCGTTCAGCACTGCAAAGGCGTGGACATCGTTCCCGTAGAAACGACAGTCGTCTCTGCAATCCAAGAGGGTTATGCTCTCACAGAGAGAACAAAAACCCTCCACGAACGCATCCTCGGAGTGCTCAATGCCCAAGCACGAGGACAGCGCTCGTGACCGTCTCTGGAGCCCTTATACTTCTCGCATCCAAGATCGCACGGACGAAAAGCTATCCTGAAAAGGATGCTGATCTCCGAATATACAAGAGAATGGCTGTCTTTAAAAAGACACAGAGCTTTCACGTATCACTCTTTTAGGGAAATCACTCTTTAGGTGCTCAGCTGATGATGCGCACAGGGAGAGGCCACACACACACTAAACTCAAAACAAAAAAGATGCAGAGCAGTGGAATACTGTGAGCGTCCGCTGTGTTAGTACTGCTTGTCAATCAACTTCAGCAACCGTTCCCAGAAGAGCAAGTAGCTTCTCAGTAGCAGATAATGCCGGCTTTTGAAGCGAAAAAGCTTATTTCCATATTTGCACCTGCTGCTTATATACGCACTTGGCGGGGCGGCGCCAGCATTATGAAAATATCTCAATGCCAAGTTCATTGGCGTTTTAGTAGTATACGAAGCAGATTGGTCTCTCTAAGCGAGTTCCCAATTTGTCGGTCACAACGTGACGTCGTAGTGACCGACTGAAAGGGAACTTATAGCAGAGCACAGATAACAACATGTTTGCTCGAGACAGCCCAAGCTAGCAGTAAGCTAAAGCTAATCTTTTAGGATAACGATGACGCTGATGACAATTCTCTCAGACCAATCAGTGATCTACAGTGTTTTCGCGTCACGTTTGGTATCAGCTCGGGTCGCTTGGAACCCCAACCAAGGTGGTACGAAAAAAAGTATTGGGTACTATGTACTGCACCCAATGGAAAAGCTCCCAAAAGTAAGCTGACCTGACTCAAACTAAACCAAACTCTGGGGTACTATGCAATGGAAAAGTGCCATTATAGGCTAAAGTCAAAGTGAACAGCTGTTCATACGATGAATTGAAACACAAATATATCCCCTGTATTTTATTCCATTAAGAATGAATAAAATGAATAAAAATAGCTGATTGAATCTATGCAAATATATAAATCACAGCTAATTCTCATCTAGGACACACATTGGTTCTTTCAATTGCATGACCAAATGGTACAGTATACAATACAATTAAAGAGGACCTCTTTGGGTTGAACTCATGTGGAAAAGAAACAATATGAGCAACACAAAGTAAGATAAATGCCTGCCTGAATCAGAGGAACACCACCGGGACAAGAGAAAGGTTTTCCTTAAGTTTCTCATGGATACAGTGTATGGTGCATGCCCAGACATCACAACTAAACAATGCTAGGGATGGATAAGACATGCAAAAGATTCTCCTCAAGATGCCTTGCCAGAAAAGATATCAGGTGTGATGTGGATGAGAACATATCAGGTGTATAAAATCAATCACCTAGGCATGCAGACAGCTTTTACAAACAATTGTGAAAGAATGGGTCGTTCTCAGGAGCTCAGTGGTTTAAAGCATGCTGCCACTGGACTCAAGAGCAGTGGAGACATATTCTCTGCAGCAACGAATCTCGCTTCTTTGGCTGGCAATCTGTTGGATGAGTCTGGGTTTGGCGGTTGCCAGGAGAATGGTACTGGCCTGACTGCATTGTGCCAAGTGTAACGTTTGGTGGAGGGGGGTTATGATGTGGGTTGTTTTTCAGGGTTTGGGCTTGGCCCCTTATTTCCCTAAGCAGGAGAACAGAGGCAGTCCCGACTGTAAAGCACAGACGGTCCTGGGTCATGGGACACTGATGGGTCAGGGTCATGAGGTCCTGATGGACCATGATCATGGGGCAGCAATGGACCAGGATCATAAGGCAGTAGAGGACTAATCATGAGGCAGTAGAGGACCAGGATCATTAGGTAGTTGTGGACATGGTGGGCCTGGATCATAAGGTAGCAGTGGACCATGATCACGAGGCAGCAGTCTATGTGAGCCGTGCATGGTTATGTTAACAAAGGCAGAAAGTCTATGGAGCTTGGGAGTGATCATATTAGCTGACCTACAGGACGCAGGGAACTCAGGGGTAACCATTTCGGCCTCTACAGAAAATTCAGGAAACTTAGAAACAGGCCTTATGGTCATGACAGAAAATTCTGGAAACTCAGGCTCAGCAGACTTGGTCGAGACAAGAAGCTCAGGTTTTGGGCTTTCCAGACGAAACAGGAAGAGCAGGCGACTCGGGGAATCAGGCGACTCAGGTGAACCAGGCAACTCAGGTGAACCAGGCGATTCAGTTTCATGGGTTTGAGTGTCCTCATATGAACCAGAAGAGCAGAAAACAGACCAAACGCACCACAGGGCCATGGCAAAGACGGGTGTGGCAGCCATCTTGACAATAGGTGTAGGTATGGCGACGGGCCTCTTGAGAACAAATGTGGTTGTGGTGGCGGCCCTCTTTCTACTAAACTTGTAGCTTGCAGTTTATACTTTGCTATATTGTTACTGCTTACTGCTGTAAGTTTAAACCTTTTGTTAATATATGTTCAGACCTAAGATCATTAAAAGTATTTATTGAGAGCTGAATCCAGAATCAGGAGCAGAGTATGCGCAAAATAATTTAAGTTAGGAAAGGTGGCTTCTTAAAAGAGGATGCTAAAAAGAAAAAACAAACCAGAGCCTCAAAAATACCACCAGTTTTTTGATGAATACTAATAAGCAATAAATCTGCCCTGGGGCATCAGATATAATAACTGTTTCACTCTCATGTCACTGTATTTTAAAGCTAAATGTTTTTGTCTGGTTAAGGGGTACTCAGCTTGAAAAAAAACATAAAAAGGGGTACTTCAGCCAAAAAAGTTTGAGAACCACTGCTCTAGACAACTGACTAGAGTGCCCTGTTCTGTGTTCAGCTCTCACTAAATCCTTTGCTGCATCAGAGCCAAATAGCGCCTTTCAAAATGGCATTACTTTATTGGAAAATATTTTTTATGCTTAATATCGACGTCGATAATCGGACAGATCTATAATCAGTCGATCCGTACGGCGCATAACACGGCGCATAACACTGTGTCTCTAAATAACCTCTTTTGTAATTATTAGAACAATTACACATTACACTCTTAAAGGGGGGTGTTCAACGGTATTTCAGGCATTCTGACTTATTAACACAGTTTAAGAGTTGGTTTCCTCATGCTAAACATAGGCAAAGTCTCAAAAAAGCAGTTGGACGTGTTACAAAGTATTTTTCGCCAGGATTCGTACAAGTTTCTAAAAGTTTTTTTAGAAAGTGGGCCCAAGCTGACGTATCAGGGGTAAGCCATACGTATAATTAATTTTTATGGGTTCTTCCCCCAGAAAACCATGCACACATTTCAAATAGCGGGAGAGTGAGAACCAAGGACGATACAAGTCACAAGCATCACTTGACGCGACAGCTTTGTTTTATATCAAAACTCAATGGCACGAAAGAAGAAGTGAAAAACTAGACTTATTTTCTTAGGTCATTTAGCTTATCAAGAAAATGTATTTTGATTAATATATATATATATTTCTACTGAAAAAGACAAAAATACTAAGTAAGAAAGTCATTTTTTTCCAATGTAGGTACTCCAGATTAAAGGCGTTCTAAGCAAATCTGTGTGTTGATTTTTGAAATGTGTTTTCAAACAAACTGAGCGAAATTAACTCCTCCCCCTCCCTTCCGTGCTTTCATGAACGCGCCCAAACCCAACCTCTAAATCCTTCTTGGCGTTTATTGGTTATAACATTTTTTTATGTTTTCTGGTTTTGGTTTGGCCTTTTTTTTATTTTTGCTGTTTGTGGAGGGTGGGCTGTCTACAGAGTTCGCTTTTTTTACAGTTTGATCAGCGGACAGGAAGCAAGCAGATAGTGAGGAGATGTTTGCTGTATGTAACAAAAAATGTTTTATGGTCTAAAACGCGTGAATTCGCTTAGAGAACCTTTAATATCAGATACGAAGAAACAGCTTGTGTTAAGGGAGCTTTAAGCTTGCTTTAATCCACAAAAGCTATGGATTGCAGCTGTAACGTGTCAGATTAATTAAATTCAATTGAAATGAAAAAGTAAAATATTACTTAGATTTATTAGGTAAAGCCAACATAGCAATCTTTATTGTCAATATATTGTCAAAAGACACAGCAATTACTTTTGTATTGCCTGTATCTGCTTCCTGCTACATCTGACATTAAACAGTTTTTAAGAAGCATGATAGTTTACCTGGCAGTCTATTTCTTTCTCACGTTGTCTGCGTAATTTGGCCTCCTCTCTTTGCTGATCCAGTTCCTGTAACCACTGTCTCTGTTGCTCAGCTCTTTGAGTGCTGAACGCATTCTCTAAAGGAGCAGCTTCCTGTACAGGCATTAAAGACACAATGTTCATGTCACTTAATTATTTGATCTTTAATTATAAGATCTTTAGTTAATTCACAAATTCAAGTTATGATGATAGAGCGATCAAAAGTTTAATATAGGGTTGCACTTTATCTTACAGTATATGCACTCACAGTGTGTTTGCAGTGTACTTACCTAACAAAATACTGTTAACAATATGTGAACCTGGACCACATAACCAGTCATAAGTTGCACGTGTATATTTGTAGCAATAGCCAACTATATATTGAATGGGTCAAAATTATAGCTTTTAAGTAAATGATTTTTAAGTACATTTAAGACTATGTTCCATTTAGTTTCCAAACTTTCAAAAAGTTGTATCTCAAACATATTTTTCCCCTATCCTAACAAACCATACATCAATGGAAAGTTTTATTCAGTTTTCAGATGATGTATTAATCTCAATTTCCAAACAATGACCCCTTTTTGTGGTCCAGGGTCACATGTGTACTTTATATGGGTTAGGTTTAGGTCTGGTTCCCAATTAAACATGTATTTTTCATAAAGCAAGTCATGAAACATCACCCCTGGTATGAAGGCTGAGCGAATAGCAGCTGGCAACTGTCTGTGTGTCCGGATTTGAGCTTTGGGGTTTGAATTTTCTGTTCTAGCAGAAGTCTGTGCTGTCCCCAAATCATGCACCTGTGACATGGAATACAGGAACATCTCAATCATTTACTGTTCTGTATACACACACACACACACACACACACACACACACACACATACACACGCACGCATGCACACACACAAATACATATCACTACACAGGAAGAGAGGTGGAAACATAATTTTTCTACCAGTTTCAAATGGTCACATAAAGCAGGAATATAAAAAGCAATAATACAAGATACAATTTAAAAATATTTTTAGTCTTGCTTACCATGTTTGCCTGTGCTTTCAACGTTTCTTCATGTAATTTATCATATGACTTCATTCTACCATTTTGCTTCCTCTTTAAAGCCATCTGCTCATCTGTGAAGTAACAATAACAAATCAGTACAGCACCACAGTCTTTTATTCCTGGTAATGTCATTATCATCTGGCTTTGTCAGTAAGAGCTCGTAAACCACGCTAATTATAAATTTAACATCTTGATATGGTCCACACAACAGTACCAAGCTCTCTCCTCCATTCAGTTTTTCTCTGCTCCACAGCATCTCTTTCTCCAAACGTGCTGAATAGCCCGGACTGTTGATCATGTGAGAGAGATCTGATTTAAAACAACAAAGAGAGACACTGTTTAAGCAATGACTAATCAAATATACAGAGTCCTTAACAATTCTTATAAGTTATTTGTGTTTAATGCACATGAGAATACATACAGAATATATGATATATATTGTGCTAATCAGACAGTAAAAATATAGACGTAGTATCAGTGACATCACCCATAGGTTTGTGAAGAGCTTTTTTGAAGCCAATAGTTGGCGGAGCCTGCCGGAGCCATTATGTCATCGTAACTAACGTTACTTACGTGCAGGGGCGGACTGGGACAATAATTCAGGCCTGGAATTTGACTCCATCCCAGGCCAACTTCGCTGCTGCCGTCACCATGCAATCCACCAGAATTGCTAATCTTATAGGTTAATATTATTAGTTGATATAACAGGTAGACTACCTGATGAATTATAAGCTCAGCCCCTGTGTTCATCTGATTGGGAACAAATTTATACAGATTTAAAATATAGAAAAGGGGACTGACCAACAAGTCTTAATAATGAGTTGTCAAGATGCAGTCTATACGTGAACCCTCAAACTAGGAATACTAAGAATACACATGTATACTATACCACAGACAAATACAGTTGACTTACACTTTTTAAAAGGGATAAGACACAGTTCAAATGTTGAAATATTTATATTTTAAATGAAATGAAATAAACAATTGAATAATATATACTTAACCTATAATAATAGATTTAAAAGACCTTTTTAAGAGCTGCAAATAAAAGGTGAAATGACCGTAAAAAAAGCATGATTTGCACTTTTGATACAGTTTTTCACAAAAACAAAGTTTTATAAAATGATAAACTTTACACACCACCCTTTGTGTTTCGCTGTGGTTGCATAAAAACCGCTGGACTTATTGAAATGACTTTGGAGCTGCAGTATATAGGGGTTTTCCCGGTAAGGACTGTATACAAAGCAACGCAGCACCTGACTTAAAAATATGCAATCAGCAATAGATGCATGTTTTTACTGGTAACTTGACTGACCTGCTCCCTTCTTGTTGAATATTTATGTGATTTTGCAACATCTCGCTGCATCTGTGACCAGGGCTTTTCTTTCTATTCGCTCGCTTTCGGTCTCTGATTGTCCTTTGCGTTTGTGGTGCATATCTCTCTGCAGAGAGATTGGAAGGTTGCCCCTTGGTTGTAATGAACAGTTTTAGATATTTCTAGTATTTTATTTGAGTTCTATTCGCTCGCTTTCGGTCTCTGATTGTCCTTTGCGTTTGTGCTGCATATCTCTCTGCAGAGAGATTGGAAGGCTGCCCCTTGGTTGTAATTAACAGTTTTAGATATTTCTAGTATTTTATTTGAGAATAAATGTTAACACTGAAAATAGTTAGTTGGTAACAAAATCATTAGTTGTAACTGTATTTGTATAATTTGGGCACAGTGAACTGACACAAACAAATTCTATTAAAATTAACTTGCATTAATAAATAGGGATGCACCAATACCGATACCAGTATTGGAATCAGGGCCGTAACCAAGCTCATGTACTTGTACTCATACTCGTAAAAATACCCCGATACCAAAGACCGATACCTCACGTGACGTAACTGACAGAACGTTCCAGTGCACAAAGAGACACCAGCCGCAGCAGAAACAATGTCAGCCTTAGCAGTGTGGAAATATTTCAAAATTAATGTCCTTGGTTTTGCCCTTTGGAGGTTATTGGACACTGTAAAATTTGGGCTTTGAAAATTTGTTATGATAAGCATATAAAAATGATTTGCAGACTTTCAATGCTTTTGGCAGTATTTCAGTATTTAGGTGACTGTAGGGACCCTTTTAGGTTTTTCGAGCAGCTCTGACGGTCCCGTCCCGTGAAGAAAATCCCGACCAGTGGGCCGGGTCTTACAAACCATTTTTATTGTTTTCGGACCTTTGCAAGACGGATCCCTTCCTGTCTTATTCTCAGCTGGGTCCCCACGTGGTCAATAAAAGAGCAATTTCCATTTTCTTCACTGGGCTATGTTTTTGTTTTCTTTCAGGCACTGCATGACTCTCGTCCAACGGTCAGCAGTTATGCCTCTCTCTTCCTGATGTCCTCTCAGGTAAGTCGAGTTTGGGTGGAATGCTTGCCTTCCCCTCCTCACTCTGACACGACTCCCATGGCAGATTGTGCCTCTCGCACAGGGTCTGGTGGCATAGATTTGCTGCACAAACTGTCACGTTTGTATTATGTACGATTTGTTTTGGCTATGCGATATCTTTGCCAGATACCCTCCACGAGCTCACATGGTTTTCATTCTCTATAGGAGAGAATGTGTCGAGCTATGCGTGGAGGGAGCCACCCTCTGGCACACATTTAGCCTGTCCCTTCAGCCATGATGTTTTAAGGCTTCTGTAGCTCGTACTTTATAGTGCCGAAGTGGGGGGTATATTTTACCTTGGCGTGGTCATTAACCTGGGGCATGTACATTCTCCTCGATTTAAACCCCTTCTTGGTTTGGTTTGAGGGAGATGTGTAGTTCCTACCTTTCGGTCTGTCCCTATGCATTCTTTATCCCTTGAAGACTGGCTTATTTTAGCACACTCGCGGGTTTTGGGTGCATCCATAGAGACTTAAACTGTTTGGGTTTTTAAGTCTATGGGGAAAGAGCAAGCTCTCCCTTTTTTCACAGAATAAAATTTGCATTAGGCATGTCTCTCTGACAAACATGCTCAGTCAATGTTGGTGGGTCTGAAACCTCTCAGATGTAGCATAAGCAATCCCACTCAGGCCCCTTGGGCATATGGCATCCTCAACGGTGGTCGCTCTTCGGGTTGATGCATAAGAAATTGTTTCAAAATTGGGGAGTCCCCAGGTAGGCATCACACACAGGCACGTCATGTTAATTTACACGACATGGCCAACTCACTCTCAGCCCTTGGCAAGTCCTTTTTGGGGCTGGGATGTGGAGTGCTATGAGCATGCATCAGTGACGGGCAGGGGAGGAGCCCTCGCCTGCATTTCCATATCAATGTCTAAAGCTGTGGACTGTCTTGCTAAAGTATAATGCTTTTCCATTTGTAGGACTAATGTGTTGGTCCGCTCGGACAGCACCGCAGCGGTGGCATTTATAACTTCAGGGTTTCATACAATGACGCTTCATGTCACATCTGGCCCCATATCCCTCCTGTTGTGGAGTCAGTAGAGACTTGGGTCTCTGCGGGCCACTTATATGCTGGCCGACCTCAATCGTGCAGCCGATGCACTCTCCCGACATGGTCAGGGGCATTTGGGAGTCGTTTGGTGAGGCCCAGGTAGACCAGGTGTTTGCTTTATTGGATGACACCTATTGCCTGTTGTGGTTTGCCCTGACTGAGGGTTCCCTCGATATGGGCACCTTAGCTCATATGTGGCCACATCATTTGAGGAAGTTTGCCTTCCCCAGTGAGCCTTATGGCTCAGCCTTGAGCCGAAGTCATTGAGGAAGAGCGTCAGATTCTTCTGGTTGCTCTCCTTTGGTTCAACCAGACCTGGTACTCGGAGCTCTTGCTACTAGCAACTGCCCATCCTTGGCCCATTCCCCTGAGACAGGACCTCCCATCTCCCATGTTATCTTGAGACCTTGGCCCAGCTACATGCCCAAAGCTACATGCTACCACTCACTACAGGGATCAGGTGGTGAACTTGCAAGCGCTCCCCTCTGGGGGGAAGACCCAATCCTGTCATTGTTGTGTTTGGTGTGTGCTGTGCCTTTACCAGGAACACATGCGGAACTTTAGAATTTCCGATCAGCTCTTTTGTCTGTTATTGGAGGACAGCAGATGAGGAATGTTGTCTCCAAACAGAGGTTGGCGCACTGAATCATGGACACCAACATTTTGGTGTACCGATCTCAGGAGCTGCCATGTCCATTGGAGTGAAGGCTCACTTCACTAGAGGTGTTGCCTCCTCTTGGGCACGGGTGCAGGTGCCACTCTAACAGACATCTGTAGAGCTGCAGGTTGGGCGACGCCTGATAGGTTTGCACGATTTTACAACCTTCGTGTGGAACCAGTGTCAGCACGAGCCTTCCAAGGTAATACCATTTAGCCTGGTGGCTGGCTAGGCGTCTCGCTCGGATTAACTACAAAGTGTTTCTATCATTGAAACTGACACTATGTACCAATGATATTCTAGAGAATTGTGTACCTTCAGCTTTGTTTGCAATAGTTCAAAAATAGATTTTAATGTTGTAAAATAAGCATGACCTAACCTGACCATGATTTAACATACTTAAAGAAATTATTCATATGGACTGTTTTTAGTGGCAACAACATAAACAAATGGCTTTTGTGACCCAAACTTTTACCGACGTCCGCAAATAATCAATAACCCTCTAAAGTAGATTTTTTTTATTACAAACAAAATAAGTAAAAAAAGTAAATTACTTGAAATCATAGCTAAAGCATATCAACTGCTACACCACTACCTGGACTGATAAACAAACACAAACCAGAAGTGAACATTGGGTGTGTAACCGTGGCAACATTCACGTACTGTATTCCTTATGCTAAACTCCAATGAGACATAGATACTTATTATTGAACCGAATCGCTCCAAACATAATATGTCAGATTACAAGTTGCCTATAAATGGCTGCACTGTGGTGGCATCTTCCATGGTTAAGAACTTAGGTGTGGTGCCCGACAGCAATTTATCCTTCGATAGTCATATCTCCAACATCTGCCGCACAGCATTCTTCCATCCTAGAAATATCTCAAAAATACGCCATATGCTGTCTACATTGAATGCAGAGAAGCTTATCCAAGCTTTTATGACCTCTAGAATAGAATATTGTAACCCGTTACTCGGGGGATGTCACGCAAATAAGGTAAACAAGCTTCAGCTAGTTCAAAACGCAGCTGCAAGAGTGCTTACTCGATCTAAAAAGTATGACCACAAAAGTCCAATTTTGGCATCTTTACACTGGCTACCATTTAAATATCGCATACAATTTAAAATATTACTAATTACCTACAATGCCTTAAATGGCCTAGCACCCTCGTATCTTGAAGAATTACTATTAGAATACAATCCATCACGTACACTGCGACAACAAAATTCCAATTAATTATCCCTAGAATATCAAAAGTGTCTAAAGGTGGTAGCTCCTTTTCATATCAACCCCTAAGCTCTGGAATGATTTACCAAATAATGTTTGAGTATCAGACACAGTCGATCACTCCAAGTCTAAACTTAAGACATTCTTTTCTAACAAAGCATTCACATAAAATGTCAAGTAAATGTACCTATCCCGCAATAGTTAGTTTTTCAGAACAAAGCATTCACATAACTCATCTGGGTAATATACTTATGCCGCAATAGTTAGCCTGTCTGGAACCGAGCGGATTTTAAACCACGATACTGCATGACACTTGCATTACATGCGAACGGCCCCTACGCTAATAGGATTCTGTTTCTTTCTCCCTGTCTCGTCCTCGACCCGGACAACAATGAGACAATTAGAGCCAGTTCCTGCTGGCTGTCCTTCAACGTGATGCCCAGCCGATGCCTGACCAACGACCACCGGCTGAACCAGTTTCATCCGCTTACCCGTTTCATATCCCTATCGTGTTTATATATAAATATAATGTATCTCTCTCAAGGGTTTTTCCTCCTAGGAGTTTTCCCACAGGGTTTTTGTCCTGGGGTTTTTTCATCCCCTGGAGAGTCAGCCAACATTGGCTTAACTTAGCACTTTACTGTATACGTTACATTATTACTACGCTCGCTTGTAGAGTTTATTCTTAGCCGCTGTATTCGCTTCTTATATTATCTATCGATTATTCTGTGTTTTCCCCTACATCTATTCATGTAAAGCTGCTTTGAAACAATAAACAATGAAAAGCGCCTTATAAATAAAATTGAATTGAATTGAAACCTGGGGATGTCTTATCAATATCACATGCAAAACACTTTTTTAAAATCACTTGCCCACGGTTGACTGAAAGACAAATAACTTACTCTGTGTATTTCTTTTCTTCTTCCACTCCTTGTCTATTATTGTTGCCACATAGAAATAACCCTTCAGCTGTTGTGACAGTAGGGGAGTTTTCTTCTGAGCTGGCCACAGGTTTGGCTAACAAAAAATATTGTTCTTGTAACTGTAATTAATAAGGTGGTTAAATTGTTTATTCATGAAACTTTAACCCTTACTTTATAAGCTCACCTGTGTGGGTTTGTAGGTTATTTGTGCTGTTGATGGTGCTCAGTATCTGTTGAAATTGTTTTTGTGTTAAACAAACCAAATTTGGGTTTTTGGCCATGCTGGAATCATTCCCATTTCTCTCAGACTGGATTCTGTCAGTCCCTCTGAAGTGGCTTTCTGACCTGCCCCTGTTTATGGTTTTTCTGTTTCCATCTGCTATATGCTGTGCCATGTAACTGCTAGATGTTGTTTCTCTGCATTTTTGGTCCTGTTTATGCCTCTCTGGTTGAGAAAGACCATGCTCTGAGTTGATGATTCTTTGTGATTTTTTCTTTGGGAGTATCTGTGCAATGAAAGCAAAGAATGTTAGCAATTCACATCACACACAATAGTGTCTAACCCTTAACTGGTGCTGTCCTGTGAGCGGGACATCTGAGTTTACTTCAACATTTTGCATGTACATTTTTATCTATTACGACAAACTATATATCAATGGAAAGGTCTAAAGGGGGTCGCAGACCAAACGAGAAGCGCCACGCCATGAATCTAAAAACAGAACACATTATTTTCTATAAATGCCTGACGGCGGCTGTCCGCTGTGACTCTGGACGCTGCTTAAATCCCTGTCGCGCCACAGAACGCCACTCACATAGTTAAACATTAAATAACATAATATTTGTCCCAAATCATTAACAATTAAGGGTGTTTTCACACCTAGTTCGTTTGAGCCCTCCAAACGCTCTCAGAGCAGTTCAGGGTGTATGTGTGAACAAACCAGGTGATCTCAGACCCCCCTAAAGGGACCCAAAAGTGAACCGAACTCAGACCACATCAGGAGGTGGTCTGAGTACGGTTCGCTTTTGTGGTTCGATTTCTTTTTGATATGTGAAATCAATGAGGTCCCGGTACGCTTTGCGTGTTGTTTGGACATTGTATTAAAATCAACTGCTGCACAGAAAGCTGGGATCTGAGTTCTTATAAAGTTGCGATGTGAACAAGAAAGGGTCTGAGATCACTTCAGTTCTGAAGAGGACCAAAAAAAGTACTGGGTCCTCTTTTGAGTCCACTTTATTGTGAACACCAAAAGGACTGAGGTCACATTCGGCTAGTTCTTTTTCTGGTTCACTTTAAGTGAACTGGGTTTGGTTCTTTTGAATGAACTATATGTGAAAACACCCTAATATTGGCTGCTAATGTATATTTAGCATTTTGAAGCAGACACTATCTGACTAAGCTTGCGTTGTTTAATGTGCACATTGGGTGTACAGGGAACAGCACTAACCTTTTCCACTGGTGGCACTTGTGCTACCAACTTTTTCAGTTACTGGCGCAAAATATGATTTGGTCGCACATATTTTTTTCAAGTTATATTAAGGCGCTCTGGATAATAATGAACAATAATGAAAATGTATTGCATACAGATATGCTTTTTATTTTACTTGCCATCTTTTAAACCACATGCCTTCTTAAACGTTGCAGTGTTTCCCACAGATCTGAAATTTACTTGTAGTGGTATCCGGTCATTACCCACTGACAAATAATGGTTGACTATACATGTGACGAAGAACTAATAATGTGTGACACAACACAATACAATACTGATTTATTGAAAATGAATATTAATTTCTCATCATATTTCATTAATCTAACCACCCCAAACTTTCTTTGCCCTTAACAAAGCTGACACTGTTTGTCAAAGCACCACGAAAACACTTACTGTTTTTGCACTGATATATGAAGCAATTAGACCCCTTTTATCAAACTCAATGTAATGCAATACTATGTATAGTATATTAATAGACAGTGCAGGTCTAAAGATTATAAATGTGACTGATGTTATGATGGTTATAATTTCTATTAGACTTTTACTGCTTATGTTCTATCTTTCTATTTCTCTCTTGCCGACTAAAAAAGCTTAATCCACTCATTATTTCAGATTTAAAAGTCTACTTGCTGTCCCGATGACAGACTTGAATGACTACATTGCTTCGCGTTTTTATATCCCGGGTCAGCTTAAGCTTTGCTCGTTCAGTGCAATGGGCTTGACATTAGCACTGCTTTTTTGCTACAATCTCTGTGCAAACTTTTTAAATATGGATATGGTTTTAGAAAATATATGGTTTATTAATAATAAGATTATTAAAAAAATGTGAGAAAGAAAATGCAGCGCGTGGTCGTAACAAGAACCATCGCCATAGAAACGGGAGGCACGCTGAAACTGCACTCGAGCTTTAGTGCGGTAGCGATCATGGACGTTTTCCAATCGACTCAGGTTATATACACAATATTAATCAGACTTGGGACCCAAAGTAATTAAACTAGGTCCTAACCGGACCCGACTGACCATTTAAAATATAAACCCGGAACCATACGGGTCCCGCGTCCTCAGTGAAGAAAGACCTCTGCTCAAGTTCAGAAACATGGAAGACACTGAGCTTGCTTCGCGTTGCACCAAATTCATTGAGAAACAGAGAGCACGCGAACGCACACTCATAGGGAGAGACACGACGTGCTTTCACGCAAAATGAAGCCAACGTGTTGAAGGCTCAGAGCACGTTATAAAAAGCATTCTTAAAATCCACATTTCTGTTTTAATAAATGCTCATAGTAAATCATAGCATATTGTCTAAAACATTAGGTAGCACATTTGCGACCCATAAAAAATTACGGTCGCAACGGCAGTTGAAAAGGTCGCCCATTTTGGTCGCCACATTGTAGTTCCCTGGTGTACGATACCTCCGATTTATCCTATACGCGACGCTAAGCTGTGCTTCTCGTCCGGTGTGCGACCCCCTTAAGCCTCTAGAATACTTATTTCAACAGTCTTTTATAAAATAAATTATGTACAGAGATTAATTGATTTATATATGAAAAGAGTGTCTCAAAACATTTATATCACGCAAATTGTCACTGTCTCGCCAGCGGGATGCCTAGGTTCCTTCAGTGTTTTTGATGTGAATTCTTATCTAATCATGACAAACCATATATTGTTTGAAAGCTCTAAGAGTTTAGGTAGGCCTTCATATTTCAAGGTCATCTGATGATAGAAATAATGTAGTGACAGTTTTTGTTACATGACTTCCCCCCATAGGAATGCAAATTAATTATTAAGTGTCTCTTTTTATTTTAGACCCCTTAAGATGAGTAACTTAAAATGTGTTAGCTGGTAAATACAATAGAACAATAGAATGTTGACATTAATAAATAGAAATCATTAAAATAATCAGCACCTGTGCTTTTTGTACACTGAAATTGGCCAACCTTAAGACTTTCAAAACCTTTAAAACATTAAACGATTAACATTTTAAGGCTTCAGGTAGGAACACAGGCATATTATAATGTTCCCCTTGTGCTTAAAACCCTTTCTAATGGGGAACTTGTGACAGTAACCAGAGGTTTTTTAAAGCAACACTAGAGTTTTTGCTCTTTGCTCCCCCTACAGGTTAGAAGCGGAAATGTCCATTACCACTGTCATAAATACTGCAGCATAGCTGGCTCTGATTGGAATGTATGTATGCCGTAAAGCAAGCTTTTGTAGTTTTCACTCGAACTACAGGACCGCGACCCGATGGTTGGAAAGTTCTTTAGTGCGGTTTTGGGCAGTGGTGGACAGTAACGAAGTAAATGTAATTCGTTACTGTACTTAAGTAGTTTTTTCGCGTATCTGTACTTTACTCAAGTACTTTTATTTTGGGAGACTTTTACTTTTACTTTACTACATTTTAAAGTCAAATACCTTACTTTTTACTCCACTACATTTAAAAAAATCGGTCGTTCCTTTTTATTTATCAGTGGATAAAAAACGTAACTGGGCAAACTAAAGCTGCACAAAAAAACTAAGATGCACACGTGATGCGTCAAACCACCAATCAGGGTACAGCATGCGCTTAGTTTCGAACTTGTTTTGGTTGCCGCGCTGTTTCACGTAAGCTACGCGAGTCACGCGAGTGCAGCAGCCAGCCAATGCATCGTTTGGAGAATGAAACTGCATTCAAAAACAACGGAGGAGATAACTGACCCGTCACAACAACAATGGCCTTTTTACGCGCGTTTTTTTAAGTCCTTGAATAAAAGAACGAGTCCTTTGTGTCTTCTCTGCCTGCCTTGAAACTGTGCTATTTCGTTTTAAAAGAATACTCTTTCAAATTCAAGGAAACGCGAAGAGGCAAGCCATTTTTATTCTGGTTATATTTTTAAATGAGCAATCTTAACAGCAGCCTGCAGAAAACCGTTAACTGCGCTGCCAAAATATACACGACGTCATCATGAACGAACCTTAAGCTATGCAGGCTGAAGCTATTTTTAGTTAGCTGTTTCACTTAAGTTCATTGTATTTGAAGCTCAGTGCTCTGTTATTTTGAAATGACAATTAATCACTATCAACACTGTTGTAAAATATAAATGACATTTTGACTAGCCATGCAGTGTATGATGCTTAAACAGGCAGGTGGATTGGAGTGCTCCCTATTAACTGAGATTGTTATTAATATTTTCAAAAGTTTTGCTTCCAAAATATATAAATACATTTAATTATACATATGACATGCTAAACCACATGAAACGTTTCTGAAATTATATTCTGTAAGGCTTGTTTTATTTGTCAAAGAAAGGGAGACTGATTTCTAGATAACGTTATGTATTTAATGTTTTGAAAACTATTGTGAACCTGTGCTTAAGTCAAGTTTTTATTACACTTAAACTGTTAAATTATTTAACAATTAAATCTTGAAATGAGACTTACTGCTCTCAAATCCTGTTATTTCATTTGATGCTAAAGGAATTTTTTTGTTTTTAAGGTTTTAGGCTTATGATCATTTTAATTGACATCAGTGTCTGATTTATTAATGTCCTTCTATTTATTGATTGGTTAGCCAAGAGAGTTATTTCACATAATTTGAGTTTTGTGACAAAAATGATACGGCCATAATAAATCACAGTACTTTTGTACTTAAGTACATTTTGAGGCAGATACTTTTGTACTTTTACTCAAGTAAAAATTTTAAGCAAGTACTTCTACTTTTACTTGACTAATATTTTACCCTGGGTATCTTTACTTTTACTCAAGTACACGATTTGTGAAAATTCGTCCACCACTGGTTTTGGGCAATAGAGGGCCGCAAAGCGAATGTGTTCACCCTGTTTCGAACTTTTTTGGAAACGTTATTTTAAGGTAAAAAATAAATCTTTGGTGTTGCTTTAAGATGCATAAGTCATCAAGGCTGTCTTATTTCAGAATATTAACAATAATAAAGTTGACTATTATTCTTAGTTAATCGTAAATTGTTGTAATATACTTATGACATGCAAATGTAATGCATATTTAACTTAAATAAACCAGGCTTGATGACGTAAGCATGAATCGAGATTGTGATTCTTTTTTCAAATAATCGTAAAAAGCCCTACTTCAGATTAGCTGGTAATCAAAGGCTGGTTTGTAAAGTCTGAAGGTTTCATTAGAGTATCACAGCAGTACCAGCTCGATGCATGAACAACTGAGGAGAAAACATACTGGGGCTATTCAGAATGATGAGCCGCCAGAAAAGTTACCGTGGGTTTTTTTGTGAATTATCTCATCCTTTTAGGCAGAACTTTTAAAATGTTTAAAATGCTGTTCTTTTTAAGGAAAAGGGTCGCAAGGACTGGAATTGATTGATCGTTTCGATATATATCTGTGCCTGCGTTTGTTAAAGGGACACTTCACCCATTTGCATTAAGCTTTGTATAGTTAGAGCCCCAGTCATGTTTTTGAAATGTCGTGCATCATTTCCTTAGTTGCCGCTGAGACAGGAGAAATGCAGATTTCAGTGTTGCACTTCCTTCTTTCAATGATGTAAAAATCATAATTTTGCATCATTGAAAGTAGGAAGTCCAATATATTTGTTGAGGGGGTGAGACTACAAACACCCCTTTTCTCTGTCAAATAGGCACCAAATTCGAAATGTATGTTACATTTCAACTACAAATATGATGCACTTGCAATAAAAATTAATGTTTCTACGGGTGAAATGCTCCTTTAATGTTCTGTCATGCTTGTACATGATCTCAGCTTCAACATGGATAGTTACGAGCTCCCTGATCTCTGCTTTAGTCCAGTTTGTCAACAGTTCTCGTCATGAATGTACAGCATTTGTTTCTGCCTCTTGTTCACACAAAAAAAACTATAGTTAACGCCAATGTGAGGTTGTTTTCTTATAGTCTATGGAAGGCACAGTAAATTTGACATTGTTCTCTCTTTTGGCTACCGTTTTAAGGACATTTCATTGTGTGATGGCATAAATGACATAATGAATAAAAAAACATTATAAATATATATTCAGTTAATAAATAGTATTGTATGGTTAATTTCCTGAATAAAGATAGCCCATCCCCAAAGAACACGGCATGGGTGCACAGTGCTCAGAAAAACAATTCTCTATGGTTCACAGTGGACTCCCCACTGAGCCCACATTTGTTTTTTAAAAATCACACCTCCAGGCAGTCAGATTTCTGTCTCTCGCCTTAAATCTAATGCTACATTCTACATGCACAGAGAATCTGAATCTGGTCTTGTCTAATATCATTTGAAATGTTTAGTGCAAGTCGCACAATGGGCTCACTCATATGACAACAGAATTCAATGTATAAGATAAGCAAACTTCACCCAATGTTGGGAGACACCTCCTACATTACCAATCACCCACTGTATGCAGATTAATTACAGCACAACATCAAATCAGTACTAAATTCCTATATGCTTTGTTCTCTCTGGATATTTAAGGAAAGTTTGTGAAGGCTTCGCGTGGGATTTTCTTTATTTAGAAATGAACCTCATGTATTTTTATTTTACCCTGAAGAATCTAGCCAGATCTTCTAAACTGGTATCATCCTTTTGGCAGGTATGTAATGTTTTTTTATTTATTACATCTCTTTATTGTTTTATGTTTCGTTTTGAATTGGATTGTGAATTGGCCTCTGAATTATGATTTATGAATGCAAATCATTAAATAGCCTACTTCCATTCAAACGTTTTAGGTTCACTTTCACTTAGGCTATTTAATTATATTTTTCACATATTACTATAATAGTAAATTGATCAAAATTACGGAACTATGAAAGTTAATACTGTGACTTAAGAATGTGTTATTAAAATGATCCATTAGTTTGAGACCCCTGCATTACAGCATTTATCACTGACTGACATTCAGATGAACCTTATTAACCTTATTCTCTGCATTACATAATTTATCACTGACTGACATTCAGATGAACCTTATTAATATTAAAGGTGAGCCCTAAAGTCTGAATATTTGACAGTAAGTTTACATAAAATTTTGTATGAAGGCTAAATAGAAATAAAAAATGAACATCAATTTATACCATTTTTATTTTTGTAAATATTATATAGTTTTATAGGAGAATGCTTCATAGACTTGGTCAATTAATTTGTTTAGAAGTTTGTTTGTACAGACATTTATTTTGGGTATTCTTTGCAGTTTTTCCCAAGGCTTTTGAAAACATTCATACCATTATCGGATTTATACCGTATCGACCGAAATTTAGAAGTATACAGGCGATAAAAATTTTGGCCATATCGTCCAGCCGTACTCAGAAGTGATGAACTGTGTCCTAATGCATTAATTGTTCGGGTACAACATACAAGTCAGCATTGAAGGCTGTTTTTATTTGTTGTTAAAGCATGTATGTGTTGAAACATAATCAAAGGTTACTGATTATGGTTACACTGATATTCATCTTACCAATTTCTGGTCTCCACAGCAAATCTCTTTACTGTCCTGATACTTATGGTGTGCACTGTATATTGTATGTGCATGTATGTGTGTGTGTATATATATATATATATATATATATATATATATATATATATATAATTCTTAAGAGGAACTAATAACTCGATACTTAAGTATTTATTTCTGTAGTTACTTGTACTTTTACTTGAGTAAAGTTTTTGGCTACTTTTCCACCTCTGGTTATTTGTCATATTCTTTTCTAAGATTGAGCTCCCTGACAATCTGTCAGAAATATCTTGTTGTGGCTCAAAAATTGGTTGAGAACATGCGGTTCATGTATGTCTTCTTTAGTCTGTTGTTGCTTTAGGTTTTTTATTGGCACACGTCACATTTTGCACTTACTGCGGAGTGTTGAGATTGTTTACATATTTGTGCCCATATGTACACTTTATGTGCTGGTTTTATTTTTGAATGAATATCTTCTAAAATTGTATGATGTTTTTGTTGAGTCATTATTACAAAAATCTTTTTCTGACCTTTTTGAATCTTGCCCCTGACAAATAACCCAAATTACAAAAAAAGACTAAAATTAAGCATTTTCAAAAAATAAACACTAAACTAAACTAGCAAACCCACTATAAAAACTAATTAAAACTAAACTGAATTTGAAAACAAAAAGTCAAAACGAAATAAAAATAAAAACTAATGAAAAATGCAAAACTATAAAAACCTTTTTTACTTCTATTTAGTTTTCATCTTTTTCTATTCTTTAGTATCATTCATTAGTTTTTTAGTTATTATTGAATAACTTTTGTTAATAAAGTCTAAGTATTTTCTTATTTGTTGAATGATCCATTTAGATCATTCTTATTGTTAAAGTGAAATTCTTTAGCTGTTGCCCCGAGGTAAAAAGGGAAGGGGTCATTTGACACACACACTAAAGGGTGCAATTTACCTCTAGTGTCCTGTATATGACAATTGTTCCCCTATGTTAAAAGCAATACATTAATGGTGCCTGTGTCAAAATCACTATAGGGGGTTTTATGAAATTAACACTGAAATAATTTCTAGATCTGGATGTAATGTTAAACATTTACACACATGCTCTGTTTTGCAATATAAGTTTTAATGTTGTACAAACATTTACTTACCGGGCAAGTGGACTTCTGATGATTAGAGGACTTTGATTCAGCCCCTATGTCAGGTAAGTTAAAAGACAAACGTGTAAATCTGAAATACCAGTGCTATTTTAGATTTATTACAGCAGCATGCCAATATTGTGACATATTATCACATTACAGCATAGTACTGATGTAATCTATTAAACAAAGTAATGGAGTTCATGTTCTTACCATATTTAGCCAACACAAGCCTGGGCTTCCCATTCTCCAGCTGAAACAACAGACCATCACTACAAAACAAACCATTTAAGAATTGGTTTTAACATATAGTGTCATCACATCTTACTCAAAAAGCAACTGGCATGTGCCACTACGTTTCCCAAAAGGGCTTTTCACACTGTGCTTAACCCTGGTTATCTTCTTTTTAAACCCCACTTTTAATTCTAGGATAATGATCGTTTCACACCCTGTTGAGTGGCAAAACATTTAGCAAAATGGCTGGCTGTTCTAGGGGCGGCCACGAAAAGTTCAATTCAATTCAATTTTATTTATATAGCGCTTTTCACAATTGGTGATTGTTTCAAAGCAGCTTTACATTAATAGAAGCAGTGGAAAGCACAGAAAAACGACAGATAGCACAACATAATACACGATAGCACAAGCAGCTAAATTTGCTGCGGCTATGAATCAACATTATAAGCGTGCGTATTGCTAATGTCAGTATAACTGACAATTATCAGCAAAAATTACATTTAGTTGAACTTGATGTTGGCATGTGGCCAGACATGGCTTGTTCCAACATATTTACGTACCTTATTTTTGTTAAATCTGGTAGTACAGTCTATCACACAACAGCCTTTTCCCATTTAGATGCATTTTCCCTGTGATTTCGCTGATTTTACACTGTAAACAAATTCTGCCGCTCTGTCTTTTGCCACTCAGTGGGCATAACCGCAGTCACTTTCAACAAAGGTGACATCACGTGCATACCCTCTATAGGCAATGAAGCCCCCATTTATGATTTTTTTGCTTCATGTAATGTAATGAAAGTACACATGAACACTGCAGAATGCACAGTGAGTGACCCCATTACCTTAATAATGCATGTTGCTTGCCATTGCCTTGCTCTTGCATGTTTCTGTTACGAGAATCATGTGATGCGTAAATAAGTGATAAATATAAGGGTGAAGTTGAGCACAAATGTTCTGGGCATGTGCACACGCGTTTACTTTCATACCTTTCTTCTGCGGCACTATGGTTTAAAAAGGATGCCGTGATTTTGGGGTCCCCTTTCATTAGGACAAAAATACAGTCAGTCAGATGCAAAATGTACAGCGCCATAACAAGTTCCCTCATATCATTTCATATTTAAACTTCAAGTGTCAAGAGTACCAGAGATCGATACAAGCATATCTTGACTGAGAACGAGTGAGAGGATGACACGACAAATCGCTAAAATGATAGCAAAAGCTGCTTAATGTTATGAAGCTTATGCTTTGGCTGGACATGTTTCAAAGCGCGCTGTTATTGTGCACATACACAACGGAAGTTGAACTTTCTCTCCAGTACATACAGCGGGAACAATAAGTATTTGACACATCAGCATTTTTATCAGTAAGGAGATTTCTACGTGGGCTATTGACAAAAAATTTCTACCAGATGTAGCCATCAAGCCAAATATTGAATTCATACAAAGAAATCAGAACATTTAAGTATACAATAAATAATAATAAATAAAGTGAAATGAACAGGGAATAAGTATTGAACACATCAAGAGAACAAGGTGCAAAATGGCATAGAAAGCCAGGAGATCACCTGAAATCTGTCAGTATTAAGAGAGAAGCCATGCCCCCTATCAGTACTAATTGATATCAGCTGCTTTAGTCCTAGTTGATGGCATTTAAATGCTTCTCATTACCCAGGAGGCACACAGGAAAGACTTCATGATGGATAAAAGCAAAGAACTCGCTCAAGATCTTTGTAATCTTATCATTGAAAAGCATTTTGATGAAAATGGTTATAGGCGCATTTCCAGAATGCTGAATGTTCCTGTGAGCACTGTGGGGGCCATTATACGAAAATGGAAAGAGCATCACTTCACCATATACCGGCCACGATCAGGTGCTCCACGTTAGATCCCTGTCCGAGGATTCCAAAGAATAATCAGGAGACTTCTCCAAGAGCCAAGAACCACTCAGGCAGAACTTCAGGAAGACCTTGCATCAGCAGGTACTGTTGTTTCAAAGAAAACTATAAGCAATGCACTGAACCGCCATGCCATCCATGCATGCTCACCACACAAGACTCCATTGCTGAACAAAAAGCATGTTGAGGCTCAGTTAAAGTTCGCAAGAAAGCATTTGGAGAAGCCTGTAGATTATTGGGGCCTATAGTATGGTCAGATAAAAGCAAAATTGAACATTCTACACACCATGTTTGGAGAAGAAATGGCACTGCCCACCACCCCAAGAACACCATATCAAGAGTTAAGTTTGGGGGTGGAAGCATTATGGTTTGGGGCTGCTTTTCAGCAAGGGGTACTGGCACAATTCATATTACTGAAGGCACGTACAAATTTGACCAACATAAAATTAGAAAACAATACATTACAAGATGAACCTCGAATGTTAAAATTCGGCCTTCTTAACATTAGATCGCTTACCAATAAAGAACCTATTGTTAATGAAATAATTAATGACCAAAACTTAGATGCACTCTGTTTAACAGAAACCTGGCTTAAAGCAGACGACTACATTAGTTTAAACGAATCCACCCCACAAGACTATTATTATAAACACGAACCTAGGTTAAAGGGGAGAGGGGGTGGTGTAGCTACAATATACAACAAAATTTTTAAAGTAAACCAAAAATCTGAACTAAAATTTAAATCATTTGAACTAATGTTGTTAAATATGGAAATAACTGATCGTAACCACAAACAGCTCTCTTTTGCCTTAGCTACAATCTATAGACCTCCGGGCCACCATGCAGATTTCCTTAAAGAAATAGCAGATTTTCTGTCTGAGCTTGTAGTCACTGTAGATAAAGCTCTTATCGTTGGTGATTTTAATATTCATGTGGATAACCATAAAGATGCATTAGGACGTGCGTTTATGGATGTTCTAAATTCTCTCAATATTAGACAAAACGTGACAGGGCCAACGCATACTCGTAAGCACACATTAGACTTAATTCTGTCACTCGGGCTTAATATTAATGACATCAAAATATCACCTCTGAGTGATGCAGTTTCTGACCATTACCTTGTGTCATACACTGTACTTCTAGATAGGATCACTCAATCCACAACATGCTACAGATTAGCCAGAACAATAATTTCCACCACTAAAGATAGCTTTATTAGCACTCTTCCAGACCTGTCCCAAATTAAACATGCAGATAACTGTGATGATCTAGATATTGTAATAGAAAACCTAAACAATGTCTGTTCTAACACATTGGATGCCGTTGCTCCCATTCGAAAAAAGAGAATCAAAGAAAAGCCGCCAGCTCCATGGTATGATCATCACACCGCAGCTCTTAAAAAGGCAACTAGGAAAATGGAAAGAAATTATAGAAGCACAAAATTAGAAGTATGGCGTGCAGCATGGAAAGATAGTGTTAAACACTACAGACAGGCTATTAAAACCGCCAGATCTACCTATCTTAGCAAGCTTATAAATGAGAATCATAATAACCCTCGTTTCCTCTTTAGCACCGTTGCAAAACTGACTAGAAACAAAGAACAAACAGAAACCAATAGTAAACTCCAACACAATAGTAACGACTTCATGAACTTCTTTTCTAACAAAATTACGGCTATAAGGGAAAACATCGTAGCTACACAGGCAGCCACCACTCTACCCGTTAGTTCACTTAACACTAGACTACCACACGAACATCTTGATTCATTTAAACCTACTACACTAGAAGAGCTCTCTAAACTAGTAACGTCATCCAAATCATCGTCCTGTATATTAGACCCCGTTCCCACAAAACTACTTAAAGAGGTATTTCCTGTAGTGTCAACCCCGGTTCTAAATATCTTTAACTCATCGCTAGAAATAGGATACGTTCCAACATCTTTCAAACTAGCAGTTATTAAACCGCTGATTAAAAAACCACAGCTTGATCAGGGAGAGCTTAATAACTTTAGACCAATCTCAAATCTCCCTTTTCTTTCGAAAATATTAGAAAAGGTAGTGGCAAGCCAGTTACGCACATTTTTGACAAATAATAGTACATATGAAAAGTTCCAATCAGGATTCAGGCCCCACCATAGCACAGAGACAGCGTTGCTTAGAGTTACAAATTACCTCCTATTAACATCCGATCGTGGTGAAATCTCAATTCTTATATTATTAGACCTTAGTGCAGCCTTTGACACAATAGATCATACAATCTTACTCAATAGACTAGAAAACTATGTTGGTATCAGTGGTCAGGCGCTAGCATGGTTTAGGTCGTATCTAACCAATCGCTATCACTTTGTTTATGTAAACGAGGAAGAGTCATATCACTCCCTGGTTAAATACGGTGTACCGCAGGGATCGGTTTTAGGTCCTATCCTGTTCTCGTTATACATGTTACCTCTAGGAGACATTATCAGGAAACATAACATAAGTTTTCACTGCTATGCGGATGATACCCAGCTTTACATCTCCTCACATCCCAGCGAAACACACACGTTTTCTAAGCTAACAGACTGCCTTAGCGATGTTAGTGACTGGATGGCACATAACTTTCTTAAGCTGAACTCCAATAAGACAGAAATACTTATTATTGAACCGAATCGCTACAAACATAATATGTCAGATTACACTTTGCACATAGATGGCTGCACTGTGGTGCCATCTTCCACGGTAAGGAACTTAGGTGTGATGTTCGACAGCAACTTATCCTTCGATAGTCATATCGCCAACGTCTGCCGTACAGCTTTCTTCCACCTTAGAAATATCTCGAAAATACGCCATATACTGTCTACATCTGACGCAGAGAAGCTTATCCATGCTTTTATGACCTCTAGAATAGACTATTGTAACTCGCTACTCGGGGGATGCCATGCAAATCAAGTAAACAAGCTTCAGCTAGTTCAAAACGCTTCCGCAAGGGTACTTACTCGATCTAAAAAGTACGACCACATAAGCCCAATTCTGGCATCTTTACACTGGCTACCAGTTAAATATCGCATACAATTTAAAATATCACTACTCACCTACAAAGCTTTAAATGGCCTAGCACCCTCATACCTTAGAGAATTACTATCAGAATACAATCCATCACGCACACTACGGTCACAAAATTCTGGTCTCTTGATTATCCCTAGACTATCAAAAGTGTCTAAAAGTGGAAGGTCATTTTCCTACTTAGCCCCTAAGCTCTGGAATGATTTACCAACCGATGTCCGAGAATCAGACACAGTCGATAATTTTAAATCTAGACTTAAAACTTTTCTCTTCAACAAAGCATTCGCATAATTTGTCTAGTAAAAGTACTTAACTCGAAATAGTTATTTGTACCGAACAAAGCACTCGCGGTCATAAAACAGACCAACCAAATAAATAAATAAAAACCTTATCTTAACGTATAGTCGGATTGCGATTTTGGAACTTTCGTGTTCTTGTGAATAGTATGCCATACAAACCCGTTTGCCACTGAACCTGCATTAACGACGACAGTGGGGCATCCGGCCTTAGTCAAACGGGTTGGCACGTACGGTTGGGTTGGGCTTTTGGCGCTTTCTTTATATTGCGAATACTATGCCATACAGACCCGTTTGCCACTGAACCTGCATTAACGACGACAGTGGGGCTTCCAGCCTTAGTCAAACGGGTTGGCACGTATGGTCGGGTTGCGATTTTGGCGCTTTTTTGTGTCTTGTGAATAGTATGCCATACAGACCCGTTTGCCACTGAACCTGCATTAACGACGACAGTGGGGCCTCCAGCCTTAGTCAAACGGGTTGGCACGTATGGTCAGGTTGCGATGTTGGCGTTTTCTCATGATCTTGTAAATAGCATGCAATATAGACCCGTTTGCCACTGAACCTGCATTAACGACGACAGTGGGGTTACAGGCCTTAGTCAAACGGGTCGACAGGTTTCATTTTCTCTTTCTCTTAAAAATCAGAAGGTGACCCTTAGTTACCATATATACCGTCGCAGTGGGCCCCCAATTTGCAAAATCCTCAACTGTGGATAATATAATTATGCCGCAATAGTTAGTCTGTCTGAAACTAAGCTGATTAAACCACATCACTGTGTGACACTTGCATTACATGTGAACGGCCCCTACGCTAATATGATTTTGTTTTTCTCTCCCTGTCCTGTCCTCGACCCTGAGGACAATGGGACAAACAGACCCAGTTCCGGTAGATGTGAAAGTCGACTCACCTCTGATCTACTGGTCGTCCATCACTGTGATGCCCAGCTGATGCCTGACCAACGACCACCGGCAGAACCCGCTTAAACCCCGCTTAATCCCCGCTTAATCTCCTTATCCGTTTATATGTGTTTATATACATATATATCTCCCAAGGGTTTTTCCCTCCTAGGACTTTTTATTTATTTTTTCCTCGGTTCTTGTTTTTTTTCTCCTAGGGGGTTTTTTACCCCGGGGAGGTAGCCTGCTTGGGCTTAATTTAGCTTCTTCTCCTAGACGTTACATTAGTAATACGCTCGTTCATAATGTCGAGTCATAGCCTCAGCAAATTTGACAGCTTATGCTATTGTGTATTATGTTGTGCTATCTGTCATTTTTCTGTGCTTTTACTGCTTCTATTAATGTAAAGCTGCTTTGAAACAATTGAGTATTGTGAAAAGCGCTATATAAATAAAATTGAATTGAATTGAATTGAATTGAATGGAGAGATGTAAAGGGACATTCTGGATAAAAATCTGCGGAAATGAAAAGAGGGTGGACATTTAAGCAAGACAATGATCCACAAACACAAGGAAACAATGAAGTGGTTTCAAAGAAAGAAAATCAAGTTGCTTAAATGACCCAGTGAGAGAACTGAAGATCAAAGTACAAGAGGCCCAAGGAACCTTCAAGATTTAAAGACCATGTGTGGAAGAATGGGCCAGAATTATTCATGAGCAATGCAGACGACTGGTCTCTCCATACAAAAGTTGTCTAGAAGCTGTAATCACCAACAAAGGCTTTTCTACAAAGTATTAAATAAAGTGTGTTTAATACTTTTTTATTGCATGTTCACTAAACATTACATAAAAGAAAACATACAACATTACATTACATAACATAAATAACAGGGGAAGACGCATAACAGACCTTACTACATTAACATACATATTTTACACAGAGAAAAAAAATGATTTCCTTTACAAAGCAACATAAACCAGATCATCATAAACTAGTTAAGATTTTTCCCAGTATAAGTGATGTTTTCTTCTTTTTCAATTCAATTCAATTCAATTTTATTTATATAGCGCTTTTCACAAGTGTTAATTGTTGCAAAGCAGCTTTACATGAGAAGATGTAGAGGAGAACACAGAAAATCAATAGATAATATAAGAAGTAGAGATAGTGACTAAGGTTAAACCGTACAAGCGAGCATATTAATAATGTAATGTATAGAGTAAAGTGCTAAGTTAAGCCAAAGTTGGCTGACTCTCCCTGGGACGAAAAAACCCAATGGGAAAAACTCCTAGAAGGACAAAAACCCTTGGGAGGAATTAATATATACATAGATATAGATATAGATACGGTAGGGATAGGAGGCGGGTAAGCGGATTAAACTGGTTTAGCCGGTGGTCGTGCATCACCTGGTCATCACGTTGAAGGACAGCCAGTAGATCAGTGGTGCAATGACCTTCACAGCAACAGGAACTGGGTTTGTTTGTCTCATTGTCCTCGGGGTCGAGGACGAGACAGGGAGACAAAAACAGAGTTCTATTAGCATAGGGGCCATTCGCATGTAATGCAAGTGTCATACATTATAGTGGTTTAAGTCAGCTCGGTTCCAGACAGGCTAACTATTGCGACAATAGTATATTACCCATATGAGGTATGTGAGTACTTTGCTCTAGACAAAATAACTACTGCGGGAAAAGTACATTTACTGGACATTTTATGTGAATGCTTTGTTAAAGAAGAATGTCTTAAGTTTAGATTTAAATTGATCGACTGTGTCTGATACTCGAACATTATTTGGTAAATCATTCCAGAGCTTAGGGGCTAAGTAGGAAAAGGATCTACCACCTTTAGACACTTTTGATATTCTAGGGATAATTAAGTGACCAGAATTTTGTGAGCGCAGTTTACGTGATGGATTGTATTCTGATAGTAGTTCTTTAATATAAGAGGGCGCTAGGCCATATAAGGCTTTGTAGGTGATTAGTAATATTTTAAATTGTATGCGATATTTAACTGGTAGCCAGTGTAAAGATGCTAGAATTGGACTGATGTGGTCATACTTTTTAGATCGAGTAAGCACTCTTGCGGTGGCGTTTTGAACCAGCTGTAGCTTGTTTACCTGATTTGCATGGCATCCCCCGAGTAACGAGTTACAATAGTCTATTCTAGAGGTCATAAAAGCATGGATAAGCTTTTCTGCATCTGATGCAGACAGCATATGGCTTATTTTTGAGATATTTCTAAGATGGAAGAATGCTGTGCGGCAGACGTTGGCGATATGACTATCAAAAGATAGATTGCTGTCGAACATCACGCCTAAATTCTTAACCGTGGAAGATGGCACCACCGTGCAGCCATCTATGGGCAACTTGTAATCTGACATATTATGTTTGTAGCGATTCGGTTCAATAATAAGTATCTCTGTCTTATTGGAGTTTAGCATAAGAAAGTTATGTGCCATCCAGTCCCTAATATCACTAATGCAGTCTGTTAGCTTAGAAAACTGGTGGGTTTCGCTAGGATGTGACGAGATGTAAAGCTGGGTATCATCCGCATAGCAGTGAAAACTTATGTTATGTTTCCTGATAATGTCTCCTAGAGGTAACATATATAACGAGAATAGGATAGGGCCTAGAACTGATCCCTGAGGGACGCCGTATTTAACGGGGGAGTGATATGACTCTTCCTCATTTACATAAACAAAGTGATATCGATTGGTTAGATACGATCTAAACCAGGCTAACGCCTGACCACTGATGCCAACATAGTTTTCTAGTCTATTGAGTAAGATTCTGTGATCTATTGTGTCAAAGGCTGCACTAAGGTCTAGTAATATAAGGATTGAGATTTCACCACGATTGGATGTTAATAGGAGGTCATTTGTAACTCTAAGCAGCGCTGTCTCTGTGCTATGGTGGGGCCTGAATCCTGATTGAAACTTTTCATATGTATTATTATTTTCTACGAATGTGCGTAGCTAGCTTGCCACTACTTTTTCTAATATTTTAGAAAGAAAAGGTAGATTTGAGATTGGTCTAAAGTTATTAAGATCTCCATGGTCAAGGTTTGGTTTTTTAATGAGCGGTCTAATAACTGCTAGTTTGAAAGCTGTTGGAACGTATCCTAATTCTAGAGATGAGTTAAAGATATTAAGTACCGTGTCTGACACTACATAAAATACCTCTTTTAGTAATTTTGTGGGAACGGGGTCTAGTATACAGGACGATGATTTGGATGACGTTACTAATTTAGAGAGCTCTTCTATTGTAGTAGGTTTAAATGACTCAAGATGTTTGTTTGGTAATTAGTGGAAAATTTACTATTGGGTAGAGTGGTGGCTGCTTGCATAGTTTCTATGTTTTCCCTAATAAACATAATTTTGTTAGTAAAGAAGTTCATGAAGTCATCACTATTGTGTTGGAGTTTACTATTGGTTTCTGTTTGTTCTTTGTTTCTAGTCAGTTTCGCAACTGTGCTAAATAGGAAACGAGGGTTGTTATGATTTTCTTTAATAAGCGTACAGAGATAGGTAGATCTTGCAGTTTTAATACTAGCCTGTCTGTAGTGTTGAACACTCTCTTTCCATGCTGAACGCCATACCTCTAACTTTGTGTTCAGTAGTTTCTTTCCATTTTTCTAGCTACTTTTTTAAGGGCTGCAGTATGATGGTCATACCATGGAGCTGGCGGTTTTTCTTTGATTCTCTTTTTTCGAATGGGAGCAACGGCATCCAACGTGCTAGAGCAGACGTTGTTCAGGTTTTCTATTATAATATCCAGATCTTCACGGTTATCTGCTACATGTTTCATTTGAGACAGGTCTGGAAGAGTGCTGATAAAGCTATCTTTAGTGGTGGAAATTATTGTTCTGGCTAAAGACGGAGCGGTCCTATCTAGAAGTATCGTGTATTACACAAGGCAATGGTCTGAAACGGCATCGCTCTGGGGTGATATTTCGATGTCATTAATATTGAGTCCGAGTGACAGAATTAAGTCTAGTGTGTGATTACGAGTATGCGTGGGCCCTGACACGTTTTGTTTAATGCGGAGATAATTTAGAACATCCATAAACGCACGTCCTAATGCATCTTTTGGATTATCCACATGGATATTAAAATCACCAACGATAAGAGCTTTATCTACAGTGACTGTAAGCTCAGATAGGAAGTCTGCTATTTCTTTAAGAAAATCTGTGTGGTGGCCTGGATGCCTATATATGGTAGCTAAAATAAACGAAAGTCGTTTGTTGTTACGATCAGTTATTTCCATATTTAACAGTATTATTTCAAACGAATAAAATTTTAGGTTGGATTTATGGTTTACTTTGAATATTTTATTGTATATTGTAGCTACACCACCCCCTCTCCCTTTTAGACGAGGAACGTGTTTATAATAATAGTCTTGTGGGGTGGATTCGTTTAAACTGGTGTAATCGTCTGCTTTAAAGCTCACGTAACACACGCTGTTTCTGCATTTCTGATGTTAATCTGGAGTACCTATAGAGTAGTATGACATCCTTTATATCTCTGAAGAGTCTTTAGTTTAATCAGATTTATAAAAGAAAGATTAGCTTTACCGAATCTTTCCGATAACGTACGAAAAAATGAAGGAGGAGTTACTACCGCAGGAGGAGCGAGTACGAGTCATGCAACACTATACAACACTGTTTTAACTTATGATTCACTACATGTTCGTGTCATTTATATAATATACACGCGCCTATTTCCAACATAAGACAGAAGTCATACTTACCACGTGTAACTCGTCATGACCCGGTTCTGAAAATCCACAGCATCAAACACACACGCAAAACTCCGCTGCTAATCCGGATAATAAACTATATCCATTGTTTCCATAAGGCTGGATGTCTTCTCCTTACATCCAAAAACACACTTCTTGTTGTGCCTTGTTGACTTTTGAAATTAAACAAAGCTGAGTGGCGTGATAAGCTGTTAGCAAGCTCTAGCGTCTCCCGCTGACTGATGGCTGGGCGGGGTTTTCCGGGGGAAGTTTTCCGGCGGAAGCCCATATAAAGAAGTGATACGTATCGAAAACCCCTGAAACGTCAGTTAGAACTGTAATCGAAAAAAACTAGCCGAAACTTGTACGAACCCTGGCGAAGTGCATTCGGCACAGAAATACTCTGAAACACGCCCAACTGCTGTTTTGACACTTTGCCTACGTTTAGCATGAGGAAACAACTTTATAACTGTGTTAATAAGTCAGAATGCTTGAAATACCATTAAACCCCCCCCCTTTAAGCCAGGTCTCTGTTAAACAGAGTGCATCTAAGTTTTGGTCAGTAATTATTTAATTGATAATTCGTCCTTTATTGGTAAGCAATCTAATGTTAAGAAGGCCGAATTTTAACATTTGAGTTTCATCTGTTAATGTATTGTGTTCTAATTTTATGTTAATACGATTTGTACGAGACGAGGTAAACGGTGCTCTGTATTTATTTTTTCGAGGAACAGACACAGTCGAGATGTGTTGGTACTCTGGTAAAAAAGGCTCTATGTGCTGGGATATATGTGATAGGGCTGTGCCGATAGACGATAGTATCGTGTATCGACGATCTCCAGACATATCGCCAATGGCAGGCTTTCATGACGATAGTCATGACGATAGTTGGCAAATGGTTATTATTATTATAGTTTTACATTAACATCCACATTGCATGCTTTCCTGTAAAGAGAGAATTCCTTCTTGCACGTACCTGTCCTGCACTTAATGTGCAAGTCTTGGACTCCTTCTAGCACTAAATCCAGCTGCGCTTCTCTTTGTCTCACGTGCACGCGCTCTCGCATCTGTCCTAAGTCTAAACATATAAACTAAAGTGGTAATCCTTATGTATTTGTTCAGTTTAACGCGTTTCATGCGAGCTGAGGCAAACTATTCCTTTTGTTTAAAATATGACCTGCTGCATATTGGCGCCTCTCTCACTCTCGCGGACAACCTGATCTCACGAATTTCCGTGACATTGTGCTCATTTTTCCGTGACATTCTCACGGATCTCCGCATATTTCCGTGGCCCTGCCACGGACTTTCTTGTCCGTGGCATTCTCACGGATTGGTTACTCAACTGTTTTGTCCTATTTTCTTACCATTTTCGCTTCGGTTTAGGGTTAGATTTACATAAAATGACATCCCTACCCAAACCCAACTCTAACCCCAATGCCAGGTGACAATTGATTAAAGTTTAGAAAATATAAAAGAATACATCAGAAAAAATTGTATAAACCAATACTTACAGTGACAAAGTAACGCAAGCACCAAATCTAACCCTAAACCGAAGCGACAATGGTTTGAAAATAGGAAAAAGCAGTTGAGTAACCAATCCGTGAGAATGCCACGGAAAAGAAAGTCCGTGGCAGGGCCACGGAAATATGCGGAGATCCGTGAGAATGTCACGGAAAAATGAGCACAAAATTCCGTGACTATGCCACGAAACTTTGTGAGATCATGTTGCTCGCGGACATGCAGTCCGAAGTCAGATCACTAGGTATTAATCCTATTTATGACATGCATTTCAATGAGTTGTAGCAACACGTCCCTCGTGTTTAAAATATGATTGTGTTTAAAATATGATCGCGTTCCGCTGGACCAATGTGTTTAAAAAGGCACCCATGAGAGCACCACTGCTTGACACGTGTAGCGTTCTGCAACAGCACTAAACAAATGCATTGAATTGTTTGTATCGCAGATGCATGTTTTTAGAGTTATTAAGTAATCATGGTTAGGGTTTTAATGACGCGCTTGCATTAATGGCATCAGTTTTAAGAAGGTTGCGGTCATGACAGGGTTGCTCTTGCTCTTTTTTTGTCCACCAATCAAGTGACTTGTTATAATGAGTAAAAAATTAACAAATAAAAAAATGAGTAAACTACTGCCCCGCCCCCCAATACTATCGTGTATCGCCGATCTTACAGGCTGACGATAGGACGATCTCTAGATGGGGCATATCGCCCAACACTAATATGTGATCTTGACATGTCAAGGCAGCTAACAGACTGATGGGTAAGCCGATCTGTCTGTTTCCTGACCTGGGCCCTGGATAGTCAGACAATATCAAAAGTAAGACTATTGGTCAGATTTCTAGAGAGTATAGCACTTCCTTCCGGAGACGGATGGAGGCCATCTCTCTTTAGCAGGTCAGGTCTTCCCCGGAAATGCTTCCAATTGTCTATAAACCCTACATTATGCTGAGGGCACCACTTTGACTCTTGTTTTTAAGATTTGATTCAAGAGATTCATAGAAAATTTTTAAATCTATACAAAAAAGATTAAAGGCGGGTTTTGTTGATAGTATTTTAGATTTATGTAAATGAAATTTCCCTTATAAAATCATAAATTTTAGTGCAAAATCAACATCAGAGGAGCCAGAATTACATTCCAGAAAAAGAATCATAAAGTCATCAATTACAACTAACTTGTGAAATGTGTCAAAAATCATAGATACTCGTTTCCAAAAGTTTACAGAAAAGATACAGGAGCAAAATAGATGAGTAAGGGTTTCAGATTCAGTATAACAGAAAGAACAAAAAGGAGATTTCTATTTGTTAAACTAATTAAAAAAAATGTTGAAATGATAATAACGGTGCAAAATCTTAAAATGTATTTATTTTACCTTATTAGGGAGTAAAAAGTAGTTATACTCTGACCATATTTTGTCAAAAGACTGTATGTAAAACATCTGTTTCCATCTTGTAATTGCTTTTGAATAGCAACTTAGATGTTGAACAAGAGACTTTCTAATATGGAGATTATTACACTTCTTATCCATAATATTAATACCTCCAATAACAATATTTGGAATCTGTCTTGCAACCATGTTATAGCTTAGATGTGTTTTAACAAGGAGAAGCAATTTAATAGAGATGTTTTTTTACAACCACATTATATTCTCTCAGGGAAGGCTTCAACCCTGATACAGATAAGAATTGCTGATAAGTATAAACATCACCATTTCTATTTAATAAATCTGAAACGAAAACAATTCCTTTGTCTATCCAATCTTTTTTAAACATGGACTTATTTTTAGACAATACATACTTATTATTCCATAAAATGCAAGAATGTGGGGAAAAGTTGTGCTTGAAAGCTATTTTCCAGGCTTCCAAGCATTGTTTATGATAATTGGATAATTTAATGGGAAGTTTACTACATTTAAAGTAACAAGAAAGCAAAAATTTTAACCCACCACATTTCTCAAAAATCAAATTGGGGATATGAAACCACACAGAGTTTCTATGGGCCAGACAATGTTTTATCCAGTTAACTTTAAAAGTTATGTTAAGTGTATTAAAGTCCAGGACATTAAAACCACCTTGTGAAAACACCCTAATAACAGTCTTTATTTTTATATATTCAGTTCTATTTCTCCAAATAAACTGAAATACAGCTTTATCAATGAGAGAACACATTTTCGGATTAACATACAGAGAGAGCATGGTATACAAGACAAGCCTCGATAAACCTTCAGCTTTAGAAAGTAAAACACGTCCATGGATTGTCAGATTCCTTTGCAGCCAACAGTTAAAAATAGATTTTGTTTTGGTTAAGCATTTTGAAAAGTTAAGGTCAACTCTTTCATTAGGACATTTGCTAATTAGGATATCAAGATATCAGATTGTTTGTTTAACCTTGATACCAGAAATCTCTGTAACATTGGAGTCATGAATAGTCAAAATTTCTGATTTATTATGATTAACTGCGAGCCCAGAGGCATCAGAAAATAATTTGAAAGCATTTAAAATATTGGGAACCTGATTTTTATTTTTTAGAAAAATGCATGTATCGTCTGCAAGTTGACTTACCAAAATAGTGCTATTTGCTATCTGAATGCCCTCAATATTATTGCAGTGTATTATGTATTAGATAAGAAGCTCCGCAACCAAAAGAAATAAAAAAGGCGATACCGGACATCTGATATCTTGTCTGATACCTCTCCCTACAACAAAGCGAGGAGAAGTCCCTTTGGAAAAAGAGACAGCTAGTAATGTTATGATACAGGGTTTGTATGGAATTCACAAATTTGGGTCCAAAACCAAAACGAAGAAGAGTTTCATACATAAAATCATGCTCTACTGTATCAAACGCCTTGTAAAAGTCTAAAAATAAAATAAGAGCATCATTATTAATTAACTCAGAATAATCAAGGAGATCTAAAACAAGACAAATATTATTAGAAATATATGTCTGCCTTTCATGAAGCCAGATTGAGTGGGAGAAATAAGTTCTTCTAAACATGGCTTCAATCTTGTTGCATATACTGCAGCTAATAATTTATAGTCTGAATTAAGCAAACTTATGGGGCGCCAATTATCTAATATTTTGTTATCTTTATTCGGCTTTGGAATTAAAGTAATTAGGCCTTGCTTCATAAATTCAGATAATTCCCCTCTATCTAAACATTCATTAAGAGCATCTAAAAGTATATGTTTAATATCATTCCAAAATAGTCTATAAAATTCAAATGGTAGCCCATCTGGGCCCGGACTCTTATTAAACGGGGATTTAGACAACACATAATCCAGTTCCGCCATTGTCAATTCACCCTCACAAACATCATGACTATTCTTACTCAAAGTTGGAATGAAAGATTCCACTTTAGAGAAAAATGTTTTGGAAGACTCAGGGTTAAAACAAGACGTATAAAGTTGTTGATAAAATTCGGATACCGATTTAGAGATTTTCTTAAGTCAAATTACCTTCAATTTCAAGTGCAGAAATCCTTTTAAGTTCACCTCTTCTTTTTTTCTAAATTAAAAAAATATGACGAATTTCGTTCTCCAAATTCTAACCATTTTGCCCTCAACCTAACAAAGGCGCCTTTAGCCTTCTCTGTGTAAAGAACGTCAAGCTCTTCCCTCAGCGAATATAACTTCTCTTTGTCTTGATCACTAGGTGAGGATAAACATAAAATATTATTTATATCTGAAATGATTGCAGAGCTTCTCAGATTCTTTGTCTTAGCAAGTTGCTTACCAAACTGCACGGAAAATTTACGACATTCATATTTAAAATATTCCCATTTTATAATAGCTGAACTTGAATTAGTTTCAAGATTATCAACTATATTTTTGTTGCCCGAGCAAAATGAGGTATGTTGTAAGAAGGTGGTATTTAATTAAGCAATATCGCTCGAGTAGGAGTGTGATATAGCTCTATATCATCACGGCTGTGATTAGGCCAGAGGCATGAGGCCGCAGGCCGAGTGCCGGAGGCAATCACAGCCGTGATGATATAAAGCTATATCACACGACTCAGAGAGCGATATTGCTTTTATACAACAGTTCGACGGCACACGTTTGAAAAACGAAAACTAGAAAACAACAACGGAGTTATTTTAAAAGCCTCTTTGTTTGAGAACTACTTCTTCCGCCACGGATTTGAGGGCGGCCAAAACTTTCGGCTGCTTTGAAGCTCATAACAACTCAATGGACGGAAAAGCCGTTTCTTTATATTACCGTTTCTTGGTCACAAAGTGTAGTTTTAAGATTAGTTCAGTCGAGAATGTATCTGTATTATATTTAAATCTGCAGTCGATTAGTAAAGATAGCGCCTGTTTGAACGTTTGCTTAGTGAGATTCGGTACGAATGAGAACCAAAGCATGAGCGGACGTCAGTGTTCACTCGCCCGCTGACCACCGCCCTCTCTGGGCTACATTTCTGAAAGGGATTTCCTGGCTCTCATGTTGGCCTTGTTTGTTTATGATCGTCAAAATGAGATCAAATCAGCAGTATTTGGTGTCATGATCAAACTAGTACTTGTTTTTTTATTCATATTTAGTGTCTTTTGTGTTGTTATTGTTTTTGCGCGAAGTAAAAGTTAATAAAACTATACTTGTGTAACGTTACTATTGCTTTCTCATTTATTCTTAACGCGATACGAGCACTCGATTATTATTATTAAACTTTGTTCTTGTCAGTACTATACAAAACGGTGTTTTATAAGTGTCAGAGAGATGTTTTTCCATGCTGCTTATAAATATACCAGAGGCGAGATCACATAACATGTTTTAATAGTCACGTCACGATAAAGTAAATGATCAATGTCCACATTTAACAGCTGCGGTGCTTACCTGCTGTTCCACGGTGTTTTCGGGTTCTGATAAAAGATATAGCTCCAGAAAAAAACGAGTGTTTATATTCCTCTTTCCAAGTGTTAATCGTCCACACGATGTGACAAGACATTTCTCCCATTAACTTTAACGTAACATCCAAGAGCGCTGATCTTTGACGGAATAATACTTCTGATTGGGGATTCACAGACTGATTTATGAGCTAGTAAAATAATGAGACACACGGAGAGTGATTCAAACAGCGCGTCTGTGTTTTTCCATTCAGAGATGAGCCTGCTTAGGACCTCCATTCACTAGGTGGCGGAATAATACGAAAGGTGAAGCGGTTACAGTGCCGTTATCAGCACAATATCGTATAGCTCTAAGCCAATCAGATTCGAGAACCAGAAAGAACTGTTGTATAATTTCCAATATCCTGGTTTTCTTTGAGTGCTATTATAAGACTCAGATAATTCAAGAGATATACAAGCATGGTCCGTCAACGGAGCAGAAGAAATATCACAGGACCTAATAAATGAAACAAGGCAATCAGATACAAGCCAAAAATCAATTCTAGATTTTTGTGTCATATCACCTTTGAACCATGTAAATGAGGAAGAAGAACTGCCATGGACGTGTCTGTAAGCATCTAGTAAAGAAAGTTTGCTGCAGAAATCATTAATCACCATGTTTATACTGTTAACACAGAGTCTTGGAAGAAATCTATCCAAATCTAAGTCAGGGGGCTCATTAAAATCCCCTCCCACGATAAAAGCTGCTGATGGAAATTTTACACTCAAAGCAGAAATTTTTAACGATAACGTATTAAGAAGAATACGGTTCAACTCAGATCTGTTAAAGCCATAAATATTACAAATAATAACAATTTTCTCATTGATCTGTACCACTGCTATTAACCATCTTCCCTCAGAAGAGGATTGAGATTCAATAATTTTGCCATTGAAATTATTGTTAAATAAAATTGCTACTCCAGCAGAATAAGAAGAACCGTGAGAAAATAGACCTTTTCCACCCCATTGTGTTGACCAGAATGATTCATCATTAACTGCAGAATGAGTTTCTTGTAAAAAATAAACATCTCTTTTTTTAGATTTACAAAATAAAAATAAAGCCTTGCACTTAGTAAGATCACGAATCCCCCGAACATTAAGAAAAAAACAAGAAACATTAAAAGACATTGAAAGAACACTTGGAATAAACTGCCCTACGGCAGAAGAGTATTGCTACATTAAACTAAAGGGCAGAAAGTGCAAAATCTTAAATTTTAACCCTTCGTGTTTAATAAAGTGTTGTAGGGTAACAGAACCTTAACAATTGTTATAATAATTTCAGGTAAAAGTGCCATTTAAAAGCAAAAAGGATATCAACATCGCCAAAATTTTTTTTTTTTTTTAGATTCAAGATGGCGGCACGATAGCAGTTTTATGTGTGTCTCTGTGTTTTGGGAGTCCTGTTTTGCGTTTTAACTTGAGTGCCAAGCAGTTTTAAATATTTTAGGTGTCTAAGCTCTGAGGATTTGCTACAGAGATGAGGAATTGAAGTTTTTATTTTGCGTCTAGCAGTTGGGCAGTTTTACGGAGAAATGTTATTAGTTGAATGATCGCCCATGGTGTCAACCTGAGCTGGCTGGCTCAGTCAGTCACGTAACCTGCGTGCAACACGACTCTGATGCTGGTTCCTTGTTAGCGGCCGTATTTACTCATCTCCGGTGGCGCGAACGTGATCAGCAAATGAGTTTGGTGGATTACTTCATCTGACGGCTCGATTTTGCATTCGAGCTGGCCCATCGTTGGATATCGATCTCGGGTTCAAAGGATCTGCCAGAGCGACTACGCCTTCTGATATAAGGTGGCTGTGCAATTGTGCGCACCGCCAAATAATTAACTTTTGACGCCGGGCGTGCGACGGAGGATGAATCTTCGGATTTAACCAGGTGACTGTTCGTCCCCTCCTCTCCTGCTGCTGCTGGCACTTCTTTCTTCAGTCTCTCTGGACGCTGTGACATTTTAAAAATGACTTTAACATTCACGATTGTGCTGTCTCTGTTTGTTTGTCTCGCAAGCATGCCGTTGTCATGTCAGCATTGTTGCACACAACGCACAATTTCTATGGAATTCTATGATCTTCCATCTATTCGGCAATTCGCGACAAACTACACTACTGATCAATTTCTCAATGTATTAATAATAGATCATATAAGGACTGTTTTTCCATACGCCTTACTGGTATTTGAATCAGTTTATGCTCACGGCTGTCCAAGGACTTCCTCTCATCACAAACCTTCTTTTAATGATAAAAAGTCTCTTTCACGAATATTGATTTTATTGCTTTTATTTGTCTCTGGAAATGTTAATGTAAACCCGGGCCCTCTGTCTAACTCAGTAAATTTACATCATCTCTCTACGCCTACTGAATTTGCCAATAGGCATGGAATTGGTTTTCTACATTTCAATGCTAGAAGTTTACTACCTAAACTTGATTTATTAAAAACGTGGTTTGTGTCTGCTTATCCAGATATTGTTGTGATCTCTGAAACTTGGCTTAAACCATCTGTCCCTGATGATGTTATTTGTGTTGGTGGTTATAATGTCTACAGAATAGATCGAAAAGGGCGCGCTGGTGGCGTAGCCATTTATGTATCTCAAAAAATTCCCGTGTCTGTTTTACTTTCCCAGTCAATCCCAAGACAGTTTGAACTTATTGCTTTAAATATTGGGGTTGCAAATGCTCCATTTACTCTTATTGGGTGCTATAGGCCACCCTCTGCTGTTTCTGAGACCCTATCTACTTTGACTGATGTGTTGTCCAAGTTAAATGATTCTGAAATAATTTTATTTGGTGATTTAAATTGGGATTGGCTAAGCGATAAATCAGAGAATTTTAAGTTGGCTTGTAATTCTTTAAATTTAGTACAACTTATTGATAGCCCCACCAGATTTAATCCATCTAAGCCTAATAGTGACACTCTGTTAGATGTCATTCTCACCAATAGGGCTCATAAGTATTCAGCGATAGGTGTGTTTGCAAACGACCTGAGTGACCATTGTGCGATAGGGTGTATTAGAAACACCAAAATACCCAAATTTAAGGGTCTCACTGTTTCTAGACGCTATTTTAAAAAATTTTCAGAGGAGGCATTTTTATCTGACTTGGCAAAATTGAATTGGGATCACATTGCATTGATTCCCACTGTTGACGAAGCTGTTGATTTTTTTCAGCAGCAGTTTCTATTGATTGCCAATAAACACGCTCCTTTTAAAAAATATAGAATAAAGAATCGGGATAATCCTTGGTTTTCTCATGAACTAGCCCAGTTAATTCAACTAAGAAATAAACAGTGGTCCCTCGCAAGGAGGACCAGCAGTAATGCAGATTGGCAACGTTTTAGAGCTTTGAGAAATAAATGTACCTCAGCTATTCGGGCCTCTAAATCAAACTATTATCTTAATGCAACTACTGAAAATTTCAATAATCCTTTTAAATTCTGGAAAACAATTAAAGTATTACAGAACAAAAAGGTTTCAGACTTTCCCCAGAAAGTGATTATTGGAAATATGACCATCACAGATAAAAGTGATATTTTAAATGCTTTTAATGCACACTTTGAGAAGGCAGGTCATCTATTTGATCAGCAGTCTTCATCAACTTCAATAGATGCCTCAACACATTTTTTGCCACTAAGTTCATCTTCTATCTCTGATTTGTCCTTTGCTTTTGAAGCCTTACAAGTTCAAGATGTTATAAATTCACTAAATTCTATAGACCCTAAAAAGGCGCCTGGACCCGATGGGTTGGATCCCTTCTTGCTAAAGGTAGCTGCACCGGTTATAGCTGAGTCTATTACTTATATTTTTAACATGTCATTAAGTTCTTATCAGTTTCCAGCTATATGGAAGCAAGCCTACATTACACCCCTTTTCAAAGCCGGCGACCGATTTGACATGAATAATTTTAGACCCATCTCTAATCTTCCAGTTCTTTCTAAAATATTTGAATCATTAGTTGCTACCCAACTTAAATCATATCTCCACTCGCATAATATTTTAAATGATATGCAATCCGGGTTCCGGTCGGGGCACAGTACAATATCCGCCACTTTAAAAGTTATGGATGACATCAAAGAGGCGCTGGACAATAAACTCAGCTGTGTTTCTCTGTTCATAGACCTCACAAAGGCGTTTGATACTGTGGACCATTCATTATTGGTTAATACCCTGCTCAGAGCTGGTATTGGATGTAACGCAGTCAAGTGGTTTCATAGCTACTTGTCCAATCGTTCACAAATGGTCAAATATGGTAACGATATGTCAAACCCAGTATCTATAACTAAGGGCGTTCCCCAGGGTTCAGTTTTGGGTCCATTGTTTTTTTTAGTTTATATTAACAATGTCTGTGATAATTTTAATTATTGTAAATATCACCTCTATGCAGATGATACAGTTCTGTATTCTTGTGCTCCCACAGCCCAGTTAGCTATTTCTAACCTGCAGGCAGACTTCAATACCCTGCAATATGCTTTAATAGATTTGAAGTTGTTGTTAAATCCGCATAAAACTAAATTGATGGTTTTTCAAACTGGGCGAACAAAGCTACCCCCCTTCCACATCAAGTCACTAGATGGAGTTTGTATCCAATCTGTGGATAATTACAAATACTTGGGATTTTGGATTGATAAAAACCTAAACTTTAAATATCATGTTGATTCTCTTGTAAAGAAATTAAAATTCACATTGGGTTTTCTGTATAGATTAAAGTCCTGTTTTTCCTTGGCTTCAAGAAAACGCTTAGTTGCTAGCCTTTTTCTGTCACAGATTGATTATGGGGATACTATTTACAGATTTGCGCCTCTGTCCACTTTGTCCAAACTTGATCCCCTCTATCACTCTGCTCTCAGATATATTACAAATTCTAGTTTTAGGACACATCATTGTTTACTTTATAGTTTGGTAGGATGGTCATCTTTGCATTTGCGTAGGCTTGAACATTGGTACATTTTAATTTATAAAATTATTTTAGGAAAACTTCCAAATTACTTATATAAGAAATTTTTATCTTTCCAAAGTTGCCACAATCTAAGGTCACATAACTGGTTACAGTTTAAAGTGCCGGCTATCAAATCTGAGGCTGGAAGGTTAAGCCTGTTCTATTATGGCCCCTGGTCATGGAATGACATGCAGACTAAACTTAAGCTGCAGTCCCTTATCTCTTTAGGTGACTTCAAACACAGAATAAAAGAATTGCTCATTGTTAAGTGTAGGTGCTTTGAAAATTCTACTTGCTCTTAATTTCTTCGTTTCTGTGAACAGTATTGAGTATCTAAATGTTTATGCTGCTGTATTCTTTGTTGTATTTATTAATGATGTTTGGTTTTGTTTGTGGATTGTTATTTGTTTATTCTTGCTATCTAACCCTGTCTTGACTAGGTCTCACTTGTAAAAGAGGTTACAACCTCAATGTGACTTTCCTAGTTAAATAAAGGTTATATAAAATTTGCTTTTGTGCATTAACGAGCCGGGAAACCGGTACGCTTAGATCCACCGCGAAGCACCGACAGTTGATAATACAAGTCACATATTGTCCGCAGAAATCTTCTTTCCATCAATAATGGCAAACGATCCTTTAAAACCAGCTCGTTTTCCATCTTTCCTTGCTTGACTCACCAATGGCCACAGCTTGTTACGTGCCTCTCTCGCCCGCTGAGTAAGATCTTCTGTTATTTTGATGCCTTTCTGTTTAAGAACTTCAGAGTTTTTGGCGTCTGACCAAATCCGATCCCGAATAGAGCGTGACAAAAACTGCACAATAATCCGCCGTGTGTGCATGCCCCCATCTTTCGGTCCGATTCTGTGTGCCACATCAATAGAGGTCTGTAGATTCTCTCTCAAACCTGGGGACACCTGAGAGAAAACTTCCATTGCGATCATCTTCACGTTTTCCCCAGCCTCTTCCGAAATCCCCGTTATTTTGAGATTCCAGCGTCTTTTATACTCATCCAGCTCGTCAACTCTTTCCCACAATTGCTTATTTTCCGCTTTCATTGCCGCTAACTGTGAGTCCAGTTTATCTGTTTTGATCATCACTCCCTCAGCTTTTTCAGAAGCTAGATCAACTTTAGTGTTAAAGGAACAGTATGTAGGATTGTGGCCAAAACTGGTATTGCAATCACAAAACTTGTGGCTAAAACTGGTACTGCAATCACACAACTGGTGGCCAATACACAACATGACAACATAAACATCAGTTGAGGGCTGCAACTCCACCTTTTAAATGACAATATTCTGGCCAGACCACTGTTGTCAGTGATATAAGTATTTGAAATGAAAATGATTTCTTAATGTCTAGTGACATATCAGGGCCATTTTATGATTAATTGATATAAATTTCTTACATACTGTTCCTTTAAGATCAGATATTAGAATAGAGTTGGAAGCAACAGACCTTTCAATTTCTAGTAACTTCTCCATAAACACATCTTGCTTTTTCCCCAGCCTCTCGATTGCCTCCAGAATTACCACATTTGAAGGTTCGGACGAGTGTCGTCTCATTTTCGGTAAGGGACTTTTAGTCGGCGACTCCAGTAAATGCTGGGAATCCATATCTTCTCCAGTTACGGGATTAATATAGTCGTGTACACGCTTCACATTATCTCCTGTTCCTTCATCCATTTAGCAGTAAGGCTAGATTCACTTAGGCAACACAAGTTTGATAGTATTAGTTAACTCAGCCACGTGCGGGCTCTTCGCGGGAATAACAGGAAAAAATTGACGAATACCTTCCGTTTAACTTCAAAAAAGTTACAGAGTCATTCCAAATATCAAAACATTTGCATTAGTTACCCTTTCACCATCCTTGTGTCATTTCACTTTATTGATTATGACTCAACTTGTATACTTAAATGTAGAGCCCGACCGATTTATCGGTTTGCAGATTTTATCGGCCGATATGAGCATGTCACAGATATATCGATATCGGCGTATAAGCCGCAGATATGCAGCCGATATGAATGTTTTTCACAGAACAAAGAGATGCTGTTGAATAGGGATGCAGTGATAGGATTTTTTTTGGGCCGATACCGATTTAAACAGACAACTTCTGGTTGATACCGATGCCGATATTAAACACTTGTATACAATACTATACAGTTGGTCTATTAGCTAGTTTATTTCTGCATCAAATAATTTTTACTGAACATGGATTGGATCTAATTTACATTCAACTGACCAACATAATAAGAGAGGCACAAATTAAGCTAAAACAAATATAAAAAGGCAACATGACAACCTTCAAAGGTGTTTTTTGCTATTCAGCATTATTTTATTAACAACATTAACTAATTTTTTACATATAATGTATTTCTTTAATAAACATAAATAATGCCAGTCCTATTGCTTTAAACAGAGTATAAATATTGCTACTTCAAAAAAAGTTGGACTTCTTTCCCCCCACTAAAGTGCAGTCTGTTTCTTTTATTGTCCAAGACATTTGAGCCAGCTCAACAAAGGTATTCTGTCAGTGCTTAAGTATAGTGCACACCAGAACATTAAATCATTTTAATTGAACAACAGACATGCAACACATTGCCTTTAATTAATAAACAATCGGTATCTGCCTTTCTCGTGCTATTGCCGATATGCCGATGGTTTCAAAATCATCAAAAATCGGCCGATAAATATCGGCGGCCGATACATCGGTGCATCACTACTTTTGAAGTACTTGGTTGTCCAGCAGAGCGCGCTCTACTGTTTTGGTACTGGTGACCCAGGTCACTGTGTAGTGACACCAGCTAACCCCCCTTTACTTCAGTCGATGGACAGTCACGCTGTGTCTTCACAACATTTACACCTGGTATTAAGACGCGCTTTGGTCGATTGGATAATAAGTAGACCAGAGAGACACATTCCCATTTACACTTGGTGTTTTTAATCAGTCTCTTTTGTCCATTTGCGAGTTGTAACAGCTTTTCTGAATTGCTAAAACACATTTTTTGAAACCATCACTCATTTTCTCAAAACCTTAAAACACAAATCCCAATTTCAAACAAAATTCACAGAACCCCTGACTCTTCCAGCAAAATCAAACAATTCCTTCAAAACCATTTCACTTGTACTCAAAATTAAACTAAGCTATCAAATCATACACACATAAGTCTATAATATAAAACACTACAAAGCATCCATTAGACACTACCTTAAAAATGGAAAACACAACACCCAGGACATCTGCTTGCAGAAAAATACATGTTAATTGTACATAACAACACACTTTACAAATACTGTTAAAAACGAATCACTGTAATCACAAGTTTAGTTCAGTGAATATAGTAAATACTTTACTGTAGGTACTGCAAGTAATAGTAAGTTTTCAATATTACTGTAACCAGCACTTGTATTTTGTAAAAAGTCAGCAATCCAATTGCAATTTTTGCCAATTGCATTGTCTCTGGTGTACTTTTCTTCCTCATACTCTTCATCTGCCTCTCAGACTGTTTCCAATCCACAAAATTGGTAAAAAAATACCATTAGATAAAAGTGTTTAGAATTTTGAGGTGTTGTACTCGATGATAACGGTGTTGTAGTTGTGTTCAACTTTTGCCTGCCTGTGTTTAGCATTCATAAAACAAGTGCATTGCAGTGTGAAATGTGTGTTTTAGTGAGAAGTTTGTGTTTAGAGTTTTGCAAAATGAGTGCATGATGTGACAAATGGGTTTAGGCCACTATGGATTTGGTTCAGAGATTGGGGTTTAGTGTTTTAGCAATTCAGAAAAACTGTAAAGACGCAAGCAGGAGAAATAACGCGAGGCAGAGAACTGACACGTTTAAACTGACGCGCAGTCACGCACATATTACAGTATGTGAGATTAAAGCTGCTTGTGTTGTTACTGAACATGCTCATTTCAGAGCAATTGGTTAAATAAGCTCACGCAACTTTACACCCCCGCTAAATAAAAGGTGGAGAGCAGACGCTTTTTGTGTTTTGAAATTATTTATAAGAAATCAAGTTTACTGTTTTTGCACTGATATCAGACTCATTTTGGATAATAAAGTTTATTGTTAAATTGTTCACCTCTTAAACCCTGAGGACCCTGTCCCGGGTACAAAATTTTGTATTTTGACTCAATATAAAATATTCTTTTGATCTTTAATGGTCCGTCATGGACCCCAGTAACACATATGAGATACTGTTTGAAAGCTTAGAGTCTCTACTTTCTGCAGATATGCATCACTTTGAGAAATCTTTTACTGTAAGAAAGTTATTTACACTTAATTTACACTATCAGCCCCCCCATAATTTTTTATATGATTTAATATTCACACATTTCATATTTTTCAAATATGACAAACATGGGCAAGTCTTATATAAAATGAAGGCTCTCATTCTCAGGAATAAGGCTACAGCGTTATTTTTGTTCTTTTATCAACACATATCCAACAATAATTGAATGAATAATAAGGTAAAAAATTTTGTAAACGTATGTGAAACTTGAGCGTGAACTGCCTCAGATAGCACAGATAGCCACAAATGATACACCATCTTTTCTCTTATGTCCTACTCTAAAAAATGAGTCCATTCACAGAATTTTCTTTGGTTGTGTGCATGAATAATCCCTTGCTATTTATTATATGTGCAAAACAAAAAATTAATATTTATATGAAAAATTTATTTTCGCACCCTTCAGTAAAATAACAATATCTTTTGAATGCTACATGCTAAATAAATCATTATTTTTTTGGGTGTTTACTGTCTGCTGCTGGTAACAACCAGATCTGTCTGCAGTCTGCTAGAGCACACAGAACCAGAGTTATACACTATCAGAGACAGTATTTACAACATAAAAAAAGAAAATTTGGTGTTTCATCATATGAAAAACAACATAAATAACAATATTTGTCACAAAGGGTTTTCTTTAAAATGATATAACGATATTGCATTTATTCCACTGTATGTGGTTATGGGAGGACTTCAAATATTTTTAGGTGGAAATTAAATGCAAAAAGGGTATTATTCCTCCCATCAGTTGGAGTAAAAAACTTTTGCACAGATTATGATAAAGAAAAAAATCCTTTTTCCTCTGTAAGCTGACAATTGCTGGAATCAAACAAAACTGTCTGCAGGGAGCTGAGGCACCCAGGGCCAGAGTCAGAGGTGTATAATACTTAAGTTTTTAAGTTACATTTTCCAAGCATCTATGCTTTATCAGAGTGTTTGTCTTGGGAAAAAATTACTTTTCTTTACTGAAAAATGTTCACTACATTCTAAAGCATAAAATCATACTGTGTATTCATTATATATTGCATATTAAAATTGATTTAATGCCTAATTACATAAAAATTGTGTACTTTTACTTTCTTGAGTAAAAGTACGAAAAAAAATTTACACAAGTAAAAGTACAAAAAATTACTAGATGTTTAATGTACTTAAATATTAAATATAAGCCAAAAACTTGAAATTATAAAATGTAGTGGAGTAAAAAATTATGATTATATGTTTTGGAATGTTTGTTTTCCAAAGAAAAACACTCATAAAATACGAATGATTGAAAATTTACTTTTATGTAGAAAGTAAAAATACTTAAGTACTTGTTATACACTTTCAAATAAAAACTTTAGAAAAAAAAAACATCAAAAAGCGCCTATTTATTTTTGTGTTTATTAGAGGACTGACATCACATACAACCATGTTTAGCACTTTCAACAGTGTTTTATGTAATTTCAAAGGGTTTCCTATGATACCAAACATTTGTATGTAAACCTCTGCATGTGGGTATGGGAAGCTTTTGAAATTGGTTATCCGTTTATATGTTTGTATATACATGTATATCTCCCAAGGGTTTTTCCCTCCTAGAACTTTTTTTTTATTTCCTCTGGGTTTTTTTTTTTTTTTTCTCCTAGGGGGTTTTTTAACCAGGGGAGGTAGCCTGCTTGGGCTTAACTTAGCTTCTTCTTCTAGACGTTACATTAGTAATACGCTCGCTCATAATGTCGAGTCATAGCCGCAGCAAATTTGACTGCTTATGCTATTGTGTATTATGTTGTGCTATCTGTCGTTTTTCTGTGCTTTTACTGCCTCTATTAATGTAAAGCTGCTTTGAAACAATTAAGTATTGTGAAAAGCGCTATATAAATAAAATTGAATTTAATTGAATAGGCCAAACCCAGGCGAAAATCCCCAAAATAGCTTCAGGGTGTATTAAACCCATATTACATATCTTTCTCACATCATTTTAAGTGTTTGATCACCACATTTTTGAGTGATCATTGCAAAAAATTTATTTATTTATATATAGTAGGATATTCTGTTAATTAAAGGCGGAGTCCACGATGTTTGAAAGCCAATGTTGATATTTGAAATCACCTAAACAAACACGCCCCTACCCCAATAGAATCTGGACCTTCTGTTGATAGACCCGCCCCATACATACGCAACCCGGCAAGGATGTTGGTTAGTAGACACGCTCCTTACTGCTGATTGGCTATAAGTGTGTTTTGGTAGTATATTCTTTGTACAGTACTGTAGTATAATATAACTGTAGTATAAGTGTACTGTACTATTATATACACAAAGAAAATCAGTCTTTTTTCTTCCTAATATCTGTATCGCATCCCCCCCCCAAAAAAAATAATGCATATTGGTCGGTCTCTACTTAAATGTTCTGATTACTTTGTATGAATTTAATATTTGGCTTGATGGCTACATCTGGTGGAAACTTTGTGTCAATAGCCCACTTAGAAATTCCCTTACTGTTACAAATGCTGATGTGTCAAATACTTATTTTCCCCGCTGTAACTTAGTTTAAGGCTTGCATGTTGTGCAGATAGATGCATGTTGTATAATACATTTATGTTGTACATAAGGCTTAATATTATGTAGAATGCGTCATAAAGAAAGTGCATCAGTTTGTGTTTATTAACCCTTTAGTTTCACTGGTCATTGGAGATTCTATACTCCGGAACACTAACATTGAGGCACCAAACACCATAGTCGACTGTATACTGGGAGCCAGAACGTCTGACATTAGATCCAAACTTAAAGTGCTGGCTAATGCTATAAGCGGAAGTTTTCTAAGATTGTTATTCACGCTGGCACAAATGACACCAGGCTCCGCCAGTCGGAAATCACCAAAGATACTATTAAGGAGATGTGTGAAATTGCAAAAACAATGTCAGACAATGTAATATGCTCTGGTCCCCTCCCCACCTACCGGGGAGATGAAACACATAGTAGATTAGTGTCTCTCAATGGCTGGATGTCAAAGTGGTGCCCTCAGCATAATGTAGGGTTTATAGACAATTGGAAGCATTTCTGGGGGAGACCATTCCTCCTAACCCGAGATGGCCTTCATCTGTCATCGGAAGGAAGTGCTATACTCACTAGAAATCTGATTAATAGATTAAAATTCTGATATAGTCTGACTATCCAGGGCCCAGGTCTGGAAACAGACGGATCGGCTTAACCGTCCGTCTGTTAGCTGCCGTGATATGTCAAGTTCACTTATATCCCAGCACTTCGAGTCGATCTTACCAGAATATCAACACATTTCAACTGTATCTGTTCCCCGAACAAACAAATACAGAGCACCGCTTGTCACATCTGGTACAAATCTGATTAACATAAAATTAGAAAACAATACATTAACAGATGAACCTCGAATGTTAAAAAATTCGGCCTTCTTAACATTAGATCGCTTACCAATAAATAACCTATTATCAATTAAATAATTAATGACCAAAACTTAAATGCACTCTGTTTAACAGAAACCTGGCTTAAAGCAGACAACTACATTAGTTTAAACAAATCCACCCCACAAGACTATTATTATAAACACAAACCTCGATTAAAGGGGAAAGGGGGTGGTGTAGCTACAATATACAACAACATTTTTAAAGTAAACCAAAAATCTGAACTAAAATTTAAATCATTTGAACTAATGTTGTTAAATATGGAAATAACTGATCGTAACCACAAACAGCTCTCTTTTGCCTAAGCTACAATCTATAGACCTCCGGGCCAGCATGCAGATTTTCTTAAAGAAATAGCAGATTTCCTGTGTGTGTGCGCGCACGTGCACCTGTGTTTGTGTTTGCACGCGTGCTGTGCATGAGGAAGAGTGACACCCCACTCAGACGTTCAGTTGCTTCATTGCATTTTGGTACAGCAGAAATACATACATTCATTTTCAATAGAACGCTGCATTTGGTTTGCATCACTTGCATTGCGGTGCATTTTAGGTTAAGAATCCGTTCGAAAAATCACAACATCACGTCCCGCTGTATACAGTGAATGCATGCAGCTGAAATTATTGTTGCGTGGCTACATAAAAGTTTACGCATATGTGATGCATTGCGCGATTGGTCTGACTCGCGTGAGAGCAGGGGTGCAAACTCATCAGGGGTGAAAAAGGTGACAAAGACACAAGCTCATATATATATATATATATATATATATATATATATGATTTTAGCATTTTAATTTAAATCAAATTCGAACCTGTTAGCATATGCAACATCAATGACTAACATCAATTACTGTAATTACATAAACAAGAATTAATGAATATAATGTTCATTTTTGTTCATAATGCATTTACTAATGTGAACAAATACAACCTTTTTGTAAAGTGTTTGTTAAACATGTTTATAATGTCCTCAGTTGTTCTGTGTTGTGCATGTGAGTGGTCACAAGAGAGCACCAAAGTGTAAGCTATGTAAAACGCGTTTGCGTTAATGTTTGTCCCCTGTGGGTTACGGTAGATCAGTGTGTGTGTGTTCATCTCTGCATGTATGTAGAGCTGCTCTGACCGTGAGAATGATGTGTCAACAGCATCAAGTTAATAAATATACTTTAAGATTAATCTCCATCATTTACTTCCGAATGCATCGCAAGCTGCATCAGCAGTGTAGCACAACTCAACAGTGTTACAGAAATTTGTATTTTTATTATTATTTAGTAGTACACATAAACATAATTCAGGGTTTGTTCTGATCACAGTCAAAGCTCTAATAATACAGTATATTAATATAAACCCTGAACGAGCAACTCGAATCAAACTTGTGTACAATTCGACGTACAAATCTTATTAAAGGTAGAAAAGTGATTTAGTTAAGAGCAGTGAGAGATTTTCTCTCAATGCTGTTTGATTAACAAGAGTGACAGACAGGAGTAAAACTAGGTAACTTCCCCTTTTAGACTAAAGTCTGGATCTAATATACTGTTAACACATGCGTTTTCTGTTTTAGTTGTTTACATTCTCTTAAGACCTAAATGTTCGTGTTTATGAGGATACTTGCAAAAGATGGGAATTTTGACGCGTGTATGCATTTAAGGCTAATACAACGACAAAATACTCAAGAGCTTAATGTTAAGCAGATACACGGCTTGCACGCTCCTCTTAAACAGAAACAGGTATATAGTGCATATAGCACTGTTGTCAACGGCTTAAAATCACTTAACTTAAAACTGCGGTGCGTGAACAAATGTTAAGCTTTATGACCACGCGTACAGCAACGTGACGTGGGCGCATAACCTCAAATGAGAAAATACTACGAGTTAAGTATGTGCACTCAATCTGCAGACTGCTTAAACTTCGGCAGCAAATGAGGTGGCTATAAATTGTAAAACATAACCCGCCAAACTGGCTAGTAATTTTACATCGTTACCACAATAGCTGGACATGATTTTCAGAATTTCATTTACTGCTACCATGTCGCAGACCCCCCTCACCCCTCATTTTCAAAAACTCATCGGATCTAGACGAATCACAAGAATGACCTATTTTGGATCAAAAACGGCGAATTTCGCCGAAAGGTGACAAGTTTGCACCCCTGGAGAGAGAATAACTTCCTTATGCTAAACTCCAATAAGACAGAGATTATTATTATTGAACAAAATATGTCAGATTACAAGTTGCCCATAGATGATTGCACTGTGGTGCCGTTTTTTGGTACACACACCTGTAAAGTGCATGCGTGTGTGTGAAGGGGTTCTTTTTAAGCTATACTCTCCTGCAATTGAACGTGAATACGTTTACTACTTAAAAACATCAAAGCTAAACATCATATCTAGTCAAACCGCATAACGACATCGCTACAAATACAGTATGGGATTAAAATCAGCGGAAGCTACGTTACCTTGTTTCATCGACGCTTGGTGAAACAGCAGTGGATGTTTTCGGTTCAGATGCTGAATGTAATGATCCCAAACTTTAGACATTCTCTCTCTGCCGTTTATGGACATTCGCTCTCCGCTATTGCGCCAACTAAATTCATGCTAAATTCAACTAAATGTACCACGCGCTATGATGTGCTTCCTGAACATTGAACAACGGCCCGTGTGAATCAGATCTTGGCGCGTGTAGTGCGCGTCATAGGAATTTAACGAGGCTTCAAGGCAGAATTTTTGCCTCAATGAATCGTTTCACCCCTATTTGCTCCCATTCGAAAAAAGAGAATCAAAGAAAAACTGCCAGCTCCATGGTATGACCACCACACCGCAGCCCTTAAAAAGGCAGCTAGAAAAATGGAAAGAAATTTTAGAAGCACAAAGTTAGAGGTATGGCGTGCAGCATGGAAGGAGAGTGTTAAACACTACAGACAGGCTATTAAAACCGCTCAGCAAGCTTATGAATGAGAATCATAATAACCCTCGTTTCCTCTTTAGCACAGTTGCGAAACTGACTAGAAACAAAGAACAAACAGAAACCAATAGAAAACTTAAACACAATAGTAAACTTCAACACAATAGTAACGATTTCATGAACTTCTTTTCTAACAAAATTACAGCTATTAGGGAAAACATTGTACGAGACAGGGAGAGAAAAACAAAATCATATTAGCGTAGGGGCTGTTCACATATAATGCAAGTGTCACACAGTGATGTGGTTTAAATCAGCTTAGTTCCAGACAGACTAACTATTGCAGCATAATTATGTTATCCACAGTTGAGGATTTAGCAAATTGGGGGCCCAATGCGAAGGTATATATGGTAACTAAGGGTCACCTTCCGATCTTTAAGAGAAAATGAAACCTGTCGACCCGTTTGACTAAGGCCTGAAGCCCCACTGTCGTCGTTAATGCAGGTTCAATGGCAAACGGGTCTATATTGCATACTATTTACAAGACCACGGGAAAACGCCAACATCGCAACCTATATATATATATATATATATATCCCAAGGGTTTTTTCCTCATCTGACTTTTTTTTTTCCTCAGCTAAAAAGCCCGGGGGGGGGGGGGGGGGTTCTCCTAGGGGTTTTTTTAACCCGGGGAGGCAGCCTTCTTGGGATTACTTTTAGCTTCATCTTCTAGACGTTACATTAGTAATACGCTTGCTTATAATGTTGAGTCATAGCCGCAGCAAATTTAACTGCTTATGCTATCGTGTATTATGTTGTGCTATCTGTCGTTTTTCTGTGCTTTTCACTGCTTCTATTAATGTTAAGCTGCTTTGAAACAATTAACTATTGTGAAAATCGCTATATAAATAAAATTGAATTGAATAGTATGTGTTCATTTTTCTGACATAGTTTCTTCAAAAGTAAGTTGTTTTTTTGAATGTTTTTAATTAAAATATTTTCATTTTTACCATGACGTATACGCCCGCCCATTTGATTGCCCCGCCCCCAGTTAATCGAGTACTCGTTTTTCAGACCTATGGATTAATCGAAATGAAAAAAATGACATAAATGCACATCCCTAGTAGATACACAAAGCTGTAGAAACATTGAGCCAGGGTCCGGATCCACTCGCTGCTTGGACGGAGCTTAATACAGACCCAAGCGAGAAGAGAGACATCTCCTTATACACTAGTAATGGCCAGTTACATACTGTGTGCTGTGTACTATGCTGCTGTGTAACACAGGATTGTGGCCGAACGTCACCGGAGCACCGGGATGTTGTGGACTCCTGAACTGTACCACAGAACGTAGCACAGTCATTTGAACTAATGTTGTTAAATATGGAAATAACCGATCGTAACCACAAACAGCTCTCTTTTGCCTTGCTACAGTCTATAGACCTCCGAGCCATCACGCAGATTTTCTTAAAGAAATAGCAGATTTCCTGTCTGAGCTTGTATTCACTGTAGATAAAGCTCTTATCGTTGGTGATTTTAATATTCATGTGGATAACCCAAAAGATGCATAAGGACGTGCGTTTATGGATGTTCTAAATTCTCTCAATATTAGACAAAACGTGACAGGGCCAACGCATACTCGTAAGCACAAATTAGACTTAATTCTGTCACTCGGGCTCAATATTAATGACATCAAAATATCACCTCAGAGTGATGCAGTTTCTGACCATTACCTTGTGTCATACACTGTACTTCTAGATAGGATCACTCAATCCACAACATGCTACCGACTAGCCAGAACAATAATTTCCACCACTAAAGATAGCTTTATTAGCACTCTTCCAGACCTGTCCCAAATTAAACATGTAGCAGATAACTGTGACGATCTAGATATTGTAATAGAAAACCTAAACAATGTCTGTTCTAACACATTGGATGCCATTGCTTCCATTCGAAAAAAGAGAATCAAAGAAAAAACGCCAGCTCCATGGTATGATCATCACACCACAGCACTCAAAAAGGCAACTAGGAAAATGGAAAGAAATTATAGAAGCAGAAAGTTAGAGGTATGGCGTGCAGCATGGAAAGAGAGTGTTAAACAATACAGACAGGCTATTAAAACCGCCAGATCTACCTATCTTAGCAAGCTTATAAATGAGAATCATAATAACCCTCGTTTCCTCTTCAGCACCGTTGCAAAACTGACTAGAAATAAAGAACAAACAGAAACCAATAGTAAACTTCAACACAATAGTAACGACTTCATGAACTTCTTTTCTAACAAAATTACGGCTATAAGGGAAAACATCGTAGCCATTGCTAGAAATAGGATACGTTCCAACAGCTTTCAAACTAGCAGTTATTAAACCACTGATTAAAAAACCACAGCTTGATCAGGGAGAGCTTAATAACTTTAGACCAATCTCAAATCTCCCGTTTCTTTCGAAAATATTAGAAAAGGTAGTGGCAAGCCAGTTACGCACATTCTTGACAAATAATAGTACATATGAAAAGTTCCAATCAGGATTCAGGCCCCACCATAGCACAGAGACAGCGTTGCTTAGAGTTACAAATGACCTCCTATTAACATCCGATCATGGTGAAATCTCAATTCTTATATTATTAGACCTTAGTGCAGCCTTTGACACAATAGATCATACAATCTTACTCAATAGACTAGAAAACTATGTTGGTATTAGTGGTCAGGCGCTAGCCTGGTTTAGGTCGTATCTAACCAATCGCTATCACTTTGTTTATGTAAACGAGGAAGAGTCATATCACTCCCTGGTTAAATACGGTGTACCGCAGGGATTGGTTTTAGGTCCTATCCTGTTCTCGTTTTACATGTTACCTCTAGGAGACATTATCAGGAAACATAACATAAGTTTTCACTGCTATGCGGATGATACCCAGCTTTACATCTCCTCACATCCCAGCGAAACACACACGTTTTCTAAGCTAACAGACTGCCTTAGCGATGTTAGTGACTGGATGGCACATAACTTTCTTAAGCTGAACTCCAATAAGACAGAGATACTTATTATTGAACCGAATCACTACAAACATAATATGTCAGATTACAAGTTGCACATAGATGGCTGCACTGTGGTGCCATCTTCCACGGTTAGGAACTTAGGTGTGATGTTCGACAGCAACTTATCCTTCGATAGTCATATCGCCAACGTCTGCCGCACAGCACTCTTCCATCTTAGAAATATCTCGAAAATACGCCATATACTGTCTACATCTGACGCAGAGAAGCTTATCCATGCTTTTATGACCTCTGGAATAGACTATTGTAACTCGCTACTCGGGGGATGCCATGCAAATCAAGTAAACAAGCTTCAGCTAGTTCAAAACGCTTCCGCAAGGGTACTTACTCGATCTAAAAAGTATGACCACATAAGCCCAATTCTGGCATCTTTACACTGGCTACCAGTTAAATATCGCATACAATTTAAAATATCACTAATCACCTACAAAGCTTTAAATGGCCTAGCACCCTCATATCTTAGAGAATTACTATCAGAATACAATCCACCACGCACACCACGGTCGCAAAATTCTGGTCTCTTGATTATCCCTAGACTATCAAAAGTGTCTAAAAGTGGAAGGTCATTTTCCTACTTAGCCCCTAAGCTCTGGAATGATTTACCAACCGATGTCCGAGAATCAGACACAGTCGATAATTTTAAATCTAGACTTAAAACTTTTCTCTTCAACAAAGCATTCGCATAATTTGTCTAGTAAAAGTACTTAACTCGAAATAGTTATCTCTACGGAACAAAGCACTCGCGGTCATAACACAGACCAACCAAATAAATAAATAAAAACCTTATCTTAACCTATAGTCGGATTGCGATTTTGGAACTTTCGTGTTCTTGTGAATAGTATGCCATACAAACCCGTTTGCCACTGAACCTGCATTAATGACGACAGTGGGGCCTCCAGCCTTAGTCAAACGGGTTGGCACGTATGGTTGGGTTGTGATTTTGGCGCTTTCTGTGTCTTGTGAATAGTATGCCATACAAACCGTTTGCCACTGAACCTGCATTAACGACGACAGTGGGGCCTCCAGCCTTAGTCAAACGGGTTGGCACGTATGGTTGGGTAGTGATTTTGGCGCTTTCTTTATATTGCGAATAGTATGCCATACAGACCCGTTTGCCACTGAACCTGCATTAACGACGACAGTGGGGCTTCCGGCCTTAGTCAAACGGGTTGGCACGTATGGTCGGGTTGCGATTTTGCCGCTTTCTTGTGTCTTGTGAATAGTATGCCATACAGACCCGTTTGCCACTGAACCTGCATTAACGACGACAGTGGGACCTCCAGCCTTAGTCAAACGGGTTGACACGTATGGTCAGGTTGCGATGTTGGCGTTTTCTCGTGATCTTGTAAATAGCATGCAATATAGACCCGTTTGCCACTGAACCTGCATTAACGACGACAGTGGGGTTACAGGCCTTAGTCAAACGGGTCGACAGGTTTCATTTTCTCTTAAAAATCAGAAGGTGACCCTTAGTTACCATATATACCGTCGCAGTGGGCCCCCAATTTGCAAAATCCTCAACTGTGGATAATATAATTATGCCGCAATAGTTAGTCTGTCTGAAACTAAGCTGATTAAACCACATCACTGTGTGACACTTGCATTACATGTGAACGGCCCCTACGCTAATATGATTTTGTTTTTCTCTCCCGGTCTCGTCCCTGGGTCCCATTGACCCTGAGGACAATGGGACAAACAGACCCAGTTCCGGTAGATGTGAAAGTCGGCACACCTCTGATCTACTGGTCGTCCTTCAATGTGATGTCGCGCTGATGCCTGACCAACGACCACCGGCAGGACCCGCTTAATATCCGCTTAATCTCGGCTTAATCTCCGCTTAATCTCCGCTTAAGCTCCTTATCCGTTTATATGTGTGTGTATACATGTATATCTCCCAAGGGTTTTTCCCTCCTAGGACTTTTTATTTCCTCGGCTAAACAACCCGGGGTTTTTGTTTTTTTTCTCCTAGGGGTTTTTTTTACCCCGGGGAGGTAGCCTGCTTGGGCTTAACTTAGCTTCTTCTCCTAGACGTTACATTAGTAATACGCTCGCTCATAACGTCGCGTCATAGCCGCAGCAAATTTGACTGCTTATGCTATTGTGTATTATGTTGTGCTATCTGTCGTTTTTCTGTGCTTTTACTGCTTCTATTAATGTAAAGCTGCTTTGAAACAATTGAGTATTGTGAAAAGCGCTATATAAATAAAATTGAATTGAATTGAATGAACAGTTTAGTGAACAATCACTGTTGGGCACATGCTTACATGTTATTGATACACAGAGCCATAGGAAAACTGAGTCTGGGTCTGCAGCAGCTTGAACTGAGCCGTGCGCAGAACCCAATGTAGAAATAAGTGACATCTCCTTACCTTGACCTATCTTTGACTCGGGTCAATGGTCCCTAAGGTCTGCACTACATGATGTCATCAAAGTGTGAACTCTAAGGCTCAGAGTACACTTTGTCCAAGAGGGCACCCGGAGTCGTATTTTGGGACAGACTCGAGCACCATTTGGCAAAGGGCCGTTGTTACAATTTTGCAGAAGTGCAATTACAACCTACGCATAGCCTATGGCGTAGCAAAAGCACAGGGTTTCTTAAAGTCCGGACTCCGGGCCGGATCCAGAATTTGATCTGGACCCGAGTCCACTTCATATTGCAAGTGCATTCATTTCTATGTGATTGATTAAATGTGTGCATTTGCTAATTTAAAAATTCATATTTAACTTGTAAACCATTCGTTTATTTTTTATTTTATTTTTTAGATTTAAGAGTATTCCTGGTCATAAAATAAAACGAGTTTTATAAAAAATTCCTGTGTGACGCTGCAGCCATCACACCCAGATATGCACAGCAACTTCATGTTACTACGGCTTTTGATCATAAAGTCCTTATCTATCTAAAATCACTGTTGGTTTGAGTCGTTTAAAACACTCCTCAGACACAATCATTATACATATTCTTTATTATCATAAAAATACCTGAAAAGGTTTGAAGAACAGCAATATAAATATATATTGCTGTTCTATTTACCATCATTAAGTACGATGGTAAATAAAGTATACATCGGTATTACAGTACAACCTAACTTGCAGCATGGTACCAGTACAGTTCTTTCTTTAAGGACAAATCCATAAACACCACACATGTTTACATAAGTTTCCATGCAAATCGCACCGATCATAACGAGTTCATTAAATATCACATGCTTCAAATAAATGTTACACATCACGCTTTACAAACTCAACAGTAAGATCTGACACATTATTGATTAAAACAAAAGAGTTCACAAAATAAAGGCATTTACATTTACTGGTCAGTGCACACTCACCCAAGATTCATAATTTATCCCTCCAGTCGGTGTGTTATTGTTGCTGCTCGCGACCAATAAACGCTTCTCCGATTGGCTGAGCCGGAATCTCTTGCTATTGGCAGCATGATTGGCAGCAGCAGTAGTGTTTCTTCTTCTTCTTCCGTTTTAATGGCGGTTGGCAACTAACTTTTATAATGCATTACCGCCACCATCTGGACTGGAGTGTGGTACTAGAGTCTAATCTTCCTCAAAAATATGAAACAAACAAATATACAAAATAAAGAAAATAAATAAATAAATAATTAAATAAATATATATATATGTGTATATATATAATATATATACACACAACAACCAAACAAAACAAAATCAAACTAAATTATTTTAATTAGTCCTGTATTCCTCAGAAAGCCAATTACATACTTAAAACAAATTCCACCTGAGCTTATTTGTAAAATGTCCTTTAAATTTAACTTCATGTGTTCTCCTTGCAATTGTGCTATTAATCTTTGTCTTTCTTCCTGATATTTATCACAGTGTAAAATAACATGCTCTATTGTTTCCAAACTCCCGCAGAATTGACATTTGCCATCAGCATGCTTCTTCATTATTAACAGTGTATTATTTAATCGTGTGTGTCCATATCTCATTCTTGAAAATACATCCTCCACCTCCTTACTTTTGTTTGTATTTCTGCTCTTTCCCACTTTGTTCTGTATACTATAGAACTGTCTTCCAGTCTGCCCACTGTCCCATAATGTTTGCCATTTTCCCTTAATTTTGTTTTTAACCATAGTTTTATATTCTGCTTTACTGTAATTTACCTCAGTATCTATGTTAGGATTTCCAGCTGCTTGCTTAGCATTTTTATCTGCTGACTCATTTCCTACAACTCCTATATGAGCTGGTACCCATATAAGAGTTATATCACTACTTCTTTATGTCAAGAGTATGTTACAATTGAAGGAGTTTTGATTTCTGATGACAAATTTGATAATTTGTTTGTTCGTAAACTCATTAATAGAAAATCTATTCCAGCATCTTCTTTTAAATGGATGATGCTATATGACATTGATTGGAAGAAGGTTTGGTCATTTCCACACAAATATTTATTGTCAAACAAGATAAAAGAAGTCACCTTTAAAATATTACATAGGTGTTATCCTTGTTACAGTGTTCTCAGTAAATATATGCAAAGCATTGAAAAAAAATGTACCTTTTGTGACATGGAAGAGACAATTATACATCTTTTTTGTGAGTGTGTTTGTGTTAAAACCTTTTGGAATGATTTGTGATATGTTGAAATATGCATCAACACTTTTGATATTATTTTCTTTTATCACAATTCAAACCATTGTATTGAGTATATTATAAATTTTTTTATTTTATTTGGCAAGTTCTATATCCACAAATGCAAATTCCTCGGAAAGAAGCCCCTCTTATCTGTATTTCTGGGTGATTATAATTCTTACGTTTTGTCTTTGTTGGACATAAAAAACAAAAAATCCTTCAAAGGTCAAAAACTACTTTCAATGTTTAACCTTTTATAATTCCCCTCTGGTGTTTCTTTTATTTTAGTTTGTTTTTTGTTTGTATCTGTTGTTGTTGTTGTGCATTTTTTCTATTGTTACAAATGGGAACATGATACAATTTTGTAAGTCCTTAAAACTGTTGAATAAAAAAAAAAAAAAAAAAGAGTTATATCAATTCCTGACCTTATCAGATTGTTTGCCACTTTTAGAATTTCATACACAATGTCCTGCCTTGAGTTTGACTGAAACGTTTTGATACTGATTAAAGCTGAGCTGGAATCTGAAGCAATTATTGCCTTCCTAGGCCTATTGACCTCCACCCAAATCAAAGCTAGTCACACAGCAATCAACTCTGCTGTGTAAACTGCTAAATCATCACTGATTCTTTTACCTACTTCAATTTTTAATTTAGGGATGTCATAAGCAACCCCCATTCTTGTATCAGTCCGTTTAGATGCATCTGTATAATTATATCCTCCCTATATCTTTCCATTATATAGTTCAGCAGAGTGTTTCTGTAAATACCAGAAGTAACATAAGCGCCCACCCAGGCTGTGTGTGGAAGCGCTGCTGGATTTATATAAATACTTAATAATAAATGAATCAATGATAGTGACTGTAGCATTCTTAATAACTCTGGAAAACTATCCTTCAAATCATATCTGTGCTGTTATAAATGATTTAAAAAAGACAATACTTTGGAAACTTGGTAATAGCCAACACTTATACAAAAGATATTCAGAAGGTGATTGACTGACAAGAATACACGACAGATTTTTTTATGCCAGTAACTAACAAAAATAAAAGTGATATTCAAATCTGACGTTGCAGAATTTTGTAAAATAATCCTTTTTATGCCAGTAACTAACAAAAATAAAAGTGATATTCAAATCTGACGTTGCATAATTTTGTAAAATAATCCTTTTTATGCCAGTAAATAACAAAAATAAAAGTGATATTCAATTCTGACATTGCAGAATTTTGTAAAATAATCCTTCGGTCAGGAGCTAAAGTAGACCAACGCATGTCATTATACATCCTCCAAACACCAACCCTTACAGTGCAATGTCACAGGTTTGATCCCAGGAAACACACACTGATAAAATGTAGGCCTTGAAATTCAGCGGGTTGAGTTGGAATGAAGACAATTGTTTTATATTTTTATTTCATTTTAGAATTTGTATACTCCGATACAGTAGGTGGCGGTATGCAATTTATAAGTCATGGTTGCAATCTGCCATAAAACGAAAAAGAAGAAGGAGAGAGAGAGAGAGAGAGAGAGAGAGAGAGAGAGAGATTAGACTAGACTAGAGTTGACTTGGCTTGCTTAGATGACGTTGTAGAAAAGCGTTAGATAAATATTGTTTGATAAAGTTAAGATCACTTAAGACATGACTATATATTCCATTTTTATTATTTAATATAGTGCATTTCCTCTTAATTAAGCAGAGCTCTTCGGAGATAGCTCTAAGTATAAGCTGCCAGCCCAATTCTAATTTCAATTTTAATCGATATATTTATTTGTTATAAGAATGTGTCCTCAGATGTTTGATTCATTTTTTATTTATATTTGATTTCATTAGCAGGTTAGCGGTGTGGGTTAGCATCAGATTTAGCATTTACAGACTAAACAAGTGAGCTTTAACAAGATAAGTTAACTGGTTATTACTTGCAGGTTATTATTCAATACATACATCATGTCAATACAGGCTGTGGATATCGTTAGTGTTGTAAAATGAAAGCTGTTTACTTGATTTGACGATATTAGCTGATATTAGCCGGCGTGCTAACACGAAGGGCATCAGGAGGATTTTACACCAAACGCATTTACTCATTTGTTTACAAATACATATATTATAAAACATCGTGGGAAAGTTAGAGATACACTGACAACAAGAGCTGTTCTTGAGGAGGAATCGACTAACCCAGGTATGTATTTATGACCTCATTTCTGTTTTTTGAATGATTTCGGGTAAAATTGGTTGTTTTGTTCTTTTTAAAGCTGTTATGTGTGCAATGACGTTTGTGAAGAAGATGATATTTGGTGGTAATAATATTTGTTAAGGGTCATTGGTATGATCTAATGATGTTTATTTCCGCACGGATTTTGTACATTCAAATTCGCAATTGTTTTAATGTGTTGGTGATTATTTCTCTGCCTGATTAATGCAGATTATATTCACGAATCATGGGTCTCCAGTGAAAGGTTTTGATTTTGATCATACTTATTCTGAAAAAAAAAGAATCATTTTGTAATCTTTTAGTAATTTTAGTCATATCAGTTATAAAATACAAAAAAAAAAACATGAGCGATGTGTTATATTTTGTTCAGCTGTGTAAGTTAGGCTACTCACAAAAAACCCCTGCATACTTTCTCAAATGTTTCCAACAGTATTTTAATATAGAGAAATTAGCAATTTTAAAAGGGTCATAACAGTAGGAATCTAATTTGCCTTCTTTTTCAGTGTTGGTATCATTAGTACATCATGCAAGTTTCATAGCTTAAAGGCGGAGTGCATGATATCTGAAAAACGCTTTGGAAAAGAGATTCGGGCGACTACAAAAACACACTTGTAGCCAATCAGCAGAAAGGGGCGTGTCTACTAACCAACATCATTGTCTGGGTTGCGTATGTGTGGTGCGGGCTATCAAATGAAGGTCCAGATTCTATTGGGGTAGGGGTGTATTTTAGCCTGGTTGCCAGCCGATCTTAGCCCCGCCCACAAGATTTTGTAAACGGGAAGATGGGTCTGGGGTTTCTGCGTTGAGGAGCTACTATGCTAGTCGAACCAATCAAAGCTGGTCGAACCAATCAAATTGTCAGGGCGGGCTTTATACGATGATGGACAGATAATCAACAGTAACGTAATGAACCACGTCACCAAAGAGCGCGTGTGTTGAATGGCTGCCGCTGTAGAGTTCAGGGGCCTCATTTATCAACATTGCGTAGAAAATATTCTATATTTGTACCTACGAATGAAAGTTAGAATGTGCCTAAGTACAAAAAAATCGGGATTTATCAAACGTGCGCACGTGGTTCGTACGCACATCAGTAAGTAATCCTTGATGATAAATCCCACTTGTTCTTAAGCACCATGCTCGTGCACGTTTATAGTCATTTGCATTCCGAAACGCCTCCAATGAACCATATATGGTGACAACACCTCCCGTTATATGTCACGTGGTTGTGCTTTTTCCCTCATCGCAATAATGACAAAGAGAGCGTAAAAGAGGAATTTTACAGACACAGAAATTGAGTTACTGGTGGATGAGGTTAAATCCTAATAACACATCCTGTTTGGTTTACTTAGTGCGGGAGGAATGACTAACAAAAGAAAACAAATCTACATGGGAACATGTTACCAGTGAGGAACACTTCCAGAAATAAAAAAAAGTTGTTTGACATAAAATTATCAGCCCAAAAAAAAAATAAACGCGTCACAGCACACCGACATGAAACGAGTGCAACTGGAGGAGGACAGACAACTTTCCACCTTGGACAGCAGCAAATATAACCAGCATCATTGGCGCGATCTTTGACAACGCGCTACCGGCGGAATGGATTATTTGCCAAGTCTTCCAATAACGCAAGATAAGCCATTGCACTGTGTCAAGCATTTGTCGGAGACTTCATTTAATCACATGTAAAGCTTTCACAGATACATATCACAAATAAATCATTATACTTATTTGCTGTTACCATACTGACATTAATCATTTTTAACACCTGCTTGTGGATAAAAAATAGACACTTCTTTACTCACTGGAACAGGGTCTTATATGTAGTATCGCTATTCTACCACTAGATGCTCTGCGTACGCATACTCAGAGGTGTGCGTATATTTACACACATTTCTACGTATAAGTGCAATTTGATAAATTCCACACTTTGCGTAAAACTGTTCCTACGCACACTTTACGCACACTTCTGTGCGTACGCACGTTTGATAAATGAGGCCCCAGATGTGTGGATTCTGACATTGAGTCTGTTCTAAAAGATATCGACAGAGCATTGATTTTAAAAGAGGAACAGAGAAACGCGAGCAGGGCATTTGTTGATGTTTTTGCCGTCCTTCCTATTCGGCAAAAGTTGGTCGCAACTGAAATGGCTAACGTTATCACGGCGATGCAACTCAGCGTGCACGACGAGATGGATATAATTAGCGGTCGTTGCCAGCTTCTTTTCGGAAGCCTGGAATCGTGGTTGCTGAATAAGTGGAGGGACATGCTAGGCTCCAATATTTTCAAGCCAACGTAATGGGTATCGTCGTGGATGAAGTTCACCTAACGTACAAATGGTAAGAGATAGTCTTACTCTATGACTTAGTAAATACTTCATGTTGTGATATAAACGAAATGTTGTAAACATAATAGGTATTGATGTACATTCGCTAACTCAGTATAATCACAATGTTAGTGTCATTGTAGCGAAATAACTAGCAGTTCGGTCAGGCTGCAAAGACGTAATTTCAACATACGTCACACACTCCGTTGCTCTGATTGGTCGTAGGTCTATCCAATTGAGTGCAGAGGCATTTTTCGGTTGAGACACGCCTCATAATTATTGCTCAATGGAGCGGTATCAGACTCAAATTCTGACTAGAATTGAGTATGGCAACGTCAGGCTAGGTGTATTTGTTTAGGTGATTTCAAATGTCAACATTGGCTTTCAGAGATCATGCACCCTTTAAAGAGCACCTATCCTCCAATTCATGATTTCACATTTCCTTTGGTGTGTGTGAATTAGTACATGTTAATGATATGCAAAAGGTACATATCCCAAAGTAAACAATGACGTTATCCTCTCCAATGTAAATCTCTTTTCTTGGACTACAACAAACACACGGATTGTAATAGTTTATTTCCTGGGCCTGCTGACGTGGACAAGATCGACATTATCATAATTCGGACTCAGCCTGTAAGTTAACTCCTGTTAGCATTGCGTTGTCAGTAGGGGTGTGACAAGATCTCGTGCAACGAGATCTCGCGAGATAAAATATGTATCGCGAGATTTCTTGTGTAGGTGAAATTCTGGCCGTTTCTCAAATAAAAGACTGCATCCTTCGGAGATCGCATTTTTAAACTGCATTTACTTTATAAAGACTGTCTTATTAGAGACTAGGGTTGGGCGATGTCCCCATAAATTGGCAGTTGACGATGGTTACGTAAACCATCGCGATGGACGATGATATCGTTAGGTGTGGGGGGGGGGGGGGTATTTTAATTTTTCGTTATTATTCGTTATTATATAATTATTATTCGTTATTTTACTTTATTACTTCCACTTAAGAAGAGTTGTGCACTTTTTATTTTAATATATATTTTACATAAATACTATTCTGTACTTAAAATCTATAATTTTGTTACTTTACTATCCCAACTAATGTCTCTTTCCTATAGGTTGCACATAAGTGGAAAAAGTAGCTTTAATCCACTGAAGAAGAGTTGTGCACTTTTAAGCACTTTTTAATCTCTTTACATAAATATTTTTTTCTATTTAAAAGCTATAATTTCGTTATTTTACTAACCCAACGACTCCTCCGCGCTTTCCAAATTTTGCACGTAAATATCTGTGCATATGTGCCACCAGTACTCCGTCAGAGAGCGGGTCTTCAGCACCGCGGGGAGCAGCCAGCACTTCAATCCGCAGCTTATTAAAGCTAGACAAAGTGAACAGGGCCAGACACATTGAAATTTAAACATGGTCTGTGTATGTAAATCCCGCGTTTCGGTCGGAGTGTTGTTCCCGTTTTCTTGTTCTTGACGTTCGCTGAATTCTGGGTTTATATCCTAATCTGCCGCTTCAGTGCAGTATAGCCTCAATGTAACAATGAGCACGATCTCCCGAGACACTACAATAGGCTACTAATAAATGATTAATATGGGCTGTTTTCTTGTACAAAATTAATTATTTTAAGATAAATGTACAACATGTAAAAAGACAAGATTCTAGCAATGTCAAGATGGGCATTTTCCAGTAACTTACTATTACCAATTTACTATTACTTTTAATATTTAATTTTTCGAATATTTAAGCTCTTAAAGAACGAATATTCGTTTATTTAAATTATATTCATTAAGACATGCGTGTTTTGTATTTTTCATTTTGTCATAATTTCACAGAAGGCTTAATTAGGAAATATCCACAACAAGCTAAACTTATATTCTGTATGTATATATATATATATATGTATGTATTTTTAAGTTGAAAACATTGTAAAAAAAAATATTTTATTTATATATATTTTAAATTCTTCTTAAAAAATATCCTACAGAAAAAAATGCGTTAAAACTTAATGCGGAGCGAAGTCTAGTCAAATCCTTAGTTTCAAGTCGGTCGTTAGTATTAATTCATTACTGTTTGATCTTACATACATTATATTATACCAAATATTTTACACTAACCCCAAATCTAAGCGAAGTTTGAGGACTTGCGAAGTTTAAAGTTTGAGGACTTGACAAAGTAGGCTATCATCATTTAAACAGACTCAAAACACCAAAGAGCCCGGAGCAAACGAAAAAACACATCTACATAACCGACTGCTCAGTCGCCATATAAATATCTTCTCAGTTTAGTTTGACATGTATTTGTGAATAAAGAAAACCGTATTTATCCTACCTGCTTCGGTGAAAGCCCGTTCTTCTGACTAGATACAATAATGCTTTGCTTTAAACTGCCATGTGCAGTTATCCGGTTCATTTTCAAAAGAGCACCGCATATAATAAATGTTCTCCGTTTCATTTCGTTCTCCGTGTCTGTCTCCTTATTAACAAAATAAAGTAGACTTTATAACAGAAAGCTTACAAATCTCTCATGATGTGTTGATTCGGGCGGCGGAGAAGCACGTTTAATAACACGTGAGCCCTCACTGAGCCAGTGGCCAAATACGGCGAGGCGCGGACAAACCCGGAGATAAAAGGAAAAACTTAAATTCGTCTGCAATCTGCATTGCCAAACAATCAGAAATACATACAATTAATGTTCATGTATATTTTACATTTAAATCTGTAAAAGACAGCATAGATGAAGTGAAAAAGCATTAAATAAGTCGTAACCCTTTGGTGGCACATTAAAAACAAACAAACATTCGAATAGCATTTTTTAAATTCGAATTATTATTGCCATTCGAATATTCGAATATCCGTGCCCATCCCTAGTCAAGATCAAATGCCTGACAGGATATTTTCACAGACTAACACACGTCACGTCTCAGGCATAGACTACAGTATTTAAAATAGCATATATGCATTAGTTATATTTTCTATTTAATTTATAGAGCAATTCACGCAAAGATTTTAGGTTAACTATAGTCTATATAGAAGAGAGTAATTGTATGTCGACTCGCAGCGGAGTGGGGAGGGGGCGTGGCATCACGATGGTGTCTCTCCATCGTGATGTCAGTCAACCATTCCGATGGACGATGATATCGTCTATCGGCACAACCCTATTAGAGACTTCTAACAATTATAATGTTTACTAATAATTTTGTTAATCGCAAATTGTTGTAATATGCTCACGACTTGCGAATGTAATGCTCAGTTAATGATCTGAAATAAACCTTAATGACGTATGCAGCATGCATATGCGACCTCCGGAGGATGCAGCTTTCTGTTTGATCCTTTTAGGGGCCAGTTATACACCAAAAGCGTTTATGGCAGTTGCAGGTGCCTTTTTTAAATGATATTCTATGGGCATGGAGCGTTTGCACGCTGTTTATGCGCGCTGAGCGCCTTGCGGTTTTTGCCGGCGGCCGCAGCACGCGCCTTTGAAGGAACGCTGAGAGCGGAGAAGTGCACGACGTCATTCGCGTCTTTTCATTGTCCACTCGAATGAGGGGAGATGCGGGCCTTACGTTGTGGTGAGGAAAGTTTACAGTTGCTTTGAAGAACCGGACTCCACTCGCTCACTCTCTCCTGCGTGTTTGTGCACCTCTCACCCTCAAACAAGGTCAGAGCAAGAGTCATCTTTTTAAAGTTTCTGCTAGGGATGCACCGAAATAAAATTTCTTGGTCGAAACCGAAAACCGAAAAAAGGAAACCAAGGCCGAAAAACCGAAACCGAAACACCGAAATAAATTATTATGCCAATTATTAGTACAATTGCATTTATGGCTATCACTGTGTACTAAATTTACTAGGGGTGTGTGACGAATTAAAAAAACTCACAGTTCGGATCACATTACAGTTTTTGAGGCACAGATCAGATTATTTTTTGGATCAGCAAAAAGGTGGGAAAAATCTAATAAACAATAAAGAAATTGCAAACATTTATAAAAAAGAACAAAGTTGTACATTAATAAGGTCTGAAATTAGCATTTTAACACAACTGAATGCTATTTTCACATATTATCTGTTCTTTTGTCAGACTTATAGTGGCGTTTTCCCAGACAGGGATTAGACTAGTCCTAGACTAAAATAAATATAAGAGCTGTCCAAACTGAAAACATCTTGCACTGACATATCTTTAAATACATCAGTGCCTTTAGTTTGTCCTCAAAATGCACACAAGTAATGTTTTTAGTAAGGCATGTTTGTTTAAACTAATTATATTTCCTAATTAAACTAAGGTCTAGTTCTGGCTTAAGCTAATCTCTGTCCAGGAAACCACACCAAAGACTATTAAAATAGTGACTAAACATGACCCAATAACCTTGTGTTTAATCCAACCAGCTGTTACTTTAACTACTAAGTTACAAAAATCTTGATTTATAAACGAGACATCGCAGACAATTCGGCACAAATTACAAAATTGCCATTACACAGAGTTACTACAGAAGGCATGCACGGGCATAGGAGAGAGAGAGCTCGCGCACAAGCACATAGAGAACCAGTGTGTGTGTGGGAAAACACTGCTAACCTTTTTTATGATAAACTCGAATCAGTCGTCTTCTCTGTCAGTAACATCTGACGTTTACGTGAAAATGGAAGTACACAGAGGAATCCGCATGGAAAACACATCCAACTTTTAATTCTTTCACTCAGGGGTAGTTTCCCGGACAGGGAGTAGCTTAAGCCAGGACTAGGCCTTAGTTTAATTAGGACATATATAACTAGTTTTAACAAAAATGTCTTACTAAAAACATTACTTGTGTGCATTTTGAGGCAAAACAAAGGGAACTGATGTATTTTAAGATATGTCTGTGCAAGTGGTTTTCAGTTTGGACAGCTCTTAAATTTATTTTAGTCTAGGACTAGTCTAATCCCTGTCCAGGAAACCGCCCCTCAGTGTCATGTATGAGAGGCGCTGTCTAGGGGCTTCACGCACAGAGAGAGAGCGAGAGCGTGCACAAGAGAGGCACCACCGAGCGCTCCCAACAATAAATGAAGCTGTTTTAAATGAAAATAAAAATATAAATGCTGCGACCATTGTTGATTTTGTGGCGCACACAAACAAATAAATGTATGGATAACACTGCCAGGAGCAGAAGCCGCCATTATGCGAGATTAATGTAAACAGTGTGACGGGTCGCGTAGTCGACGTAATCGATGACGTCGACGCAGCACTATTGAGCACGAAGGGGAGGGGTGGGAGACGACTGATCACCGTGAGTGAAACCCAAGCGCTACCGCGCAGATGGGAGGGGCGCGGTTGACATTCATTTTCGGTTTACATTTTCGGCTGGATTTTTTATTTCGGCCCAAAACCGATAATGCCATTTTGGGCCGAAATTTTCGGCGACCGAAATTTCGGTGCATCCCTAGTTTCTGCTAATATGACAGTTAACAGCAAAAAAGCACATGCTTCAATATGATTGACAAGACAGCTGACTAGGTGGTTGCCTAGCAATATTAAAAGCCGCGTCGACTCGCACTGCTCTTTTTTAAAAAAGGCAGTGCGTCGTGCCTTGCGTTTCCAAGCGTTTAAAGCGTGGTTGGTGTAATTAGCCTCTTAGTGCATGCATTATATTCTGTCTTTTACTGCATTTGCTTTTTTGTTTGGGTTTTCAATCATGTTCGTTTTGGAGCTCGTATGAAGTCTGAGACGTGGTGTGTTTGTCTGTTGATCAGTGTCAGATGTGAAGTCTCAGCAGATTAAACCATCACAGAGTTTACATGATTTAATGTCTGCATGTTCATTTCTATTGTAAAGAAATTGACGTATATTAAATATTCAAATGGATTTAAACATTGTTTGGCTAAAATAAGCGTTTCTCTCCGTCTAAAGTGAAAGTGAAGATAGCGTCCGCGAGACCAGTCAACTATCTCCCCCTGCAGGCATTTGTTATAATATATACATAATGCTTTTTATTTATAGACCACAAATGTAATGTGTTTGTTAATGTAATGTTGTTTAATGTAACTTGGTTTTAATACTTTATTTGAACCAATTATTATTGCATCTTCGTTATTATGTAATTTTAAAGGCTACTGCTCACTTGGGTCTATTTTTATTACCCAAAAATAACAAATTACTTCATTATTAGTTAGTAAAATAATTTTTAGGGCCAGTCCTTGATTAGTTAAAACATTTAAAAATAACATGATTTCAGTTTCTTATTCATTTATTTTATCATCGAGGGTTTCTTAAAAAGTTTAAAAATATTGTCTCGTTCTCGTGAACCCAATCTCGCGTCTCGTCCCGTGGATCAAGTGTCTCGCCACACCCCTAGTTGTCAGTGAATCTTTCAAACATGTCATTTCCATCTGACATCATTTAGGCCAATCACAACGTACAGATTAGCTGGCCAATCAGGGACACAGCGCTTCTCAGATTGATGAGTTTTGTACAAAATCAATGCGTTTGAGGATGCAGGAGCCTCAAAAATGTTAGTTTTTTGGAAAATAATGTGTTTTTAACCCACACATTGTATTATACCAAATACACAAAATAACGTTGTTTTTAGCAATAAAATGGGTGCCCTTTAAAACGCCCCCCTTATCAATAACAAAAGTATTTATGAAACTATTCCTGAAAAAAAAGAATGTTAAAATGCTGGAGAGGTGATGTCAATTGGTAGTAGGGTTGTGCCGATAGACGATAGTATCGTGTATCGACGATCTCCAGACATATCGCAAATGGCAGGCTTTCATGGCGATAGTCATGACCATAGTTGGCAAATGGTTATTATTATTATTATAGTTTTACATTAACATCCACATTGCATGCTTTCCTGTAAAGAGAGAATTCCTCCTTGCACGTTCCTGTCCTGCACTTAATGTGCGAGTCTTGGACTCCTTCTAGCACTAAATCCAGCTGCGCTTCTCTTTGTCTCACGTGCACGCGCTCTCGCATCTGTCCTAAGTCTAAACATATAAACTAAAGTAGTAATCCTTATGTGTTTGTTCAGTTTAATGCGTTTCATGCGAGCTGAGGCAAACTATTCCTTTTGTTTAAAATATGACCCGCTGCATATTGGCGCCTCTCTCACTCTCGCGGACGTGCATAGAGCTGCGCTCTGTCCGAAGTCAGATCACTAGGTATTAATCCTATTTATGATATGCATTTCAATGAGTTGTAGCAACACGTCCCTCGTGTTAAAAATATGATTGTGTTTAAAATATGATCGCGTTCCGCTGGACCAATGTGTTTTAAAAAGGCACCCATGAGAGCACCACTGCTTGACACGTGTAGCGTTCTGCAACAGCACTAAACAAATGCATTGAATTGTTTGTATCGCAGATGCATGTTTTTAGAGTTATTAAGTAATCATGGTTAGGGTTTTAATGACGCGCTTGCATTAATGGCATCAGTTTTAAGAAGGTTGCGGTCATGACGGGGTTGCTCTTGTTCTTTTTTGTCCACCAATCAAGTGACTTGTTATAATGAGTAAAAAATTAACAAATTAAAAATGAGTAAACTACTGCCCCGCCCCCCAATACTATCGTTTATCGCCGATCTTACAGGCTGAAGATAGGACGATCTCTAAATGGGGCATATCGCCCAACACTAATTGGTAGATTCCTTTTCATTTAACCTGCCCCCAGAAAGACACAAATGATACAATATTGTATCGTTGGCCCCTGCACAATAAATCACATGCAATTGTCATGTGCATCTCGTCAGTAAAGTCGATTCCACACTGTTGCCTCACAGCAGGAAGGTCCCTGGTTCAAGCCCTGGCTAGGTCATGTGACCTTTCTGTGTGGAGTTTGCATGTTCTCCTTGTGTCAGCGTGGGTTTACTCTGAATTGCCCCTCCCCCAATCTGTGTATGGATCAACCTGTGTATGGATTAACCAGTTCTCATGATGAACATAGCCATAGATGCTGAAATGGCGTAAAGAATAAATTAAGAAATACACCACGCATCACTCGTGGATATCTAAAAATGGGTAAAGAGGCAGGATGTGGGTGAAGCTGAGGTGGCTGGTTGCTGAAACCACACCTCCCTAGCTCGACTCTAGTGACAGCAGCCCCTCACAAGCAAAATTAGCTATACAGACAAAAAAAAATTGTTCCAGGCTGTAAACATTATTTTCTACTGTAAAGTTGGGCATTTTAACATGGGGGTCTATGGGAATTTACTCCCTTTCGGAGCCAGCCTCTAGCGGCCAGTCAATGAATTGCAGTAGGGTTGTACCGATAGACGATAACACTGTGTATTGATGATCGTCAGACATATCGCCAATAGCGGGCTTTCATGACGATGGTTGGCAATAGTTATTATTATCGTCATAGTTTCACATTAACATGTGCATTGCATGCTTTTCCTCACATGAGAGGGTTTTTGGGATTCACTTTGTGCGAGAGAGCTTGTAACATCGCACGCACCTGGAGTTAATGCGTGCATCTTGGACTCTCTTGGATCTTGCGGACCTGAATGCACGTGGCATGGACTCCTTCTAGCACCTGAACTTGTAATGCGCATGTTTCGGACTCTTCCTCACACATGCAATATGCGCGGCTCTTGCACTAAAAAGGTTGTTAGCACCCAGAGGGTTAAAACTAGCAAGTGTGTTGTTTGCAGGAAATTTTAGAGCACCTGGGCCTTAATGACACGCTCGGATCAATCTTTTCTTGCCTCCTTCTCCACGGATGTGTCTTCTGTTAAAGGTGCTCTAAGTGAATTCACTCATAAAACATTTTTTGTTACATACAGCAAACATCTCCTCACTATCTGCTTGCTGCCTGACCGCTGATAAAACTGTAAAAAAAGCGATCTCTGTAGACAGCCCAGGCTCCACAAACTGCAATAAAAACACAGTGGCCAAATCTACCATCACGAAACATAACAAAGTGTTCCAGCCAATAAAAGACAAGAAGGATTTGGGGGTGGGGATTGGGTGCGTTCATGAAAGCACGTAAGGGAGGGGGAGGGTGGAGGAGTTAACTATGCTCTGTTTGTTTGAAAACAGTACAAACATCACATCGCTTAGAGCGCCTTTTAAGACCCAATACTATCACTCAAAAATCAACAGCTCACCTGACTCTCGCACTCTCTTCAGACCTTCTCTACTCTTCTTTGTCCGCCTGCCCCCACCTTCATCAGACTTAGCAGCTGATGATTTTGCTTCGTTTGTGAAGAAAGCGAATACTTTCAGCAGTCAGATCTCCGAGCCGCCATTGCTTGCGCATGCTCAAATCTCTGAGGCATGCTCGCCTCTCTCCTTCTCTCTCCTTTCTGAAGCAGACGTTTCCAAGGTCTTGGCTTCTAAACATCCGACTACCTGCCCGCTAGATCCCATACCCACCCATTTCCTTCAGGCCATCTCTCCATCTGTTATCCTTGCTCTCACCCACATTATTAATTAATCTCTTTCCTCTGGTACCTTTCCCACAGCGTTTAAAGAGGCCTGGATAACCCCACTGCTGAAGAAACTCACACTCAATTCTGTAATGCTAGAGATCTACAGACCTGTTTCTCTTGTTCTCTTCATTACCAAGACTCTTGAACGCATGGTGTTTGACCAGCTCTCCTGTTTTGTCACACAAAATAACCTCTTGGATCGCAATCAGTCTGGTTTCAAAAGCGGTCAATACATTAAGACTGTGCTGCTCTGAGTCATTGAAGCCCTAAGGCAGGCAAGGGCAGCCTCCAAATCTTCTGTGCTGATCTTACTGGATCTATCTGCCGCTTTTGACACAGTCAATCACCACATCCTTCTGTCGACCCTCATGGCTATGGGTGTCTTTGACACAACCCTTCCATGGTTCAAGTTGTACCTCTCAGGTAGGTCATTTAGGGTGTCCTGGAGAGGTGACGTCTCTGAACCCCAACGTCTCAATACCGGGGTGCCTCAAGGACCACTGCTTTTTTCAATATGTAGGACATCCCTGGGTTTTGTCATTCAAAAACATGGCTTTTCCTACCACTCCTATGCGGATGACACTCAACTCCACTTGTCGTTCCACTCTGATGATCCCACGGATTCTGCCCGCATCTCAGAATGCCTGAGGAACATCTCACTCTGAATGAAGCATCACCATCTCCTTAACCTTGCACAGCTTAACCTTGCAAAGACAGAACTGCTTGTCATATCATCTGGACAGTTAGAAACCTGGGAGAGGTAATTGATAATCAGCTTAGCATTACAGAGCATCTGAATATTAGACCTTTCCTAAATGAGCATGCTATGCAGGCCCTAGTCCAAGCTCTTGTCCTGTCCAAGCTGGACTACTGCAGTTCGCTACTGGCTGGACTTCCAGCCTGCACATCCAAAACCCTATAGATGATTCAGAATGCAGCAGCAGAGTGGTCTTCAATGAAGGTCAAAGAGGGCGCACGTCACTCCTCTCTTTGTCAAGGTACACTGGCTTCTTTTAGCAGCTCACATCAAATTTAAAGCTCTGCTCCTGGCCTTTAAAACCACCACTGGGTCAGCACCCCCTTACCTTCACTTGCTTATACAGCCTTATGTACCTTCTCGATCCCTGTGCTCTGTCACCGAGCGACGGCTTGTGGTGCCATCTCAAATGGTCGTGCTGGTTGTGACACGATCTGCTGACTCTGTTGCTGTCTTTAAGAATCGGCTAAAACCCATCTCTTCCGCCATTACCTCACATCCTAATATAGGACTTACTATCTTTCTATATTTTCCTTTATCTCTGTCTGTACATTCTTACAAAAAAATACTAACCAACCCTTGGCTATGTATACTGTGTTGGACCTGATGAGACTTTTTCCAGTGCACTTATGTATTGCTGTTCTTGTGTTGCTGTAATTTCTTTTATTGAGTCATATGCTCGAATCTGATGGTCGTGGTACCTGTATGAGCCGCAATACAACGAGGAACAGTTACGGATGATTGAGGAACAAGAGGCTGCCACCGCGGCTGCTGTAGCCGAGGTGGTGCCGGTCTGGTGGTGTAGGTGCTCTCGCTGTGCGCCTATGGACACCGAAAGAGAATCATATTGCTGTCGCGAATTTTAGCAACATTTTTGGCATTTTCTTGAACCCCGCAAGGAGAAACGGAGGCATGGGTATAAAATGAGTATTTTGTTTTTCACGTCCTTCAGCTGACCTATGGTTGTTAAATTTACACCTATGTTAGCCTATTGTATGTGAAAATAGCTTGCATTGCTAACGTTGTGCTTGCTGTTTTTAGACAATCGACTTACATCCTATCGTCATTTCTTAGAATGAGTTTTGCAAGGCGAAAGACTGGGGAAAGGACATCGACTTGTTTTACCTGCCTGTGTTCGTTGTTTAGGACATCAGACGTAGATATCCACAGGGAGCTACACTGCGACCAAAATGGTCGCATATGCGACCTTTTGAACTGCCGTTGCGACCCTAATTTTTAATGGGTCGCAAATGTGCTACCTAATGTTTTAGACAATATGCTATGATTTACTATGAGCTAGGGCTGCACGATTAATCATTTTTAAACCGAAATCGCGATGTGAATGGATGCGATTTTCGAATCGCAAGAAATGCGATTATTTCGATTCAAAACTATTAAATATAACAATCATCTAGTACGCAGTTTTTGACAGTTCGCTTCATGCGCATTTTACGTTTGATGCAGTTTAGACCAATAGAGTGCATGAACACTGAGGTGCTGACTACTACACGTCAGATAACACCATTTGGAAAACATGAGCACGAGCAACAGTTCAACTCCTCAACAAAGTGTACAGCCATATGATTTCCGCGATGCGATAAACACGGACAGAATCGCGAAATGCATAGAAATGGAATTAACTGCACAACGCGGAATGTCATGAAGTTGGCAGATTTTGGATTCAGTCATTTTAAAAACGCATTATAACTCATTAAACGGCAAATGAAAGGACAGAAATGCGCGAAAACATTTCCCTTTTGTGTAATGTTGGACTTAAAGACAGGTGTATACGTCCGTTTCTCGTCATGCATCGCAAACAATGACAAACGCCTCATCAGACTATAAGCAGGTTTCATTAAAGCCCGGAACACAGCAGATGAAAGAGGTACATTATACTTTCTTGCACGCGCACATCTGCACCGCTTTGAATATTTACAGGCATGAGGGTTCATGAAGCGCGCACACAGAGAGCAGTCAGCACACGCGTGATCACTAAACTTAAGTTTTCTTTCTTGTCTAAGTGAACATAAACAGCTGGATGTTTATCAATAGGCTATATTGAAGCAGAGCAGTTTAGCTGTCTTGTGTCTTAAAGTGACAGTAACCTGGTGCTTTCTGTGTCAGAAATGTTTATTACACACCAAAAATTTAAATCACCCCTTACTCTTAACTGAACAAGCTTCTGCAGCTCCACATTTAAAATCCTACAGTGAGGACTGTGCAGTCTTTTATTTGTATTTTTTGCTTATGTTAAATCATAGATTCTAATAACTAATATATTTACATTTATAACAGATGCCTGAAAAGTAAAACAAAATGAGTATAGTCTTATGATTAAAAGAAAAAATAAACATTTGCTTGTCAGATGCATTGTTGTAGTGACAGCCAAAATACATTGGCCTATATGTTATTTTAAATAAAACTTTCAAAAAAAAAAATTTAAATTGTATTTTTTTAATGTTCTTAGATTAAAAAAAAAGTTTGTCTGCAGAATAGCAAAGTCCTGCAGACAACTTGGTACAATGTTTAAGAGGTTTTAAATAAACAGTAGCACAGCATCTTTCTTTGGTGCTATTAAAACCACCACAACAAACCTGGATGTACCTCTTTTATTATATACTAATGAATCGCACTTTAAATCGTGAATCGCAATTTTGATCAGAAAAATCGCAATTAGATTTTTTCTCCAAATCGTGCAGCCCTACTATGAGCATTTATTAAAACATAAATGTGGATTTTAAGAATACGTTTTATAACGTGCTCTGAGCCATCAACACGTTGGCTTCATTTTGCGAGAAAGCACGTCGTGTCTCTCCCCATCAGTGTGCGTTTGCGTGCTCAGCTGTTTCTCAATGAATTGGGTGCGACGCGACGCAAGCGCAGTGTCTTCCATGTTTCTGAACTTGAGCAGAGGTGTTTCTTCACTGAGGACGCGGGACCCGTATGGTTCCGGGTTTATATTTTAAATGGTCTGTCGGGTCCGGTTAGGTCCTAGCTTAATTACTTTGGGTCCCAAGTCTGATTAATATTGAGCTTATAACCCGAGTCGATCGGAAAACGGCCATGAGCGCTACCGCGCTAAAGCTCGAGTGCAGTTTAGCGTGCCTTCGGTTTCTATGGCGATGGTTCTTGATACGACCACGCGCTGCGTTTTTCTTTCTCACATGTTTTTAATAATCTTATTATTAATAAACCATATATTTTCTAAAACCATATCCATATTAAGTTTGCAAAGATTGTAGCAAAAAAGCAGTGCTAATGTCAAGCCCATTGCACTAAACGAGCAAAGCAATGTAAAGTTTGTCACCGGGGACAGCAAGTAGATTTGAAAATAAAATAAGTGGAATAATATTATTGAAATAATAAGTGGATTAAGCTTTTTAAATCGGCAAGAGAGAAATAGAAAGATAGAGCAGAAGCAGTAAAAGTGCCTATTTAATAGAAATTATTACCATTATAACTTCAGTCATAACATCAGTCACATTTATAATCTATAGACCTGCACTGTCTATTAATATACTATACATAGTATTGTATTATATTGAGTTTGATAAAAGGGGTCTAATTGCTTCATATATCAGTGCAAAAACAGTAAGTGTTTTCGTGGTGCTTTGACAAACAGTGTCAGTTTGTTAATGGCAAAGAAAGTTTGGGGTGGTTAGATTGATGAAATATAATGTGAAATTAATATTAATTTTCAATAAATCAAAGTATTGTGTTGTGTCACACATTATTAGTTCTTCGTCACATGTATAGTAGACCATTATTTGTCAGTGGGTAATGATAGCCCTTTTTACTGGTTACCACCACCAAGTAAATTTCAGATCTGTGGGAAACACTGACTGCAACGTTTAAGAAAACAAGGCGGCATGTGGTTTAAAAGATGGCAAGTAAAATAAAAAGCATATCTGTATGCAATACAGTTTCATTATTGTTCATTATTAACCAGAGCGCCTTAATATAACTTGAAAAAAAATATGTGCGACCAAATCATATTGCGCCAGTAACTGAAAAAGTTGGTAGCGCAAGTGCCACCAGTGGAAAAGGTTAGTGTAGTTCCCTGTATCCAGCTCCTCACGGACATTATAGCGGCTATAAATAAACGGATGAAGCTCTGGATGAGCTATAAGTGTGAATTGTTTATGTTTTTTAATAAAAAGTTAAAACTCACATTGATTGTGGTTTGTGTTATAGTCCTTATTGCTGCTACATTAGAGTGACTACAATTTGAGGAAAGCATTCTTGCATTTTTTTTAAAGTTTAAGTCTAAATTGTGTAACAAACATAATATTTGACTTTATTTTTAACCCAAATGATTTTGTAAAGTAAGTAATGACAGCTAAATCACAGTAACAGTAATCATTGGGCCTCTACAAGTCTATAATGTATAAATTTGGTGTACAAAAGACAGGGTTAGATGAAGAAATTTATTTTTTATTATTCACAAAGGAAAAATATTGTGTCACCAGTGAAAAGAACACATTAAAATAAACAATGACATACTTTACATCTAAAAATGTCCTGCACAAAATAAAAACAAAGCAAAATATATACAAAAACATTGTGTATATATACACACAGTATATAATAATATAAATATAAAGAGTGGTGGCAGAATCTGATTAGACACAGCAATAGGACTCAGGGAAGAGGTGATTATTATTATTATTAGAAAGTGTCAGTCTCAGAAGCGACTTTTGAAAGAAGTCGTGGCAGCCTCCTTTGATGGTTTAGGCACTGGTGCAATGTTGGGTGGCAGCGCAGGCTGTGGCAAGGCAAGTGAGGACGTTGGCACTTTGAACACAATGTTTGGATTGAGTCTTGTCAATGGCCTTCTGGATGAGTTCGTCTACAAACTGTGTGGTGTGTGGTATGAAGCTTTTCTTCAAGACCCACTGCTTGGATTTCTTGCAGAACATATGAACAACATGTATGAACAACATATAATATATTCTGTTTATACACTACATCAATATTATTTATACTACTATTAGGTTACTGCTACTAAATCGCACATATCTGTATAAGAAAAACACAATAAATATTCATATTCAACAAGAACCATATAGATAAGATATGTACAGCTATGGGCAGTGTAAAAAGTAAAAATAAACATATAAAAAAGTAAACTACTGCCCCGCCCCCCGATAGTATTGTGTATCGGGGATCTCACAGGCTGACGATAGGACAATCTCAAAATGGGGCATATCACCCAACACTACTCCAGACTAACATTAGTACTCTAATCTGAGGTACTGAGCACAATCTTTTACATATTTTCTGACTTCTGGCGTGAACACACAGTGTACAGTGCTATCTTTAGGCTTTCGTTAATAAAACTAAAGCGGATGATTCCCGTGTCTTTAATTAGTTTCATTTTGCAAGTGTGTGGAAGTTGCCAATCGTATTTCATCAATTGCGCTGAAATGACAGAGAATGCTCTTACATATTCATGTACAAAACACTGTGCAGCTTGTTTACTTAGACCACAAGCAGCGGACTCTGACATAATATTAGTTTGCCTCCATTTAAACCTATCACGACTCCCGCTTGCCTTTAAATTACATCAGAGATACTCGCCCAGACTCCCCACAGACCACCTCTCAAAGTAATCACGACAGAAGCGGCAGAAAAAGATTTAGAGTGGTGATATGCAACTGGGATATGATAGAAAGGCCGGGGAGGAGCAGCAACTAAGGAGAATGACTGGATGCGCCGTAGACGTAATCGCTCGCTTATTATATTAATATAATTGTATTTAAATTTTGCAGTCACGCCAGTGCGACCTTTAATAAAAATAGTCGCATAGGCAGGAAAAATACTTGCAAAATGCTATTTACTTGCAGTCTGGAGCCCTGTCATTCCACTTAACGACTAAATTGTTGTTATGATGATGTATGTTATGCGTATATAGTACTTCCGAATTCATTCATACTGTCCTTCGTACTATATAGTAAAGTGAAAGTGACGTATTTGCCAATGTATGGTAAGCCATACTTGGAATGTGACATCTGCGTTTAACCCATCCAGTGAATAGTGAACACATGCCCTGCAAGTCGTGAACACACACACACATCCGGAGCAATGGGCAGTTATCCTTGCTGTGTCTGTGGAGTAGGGCTGCACGATTTGGGCAATTTTTCCCATTGCGGTTATTGATGCTAATATTGCGATGTGCGATTGCAATTATACTAAATGGTATCATGAGTCAACTTGATGGGTTTTAAGGAAAATCCACACATAGTTTAGTGATAATGCTAAAATGTGTATTTGTAAAACTATAAATTTTTCGTATTGCCACGTGATGTAGCAACTGCTCAGTGTCAGTAATCCTAAATCCAAAATACTGCCATACAACAGACGTAGAGTTTTTTTTAGCTACCAGATCACTGTCAACCTCCTCTGCATCCATCTTCGCTCTGGTATAAGTGACGACGCACACCACACACGTGCATGCCACACATGCACTGCCTTTTTTGTTCGTTTTTCTTTTTTTTTTAAAGCAAGGAAAATCATCAAACTGTTATCAGAAAGTTTGTGTTAACAAGTCCACACATTTATTTATTTAATATAATTGCAACATTTTGCTTTCATATAATCGCACAGGCTGACATCGCGATTGCGATGCGATTAATTGTGCAGCACTACCGGGGAGCAATTGGGGTTAAGGTGCCTTGCTCAAGGCAACCACTGTCACAACTGTTGTGACTCTCGAACTGGCAACTCTTGGGTTACAAGCCCTGACACTCTAACCACTAGGCTACAACTGCCCCATTAGTAGTGCCTACTGTTTTACAGTCAATGAGTAGGTACTTAATCTAATTCAGTACCTACTGTCTTTGTATTCGATTTCGGACGCAGCCTATGTGATATTAAATAGTCCTTTGCAATATTTGCTTGTTGTCACTCTGTACGGACATGATCTCATCTAAAAGCCGTGTTATACTATTTGATCTCAGCTCTCACACTACAACAATAAAGACTTATAACGAACTTATAAAGTAATAAAATGGACTCACACAAGAAGACTCGTCTGGAGTTTTACCTCATAGCCACAATGTAAGACTGCATCTCAAAACTTCTGACACTACTATTTTTATCAGGGGTCAAATCTGATCACAGTTTCTCCCATTCTTTAAATCTGAAAGAAACCAGTGATGCTAACAACTAGGGCTGTGCCGATAAACAATATCAAATTGAATCGATAACGATGATAAGCTCCGGACATTTTTACTCGATATGGATTGATCAGTACTTTTGTGTAATGTTGGACTTACGTCCGTTTCACATCATGGATCGCAAACAACGACAAGCGCCTTATTAAAGCACAAGCAGGTTGCATTAAAGCCTGGATCATAGCAGACAGAAAAGGTACAGTACTTTCTTCTCGCGTCCATCTTGCACGCACACATGTCTGCAACCGCTTTGAAAGTACAGGACATTTACAAATTTAGAAAAGATAAAATAAAGTAGGCGATCCACCGCTGCAGTGAATATACTGTGGGGTTGTGCACACCAAAACTTTTAAATGCGGCTGAAAACGCCTGGACAGTGCCGAATGCCAGCTGTTTTTTTCAGCTGAGTGCCAGCTTTCTTCAGCCGAGGGGTTTGGTAGCTGTGATACTTCAGCTGTGAGTCGGTTGGGTGCTGTGGTAATGTCCCGCCCCTCCTACACTGTAATTGGACGGCCGTGTGAGAACTGACTTTGACGAGCGGAGCTTTTGACTCGAAGTGGAATATTCAACTCTCGGCGCTCAGCCCTGAACGCGGAAAAACCACCGTGCGGCGGCTTTCAGTGCTGAAGAGAACTGCTAGCTGCTGGCTTATTTCGAAGAACGCCAAGGTTCCATTGGAAACAATTAAAAACATGCGCCGGCCGCGAGCTTAAAAGCTTTGGTGAGCACGCGTGTGTGTGACTATGCGTTTCCACAACGCGACGCGCTTGACATCTGTTTACCAGCGTGTATATCTCATATAGCTATGTTCCTCCTCTGATACGAGGGCTCACGAGAGCAGTAAACACATGTGTGATCACTAAACAATGTTTTCTTTTTTAGGTTAAGTGAATATAAACAGCTGTATGTTTATCAGTATATTGAAACAGTGCAGTCTTAAAGCTGTCTTGGGTCTTAAAGTTACAGTAGCCTGCTGCTTTCTGTGTCAGAAATGTTCATTACAAACAATAAATGAAAACTCCTCACTACTATTAGTATTAAAGGGACCATTTAAAATATCCGCCAAAAAAAATCAATTCATACTCCACACTCCAAACAGACGGGGGCAGTATACCTCCAGAAAGTGAGTTGGTCTATTTTAATTTAGCAGCTGCAAATTTAGCAGCATATATCAAGTTTGATTTACATTAGCAACTAAGTTATCATTAGTCACAAAAAAAACATTAGGTCTCATTAAAATTGCAATGTTTTCCGCTACGTTTTGTGCGTCCATTTGGTGTTCATTATCATCGAAGACATTTCAAGCTTCTTAGCTAATGTTACATTTTAGCATCGGCTTGGTAGATAACTGGTGAAAACCGGATCGGATCCGTAGAGCTAACTATTAAACGCTAACAGCTAAGGATGCGCGATAATTTGCATGCGATAGTCATTGCGCTTCTCGTCAGTGAAGCCGGTTTCTTGATTAAAAGTGAATCGCCATCAGCTGCTTTCAGATGGAGACACATTTACTGCACAAAGCCGTAGTTCATGTACAAGCTGAGCATAGGTTATCGCAATGCCTATTATAAGTTAACTTCTAGCGAAATACTAACAGCATCTTACTTACCAATCGAAAAGAAATGTTGTCATTTCGGAGTCGAACCTCATTTCTTTCATGTCCATTAGTTGTCTCCAGCGATGAAAAGCAGTGCCAGTATTTACTCTGGTTCGGTTCCTTTATTTATCATATTTTATTTGTGATTCCGAGCGCGTTGTTCCCTGCAGCAAATGGTTGTGGAAACGTTAGTGGTAAATGTCTCTTGCTTTAGCCATTCTTCCGCTCTCTTCCCTGAACTGAAATACGTCTGAAACCCCTATTGCATGGCAGGAAGGCATCAAGGCATGTCCGAATCCATGGCTGTCCGAATTGCATTTCTCTGAGCTGCCTTCATGCTTCTTAAGTCAACAAGTCAGCTTCGGACGCAGCGGTAGTAGTAGAGGGCTGTACTCCCACACACGCGACTTATTTGTGTATTGCAGTTTGGCTGGCGGTTATGTGCGTGGCCCGCATACCGCATCCCATGGTCGAAACACCATTACAACACCAGTCGGGCTGTAGCTACTAATTTAGCATGCTAATTCAGATTGATATTTCTGCAGCACTATACCTTGTCATTTTTTTAATGACATCTTTGCCCTTATTTCTTCTCATTCTTTTGATGCGTGTAGCTAATTTTCTAAAATCTTTTACCTCAATTATTACAAATGGCACCTTTAACTTAATACATTTTGCACACATTTAATTCATAAAGTGAGGACTGTGCAATGTATTATTTGTATTTATTGCTATTGTTAAATCATGTTGACAGACAATTTCATAACTTATATTTACATTTAATACAGATGCCTGAATAGTAAAACAAGATGAATATAGTCTTATGATTAAGTGGAAAATTAAAGATTTGGTTGCTTGTCACTAGCATTGTTGTAGTGACACAGCCAAAATACATCGGCCTATGTGTAATACATAATTATCCAAAGATGATGAAATTGTGGACAAAAAAGGTAGCACAAATTCTGTTATATGGAAGTGGTTTGGCTTTCTAAAACATTTATTTAATGAACCCTCTTTTTTTGTGGCTTCAGTCATTGTTGGCATACACTTTTAAAGCTGTAAGTATTAGCATCTTATATCGAAATATTATATTGTTATCGGTCAATATGGGTTTTTTATTTCGAGATCACATTTTTGCCATATCGCCCAGCCCTAGCTTTAAGTGTAAAATACCGAACTTGTCCTTTAAAATCAAAGCCACAAGTTCACTGCATTAGCCTATATGGCTTCATAACACAAAAGAGGTTTCCAGATTCCTATCTCATAGCGTACTCAGTACTCACATTAGGCATGATTGCATTGATCTACGCACAAGCGTAAAATCAAATATTAATTTATCGTTTCCATTTATAAAATGAAAAAGAAAACTAGGAATTGATACATTTTTCTATTTAGTTTCTCAGTCTTACTGAGAAGTCTCATCAAGGTGAGCGAAGCGAAGACTTCCAATGACATTAAGCAGGGCACGCAGAGTTTGTTGTTCCCACTCCCTGGCACTCAGGAAATTTTAGAGCACCTGGACTTAATGACATGGATGGAGTAATGGCATCAGTTTTAAGAAGTTTGCGGTTATGACAGTGTTGTCCTTGCCTCTTTTTTGTCCACCAATCAAGTGACTTGTCATAAAAAAGTAAAAAAAAAAAAATAAATAAATGAGCAAACTGCTGCCCCGCTCCCTGATCCTATCGTGTATCAGCGATCTCATAGGCTGACAATAGGACCGTTTCAAAATGGGGCATATTGCCCAACACTAGCACGCAGATCATTAACATGCTTAGATATCCTATGACTAGGGATGTAACAGTATAAAAAATTCACGGTACGGTAGTATTTCGATATGATGTCCACTGTACGGTAATTATTGAAACATTTACAGGAAGAACAAATGAAGACTTGGAAAAACTGCTATGAGTGTTTATTAAACAAGACTGAACATTACAATGTACTAAGTGTAGTGTAGTGTAGTGTTTACAATTTTCATAAAAAGGACAAAAATAATTAGACCATGTAATAATGTTTCAGTTTAGTTTGTCAACTTTAAACAACTCCCAATCAGTCAGGTTTTAAGAATTGAGTCACTCCCTCAATTGACCTATTTTTTTATTATTATTAATGCTAATGCTTGGTACTCCCTTGAAAGCAATGGTTGTGATTGTTGAGTCAAGAAAAGATGATGGGTATTAAGATGGGTCAATTCCAACAAAAACAACCCAGTAAAAATAAAAATAGCAGCTTACTTAATGTAGCTGGACCTTGAGCTGAGGTGAGCTCACCCAGGTGAAAAAGTAGTACACTTCCATAGTGTACTTAAAGTGCTTTATTTTCGCACACTAATTTTGTACTTAATATACTACAAGTTCATCTTTAGTACGTCTTAAGATGTTCTTAAAATCATCCAAGTGCACTTCACCGTGCCATCCTGAGACATCATAAACACGAACCAAAATGTGCTAAAAATGTATTTAAAAAATGTATTTAGGTACCACTTGTAGTAAACTTAAAACCATCTTTGTTTGAAAGTTGAGTTCAAGTTGAATACAAGTGTTAACTAAATAAATTTTTTAATACAGAGATAGTATGTTAAAGGTGCACTTTAGTTCATATTCATGGTGTCTCAAAATAGCACAGTGAAGTACACTTAAATTATCTTATGAACATCTTGGGAAGTACTAGGGATGAATTTTTGGTATGTTAGGTACAAAATTAGTGTGCGAAAATAAAGCACTTTAAGTACACTATAGATGTGTACTACTTTTTCACCTGGGCACTCAATACAGGGGTGCGTTTCCCAATCGGAAGTCATCAGCCTTGTATCATTTGTAGGCTGCATACGTCATGAAGATCGTCTTATTTCAGAATATTAAAATATTTCAAGTTGACTATTATTCTTATTTAATCGTATATTGTTGTAACATGCTTATGACTTGCGAGTGTAATACTCGGTTAACTTAATTACACCAGGCGTGTAATGACGGATGCAGCCTGAATATGCGACCTAAGGAGGCTTTTTCCACACATCAGATTTAAAATTCGTGTTTCTTTTGCTTCCGCCATTGTCTCTCCACTTGTAGAGAGGCATCAGAGCGGCACGCATGGGATTATGGGAATTGTAGTTCCTGCGTCCCTCCACTCGCTCCACTTGGCCGGAAAAAACTACACGTGTTGCCCGGAAGACCTAACGTTTTTACCAAAACGTGACCACGGTGGCACCGGGAAAATTTGATACCGCAATACCACGAAATGTATAATACCGTTACATCCCTACCTATGACTAATAAACTTATGCATTCGTTATGCATTTGGTAGACACTTTTATTCAAAGTGCATTATAAGGCATACATTGATCAATATTTGAGTTTCCTGGGTTTAAACCCATGACCTTTGCAATGCTCTACCATGCAGTGCTTTACCACTGAGCAATTTAGGACCAATTGGGAATGGTATTTTTTCTGCACACCTTTCCCACATGGGTATACAGAAATGCTCTGCAATTTTTGGCAGATTTTGGCAAAGCAAATTGTTATTACTGATGATGATTGTGTTTATGGCTGGATCTTGGAGGGTAGGGGTGTAACGGTACGTGTATTCGTATCGGACCGTTTCGGTTCAGGGCTTTCCGCACGGTGCACCGAAAGGCCGAATGCAATCTTTTATGTGCGCCTGTGCGGAACATAATACGTGCGTTTCCACACGAAAATATTAAGTGACGGAAGTCTCCGTGTTCAGCGCAAGTCTTCTGTCAAACATATAACATAATTCGGCCCACAGAAAGATTTTTATTTACTTAGTTGTATATTTGTTTGATTATTGATGTAAACGTTTTCGTGTCGTGTCTAAAAGCGCATGTTAAACGCGTGTCAACACGCTGTTTTGTTCTTTCAAAAGTGCGTGAGAGGATGCACGTCTTTCGTTGCTACGCAATCATGAGACGCGCTTTCTGTGACAGCGAGAATAAGGAATGCGTGATCAGATTTTTCATCTGCACGTCAATCATATCATTGTCACAATGCGATCAGCTGGTCGGGACAGAGAAGAGCTGTAACCCGGGCTTACTCAGCTGTTACTCAGCTGCGGAGGGGTTCGTTAGTTTAAGTCACAGCTTACATTCAATTCAATTCAATTCAATTTTATTTATATAGCGCTTTTCACAATACTCAATTGTTTTAAAGCAGCTTTACATTAATAAAAGCAGTAAAAGCACAGAAAAACGACAGATAGCATAACATAATACACAATAGCATAAGCAGTCAAATTTGCTGCGGCTATGACGCGACATTATGAGCGAGCATATTACTAATGTAACGTCTAGAAGAAGAAGCTAAGTTAAGCCCAAGCAGGCTACCTCCCCGGGGTAAAAAACCCCCTAGGAGAAAAAAAACAAAAACCCCGGGTTGTTTAGTCGAGGAAATAAAAATAAAAGTTCTAGGAGGGAAAAACCCTTGGGAGATATACATGTATATACACACATATTAACGGATAAGGAGCTTAAGCAGAGATTAAGCAGAGATTAAGCGGATATTAAGCGGATATTAAGCGGGTCCTGCCGGTGGTCGTTGGTCAGGCATCAGCTGGGCATCACATTGAAGGACGACCAGTAGATCAGAGGTGTGCCGACTTTCACATCTACCGGAACTGGGTCTGTTTGTCCCATTGTCCTCAGGGTCAATGGGACCCAGGGACGAGACAGGGAGAGAAAAACAAAATCATATTAGCGTAGGGGCCGTTCACATGTAATGCAAGTGTCACACAGTGATGTGGTTGAATCATCTTAGTTTCAGACAGACTAACTATTGCAGCATAATTATATTATCCACAGTTGAGGATTTTGCAAATTGGGGGCCCACTGCGACGGTATATATGGTAACTAAGGGTCACCTTCCGATTTTTAAGAGAAAATGAAACCTGTCAACCCGTTTGACTAAGGCCGTAACCCCACTGTCGTCGTTAATGCAGGTTCAGTGGCAAACGGGTCTATATTGCATACTATTTACAAGATCACGAAAAACCGCCAACATCGCAACCTGACCATACGTGTCAACCCGTTTGACTAAGGCTGGAGGCCCCACTGTCGTCGTTAATGCAGGTTCAGTGGCAAACGGGTCTGTATGGCATACTATTCGCAATAGAAAGAAAGCGCCAAAATCACAACCCAACCATACGTGCCAACCCGTTTGACTAAGGCCAAAAGCCCCACTGTCGTCGTTAATGCAGGTTCAGTGGCAAACGGGTCTGTATGGCATACTATTTGCAATACAAAGAAAGCGCCAAAATCACAACCCAACCATACGTGCCAACCCGTTTGACTAAGGCTGGAGGCCCCACTGTCGTCGTTAATGCAGGTTCAGTGGCAAACGGGTTTGTATGGCATACTATTCACAAGAACACGAAAGTTCCAAAATCGCAATCCGACTATAGGTTAAGATAAGATTTTTATTTATTTATTTGGTTGGTCTGTGTTATGACCGCGAGTGCTTTGTTTTGTACAGATAACTATTTCGAGTTAAGTACTTTTACTGGACAAATTATGCGAATGCTTTGTTGAAGAGAAAAGTTTTAAGTCTAGATTTAAAATTATCGACTGTGTCTGATTCTCGGACATCGGTTGGTAAATCATTCCAGAGCTTAGGGGCTAAGTAGGAAAATGACCTTCCACTTTTAGACACTTTTGATAGTCTAGGGATAATCAAGAGACCAGAGTTTTGCGACCGTAGTGTGCGTGAGGGATTGTATTCTGATAGTAATTCTCTAAGATATGAGGGTGCTAGGCCATTTAAAGCTTTGTAGGTGATTAGTGATATTTTAAATTGTATGCGATATTTAACTGGTAGCCAGTGTAAAGATGCCAGAATTGGGCTTATGTGGTCATACTTTTTAGATCGAGTAAGTACCCTTGCGGAAGCGTTTTGAACTAGCTGAAGCTTGTTTACTTGATTTGCATGGCATCCCCCGAGTAGCGAGTTACAATAGTCTATTCTAGAGGTCATAAAAGCATGGATAAGCTTCTCTGCGTCAGATGTGGACATTATATGGCGTATTTTCGAGATATTTCTAAGATGGAAGAATGCTGTGCGGCAGACGTTGGCGATATGACTATCGAAGGATAAGTTGTTGTCGAACATCACACCTAAGTTCCTAACCGTGGAAGATGGCACCACAGTGCAGCCATCTATGTTCAACTTGTAATCTGACATATTATGTTTGTAGCGATTCGGTTCAATAATAAGTATCTCTGTCTTATTGGAGTTCAGCTTAAGAAAGTTATGTGCCATCCAGTCACTAACATCGCTAAGGCAGTCTGTTAGCTTAGAAAACGTGTGTGTTTCGCTGGGATGTGAGGAGATGTAAAGCTGGGTATCATCCGCATAGCAGTGAAAACTTATGTTATGTTTCTTGATAATGTCTCCTAGAGGTAACATGTATAACGAGAACAGGATAGGACCTAAAACCGATCCCTGCGGTACACCGTATTTAACCAGGGAGTGATATGACTCTTCCTCGTTTACATAAACAAAGTGATAGCTATTGGTTAGATACGACATAAACAAGTCTAGCTAATGACCACTGATAACAACATAGTTTTATAGTCTATTGAGTTAGATTGTATGATATATTGTTTCAAAGGATGCACTAAGGTCTAATAATATAAGAATTGAGATTTCCCCACGATCGGATGTTAATAGGAGGTCATTTGTAACTCTAAGCAACGCTGTCTCTGTGCTATGGTGGGGCCTGAATCCTGATTGGAACTTTTCATATGTACTATTATTCGTCAAGAATGTGCGTAACTGGCTTGCCACTACCTTTTCTAATATTTTCGAAAGAAAAGGGAGATTTGAGATTGGTCTAAAGTTATTAAGCTCTCCCTGATCAAGCTGCGGTTTTTTAATCAGCGGTTTAATAACTGCTAGTTTGAAAGCTGTTGGAACGTATCCTATTTCTAGCGATGAGTTAAAGATACTTAGAACCGGGGTTGACACTACAGGGAATACCTCTTTAAGCAGTTTTGTGGGAACGGGGTCTAATATACAGGATGATGATTTGGATGATGTAACTAGTCTAGAGAGCTCATCTATTGTAGTAGGTTTAAATGAATCAAGATGTTCGTATGGTAGTCTAGTGTTAAGTGAACTAACGGGTTGAGTGGTGGCTGCCTGGGTAGCTACGATGTTTTCCCTTATAGACGTAATTTTGTTAGAAAAGAAGTTCATGAAGTCGTTACTATTGTGTTGAAGTTTACTATTGGTTTCTGTTTGTTCTTTATTTCTAGTCAGTTTTGCAACCGTGCTGAAGAGGAAACGAGGGTTATTATGATTCTCATTTATAAGCCTGCTAAGATGGGTAGATCTGGAGGTTTTAATAGCCTGTCTGTATTGTTTAACACTCTCTTTCCATGCTGCACGCCATACCTCTAACTTTGTGCTTCTATAATTTCTTTCCATTTTCCTAGTTGCCTTTTTGAGTGCTGCGGTGTGATGATCATACCATGGAGCTGGCGGTTTTTCTTTGATTCTCTTTTTTCGAATGGGAGCAACGGCATCCAATGTGTTAGAACAGACATTGTTTAGGTTTTCTATTACAATATCTAGATCGTCAGAGTTATCTGCTACATGTTTAATTTGGGACAGGTCTGGAAGAGTGCTAATAAATCTATCTTTAGTGGTGGAAATTATTGTTCTGGCTAATCTGTAGCATGTTGTGGATTGACTGATCCTATCTAGAAGTACAGTGTATGACACAAGGTAATGGTCAGAAACTGCATCACTCTGAGGTGATATTTTGATGTCATTAATATTGAGCCCGAGTGACAGAATTAAGTCTAATGTGTGCTTACGAGTATGCGTTGGCCCTGTCACGTTTTGTCTAATATTGAGAGAATTTAGAACATCCATAAATGCACGTCCTAGTGCATCTTTTGGGTTATCCACATGAATATTAAAATCACCAACGATAAGAGCTTTATCTACAGTGACTACAAGCTCAGACAGGAAATCTGCTATTTCTTTAAGGAAATCTGCATGGTGGCCCGGAGGTCTATATATTGTAGCTAAAGCAAAAGAGAGCTGTTTGTGGTTACGATCGGTTATTTCCATATTTAACAACATTAGTTCGAATGATTTAAATTTTACTTCAGATTTTTGGTTTACTTTAAAAATTTTGTTGTATATTGTAGCTACACCACCCCCTCTCCCCTTTAATCGAGGTTCGTGTTTATAATAATAGTCTTGTGGGGTGGATTCGTTTAAACTAATGTAGTCGTCTGCTTTAAGCCAAGTTTCTGTTAAACAGAGTGCATCTAAGTTTTGGTCTGTAACTATTTCATTGACAATAGGTTCTTTATTGGTAAGCGATCTAATGTTAAGAAGGCCGAATTTTGACATTCGAGGTTCATCTGTTAAAGTATTGTTGTCTAATTTTATATTAATCAGATTTGTACCAGATGTGGCAAGCGGTGCTCTGTATTTATTTGTTCGGGGAACAGATACAGTTGAAATGTGTTGATATTCTGGTAAGATTGACTCGAAGTGCTGGGATATAAGTGATCTTGACATATCACGGCAGCTAACAGATGGACGGTTAAGCCGATCCGTCTGTTGTCTGACTTGTACCCTGGATAGTCAGACTGTATTCGAAGTAAGACTATTGGTCAGATTGACGACACAAGCAAAGATTAGGAGAAACGTGCAAAAGATCATGTATGCAACTAACTCATCTCAATATGAGTGTATAATAAGTATATCATCATGTTGCTTGCTATGCAGTTACACATAGAGCAGTAATATTATTTTTATACAGAGATGGTACATAGCCAATTCAATACTGTGAGTTACACAATCCAAAATAAATCAAAACAGAACATTTTTGGTGGCAAAAATGTAGGCTAATAGTTCATAAATGTATTCAGGAATTGAATTTGTTAGTTTAGTGCAAGGTTTAAGTAGAAAAAGTTTAAGAGAAGGTTAAGAAAAGATTTACCTACTGTTATAAAATAATGTAAAAAAGAACTTTGCAGTAGTATTATATTTATTATTTTTCATTTTATATATATTTTATATATTATATTTTAATAAAAAGTGTTTAAAAAAAGTGTAAACAAATTGTAAAAAAGTTTATAGTAATAAACAAAATGTTTGCATTTTTCCCTTACTGTACCGAAAATGAACCGAACCGTGGCTTCAAAACCGGGGTACGCACCGAACCGTGATTTTTGCGTACCGTTACACCCCTATTGGAGGGTGATGAGGTGGGTTATTTTTTATAGTGATCATGAGTTCCAAGCCACTGGCAGATGGCTGTCATCGATGTGGCAGTGACTTTTCACTGCAAAAAATGACTTTCTTACTTAGTATTTTTGTCTTGTTTTCAGTAGAAATATCTAAAAATTCTTAAATCAAGATGTATTTTCTTAATGAGCAAAATGACCTAAGAAAATAATACTAGTTTTTAGACAAAAAATATACAATTTAAGTGAATTCGTGCTTAAAACAAGCAAAATTATCTGCCAATGGGGTGAGAAAATTTTACTTGAATTAAGTGTTTAAGAAAAAAGAAATCTTATTTCACCATTTTTTTTCTCACCCCATTGGCAGTTAATTTTGCTTGTTTTAAGGACAATTTCACTTAAATTGTATATTATTGGTCTTAAAACTAGACTTATTTACTTAGGTCATTTTGCTCATTAAGAAAAAGCATCTTAATTTAAGAATTTTTAGATATTTCTACTGCAAACAAGACAAAAATACTAAGTAAGAAAGTCATTTTTTGCAGTGTTCACGCTGTGTTCTCTGCAAAACATTTTTTGTATGCTCAATAAAAGCATTCATTAAATGTGTCTACGCCAATCTTAATGATTATATCTGCGTGCACTGCTAAAGATGCCATTTCCATGTCTTTGCTCTCCATTTGAAAATGCTTGAGAGAAAAGGAAGCTCCTTAGTTGAAAATTAGAAAATTGAGCTTTTTAAAATGTTCTTAATTTCAATTAGTTTTAGGAAGTAAGACTGAGAAACAAATATAGAGAAATGTAAAGCTGTAAGACTTTTACAGTTGTAAAGAGAAATCTATACAACACAACAAGTTTCCTCAAGAACTCACTGGCAAGGGAAAGACCCCAAAACACCCCTCTCGAGAACCAGAACTTTATCTTGAATACAGTAGGCTCTCCACGGAGTTACATTTGGTTTTTAAACACCACATCTTCATGCAAATGGCAGATCTACAGACAAATTTCTGACCCCTCCTTCCCTTGTTACATTCTCAACACAGGACATTCTAAAGCACACCAGACAGAGGCGTCATGCCCATTCAAACTAAGGGGGCACGTGCCCCCTTGGTTTTTTTGAGCCAATGGATTTTGCATCCAATCTTAAAATCAAATAAGCGTCCATTAATCTGTTATTTGACGTTTAATCTATTTAATATGCACACTATTATACATTCTGTGCTGCATCCTTGTCACTTTTCGGATATTTTCGCCGTTTTGATAGTGTTTTGATCATGTTACATTACTTTTATTCTGGCGGCAGCTGGTGCTGCACTCAGTACAGTCGCAGACGTCATCAGCGTCTGGGCGCGCTCACGAGCTCTCTCCTGTTGCTGGCTTGCTGCTGCATTTTTCTATCTGAGGAATTAAAACGTGTTAGAAACGCTCACAACATTTCCAAACCCCACTACGGTAATGTGCAGTTAACCTCCTCTGTGTAGAAAATGTATGGTTTTAAATGTGACCGTCTCAACGTTATATTAGTAGAGATTCATCTTCTTGGCACAACGCCAAAGTTCGCCAGAGTTCACGCGGGCGCGGAATCTCACATGCTCACATATGAGGTAAACTTTAATGCAAAAATCCGTTCCTCTAATAATTTCATCTACATTTTTTTTTAAATCTATTGAACATTAAAATCAATCACGTGGCTATAGCTTATGTCATTTTCGTTGTTTATATACTTTATGGATTTAAAATTACATTAATTTTATAGGATAATGCAGTTGTTGTGCAAAATGCATTAATGACACAATTAAACAAGCCATTAAGACTTAAATAAATAAAACATGCCGTTTCAGATGTAAATATGATGCAAATGTGTCATTATTCCAATTGAATAGTATTTGATATTAAAGTTAGTCAACACTTTTATTTTGTAGGTTTTTGCATGAAAGCAGGAGTGTTCAGATTGTTAGAAATGTAAGTGCCATGGAAAAGACTGAAAGTTCTATAATATTTCGTTTGACGTCTGTGTATGCACAAATTTCTGTTAGCTGTTGACACTGTGCCCCCTTAAAAAAAATTGGTGCATGACGCCCCTGACACCAGATGATGATGCGTAAGAAAGGTCATGTTCATGTTTCAAATCTTTACAAAGGTTTTGTCGCGACTGGTACAAAGGTCTCATTCCCACAACAATAAAACAAATAATAAAAAAGGGTTTAATAGAGTTAAGAAAACATGACTCTATGCAAGGGCATGAGCCCCATTTCAAATGTATACAGGCGAGGTGCCTCCCCCACAGGTCTTCAAGATCCAATCATTTCAAACTCAGATCAGACACACACACACAAACACACTTACTACTTATATTTCATAAATATAAGTGCAAACCCTCACCCAAAAAGCAGTTTAAGCCCAGGGGTCTGCAATACTACCCCCAAACTGCTTTTAACTTTTTTTTAATCAACTATTTCTAATCTTGTGGATTATGTTCTTGGTGTTTGTTATATCAGTATATTAACACAAACTAGTTTAAATGAATGTTTAGTATTACATACTTACTCCAACTCATCTAGATCTTGTTTGGTATATATGTGTTCCATTTTTGATTTCCTGAATGACAGTATGCATTATGTTTAGGAAACTCTTCTTCATAATAATATTATGAAACTCTTTAACATTTCCACCTCAACATCCAATTGAACTTCATATGCAAAACAGCATGTTGGAAGAAAAAGACAGTTAACTTTCCCTCTAAAAGTATGACCTCTGATTGGGTCAGACACCACTTTAAGGTGTGACCTCTTTACAGCTTAAAGAGCCCTGCCTAAAAACAAACCCTGAGTTCTTATGGGAGTTTGAGTCTGAGTTCTTATCTAAGTTTTGTGTGTGACGTTTTTCTTTCTGGATACATTTGAGTCCTTTCAGGACTTTCATCAGGATAAGGATGCGAAACTAGACATTTCCAGCGTACCTCTAAGTTTGTGCCAGGCCTAGGCCTTGTCTTTTCATTTACCAAGGATCATCTGCATTAAGATGGATTTCTCTCTTATCAATCGTTTTAACCAAGATCAACTGAAGCCTCACCAAACCACATCAGGACACTTTCTTTTAATGGGCAAGACATGCAAGTATCATACTTAGTCTTATTCACTGATGCATCACACATTATTATCTCCTTTTAACTAAGGTGCATTCAAATTAAGTAACTGATGGTTTGTTTTAGGCTTTGATCTGCTGAATTATAAATACTGCCATAACTTATTATTTTCTCTACTTAAACCTTTACCTTCTTCCGATGCTAAACTGTATGCGTGTGTGTATGTTTAGAGTAGTATGTGTTTAGTTAATTAATAAAGTCTGATTTGTATCACACATAGGGCTGGACGATATGGCCAAAATTGTTATCATGATATACTTCTTTATTTCGGTCGATACGGTATAAATCCGATAACGGTAAGCATTTTAAAAAAGCCTCAGGAAATACTGCCAAGAATGCCTGCAATGCATCTCTGAACCAAAAACAAACCTCTGAAAAAATTTAATTTGCCAATGAAACCTTTTCCTATAAAACTATATCATATTTAAAATGAAAATTGATAAATATATTAATGTTCACCTTTAATACGTGTTAAGTCTTCATACAAAAAAAGTGATATAACTTTCCCGTAAACCAGACTTTCAGGCTCAGCTAAATAATATTATAAGTGCACCCTGAATGTCAGTCAATGTTAAATGCTGTAATGCAGGGGTCTTAAACTTAAATAGGCTTGGGGCCGTTCCTGAGATCGACATCTCATAGAAGGGCCAAAGAAGAGCTATTTTAACATTAAAAAACACAATTATTTATTGAATAACATATTGTGTTGACCCAAGGACAACATTTTTCTAAATAAAACCTAAACCTACCCCCAACCCTAACCATAACCAAACCCTAAAATCAGAGGGACATGAAAAGTAAAAAACAATGGTCTAGAAACAGCTAATCTTGGTTGTAAGCTTAAACATAAAACAAACTATAATCTTATTTCTGAAATCTGATTGGCTGATTGAAATCAGTGTTTCCTCTAGGATTTTTTCCAGCTGTGGCGGCAGGGGGCGCCCATGATGATTATAAATGTACATTATTTTTTTAATGTAGAATATAGGCTACAGTAAACTAACATGTTTTTTTTTTTATCATTTTCATGCTGTCATTTACATTTCCTTATATTTATAGCATATTGCTTTTCTATGTTTAATCTAAACTGTATTTTCTTAAAAAATACGTAAGTTTTATAGCTTCATACGGATCTTTCATTGTAGTTTTAATGTAATATGCGAGTTCGTGCTCATGTTTAGCGTTACAGAGCTGTTGCAAAGTCACGCACAGTCCTGTTTGATAATCCGCACCGCTGTGATTTGACAGAACACCTGACCAGTTATCCGACATCAGCAGCAATTTATTCCAGCATTCCACACCCGGCCTGTTTGACATAAAGAGCCCGACCCGGTCACACCGCAAATCGCGCAGCTAAATATAAACCTTTAACGTTCTTCAGACAGAGCTTAAACACAAATAAGCCATTTAAAAACTGCTACCTATCGGAATCGAGTCGAATTTTGGTCTTGTATGTTAGACCTGCAGTTTAGCCTACTCTTGCTTATTGAGTCCCGACCTGCATCTACAACGCAAATGACACGTTAATATTATTACACCCGTCACATCAAATATGCGGTTCACCCGCGGGTACGCCGATCCTGCTGTCTGAAAACATGAAACCGTCTCACCGTCTGCCTCAAGTTTTTATTACCAACGTCCGTCTCTTCCACGGGAATAATGTAAGTTTCCTTCCAAACAGATTTGACTATTAATGTCTTGCAGTCCCATATAAGTAGTATTCAGTGTTTAGCCTTTTGTTTTTGGACAAACATCTTATCATTTAATGTGAAACTTTGTGAGGGTCGATCTAAAGCACAGAAGATTGACTGACAGCTGAGCGGTCAGCAGCGCGCTGCGCTTATAGGGCTTGGGCGTCGTGACGTCATTACTTTTCGTGGCGGCCATGTTGATAGCCTCCTTTACTGCTGCGCTCCATGCTGCACTCTGTTTATAGACATACTTTCTCTCAATCGTGTGTCTTAATTTGATTAATTTGTCGTTATTTTTTAAACCATGGTTAACCGTTGCTGTATTAATAATAAAGTAACACATTAAAAGTAATTTACAAAACTTCATTATGTTTTATTCAATATCGGAAACCAAACATTAACCTCAACCCCTCAGTAATGTGTATACACAAGGCCGCCTTAATGCACGGGCTTACCTGGGCTGAAGCCAGGGGCCTCCCAAGTTCAAGGGCCTCCCAAGTTTGCGTTCATGACGAGCTGAAAATGTCATATTGTTTTGTAACTTGTCGGGTTTTCTGTCAATCACTCTAATTGCACGTTACATGGCTGCTGATTGGTCCGTTGTAACTTAACGTGAAATAAAATGTCAGCGGGACGCACCTATAGCCGACAGCTTAGGGCTGGCGGCAAAAAGAAGTCCTGCGGATATTTTTTGCTATCTGGGACGTAACATATTTTTTATTCCGCGTAATGTAATTAAGTGCGCGTTGTCAACTTGACATTCCTGCACGTTAGACTGAGTGTGACAGAGAAACGGGAAATAATCCACCAACAAATGAAAGAGTAATATCTGAAATTTCATAATAAGCACTAGTGAGGTGCAGCTCTCGCTCGTTCGCTCTCTGTGCTTGTTCAGCTGAGTCTCTGGCATGCAGAAGTCTCTGACCCGTGCACAAGAAACTGTGCCGCTAAATTAAGAAAGGAGTTCCCGCATATAATGCTGTTAGTTTTTATAAAGTTTAAGTTTACTCGCATTTATATCAGTGACGCGTGCGCAGCTGGAGCGATGTAGTTTGACGCAACGTCAGCTCACAGTACACACATCTGTTGGTAGAAAGACGAGAAAGAGACGCAACGGTAAAGGTGCAAGTCTAAGAAAGTAAAGAGCGACAAAACCATCTCAAATGATCATCCCCTGATAGCACCATTATAATCTCATTATCTAAAGATCTTATATACAGGTATGTTCCCTGTCTGTCTTGTGCATATTCATACTTGGTCGTTTTACATGCTTATGTATCAACACGTATGCATAAATACTAAATACAATGCATACTATATCTTCAATAGCCTACAAAATAAATCACTGATTAAAAAACAAGATTCTGTCTATAAAGACTTAGCTTTTGTTATCATTAATGCATTTAACAAGATTATGTCTATAAAGACTTATCTTTTGTTATCATTAATGCATTTTCACTTAACTTATTATATTTTTAAAACTGTGGTGAGCATTTAGTTAGTGAGTGGCAATTTTCTGCAAATTATATTCCAAAAATTATATAAACATAAAGCTTATAAACATATAAACTTTTACACATTTTGGTTTTATTTTCACCACAAGTTGCTGTGTGTGGTTGTTAAATAAATCTAATGTCTTGTGTTTATGCTCAAGTGGACTCAGTGATATGTTAATAACAATATTATGGTGTTTTCTGGCTCAGAGAGGGAAAACTCACTGTTGTATGTCTCGAAAGAAACTAATGCATTTTGTGATGTAGATTACCTAGATATTACACTTAAAAAAGAGACTATAAATCGACGGGAAGGGGGGCCTACAAAACCTCTTAGCCCCGGGGCCTTACATTAGGTTAAGGCGGCCCTGTGTATACATGACATATAAATGACATTTAAATATACGACAGTGAAGTATAACATCTGAATATTAATTTATATAGCTTATGTCAACATTGAACATAAGGGTAATGTCCCGGTTTACTCGCCCAAAATACGGGAAAATTTCAACATTGATCTTTCTGTTGCTAACCCTCTGCTGACAGCAAAAACTGCTGCATTAACTAAGCTAGTTGTGAAGCTAGGTCGTACCTGACTTTGCTTACAGATTGGCGTGAAATCGTGCTCTCACAACAACCACGCTTTTATCTTAAAAGGCTCTTTATTCACTCTTTTTTCATATGGATCCAAACCGTAAATAGTTCCGATTTTGTCCACATACCGGTCCCTTCTTCCCTGTTTAACGTATTCCAGTAAATTCCACATCCTTTTCCGGATTTTAACATCTTTTTTCTTTCTTTTAATTCTCCCAACTCTGCCGCTTATCCTAGTTCAACTTGCTGTATGTTTACATTCGCGAGGCCACCAACATGGCCGCCACGTCCCAGAATGCAACGCGGCGCACAAGCCCTATAGTCTATATTCTGAATAACTAATGGCCTGATAAGTTGATAATATGAGTACAGTGATTCCAAATGAATGTCCAAAAAACTTGTTATATGTTAAATCGAAAGTTTAATCATGTCTTTTCTCGCAGCCCAGCGCTGCGTCCGTGTATATTCACATGTGAAAAGCATACGCGTGATGACCTTGCAACTTAAATTACCCTAAATTTATTGCCATACAGATAAAAGTAAAATAACATTCGAAACTGAAAATTGTTTTTTTTTTATTTGTGTAAACTCACAATAAGGAGAAAACCTTGTGCTTATTTAAAATCATTAAAAACATGACGTGCTTTCTGCTGCTTTGGTTTAACAGCGCCTCACAAAAAAAGAACAGCAACTCAAATACTTTTTTATTCGTTTTGTCAATCTGATAATTATAACATATTTCGTGTAGGCTTATTTATTTTATTATTATTTCTCAAAACAGAGACGTAGCCTAATCATCATCTGTTGATTTAACCCTTAAACAGGCAATGTGCACCACGGGATACGCTCTCTTCAGTGTCTTGTTTGGGGCATAAAAAAGATTTATCAATCAAATCCTTCTATCAGTTATCAAACCTTGGTCTGTCTTGAATATGTGGGTAACATTATTTGCTTCAAGTTTTTTTTTATTGATTGGTCAGCCACCGGTTTTGCAGAACAGTCAGATTTTGTGGTAAGAAAATGAATATTACTCTTACTTTTCTTCTTTAAAAAAATATTAATACTGCTAATATTAATTGTGAACATTGTCTTAAGGTGCTGAAGAAGAAAATTCGGTTATATGTTGTTTATCAGGGGTGCAAACTCATCAGGGGTGAAAAAGGTGACAAGACACAAGCGCTCTTATATAAGCGGATACGCGGCTTGCACGCTCCTCTTAAACAGAAACAGGTATATAGCGCATATAGCACTGTTGTCAACGGCTTAAAATCACTTAACTTAAAACTGCGGTGTGTGAACAAATGTTAAGCTTTATGACCACGCGCACAGCAACGTGACGTGGGCGCGTAACCTCAAATGAGAAAATACTACGAGTTAAGTATGTGCACTCAATCTGCAGACTGCTTAAACTTCGACAGCAAATGAGGTGGCTATAAATTGTAAAACATAACCCGCCAAACTGGCTAGTAATTTGACATCGTTACCACAATAGCTGGACATGATTTTCATAATTTCATTTACTGCTACCATGTCGCAGACCCCCCTCACCCCTCATTTTCAAAAACTCATCGGATCTAGACGAATCACAAGAATGACCTATTTTGTATCAAAAAACGGCGAATTTCGCCGAAAGGTGACAAGTTTGCACCCCTGGTTTATATTGTTATTTAGCACATTTTGAAATATACGTATCCCTGAGATACATTGCCTGATTAGGGTGATTAGGGTATAAAAAAGGGATTAACCACAATATGGCCTATCTTTGTATTTTGAGTTGAAAAAATTTAATAAATGATCAAATTTGCAGATTAAACTGATATTCGTATATTTAGATGACTGCATCTTAGTATTTTAACTGGATATTTTCTTTCGCGGCTTCACAACAGCTAATTTTATGGTATAAGGAATGATATGGAATATGAGTTATAGAGTCAATACCAATGAATTCTTCAGATTTTGAGAAAAGTGATGAAGATGAAATTTTTTGTGACAGTGCAGTGGTGTATTAGAACCAAGAAATGTAGGTAATTTTCCTCATGCTAGGCATGCATTCCTCTAAATTGCAGCCAACAAGAGGCCTCTGCATGAAACACATATAGACACATATAGTTTACATTGAGGGGTAGTTCAGGTAGTATGCAAAATTAATCAATTCTTAAATAATTTACCAAACTAGTATTATCTAAAAAATATATATTTTTTGCAGGTGGAGCAGAAAAAGCACCAACGAAGCCAATGAAGACATTTAAAAACTGCTCATTCTTAGTTAGGCCTACTTACATTTAGTTGTGTTATTTACATGCAATGTTACTAGTAAACCTGTTGTTTACACAGTTTAAAATGGATGAAAAAATATATATGGCATGTTTTAGAGCAAGAGAGGAAGTCAAATCACATAATTTTTGCTGCAAATAAAAAATAAATTTTGATGACTTAATCCTTTTTTTATACCTTAATAGGGCAATGTTTTCCGGGAGTTACAACTCATAAAATCCTGAATATATCAAATATTTTAAAAATTCCAATGAATATCTATTACATAAGTCTAGATGGTACAAAAAATGTCATGAAATTATTTTTTGCTCATCGTTTTCCACTCTTGCCTGTTTAAGGGTTAAATCTATTTGTGCATGAAACTAAACCCATGAGGGAAATGATGATATTTTAGGAGATTTATTTATTATAAATGAGTGAACAACGCGAATCCAGAAAGGAATTTATTCTTTAAAACAGCCAGTCTGGCAGGGCGGACATTTCGGTAGCTTTATTTATTTCGCGAGCTGCCGTCGTGGGTTTTGTCTAGAAGGGATACAGAAAATGCCGAAAAGTTTAGGATTAGATTTGGAGGTAGGATTTTTAGGATGAAAACAGCGGCTAAATGAGAGACAAATGCATCCTACAATCCTGTGAAATTTTGTGTTTAGAGTTGGGTTTGGGTGAAGGATTAGGATAAAACAGTGCTCATCCGGCGAGATTTCGTTTGCTGTATCCCTTCTATCCACAACCGCAGGCGTGGCGGGGATGTTTTAGGCGTGGCGGCCTGCCACGGTTGAATGTATATAGCGGAAACACTGTGAAATGTTGTTCCAGGGTCAACATAACGTTGCCCTGAGGACATCAACCACTTGGCAAAATCAGGAGAGCCGTGACTTGACGCGAACTAGCCCCGCACCTCCTTCTCATACTTGTGAGTGACAGCTCTTCTCTGAGCAAACACTCCAAAGTCCCGAATAGATTAATTGATCGCATGGTGACAATGATATGATTTGGCGCGAGGTACAGATGAGCGATTTAAATCCGCATTCCGTTTGCTCGTTGTCCCGGATATTGCGGCTCATGGTTGCTTAACGCATGAGAATCGCAGGCAATTTTTTTGCCAGCTCTATTGTGGACTGGGACATAGTTGTCGGCGATTCTTCCTATGCAGTGTGAAACCCCCTGTCGCCAATCCATCATGCAGTATGAAAACAGCAGCAACTGAACGCTACCCCAGATAGTCACGCAGTGTGAAAAGATCTGTGACCTATGGGTTCAGATTTGTTTTGTATTTCTGAATAAATATACTATGATCCACAAATAAATAGAGAGAGTTTCATAAATATTTTTTAAATCCACAAATGCACAACAAGCGAACCATAAATATATGTTAGACGTTTCATAAAAAGGAAGGAAATTCAAAAATAAATAAAATGGGATTTGCAAATGAAAAAATATTTATAAATATATATTTTTATTTTATTTATATGTGAATGGCTTCCCGCGCATTGGTGGATCGCTTTCTGTGCATTTGTGAATCGCTTTCTGTGCATTTGTGAATTGCTGCACACATTTGTGAATCTGAAACATTTCTAACGTCAAAACGTGCACAAGAATCCACAAACAGGTGGACTCCGCCCACCGTCTACTCCAGCCAATCAGACAACAAGCACACTGTGCTGACCAATCGTGGAAAGATTTCCCTCCAACCAATCACATTTTGTTTTACTGTTAGGTCGGGAACACACAGTTGAATTTCATCAGGCAATCTTTTGTAGGCTGCATACATCATCATCTTATATTAGAAAATTAACTATTATAAAGTTGACTATTATTCTTAGTTAGTCGTTAATTGTTGTGAAATGCTTATGATTTGCGGATGTAATGCTCAGTTAACTTAAATTAACCAGACGTGATGACTTATGCAGCCTGCATATGCGACCTCCGGAGGAGGTCCAATTGAGGAACGGGCACTGTTGACAGTTGTCAATAATTCTTTACTAGGGGTTCTCTTAATACACTTTGTGGTAAGGTATGTCAAGGTTAATATTTGTCAAATTAAATTGATTAAAACCGGTTTTTAGCAGTAGTTTACTCCACACGTGGCTTTTTGGTTTCTTCTGTTGCCGTGTTTGTTTCCTGGCTGACAGTAACTAAGTTTAGCATTTTGTAAATTCTGTTAATATAGCATATAGCCTTTCTTGAAATAATCCGGCTACAATCTTAAAGACGTCTTGGTTTCAATTTTGCTTATCCCTTATGTAATATCAAACTCCTGTTCTCAGGAAATTTTAATCCTTTTAAGGTTCCATTTTAATGTGAGGTGGAAATTGGAAAGGCTTGTATAGTTTGGTCTGTTCCTGATTATTTATATTATTTGACTAAATTATCAATAGTTGAAGAACAAAATACTGTTTTATTAGATTGTAATCTATAGGTTGGAATAATACTTTATAACCCATTATATTTACTATTAATTTAGTAATTTCCCTGGTTTTTCTTCTTTCTTGTAAAGCTGTTTTGAAGCAATGCAACTTTGTAAAAAAACGTCTCGGTTACTATCGTAACCTTGGTTCCCTGAGAGACGGGAACAAGACATTGCGTCCGCTGACGCTATGGGTTAACTCCTCCCACTTCACCAGACACTGAAATCTTATTGAACAACGCCATTGCAGGGCACTGGCCAATCGTCGCCGACCGCGTGACCGCTAGAAGCGTATAAAAAGTGTTAGAGCGACAAGCACGAGTATTCTCGACTGAACGAAAATACAGATGGCTAACCGCGAACTCGGCGCATAACGCAATGTCTTGTTCCCGTCTCTCAGGGAACCGAGGTTACGATAGTAACCGAGACGTTCCCTTTCGAGAGCGGTCTCTCGACATTGCGTCCGCTGACGCTATGGGAACAGTGTTCAAACACGCCAAGAGAGCGGGGAACCAGCCCAGCAACGCTACGTAGTAAAAGAAACAGCCAATAATATTCTGAAACGCAGCGGCCATACCCCTAGAGGGGCGTGTCTGACCAATAAGGTAGCGATATTCCCGAGGTATGAAATTTGCATCTCTCAACCTAAGGAACGTGAATCCTCATCACTACACTGCTAGGGTAGAAAGACAATTAATTTGGGTGTAAATACGAAAAGTAAATAACACACGAGTAGTAAATAGCATGGCTTTGCCGGGCAAATTGCAGTTAATGTAGATTCACAACACAGAGTTAACGGCCTTAGCGGTAACGCCGTGTATGCGAGCGTCGTCTTTGCAAAGATGACCTGGTGGAGCCCAGGGTAGAGAAATGCACAAGCACACATACATATTATCCACCGAATGACGCAGGCATCTATGTAAAGTCAAGACGACCTGCGAGAACACACTGCTGCCATTACATCAAAGCATAAGAGTGGTGAGTACTCACCGACAGGACTTTCGCAGCTAGAGATTGCATATTTAGCAAATAAAACCTTGCAAAGGTGTTATGAGAAGCCCAACCCGCTGCACGACATACATCCTGAATAGTGGTACCTTGAAACCAAGCCCATGAAGAGGCAATAGCTCTCGTAGAGTGAGCCCTGATGTTGAAAGGGGGCTCTAGTCCACTGCTCTCGTAAGCGAGCGTTATAGCCTCCACTACCCAGCGCGAGGGCCGCTGTTTAGACACCGCTCTGCCTTTAGCAGCGCCGCCATAGCAAACAAACAGTTGATCCGACGCTCTAAATTCAGCCGTACGGTTCACATACATTCTCAGAGCTCTGACCGGGCAAATCACCTCTCAGTTAGTCGCGTCCTATGATGTTGCAGGTGCTGCAGATATCGCCGTTAGTGATATTACCTGATCTTGGAAGGGAGTGGAGAGAGATTTGGGTACATATCCAACCTTAGGTCTTAGGATAACATTACAGTCAGCCGGACCGAAACGCATGCAGTCCTCGTTGACAGCGAGCGCTTGTAAATCCCCAACGCGTTTCGTTGTAGCTAGGGTGAGAAGAAGAGCTGTTTTGATGGATAGATCTTTGATAGAGCTAGACTCCAGCGGTTCAAACGGTGCTCGAGAAAGCGCATTCAGCACTATGTCTAAATCCCATGGCGGTACCGAAGGGGTACGGCGTGGTCTTAATCTTCTCGCGCCTCTTAGGAATGGAACGACGAGCGCGTTCCTCCCTATTGATTGTCCCTCCAGGGGGGGGCGTAACGCAGCAATAGTGGCCACATAGACTTTTAGAGTCGACGGTGAGCTGCCGGCGTCCATTCTATGTTGCAGGAAAAGTACAATATCCGACACAGGGCAATTAAACGGGTCAATGCTGTTACTATGACACCATCTTTCGAACACCTTCCACTTAAGGTCGTACAAGCGTCTTGTAGACGGAGCACACGCCTCAGTCAGCGTGAACGCCGCTCGACGCGAGAGTTCGCTCGTGTTATCTACGATCCTCTCACCTTCCAAGCGTGTAGATTCCACAGTTCCGGGTTGGGGTGCCAGACTGAGCCCTCTACCTGAGACAGCAAATCCCTCCTCAAGGGAATCTGCCATGGGGGGCTTATTAGCATCTCTCTCAAGTCCGGATACCATGGTTGGTTCGGCCAGTCCGGCGCGACTAAAATCACCGTAGCTCCTTCTTCCCTGATTTTGCACAATACTAGCGGTATGAGCTTTATAGGAGGGAAGGTATACAGACTGACTTTTGGCCAGCGCGACGTCAACGCTTCCCCTTGCAGCGGGGCGTCCGTGAGCGAGAAGAACAGTGGGCAGTGTGTATTCTCGCTCGTCGCAAAAAGGTCTATCGAAGCTCTCCCAAACTGGTCCCAGATCAGCTGAACCGAGTCGGGATGAAGCCTCCATTCTCCGTGGGGAAGGCCGTTCCTCGATAACATATCCGCGCCCTTGTTCAAAGCGCCTGGAATATGCGCTGCTCTGATAGATAGCAAGTGACGGTCCGCCCATTGTAGGAGGCTGGCTGCCTGCTCGAATAGGGCTTTCGAATGAACACCACCCTGGTGATTTATGTAAGAAACCACCGTCGTGTTGTTCGTCCGCACTAGAACATGTTGACGCTCGAGTTGCGGTTGAAATGCCCTGAGCGCTAACATTACCGCTCTTAATTCCAGCCGGTTTATGTGCCAATCTCTCATCAGGTCTGACCACGTACCGGACGCGGGTGTGCCCTGGCAGACTGCTCCCCAACCTGATGTCGACGCATCCGTGGTGACCACTAAGCGAGAGGCTATCTGACCTAGGGGGGCTCCGATACTGTAAAGGGTCGGATCGCGCCACGGTTTCAGAGTGTTGACACAGCTGTGTGTCACGTGAACTCGCATGCACGTCGATGCCCACATATTTGGCGGGACTCGATCTTTTAGCCACATCTGTAACGGACGCATGTGAAGCAATCCTAGATGACAAACCGGGGCGGCTGACGCCATTAGACCCAAAAGCCTCTGAAACTCCCTCAGGAGGACAACCCGGCCGGGTCTGAAGCGACGCAGATACAGCGTCAATGTTTCTACACGTTGTTGTGATAGATGAGCATGCATCGATGTAGAATCCAACCGAACGCCCAGGAATGAAATGGAGTGACTCGGAACGAGTTTGCTTTTCTGAGCATTGATTTGCAGCCCTAACGACTCTAAGTGGGGAAGCAATGCTTTTATGTGACTGATCAACAGATCGCGCGATTGAGCCATAATCAGCCAGTCGTCCAGATAATTCATAATGCGCATCCCACTCGCTCTGAGGGGGGAGAGAGCTGCATCCATGCATTTCGTGAATGTACGTGGGGCTAAAGCTAGTCCGAAGGGGAGAACGGAGTATTGATAGCTCGTGCCTTCGAACGCAAACCTCAGAAAACACCTGTGGCGGGGGGATATCTGAATGTGAAAGTAAGCGTCCTTTAGATCAATCGACGCGAACCAGTCCCCAGGGCGAATTTGCGCTAGGATCTGTCTCACGGTTATCATCTTGAATGCACGTCTGCGTAGCGCGCAATTGATGGGTCTCAGATCTAGTATCGGCCGTAATCCGCCGTCTTTCTTGGGTACTACAAAGTACCGGCTGTAGAAATCGCTCTCTAACTCGCTGTGAGGGACTCGTTCTATCGCTCCTATTGCGAGTAGGTTTTGTACCTCTTGTCTCAGGATTGGGGCATTTTGAGGTGCTGTTAATGACGATACCACACCTTTGAAACGGGGCGGTCTGCGTCTGAACTGTAGAGAGTAACCGTGCTCTATTATGCTCAATATCCACTCTGACACACCGGGGATAGCTTTCCACGCGTCTAGAAATTGGCTGAGCGGGCGAAGCGGGCGGTGCGTTAACGCATGCAACGTGTTTTCTACGTTCGCGCCGTACCTTTGCAACGTTAGAGGTGTGGGCAGAGGAACGGTGCGTAGAAACTGGTTCTCGTTTAACGGCTCGTTGGCGGTGTTTGAGTTTGATTGACAAGCACTCTGTATGTTTTGCAAACTCGCGCTGCCTTCCGGCAGGGCATCCGTCTCTGCATAAGGGCTGTGAGGAGGAAATAGCTCTTTTTGTGATGATGTTTGTATCTTTATTACATTTGCATTCACACAAACAACATTTACATAACTGAACTTGTCGCCCACAGGAACAGAGGGGGGCAGAAAAACCCGTTGCGTTGACGCTTGCCCCTCCACGAGCGATCTCCTCCTCTCCTTCTCGTCAGGAAGAGGGCTTCCTCGCCTGAGGCTGCCCGCCACCGCGTCGAGGGCTCCGACCACGTCCGTGACGTTTCCTCGGCTGGAACTGCCAATCAGGCTCGGTACGAGCGGGTGCGGTGTAGCCAGCCTGAGGTTGCTTAGAAGGACGCTGCGCTGATCGCGGGGCAGAAGTAGAACGCGATCTGGCGGTCTCTTGGTAAGATGAGCGTCTGGGGAGCAGCTGGCTCATAGCTCTCGAGCGTTTCTGCGCCTCCGAAAAACGCTCAACAACAAACTCCACGGCGTCACCGAAGAGGCCGGCGGGAGTAATTGGAGCATTAAGCAAAGCCTTTCGCTCGTTGTCCTTCAGCTCAGCTAGGGTAAGCCACAGGTGACGGTGAAGGACCAGTAAAAATCCCATGGATTTTCCGAAGGCTTGAGCGGAGAGCTTCGTGGCCATCAGCGCAAAGTCCGTGGCAGCGCGGAGGTTACGGACGGTGTCCGCATCGACGGCACCGTCCAGCGACTGTAAAATCTTCGCCTGGAAGACCTGGAGAATGGCCATAGCGTGGAGCGCCGCCACCGCCTCCCCAGATGACGAGTAGGCTTTTTCCGCCAGGTGGGCCGTCATCCGACACGGCTTCGACGGCAGTCCGCGATCAGCGCCGAGAGTTGCGGAAGCAGGACAGAGGTGCGCTGCCACGTTCTCCTCTACAGGGGGAATGCGCACGTAACCGTGGGCTTCCACCTCATCGACCTGGGAAAACATCCCCGGAGCATGGACGCGCGCCGACTGGGGCACAGACCACGATTTAGAGACCTGATCGTGAACGTCAGGGAAGAAAGGTGTCTTCCTCCTCGGAGCGGCCTGCTGGCGGCCCGATTGGAGAAACCAGGAATCCAATTTGCACTTAGCCGGCTCGTCGGGTGAGGTCCAGCTAAGATCCAACTCCTTTGCTGCCAACTCCATAATTCTGGAAAGCTCCGATTGGATGTCCATGTGACTCGGACGCTCAGGCTCCGTCTCCGACCAGCTAGTCGACGCCGACAGGGACATGTTGTCGTCATCCTCCTCCGTCACTCCAAAAGAGACGGCAACATGAGATGTAGAAGGGGGGCGGAAAGCATCCTTCGTGACGACGACGGGAGGTTTTGGCGGGGGAACGCTGCAAACAGAGCTACCGCCGTCATCGTCCCGACGAGGAGCAAAGGAAGTAGATGGTGGGGGACCCGCCGGCGGCACGGAGGCGGCGGCGGGCACATCCCCGGCGAGACTTCGTGCAACGGCTCTCCTAGTCTTGAGCACTCGAATCGGGAGGTCGGCGCAGTGCTCGCATGTAGAATCCTCGAGCGCCGTCTCGGCGTGCGCCAACCCCAAACAGCCGATGCAGTGCTCATGGGAGTCCGGCTGCTCCAAAGGTCCCGCGCAGAGAAGACAGGTAGTCGATTTTGTAGTTTTGATAGAAGATGTCATGCTGAGTGAAGAAGAGAATACTGGCGCTCGTCGCTCTAACACCGCTTTTTATACGCTTCTAGCGGTCACGCGGTCGGCGACGATTGGCCAGTGCCCTGCAATGGCGTTGTTCAATAAGATTTCAGTGTCTGGAACACTATATAAATAAATCTGGCTTGGCTTAAAATTAAATTTACACCCCATTTAGAAATTACAGATGTGTGTGTGTGTGTGTGTGTGTGTGTGTGTGTGTGTGTGTTTGTTTACATTTAATATTTAATTTACTTAAGATATTGTGTTCTTTATAAATCTGTACTACTTATTTCAGCACACTCTAACAAATGTCTGCATCTAAGCTTACACAAAGGATTAGCTTATTTATTTATTCCTTCAAATTATTGATTCATAAATAAATGAATTCATTACACATTTCATTCATTCACTCATGTCTACTGCAATTGCTGATTGAGCAACATGGCATTGACCTTCAGGCCTTGTTCATTAACACAGTATGACAAAAAATTAAATATCCTCTTGAACTTGAAATATGAACACAAATTCATCCTTTACTTCAGAGAATTCCCCACTCAGGACCTTCCAGAGGGCATTTTGTTGATCATCTGTAACACCTGGTCAAGTAAAGATGCAAGTCGTAAAACATATAAAAATCACATGAAATGATATGTAGCGTCTGTCATATCCCTTTTAGGCAAACATCTACATTAGCTGAATGCACCCCCACTCCTAAAAAACACACACAATAAAAAACAAATAGCATACCAGTTGTTTGATTGCATACTTGTGTAAAAATCCATCTTACTTCTATGAATTTTACTGTTAATGACAGTAAGAGCATAAGCTTGTTCAGAGCATAAAGGGAAAGTTAAAACAACACTGTAAGACTATCTAACAGCTTTGACATATTAAACCTTCTTGACATTTAGATGTAGACACCACAGGGATTTCTTGTTCATTTAAAAGATACCATATTGCATAATGTGTGATTAAATGATCAGTTCTGTAGTAGGAGACGAGGTAAAACACATTTGTTTTGTCATGTCATAATAAAATGTACCACGTTAGATACAAACTATCTGTAAGCAAATGTCACTACATAACTATAATGGTAGCGAAGACTACTCTGAAGTGTAGGGGGCTAGTTACGAATGAATATAGCAGTGTACCAGGGTGTCTGTCAGAACACAATAGAGCGCGTTGAACCAACTTGAGCTGTTTATTAGGCACACAAGAGAACATACATTAGATAGGAGAGAGCCAGCATTCAGTATTTATGAGGTAGCACACACCGCACAGAACTCTGAATGAGAGGCACAACTTGGATAGCAGAGCAGTCGTTGATGAAGGTAATGGTGAATATTGGTAGTAGAGTAGTCCTTTAATGAAGCTCTGCACAGGATGAGGGTATGCTCCTTAAAGAGAGATAGGCCAGAGCTGTATTTATGAGCTTGGTTGCATGGCATGTGAATGGAGATGCATGAGTGCCTGGCTATATTTGAGAGCTTAGCCAGATCATAGGCAGGTGTAGATGTGGTTTCCTGCAACAGATTACAACAGGATTCCCAAAGTAACACTAATGCTAATAAACATACATAACGTATGAGGGTAGAAGCTGTAGCTAATTTGTCAATGTTATCAAAATAACATAAACAGACGTGTCTCAAATGACACATTTTTCACCATAGCAGTGTTTACACAACGCATGTAATATAACTGACATTATTACAGGATAAACACATTGATGAACAGCAAAAGAAAGTGATTTATATGACGTTACAGCGTAGTAGATTCACAGTTTAGCTAATAACATGTTAGTGCTATTAATAACGGAAATTTTAATAAAAAAACCCATGCAAATCTAACTGTACTCACTCTAATGACGCACATGAACACACCGCGTAACAATCTGGTGCTATCGTCTCCACAACAACACGATTCATGCCTCACACAGCGAGACACTTGTACAAAACTAGCGCTCTTCCGCCATTGCTTTGAGTGAGCGATACTCGCTGTCATAATAAAAGTCCTCCTCCGTCTGGGTCTTTTGCACAATGTTCCTAGAAAAGACTCTGTGATTGGTTGAAGGGAGATCGTGCCACGATTGGTCAGCACAGTGTGCTTGTTGTCTGATTGGCTGGAGTAGACGGTGGGCGGAGTCCACCTATTTGTGGATTCTTGTGCACGTCTTGACGTTAGAAATGTTTCAAATCCACAAATGCACAGAACGCGATCCACAAATGAGTGCAGCAATTCACAAATGCACAGAAAGCGATCCACAAATGTGTGCAGCGATTCACAAATGCACAGAAAGCGATCCACAAATGCGCAGGAAGCCATTCACATATAAATAAAATAAAAATATATATTTATAAATATTTTTTTCATTTGTAAATCCCATTTTATTTATTTGTGAATTTCCTTCCTTTTTATGAAATGTCTAACATATATTTATGGTTCGCTTATTGTGCATTTGTGGATTTAAAAAATATTTATGAAACTCTCTATATTTATTTGTGGATCATAGTATATTTATTCAGAAATACGAAACAAATCTGACCCCATAGTGACCCGACTACTTTGAAAATTATGCAGTCTGAACTCGGCATTACGTTCAATAAAAAACTTAAAGTAAGTACATTAAAAGCTTCATTTTTGAAAAGTTGTTTGAAATGGATTGAATGATTATTTAAAATAATTTTGGAGATTTTTGAATTGCCTAAATCATAAATGCAGCCGGGTTGAAGCCTGCAGTAATGTTTTTCATTTATGTTATCTTAGCAGTCCACTCTGCATACTTGTTTTCGAGAATGCAGCACTCCTGTTGCTGTTTGTTATTCTGCATGAAACTTCATGCCAGTAAATAAGAAATTTTGCTGACTTGTGCATTTCAAGCGATCTCTTTAAATTCGTCCGTTATTTGGAGTTGAAAATGGAAATGTCGTTTTTTAGACATGGAAAAATGATGAACACTTATGTCTTAAAGGACAAGTTTGGTATTTTACACTTAAAGCTCTGTTTTCAGATTGTTTATGATGAAATAGAACATTTTTGACTGAAATTTGGACATATGCTGCTGGCCCAAGAATTTTCAGTTTCTGTGGTATTAACCCCCCACCCTCACAAAGACTGCATAGGTGCACTGGAACAATCCTTCCTAAAATGCATTAAACTTTTGTTTACAAAGATGTGAAACTCACTGATTGGGTGTCACTGATATGCTCACACAAAAATCGCTCCAAAAGATGCTTTCCCACAGGTTTTATCATAGTTTTTGTCCAACTCCATTGACTTGTATTAGATGTGCTGTGTGGTATGGTATTACTCCGCCACCGGAAACGGAGTTGTTTGTATTCTTGCAATTGGCAAAGGTGGATTATCGCCACCAACTAGAGATGGTCCGATACCATTTTTCTCATCCCGATACCGATTCCTGGGCTCAGGGTATCGGGCGATACCGAGTACCGATCTGATAACATAAAGGTGTATTAAAAAAATGGTATCGGATCGGTACATGGGTTCAAGTACTCGCCAATTCCGATGCCAGAATATTTGTGGTATCGGCCGCATTTCCGATACTGGTATCGGAACAACTCTACCACCAACTGGGCTGGAGTGTCTATTATTCAAGCTCTCAATGGAAAAATGTACGGGTGTGAGGCATTTGGAAAAATATGCCCACAAGTTTACAATGAATGGAAAAAAACATGTGTTGGAAAGCATCTTTTCAAGCGATTTTTGTGTGAGCATATCAGTGAACACCCCAGATGACTCGGTGAGTTTTACGTCTTTGTAAACGAAAGTTAAATGCATTTTAGGAAGGATTGTTCTAGTGTACCTATGCAGCAATTGTGTGGGTGGGGGCGGGGGTTGATACCACAGAAACCGAAAATTCTCGGGCCAGCAGCATATGTCCAAATTTCAGTCAAAACCGTTCTATTTCATCATAAACAATCTGAAAACAGGGCTTTAAGTGTAAAAATACCAAACTTGTCCTTTAAAAATAAAAAATAAAATTCACAAAAGTGACAGCCCTACAGAGAATTGCACCCTAAATAATCCACTTTTTGCCACCAACTATAAGAACAGATTATCAATAATATTCACTTTCGGACCGCTTGGCTCTAGTAGTAATTTACAGGAACGAGTACTAGGAGGCTTACTATTTTCCTGGTTGCATTTGCACTAGCAGTCGGGACTCCAGGGGTGTGATTCTTCCGGAAAAATCCGGAATTCCGGCTTTTCCGACCTGAAAATGAGGCTTTTGTGAATCATGCAAATCCATTTTTTTGTGTTTATGTGGGGGGGAGGGGGGTTGCAAGGCACCGTTATAAATGGCCACATATCACTGACTCCGCAAGTAGTCTATTTATTTGTCACGATCGAACTTCAATTCAAAGCAGAGCTCACCAAAGAGCTTGCAGTCAGATCCGGCGTGTGGTCTTGGCTGCGAATAAAAAATGTAAAGCCAATGTTGATATTTGAAATCACCTAAACAAACACGCCCCTACCCCAATAGAATCTGGACCTTCTGTTGATAGACCCGCCCCACACATACGCAACCCAGGCAACGATGACAGTTAGTAGACACGCTCCTTACTGCTGATTGGCTATAAGTGTGTTTTGGTAGTCGGCCCGTCTCCTTTTCCAAAGCGTTTTTCAAACATCGTGGACTCCGCCTTTAAGAGAACCTGCTTGCTTGCGTTTGCTGCTTTTACAAAACTGTCCGTTTCAAATTAGACCGCTATATGCCAGTAATGTAAATATCAGATTTCTCCTCGAGGTGAAATGCTGTCTCGCAATATCAATATAAAGTTGGGTTTGTGTCAAAATGTTTGCTTGCATTATTATTCTGTAATCACTCACGTTAACGCACGCATATAAGTTACGCGAATCAGATCCAACGTCATCCTGACGAACACACGCCTGTATTTGCTCCTCTTAATAGTTTGTGAATCTAGCAGTAATGCTTGCGATTACAGAATAATATAATGACAAACACACACATTCATGGATCTGGTTTCCCTGTGTGTGTGTGTGCGTGTGCGCACGCGTGTGCGTGTGAAATGCGTAGCCCGACTGTGCCAAAAGAACTATGCAAATGACAAATGCACTTGACTGCCTTTCCAGAAAGTCACAACATTTGAATTAAGTAACTTTAATGTTACAGTATCCACTTTAAATTCAGCGTTCAAATGTTGTAATCAATAATTAATCGGTATTAAATGTCCCCTCTAATTATTCTATAAACATTAAACATGTTTTGACCAATGGCAAATCTCATTTATCATGTTGTGTATGTGGTTTGTGTGCCTTATTATTATTATTATTATTATCATCATATGCAACCAAAGATTTTGCTAAAAGGGCACAAATTTGTTTACAAGAACATAAAAATCCTCATAGATCTAGTCACTTATTTGTACTCTCAAAATGCACCGCATTGATGTATTTACCTTTAAAAGCACAAAATGATTTTGTTCAGTCTGATGCAGTGGCAAGGCTACATAATGGTCAGGGTGGCACTTGCCCATGCTGATTGACGATTGGCCACTCGGATCGATCAATTTTGAGCTCAAATTATATTTCAACTGTATTTCATTATATATATGTGTGCGCGTGCGTATGTATGTCGCCACGTCATGGTAGGTATGCCGTATATTTTCCTGCTTTTTTGTCCCTTGCCAATCACACCTATGGACGTACTCAGTGATTAGCCTGGTCCAACCAGACTCTTGTACATTCATTTCATTCGTACAGAGAGTCTGGCCACGCTCCATTGCAAAGCGTTACTTCCGATAAGGAGGGTCCTCTGTTGAAGTTTAAAACTATTGGATCTGCCCAGAGTCACTCAGGATCTGCCATTGGTGATCGCTAACGTGTGGTTGTCACGTATATCATGCACCGAAACTGTCCGGAAACAACAAGTCAGAATAATCAGATAAACAAAACTAAGCAAACCTGGTTCTTGCTCCGGCTTTAACTTCTGTATATTCGTCAGTTTGCAACAACGGAACGAATAGCTTTTTTTTGCAGGAGAAAACAAAACTCTACAGAGCAGTCCCAGACGTAGTACTGAAGCGAAATGAAAATTAAGCGGAAGCACGTAGGAGGGCGGAGCCAGGCTACTCAGTGATGTCCTTATAATACACATTTGCAAATACTTACATGCTGTCGCCTCAGTGTTTACCATTCATTGACAAGATGGTGACCCACTAAAGTTTATTTTGTTCCACCACAGTCTTAAAATGTGCCAAATTTTGTTTCGTAATTCCGCCATTGTTCATAGCCAAACAAAATCTGTCCCCCCTCTCTGTTGCACACCAACATATACTGTATGTACGACTGCACGCCCTGTCACAAAGCCGCACCCCCCTCTGTTACTGTTGCCATGTCCGACAAGCTATGGAAAAATGACATGCTCATTTCAGACAGTCAGGATATGAACAGAACTTTTATAACATCAAATTCAGTAGGTCATCCTAGCTAGCATTAGTTAACTACACACTGTGGTTGTAACAATATAATGTGTTGTTAGTAGGGCTGGGCGATATGGCAAAAATGTGACCTCGAAATAAAAAATCCATATTGACCGATAACGATATAATATTCCGATATAAGATGCTAATACTTCCAGCTTTAAAAGTGTATGCCAACAATAACTGAAGCCACAAAAAAAGAGGGTTCATTAAATAAATGTTTTTTAGACAGCCAAACCACTTCCATATAACAGAATTTGTGCTACCTTTTTTTGTCCACAATTTCATCATCTTTGGATAATTATGTATTACACATAGGCCGGTGTATTTTGGCTGTCACTACAACAATGCTAGTGACCAGCAACCAAATCTTCATTTTTTTTACTTAATCATAAGACTATATTCAGCTACTGTAACTTTAAGACCCAAGACAGCTTTAAGACTGCACTGTTTCAATATACTGATAAACATACAGCTGTTTATATTCACTTAACCTAAAAAAGAAAACATTGTTTAGTGATCACACATGTGCCTTACTGCTCTCGTGAGCCCTCGTATCAGAGGAGGAACATAGCTATATGAGATATACACGCTGGTAAACAGATGTCAAGCGCGTCACATTGTGGAATGCATAGTCACACACTCGCGTGCACACCAAAGCTTTTACGCTCGTGGCCGGCGCATGTTTTTAATTGTTTCCAATGGAAGCTTGGCGTTCTTCGAAATAAGCCAGCAGCTAGCGGTTTTCTTCCACGCTGAAAGCCGCCGCACAGTGTTTTTTCCGCGTTCAGGGCTGAGCGCCGAGAGTTGAAAAATATTTAACTTCGAGTCAAAATCTCCGCTTGTCAAAGTCAGTTCTCACACGGCCGTCCAATTACAGTGTAGGAGGGGCGGGACATTACCACAGCACCCAACCGACTCACAGCTGAAGTATCACAGCTACCAAACCACTCGGCTGAAGAAAGCTGGCACTCAGCTGAAAAAAACAGCTGGCATTTGGCGCTGTCCAGGCGTTTTCAGCCGCGTTTAAAAGTTTTGGTGTGCACAACCCCTACAGTATATTCACTGCAGCGGTGGATCGCCTACTTTATTTTATCTTTTCTAAATTTGTAAATGTCCTGTACTTTCAAAGCGGTGCAGACATGTGTGCGTGCAAGATGGGCACGAGAAGAAAGTACTGTACCTGCTGTACCTTTTCTGTCTGCTATACAGGCTTTAATGCAACCTGCTTGTGCTTTAATAAGGTGCTTGTCTTTGTTTGCGATCCATGACGAGAAACGGACGTAAGTCCAACATTACACAAAAGTACTGATCAATCCATATCGAGTAAAAATGTCCGGAGCTTATAATCGTTATCGATTTAAATTTCATTGCTATTCGATGTGATATCATTTATCGGCACAGCCCTACTTAAAGCCCTGTTTTCAGATTGTTTATGGTGAAATAGAACGGTTTTGACTGAAATTTCGACATATGCGGCTGCCTGAGAATTTTTGGGTGTTTGTGTTTCACCTCACACCTCTACAATGGGTTTAATGGTGCAATGGAACAACCCTTCCTAAAATGCATTAAACTTTCGTTTACAAAGACGTGAAACTCACCGAGTGGTCAGGGGTGTTCACTGATATGCTCACACAAAAATCGCTGCAAAATACGCTTTCCAACAACTGTTTTAGCATTCGTTGTTAACTTGTGGACCTATTTTTCCAAACGCCTCACACCCGTACATTCTTCCGCTTAGAGCTTGAATAATAGGCACTCCAGCCCAGGTGGTGGTGCTAATCCGCCATTGCCAATTGCAAGAATAGAAATAAAGTTCCTGGCGCGGAGTAATACCGTACCTCACAGCACATCTGATACAAGTCAATGGAGTTGGCAAAAACTACGATAAAAACTGTTGGAATGCGTATTTTGCAGCGATTTTTGTGTGAGCTTACAAATGAACACCCCTGACCACTCAGTGAGTTTCACGTCTTTGTAAACGAAAGTTTAATGCGTTTTAGGAAGGATTGTTCCAGTGCACCATTAAACCCATTGTAAAGGTGGGAGGTGAAACACAAACACCCAAAAATTCTCGGGGCAGCCGCATATGTCGAAATTTCAGTCAAAACCGTTCTATTTCATCATAACCAATCTGAAAACAGGGCTTTAGGTGTAAAATACCGAACTTGTCCTTTAAGTGATAAACCAACTATGTACTCTTCTTCTGCAATATTTTCTCTCTGCTGGAGATCCTACAAACAATGACTGCTATTATCTGGCACTTTATGTAGTGAACAAAGCTCTCGTATTTCTAATCAGAGTTGCATGTTATATTGTAAACAGTACAATAACAGCTTGAGAGAATGGCTGCGTTCACACGGTACCATAATACGGTTGTCAAACACGCACGTTCGGTTATTTACAGGTTTGACAACCGCATTCTATAACCGACCTCACACCCGTAACTTTTCGGGTTTCACAACCGTATTTACAGAGAAGCTGTGGCGTGTGAACGGAATCGCACTGGACAACCAGTTGTCTGTCACATCATTCGTTGCTCTTTGTGTTAAGATAACGTTGCAGTGCATGAAAATGACTGCAAACTATGCAGCAGAACTGCTCCATAAGGTTAATGTGATATTATATTACCTTCATAGACGCCACAGAACATATTACATTACGCATAGAATTGCGTGCAGCCCAGTAAGTAAGATATATAAAGTTTAAACCTTAAAAGTGGACGATTAATATAATGTTAAGTGTATTATAAAAGGGATATAAAAATTAGCTGTTTATTTACTCACCTTTCATCTTCAGTGAAGCAATAAAGAAGATATTTTGCAAAAAAACCCCATCTGCGATTCATATAATGCAAGGCAAAAGATGCGTCACTTTGAGAGGTCAAAAAGCAGATATATCCAATAAAAAAGTAATCTCCATGACTCCTGGTGACATTTTTTGCTGCTTGTGAAGCAAATCGGTCGGTTTTTGCAGTATATTGAACGTGATTACAACATAATTAGCGTCCATACAGAACTGTGGCAACATATAAAGTGCGCTTTTTTACACTCCCGCTCTTTAGGTGGCGCTAAGAGGTTGGTTTTGCCTGCGGTTGGTAAACCATACTCTCTGCTCCACCTACAGAGCGGGAGCGTAAGTGCACTTCCTATTTGGCTACGTTAATGCTTTAAATAAAGTTCAATTTCTTTCAGGGACGGATCGATTTGCTTCACAAGTCATTATCCGTGTGTCTCAATCAGCTCCCTTGTTCAGTACTCAGGGCACTGATCAGGGAGTCAGACATTTTAAGGGCTGTCTCAATCGCAAAATCCGTTCAGTGCACTGGAACGTTCGTTCCCTAAAAATTCCCACAATGCAACACAAAAACCAGTGAGCATCGATGGTCCCTATGTTCCCTAACCGGAAATCACGTGATCCAACTCAATAAACTTTATGAAATGTTACAGAACTTTTATAAAGACAAACGTTTGTTTTAGTTGTAAATATAAACACACATTGCTACACAGTAAGGGACCACAATCTACTCAATATTTAAAATAATAATATTTATTTAAAATTGTAAATATATTTATTACATTTAAAATGTAATTATATGCCTCCAATTTTATGCACAGATATGTAAGAGAATAATGACAGCATTTTTCACAATGTACTGTTTTTAAAATTAAGTCAGAGAGATGTTGGTTTTGCCGGTTGTTGATGAGTAACAGCTGTGAGTGATTACAATGCGCTGCAGCCACGTGACAGAAAAATAAGTGAACTGTGTGTGTCCCAATGTCAAGTGAGCTAGGGTCCTTACCAGTGCCCGAACATGTGTACACGATATACTGATCCACAACCCCGGAAACTAGGGAACGAATTGAGACACAGGGTATGATTATTTCTGTATTGGATATATCTGCTTTGGTAAAACCTGCAGTTGCTGAAACTGATTTTATGTTCATTCATTTTGGAAATTAAAACTTTAATACGGAACCACCCTTGTTTATTTTTCTCTGCACAATGGTAAGCGTTACACCAGCCAGCTGTTTTTGTTAATTACATAAGTAAAGTTTTGCCCATTGCATAAATAATACTTTTTTAAATATTTTCATCCATCACTATGGTTACAGGCGCCGCGTGTAACTGGCATACGGGTTTGAGGTCGGTTGCTCGTTCATACAGTCAGTGTTATATTTGTGTCCTTAATTTGCTGTGTGAACAGGACACTTCCAGACTCACACCTGTAAGTAAATACGGTTTTCACTCCCGAAATTTTGTCGTGTGAACGCACCCAATGTGTTTCTCATGCCTCCTTTAGCTTGCTGATAATCTTACTGCCCTTTGATGGCACCCCTGCTTTAAACTTTGTCCCTGGAATCCAGTCCTAGAATGACAGGGTCTAAAATTAGACTCTGTGCAGCCAGTAGTCAGTATAGGACTGTGATATACCCATGCCTGCCTGCAAACACAACAGTTGCCATTGGAACAGTTTAGTGGGGTCATCTGTCTTGCCTTGTGTCTGTATTCTGTCTCAGTCTCCTCCTTTTTTATGTCTTGACGTAAACCACTCCCACTATTGTGTCGAAGTGAATTTAATCTCTAAACATATTTTTTGTTTGTTGTGGGTTGGAGAAAATAAGCTAATGTCTTTGACTAATATAATGCATGCATTCAACACATGCATACGCAAATGCATGCAGACAAATGCACATGTGGAACTTAACCCGGACACATCTTCAGTTCAAAGTTTTCCTCAAATCTCATATGCAGTTAGGAAGTTAGGAAAGTCTATCTAAACTGTAGACTTTAGAAGAATATAATAGCTTAATAGCCTCAGTGCTAAGGACATACAGTATCTGTCTGATGGCATTTTTAAATAATGGTAGAAATGCATAATAAGATGTAAAATTTTGTATTAAAATGTACCATTCACGCATAACATCTGGTGTGTTATGAAATTGTAAAAATTAATTAGCACTTGCCATTTCTTACACTACTCAAAAAGCAGCTATCATGGACTACTCTTGTGGTGTTTCACAGATTAGCTTTGTTTTGTTGTAAGGATGCACTGCATGACAGGATGAATTATTAATCATGGCCGTGTTTAAAAGGACTTATAATATGTACGTTTGCAGGGCTCAAGATTTTGCTACCAGTTTTTGGAAATATTTAATACGAAATATGACAAATAATGCAGGATCTCAAAAATTTGACATTTTGTTGATTTTGTGTTCTTCTGTAATTGCAAACAACTGGAAGGACTGGCTGGGAGGCGACATCTAACTCTAGATTGTACAATTAGCATTTTGTCTCTGGTAAGCCCTTAATTAAATTAATAAATGTGATTATTTACCACATTAGATATGCTATGTTCGCTGCCAAGACAGATACACAGACACAAATATGGTGGTGGGCATGGCGGAAGTAACATCTTCCCATGAATTGGTAGAAAGAGGCAGATTCCAATGTGGGATTTAAAAAACGTAATTCTGCTTTTAATAACAGCAAGTGCATGATAATCAGAAGTGATGGGAGCATTTGGGAGATCATTTGGAATTAAATTACATACACTAAATATTAAGGTAAAGAAGAACTAAAGCAAGATGGGATTAATAATGACACATACATGCAGTTTGCTGTTATTATTAAAGTTGATTGATTAGTACATGTCTTGTATAGCTGTGTGTTACGATACATGACACCTTGATTACCAAACAATGGATGAAAATGTGTGTGTTGGCAAAAAATACCATCCAGAGAGAAGCCACTCACCTGTATCGCCCATCCTTACTCTGGCCCAGCGGCATGCAGCGTGTGTTATATCCAAGCTCAACGAAATTAAGGCTTTAACATCCTCCCTTCATAATTTTTCAACTCTTTAAAAAGGTATAGGCATCCTTGGCATCCACCATAAAATGAGCGAAACCTGTCCTGATTCGATTTCTGAAACTTGGCAAGGAAGGTCAAGGGGTTAATTAATGCACCATGATCTAACATGAATAACTTTGTTCACATTAAGGGCGGTTTCACATTTGGTGCGATTGCCTAGTCCGAACCCGAGTTCGATTGCTCCCCCCTCCCCATCCCCCCATGGACTGTGTTCACACATTATTTTTGCATCCGAACCGCGGTACGCTTGCATCATCAAGCTGGAGCCGGCGCGTTCTCATGTTGCTTGGCAAACACTGTAAACGAGAAGACGACAAGCGTGATTGACAAACCGCAAGAAGAGAGATGATTTCTGAATGCCCCCGCAAAAATTTACGTCAGCGGACAGACCGTTGTCATCGAAACGACTTTAGTATGTTTGTGGCAGACAGACGAAAGTGCGATTCTGTATTATTTCTTTGAAAACAAAACCAAAGGTTTAAAAAAATAAGAACAAAAGTCAAGCAAGCATTCTATGCATTTTGTTGTCAAGGTAAGTGCACGCACACAAACACACTTGTCTGTTTTGGTGGGACATTCCATATAATACGTAATTAACAGTGTTTCACTTCCGCGATTTGATACAATTGCGCTCACATTAGCACCGAACCGATCTGGAGTTCACATGAACCGGACCCCAGACCACCCTTTTTAAGCGGACTCGAGTACGTTTCGCAGGTGCGCACCCGAGTTCGGAAGACAGCGTTCACATCATCCAAATGTACCGAACTCTGATGTCAATCAAACCCGGGTGTGCACCAAAAGTGCTAATGTGAAAACGCCCTAACACTAAAGCGAACCTAACGTATGTGTTTTCAGCAATATAAAATTAGTCTCTGGTATTCCCAGAATGTGTCTGTAAAGTTTCGGCTCAAAATACACCACAGATCTTTCACTATAGGACAGGGCTATTCAAATCTTACCCTGGAGGGCCAAGCACTACAGTTTAGCTCCGACCCTAATCATACCTAACCACCTGTGATTGTCTAGTGATCATGAAGACCTTAATTAGCTTGTTCAAGTGTTGTTGATCAGAGTTGGAGCTAAACCCTGCAGTGCTCGGCCCTCCAGGGTAAGATTTGAATAGCCCTGCTATACAATGTTGAATATGGCCGTTTGTGGCTGCAATGAAAAATACACTGTTGTTTGTGGGTGTGTTTTTTTAAATGCAAAGAAAGCTTCTGTTCCCCTCCCCGTATGCAAGGTAGGGGGTAGATCCCTCACAAATGTGCTTTGGACTACATCAAAACATGTGTCTCTGTGAGAAGGTTGAATTATGCCCTCATAAGGCATAGTCTGTGAGCAGTCATGGGTGGGGTGTATTCACATTGATAGGGTATCCCCATTAGAATGTTTTGTGTGACTGTTGTGGTTAAAAGGAGATTACACAAAGAATAAATATGGATTTGTTTAATTGCAGGATATCTAGCCAAAATAAAATATGCATTTATGGTCTTTTAACTGTTGCTGATTTTTTTTAAAGACTGTTACAATGCAAAGCAAAACGAGAATAAGCTCAAACAACAGAATTGAAAAACTACCTGAATCACTGTGTTGTTTACACTATGTAACAAGGTTTCTTCTTGTCTGTCATTGCTTTGTCATAGCTGCATGCAGACTACACAACACTCACAAGGTACACTCACTAGAAAACATTCGGTAAAGAGGCGTTCCCGACCATCAGTGAAAATAAGTTTTTTAAACTTGACCCACACGCGCAGCTTGTGTCTCTCAATGCTTATGAAATACTCGCGCCTGTCTCTCCGCATCGCAAAGCCTTCATGCCCTTATCTCCCAAAATGGACGATGCGTTTAAACCTATTTTTTTACAGTCTATGGTTTAAACTTGATGCACACGTGCAGCCCAACACTGCCTACAAGCCTGCCTCGTTATTTAAAACAAACTAAAATTCCATTTAACTGGTTTGCTAATTTCACTTGAATGAAATGACATTGAACGCATTTTCTATTCATGTTAAAAATCCCAAATGTATTTAATAGTTTGATAATTATGAAGTTGAGTATTGTTTAAAACAAACATCCATACAAATCTTCCCAGTAAAACTCGAGGCTGGTTCGAATCATGTTGCTGACCTGCTCATCTTAACAAGCTTTGGTGACAGCAACAAACATAGTTTTGGTCACTATCTGGGAGTTTTGTCACAGACCTTGAAAATCTGTCAGTTACCGCAAAATCCAGCCACACATCCTGTAGTGTTAGCTTTGTTGTGTTGTAACCATGATATTATATCACTGGGAGTGAACTATTAAAATCAAAAAACGGTTAGTTTATTTAAGTTGGAACCTAAATTTTGTCTTTTTTCTGTTTCCTAGGAGCCTTACAGATCATTCCCAGCACTCTTGAGGCAGGGATCTGTTAAAAGGTGGGTGTGACCATCGGCCTGGCTCCTCCTCCTCCCAGCGGCAGCGTGCGCTCTCAGCCGCCCCCTTGTTCCCCCCGCTCGCCAGGCCTGTGTGCCCGAGCCCATGCTCCCAGCTCCTCGCGGCCCTCCAACGCCATGTGTGTCCCGCACACTATGGAGGCGGGCAAGCACAGCGCCAGCCTGGGTCAGGGCAGCCGTGGTGGTGTTTCTTTGGAGCCGTTCGTTCACCAGGTGGGCGGCCACACCAGCATGATGCGTTATGATGACCATACTGTCTGCAAGCCACTCATCACCCGGGAGCAGCGATTTTATGAATCCTTGCCACCTGAAATGAAGGAATTTACCCCAGAGTACAAAGGTAAGAGGGATAATTTGAGACAAATGTCTTCTTGGGCTGTGTCTAAAGTATAACATCTTTTCTGAAGTCACTGCTCTGCCCACACATCTCTGCCCTACCCCTGGCTGGCAATTTGCGCATTAAATGAAAGTTATGTGCATCATTAATATCAGGGATGTGCACGAATAGTCAAATATTCTATCCGCAATAATTATGCAAATAGAAAAAATGCTATTTGAATGTTTGTTTTTAATTGCGCCACTGCCTTTTAAAATTTTAAAATCCCTGGTAGCCCTTCGGGCAGACACTCTTTAATTTTTGGTAGCCCGAAATGAATATAAGTAGCCAGAATAAAAAATACACTGTTTAATGTAGAATATTGATCAATCTTGGATTTCTATGTAAGCCAACTATTCCTGCCCATCCCCAGCTAACAATTTGGTTCCCAAAACGTTCCCCTATTTTCCAAGGTTTTTGGTTAGCCGTGAATGTTTTCTTTAAAAAAATAAACATTCCCCTAATGTTATTTTTAGGTTATTTTAACATTCCCCTAACGTTAATAATTTAATTGTTATATTACTGAAATATTATATGAAAGTATTATAACACAGGTTATTTTTTTTATAAAAAAATACCTCAACACATCACACATTGTATTTAGATAACATGATATTTTATCAAATATATAAACAACCAGTGACTTTAACACAATATAGAAGACTTAAAGCAGATATTTATTAAAAAGGAATAAACATTTAATTTCCTTTAGGTAAAAATATCTTACCACTGCTGTTTAGTCACCTATCAGCTTGTAACGTCACGTCATATACTCTCAACAGTCAAATCGATCGGAAATCGCTCAAACATATTTTCCTTCTCACATATTTAAGTTACTAACTGAAGAAATAAAAAATAAACGCTAAAACAATGTTAGTCTATGAGGTAAAAATGAAATGACATTATTTTTTTAAATGACTTGAGTTTGCGCTTTTTTGCTGAGCACAAGAGCAAGCAGGTGCTCGTGAAGAGCGAACCTGGGAGAAGCGCGTGCAGAGGGTTGCACGCATATCAGACGTGCATATTAAAGGATGGGTTTATTTATGCTTTCATTTCCTTACAGTTTCACTTGTTACGTGAGGATAATGACTGACAAGAGGATGCCGAAATACATACAATATAATTACCTAACTAAATCTGAGACAAAGCAAAAACATTAAAATATTATTTCCTCCCCAAGATAGCCCGACTGGCAGGGGCGGAGATACATCTTGGTAGCCCGACAGGAATTCACAATAGCCCCGGGACGTCGGGCTAGCGATTTTGCGAGCCCTGTAAGGGTACTGCTCATTTAATGCTTTTTCACTTCAAATGTGTACCGTCTTTTATAGACTTTAATACATTACATTTACATTTAAATGTAATGTATTAAACTCTTTTATCCAAAGCGACTTACAAAGATTAGGAAACAATGAAAGCAATGTTTCATAAAGGTGCTTATAACAAGATACAAGTTTTCACTATTCCAAAACAAAGGACAAGGGAGGAGATATAGAAATGCGGTCAATATCTATGTCAAGTATTTTTGGAAGAGATGGGTTTTTAATTGGTTTTTGAATGTTACAAGATATATTGGCTGATTGGATTGAAATAAGAATGTCATCACAGGAAAATAAGCAGGAACGTGATTTTAATGCCCATTTGTGAAGGTAACACCATTTGCTATTTGTGGCTCATTTGCTAAACATAAGGTTCTGGATGTGGTGTAGGAATGTACACTGTAAAAATATGCAGCATTTTTGTTAAATCAACACAGATTTTTTTATGTTACTTTAAATAAAAAAATTAAGTTAAACCATTTCAACTTGATTTTATAAGTTATGTCAACTTCTCACAAGCCAAAACTTAAAAATAGTAGGTTGATCTGACTTGCAAAACCAAGTTGTTTTAACTTAATACTGCATTTTTTAAAGGGTATGAAGGTGTAAAAGTATGCCGGTGTGGTCCCAGCATCGACCTACCTTAGAGCAAAATGCTACGTAATGTCCAGATCAACAAGGATGTATACATTTGTTCTGTCTTGTTTGGGTTTAGAAAACAGAATAAAATAAATCTTATTGCCCATCCTCCCAAGATACCTGGGATTAGTGTTATAAGTACCCCAGGCACATTGTTTTACCATTTTGGCAGCATAAACACAATAAAATGTGGGCTTATGATTTTATAATGCTTATCTATGGCTCTGAAACCCGCATTCATAATTTTACCAAGCTTCTCTGTGAAATGCGGCTCTGTGTAAGTAAATGGCGGTTTATCTGAAAGCAGGTGATGGCAATATACTATTAATCACGAAACCGCCTTGACTAATGAGATGCGCATGAGAATCGCAGAAGATTTATCGTCCACCCCTACACCTAACCAGATACTAATTTTAAAACCTTAGAACACATTTACATTTAAAGTGGCAGTCCGTAACATTTTTTTCAGTTAAAAATGAACAAAAATTGTTATTGAATATGTAAAAAAAACAGTGTTTAATACTGTCACGTGACCAACCAGTTATTTAGAATGCTATTGTTAATTACTTGACCCACGTGACCGGACAATCCGTGCATCTTTAACTCCTACACCGTGTTCCAAATGATTATGTACATGCCATTTTTGTTTATTTTTCCAATACAGTCAGCAAGTTTACAAATTTTATTTTACCCTTAACAGTTATATGTGTGGATGTTATTACATTTAAATGAAATAAAAATGTCAAAGGAATACTTTAATACATTGAAAAATATGCAGTTCCAAATGTGTTAAAATTTACACAAAATGTGTGGTTCCAATAATAACACAGAGATGTGTGTATTCCGAGACAACGCATTTAGTGTATTTTCTAAATTAACACTAATTGTGTTATTTTTAACAAATCCGTTCTAAGAGTGTACATGGTATAGAGTGTATTTATAGATTTTTTTAGTGACCATCAGGGGCGTAGCCAGTAATGGGCCAGGGCGGCACTGGCCCGCCCACATAACTCCCTGGCCCGCCCATTTTTTGTTTATTTTTATTATTCAAATGTATTTAAGAAAATATATTAATATAAACCTGATTTATTGTTGACCGGTGTGTGTATAATTTGCTTTCTAAATAAAATGGAATTGTTAAAGCAAGTTGTAGTAAGCCACCGGAACGTAATTGGTTGCTAGGGGTTCTGACAGGTAGACTCTGTGGGGAGCGGCGGGCTCTGGCAGCCAGCCAGCTAACTTTGCTAACTGTTTTTTTAGCTAATATTAAAATTGCCACAATAATGGCTAAAGTTTCTTTAATGTGTTATTTAAAAAAAGCAAGAGTTGAGGAAGACGATACGCCACTGCCTCCATCTGCCGAGTCCTACCAGCCCAGTTCTTCAGACTCATCAACCCACAAGGCTGGTGGCGCCGGTTGCCGCTTGCTCCCTGGCGGCAGTTCCAGTGCGCTCTCCCGGTCAGACTGACACAGGTTGACCCGCCGATCTAACGGCCCTACTGGAACCACGTACAACCCAATTTGAATCCACGAGTACTACTCGCCTCAAAAACCTGTGCCTTTTGTTTTTTGAAAAATAACTCTGTGACTCTTTGGACTATAATGAGATCATTTCTGTTTTCAACATTAAACCCAGGCGTTTGCGTCTTGTTTTGTAGAATGAAAACAACAAAGGTAAGCCTGTTGTTTAACTCATTTCCTTAATTTTTGCTCGGAAAGTAATTTAACTAAGTGGTGTGTTGTGTATAGATGTATGCCTTATAGGTTAACTTACATTGTTTAATTTAAACGAGTTGCTATTTTTTGGCACAAAAGCTTAATTTCCACCAGGCTGATTGCACTGTATATGGTTGATTTAATATAAATTAGGCAGTGTGTTGTTATTTATTTCAAACCGTGCTCTGCTGAGAGTTTTCATTATTTCATTTTCCTGTTATTTTTAGTCTTCTTTAATTCAGGTGAACTGTTTTTGCACTACTGACTAGCCTTAATAAGACTGCCTGGCCTGGTTTGTACAGCCTTTATTGAGCTATGTGTTGGTTGAACATGTTTAGACAGTGTTTTATTATTGCCTTCGCCGAAAATTGCAAAGGAAAGATGTCACTGTTTTTGCAGATTGTCTATTCTTTTGTCTACTCTAAGGTTTAATTATTATTTAAGTCATTTTATTTTAGGATAAACTATTGGCCCACTCACTTTTGCCCCGGCCCGCCCAAAATACAATTTCTGCCTACGCCCCTGGTGACCATATTTATCCCTCTGTGTGAGGGTGGGATCACATTACAGATAATGAAGGAGAGAAGGAGAAAGTGTACAGATGTCGCATATTCTTCATCCATTTCATCATATTCCTCCATTTTTAAGTCAAAAAACCTAGTTTAGCCGGTTAAGAAAAATCTATACTGTCTTAACTTCAGGGCTTTGAACCAGAATTTTTTCTCAATTGGTTCGTTCCGAACAGAAACCGTATTTTAACGTTTCCGGTTTTCGGTTCAACCCTAAAGTTGACGTTCCTGAACCGGTTAGAACAAAAAATTAAGTTCCCGAACCGGTTAATTAGTCCCTCCAGAAAAGCGTGATTGTGCGATCGCACGATTTATTGCATAATCAGCCAAAGTCCGCATATTTATGCGGGGGCGCATTTTTTCCAAATACGACGCACTTTCGCCGCATTAATTACAGATTTCCGCGCACAAAATATGCGGCGCTTGCATGATTTTATAATCCCTGCATTTTCGTAGCAAAAAGTCACATATATATTAGCAGAAAGTGGGAAAATGTTGCATTTGCCTTACACAAGCGCAGCCGTGTCCTCTGTTGCCATGGGAACGTTATGAAGTGACGTGATTATGTGACGTGAACATCATTGCAGCTTTTGCAAGTTTCCGCAGTTTTTGCAAGTTCCGCAATTTTCGTAAATTCCCGCAATTCCATCGCATAAATTGCATAAATATCCCGCATATTCCATCGCATTTTTTAAGAAAACGTGCCGCCAAGTCGAGGATTTTGGCCCGCAACAATCACAAAAAAACTCCGCGTTTTTCTGGAAGGACTGGTTAATAACGTTCCATGTCAGCTGTGGGACATACAAATAAGGCTGATCATTAGACACTTAAATTATTAGTCTACATAATTTTCCTTAAGTCTCTATCTTGTCATCAAACATTAAAAAAGGCTACATTATGTAAGCGGCAACTGTAATTCTGACATGCCTACATTTGTTGAGGGCACTTAAACACATGCACACACACAGACAGAGGACGAATTCCAAACGGCGCTTCGGAAAGAAGATGCAGCATAAACAGTCGCTCCACATAAAGCGAAAATTATGTTGTTTTTTATTGCTTTATTTGCCAAATGTTTTTAATGGACTACAGTATGAGACACAGTAGCTCAACTCTCAGGTTTATACATCAAGAGTTCTGATGTTTGAAGGGCATAGGGATTATCACGTTTGATTGGAGTTGAATCAGACACATTTAAACGCATGTGCGTCTGTGCGTACAGAAAATTGTGCACTTTAGCGCCTTTTTGCTGTTAAATTATTAGGGGTCAAGCCACGAAGTGGCGTAGACACCTATTGTTTCTGTTAGTTTTCTTATTATTATTTTTCTTCCTCGTTCTTCCACCCAAAAGTCAATGGCAGCCCATAGAACCGTACGTAGGAAAGTTATGAAATTTGGCACACATGTAAAGGACAGACTCAGAAGTTACTATAGCAACATTGGTGTGTCTGACTCAAACCCTCTAGCGCCACCAACAGTCCAAAAAATCCACTTATGTTCATGCTCATAACTTCTGACCCGTGAGTCCTAGAAACAAAATTCTTGTTTCCTCTGAATCATTGGCTCATGATGACTCAATTGCACACATTGATGTCATTTGTGTCATGCACATCTTTCCGCCATTTTGAATTTTCCGTAAAACCTACTTTTGCGAACTCCTCCTAGACCGTTTGTCCGATTTGCATGTCATTTGGTATGTAGCATCTAGAGACACACCAGACAAAAAGTTATCAAAAGCTTTTTAATAGACCAATGCGTTCTCGTATAAACTGACAACATATATGGCTGCGAGCACGCCAAAACGGACGTATCTTCGCAAAACTTTATTGTATCGACACGAAACTTGGTATATGTCATTACAGTCATGACCTGAGGGTGCCTGCAACGTTTCGTCACAGCGCCACCTAGTGGTCACGGGATTCAAAAAATGCATATTTTTGCTTATAACTACTTCAAACTTGAGTCTAAAATCTTGAAGGTGGTCTTGTTAGATTCCTTGAGGCATGCCGAGTCAAACGGTTTTCGGTCGGCCATTTTGGGTGTTGGCCATTTTGAATTTTCTCATTAAGTTCAGTATTTCACAAACAGAATGGCGTATTGCTACGGAATTTGGCATGGTTCATCAGTGACATGTTCTGAGCGCACCTATAAATCTTTAGGACGGCGCCACCTAGTGGTCAGGATATGTAAATAAATTGTTTAAAATCTTTATATCATTTGATTCATTTGCCACACTGACATGAGATTTCACTCTATTGATTTCTTGGCTCGTGCCGAGTCCGACTGTACCAAATATGTTAGGGTCAAAGCTACTTCCTGTCGGCCATTTTGAATTATATTGAACACTTACTTTTTCGAACTCCTCCTGGAGCGCTTGTTTGATTGGCTTGATTTTTGGTACACATCATCTAGAGACACTCCAGACAAAAAGTTATCAAAAGCTTTTCGGTAGACCTATCCATTGTCGTATAACGCATCAAAGAATGCGAGGGCGAGCACGCCAAAATGTGTTTGAGCCTGTATCTTCGCAAAACTTTTGCGCATTAATATGAAACTTGGTATATGTCATAACAGTGATGACCTGAGGGTGCATGCACCGTTTCGTCACACTGCCCCCTACTGGTCACGAGATATAAAAAATGTCTATTTTTGTTTATAACTACTGCAAACTTGAATGTAAAATTATGAGACTGGTCTTGTTAGATTTCGTGAGGCATGCCGAGTCAAATGACACCAAATGATTTTTGGTCGGCCATTTTGTGTGTCGGCCATTTTGATTTTTTCTTTAAGTTCAAGTATTTCAGAAACGCAATTGCGTATTGTTATGAAACTTGGTATGGTTCATCAGCAACATGTTCTGGGAGGACTTGTAAACCTTTCGGCGCCCCCTAGTGGTCAAGAGATTTGAAGCTATATCTCTGCATCTCTTTATCGTATTTACCACAAATTTGGTGGGTGTCATCACAATCAAGACCTGAGTCACAATCTATTGTTTTGGACAGTGCCCCCTAGTGGTCAAGTCATTTAAGGCTATATCTCCGTATCACTTTATTGTATTTACACTAAATTTGGTATGTGTCATCACAGTCATGACCTGAGGCACCATCTATTGTTTTGGCACAGCGCCACCTAGTGGTCTCAAGATACATTTTTTTTTTTCATAAAACTAATGCAAACTTATATCTTAAATCATGACAGTCATCACGTATGAATCATTTTTTGCCATGTTTGGCTTGACCCCGGTATCGCTGCTTGCAGCTATATTTATAGTATATTATTATTAAAGTATTAACCGGTTACCATTATTATTAATAAACTATTCTGTTCCGGAACATATATTTTTGGAAAATTTCTGGTTTCGTTTCTGTTCCTTGCAAAACATCCAAAATTTCTGGTTTTCGTGTCGTGAACCGGTTCAAAGCCTTGCTTAACTTATAGGCATATTATATAATCAGAGAATATTTGTTTAATATATGAATTGGTTTATTAGTAGACACTTCAAAGCAGAAGTGGGGAACCCTGGGTCCTGGAGGGCCACTGTCCTGCAGAATTTAGTTCCAACCCTAATCAAACAACCCTGAAATTCAATTCCAAGTAATCCTGAAGACTTTAATTAGATTTTTCAAGTGGGTTTAATTAGGGTTCCAACTAAACTCTGCAGGACAGTGGCCCTCCAGGACCAGGGTTCCCCACCCCGCTTTAAAGCAACACTGTTGTTTTTTGACCTTTAAATAATGTCTCTAAAATTATTTCAGTGGTAGAACAACCCTTAATTGGACAAATTCTACTGCTGCTGCATCCTAAGCAGCCTCCTAGGGGCTACAACCACACTCTGTGAAACCCCATTCACACAGACCTCTGGTCCCAGAAAATACCCGTAAAATTGCCAGACAAGCGTCTGTGTGAACAAAAACTCGTTCTGTTAATCTTCTGGGATCGTTGCCGGAAAGAGGACCTAGTAAGATACGTGGGTAACCCTCTGTGTGAACAAGAAGCCGGACGAATGCCGAAGTTATGGTTCAGCTCCTTACAACGAGAGATAACATGCATATAAACATTCACCACGAGAAATGTTGCAAACTAGATTGAAGCAGTTATCAGGAAATGATAAATGAGACGCATAAACAATGACGCACATGCCGTAGTGAGGACGCGCGTGTCATGGCAACATGAAGTTGGTTCAACTCTTTAAAATGAGGGATTTACAACATTCACTACGAGAAATGTCAGCAAACTGAACTGAAGCAGATATCAGGTAAGTTAGCTCGTTACTTACTGCGTTGAAACGGAGATCATTCAGCAGCATAAAAGAATATCGTGTCACATGCTCACTTGAGCTATAATAAACGAAAATACCCGCGCTTCATCCCAACAAGATATATCGTTCAGCTCCTCAAAATGCGGGTTTTAAATGCATATAAACAATCACGATGAGAAATGTCTGAAAACTGTATTAAAGCAGAGATCAGGGAGCTCGTCAAATATCCACTCTGAAGCTGAGATCATTCACCAGAATAGAACTGTGCGTTCACGCGCTCCTTTGTAGTCTTATCATAAACAAAAATGCACGCGAGTTGTTTCTGGAGAGAGAAATAATAAATAATCTGCAAACTTCAGATGCTGTGTAGAAGAGAGGGCGGGACTTTCAACAGGTCACGTGTCTTTCCGGGACCGGGTAATCATGTCAGTGTGAATGAATAAAATATCAAATGGTCCCGGAAAATTCCAGGATGCCTGTCCCGTGTATCTTACGGAATATCTGTGTGAAAAGGGCTTTAGTTGCATGTTTGGGTCAGACCACACAGCCCTGCCCCTCCCCTGCATGAGTGTCTGATACCAGGCACTGTTGCACTTTTCAACTAGATGGGGAGTCGTAAGCCAATCTTACATAGGAAACTACATAGTGTTGCTTTAAGCTTTCTTTGAATATGTATAGCATTCCAATCACAAGTATTCACTGAGTTTTATTTAGTTTTTCTAACATGTTTTTAGGAAAATGTTGATGGAAACAGCTAAAATTGGACCCTATATATTGCACCCTTTATATTTGCCTTATTTTTATAAAGCACAACGTTTTGTTGTTATTATTAAGTATACACAAATAAAAGTAAACATTCCACAGTTTCGAATTATGCATCCGTTTTAATGGTATGACCAAATTCACCAGAGCATTTTAAGTCTCTTTGTGCAGGGATTAAAATATAGAAGAGGTTGTGGTGCTAGACTCATACATACCTTCCACATGAACCCATTTTCCCCATGTATTTTGATTGAGCCAAATTAACTTGCATGTCTGTAATTCCTGAAGTCTATATGTATGTGTGTGTGTGTGTGTGTGTGTGTGTGTGTGTGTGTGTGTGTGTGTGTGTGTGTGTGTGTGTGTGTATAAATATATATATATATGTGAATTCATTACATTACATAAGTTGGCCATTTTATATACCTGTACTTAGTAAATTAACTCTTTCGCCGCCAGCATTTTTCATGATTTTCACAAAAGTTTAATGCCTTCCAGAAAATGCTCCTTTTTAAAAATATAAACATACAATATATGACTTAAAACAACAGACCCTCTGCTTTCAAACAAAAAAATCAGTTTCATCCTACTTTCATGTGTTCTGTTTTTATCACCTCTCAAATATGTGTAGGTTTCATCAAAAACACCAAATTTTGAGCAAAAAGCTGAGATAATTACATTTTTGTGAAGGACTTTTTAGAGATCAGATGCAGAGCAATCTTTAAAACATACCAGGGAACTACACTAACCTTTTCCACTGGTGGTACTTGCGCTACCAACTTTTTCAGTTACTGGTGCAAAATATGATTTGGTCACACATATTTTTTTCAAGTTATATTAAGGCGCTCTGGATAATAATGAAACTGTATTGCATACAGATATGCTTTTTATTTTACTTGCCATCTTTTAAACCACATGCCGCCTTGTTTTCTTAAACATTGCAGTGTTTCCCACAGATCTGAAATTTACTTGTGGTGGTAGCCGGTGAAAAGGGCAATCATTACCCACTGACAAATAATGGTCTACTATACATGTTACGAAGAACTAATAATCTGTGACACAACACAATACTTTGATTTATTGAAAATTAATATTAATTTCACATTATATTTCATTAATCTAACCACCCCAAACTTTCTTTGCCATTAACAAAGCTGACACTGTTTGTCAAACACCACGAAAACACTTACATCATGCTGTCTGTGTTAAACCAAAAATGCGTTCTTCAATCAAGATTACTGGTGGGATTTATTTTAGCATCATTCTCTTCTTGAGTTGAACTTTTTCAACTTGCGCGGAAGACCTGTTTGAGGCAAATAACGCGCGTTTGCATCAATAACAAGCCCAATTTGCGTCATTCACATTGCCTCACGCGAATTTGCATCTTTACATTGATGTTGTATGTAATCTACACGCGCAAATAATTAATCCACACCTCAGATTTAAAAGACAGTTGTGCTGCTTCTTTTTGTTTTTGTTGTCGTACTTCTGTTGGGTATGTGTGCACGCGAATGAAATCTGACACCAGCATTGCAAGCAGAGTTAGCGCAGCTAGCGCACAGTGACTGGATATCAACTCGCTGTGGCGTTTATAAGCGTGCGGATCACGCGGACGCGCACATTAACAAAAGTGCAGGGAATATAAAACTGACAGATTTGGATGGATAAACCGAAAAAACGAAATTCACATGACCGTGGGGGTCGAACCGAACGGTTCAATAATGTATTGAGAATTGTGGCATCCCTTATAAAATATATATATATATATATATATATATATATATATATATATATATATATATATATATATATATATATATATATATATATATATATATATATATATATATATATATATATATATATATATATATATACATATACACACACACACACACACACACATTCTGGTTTCCATGTTTTGTGGGGACATTCCATAGACGTAATGCATTTTATACTGTACAAACTGTATATTCTATTCCCCTTACCTACCCCATTCCCTAACCCCAACCATCACAGAAACCTTTCTGCAACCTTAGATTTTCAATAAACATCATTCTGTTTGATTTATAAGCTTGTTTCCTCATGGGGACATCAAAATGTCCCCACAAGGTCACAAAAACACTGGTATTCCTATCTTTATGGGGACAATTGGTCCCCACAACGTGATAATTACCAGGTACACACACACACACACACACACACACACATATATACACATATATACATATATATATATATATATATATATATATATATATATATATATATATATATATATATATATATATATATATATATATATATATATATATATATATATATATATATATATACACATACATATATATATATATATATATATATATACATACATACATACATACATACATACATACACACACATATATGTATACATACACACATATATACATATACATACATACATATACATACACACACACACACACACACACACACACACACACACACACACACACACACATATATATATATATATATATATATATATATATATATATATATATATATATATATATATATATATATATATATATATATATATATATATATATATATATATATATATATATATATATATACATACACATATATGTATACATAGACACAGTGTGTTTTGGGTCATTGTCTTGTTGAAACAACCATTTCAAGGGCATGTCCTCTTCAGCATAGGGCAACATGACCTCTTCAAGTACTTTAACATATGCAAACTGATCCATGATCCCTGGTATGCGATAAATAGGCCCAACACCATAGTAGGAGAAACATGCCCATATCATGATGCTTGCACCTCCATGCTTCACTGTCTTCACTCTGTACTGTGGCTTGAATTCAGAGTTTGGGGGTCGTCTCACAAACTGCCTGTGGCCCTTGGACCCAAAAAGAACAATTTTACTCTCATCAGTCCACAAAATGTTCCTCCATTTCTCTTTAGGCCAGTTGATGTGTTCTTTGGCAAATTGTAACCTCTTCTGCACATGCCTTTTTTTAACAAAGGGACTTTGCGGGGGATTCTTGAAAATAGATTAGCTTCACACAGACGTCTTCTAACTGTCACAGTACTTACAGGTAACTCCAGACTGTCTTTGATCATCCTGGAGGTGATCATTGGCTTAGCCTTTGCCATTCTGGTTATTCTTCTATCCATTTTGATGGTTGTCTTCCGTTTTCTTCCACGTCTCTCTGGTTTTGCTCTCCATTTTAAGGCATTGGAGATCATTTTAGCTGAACAGCCTATCATTTTTTGCACCTCTTTATAGGTTTTCCCCTCTCCAATCAACTTTTTAATCAAAGTACGCTGTTCTTCTGAACAATGTCTTGAACGACCCATTTTCCTCAGCTTTCAAATGCATGTTCAACAAGTGTTGGCTTCATCCTTAAATAGGGGCCACCTGATTCACACCTGTTTCTTCACAAAATTGATGACCTCAGTGATTGAATGCCACACTGCTATTTTTTTTAACACACCCCTTTCAACTAATTTCAAACTAACGCAGGTGCACACGTCAGATTCTCATGGAGAAGGATGGCGGAAGGATGAGTGCTACTGCTCTATTTTTACACATTCTAAAAAAGTAAAGTATGGAAGGGTTTTGGCTTCGTGAAAAAACAAAGAGGGAGTGCTGGTGATAGACAATTTCCCTATGTGTAAGTTAGGGTCTGCAAAAAAAAGGGAACACTAACTTTATGCATCTTCGAGACAATCATCCACAGTTCACAGAGATAAAGGTAAGATACATGGCATCATATTTCATATATTGTGTCTAAATAATAACAGTTATGTGTCCGCTTAGCAATGCTAAGGTCCGCTAGCTAACGATACGTTTGTCTAATATTATTACGTTTGCTATGTGGTAAAACATATATTATGAATTATAGCTGACACTGAGCCTGACAGGTAACGTTAAGTTGATTACTTAATAAATAGACTAACTACAATTAATGTTAGTGCAAAACGCAGCTGCTAGAGTTCTTACCAGGTCACGCAAGTTCATATAACCCAAATTCCAGTATCTTTACACTGGTAAGTTATCTTTTTACAAAAAAATATTTTAATCTTCTAAATTGTGTTTTACGTATATTTTAATTGTGTACATTATGTATATTTTCATTGACTGTTAAATGCGTTATGTGAATTGAGTTAAGGGATGTGTCACTGTCTAACTGTCAGTAATAATGACCATTTAAATATGTTATGTAATTTATTTGACTATGTAGTTGAATACACAGTACAGTGGATACAAATGGACATATTTAGCTGTATGTGTTCTTTTACTAAAATGAAAGGAACACATATATTTATGTATCATATTTAATCATCACAAACAAACAAAAAAGACCAGTAAGCTTAAAGATCAGTAAGCTTAACCTTCTTTTTATTCTCTATACTTGTCTAAAATGCATCTTTAAGGCATGAAGTAATATTTTTCTTCTCTGTTTTACAGAGTATCCAAGCATCTAGCAGTGCTGCTGCTGGTTCATTTTCAGCTGACGGTCAAAGTGGCTTTCCAACGTCAGGTTGCATATGGACTGATGATATTTTGCAATTTAACTGCTTTTGCAGTTTGGACTTTTTCTGTTTGAATCTGATATTTCAACTGGGTATTGTTTTATTTATATCATTTTAACAAGTTAAAATTATTAAACCTTTTATTTACACTATAACAATGACATTTGCTCTTCTTTTCAACCTGTTTTTTTAATGCATTTCAACACTGTGGTAATACCGTCCACCGTAATAAAACCTTTATAAATCACCGCAACATGAAAATTTAACACCGGTACAAGCCTAATATATATATATATATATATATATATATATATATATATATATATATATATATATATATATATATATATATATATATATATAAATAAATAAATAAATAAATAAATAAATAAATAAATAAATAAATAAATAAATAAATAAATAAATATATATATATATATATATATATATATATATATATATATATATATATATATATATATATATATATATATATATATATATATATATATATATATATATATATACATATATATATACATATACATATACATATACATATACATACACATACACATACACATACACATACACATACACATACATATATATACACACAGTGAGGAAAATAAGTATTTGAACACCCTGCTATTTTGCAAGTTTTCCCACTTAGAAATCATTGAGGCGTCTGAAATTGTCATCGTAGGTGCATGTCCACTGTGAGAGACATAATCTATAAAAAAATCCAGAAATCACAGTATATGTTTTTTTAACTATTTATTTGTATGATACAGCTGCAAATAAGTATTTGAACACCTGTTTATCAGCTAGAATTCTGACCCTCAAAGACCTGTTAGTCTGCCTTTTAAATGTCCACCTCCACTCCATTTATTATCCTAAATTAGATGCACCTGTTTGAGGTCGTTAGCTGCATAAAGACACCTCTCCACCCGATACAATCAGTAAGAATCCAACTACTAACATGTCCAAGACCAAAGAGCTGTCCAAAGACACTAGAGACAAACTTGTACACCTCCACAAGGCTGGAAAGGGCTACGGGGAAATTGCCAATCAGGTTGGTGAAAAAAGGTCCACTGTTGGAGCAATCATTAGAAAATGGAAGAAGCTAAACATGACTGTCAATCTCCTTCGGACTGGGGCTCCATGCAAGATCTCACCTCGTGGGGTCTCAATGATCATAAGAAAGGTGAGAAATCAGCCAAAAACTACACGGGAAGAGCCACTGTTTTCAAGGTTACTGTTGGTAATACACTAAGACGTCATGGTTTGAAATCATGCATAGCACGGAAGGTTCCCCTGCTTAAACCAGCACATGTCCAGGCCCCTCTTAAATTTGCCAATGACCATTTGGATGATCCAGAGGAGTCATGGAAGAAAGTCATGTTTTCGGATGAGGCCAAAATATACCTTTTTGGTCGTAATTCCACTAAACGTGTTTGGAGGAAGAAGAATGATGAGTACCATCCCAAGGACACCATCCCTACTGTGAAGCATGTGGGTGGTAGCATCATGCTTTAGGGGTGTTTTGGGGACATAGACAGGGACACCTCACTGTATTAAGGAAAGGGATGACCGGGGCCATGTATTGTGAGATTTTGGGGAACTTCCCTCAGTTAGAGCATTGAAGATGGGTTGAGGCTGGGTCTTCAAACATGACAATGACCCGAAGCACAAAACCAGGATAACCAAGGAGTGGCTCTGTAAGAAGCATATCAAGGTTCTGGCGTGGCCTAGCCAGTCTCCAGACCTAAACCCATTAGAGAATCTTTGGAGGGAACTCAAACCCTGCATGTCTCTAACGGGTTCTAAACGGGTTCCGCCGGTTGGTCAGGCATCAGCTGGGCATCACGTTGAACGATGGCCAGAAGATCAGTGGTATGTTACCCTTCACGGCAGCCGGAACTGGGTATATTTGTCTCAATATAATCAGGCTCGAGGACAAGACAGGGAGAGAGAAGCAAAATCATATTAGTGTAGGGGCCGTTCGCATGTAAAGCAAGTGTCACACAGTGTTGTGGTTGGTTCCAGACAGGCTAGCTATTGCGGCACTAGTATATTACCCAGACGAGTTATGTGAATGCTTTGTTCTGTACAGGTTAACTATTGTGAGATAAGAACATTTACTAGACAAATTATGTGAATGCTTTGTTAAAGAGAAAAGTCTTAAGTTTAGACTTGAAGTGATTGACTGTGTCTGATTCTCGGACATCAGATGGCAAATAATTCCAGAGCTTAGGGGCTAAGTAGGAAAAGGATCTACCTCCTTTAGACATATTGATATTCTAGGGATAGTTAAGAGACCAGATTTTTTGCTAACGCAGTGTTCGTGATGTATTGTATTCTGATAGTAATTCTCTAAGACAGTGTTTCCCAACCCTGGTCCTCGGGCACCCCCTCCCAGAAAGTTTTAGATGTCTCCTTATTTAACACACCTGATTTAACTCATCAGCTTGTTAGGGAGACATGTTTACCATTTTGGAAGGAGGCTGATGAGTCGAATCAGGTGTTTTAAATAAGGAGACATCTAAAACTTTCTGAGAGGGGGTGCCCGGGGACCAGGGTTGGGAGACACTGCTCTAAGATATGATGGTGCTTTGCCATTTAAGGCTTTGTAGGTGATTAGCAGTATTTTAAATTGTATGCGATATTTGACTGGTAGCCATTATAAAGATGCCAAAATTGGGCTTATGTGGTCATACTTCTTAGAACGAGTAAGCACTCTTGCAGCAGCGTTTTGAACTAGCTGAAGCTTGTTTACCTGATTTGCATGGCATCCCCCGAGTAATGAGTTACAAAAGTCTATTCTAGAGGTCATTAAAGCGTAGATAAGCTTTTCTGCATCTGATGCAGACAGCATATGGTGTATTTTTGAGATATTTCTAAGATGGAAGAATGCTGTGCGGCAGACGTGGGAGATATATGACGATCGAAGGATAAATTGCTGTCGAACACCACACCTAAGTTCTGTAAAGTCTATGCTAAGCCTTACTAGAATAACACGGAGGGTTGTTATTTTCTCTCATCAGTGACTATAAATAGGCCTGCCCTATGATTCATTCTGCATTGTTTTTAAATGACAACAGAGTGGGCCGAGCAATCAAGCACAAAGACTCTAAAGGTTTGTGTTTTAAATGAGACATTTAGGGGCTGTTTCCTGAACAGGACTTATTGTAGACCCATACTAAAATGCATGTTTGAGGTACATTACTTACATCTTGCACTGACATATCTTAAAGTTTACATAATACATGCTGTTTCTGCTTATCTGTTATGTTAATTTTGAGTACCTATGGAATAGTATTACATCCTTCCTCTGAAGAGTCTTTAGTTTTATCAGATTTATAAAAACAGATACCGTTCATCTTCAGAACACAGTTTAAGATGTTTTATATTTAGTGCGAGAGCTTGTTGACCCTTCATTAAAAATCTACGCACGGTATACTTTCCATGTCCAGAAAGGTAATAAAAACATCATCAGAGTAGTCCATGTGACATCAGTGGGTCAGTTAGAATGTGTTGAAGCATCGAAAATATATTTTTGTTCAAAAAGAACAAAAAAATATGACTTTATTAAAGGGCAATTTCACCGATAGGAACATTAATCTTTATGGAAAGTGAGTCATATTTGTAGTCAAAATGTAACATAAATATAGAATTTTGTGCCTATTTGACAGAGAAAAGACAAAATGTGACTTTAGAGCACATTTGTATGAAAAACTACAACTGCCACTATGCACCACAATGCACAGCTCTGCAAGCCACTCCCATTAATCGGAACACGGCTCAGACATGCTATTATGTACATAAATGCCACGTTAGTAAAACAAAGAAAATAGCCACCACCACTGTGTCTGACTGACACCAATCATGATTTACTTTTAAACGTGATGTTACATTGTGGTACACACAATAACACTCTGGCCTGGTGTGTAGCAAAGTCTTATTCAAACAGTAACGTGCGGTTTCAGATCCGCAGTACAAATGTCTTTTCAAGTAGTTAAAAAAGGGTATGCATTTTAAATGTTTATTTAGTTTTACCAATTTTCTTTTTGTCTCTTGTTTACTGTAATTACATTTGTGTTATTATTGGCCTCACTGCTCTCACAATATAGACATATAAAACACCGCTCAGATATGCTATTGTGTACATAAATGCCACGTTAGTATAACAAAGAAAATATAAACACTCACTTTAGTCAGACGTCCATTTATCCCTCCATCCTCCTCCACACAAACGCGTCCCCTGCGTAATATCTCCACAGACGCGCTGCCTCAGCTCTTGGAGCTTGTGCTCGTAAACCGAAACACGTCTTTGAAATAAGCACGCGACCAGAAACATTCACAAAACAAACGTTCATATGCTTATCTGATCCAGAAATGTTAAACCGAAAGCAAACAGCGCGAGTCCGTCCAAGCTTTTATACTCCGCAGCGCGTCTGCTCGTAAACCGAAACATGTCCGTGAAATAAACGTTCCAAACGCGCGCAAAGTTCCTCTCTTGCATAGAAACCTTCACCAAACAAACGTCCATATCCTTATCTGATGCAGAAATGTAATAAAGCAAGCACACAGCCAGAATACAGGCAGTTGTCTGTCCAACACTGTAAAAAATTTCTGTAGAAATTACAGTATTACTGGGTATTACTGGCAACTAGCTGCCAGTAACTTACTGTAGATTTTACATTTATGTTATTTACTGGCAACATTTTGTTCAAAGTTAAATGAACATGAAACATTTTTAGACTTTTTCTTCTACAGTAAGTTACTGGCAACCAGCTGCAAAATTACAGCTAATTTTTTACAGTGAAGCTTCTCTACGCAGCAGAGGCCGATGGTTGCTGCGTCTTCACCGGGCTCCTTTACCCAGCCGACGCCCAGGCTCCGGCTTCTCCTCGGGCTTCTGTTCCTACATCTGCCTCAGCTCTTTGCAGTATTGTGGCTCATAAAGGTGCAATGTACAGCGGATTAGAGCATCACGCTTGTAAAATCACCCTCTTCCATGTAATATTGATTAACTTCCACTGTTATTGTAACATGAATTCGGCTCGCTCCACAACTTCTGTTTAGCTTAGCTTAGCATAAAGATCGTTTTTGTTCGGTCTGTGTTCGTATATTTTCGTAAGTCCCACCCACTTATCTGTAATTGGTCTGAAGCGCGAGTGGGTCCCACCCATAGCCCCCACCTTGGAAAAATGAGGAATGAGTGTCTGTAGTCTTTCACACTCAATAGAGATACAGGATTTCCTTCTTTCAATGACGCAAAATTACGATTTTTACATCATTGAAAGAAGGAAGTGCCTCACTGAAATCAGTATTTCTCCCCTCTCAGGGGAAACTGAGGGAATGGTGCACGACCATTCAAAAACATGACTGGGGTTCTAACGGTACAAAGCTTAATGCAAATGGGTGAAGTTTCCCTTTAAGCATTGTCTTTTCTTCACTCACGTGACTGCAGTGATGCGGAAGACGTACGACACAGCTGATGTGTTATCTGGTGCGCCTCAGCTGTTTTTTTTGCGCTCTGCTTCGTTTACAGCCTGAGGGAGACGCATGCTGTAAGTTTGGGAAAAAAACGTCATCCGCGCCATGACAGTTACGTGACTTTAGTCTCTATCGCATGGGGTTCACAACAGACGCGGAAAAGAAGACAATGCTGAATAAAATCTTAATTTTTGTTTTTTTTTTGTTTCAAAGCAGCTTTACATTAATAGAAGCATGGGAAAACACAGATAAATCGACAGACAATATAAGTAGCAAAATACAGCGGCTATGAATAAACTTTACAAGCGAGCATATTAATAATGTATCATATACAAGAGGGTGCTCAGTTAAGCCAATGTCGGCTGTCTCCCGGGGAGGAAAAAGAACCCTTGGGAGATATATAACGACTGTATATATGTATGTATGTATGTATGTATGTATGTATGTATGTATGTACATATACATTCAATTCAATTTTATTTATATAGCGCTTTTCACAATTTGGTAATTGTATCAAAGCAGCTTTACATAATAGATGCAGTGAAAAGCACAGAAAATCGACAGATAGCACAACATAATACACGATAGCACAAGCAGCTAAATTTGCTGCTGCTATAAATCAACATTATAAGCGAACGTATATATATATATATATACATTGAAACGGATAAGGAGATTAAGCGGGTTCTGCCGGGTTCTGCCGGTGGTCATTGGTCAGGCATCAGCTGGACATCACGTTAAAGAACAGCCAGTAGATCAGAGGTGTGCCGACTTTCACCTTTACCGGAACTGGATCTGTTTGTCTCATTGTCCTCGGGATCGAGGACGAGACAGGGAGAGAGAAACAAAATCTTATTAACATAGGGGCCGTTCACATGAAAAGCAAGTGTCACACAGTGATGTGGTTTTAGTCAGCTCGGTTCCGGACAGGCTAACTATTGCTGGTTAAATGTATTACATATAGTTGATGATTTTAGAAAATTTGTGGGCCCAGGGCGAGTCTATGTATGGGACCCCCCATATGAGCTTTAAAACAGAAACTCGTTTGACTAAGGCCAGAGGCCCCACTGCCGTCGTTAATACTAACGTACAGTGGCAAACGGTTCTGTATGACATACTATTCTCAAGATCATGGGAAAAAAGCCAAAATTGCAACCCGACCATATGTGGTAATTAAGACTCAATCGACAACTAATTCAAAGTTTCAGCATATTACTAAAGAGTATTAATGACATTTAACTCAATTCAATTTTATTTATATAGCGCTTTTCACAATACTTAATTGTTTAAAAGCAGCTTTACATTAATAGAAGCAGTAAAAGCACAGAAAAACGACAGATAGCACAACATAATACACAATAGCATAAGCAGTCAAATTTGCTGCGGCTATGACTCGACATTATAAGCGAGCGTATTACTAATGTAACGTCTAGAAGAGGAAGCTAAGTTAAGCCCAAGAAGGCTACCTCCCCGGGGTAAAAAACCCAGGGCTGTTTAGCCGAGGAAATAAAAAAAGTCCTAGGAGGGAATACCCTTGGGAGATATATATCTATATACACACATATAAACGGATAAGGAGATTAAGCGGAGATTAAGCGGAGATTAAGCGGGTTCAGATGTAGACAGTATATGGCGTATTTTCGAGATATTTCTAAGATGGAAGAATGCTGTGCAGCAGACGTTGGAGATATGACTATCGAAGGATAAGTTGCTGTCGAACATCACACCTAAGTTCCTAACCGTGGAAGATGGCACCACAGTGCAGCCATCTATGTGCAACTTGTAATCTGACATATTATGTTTGTAGCGATTCGGTTCAATATTAAGTATCTCTGTCTTATTGGAGTTGAGCTTAAGAAAGTTATGTGCCATCCAGTCACTAACATCGCTAATGCAGTCTGTTAGCTTAGAAAACGTGTCTGTTTCGCTGGGATGTGAGGAGATGTAAAGCTGGGTATCATCCGCATAGCAGTGAAAAATGTTATGTTTCCTGATAATGTCTCCTAGGGGTAACATATATAACGAGAACAGGATAGGACCTAAAACCGATCCCTGCGGTACACCGTATTTAACTAGGGAGTGATATGACTCTTCCTCGTTTACATAAACAAAGTGATAGCGATTGGTTAGATACGACCTAAACCAGGCTAGCGCCTGACCACTGATACCAACATAGTTTTCTAGTCTATTGAGTAAGATAATGTGATCTATTGTGTCAAAGGCTGCACTAAGGTCTAGTAATATAAAAATTGAGATTTCACCACGATCGGATGTTAATAGGAGGTCATTTGTAACTCTAAGCAACGCTGTCTCTGTGCTATGGTGGGGCCTGAATCCTTATTATTTGTCAAGAATGTGCGTAACTGGCTTGCCACTACCTTTTCTAATATTTCCGAAAGAAAAGGGAGATTTGAGATTGTTCTAAAGTTATTAAGCTCTCCTTGATCAAGCTGTGTTTTTTTTAATCAGCGGTTTAATAACTGCTAGTTTGAAAGCTGTTGGAACGTATCCTATTTCTAGCAATGAGTTAAAGATATTTAGGACCGGGTTGACACTACAGGGAATACCTCTTTAAGTAGTTTTGTGGGAACAGGGTCTAATATACAGGATGATGATTTGGATGATGTAACTAGTCTAGAGAGCTCATCTATTGTAGTAGGTTTAAATGAATCAAGATGTTCGTATGGTAGTCTAGTGTTAAGTGAACTAATGGGTAGAGTGGTGGCTGCCTGGGTAGCTACGATGTTTTCCCTAATAGCCGTAATTTTGTTAGAAAAGAAGTTCATGAAGTCGTTACTATTGTGTTGAAGTTTACTATTGTTTTTTTTTTTTTTTTTTTTTGTTTATTTGAAAAGGGACAATGTACACGTATCAACATTCATAACAAATGTAAGTGCACCCGAATTAGCCACAGGCTAATTTTCATCGGCAGTCCCTTTGCCAGATGTTAATAGGCATCCTAATACAGTTGTGATACAATAAAATTGTTAAGAAAATACAAGAGGTATAAATACACATTTAGGAGGTGATAGACAAAATAAAAAAAGATAAAAGATAAAAGATGATACAATTACTATTAATAGATGGGAATGTTCAGTGTTGACAATGTTGATTATCATTAAACCATTTCTTAACATTAACCTTAAAAGTGTAATAGGATGGCGACTCTCTAATTGATGGTGGAACTGAGTTCCATTGATGTACTGCTGTAAATGAAAATACAGCCTGACTAAATGCAGTTTTTTTTAATGGAATTATAATGGGTTTCTGTTTGTTCTTTGTTTCTAGTCAGTTTTGCAACTGTGCTAAAGAGGAAACGAGGGTTATTATGATTCTCATTTATAAGCTTGCTAAGATGGGTAGATCTGGCGGTTTTAATAGCCTGTCTGTAGTGTTTAACACTCTCTTTCCATGCTGCACGCCATACCTCTAACTTTGTGCTTCTATAATTTCTTTCCATTTTCCTAGTTGCCTTTTTGAGGGCTGCGGTGTGATGGTCATACCATGGAGCTGGCGGTTTTTCTTTGATTCTCTTTTCGAATGGATGCAACGGCATCCAATGTGTTAGAACAGACATTTTTTAGGTTTTCTATTACAATATCTAGATCGTCACAGTTATCTGCTACATGTTTAATTTGGGACAGCTCTGGAAGAGTGCTAATAAAGCTATCTTTTAGTGGTGGAAATGATTGTTCTGGCTAATCTGTAGCATGTTGTGGATTGAGTGATCCTATCTAGAAGTACAGTGTATGACACAAGGTAATGGTCAGAAACTGCATCACTCTGAGGTGATATTTTGATGTCATTAATATTGAGTCCGAGTGACAGAATTAAGTCTAATGTGTGCTTACGAGTATGCGTTGGCGCTGTCACGTTTTGTCTAATATTGAGAGAATTTAGAACATCCATAAACGCACGTCCTAATGCATCTTTTGGGTTATCCACATGAATATCAAAATCACCAACGATAAGAGCTTTATCTACAGTGACAACAGGCTCAGACAGGAAATCTGCTATTTCTTTAAGGAAATCTGCATGGTGGCCCGGAGGTCTATAGATTGTAGCTAAGGCAAAAGAGAGCTGTTTGTGGTTACGATCAGTTATTTCCATATTTAACAACAGTAGTTCAAATAATTTAAATGATTAAAATTTTAGTTCAGATTTTTGGTTTACTTTAAAAAATTTGTTGTATATTGTAGCTACACCACCCCCTCTCCCCTTTAATCGAGGTTCGTATTTATAATAATAGTCTTGTGGGGTGGATTCATTTAAACTAATGTAGTCGTCTGCTTTAAGCCAGGTTTCTGTTAAACAGAGTGCATCTAAGTTTTGGTCTGTAATTATTTCATTGACAATAGGTTCTTTATTGGTAAGCGATCTAATGTTAAGAAGGCTGAATTTTAACATTCGAGGTTCATCTGTTAATGTATTGTTTTCTAATTTTATGTTAGATTTTTTGTAAGATTTGTACGAGACGAGGTAAACGGTGCTCTGTATTTGTTTGTTCGAGGAACGCACACAGTTGAAATGTGTTGATACTCTGGTAAGATAGACTCTAAGTTCTGGGATATATGTGATCTTGACATGTCAGGGCAGCTAACAGATGGACGGGTAAGCCGATCTATCTGTTTCCTGACCTGGGCCCTGGGTAGTCAGACTGAATGTACATGTACGTATACATACATATATATACACATATACAGTGTTGTTCGGAATAATGGCAGTGCAGTGTGACTGGCCAGAGTGATCAAGGTTTTTAGTGTATTTTTTTGTTGCTACGTGGCGGGCAAGTTGCCGGTGGGTTCGGTGGGTTCTCGGAGAGCAAATGAGACCCAGCGTTCGTGGTGTGCACGCTCTTGGGGCTGTGCAGTTGGGCGGTTGGTTGAGGGGGGTGTGTTCAAAAAAATAGCAGTGTGGCATTCAATCACTGAGGTCATCAATTTTGTGAAGAAACAGGTGTGAATCAGGTGGCCCCTATTTAAGGATGAAGCCAACACTTGTTGAACATGCATTTGAAAGCTGAGGAAAATGGGTCGTTCAAGACATTGTTCAGAAGAACAGCGTACTTTGATTAAAAAGTTGATTGGAGAGGGGAAAACCTATAAAGAGGTGCAAAAAATGATAGGCTGTTCAGCTAAAATGATCTCCAATGCCTTAAAATGGAGAGCAAAACCAGAGAGACGTGGAAGAAAACGGAAGACAACCATCAAAATGGATAAAAGAATAACCAGAATGGTAAAGGCTCAGCCAATGATCACCTCCAGGATGATCAAAGACAGTCTGGAGTTACCTGAAAGTACTGTGACAGTTAGAAGACGTCTGTGTGAAGCTAATCTATTTTCAAGAATCCCCCGCAAAGTCCCTCTGTTAAAAAAAGGCATGTGCAGAAGAGGTTACAATTTGCCAAAGAACATATCAACTGGCCTAAAGAGAAATGGAGGAACATTTTGTGGACTGATGAGAGTAAAATTGTTCTTTTTGGGTCCAAGGGCCACAGGCAGTTTGTGAGAAGACCCCCAAACTCTGAATTCAAGCCACAGTACAGAGTGAAGACAGTGAAGCATGGAGGTGCAAGCATCATGATATGGGCATGTTTCTCCTACTATGGTGTTGGGCCTATTTATCGTATACCAGGGATCATGGATCAGTCTGCATATGTTAAAATACTTGAAGAGGTCATGTTGCCCTATGCTGAAGAGGACATGCCCTTGAAATGGTTGTTTCAACAAGACAATGACCCAAAACACCCTAGTAAATGGGCAAAGTCTTGGTTCCAAACCAACTAAATTAATGTTATGGAGTGGCCAGCCCAATCTCCAGACCTTAATCCAATTGAGAACTTGTGGGGTGATATCAAAAATGCTGTTTCTGAAGCAAAACCAAGAAATGTGAATGAATTGTGGAATGTTGTTAAAGAATCATGGAGTGGAATAACAGCTGAGAGGTGCCACAAGCTGGTTGACTCCATGCCACACAGATGTCAAGCAGTTTTAAAAAACTGTGGTCATACAACTAAATATTAGTTTAGTGATTCACAGGATTGCTAAATCCCAGAAAAAAAAATGTTTGTACAAAATAGTTTTGAGTTTGTACAGTCAAAGGTAGACACTGCTATTTTTTTGAGCACACCCCTTTCGACTGGTTGCCCAGTTGCACAGCCTTGAGAGCGTGCGTGTCATGAATGCTGGGTCTTGTTTGTTTTCTGGGGATGTACTGAACCTGCTGGTGGCTTGTTTGCCACGTAACAATAAAAAATATACTAAAAACCTTGATTATTCTGGTTAGTCACATTGTACTGCTATTATTTTGAACAATACTGTACACACACACACACACACACACACACACACACACACACACACACACACACACACACACACACTGTATATATATATATATATATATACATATACACACATACATATATTTACATGGGATGTAAACGGATAAGGAGATTAAACTGGTTCCGTCGTTGGTCAGGCATCGGCCTGGTTTTTGTACACTACGACAACCAGCCGATCAAGAACCAATAGAAGCATAGAACTTGATGATGCAATTAGTGCGTCAACAACAAACCAAGGCAGACAAAATGTCGAAAGAGCCAGGTGGACTGTACAGCTGGAGGATAAACTTGTGGGGGTACAGAGAGATAAAGAGTGCTTGTACAACATATCATCACCACTGAACCAAGATAGGATAAAAAAGGAAGCAGCCTGTGGAGAAATCGCGCTAGAAATACAAATGTCAGGTACTCGCGGCTTTGTTTTTCTTCTTTTTATGCTCGAGACAAGTCATGATTAAAAAATTAACACTAGATGTTGTTTCGGTTTGCTAGCTTTCACTTCAGCATGTGTTTACGTAAAACTATGGAGGTGTTTGTTTTGTGTGCGTCCGATTTTTAAAAGTCTTTCAACTTGTACAGTCTGACATTGATGGAAACTAAGTGTGTGACATGGACTTAACTACAACCTTGTTAGCACAGGCTTAACCTCTGCCAACAGGAGTACGTCATTCAACAGCTAAGCTCAAACGGCTCTGGCTAAGCTCAAACGGCTCTGGCTAAGCTAAACTGCTGTCGAATCACAACACACTAAACAAGCTACACAACCCGCTACGTATTTCAGAAGGATGGACTTCAAGGAACAAGGAAGACATCAGCCCGTTTTTAGGAAAGTGTAAACAGCGGTATAGAGATAAGTAAATAGTGTAAAAATTATGGGGTTTTTTTTACTCACGAACCATGAACAACACTTGTTATATTCTCTTAGGACTAATCACAGTTCTAAAATGAGCTTCATGACAGTGTGATGAGAGGATTATTCAGCCCCTCCCACCAGCTTCCACCTCATTCTGTCCTTGTACATACACAAAGCTTCCATGGTTATGGTACCTTATTTGTTTTCCATGTGTACACAAATTAGCAGTCAGTTCTGAATTTGCAATGGTTGTTTGTATTCATGATATCATAACAATAGTTTGGCATATTGAAGCAATGAACAAAAAACACTGATGTCAATGGTTTAACCCAGTTTGCTACAGCTGGTGCTTTTTGTATAGCAGTTACTAGTCATCTGCATTTAATGGTTTAAAGACAATTTTATTAAAGCTTTGTGTTAATGTGTTAATTTTGTTGTATTTTTTGCGCTAAATTGTTGTTGTAAAAAATAATTAGAGAAATTACCAAAAAGCAAGGTTTTAAGAAATCATTGCATATTTTGCAAATTGTTTTAAATAAAATTAATGTAAATGTGTGATTAAAACTCGTTTGTAAATGTCTGTTGTAGGTGTGGTGCTTGTGTGTTTTGAGGGTGATTCCGATGGCTACATCAATCTGGTGGCATATCCGTATGAAGAAAGCGAGGGACTGGACCATGAGGATCTGTCCGAGCGAGATCAACCTCGCCGAAAACACTCTCGTCGCAGCCTACACCGCTCCGGCAGTGAGCACAAAGATGACAGACCGCCTCATGACAGCGACAGCAATGAAAAGTGAGTGGCCTTACAAGCAAACAAATCTGTTACTAATTGATTATATAAAATGCTTTTTTAGTTAAACATTATGTTAGCATTGAAACAAAGAAGTCTGGCTAAATATAATCGTAAATTATGACAAAATGATTAAAATGACAGTTTCAAATATTATCGATTAAGCTGTGACTTAACATAAAAATATTTGTTTGGAAAATAATGTGATAGGGGAGACCGGGGCTGGTTGTCTCACGGGTTGGTTGTCACACTGCTTATTCCAGACATACTACATGGTGCTGTGGTACAATTTTGATATCAATTTGTTAGCCTTTAATAGCTTACTCATTTGCACTTGTAATTTTGCTGAGCAGACACAAAACATTGAGGTTAGGAGACATTTTTTTATTTTTATGGGTCAGAGTAAATTTTCATGTTGTTGTTGTTTTTGTGTTGAGATCTTGTAGGATATTAATCATTGAAAAACAAAACACTCATTAAAAAGCCAAAAGTAGTAGCTTTATTTTGAGTCATCTTTTAGCTATCAAGTTAAAGCCGTATGGCAGCTAGCTTAGCATGTTTGTCAAGAAGTCAGTTGGGGATGGTTGTCTCATAGCTTGCGGGGTTGGTTGTCACATGTGAGTATTGAACATGTAGACCTTTTAAGACTGTTGGTCTGTTTGTTTGTTTTTGTTTGCAGTTAAAATAAATTAAATAAAGCATTAAATAAAAAGATTTTAACACTACAAAAATATTTCATTTAATTTCTCAACACAGTAGACAATTCAAGTAACTGATCACCCACTTTAATCCCATTGTTTAAACATAAGGGGCATTATTGACAACTATCTTAGGGGTTGTATTCATATTAAAACTTTTTTGCAGTTTCTAGCTTAAAAAACTAAAAAGTTACACATTATCTTTTCAGATCCCAATTTATCACTGAAATCCTATTGAACCACTATAGGGACAACCAACCCCATACCCCGTGACAACCAACCCCGTGATGGGGTTGGTTGTCACATTGTGTCAGAGTGTCTTTGATGGTTAATTACTTCCTGTTAAATTAATGTTACAATATATTCTAAAAGTAATAAGTATACACATTTAAAGCCAAGACCCCAAGTTTTCATTTCATGTAGGAATTAATGCTGAAAGATTTTTTGAAGATGAGCAATTCATGGATGAGTAAAAATTGTGACAACCAACCCCGGTCTCCCCTAACTGAAAAGCATCTGTGATTTCCTGTGAAATCCAACCCCACACCTCAAGTGACAGATCATTCTCTCTAATTAACACATTAACAAACTGATGTGTTGAATCAGGTGTTTTGTATGGAACATCTGAAACATTCTGGGGGGAGGGGGTGCTGAAGACTGGAGTTGAGAAACCGTCCTGTAGACCATAAAAAATGTAAAATACATAAAAGATCTGAGCAAATAAATCTGATAAAATGACAGAAAAATCAGATTATTATTTTTATGTAATTATAAAAAGAATTTTACTAATTGTTTACTAATTTACTAATCGAAATTGAGATTTTCCTAAAAATTAAGTACATTAATAACTCGTCTAGCAATTCCTATTCTCTGTGGTCTTAAACTCCTGGCCCGCAGGCCATTTGCGCCCCCCCTCCCTGCGGCCTGCGTCTGCTGTCAAAAATATCATTATCTGGCCCACAGAAAAAAATATATACACTTTGTTTCATATTCGTAAGATTTTTTTATTTAAACGGGTCCATTTATGTGTCGCGTCTAACAACATGTGTTAACGTAGAGTCAAGTTTCTTATACTTTCTAAAGTGCTCGGGAGCTGCGCTCTCTGTGATGGCAAGGATAACGGAATCTGTGATCGGATTTTAATTGCTCATCGTGTCAATCATATCATTATCACCATGCGATTAGTTAATCTGGTCGGGACATTGGAGTGTTCATCCAGAGAAGAGCTGTTACTTTGTATGCTTACTCAGCTGTTACTCAAAGAAGAGCTGCTGTGGGGTTTGTTAGTTTAAGTCACAACTTCCAGTGAACGGAGAGCTGGAGATGTAATGCAACACATATTGAACTACGAAAGAAAAAAGAGAGCCATCAAGTTTCCAGGTTAGGAAAAGAGGAAAGATAAGGAGAAACGTACAAAGGATGAAAGTATGTATGCTGCTATGTCACTCATCTCAATATGTGTATAATATGTATATAATAAAGCTAATATATCTAATGTAATATATGATTATTTATCTTGCTATGCAATTTAAGTCACAACTTCCAGTGGAGAGAGAATGGAAGGGAGAGAGAGCGGGAAATGTAATGCAACACATATTGAACTGCGGATGAGAAAAAGAGAATGTCTGATGTGTAACATTATAATAGATCCTTGCATTACAGTAGATCTTAAACTGTCTGTCTCAATGTCAATCAAAAAGTAAAACAAAGGAAAAATTTATTATTCCTATAGATGTTGTTTTTGACTTTGTGTGTGCCAAATCTATTAGTTTTACCAGTTTTACCAGTGATTTCAATGTATGTATGCAGTGATTTTGTGTATAAACTTTCAAAAATCTTTTACTTGGCTGACTCTGTCAACTTCAAACACATGTAGCTTTGTCATTTTTTGTCAGATTCCAACAATTGGAACAAAAACCGGTAGACATGATTAACCGGTAGAAATTTGTCAACCGGTAGAGATTTTGGACTATCGTCTCTATCGAGGTTACGCGCCCACGTCATGCTCTTTGTGCGTGTGGTCACAAAAACGTAACGTTTGTACACATATTTATACACTGCAGTTTTAAAACAAGTTATTTAAGCCATTGAAACACAAACAACAGATCTAAATGCGTGCACTCTTTCCGTGTGTGAGGAGCGTGCAAGTTGCGCAACTGCTGCTCATTAAGCTCATTAAGCATTTTCCCCACTTTATTGTGCTTAAATACACATATGCCTCAAAATTCCCATCCATTTCATCGGTAGAAACATTAATCTTTATTGAAAGTGAGTCATATTTGTAGTTGAAATGTAACATAAATGTAGAATTTTGTGCCTATTTGACCGAGAAAAGACAGAACGTGACTTTAGGGCACAATTGATAACTACAACTTCCACAATGCACAGCTCAGCTCTGCAAGCCACTACCATTAATCCGCTCAGATATGCTATTGTATACATAAATGTCACGTTAGTATAACAAAGAAAATGGAAACACTCACTTTATAGTCAGAAGGCCTTTTATCCCTGCAGGCTTTGGCTGTCACTTCCAGAGTAGGATTCTAAAATATGTATCCAGGATGTGTTAGGTGATGCAAAACCCTGACAAAAGGTATTTCTAAAACCAGCAGCAAATGGCTGAATCCACAGGGAACCGCTTTGAAATTCCTGTTGAATTATCATCTGAAACCTGAATCCTTTGTCACCATAAATCTACAACCGGAGTATAAATTCATGCTAATTGTCTATACCGCCGAACTAAGATGCCCAGCAATTACATTACTATAGGCAGGCTATAGACCTTTTGCGAGTCTACGTCACGCGCGCAATGTGGTGGCAGAAAAACAGTGGAAATGAATGAGACACGAGTGAAACGAACAATATAACTCACTAGAAAATGTCTTCGTTTTTATAGTATACCATCGTCGAAGATAAATGTAGGTGTTTATGGTTGCAATAAGCTCTCAACCGGACAGACTGGAGTGATGAAATCATCTGAAAATCTTTTAATAATTTGAATAGAAAATAATTAGAGAAGATATATAGCGTTTTTATCATGTTACGTTTATAATTTATTTAGAAAAATTAAAGATTTGAATGAGTTCATAATATTAATAATATTACCATTTATTAAAGTTTTCATTTTTTTCGTTTTCTATTACTATTTTTTTTACCTTCTATCTTGGCCTATGTCTTCTTCATGTTTGTTCTAAATTTTGATGTTTACTAATAAATATATAAACATAGCACACACACACACACACACACACACACATGATGTAAAGTGTTAATAATATATAAACAGGTCTATACAAATTAATTTGTATGTAAACATAATAGTTTTAGAACAAACACGTAGGCTAAAAATATAAGGAAGTAATTGAAAACAGGAAATTATGAATTATTTAATAAATGATATTATACGGAATACACGATAGTATTACTCTTATAAGTACTTCAGCGATTCATACTGTAAAAATAATTGATTTACCAATAAAGAACAATACATATACATTACATACATGCACACATATCAGCCAAGCCATTTAAACTTAATTTATTTAAAAAATAAACGTAACTTGGTGAAAACGTTATAAGAAACATTACACTAAAGAGAAATATAGGGGAAACAGACTTCTACAGAACACCAGATCCATAAAAATCACAGTTTAACGCTAAAACACTTCAGCTCCGCCCACAAAAAACGTCATCTCTGTTTGCAAACACGCAAAAGGTCTATAGGGAGATAAGCCTGGACCTCTGATGATAGTCCTTACTTTGATTAAGTTGTTGTATGGCATATGATTCGCTATACCAGGATAGACGGTGCTAACTTGGACCTCTGGTCATAGTTTGAGATCTGTATTAAGTTGTATATAGGTAGTTGGCTGGGGTTGCACAAGTATTTTTAATAAGGGCACGCCAGCATGGGGCAGTTGCTTCAACCATTTCCTCTGGTTACACAGATAGACTAATTATTTAACCCTAACTAAGTTGTGTGTAATCGTGATTACTATAGGCAGGCTATAAGGAGATACGCCTGGACCTCTGGTTATTACCTCTACTTTGATTAAGTTGTTGTATAGTATATGATTCGCTATACCAAATTAGAAGGCGCTAGTTTGGACCTCTGATCATCTTATGGGTTTGTATCAAGTTGTATATAGATGGTTACAGTGGCAGATGTTGCCAGACCTCTGGTGTGGTTGAGTTTTATGTTTCAGAATCTGCACAACGGCCGGTGTGGGCTGATATGACATTGGTAATCAAATGAACGGGTTGTAACGTGAGTAAATGGAATGATCAAATGTTTATCCAAATTCTATATTTATATCAATTTGATTCATATTACAATATGTCTTTAACTTCTTGGAGTAAGATGAAGCTACCTAACTTGCGTAACGTTAAAACGTCATTGATAAGCGCCGGAAAAGACAGAATGCGCAACGATCCTTCTGCCATGATGTTTGGTTTCTGCCATTGGGCCAACGGATGGATATATATTTTATTTTTCCCCTTACAGATGCTGCTGTCCATACAGGGTACGAAGCTTGGTTAGGAGCAAGCTTCATTCAGTTTCTGATTTATTTTTGACAGTGCTTAGCCAAACTATGTTTGCATGCACACCTTTTGCTTCCATCAGAATGAAATTGATTGATAAATCCTATCATAGCGTTTACATGTAAACTTAATAATGTGATCGGATTGATGTGCGTGTATATATGGTACAAGCTATAAATCATATTTGATCATTTGACCGAAAATCGTTGTGCCTTTATTTCATGTCATAATTAATAGACGATGAGCACACTGAGCTTTGTACCATGTGGATTATTTAAGCAGCAGCAAAAACACCCATTCACGTGTGCTTAAAAAGCGTGTTTGACTTCACACGGTGCTGCAGAAAGTTCAAACACATGCGTTTGTGAATCGGAGTATAAGTCATGGACTGACCGGACAGTTCTGCCTCACTTTACAGCGGATTGGAAGGAGATTAGGAAAATGTAAGAATGACAAGACCATCACTTCATGTGACTTTCTTCAATAACAAAAGCTCGCATTCTTTGCGTCATTACCTTATTATGCCAATTCTAAGTCATTGCATATGCTCCACACTCCAGTCCAGTAGGTGGTGGAAATGCACCTTTTAAGTGGGTTTGCCAACCATCATAAAAAAAGAAAAGAAGAAGATTGCACATGCGCAGCGTGTCCCAGTTTCAACCCGATCAAGTGTTTACATGTCCTTTTGAGCAGATTACAAAAGGTATAAACCACCCCTCTCAAACTGATTACATTTTTAATTGGTTTGGCTCCTTTTATTCCGATTAGGGTGTTTACATGGAGCTTTTTTATTCAGATTGAACATTTAAATCGATTTCAATTGTCCATGTAAACACAGCTATTCTTAAGTCTATAGGATTTGTACTGTGACCCTATGGTAAAGATGACATGCCTTTATGATTTTTGGACATATGTTTAAAATTTTTCTTTTTTTTCTGAGAAGTAGACATCTATTATATAATTAATCTACAAAGTGTGTAATTTATTGACCTATCAAATTAGTGAATAGTTGTAAATTAAGGTATTACGTAAAGAAAGCTAAAAGGTCAGTAAAGCCCAAAAAGATATTTTATCATTAAACACTTTACTTAGAAAATCATTAAAGTTAAAGGGATTCCTTTTTGCGCACTCAAGTTCGTTATTTCAAATTGGATATTTATTTCATAATGGAAGCGACGTTTTTATGTAAATATTCTTCTGGTGCTTGTTTTTTCCAGGCGCGTCTGCACCGCATAGAGTTAAAACATTTCAACTTTTCAGAATGTCGCAAGCTCACCGTAGGTCATGTGACAAAAACCTACGTACCTATCGTTTTCCATGCCTTTTTAGGTGCGACATGTGAACGGACCCTAGGACAGTTCACATTACATTGGCTGTTATTAAAAGCAACTTGAGCTTTGTCAGCTTTGGTTAGTCTGTCATGATTTTGTTTGTTTTACTCTTTTACTGCTTTTTGATTGATACAAACTTTGTTGAAAAATTAACCTAAAAAACCTGACTTCGTGTCCATGGTCGTAACGAGGGTTTGAAAATTAGTGAGGTCCAGGGTGGGGTGTTTAGAGTTAACAAATGCTACCCCAGGTGAAAAAAGTGCACTAAAGTACACTTCACTAGTTCACCTGCACATTCAGGTCTTAATGATTAATGGTAAATGAACTTGGCTTGCTGTCCTCGAAGGTAGCTCTGCACCAGAGCTCTGAACCTTCAGAGAGCGCAAACCTGAGGCCGGTTTCTCAATTGTTATTATGCGTAAGTTGTGAGGTTGAAGTCCAAAGACGTGATCCACTTGACTTTGCAGCTAGCATGGCACTGTTAAATGTGTTTGAAATAGTGCCTCTGAACACCCAGATAGCACAGGAGCTCTGGAAAAATCTGTTAAATCTTTGAACTGGGTTATCTTTTTAAAATCAGTTGTTATGTGTAGGGGACTTTATTACTTTATCACACACATATATATTTATTTATTTATTTGAAATTGCTTGTTAATGGCAGTACTTAATGGCAAAACAAACTGCAATTTGTATGATCCGCTTTATTTATTTTTTAATTCTTAAATTTTACAGATTCTGCAAAGGGTGTGTAAATGTATGAGCTCACATAAGTATATTGTAAATTGCTTACATTTTGCCTGGTAGTAGTTTTTTTAAACTATGTGATCTATGGAATATTTAATCATAAGAAGAATGATAATGATAATGATAAGCAATTATAAAAATATGTGACCTGTAAAATCCCAGCTAAAGTTTCTGTATTGGAAATTAGATGTTGACTGAAATCAAAGTTTGATTTAAGTTATCTCAGAATTTGATTGAGATTTCGGTCTGGTTTTCACAGTCAGGGTCATGTATTCTTAAGTAACCAACTTAAAAAAAACTAATTATTCCCGTTGTAAGGGATCTGAGGTTTCGGAAGGAGAATAAAACTGCAATCATTCCCGGGTTTTGGACACAATATGTCTGGGAGCGTAGCTAGAGTACGAATATATTGTATTGCAATATGGAGCGTTTAAGTATTAACACTAAATCAAAACTAAACAACAGATTTGTAAATGAAAAGGTTTAACTACAGTATTGAATTAAAGTTACAGTTGAAATGGTTACACTATAAATATATGAAATGGTAAATAATACAAACAATTGACTGTTTCCAATGTATGTGAGATATTACCTGATAAGAGAACAGAGAAAGAAAGAAAGTTTAGAAGAAAGAGAACTGGAACCTAGGCCTAATGGCCTGAACCCCAGTGAAGAAGAAAGGAAAGGGAAAAGGCCAATGCAAAATGCAAAAGCCAAAGGCAAAAGCCCAGAGCTCATAAAAACCTTGACCTTTATCCTCCATCTCTTGACCATGTGACTAAGCCTAACTTGATACATTCAAATAGACCAATCAGAAGATCGCCTTTAACCCCCACTGTACTTGACTAAACCCAACATAATACATTCAAACTGACCAATCAGAAGACCACCTTTAACCCCCACTGTATTGAATAAACAGCTGTGACAATAGTCTTTGATCACTATCAGCACAGGGGGTTGTGACAAGTTGTGACCAAGTATTAAATTCCTATATTTTTAATCTTACACCATACTGTAATTGTTGTGTCTTTGCAGTTTGCAGGAGTTGAAGAGTCCTCGTCTGGAGCTGCAGATCCATTCAGATGTTCCTTTCCAATTGATTGATGGAAATAGCGGCCTAAGCTCAGAAAAGATAAGCCACAACCCCTGGAGTCTGCGCTGCCACAAACAACAGCTCAGCCGCATGCGCTCTGAGTCCAAAGACAGGAAACTTTACAGTATCCTACCCCCATATTAAATATCACCAAAAATGTGTAGTTTATTCACAAAAGATGTATAGTACTGTCTTCCGTAATGTTTTCAAGTCCTATCAGGGATCAGATAACATAAGGTACTGAATCAGTACTACTGACAGCATCATAGAATCAAAGGTATCAGTAATTAGAACCAGAGTACCATTACATTTAAAACCAGTGAAGAAATACTAAAATCTGATCACCTTTTGATGGACTTAAAAGGTTTATTTGGCATTGGTGAAGATTGGATCTATGGAATATGGACCTATGGATGTTGCTATGGAAATTGAAAAAAATTTAGTACAATTTAGTAAGTCAAATAAATAATCGAACCCCAAGCAAAAAATAACTTAGTACTTGGTGGAGAGCGCATAGGTAAAATGTTTCTTGTAGTTTGTCACCAGGTTTGCAAACATCTCTAATATTTGGAGAAGATTGTGGAAAACATGCAGGAGTTCAAAAAACTTTTTTTTTTGACAAAATTTTGTCGTCAAGCGTATATGACTAGACCATTTATTGGCAAATGTGTAGTGTTACTATTAAGGTTCAATGAGTGCCAAACTTCACAACTTTGTACCATCACCTCACCATTGTGAACTCAGAAGTTAAATAAATGGCATAATAATAGGAAAACTAACAGATACATAGGGCCTAAGTGCCTTTGTGATTGGTCCCTAATAACTGCCGTAGTAGTACAGGAGAAGTAACTTTATATGAATACTTTCTGTTCTAAGCATTTAAAGTGAATGTGTAATGATCCTTGATGAAAACCTTCACAAGAATTTCTGCTGCTTGAAAATGTGGTTCATCACTTCAGCTACCCCTGTATCCTGGACCTGAAAATGGGTACTCGGCAACATGGTGATGACGCATCGGAGGAGAAAGCTGCACGTCAAATGAAGAAATGCGAACAGAGCACGTCTGCCACACTAGGAGTGCGTGTGTGCGGCATGCAGGTGGGGACGTCTTTCACTTAAGAAAGTTTGCTGCAAACTCATTTGTTTAGTTGACAAGGGAATATTTTTGTGTCTCTAGCCTTTGTAAAAGAGTTTAGCGTCTTTGCTGTTTTTGCTGTTTGGTGCTGATTTGAATTTGTTCTAGACCAGATTTTACCATATGTGCATATGTTTCCATAAAGAAATCTGATACAGTACACTCTTAAGGAAAATGGTTCTTAATAGTACCAAATAAGTGTTCTTCAGCTTGTAACAAAAGCAGAACCCTTTTTGGTGCTATATAGATGGTTTCAGCAGTAACAACATAAACACGCACCTTTCGTGGTCAACACGTAACTTCCGGTAAACTTTGCGAAGAATAAATAACAACAAAGTCCTTTCAAAGTAGTTTATTTATATAACAAGCAAAATAAACAACACGTAGATTTCATAGGAACCCAAACATTTGTTATTTTCGACGAGGTATTTGTTTAAGAGTTCAGTTTCAGCAACTAGTCAGACCATTAAACAAACAGAAACCGGAAGTAAAGTTCTGACCAGGCGCTTATCGCGTTACTGCACGTGCGCCCGATGAAACGGTCTATAGAACCCTTTTTTTAGATGGCTCTATATAGAACCTTGCCTTAAAAAAGTACCATATAGAACCTCAGTGGTGCTATAAAGAATCTTTAATGTATCTTTGATTAGTCTTTTTTACGTTTTCATTACATGAGGTATCATAAAATAGTAAATAATTGTATAAAGTTAAACATTTTAAAGGGGACATTTCATGGAAATCTGACTTTTTCCATGTATAAGTGCTATAATTGTGTCCCCAGTGCTTCTATCAACCTAGAACATGTGAAGAAGATCAACCCAGTAACTTAGTTTTGGTAAACCATTCTCTGCAAGTTTGAGAAAAATTTGGTAATTGAAATTTTGCTCCCCTTGTGATGTCAGAAGGGGATAATACCGCCCCTTAATCTGCACTATTCAACCACAGCACTGCCATTTAGTGCAGAGATCAGGTCATTTGCAATTAAAAGGACACACCCAAAACGGCACGTTTTTGCGTACACCTAAAGTGACAATTTTAACATGTTATAATAAATTATCTGTGTGGTATTTTGAGCTAATAATTCACATACATACTCTGGGGACACCAAAGATTTATTTGACGTCTTAAAGTTTTGTGAAATGTTTCCTTTAAGTAAAAAATTTACATGAAAATAAATATATGCATTATTATGCAAATATAAACAGGACTTCCCACATAAGATATGGATGTTAAATAACTGCTATATAATAATAAATGTACAATAAAATTTGGCAAAGACATTGATGGTAAATAGACATCAATTACATGAAAATCAAAATCATGACATGTATCACATCAAAACATACTGTATAAATGATAATAAATACTGAATATTGACACTTGTTTACAGGGTAAATATATGATATTACATTCAGAACAGGGCTGTTCTATTCTAATATTCCCTTTTACATATAGCAATTGTGCTACAGAGGTTGAAAGTTTTGTAGCACAGGTCAAACTGTTGTAGCACAAACATAGAACTTCATCGTTACCATTAAGTTATCATGTCTGTAAACAAACAGAAGTAATAAAGTTAATTACATTACACTTTTTCGAAAATATGCTCATTTTCCAGCTTCCCAAGAGTTAAACGTTTGGTTTTTTGAAATCCATTCATCCGATCTCCGGGTCTGGCGGTACCACTTTTAGCTTGACTCTTCTTTAGTTACATTGTGTACTAAGACAGAAAATTAAAAGTAGCTATTTTCTAGGCACATATGGCTAGGAACTATACTCTCATTCTGACGTAATAATCAAGGACTTTGCTGCCGTAACATGGCTGCAGGATGCGCAACGATATTACGCAGCAGCCGAAAAGAGTCCCCTGCTTTTGAAAGATACCATAAATTGTGTGAAAAATACCACGTTTTTTTTTACATGTGAAACATGAACGTGTTGTATTGCGCACTGCAAACACAATCAAAGTTTCAAAAACACAGAAAGAACGGGACCTTTAAATGAAAGCCAGCTGAAATCAGGATGATTAACAGCAATGTTTGCATTTGGATTACTATTTGAATATTTTTACCTTCACCACATCACTCCCCTTATTCACATAATCACAATGTTTCTCACTAGTGGAGCAATCTACAATCTCTGTCATTTCTCATTATTAAAAGACAGTTAAGCTATCTTATCTGTGAACAATGATAGGGCCATAATGAATACAGTACACACTCGACTTAGCTTCTATTTCTTCTCATGTCTCTATCAAATGTTGAAATGTACAGTATCCTAGCACTTAGAAAGAATATTTTTCTAATTTTTGTAAATCGCTTTTGCAAAATGCTTAATAATTGTAATGGTAACTCACAGATAATGTGCAGCGCATCGATGCTAAAACAATAATAAAAAACCGTATGCTTTGATTACAATGACTTTAATAACATTTATTTTTCTGCCCCATTGAAATAATAAGGAAATTTATCTTGTTTACTGTATAGCAGCAGGTCACCCATTGTTGGTTTCTTAGTAACAGACCTAAGAGTTGATAGCCGAACATGATTAGCGATTTATGATTTCCTAATTAGAGATAATATTTGGTGAGATGAGAACCTTAAATCAATTTAAGATTTGCTTCTGTAATGTTAATTTCAGAGAAATCCTAATTTAACACATCATATCTTAAGTTAAGACCCAAGATAGAAAGTTTCTGTAATATGCCCCCAGGATCACATTTATTTGTCAGTTATCACAAGCCCTGTTGACTAGCTTTACACAGCTGTGAAAAGGTTGTCTTGTTGTTTACATCAGTGCCAGATGAGCAATAAAAACATCTCCTGTTTTCATCTGCTTTTCACCATCATTCACCACCCCTTATCTCTTGCTTTTATTCTGCAGGTGTACCAAATGGACACAGGTCATTACTTATGCAGAAACAAATACTATGGCCGCAGCCTTTCTATTGAAGGATTTCGACATGCTCTCTTTCAGTTCATGCACAACGGTTCACAGCTGCGAAAAGACCTTTTTGAGCCCATGCTGAGTAAACTATGCAGCCTGAAGACTGTCCTGGAGCGCCAAGCTTCATATCGCTTTTACTCCAGCTCTTTGCTCATTATATATGAGGGTAAAGAACCTGAGTCTGTCGACATGTGGCTAAAATCTACAGAACCTCCCTTGGACAAGGAAAGTCAGGCTGTACCACGACAGTCTTTGGAGGGCCCTCCTGCTTCAGAATCTTATACCCGTCCTCAGGTGCGGAGTGTAGATGTGCGAATGATAGACTTCGCCCACAGTACTTTTAAGGGTTTCCGTGATGACCAAACCGTCCATGACGGACCTGACAGAGGCTATGTGTTTGGACTGGAAAGCCTCATCAACATTCTGCGGGAAATTCGAGAGGAGAACCAGTAGCTGAAATCATTTGTTTGTGTGCCACTCATTGTACAGGAAGCCATCCAGACTGTTAAGGGTAACACAGACATTTGTAAAAAAATCAATAGCGTTTTTCAGCATTTGAAACACAAGGGTTTCATACAAATAAAAAAGGTGGTGACCTTTACAGAAGTTCTTGACTCGCTCCCAAGCTATTAAACAGAAATGTCTCCAACACACACATACTCGCGCACACACGCATATGCAGGACGTAGGATTGCTGTTATTTACATGTATTCATTGCCACCATGTGGCCAAATGAAGTTCTGCAGTCATGTAACATTACAAACAGGGAAATGCTCAGGGCTTTAGGGTGAGTGTATATGTACACACACACACACACATAGTGTGTGTGTGTACAGAGATTCTTTAATTTTTGCTTAAAGAAAATTAAGTCTATTTTTAGGATCATTGCAATTTTTGCATTACAATTAAATTAAGTGCTGAAAATCATTCCAGAAACAAAATATGTTATAAAATTAGAGTAATTCATACAAATTATATATGCATAAAATTGTAATTTACCATTTAAATAATCCATCTTTTTAGCATAACTGTAACGTGCATAATGTTTTTAAACTGAAAATGTACTTATTTTTTATTTAAAGAAGTCACATTGCAAAGTATCTTGATGCTTTTAAAAATAGGCTTAATGTTTACACACATAATTATAGTATGGTATAATTTTGCTTTTTTGAAATATGACCCAAACCTGTCCAATACACTTCATGAAATTCAAAATTTTTGGGGTGATTGTGAGTTTGGAGGCTGTTTAAACATTGACCTCAGTGCAGTATTTCAGGTATTTTAAAGGGAATAATTTAACATTTGCTTAAAGCTTTACTTTCAGACGTTGGGGGCATTTAAAGGAGTTTTTAAACCCCAGGTCTCTGATGACAAAAAGAGAATTGCTGCCTTATGGCAGCAGCTGATATTTTTTACAGCTAAGCTGTGTGAAAATACCATTTATAACAGGTAAAATATTCTGTTTTTGTTTTGTTGCCATCTTACTCTGTTCGTTTAGATCATCTGTTACATTTACTGTTCTTATGCTAATAATATTTTTTCATGCCTCTTTTATAGTCTTTCACATGATTCAGCAGTTTTAGAAATATGGTGGGTTAGTTTATTTGTAATAATTAAGATTACCCTTGTGTACTCCGCTTTATTTTTTCTTAAACATAGTTACAATTACAGAGCAAAAATTATCATCTGTATATATTACTATAAACCCATTTATAGAGCGTTAGTTAATTTTTGTATGTTTTTGGTTTATATGTTAGTTACGTTTATAACGTTAATAAGCAAATGGCACCAAAATTTAGGATGTACTGTGTGTAGGTGGAACATTTATTGCACTGTGGCATCATCCTTTAAAAAAATCTGGCTGCAATTGTCAGAATATAATAACTGCATTAATTTGTCTTGTTTTGTATTCATTGACTTGTGCATTCATCAAATATATTGTATAAGTAAGAAATCAACAGGACAAATTATGGCATCTGTATCTTGATGTGTCTGTATTTACTGTAAATGTGTCGATAGCCAGGGTTACAAAGAAGCTTTTGCTTCTTGCTTTTACATTGTTTTGTTTTGCCCAGATGTTTACCATAATCATAGCATTTACATATCGTATATAGTCTATTATGTGATTAATTGCTTATCAAAATTATCACAGGACATAATTTCAGTAAATACTGAAGAGACATGTTGAAGGTGATGTACAAATGGCACGTGTGACCTGTTTCTCACAATAGGTTTAATAACTTTATGAACACATAATTCCTAACATACCGGCATTACGTATGAAAGTGTAGCTGTTTGTTTAACTGCACCTTTTGTTTGAAAGTAAGAACTCATGGTATTTTACCAGGATATGGATGAAGCCATCTGTGTTCTTTGTCTATTATAGATTTGACAGAACCAGTAGAGAAAGCAAAAATGTATATTATTAGCCTTCATCCTGAAATTATCTTCTTCATTGTGTTGCATGGATGGATATTTTTTTAAGAAATATGAAAACTTTAAATGTGAACTATATGTTCGTTATTTAAATAAAAGCAATCTGTTATTTTTTCTTTAATCATTTTGGCTTTCTTGTTTTCAGATTTTTTAAAATATATTTTACTGAAAAATATGGTAGGCTATAGCATACACACTGCAGGGTTTTTAGAAATTCAATTAATTAAAAATGAATTATTACATTTACTTTATCAATAAAAAATAGAAATTATTAAAATAGATTCAAAACAGTTTAAATAATAAATCATTATTCGCACTATCTAGAGAATTGTTTGTATAAAGAAATCTGGCAAATGAAATAAATATTGATGAGACGCTCATATAGCTTTTATTTTGAAAAGGCTTCTGCGCCACGTTGTTCTCAAATGATTGGTTCGTGGCGATTTGTATGCTTAAGTAATGAGAGGTGGGTGTGTTTATGTAGGAGACATACATGGATGCGTATTAAGTTTATTTATTACTGACGTTAAGCTATTTGCGTAGTATAGTATGCTATACAAAACTAATTATTATCATAGTTAACACGTGTTTGGGAACACATAAACTACCATAATTTGTTAAAAATATCCATTGATTCCCTCGAAATAGTGGTATAGTCTATTGACCTGTGGCGTCATAGTGTTGTGGCCCCGCCCATTTACCGTCACTGTACGGAAGCTAATTCATTACAGAGCATTATAGCACATACACATCTGTTAGAGAGAGACATTTGTATAAAAAAGTAAATTGTATTTATATGTAATACGCAGTTGCCTTCCTAAACTGGAATTATTTTATAAAATCAGTGCAGCAGGCGAATCATTTATTGGGTAAGCTTAAGTTTACGATTAACTCATTTTACACTTTTCATGTCCTCTAGAGTGTTATGGATTTATAATGTCTAATGTTTAGATGTATAGTGGAAAACACCTTATTTAGTGTGTGCACGTGACTGTGTGACTTTGTGTGTTTATAGCTGTATTCTAGACAAAGTTTTGCTAATGTTTGGAAGTAGGTGTGTTCAGTTTTGAGTGGTAGAGTAAAATAATAATATCTTGTCAGATTAGTTTCAAAACTCATTGTGCACATCAAAGGGATGAATTACAGGTTTTTCAGGTGTGCTTTTTATGGGCATGTTGTAATGAAACAAAGGATGTCAGTTACTATTCCTCTGTCACCAGTGTTGGATGAAAGGACTCAGATCATATCAGATGTCTTTAATTGTGTCTTATGACCTAATTTCTATTTGACTACTTCTTGTTATAGTGACACATTATGAAAGCTCTGATTCTTGTTGGTGGCTATGGCACAAGGTTACGGCCGCTCACCCTCACTGTCCCCAAACCACTGGTGGAGTTCTGCAACAAACCCATTCTGCTACATCAGGTGGAAGCTTTAGTCAAGGTACAGTAGATGAGGAAAAAAAGAGAGGCAACAAAAGAGACATAAGGAAAACATTGCATATTGAGTGGTGTTAATTTGTTTTTTTTTTTAAATCCTGTTTGTTTTTCTCCTTTAACTGTAACATTAATATAGGTATTTTAAGTTTTCCTTAATCAATAATTCTGTCTTTATTTATATAATGTCAAGGCTGGAGTCAGTCATGTCATTTTGGCGGTGAGTTACATGTCAGAGCTGTTGGAACGAGAGATGAGAGCTCAGGAAGAAAGAGTGGGTGTTCACTAACTTTAATTTTGAAGAATGCAAATATCCTTTTACATGGACAGTCATATGTGATCAGTTTAAAAAAAATCTAACAGTGTTTTTTATTTGAACAGCTTGGAATAAAAATCTCTCTTTCACATGAAAATGAACCTTTAGGCACTGGTACGTGAACATTATCATGTTACTTTGACAGTACAACTTTTAGCCAGTGTAAAGCTGTAACTTTCACTTGTGTTTTCTTCTAGCTGGTCCTTTGGCTTTAGCCCGTGACCTGTTGACAGACAGCGAGGAACCTTTCTTTGTCCTTAATAGTGATGTCATCTGTGATTTTCCCTTTGGAGACATGTTGAAGTTCCATCAGCAGCATGGCAGGGAGGGCACAATTGTTGTAAGGAGCTTGTTTCTTCAGAAAATTTGTCATAAGCAATAAAAGTCCTCTTGTACCAAATATTAATACTAAAGCTAATTTCATGCTCTTATACAGCAATTGTATGTAAAACTCTATATAAAGTTCAACATTTTGTACAACTTTATTATATTTTTTATATTCATATATATTTATCCCTGAAAGAACATCAAGTAATGAGTTAAAAGTATTAAAGAAATGGTTCACCCAAAAAACAATATTCTCATTTTCAAGCCATCCCAGATGTACTGTAATACTTAAAAATATATAAATTTGGACTCATTTGTTTTGTGAATATCTACTTGGTGTTTCAGGTCACTAAAGTGGAAGAGCCGTCCAAGTATGGTGTGGTTGTTTATGAAGGGGACACTGGCAGAATACACCGCTTTGTAGAAAAACCACAAGTGTTTGTTTCCAACAAAATCAATGCTGGGATGTACATCTTCAGCCCTGCCATGCTGAGAAGAATTCAGGTATCTTGAAATGCTCTTTTAGCCCAGTTTACAGAAGCACTTCCTGTTAAGAACTGAATCAAAATAAATTCATCAAAATAAACTTCTTTAATACTTACCCTGTGTCCGAAATCGCATACTGTCACAGTATGAACTGAATTAGATAATTACATCAACCATTAAAACAGTATGTTTTATGAAGTATCAATATGGGTAGTGTGATTAAATTCGGACATACCACATCTGCCATGTTGATACATCATGTGACGCATCATAATAACAACAAGTGAGCTGTTAACCTGGATAATGTTAAACTAGTGCAAATTTTCTTTATGTATTTACATTTGAATAGAGCCGCGTCACCGTTTTTTGACATTTTTGAATATGACTACGCCTCTTGTTTTTCTTCTTCATTGAAACTCTCCCATGTGATAGTTAATTTATCATGTGATAGTAAAGTGTCCATGAAATGCATACTTTAATATCTTGCCGGAAGTAGTAGGTCATCCTGGTTCTTTTGTTTTTCGAATATTATGAATTCAGACATACTACTTGCCTCATATACTGATTTTTGTATACTATATAGTATGGAAGTAAGCGATTTTTGGACAAAGCATGAGTTAAATAAAAAGGAAGTGCTTCTGGACCAATGTTGTTTATGTCTATTAAAATTGTCTGTATATTAAGCCCTGAATTTGATGGGTCAGGAATGTATTTGTGTTGTGACATTATTTTTATGTCAGTTAACCCTAAAAAAAAATGTATTTGTTGTTTTAACTTTTTATTCAATTAATCATCTTAAGTGAATAATTTTCTACCATTTTTCTTTCAGCTGCGGCCGACTTCCATTGAAAAGGAAATCTTTCCTGTCATGGCAGAGGAGGAACACCTTTATGCCATGGAGCTGCAAGGTGAAGAACACAGAACAGATGTACCCCTCTCACAGAAGCACACTCTAACATTTTATCTTAATTTTATCACTGTTTCACAATTGTTTCCAGCTTGCCCAAAGCATGGAGTATAGTCTGTACGTGTAAAAGGTGGACTATACTTTGGCCTTACGTGTCAAAATGATTTTAGAAAATTTACTCGATTGGTAAAATACACTAGATTGACTGTTATAGTTATTTTGTTGCTCACTGAAGTCAGTATGTGATGTTTCAGGGTTCTGGATGGACATTGGTCAGCCCAAGGACTTCCTGACAGGAATGTGCATGTACCTGCAGTCTGTTCGTCAACAGGCCCCTGAAAGGCTCCACAACGGACCAGGTTTCCTTGGAAATGTTCTTGTGGTATGATACTAATTCAACTTAGTCTTTTTCGTTTTTATTTAATAGACAATGTCCAGGTATGTCCACAACGTACAGTAGCAGCACAAATTAAAGAAACATAATAATACAAATACTTGCGTACTAGCTTGGTACACACTAGGCCCTTTCACACTACAGAAAATTACCAAAATTACTTTTTCTGTAAATTAAATATGCTGTTCAAACAAGCAATCCATCCATACCATTCGAACATCAGTACCAAAATACCAGAAAACTCTGTAATGTCATTATCCAGACCTCTAACCATCTGTAGGGCCCTATAAAATCCGTTTTATTTTTTCCCAAATTCCGTTTTATTTTTTCCCAAATTCCGTTTTCTCCGTTTTAATTTTTGCAAATTAAGTTTTATCCGTTTTAATTTTTGGCAATTATATTTTTTACCCTTTACTTTTATTTTAGTCATAAAAAGAGTGTGCCTTTAATGTTAATGATTAAAATGTAAATGATTTGGGGGAAAAACTGGATAACAGGATTACTTAAAGGGATAGTTCGGCCAAAAACGATATTAAACCCATGATTTACTCACCCCCAAGCTGTCCGAGTTGCATATGTCCATCGTTTTTCAGACAAACACATTTTCGGATATTTTAGAAAATATTTTAGATATTTCTGTTCATTAAATGTTATGTTACGGGGTCCAGCAATAGTCCACGACCTTCAAGTCCAAAAAAGTGCGTCCATCCTTCACAAATTAAATCCAAACGGCTCCAGGATGATAAACAAAGGTCTTCTGTGGGTAATCCGTGCGGTGTTTTTGTAGAAATATCCATATTTAAAATGTTATTAACTTTATAAACTAGCTTCCGGTAGCGCCGCCATCTTAGACTCAGGAGAGAGGATTAGCGTAGTGTACGCACTTTTCTTAGTGACGTATGACAAATTCGGAGGGCGGGGGCACCGAGCAGCAGCAGAGAAACTCTGTACGCTGCGTAAGCTCTCATCCTGAATGCGCATCACTCCAAAATGGCGGCGCTACCGGAAGCTAGTTTATAAAGTTAATAACATTTTAAATATGGATATTTCTACAAAAACACCGCACGGATTACCCACAGAAGACCTTTGTTTATCATCCTGGAGCCGTGGGGATTTAATTTGTGAAGGATGGACGCACTTTTTTGGACTTGAAGGTCGTGGACTATTGCTGGACCCCGTAACATAACATTTAATGAACAGAAATATCTAAAATATTTTCTAAAATATCCGAAAATGTGTTTGTCTGAAAAACGATGGACATATGTAACTCGGACAGCTTGGGGGTGAGTAAATCATGGGTTTAATATCGTTTTTGGCCGAACTATCCCTTTAATGACTATAAAAGATGCATTTACACACGCACATACACACGCACGCGCGCGCGCGCACACACAACTCAATTCAATGCATTGTTTTTTAGTGTTGTTGCAGGAGGCTACAACAAGGTGTCAACGCAGTGGTGCCTTCAGAAGTGCCTTAAACACATCAATCCAGCGGAACGCGATCCATATTTTATACACAATCGCTTGAAATGCATATAACTTTACAAACATACACAGGATAGTGATCTGACTTAGGACAGCGTGATCACGTAGCTCTTTGCACGTGCGAGCGAAAGAGAGCGGCGCCATGATGCAGATGATTATATTTTAAATGCGAGGGATAGTTAGTTTGCCTCAGCTCGCTTGAAATGCATAAAACTGAACAAATACATGAGGATTTGTGTTCGCACTTCGGACAGATGCGTGAGCGCGTGACCGTGAGAGGTACAGTGAGACAGACATGGATGAGAGAGTGCATGTATCTTTGCGCTCACCGTGAACAGAGTGTTGACTAAACTTCCAAAATAACAGTTCTCCGGTCACATAAAAGTCATGTGAGACCTGCTCGGAACTAAGTGCTTAGCGTCGAATTTCTTAATTTTTTCGCTGACGAAAGCAGAGTCGTGGAGAGCCGCTTTGCCATGGTTTCAGTGTTTTGGAGGAGGTCTGAAACGACGGGAGGGGGCGTGTCGCCCAGATTTACTTCCCCCGGTCTGCATTTCCCCCAGACATACGTTCGTCTCCCACACAAAAACATAATTTTATTCAAAATATGTAAAATTCCGCGTTAATACTAGATTCCGGAATTAGCCAATTCCGCGATTCCGTCCGCGATTCCCTGATCGCGGAAATTATAGGGCCCTACATCTGTGCCACTGCCAGTCCCTTACGAAAAACTTTTGTATGTAAATCAACTTTAGAACGAGACCACGGATAATTTTCGTAAAGGGTTTTGTGTTGGAAAATTACCTAACATCGTTGTATTAGACAACTTCAAACTGAACTGTTCAACTGTACACATAAATGTATCTTTAGACATGGCAGTTCAGTATTCAGTAAATATATAACATTTCTTTAACTTTTGTAAATGCATGCCAATATGTATGATATGCATATTATATCAAATACTGGTCAAAGGTTTAGGGTCATTTACTAATTTTTACATTTGTTTTCATGTTTTAAAATAATTGTTTTTTTGAAACTTAACAAAACTATGGAATAACACACATGCAACTATAGGATATGTACAGTTGGCATTATATGAAAATTCAAAATTCTTGCTTCTTGAGGTTCTTGAGGTCTCACTTTTAGATGTTTTTTTATTAGTATTGAAGAAGTTCTCATATATTCTTCCCTGCAGTGTTTTAAAGCTTTGAGTTCATGCTTGCATGTTGTTGTGGATAATTTTACATTTGATTTGCACATACGGCATTACACAAAATGCAGTACATTCAGCTCAGGGTCGAAAACTTCTGTTCCTGTGTCACTGCATGTTTAGTTGCTGTATTGACCAGTCAGCATCTATTAATGCAAGTGATTTTATAATGCACATTTTCCCCAATAGGACCCAACAGCAGTGATTGGGAAGAACTGTACCATCGGGCCAAATGTGACAATTGGAGCCGGTGTGGTTCTGGAGGACGGTGTAAGAATAAAGCGTTGTACTGTTCTGAAGGGGGCACACATACGCTCACACTCCTGGCTGGAGTCATGCATCATTGGATGGAGCTCATCCGTGGGGCAGTGGGTATGTTTTATTAATTATGAAATGTCTTTTTCTATAACTCTTACTTCTGCAACCTATCCGTTGCACTTTATACATGTTTGTAGTTGTTGTGGCTGTATGAGGTTTAATAGTAATTCTCTGGTTGTTGTTCAGGTCCGGATGGAGAATGTGACAGTTTTGGGGGAGGATGTCATTGTGAATGATGAACTGTACATCAACGGTGCCAATGTTCTGCCTCACAAGTCCATTACAGACTCTGTTCCTGAACCACGAATCATCATGTGAACCTGCCTTACACAGCTCTCCCAAAGTTCCAGAGTGTGTTTGGCAAAAAAACTCTGGATCACAAAAGAGCAATGGCTGAGATGGGAATGAGATATGTGAAGTTTTCAAGAATGCATTTAGAGATGGTGGTATTTAAAACTGTTGCTGCAGGTAGATTACATCTAAAAGTAGATGTTCTCAAGTCAAGTCAAGTGTTGCATTACACAGTTCTAGCCCGTCAAGTGCCATTTTTAAGTGTCCTCTATTACTGACAATACGATAACATAACAAATGTTATTTTCTCAAGTAGTCTTCTGGTTTAGCCTGCTTTATGTACATTTTGTTGCTTATGAGACAGCACTAGGCTTACCAGTAAGTGTTTCTATTCTTTAGAAAAGAATCCTTGTAAAGCTTTTGCAATTCTCTTAAATGGTGTGCCTGTAGAATGAATGAAATATACAATGTTTCAGATACATGATGCACTAAACGGCTGATATTTATACACACACATAAGAGTTACTAAACATGTATGATACAAATCAATTTGTCTAAATATGCACAAACAATGCCATTTCTAGAAATGTCATTAGTACTTCCTGTGCAGATGAACCAACAGAAAAACAGACAGTGATGAAGTAATGCATCAAAGTAATGCATTCATGCTGTGTACACAAATGAAGATTTTTTTGATACATTATTTTCTATCAAATTAATATAAATGTAATTGGGGCAGTCATAGCCTAGTGGGACAAAAGTCGGGCTTGTAACCTGAGAGTAGCCTGGCAAGTTGTGACTGAGTTGACCTTGAGCAAACATGTCACTTTAACACATTAAGCGTGTCTCTTTCTTATGAGCTGTTTTTATACTTGACCACAATTCAAATTTTTAAATTCAGAATTCTTTAAAACCTAAATAAAATAATCACTATACCATTCTTTATCATCTATAGTGCTGTGGTATTTCAGTCATGCTGCATGATTCATGTATATTTACATGACCATCTTTTAAAGTATTTGTACATGTCTCATTTTTTATTTAATGTTTATTTCGTGTGTAAGTGTAATTTTTCAACCATGCAAAGGGAAAACTTTTATTTTTTTACTACATTGTTGTTGTGTAAATGTAGTCTTAGCAGACATACACTCTGCAAAAACTCATTTCAGGGAGGTAGCTCACTGACCCTAGCCCCATTATTATATTGTATTGTTATTTCATGACTTCAACAGGGTAGCTCTTTTACAGATAGTCAGCTATACTGTTGAAGTAAATGACATCTAAAAATTTATTATTCTTACTCTTGTTAAGCAGCAGTACACTTTTATAATGTAATAATGTAGTATTTACCTGGTTACGCTCTTTGTCACTTTCTAATTTTGTCTTGTCGCTCACTATATGTCAGTTTCTTCATACTGAGACCTTATAAAAATGTATTGTAACCTGACCTCTCTAACTCACACATTCTCAAATAATTGATTTCTAGAATATTTTACATCATTTGTGGGAATTAGGGAGCCACATTCAACATGCATGAGACTGCATATTCTTAATGTCTAGGAGAGTTGAGTTGTCTACCTTAGTAGCCATGGATAAACTCTGAAGTTAAATCCTGACTGCCTGTCTATACTTTATTTGTTTTGGGTAATGCAAGTAAATAGCCACAAGTGATCTTTAAAGAGCCATTAGGTTAGTGTTAAGAAGCAATAAAAACAAGGAGTGTTATTACACCAATTTTAACACTCAGTGTATGAGACGGGAATTAATATTAAATATTAAAGATTGTTGCAGCAGATGAAGGGGCGAGATAACTGACGGTCGTTTCACATCTGAAAAATAAAAAATGCTTTGTCTGCTTTGAGACTCCCAGGATCATTCAGTTTTATTTCAATTCAAATGTATTTATATACCGCTTTTCACATTGATTAAATTGTTACAAAGCAGCTTTATTTAATTTAGAAACAAGAAAAGTACAGAAAAATTAAGAAACAATGAAAGCATGGCAATTTTAGAATATAGATTAGAATGGTTTCCTTTGCCACTGAAACATCAACCTGGTCTCCAACTAATTGGCCATGGTTACTCGGCCAACTCTCAGATATTTTTTATCTTTGACACAAGTAGACCCACACTTATAGCTATAATCAATAATGCTTAAAATTATTTGATATATTTGGTAAGCTGTCCGGTTATAAGATCAACTGGAACAAATCCATACTTATGCCCCTTAATTTAGCTGCTAAATCAGAGATTCAGACCCTACCCACTATGATCCCTGTTAGCGACCAGTTTATTTATCTTGGAATCAGAGTTTTTCCTTCATTATCTCTTATTTCCAAGTGGAACTATCAGTCTCTTTTGGATAAGATCAAGAGCGACCTTTTGTGTTGGTCCCCACTTTGTTTGGCTCTTCATGGAAGGATAGCTACAATAAAGATGAATATACTTCCTAGGTTAAGTTTTTTGTTTTCAGTGTTACCCCTGACTCCACCTGCTGAATACTTTAAAGAGATCAATACAGCAGTATCGAAATTTTTGTGGAATAATAAACGGCCTAGAATCCGTTTTAAATCTATGCATCGATTAAAACCTCATGGTGGCTTATCTCTGCCAGATTTTTGGTCCTATTATTTAGCATACCAGATGAGACCACTAAGGGCATGGCTAGATATTGACTCCCCGGTTCCATGGCGGGCTTTAGAAACTAATATTATTTCCCCATTACGTCTACAAGATTTACCCTTTACTGGAATATCTAAGAAAGCTCTAGAAAATTTTGGTCCAATTATATGCCATTCCATCAAAACCTGGAAAGCAGCAGAAAAGATTATGGGAGCCTCTGCTTTTTATAATGACCGTACCCCCATTTGGCATAATAATAATCTTTGCACTGGTAACAAACCATTTATTTCTAAATGCTGGGCTGAATGTGGTATCTACACTTTTAAAGACCTGTACAATGATTATGGGCTCAAGTCCTTTCAGATGTTAAAGGATGAGTTCTCTCTCCCAGGATTCTCCTTCTTTCTTTATTTAAGATTAAGATCTGCGCTGAAAGCTTATGGAGTGCCCTGGGCAAATAATATACCTTCTCATCCTATGGTAAAGTGGATAGATTATAGTATGTCTTCCAGAGGTATTGTGACTATAATTTATAAATCACTTGTGGTACGACAGTATTCAAACATTCCAATTGAGAGTTTCTGGGAGAGAGAACTTAATACTGTGATTGATTGGGACAGTGTCTGGGAAAATTGCTTCATTACTTCTAAAAACCCAGCTCACCAAATGATTCATTACAAGTTAATTTATAAGGCATATGCCACTCCCTGTTTATTATATAAAATGAAAAGGAAGCCTGACCCTTTCTGTCATCTGTGTAATAGTTCAAGTATAGGTACATACAAACATATGTTCTGGGACTGTTCACAAATTGCTTTGCTCTGGTCCTGGGTACAGGATCTTGCGTCTGATCTTTTGAAGACTCCGGTCCCAAAAGACCCACTGCTTTTTCTCTTGCTGGATGATTCCTCATTGACATTGTCAGTTAATCAAAAAAGGATTCTATCTGCAATTCTGACTGCTGCTAAAAAGGTTATTCTAAAATTATGGTTGGATCCATCTACTCCAACAAGAGTGATGTGGATGTCATATCTGCTGGACATTGCCCGGCTTGAGTGTACCACAGCCAAAATACATGGTGCCAATGGAAAGACAATACAATTTTGGTTGGACCTTATTGATGCTGTATCAGACCTCGTGTAATCCTAAATGGTTTTGTAATATTGTATTGTAACCTCCTCGTTGATTGTTTTTTGTTTTGTTTTTATTTTTGGCAGATCTTGGGCAATGTTGTTGTAAAAAGTTATAATTTAAAAATGTTCAATAAACAAAGAATCACAAAAAAAACTGACATGTGTGCACAAATTTATTTTTGAAACCGAAGAGGTTGAAATGTCCGCTTATGAAAACAAGCGCCCAAGTGTAAATGTAGTTTTAGAGACGACAGCCGTTTCTCAATGTCAAGAAAGGATCCTCGGAAGCCAGAATTTCGAGGATGCCACTTCAACGACGTCCGTCGAAGGACTGTTCCAATGTCGAGGATCCTCGAAATTTCAGCCAAAGACTGAGTCCTTCGTCCAAGAAATATCCCATATACAGGAAAGGATGCATATGTGTATCCTTCGTGCTCTTCATGCACTGAAATCACCCACAATCCTATGCGTGCAGCACCGAAAGCACTCCTTTCATTAACGCAATGACGCAATGACGTGCGGTTGCTAGCCTGTTCCATTTACGTGTTCTCCGAATGCTTAGCCTCTAAAGGAAGTGACTTGTAAGGACTAGTCCTGCCAAGGAAGTATCCTTGACATTGAGAAATGGCTAACATCTCTGAGCCCCTAAACATGACTTGGCAAAAAGCAAAACATGATTGGTTGCTTTACGTGTCAGTCATATTAAATAAAAATAAATAAAAAATAAATTATTGCCTCTTCAGCGGTTCTTGGCTATTCAAAGCTGCCATGCTTCTCAGACATTCAGTAGGAAGGCTACTGGCTAATAGCTATGCGAGACTTATGCCATAATGGGGAATGTAAACTTGTGAAGTGTAAATGAAAACTCTGAAAGCGTAAACGAAAACAGCAGTGAATGAATAAAACTTGATTTGATTAAAACAGTTAAGAAAGAATTCAGTTTGTTTGAAATCTATGTTAACTTTTTGCCTTTGAGTTTATGATGTTATATTTTTCTTTATTTTTATTTAATATCTTTTTTCGGTTCTTAAAAGTGTGTGTTCATTTTTATTGGCACAAAAATAATGCATTACAGTCGCTGTTGTGTATAGGAATGGCACAGGCTTTATTAAGTTTTGATATGGACTATTTTTGATTGAGTTTTGTTATGCAGATCTGGTAACTGGTCTTGTTTGAACCTCATGTCTTTGTTACAAGCCAAATTAGCAAATAAAATATTTCAAACGTTATTCTTCAATATGAGCTGATTGGCTTCCTAAAGCATTAGCTATGTTAATGTATTCCTGCTTTCTGTCTTCCATATAAAGTCAAATGCAGTATTGAGTGGAAACACATGAAGAGTAAATGTGAGACTGGCGGGTTTATCTCACAGCCATTCGTGATGTCATGCGCCACACATCACAGGAATGTGTTAAAGCGGTCAGTCAGTCAGTCAGTCCAGAGTGACTCTGAGTCAGTCAAGAAGTCTGTCAGAAGCTGGAGCGTCAAACTCACGGACACTTGGGTCACAAGAGACAGTACACACAAAACACTAACTAAACACAACAGTAGGAAACATCAGTAGAAAGGTTTTCCTAACTAGGCTGAAAGGATATGATCGCGGGTGTTCCGAAGGTAAGTCTTGCTGTTTACACGTTTAAAATCACGTTTATATTAACGCAGCGAGTAATTAAACGTTATTTGTTTATGTTGAATTCACATTTGATCACTTACGCAAAACAACCAATGTTTTATTATAGTAAAAGTGTAGTATAACCCTGTTTTACTGTGATTGCCATTTGTAAAACCGCATGGTTTTATTTGTATTCAAACCATTGATACTTTTCGGGAGAAATTGTTTAGACTTTTATAAAGTAGAGAGTAATGGTCAGAAAAGTGGTAAAAACAAAAACGTTTTTGTTTTTATCCAACATTGGTGCACATGGACTTCCAAACTTGACTTTCATCCGAAAAACAGTTGAACTAAACCAAAACGGCTTATAAAATTAGCATTTTTATCTTCAGATTTTTGTCTTCACTTAGTTATAAGTAGGCTAACCTTGGAAAATAATGTCATAAGGAATTGTGAAAACGCTATGGCTTTTTATCTTGGGTACACGTTTTGTACATCCCTAATGTAACTTTTATACGTTCTAAAAACCCTGTGTTTGGTCAAAAAGGGACAAACCCAGTTTGGTTAGATTAACCAAGAAAATGCTTATATTGACCGAAAATGTGTTAAAACAACGCATACTTTTGGGTTGAAACACCCAGCTAACATTACTTAAGTGGTGGATTGCTGCCACATACCTAAATATTATTATTTTCCACTTAGTTATCTCGTTATAATGAGATATTGTTATTCAGTAATTCGACCCCAGATTGCATTAGACTATGGGGATCAGTGTGGGTGTGATTAAAGAAATGTATAACTCTAAGAAATATAAGAAATATATTATATGGTTGGATTAATACCAGCCTTAATTTTGAAGTGTTCCACTGTATTATTAAGATGGGTAGCATATTACATGTGCGTACATTTTCTTTAGTGTAATTATATATATTAAATGAAAATAATATGACACAATAGGGATGACTATGGTTTTAATGTATGCTTTCATAAGTGTTAAGAACTATTTTTGCTTGAGATGAACCAGGAGTGAAAACTTTTTACAGTGGATGATAAAGCATATATGAGATTTAATGGGTACTAAACCGAGCACAAATTCAAGTACAGAATGTGAAATAAATGACTATTTTTCAAAGGAAACTGTCAGGGTCCAGTGGTCTTATCAGAGCTTCACTTGAACTTGATAATGCACCTGCTGCATTTGATGTAAGGTTTACCTTAATACTTTAAGGTAATACTTAGTACTACAAACATTAAAGGGGTCATAGACTTTTTTCATGTTTAAGTGCATTAATTGTTGACAGTGCTTCTATCAACATAGAAAAAGTGAAAAAGATCAATCGAGTACACTGAAAAAAATTATTCATATAATTTAATACATTTTTTTAAGGTAAGTGGCTGCAATCAATTTATTTAAGCTACATTTAAACAAAAAAGATTAGTAACGTAAAATAAAATAAAACATTTTGTTTAAATGTAGCATAAATAAATTGATTGCAACCACTTACCTTAAAAAAATTGATTAAATTCAATGAATCATTTTTTTCAGTGTAACTTAATTTGAGTAAGCCATTTTCTGCAAGCATGTGAAAAATTAGGTTGTTCAGATTTTGCCTGTTTTGTGAGGTAGGTAGCAAGGCGAATTACAATAATACCGCCCCCTTTATTTGCACTATCCAACCACAGCACTGCAATTTAGTGCAGAGATAAAGAGAGAGAAAAGAAGGACTTGACAGCACAATTGAGTTTCAATTACAACAAACCACCATCATTGTGATATGTGTTTGTATTTCATCTGCTCATTTGCATTTTAAATGACACACCCAGAAATGGCACACTTTTGCTCAGGCCTACAAAGTGGCAATGTTAACATGCTATAATTAATTATCTATATGGTATTTTGAGCTAAAACTTCACATACACACTCTGGGGACACCAAAGATTTATTTTACATCTTAAATATATCTCATAATATAACCCCTTTAAACCTGAGTTGAGACAATTGATTAATATGGGGAAATATGTTGTTTTAATGACAACATAGTTTCTTATTAAAACAACAAAACTGAGTGAAAATAATATAAATTATATGTATGTGGCAACAATGTACCACCGAACATTACAACCCAACAGGGTTCATCCCTTTTTGACCCAACACAGGGTTAAAAAAACCCCATGTAACCCATTTAATGGTAATGATATGTGTATATTTCTTTTATTTTTTAATACTTTCCCCCATCACAAATTCATCCTTTTTTTGTGCCACATGTGAGACCACTGCTTGTTCACTTTGAAATACAAAAAAATTAAAATAGTGAATCTTTAAGTGCTAATATTTGACCCTCATTGAAAAAGTGAATCAAAATTGGGAAATATATACTAAATATATACAAATTCCATTTCATGTTTTTTAGTTTGTAACAGAATTAAAGGGGTCCCTGCACATAATCTTTGCATAGGGCCCACGATCCTGTGCTACGCCCCTGAATCCAGCCATACTAATCATCCATAAACAGCAGGATTGTTCAAAGAACCGAATTAGGGAGATCATGTTTAGCTAGATCGGAATATCTTGGATTTTTCATTTGATCTCGGATGTTATAAGTGACATTCGAATAATGGGCCCCAGGTCTTGTTTTTAAGGCAATGGTTCTAATACGTATTCCTGGGTGCGTTATTTAGGTTGAGTTGTTGAGTTGAGTTGTTTCTAAACTTCCACAAGCCGCTTCTTCATTCCCACTGTCTACCTGAGTCCTGACACGTACAACAGCATATTTTGTGGTTGCTGTCTCAAAAGGTCTTTCGTTGACCTCCATCTCTCATTGGCTATTGTGAAAGTACTATCAAACATAAATATTTGGTAGTGCACTGTAGTGCAGGGCCTTGGTCTTGTGGTGCAGGGCCTTGGTCTTGTAGGCCCACTGTTCTGCACATTTTGTAAGTCTGTCTTTCCTAAAAGACATGGGCTGTCTCAATCAGCTCTCTAGCACACGAATCAGTATATCGTGTTCGCATGTTTGGTCGCTTGTAAGCAGTGATGGTAATAACGGCGTTAGATTTTTTTCAGGTTTTTTTTCAGTAACGAGTAATCAAATAAATTACTGTTTCCCCCGTTATAACGCCGTTACCGTTACTGACAATAAATGCTGCGCGTTACTATAATTAGCCTTTCGCCGAGCCCGCCCCCCTTAGTTACTGTTGCTACTTCCGACAAACAAATTACCAGCGCGACAAATTGCCATGACGGAAAGCGATATACCCGTGCGTGTCAGTGATTTCACATATTCTTTGGAGCAATACCTCCGCGATATCCTCCAGATCGAGGCAAAAGGGGTTACAGTATGCAGTGGAGGGATATATTCAAAATATAAAAGACGCAATGAAGGAGACACGACTACTATCGAGGCTAATGCTTACCGGTCTCAAGCTAAAAATGAGAAACCACATGACCGGTAACTCAAATGCAACCAGCACAGCCTTGTGGACCAGTCATGCTCTTGCACTGCCGGGTAAGTTCTCTTTTATATGGTATGGTCTAGTGATGCACCGATGTGAAAAGTTTGGCCGATACCGATAACCGATATGACCCTTGTCTGTTATGGCCGATACCGATATTTGCCGATGCCGATATCTCTGTATAGAAAACACATTTTAATGATAATCAAATAAAGAGCTATTTTCCAAAACACTTTTTTTACTTTTGTAATTTATTTCCAGAAATGACTGATTGGGCACCTTTACCCATGTGCAAAATGTCATTAATTAGCTGATTTCACATATTCTTTGTAAGCTTCTAGGTGCTTATTTTTTTAGTGGGTGATCAAATTGGTTGTGTTGAACAATTTGACCCGAACTCCCCCTTGCATCACCCGGCCCACACTCTAAGGGCGCACTCACATTATTCAAACCAAACCAAACCATGCCCCAGCGCGATTGTCACCCCTCCCTTCTCCCCCATGGTGCACGCACTCACACTGTACTTTTTATCGATCCGAGTCCGGGCGCGCTTTCGTCATTAAGTTGCGTTTGTTTTGAAAAAAGCAGGAAGTAAAGCTCTCTCTTAACACTGGAACCCACCGTAATGATAAGTCTGTGTTTTACGAGTTCGCCTCACTGACAATAAAGTGGGACTGCTAATATGCGTGAGTGGCGTGCTGTCCCGGGGCGAAGGTTCCAAGCTCGGGAAACACCCCCCGAGTTCGGAACGTTGGTGCCTTGACTGGGGAAGGAGCCCCGGGTTATCCCCGGTGCTGAGCTAAATGTACGTAGTGAGGCAAAGGGGTGGAGGTGGGTTTGCAATAATTTTCCAGAGAATTGAGGGTAAGGACTCTATGTTTATTTATAGAGCTGGTACTAAGTTGTTGTGTTGATTAGTGATTGATAACCAGCCGTGTTCATTGCTTAATCATCGAGAGTCAGCCGTGTTCATTGATTAGTGATTGAGAGCCAGCCATGTTCATTGATTAGTGATTAAGAGCCAGCCATGTTCATTGATTAATGATCGAGAGCCAGCCGTGTTCATTGACTGATCAGCTCCTCCCAAACCTTGTTTATATAAAACATAATTTTTTACCCAGAGTCGTTTGGTGCGGGATTACAGACAGCCCTCTCACATGTCATCATATTGCTTAGTTGATCTGTCACGTGTGCAGCTCGGACATTCACGTAACCCCGCTGCGCGCATCAAAGGGTTTTTACGGAGGCAGATGAAGGTGAGTGGTCGCGCAACTGACGTCTTCACCTTTTGAATCGCGGTTAGGCGTGATTGCGCTCACACCACAGCCTTCCGCACCTGGGCCCAAGTGAACCGCGCTTCGGCCCACCTCTGCAAACCGGCCGCAGCGTGATTAACCAATCCGCGCCCGGGCGCGGAACAGAGCGATCACACTAGTCAAACAAACCAGGCTTTGGGGGTCAAACGAGCGTGGTTTGGTTTGGATAGTGTGAGTGCGCCCTAATTGCATACAGCAGCAGGGGTGTCCAGACTTTTTTTGTGTGGTGATCTACTTTTAAAATGATAAAGCGACAAGATCTACATGCTTAAAAACACTTTAAATGAGTGGACTACACTGCATATATCTCTACATTGGATTTAGGGCTGTCACCATTACTCTATTTTTTTGAGGAGTTAAAAAAATCCCGGAGTTCATGTCGAGTACTGTTTAAAATAGCGGAGATACGGTTTGGTAAAACAAACTAGAAAGAAAATAACAATAGTATCAGAAGCATATTAATCAGCACAGTGCTGCCTCTCTCTCTCTCTCACGCTCTCTCTCTCTCTCTCCCTCCCTCCCTCGTTCGCTCATGCACGCGCGCACACACACACACGTCACACACACCGGGCGCGTGCATCAGCTGCATGAAGGCAAGAATGAGATTGCATCCTGGTAAATTTCGGAAGTTTACACGACTAAGCTGCAGCGGGCAGGCATAAGATTTATAAAAACACATTTGAGAAGAAAAGCACAGCAACTCAAAAAGACTTATGCGTTTCACAATTACTCTAAGACAGTGTTGTCCAGACTTTTAGCCGACAAGTTCTACATGCTAAAAACACTTTAAATGCGTGGACTATACTGCATATATCTCCACATTGGATTTAGGGCTGTCACCATTACTCTATTTTTTTGAGGAGTTTAAGAATAATCCTGGAGTACATGTCGAGTACTATTTAAAATAGCGGAGATACGGTTTAGTGAAACAAACTAGAAAGAAAATGACAATAGTATTAGAAGCATATAAATCAGCACAATGCTGCCGCTCTCTCTCCCTCGTTCGCGCGCGGGCACAAACCCTGGGCGCGTGTATCAGTGACTGCAAGAATGCGATGCGATTGCATTCTGGTAAATTTCGGAAGTTTACAAGACTGAGCTGCAGCGGGCAGGCATAAGATTTATAAAAACACATTTGAGAAGAAAGGCACAGCAACTCAAAAAGACTTACATGTTTCACAATTACTCTTGTAGGCATGGAGCAGCATGAAGATACACAGTTAACTTATGTGCGACCTACCTGCATTGCCTTTGCGATCGCGATCGACGTATTGGACACCCTTGTCACACAGCATAGCGAGGATCTTCTTCAGACACTTTGAAGAACGACCAGGCAGACGACAGAACCTGCTTCAGCACATGTGTAACTTATGCGCTCGTGCATAAACAAACATACTCGCCCCCACACTCACGTCTCCTACACACACGTGAAATACACTGGAATAATTATCGGCCTGTTCACATCGTCCTTATTTTGACATCGGAACGATGCCGATGTGTAAAAAAATGTCCATATCGGCGGCCGATATATCGTGCACCACTAGTATGGTCTATTAATGTCTATTAATAGCTATTTTGTTAAAATACAAGGGTATGTTAGCTAGCCAAACCTACATGTGTTTCAAAGCCATTCAAAGCTAACTAACATTTGTCTGTTGTTTTGAGGATAGCCGTTTTGAGAATCATAATGTTTTCTTTCCTTTGGTGATAACCAGAATTCACAAATAGGAAATTGCTTTGGCTTAAAAGTTGCAGGACAGATAATATAATAAATAAAATGTATAATATAATAAAATTGCACAGCATTTACGGGATTGAGAAACTCAGGGGTAGGTTTTGCGTTCATAAAAAGCTACATGAAAGATAAAAACAAATTATTTAAAGTTGATTGTTAGGGCGCTATGTTCGACTTTGTGGTAAACTGATGAAAAATAAAGTTGGGGAGCTGAAAGTCCCAACACAACAGCAGCTAATGTAGCTAGTAGCGTTAGCTAACATGTTAACTAATGTTGTCAAAATAACTCATTATACTCAGCTTAGAAAGTAGGTTAACATTCTGGCAATTATATTCATCGTAATCCTAACTTTGGTCCAATTTGTGTTCTTGCCTCTAGTTAGTAGATCTAGACAACACTGTAACTAGTTAGCTGTAAGCCTTACCTTTGTACAGATGTATTTATGCTTTGTAAATGTTCGACACATTTAACTGGATGGGGTAGTCCACACTGTTTTATCCATTGTATACACCGCTCACAAACGTCGCGGGCGTGAATGTTTGTCGGACGTGCTCGCATAGTAACGGTTGCTGTTATGTGTGATTGGACAATGGCCGTTTTGGGGGAGGGGCCGGGGAGAGGTCAAGTAATCTCACTAACGCTATTTTCACCAGAGTAGGTTCTCTCATCCAGACAGGCAATGTTTTTCTTGTGTGTGTGTGTGTGTGTGTGGGGGGGGGGGGACAACCACATAACCAATGATGATTGGCTTAATTTCAATCGTTAGACAACCAGAGGCAGGCAGAGTTCATACACAAACATATGCACAGTCCGAGCAGTGTGCAGTGCTGCCAACTTAGTGACTTTGTTGTTTAGCAACTTTCTAAACCCCTTTAGCGACTTTATTTACAAAAAGAGACTAGGACAAATCTAGCGATCTTTTCTGGCGTGGTTGGAGACTGACGCGAGAGGATGTATCGCTCTCTCTTCTCAACGAGCAGCAGGTGATTCTGCTAGACACTCACAGGCAGCCCGGTCCTCGCGCTGCAGTCCGTCCGAGTCCCACTTCCGCAATGACAGAGCGAAGACAAGTACAACAAACTCAAAGGTAGCAGTCGCAAACACAAAGTATAATAAGCACTATTTTTCCATCGTTGAGGTGAAACGTAAGAATGTTTATGTAATGTGCAACTTATGCAGAGTAAGAGCCTCTTCATGTCTGTAATTCTGATCTAACAAAGCACCCCACATCATCACATGCTGTAACACAATTATTGATTTCTCTTTAACGTTAGTGTCTAATTCATTCATTTAACAAATTTTTATATTGGGAGCATCCAAGTTATTTGAAATATTTGAACTTTTTTAGGTAACGCAATAGTTACTTTGCCTGATAATTAGATACTAATTCAGTTACTATTTTTGAGAAGTAACTAGTAACTATAACTAATTACTTTTTTAAAGTAACGTTGCCAACGCTGCTTGTAAGGACCCTAGCTCACTTCACATTGGGACACTGTTCAGTTATTTTCATGCGATGTGGCTGCTTAGGCATGTTGTGATAATTCACAGCTTTTATTCAACTGGCAAAACCAACATTTCTCTGACTTAATTTCTAAACACTTGTTAAATAAATTATTCAGTCAGTAAAACAGCGCCTTAAATGAAGTCTTAAATCACTTTTAACAGAAAACATGATTAAGTTTATAAAATACAATCTGCATAAACACATTAACAGTAAAACTCATGTATAGTGGAGAGCAGAGGCGAAAGTACAATTTTTCAGAAAAAACGTAATTTTAAAAGATAATGGTTTAGACAGAAATATATTTTTGCTGTGGTCAATAACTAAACAAGTATGGTCTATCAATACCAGGTGGAATTTTGAACAAATGTGAAATTTCACTTTGAACATAAGTAACACACATGTGGGTCAACAGTAACTCAACGGTCAACAGTACAAGATAGATTTACACTTAAAAAAAAAATATTCAAGGCACTCAAGAGAAAATGTTAAAAAGCCTTTAGTAAACTGGGCTACATACAAAATTAAAAGGTAGATCTACGCGCTTCGGCTTACGCCTTCCTCAGGATACACATTCATTGAAACAATGTGCTCTGCTTAAACAGTAATCACAAGCAGCTGGAGAATAGGTGGGAGTGGCCACCATTCCACTTACTAATTAAGAATGAATAGAGAAAATCTTATTCTAATATCCCCACATTTCTGATTCACATACAAGACACAAAACAGTGTAATAACAAACATAATACAAACAAACAGTTGCGGCTGGTCAATAGGAGACTGGGGCGCCGTCCCCTTAAAGTTGGTCAGAGAGAAAAGCTACTTTAATATGTTACAAAAAAGTTAAATATATAATGCAAATTAATACAAAATAAAACCGTTAAGTTGTACTATTTCACTGTTAGTCATGTTATAATTTATTAAAATTATATTAATTATATAAAAATCAAAACGTCAAATCAAATCAAAAAGTTTGTTGTGTGTGTGTCATGTTTGTGTGTCTGGGGCAGTAAAAAGGGTAAAAACATGTGACCTGAGGCTGAGCTTTAAATGGCTGGTTTCGGATCCGCCCTGGGGCGCAGGACTGTGTGCCCCAAACCCTCCCACTTATGTTGTAAGAATCAATATTGTTTTTTATGTTTTTGACCTCCTGTGATTGGACCGTTTTCAGAGTCTCATAATCGTGTTGCAGATTGCTGTGTTAACTGATAGCTAGAGTACTGATCAGTGAAAGCAAGTGAAATATATTGAGATGAAGGAAAAAATGATTTTATCCTTACAAAATCACCCTTTACAAGGCGTTTGATTGAAGAATAAATAAAAGATTATGAAGCTTGGACCAGATTGACCAACAAAGTCAAATGATAGCTGTTTGTGTGCTTCACCACTTCTCATGGCAAATGGAGTTGTCTAGCTGGATATCATGTAAGTCCTGAGTTTTATTTTTTTCCCGTTTGCCATTTTAAAGTCTGAATGCGTGATAAACTGCCTGCACGACACAAAATTTTGTGGCGTGTTGGAGCTTGTGTTGCGTGGACATAATGAGAGCGAGAGCTCATATAATCAGTATATTCCGTGGCTTGGTCAACTTTTTTGTTGTTAGTTTTGTTGTTGTATAGTTTAAAAATGCACCCAAGAGAAAACTGTGTTTTTAAGGGAACTTTGCGAACCATGCAGATTGAGCTGATGGACTGTATGTAAGTTAGTCGTTGTGAGGGAAAAATGTTTTTGTGTGTGTTCGGTTGCGTTAACTCTGTAAATCCGTAACTTAATCTCCGTCTTTGCGGAGAAAATTTTAAGCAGGAAAAAGAAAAATCTGAACGCCATTTTGGCAGATTGCCCATACAACTTAACTTGAGAATGTAATTCCTAGTCATGTCCAGTTGGTGGCAGTGTGTTGCTCTCACTGATGACACCCTGGTTTCTAAACTTTCTGGCGATATTTTGATGTCATACATGGATTGGTCTGCGCATCGATGCTGAAGTTAAACACTACAGGTACTGCAACCAGACGCCTGTCTAAGGTAAAGACACAAAATCTAATGACAAGAGTCTGCATTAATCTGCCTTTATGCGTTTATTACACAGGATGGTTTCAAATGAGTTTAGTTCAATTAAGATTTATACATGTTTATTGATATTTAAATCCCAGTAGTATTTTGTTATTTGATTTGTTCATATTTGCCTGTTAAGCTTGTGTGTTTTATCGCCTCCGCTGTCACTGTGAGAAAAAAATATATTCATCTGCTTCATGTGATGTTAAACATGTAAAGTGATGCACGGTCTCTGTTTATCTGTTCTCTAAATGTATAAATAAACACATTTTGACTTGTATGCTCGTCTTGTAAGTTTATGATTAGAAATGGACATGTGAACAAAAATAATTAAAACATGAAATGACAGATAATAACTGACTGTGACGGACTATTTACAAAGCTGTTCATTAAAAAAAATGACGGAGATTGTCTATCGCAACCTCTGTGTGTGTGTGTGTTGTGTGTGTGTGTGTGAATGATTACCTTGATTAGTTCATTACAGATTCATAGTACATTTATTTCGTGCGTTTGACTTCAACTGTAACATTTTCAGTATTTTAGCTGAGCAGTAATGATATTCATCACCTGATAAATGGCTATTAACAGTACTGCATTACTACAGTAAAAGTTTGATTTTGAGTTTATTTACACCCCCCCACATTTTTTTAACACCAACCGCCACTGCACACAAATAAACAAAAATTACAAAAAAAGCAAAAAAACTTCTTTTTTGGAGGTGTTTTATTATATATTTTTTAAATCTTGCAATGATATATAAATATCTTGTTGTTTGAGAACAATGCTGTTTCATAACGAAAGAAACACTATGGGCCCTATCTTGCACCCAGCGCAATTGACTTTGTCAGTGACGCATGTATCATTTCGTATTTTGCACTGGCGCACAGCGGGTTTTTCCCTCCACAGACGCACGTCGGCAAACTAGGGAATGAACTTGCGCTCCCTGGGCGGTTCAGCGCAAAAAAGGAGGCGTGCTTCGGCGCAAACCATCTCTTATGCTATGCAGTTTCAAAAAACAATTGCGCTACTAACCAAAAAAAACTAGTCTAAAGTCAGTGGCTTGTGCGCGTGGTTCATTATGCTATTTTAAGGGCGCATGCTTGACCATAATGTATAGCGCGCACAATGCGCATTGCTTATCTAATCTACACAGATGCAACAGTTGTTTTTGCAAATCATAAATTGTTACAATAAAAAATATAAGATAAGGGAAATAATTAAATCATAAATTGTTACAATAAAAAATATTAATACATGAGATAAGGGAAATCATTTTGGTGAGCATTGTGGTGATAGTTTTTATTTATTTTGTGTGCCAGCGTTAAACAATTATCATGCAAATAACGATTTAAATATTTTCATAAGTTTGTTGTGTGGCTGTATTACGTTTATTTTATCTAAATAATAATTAAAATGTTTTCATAAGAAACCTTCATGTATGTGAACTTGATTTGTAAGTGTACTTTGGGGTTGGACCTTGCTTGCGTTTCTTGTGTCCGATTTCAAAGCCCCCAAACCCTTTCAGCGGTGAGGGTGGACGCAGCGACGTCCTCCTGTGTGCCCAAGATCCGCCCACAAAGTCACTTGCGCTTTGCGCTTCGGACTTGCGTTTCAGATCGTTAAAATAGGGCCCTATGTCTGTAGTATGTCTATAATGGCGCATGTTTTATAAATTTAAGCAGTGCCAGATTATCCATAGACGAGAATGGGTGAGTGGGCAATTAAGGGGGCACCAAGGGCTCCAAACTGCGGCCAAATGGAGTTTTTGACACAGCTTGAGCAGTTTTTTTTACAAGTGTTTATGCACATGCAGGGCACCCGCCACGGTGACAACAATACGGAATGAAGGATTGGGTTTTTACTGCTTATTTGCATGACGCGTCTCAATTGTTTAACCGATGGGTCTACGCAGCAAGGGGAAAACCTGCGCGGTAGACGTGATTCCGCCTCATTCGTGCATCTAGTTCGCACGAATGGCGTGAATTGAGCATTGCCGTGGCAAATTGCGGAAAATCCTGGTGGAGAGGGAGAGAGGGACGATGCAACAATATTTGTTTCGAAAAAGGCAAGGAAATACTTCTGGTCGTTTCTCAATAGACCCCTTCACGGTTCACGTCACAGGCGGTTCCCACTTCGCATGTCGGGGTCAGAAAAGCCATTACAGCAGATTGATTTGCGTATTATTCGGTATTGTCAAAAATGCCTACTTACGTCGTGGGCTGTGAAAATCGCACCAGTTCTTCCGTTAAGTTTTCGCGACTCATGCAGAATCTCAAAAACAAAAAAAATACAACATCTGCGGCTGCAAGCAATTAACGTGCAGTTTGGAACAATGCAAATATCAAAGAGGCTTGTGTTTGTAGTGCTCACTTCATTTGAGGTAAGTCATCATTTTTCAGCCCTGTTAGATTAAATTATAAATTGACCCCATGCTGCGCGCCGCGCGCACCCGATAGTCATTCAATGTTTACAAACCTTGAAGGGGTCTATTGGAAGGCTGCAGCCTCCGGAGGTCAAATATGCAGGCTGCATACGTCATCAAGTCTGGTTTATTAAGGTAAACTGAGCATTACATTCGCAAATCATAAGCATACTGCAACAATTTACGATTAACTAAGTATAATAGTTAACTTTATAAATGTTAATATTCTGAAATGGGGCAGTCTTGATGACGTATGCAGCTTAGAAATACGACATCCGGAGGCTGCAACCTTCAGAGAAATGGCTTCTGCCACGAGTTCCTCATCAGAAAGTTGTAACATGACTGCGTTTCTCCATGATGCCTCAAAATGTTGATCGTTTAGCATTTTAAAGGTTTAGTTTTTAGTTTAGTTTTAAGGTTGGCCAGTTCTTTTCCTTTACGACAGTGCTGCGGCGCTTGTGGCCTCTAGGGGTGCTAGACGTGAAAAATACCTTTAATAGTGAATTTTTTAATCATTAATAGTGAATAAATATAAAGCTTTTAAGACGATAATTATGTGCTATTTATTTGGAGGTGGTGTCCTTTTTCAGTTTCAGCACATGCCCCTCACGGCCCTGGGGTACAGCACATTTTTTTGTCTCTGAATCGCATACTTATGCTCTGACACTCTTAACCGTAATTTCCTTTTAGTTTGACCAATATAAAAATTTTCACATTCTAATCTGTATATTACATGCAAAGTATTACAATTAATAAAAGACTCAATGGGATACACCTTTCCAGAGTTTAGATCCGTAAACGTATTAAATCTCACCATATTGTCACAATGTCTACAATTTCCACATCTAAAAATACAGGTTAATGAGGTAAGCCATGTTTTCTTCTCAGGTGCTGGAAGATGACTACGTACAACCTTATTTCGTATCATTGGCAGATATAACTCACCATTTGCTTGTCTGAAAAAATTGTCCGCAGTGTACTATCATTTTCTAAGATGTTTCAATTAGAATTGATGATATGTTTATTTCGCATAGCCTCAGTGCTATACGTTGTTGAAAAGAAGACCCGATTAGAGTTAGTAATACAACGTTGTACCTTACTCTTTCTCAATAAACTTTTCCTATCCATTAGGGGTGTGACGAGATTTCTTGTGGAGGTGCTGGCCGTTTCTCAAATAAAAGACTGCATCCTTCGGAGGTCGCATTTTTAAACTGCATTTACTTCATCACTGTCTTATTAGAGACTATTAACAATTATAAAGTTTTTTATAAACTAATTATTTAGTTAATCGCAAATTGTTGTAATATGCTCACGACTTGCGAATGTAATGCTCAGTTAATGATCTGAAATAAACCTTGATGACGTATGCAGCCTGTATATGCGACCTCCGGAGGATGCAGCTTTCTGGTTGACCCTTTTACAGTGCATGCATTATTTGTCTTTTACTGCATTTGCTTTTTTGTTTAGGTTTCCAATAATGTTCGTTTGGGAGCTTGTGTGAAGTCTGAGACGCGTTGTGTTTGTCTGTTGATCAGTGTCAGTGTGTCTCAGCAGATTAAACCCTCACACAGAGTTTACATGATTTAATGTCTGCATGTTCTTGCTCAAAAAATGACAGTGGCTGTATAATTTCTAGTGTAAAGAAATGGACATATATTAAATATTAATATGGATTTAAACATTGTTTGACTAAAAATAAGCGTTTCTCTCTGTCTAAAGTGAAAGTGAAAATGAAGACAGCGTCCGCGAGACGAGTCCTCTATCGCCCCCTGCAGGCATTTGTTATAATAATGCTTTTTATTTATAGGCCACAAAATGTTGTTTAATGTAACTTGGCTTTAATACTTTATTTGAACCAATTATTATTTAATTTTAAATGCTACTGCTCACTTGGGTCTATTTTTATTACCCCAAAATTACAAATTACTTCATTATCAGTTAGCAAACTAATTGTTAGGGCCAGTCCTTGATAAGTTAAAACGTTTAAAAATAATGTGATTTCAGTTTCTTATTTATTTTATCATTGAGGGTTCTTAAAAAGTTTAAAAATATCGTCTCGTTCTCGTGAACCCAATCTCGTGTTTCATCTCGTCTCGTGGATTAAGTGTATCGTCACACCCCTAGGGTTGTGCCGGTTTCAGAATTGGTGATGACGGTTATGACGTGAGTCAAATGTGACGGTTCGTCACCTAACCGTCTGGGGGGGGGGTTTGCTGGTTTAAAGGACAAGTTCGGTATTTTACACTTAAAGCTAATACTGTTATTAAACTGCGCCATATGCGCTGCAAACACAGCCGGTGTAAAAGCACAATGGCCACGCGCGGCAAACGCTCTCCGCATACGCGCTGCTCAGTGCTCATGCTTGCGATGTGAAACCAGCATTTGAATAAGCTAGACACTGATTAGCTACTTGCTCTACATTTATTTACAATTAACAGCAAAACAACTAGCAGTGAATGTGCCTTCAGGAGAGTTAGTAGATTAACATGGGAGGATTTGAACTTGAAAAGCGGGGCGGAGCCTTTCCGCGGTTAAAACATCTTATGGTCATTCATGTTTATTTGATTCTATAAATTAAATAGAAGGAAGAGATGATTTGAAAGGTGAGACTTTGTTTAATATGTTTAATCTTAAAAGTAACCAAAAGGTGCCCTGGTCTCTCCTGTATGTCAGCGCGTTGTCAGTGTCTACTCCGCTCTGTATTTTTCATTGCGTGACGTGATAACATGGTGGGGCGTGTAACACAGACTTTTAATTAGTATTTAAACATTCTTTATGATATATATTTTTTTATATTTTAATAACACGGTTTTGTCGGTTATAGAGTTCTAATGACGGTGTTCAACTATAACCGTCGGTCTCACGGTTATATAATAACCGTCACACCCCTACACACCCTACTATCCATAGATTTGACTCTTTCTGCTGCTTTTGTTCAAACTTGAGATTCATAACCTCTCTGTCGAAATCATTTTTTAAGGCTACAGCTAATTCCTCTGGATGAAAAATCACTAAAACCACCTAATTCATTAAAAATGTTAAAATAAGAATGTTGTGTTCACATAAATTGAATGTTTAAAAAATTGCAACAGATATTTTGTTAAAATTGCTCTTTTGGAAATGCTGGAAATACATCATTGACCCAACAACCAAATACTTTTGATATTTGCTTGCTTTGTTTTTTCTTAATTTTCTAGTTTAACAAAGTAGATTACTCAATTTACCTAAAAAAAAGTGAAATAATTGATATTGGGTAGCTGAGAAATATGCAGTAAATAATTGTTTTTGAAAAACAACTATTAAAATGTTTTAAGTGGCATAGGGCTGGGACAACGCGTCAACATAATCAATGACGTCAAGGCAAAAAATATGTTGACGCAAAATATGCGCGGCGATTTGTCAGACCCAAAATAATGGCGCGCGGCAGAGAAGTAGCAACGAGAGTGGCTCCATGCCCAGCTTCACACCGCACGCGTGAGCAGCGCGTGCTCGCGTAGCAGCAGCTGGTGCTGAAGAAGCAGTGCTGCAATTTTTTCGGCATCGGTTTTATTTTTGCTGCGCTGCTCATTTCAATTGAAGTGACAGTGCTTTGTTTATGGTTTAAATGCTCGTTGATTTGCACCAAAAAGTGTAATTTTAACATAAAATTGTGAATGTGATGTCAAGTGTGTTTTAAACAGTCATGACTTTTGAACAGTCAGGTGTTCGGCGCAGCAGATGCCTGAACATTATCAAACGCAGTCACATATCAATTGAAATGATCAATCAATTCCAGTCCTCACGACCCTTTTCTTTAAAAATAACAGCATTAGTTCTGCCTAAACGGATGAGTTAATTTACCAAAAAATCACGGTAGCTTCGCATTTTCGGGCGGCACTTCAGATGTTCATGCATCGAGCTGGTGTGATATGCCAGAGTTTACAAACCAGCCTTTTATTACCAGCTAATCTGAAGTACTCCCATACTTTAGACCCCTTCGGCATTAGATAACTTTTAATAACTAACTCATTTGACATTGCACTTGATCCCGCTTCATTCTATGGAAACTGTTCCTTGCTGAGCCCAGTCAGCCCACTGCGGAGACGGTTATAAACATCAGGTTTGCGCATCCTAGTGGTGTGGAGGAAACGGTTGTTATTTTACCGTGAGAACAAAATTTAAAAGATAAAATAATAGAATCGACTATAAATATTGATGTCGACTAATTATCAGCGTTGACGCAGTCGAATGTGTCGACCAATCGCGAAAGCTCTACTGTCATCCACTGAGTGAAATGTTTCATTTTATCGTAAACCTCAGAGAAACAGATTTAATAATGTACCATGTGCTTCTTATGTCTATAATTGTGTCTACATATGTCATTACATGGACCAGAACAGCACAAAAACAATGTGGCTTAAACAAATTACAATTATTATTACACTGACCGTCAAAAGGCGAATTGAAGAGGTTTTGCTCATTAATGCATGTAAAATAAAGTAATGTGAACTTGCGATTTTTATACTGTTATTAAACTGCACAGTATGCACTGCAAACGCAGCTGATGTGAAAGCCAATGGCCACGGCCTGCATATGCTCTCCTCACGCGCTGCTCAAGCTTGCAGTGTGAAACGGTTGTAACGTTACTGTTAGGGTGTACCGGCGGTGAAGGTGTAAGGTCAATGATAATAGAGGGTATATCCAATCCAGGTGTTTATTTTCGTGCAAAAATCGTGGTTCCCAAGCAAATTGAAAAACATAAACTGACAAAACTAAGCAAACCAATAAAGAAAGAAAAATAAATATATTTATGTATACATATACAGTACGTGTGTATTTTGACTATGCCAATATCTAGGCCCAGAAACACAATACTTTCACATGCAACAAAAAACTGCTCAAAATGGCTAACAGATGCCTTTTAGAGAGTTAGGCTCCTCCCACTTCTGGAACATACCATGTGGTATTTTATAAAACAGCATATAACTACACAAATACACAAAATAAACAGTATTAACGTGTAGCAAATGCGCCAAACTATTGATCAGAAAGTAAATTGCAAACATTGCAAACAGAAAACCATGGAAAATCCTAGTTTTCCAAATTCCCCCCTGTGATGTCATTAAAAATGATAGTGCCCTTCCTACTGGGCAAATGTAAGCCTTTAAAAATGGCAGCTTTAACTGCACATGGGTTTGGCCATTGAAAAGTCACACACAATGTAAGTACAACAGCGTTCCAAATGTATATGTGACCAGTCACGGAAAGTAGGGACACAAGTCGGATCTGGGCCATTTTGAGTTATTCACAGATTCTGAAAGTGCAGTTTCTAAGCTTTCCAACGATGTGTAACACATGGAAATCTGATAACATATGGAGAAGTTGTGGCCATTTGAATATAGGAACTCAGAAATACTCAAACCGAGAAAATCGAGACTAAAGAGACTCTTCTTTCCAACTGGGGGAGACAATAGGGCTCATTTACATCTCATTAAGCTAAGCCATACCCTCTGTAAAGCCGTTTTGAGATACTGATGTTCTAGCATCATGTAGTATTTTATGACAGAAGTCCAAATGACAACATGCAAAAATAAACATTGACTTTTTACCTTTGTGTTGATCACAACTCGAATCCAGTCTGTTTCAGATTATCCAATGACCATTTTGTCCACAAATGCGTATAATCCATGAAATAAAGATGTATAGTCTATATTGTTGACATCAGATTTCGCATGAATGTCTAGTAATACAACATAATATACAATCTGAGGACTATTTACATCGTAACATGTAAGGGTATATGATTACACTCCATTAAACACGTGAACCCGCCTTCAAGGTTAAGTTTTTATTTTATAGGTAGTATAACAGATCATCCAAACAGCGCCGTCGAAAACGTGACGTCCTTTAAAGATGTTACCAATCGCTCGCTCGTTCCTCCATCAGCCAAAGACTTCATGGAAAATATTGATAGACAAAACATGTAGCCAATTATATAATGAATTCAACAATCTTTATGTAAATTCTGTGTGTTTGGACTCGTGCTGCGCTGCAGGAACTGACAAAGAGATGACGACAAAGTACCGCGAGAGCGACTCGAAATTAAAGTACTCCGAAAGATTTCTTGAGGAGCTCTCGCGGTACTTTGACGTCATCCAACTGCGGCGCCGCATAAAGTCCGTGACGCGGCTGACGTACGATGCAGCTGACTGTTATTTGTTCCGCCCCAGCTTCTTTTATTTTTCTTTCGTTTTGTGCGCCCGAGCTTTACAGTCTGGGGAGACGCACGCTATATGCTTGAAAAAACAACAACTTAGCAAACATATCTGAGGAACAGGGCAGCCGCGTCACTACAGTCACGTGACTTCGCGCTCGAGCCGGAAGAGAAGACAATGCTGAATAAAGTCGTAATTCTGCTATTTTTGGACCAAACTGTATTTTCGATGCTGCAACACGTTCAAACTGACCCACTGATGTCACATGGACTACTTTGATGATCTTTTTATTACCTTTCTGGACATGGAAACCATACATAGATTTTTAATGAAGGGGACAGAAAGCTCTCGGACTAAATCTAACGTTAAAACATCTTAAACTGTGTTCCGACGATGAACGGAGGTCTTCCGAGTTTAGAACGACATAAGGGTGAGTCAATAATTACATTATTTTCATTTTTGGGCGAACTATCCTTATTTAGTAGTCACGCTGTTCCCTTTGGGGGCGGAGGCGAAAACACAAGCTTATCCAGTATGTAAATATAAACACAGACAATGACGCCCCCCGCTGCACGCTAGAATCTCTGGAAAAACAAGCCTATTTTAACCGCAAAATGTACGCTTTTAAATATACAAAAACTGCTATCTCAAACATGGAGAGGCTTCTTCGTGATCTCAACTAACAGATTCTCCAATAAAACGAAAATCACAAATTTTGAAAAAACTTTGTTTCTCATTTTCTCGGAACTTGTGCTGCCGACTTGTGTCCCTGGTTTCCGTGACGGGTCACATATGTGCAGTTGTTACATGGGGAAATAAACTGTTGTTTGTACAAGAGTTTGGTGAGATTCCTTTGTGTTTTGCAACTTATGACAAAACATTGAAACAAAGCAAAGGGCTACAATGGCATATGACTCTACATTAACAAAAGTAAACACGGTTAACAATCTATCACATCTGATGTTATTTTGCCGGCATCTAGATTGTGTGTGTATAATGATGGAAATTGTTCATGTGAGTGCATGCATTTCAGCAGTCCTTTTAAAATATAAGTCATAGGTCACAGTTAATCTGTGACATTTTCCCCTCCCTCTCCTTACACCTCTTAAGGTGTTCTGGAGAGAAAATCAGCAGTGCAGTTCTCTGTTCCAGCCCTGTACAGCACATCAAAATCAAATGGCTGAATAGCTAGGAACCACCTAGTTATCCGGGCATTAGTGTCTCTCATTTTGCCCAACCAGGCCAGTGCACGATGGTCAGTCTCCAGCCGAAACTTACGTCCCAACAAATAGTAACGCAGAGAGTCCAATGCCCATTTAACTGCAAGGCATTCCTTTTCCACTGTTGAATACTTTGTCTCCCGGGAAAGAAGCTTCCTGCTTATATAGGCAATTGGGCGTAATTGTCCTTGTTCACCCTGTAACAATACAGCTCCCAGGCCATGCTCTGAAGCATCAGTCTGCACAGTGAACATTTGCTCAAAGTTAGGACTTTGAAGCACTGGTTCCTTACATAACGAGTCCTTTAAATCCTGAAAAGCCATTTCACATTCCATAGTCCAATTCACCTTGTTTGGTTGGCACTTTTTGGTAAGGTAAGTCAGGGCATTCGCCCGGGCTGAAAAGTTTGGTACAAACCGTCTGTACCAGCCAACAAGTCCTAAGAAGGACCGAACCTGCTTTTTGGTTACAGGCCTCTCAGCATTCTTAATGGCTTCAATTTTACCGACTTGTGGTCGGACTACCCCATGTCCCAGTACATATCCCAGGTATTGGGTCTCAGCCTTAGCCAGAGCACACTTATCTGGGCGAATGGTCAACCCAGCAGTCTTTATCCTTCTCAACACCTCTTGGAGATGTCTTAGGTGTTCCTCCCAGCTCTGGCAAAAAATAATGATATCGTCCAGGTAGGCTGCAGCAAACATTTCTGTCCCCTGGAGAATCTGGTCCATCATTCTCTGAAATGTTGCTGGAGCCCCATGAAGTCCGAATGGAAGAACCCTGAACAGGAATTGTGCAAATGGGGTCTTAAATGCTGTAAACTCCTTGCATTCTGGCTTCAAAGGAACTTGCCAATACCCCTTGCAGAGATCGAGAGTGCTGAGGTATTTTGCTTGACCAAGTCTTTCAACCAGGTCATCGACTCTTGGCATGGGGTAAGGGTCAAACTTACTGACACTATTCAGTTTACGGAAGTCCAAGCAGAACCGGAGAGTGCCATCCTTCTTGGGTACTAGCACTATGGGGCTGCTCCACTCGCTGGTGGACGGTTCTATTACCCCCAATCTCGTCATCATCTCTAGCTCCTCTTTCATCACTGGTAGCAGTCTTTCAGGCACACGATAAACAGGCTGTCGGATGGGTTTAAGATCGTTTAGGATGATGGAATGATAGATCAGTTCTGTCCTACCTGGTGACTCCATGAAAAGTTGGTCAGGTAAGCATTGCACCAGCTGTTGTTTCTGTTTCTCTGGCAAGTGATCAAGATTCAATTTGCTCTTTCCTGGATGTCCAGGAATGTATTGTTCTTCAACCTCTTCCTTCTCTTCTACTGCTCTCACAAACATAGCATTGTCAGTCACTAGGCCTGGTGTGCCTTCGGTCATATCTGTTGATGGGTTACGGGACTGCCATTTCTTGAGCATGTTGATATGGAAGACCTGCAGAGGCTGGCTCCTTGAAGGAATTTCAATTTCATAGGTCACAGGACCCACTTTTCGCTTCACTTCATAGGGACCTTGCCATTTCGCTACCAACTTGTTTTCTGACGTTGGCAACAGCAAGAGGACTTTGTCACCAGGCTGAAAACTGCGTGTTCGAGCATGCCTGACTTCTTTCCAGTGGGCCAACAATATCCACTCCTATCCTTTCAAATGGAGAGTCAACAACAGGCAATGGTATGAGTGGGGCATAAGCAGGGGTACAACCAACAGCAAGCTGACACTCAGGGCATGTCTTACAGTACTCCTTAACCTCGCTGTACATTCTGGGCCAATAAAACCTCTTGGCAATCCGCATTAAGGTTTTCATAAACCCCAAGTGACCTGCCCAAGGGATAGAGTGTCCTAGATCTAATATCTCCCTTCTCTGTGTTTTTAATACTACCAACTGCATGCCGTCATCCTTACTTTCTCTGTACAAAAGTCCATTGCTCACTACAAATCTCTCACCCAACATAGCATTCACCCCTTTCTTTTCTGTTACCTGCTTAAAACAGTCAGCTAAGGTGGGATCTTCATTCTGGAGCTGAGCTAGATTATTTGGGATGACAATGCCTGTGTCACTCAATTCAGGTTCATCTGCCTCTACCTCAGCTTGCTCTGCATTCTCCATCAAATTTTCCACACACTCTCTACGTAGCTTTAGCCTATCCTCCTCTGTAGATTTTGGCTTTGTGACAATATCCTCAGAATAAAAAGGCATTGATTTCAGTCCCTCATCAGTGTCTTGGGATGGTGGGTTTTGTACTTGCTGCTTAGACTGAGCTCTTGTCACTGCTCTACACCATGCAGTCTCCTGCACCAAATCAACCAATACTGGTAGATCTGTGCCTAGCAAAATGGGGTATGGCAGACTCTGAGCTATTCCAACCTTCATGAGATAAGGCTGATTATGCACCTCAATGTAGACCTCAGCTGTTGGCAAGTTATTACTATCCCCATGAACACAACAAACAGTCACAGTTTCCTCTTGCGTCCAGCTATCTCTGGGTACATATTTGGCCTCTACCAATGAGTGGGCACAACCTGTGTCAAACAAAGCTGGAAGTGGTTTTCCATTCAACAAGACAGTGACAATTGGCTCGAAGTCCTGCTTAGGGGTTGCTGTACTAGCTGTGGGACATAACAGAGACTTGCTGTCTTAGGCTTTTTTAAGGGGCAATGCGGCCTAGTATGCCCTAGCTCACCACAATTATAACACACAACTTCATTCTTGTCTGTTGTTTGAGGTAGGGGAACAGGTGTTGGGGGTTTAATGTATGTGGATTTTATAATCTTAGATTTGCTTTGAGAGTTTGAAAACCCCCCAATCCCTCAGACTTACCCTTAGTGGCCTGCAGGATGCAAGAATAGTGAGAGTTTCCTGGACCCCTCCTTGCTGCGATAGACTACCACCAGGTTAGCAGCCTCCAGAGCAGTGGTTGGATTCCGTTCCTTGACCCAAGTTCTCACCTCTGGATGTAAGATTACTGGTACTGTTCAAGCACAATAGGGTCCATAATGTTGTCTTTGCTGCATTTGTTGAACTGGTCCCACTTGCAGAACAAATCCTTAAGGCGAGTATAGAGTTATTGTGGTGACTCATTCATAGGGGTATTTAGGGAACGAAACCTCAGGCGATAGGTCTCAGTACTGATCTCATACTTTTTCAGTATGGCTTGCTTCAGCTGGTCATAATCATGTGTCTGAGAAGAGTCCATGGCCACAAAAGCACTCCTGGCCTTGCCTGTAAGCAGGGGTAAAAGACGTATAGCCCAGTCTCCTCTTGGCCACTGGTAAACTTCAGCCAGTCTCTCAAAAGTGGTCAAAAAGTGCTCTATGTCATCTGTGTCCTCGAGCCTAGCCAATCTTAGCTCCTGGGCTTTCACCCTGTTTGACGTTCCATCACTATCTGTAACCTGAAACTCTGCTACGCTCCATATCCAGCTGCATCTGATTAACTTGAAGGCTGAGGACTTTGTAGTGTTGCTCTCGTCTAGTGGTTTCCCGCTCCTGCCGTTCGTCTCGCTCTCGCTGATATCGTATGAAGGACTCAAACATTTGTGCAACAGCCGTAATTGCAGCATCCCCTCCAGTTGACGAAACCTCAGCAGGTTGCACTCTGGCCTCCTCAGGCTGACTCCTTAGTTTGGGAGGCATATTAGGAGGAAGGGAATCTCCCCATACGTCACTTGACCGGTACTGATCCCACTTCTGACACCACTTGTTAGGGTGTACCGGCGGTGAAGGTGTAAAGTCAATGACAATAGCAGAGTATTTCCAATCCAGGTGTTTATTTTCATGCAAAACTTGTGGTTCCCAAGAATTTGAAAAACATAAACTGACAAAACTAAGTAAGGCAAATAAAAAAGAAAAATAATATATATATATATATTTTTTTTATGTATACATATACAGCACGTGTGTATTTTGACTATGCCAGTATCTAGGCCCAGAAACACAGTACTTCCACATGCAACAAAAAAAACCTGCTCAAAATGGCTACCAGAGGCCTTTTATAGAGTTAGGCTCCTACCACTTCTGGAACATACCATGTGGTATTTTATAAAACAGCATATAACTACATAAATACACAAAATAAACAGTATTAACATGCAGCAAATGCGCCAAACTATTGATCAGAAAGTAAATTGCAAACAGAAAACCATGGGAAATCCTAGTTTTCCAAATTCCCCCCTGTGATGTCACTAAAATGATAGTGCCCTTCCTACTGGGCAAATGTAAGCCTTTAAAAATGGCAGCTTTAGCTGCACATTGTCAGGACTCTGCCATGAGAGTCTTGTTTTATATTAATGTTTTGTCATGGTGGCAGAGTTCTGACAGTCTCTTATTCTATGTAGAGGCTCATATATTTGGTCATGTGCCTCTGGTGTCTCATCTGTTGTCTCCGCCCCCCTGTTCTCTCAGCTCATCATTTAATCATTAGTTCATTACCCTCACCTGTGTTCCTCTTGTTATCCTGTTAAGGTTTTCTTATTTAATGCCCTCGTGTTCTCAATCCTGTGCTGGTTCGTTTTGTATCACAGTTGTGTTTTGTATAATGTGTGTACCAGTCCTGTTAAAAATCTCAAGTCTAAGTCAAGTGTATTTTTGTATGTTTGCTCCCATGTGGGCTTTTTGTTTTGTCTGTGTTAATTAAAGTGTTTTCTGTTCACCCCCAACATCATCTGCATTTGGGTTCATCTTTCCAGCTTTCTCACACACATGCACTGAAAAAAATTATTCTGTGCCTTGGTAAATTTAACTTAAAAGAAATTATTAAATTCTATTAAAATCATGTAAAAAGTAAAAATAACACAAAAAAATGTAAGCAATTCTAAATTAACAAATTATTGAGTAAATTTCACTTAATTTTATCATGTAAAATCCACCCAAATTTGTAAGAAAGAAATTTTGTGTTGAAACTACTTGAATTATTTAAGTAAATATAACTAACTATGCAATGGACTTCTACTTCCCAGCATGCTTTGCATGGGACTACATTTGGAGGGTAAAATTTGAAATTAGATGCTATTTTTTTGTATTTTTAACAAAAAAGAAAGACTTGTTAGTGTTTCAGGTTAAATTATCTTTGAGATTTAGAAGAGTTTCTGTTTCTGTTTTGAGTTTTGTAGTTACCATCATTCAGAAGAGTGGTGCTAGACAATAGGTAACACGAATGAAATCATGATGTAAGCAGTAACTGTGCTTATGCCAGTATTGAGACCTACTGAGTCTCTTCTTACTTGCTCAACATAATGTGGCAGTTAAATGTATAATGTTAAGATAGAATAAGAGATTAAAAAACGATTGGATTAAACCATTGAATTGATCTAGTTGCACATAATTAATTTTAGTGTACTGAACATAAAAAATTTAGTAAATTCTACTCAAAATAATGTAGCTACAATTATGAATATAATTAATCTGAAATTACTTATAAAATATAAGTACACTCAATTGATAAATTATAAGTACACTCAACTTAAAACTTATATCTGGAGTTAAATAAATTTATTGTGTGCATCTTCTTGCCATAATAAAATTATGTAAATTCAACATATTTTTTTCAGTGTGGGTTTGACCATTGAAAAGTCACAAACAATGTAAGTACAACAGCGTACTTAATGTATATGTGTAGTTGTTACATGGGGAAATAAACTGTTGTTTGTACAAGAGTTTGGTGAGTTTTCTTTGTGGTTTGCAACTTATAACAAAACATTGAAACAAAGCAAAGGGCTACGATGGCATATGACTCGACATTAACAAAAGTAAACACAGTTAACCATCTATCATATCTGATGTTATTTTGCCGGCATCTAGATTGTGTGTGTATAATGATGGAAATTGTTCATGTGAGTGCATGCATTTCAGCAGTCCTTTTAAAATATAAGTCATAGGTCACAGTTAATCTGTGACAGTTACGTTATGTCTTCATTGATTGTCGTCGATGGGTCAGTGAGCACAGTTACATGCCAGCCAGGACTATTATGGTTTTAAATGGAATATTTGCACCCGTAATAGTCCCTAACGTGACATGTAACTGTGTTCACTGTCATGCCGTGGGAATGTTGGTGACTAAAAGCATCCATATAAATCAAATCAAAACTCTGATATTTTATCATCTGAAGTGCAGTCACCCTTTGCCTAGAAATTGCACAACCATACTTGTGTCATTTTATCAAGAACCATCTTGAATAGTTACTTTAGGATGAATTTTAAAGAATATTGAACAAGTATTTTGGGTGACCCTTTTAATTTTTATTGAATGCAAGACATCAAGTTGTTGTTAGTTTCATCTGAAAGAAGAATTACACAATGCACTTTTTTTCAATAAGCTAGGCTTATGATATGTAAATCAACATGTATAAATTGCTATTACTCAATTAATGTGGAGATAATCGAGAATCGAATCGGACTGGAAAATGAATCGTTAGATTAACGATGCTTCGAAAAAAATTATTGCTATTAATTGTTTAAAAAATAATTGATTATCCCAGCCCTAAAGTGGTAGTAACATTTACTCAGCAAGCTGGGTTTCTTTTATCAGAGCGACCACACACACCAGCAGTTATCTTCATAGCTAAATATGTGTGCAGTTTACAGAAGCTTTTAAAGGGCTTTGACACCATGGTACCATGTTGTGTTGTTCTTTTTGTTTCTTTCTCAGATGTTATTTTTGTCCTACCTTTCATCACAGAGCTTAATATGTCATCTGTTATGAGAGAGAACAGTGGTTGGCAGTTTGTTTTTATGGATTGTGTTTCAGAATACTGACAGTTGATTTAACACTCTTGGGTCGATGGTGGCATGGGCGCTGATACCTCTTCTTTTTTAATCACTGTGCAGAGTGACTTAGATTACTCTGCTGATTTTGAACATACAGATATGATTTATACATACATTAATTCATGTTCACTCCCAATAAAAACAGAATGTTGAGCTTTTCGCAAAATTAAGAAAATTAACATGATGCGCAATACTCTTCGTCCGGGAAGTCATTTCAGAAACGCGTTATAAAATTAAGTTTGCAAATACTTGTCAGATAAACAAAAGGTAAATTTCTACATAATGCTTGGAATGTCTTTTAAATGATGTAAGTGAAATCAAAAGCAGATAAGTAAACTATATGCAAAGAAGGAGATGTACAGTCTTTCTCTTGTTACTCACTGCAAGATCTCTCCAAACACGATTGATTACTTTGTGCTTCTTTTAAATACTACAACGATGCGCTGGCCACATGCATCCGCAAAAACAAGGCATAATTTTTGATGTGCTTTGTGTTATTCTTATAAATATTCTTAAAAAACTCAATTGCAAACAGGACATCTAAAAGAAAATACCAAAAGAGGAAAAAATCAATTTCATCATTTACAACACAACAGAGATGTAAATAAATAAACAAAAATTTTTTTACAAAAAAGGCAAAAAGTCAATTTCTTCATTAACACCAGGAAACTCCATACTCTTAAGTGTATAGATCCAAAACGTTTCTCTTTGTAGAAGCCGCTTTAATCTATTTCCCCCTCTTATTGTACAGGGGATGGATTCAATGCCAATAACTTTTAAAGAAGACTCACAGGTATGACCCGCCTCAATATAATGTCTCGCCAACAAAAATTTTTGTTTATTTATTTACATCTCTGTTGTGTTGTAAATGATGAAATTGATTTTTTCCTCTTTTGGTATTTTCTTTTATATACTTAGTTTCTTGTTTATTTACTTAATTTACATTTGAGTGTGATTTGAAATGTGGATATATATTGATTGGATTGTCTGCATTTGAATGAATGATGGCCACTCCCATCTATTATCCAGCTGCTCGTGATTACTATTTAAGTAGAGCGCTGTGGATCAATGCATGTGTATCCTGATGAAGGCGTAAGCCGAAACGCGTAGATCTACCTTTTAATTTTGTATGTAGCCCAGTGTATTAAAGGCTTTTTAATATTTTTCTCACTCGAGTGCCTTGGATTTTTGTATATTTAGTATATTATTGCCTCTTAACGTCCAAAGAGCACCAGTGTTTGTTACAAAGAAGACCAGTGTAGCACGCTCTGCTATTTCTCATATAAGGACATCTAAAACCTTGTTTATTCCCATGACATGTGTCTCCGCACAGCAAGTTCATTACACGCACAGTGAACCAAATTGATGCAGTGTGTGGCGTATGGTCTGAGCACTGACAATCTGACCTTCCTCTATGCAACCTGTAAAGCAATGTTGACAACACTCATGCATCTGCTTTTGAAGCCAGGTTCTGCACCTGACACACAGCACAAGGACTTCTTTGATTGACCCTTGCGTGTCCTATTTCGAGTGGAAACAGTTTTGGAAAACCTCTCTATGACCCTGACCACTAGGGGTGTGCCATATCATACCATCCATCATAATACCAGTATAATTTTTACATGATAAAAAATGTAACTCCGCAATATAAATGATATAGCAATGTGGTGACGTATGCCGCATTTACGTTCCCTAACGCGCACAGCACAGCAACAACACCTGAGGGCAAGAGCAGCATGTCAGCCACACAAGTACAACCAAGCGATAAAGCTACGCGAGGAGGAGATAGGCTACTAGTAGCTGGTGATGTCGACCCAAAAGTACACAAATGACTCAATTGAGCATCATTGTGCAAATTACTTTAGTTATTGTTAAACTGAAGTGTTAAGGAGTTTTGTCATATAGGGAAAACACTACCAACTTGTACCACTGTGATGACAGTAATTTACTTTACTGACTGAATTTAAATCCAAAAAATTTCACATTTAGGGAACTCTAGGTGTTCTGACGTTTACTTAATATTTCTTTAGACAGATCCATCTTTTGTATTCATTTTCTATTAAATTATGTTATCTGATGAGTTTAAAGCTCCTTTTTTACTCTTGTTTGTTTCTTCTTTGATTGCATGATGCAGCTTACTCCTGGGTCCTAAAGTACACTCCATTTACACAACATATGCAGACCACAGACACAGACCACAACGTTATTTTATGTATTTGGTATAATACAATGTGTTTGTGTTGTTTATGGTTCAAAAAACACATTATTTTCCACATTATTTTCCGGGACTGCAAATCTATATTGCTATACAACCCACTAAACACAGGACGTCGGATAGACGTGCAGATCATGTCTATATTGGGTCCGTCAGTCCATGACCAATTCTGGACATCTTTTCGACGTCCAAACTAGGTCCACTACTTGGACGTCCAACCACGACCCTACTTGGACGTCATATTTATGGGCAACATTTGACGTTTGAACTTGGTAATTTTTTGGACGTCATTAGGACGTCATATTTACGGCAACATTTGACGTTTGAACTGGGTAATTTTTTGGACGTCATTTGGACATCATTTTTACGGGCAACATTTGACGTTTGAACTGGGTAATTCTTTGGACGTCATTTGGACGTCTATGAGAGGCCTATGTCTATATTACATAATTAGGCCTATAAAAATGTGTTTATTTACAAATATCAGCATTACTGTACAAACATGATTAATACTTACGAATAGTCTATATTATTTATACAGTACTGTTTTTTCTGCTTTCTTGAATTATATACAAATTCATCTAAATGTACACTTAAAAATCTGTAATTAAATGTGTAGTTCGTTATATTAAAAGTATGTGACCATACTAACAATTTAACATGAAAATATTCTCACATATTCTCATAACGTTGAGTTCATGGTATGAATGCGATAAGTGTGCCTTATTTACAATGCTAAGATATGGCTGTGTGGCTGAGTGGTTAGCGAGACTTGCTTGTAACCCAGAAATCGGTTCGAATCCCACGGCCGGCAGGAAATGATTGAAGTGTTTCGGTGTTGTAATGAATGGGTGTAGTGCAGAGACAATCCTCTATTTTCGCTTTTTTCATGTCTGTTTTCCTTACACGGAGGTCCTATGGATGTTAACCTTTAGACGTGCAGAAGACGTCGAAAAAAAAGTGGGAAGCAGCACATTGACTACTCTACCGTATATTGAAATTTCAATTATACAGCGTTGACCCTTGAGAAGAAATACTAAAATATTTGCTGAAATGTAAGGCATATACTCACTTTTGTGACATACTTTGTAGTGTGTGTGTGTGTGTGTGTGTGTGTGTGTGTGTGTGTTTGTGTTTGTGTTTGTGTGTACCTGGTAATTATCACATACCCCACAAATATATACTGTAAATACCAGTACATTTTTGACATTTTCAGGTACCCATGAGGAAGCAAGCTTATATATCAAACAGTATGATGTTTCTTGAAAATGTGGGGTAGCAGAAAAGTTTCTGTAATGGTTGGGTTGGGTTAGGTGAAAGAGAACAGTTTGCACAGTAAAAAAAGCAATTATGTTTGGATTATATTTTTTAGCTTAATTTAACTTAACCACAAATAAAACAAGTATATTTTTTTATTTAAGGTCCCTTTCACATTCCTTCCTGTGCTGAACACAGTGTTATGAGACTTTTGACATTATTATGTTTTAAGCAACTAAAAGAAGCACATGTGTCAGTGCAGGTCAAAACTTGTCAAGGGTGCCAATTTATTTAAGGACCCCAGAGGGTTAAGATGGATGAATGTGTCCATGGGCTTGTAACAACATGGGCAAAAGGTTGGTGTTTCTACGTTGTAGATTGAGGCTGTCACAAAACAGTTTTTTCTTGAATTATTTAGGAAATTCAATTCAATTCAGTTTATTTATATAACGCTTTTCACAATTGTTAATAGTTGCAAAGCAGCTTTACATGAGTAAATGTAGGGGAGAACACAGAAAATCAATAGATAATATAAGAAGTAGAATATTGCGGCTAAGGATAAACCGTACAAGCGAGCGTAGTAATAGTGTAACGTATATAGTAAAGTGTTTAAGTTAAGCCAAAGTTGGCTGACTTTCCCAGGGACGAAAAAACCCTCTAGGAGAAAACCCAGCGGGAAAACTCCTAGAAGGACAAAAACCCTTGGGAGAAATTAATATATATTTATATATATAAACACGGTAGGGATAAGAAGCGGGTAAGCGGATTAAACCGGTTTAGCCGGTGGTCGTTGGACGCGCATCGGCTGGGCATCACGTTGAAGGACAGCCAGTAGATCAGTGGTGTGATGACCTTCACAGCAACAGGAACTGGGTCTATTTGTCTCATTGTCCTTGGGGTCGAGGACGAGACAGGGACAGAAAAACAGAATTCTATTAACGTAGGGGCCGTTCACATGTAATGCAACTGTTATACAGTATTGTGGCTTAAAATTCGCTCGGATCCAGACAGGTTACCTATTGTGGCAATAGCATATTACCCATATGAGGTATGGGAGTACTTTGTTCTAGTCAAAATAACTATTGCGGGATAATTACATTTACTGGACATTTTATGTGAATGCTTTGTTAAAGAAGAATGTCTTAAGTTTAGCTTTAAATTGATCGACTGTGTCTGATACGCGAACATTATTTGGTAAATCATTCCAGAGCTTAGGGGCTAAGAAGGAAAAGGATCTACCAACTTTAGATACTTTTGATATTCTAGGGATAATTAAATGACCAGAATTTTGTGATCGCAGTTTACGTGGTGGATTGTATTCTGATAGTAATTCTTGAATATAAGGCTTTGTAGGTGATTAGTAGTATTTTAAAGATATTTAACTGGTATTCAGTGTAAAGATGCCAGAATTGGACTAATGTGGTCATACTTTTTAGATCGAGTAAGCACTCTTGCGGCGGCATTTTGAACCAGCTGTAGCTTATTTACCTGATTTGCGTGACATCCACCGAGTAACGAGTTACAATAGTCTATTTTAGAGGTCATAAAAGCGTGGATAAGCTTTTCTGCATCTGATGCAGACAGCATATGGCGTATTTTAGAGATATTTCTAAGATGGAAGAATGCTGTGCAGCAAGAGGTTGGAGACATGACTATCAAAAGATAGATTGCTGTCGAACATTACGCCTAAATTCTTAACCGTGGAAGATGGCACCACCGTGCAGCCATCTATGGGCAACTTGTAATCTGACATATTATGTTTGGAGCGATTTGGTTCAATAATAAGTATCTCTGTCTTATTGGAGTTTAGCATAAGAAAGTTATGTGCCATCCAGTCCCTTATATCACTAATGATTATTCGATTGTTTTTTTTTCAAACCAATTTTTATTATCCAGACAAGTTTACATTAAATCATTAAAGAAAGAAACATAAAAAAAAGAGGAAACATTGCCTGCGTTTTTATCTTTTACATTAAACGTTAAACTAAAAGAAAAACAAAACAAAAGGGAATCACGCTAACAACAGAGTAGCTATACCGTTCAAAACCCCAACACCCACCCAGGAGGATTACAAAATATCGAAGGTCTCTACAAGCGATTATACTTAAGAACTAAGAATAACTTAAAAAAAGAATAATAATAATAAAAAATAATAAATAAATAGGCTAAACTTGTTCACCCATTATATAATTACTTGGAATCTGGTGAGGATACAGAGTCATAAAGATTTAAAATGGGATTCCAAGTAATATAAAATTTTTCTGTTGAGCCCCTAATTGAATATTTCAGTTTTTCAAGTGAAAGGAATGATATCAGATCCTTTAACCAGGAGGTAGTAGAAGGGGGGGATGGGCACTTCCAATGTAACAAGATGCACCGTCTAGCAATAAGGGATGCAAAAGCAATAACCTCTGCTTTCTGTCTTGTGATGGATGGCAAATGAGACACACCAAAGATGGCGACTAGGGGACATGGGGACAGCGAAATGTGCAGAGCCCTAGACATGAAGTCAAAAAAGGAAGACCAGTAAGGCCAGTTTTGGGCAGCTAAAAAAGTATTTTTTATTCGATTATTCGATTGTTAATGGTTTTTAGGAAAAACAGCTGCACCTTTGCTGTCCTTAAAAGCCCGCCCCGTGACACCCGAGGACGGGGATATTACTGGTGTCCTGAAAGTTAGCTGTGTTTTTCCTATTCCTGGCCTTTTTATTCCACTTTTGAATTTTTCAATAAATCCTTTTGTGGTGGTAACCATGCCCAGTAATGACAGTCTGGTATGAGCTGTTGATATGCAGATCGTTTAAAGAAATAAAGCATCTAGTGAACAGTCCACAATTGGCTGAGACAAAACTCCCTTGACTCCATGGTGATATTAGTACTTCAACAGACTTAATGCGATCAAAAGTTTTACCAATTTCCATTCAAACTAATGTCTCAAAATAACATTAGCATCAATGTTGGGGCTCAACATTAAAACTTTTTTCAAACCCTCTCATGAACGGCAGCAAATACATAAAAACAGACACTGACAAAAAGACAGTCAAATAATGGTAGCTCTATTGGGAGATAATGCTGCAAATAATGACACTTTACATTTTCAGTCAAATGATTTCATGGGGTACGTTTTAGGTACTGTTTCTCCTAATGAATATGTTCAGTGTTTCAACACATTAATGCGGGTAGTAAAGTAATTTCCTCTGCCATTCTCTTATTTTCTCTGATTTTTCCTCTCTGCATCTCCCTGTTCTTTTCCGAAGATGTCAGTGGGGTTGCTGCCAGCAGGAAGGGGTGCGGCATGTCTGACATGTAATGGGATCTGCTCTGGCTTTCAGCCACATTCCTGGAGGTAATTTATTCTCTTGTTTAAAAAGAAAGAAAATAGAAGTTTTAGTGTTTTTTTTCTAAATATGTATGCAAATAGCTATATTCACTGTGAGTTTGTTTGTTGTGAATGTTATCACAATGATAATTTGCACTAAAAATGAAAAGAATGTTAAAGCAAAGTTTTGAAACAGCACTGACTTATCAAGGAGTTTAAAGCAAGAGTTTGTTTACCCAACAAATGGCAGATAATGGGACTTGTCGCTACCAACAATATCTGTTTGTTTGCATTATAACATACATGGTTGTGTAAAAAATGCAGTGTTCTTTAAAGTTTTTTGTAGTTTCAAAACTAACTGAAAATTTTTTACACTTCTCATGATAACATAAAGTTCACCTGCTTCAACAGGATTTTTCCTTACCTTTGCTCTTGTGAATTTGCTCAGATTGGTATTTGGGATGTCAACTTATGCAATTTCCCATATTCGATGATCATTTAAATTAAACAATCAAATAATCGTTAACAGTAATAGTGCAATAAGCATTTACTGCTGTGGCATATAGCCAATGACATAAAAGTGTGCATAAAAACTTCCGCTTCCTCACGCAAATTAAAAGATTTTAGTTTGTCTAAATAATACATGCTGGTGGGATTGTAAAATGAGTCAATGTAGTTAGTGTTTTAATGAAATCATCAATTTATCTCATAATGAAACATAATGACTAACAGTGTATAACTACGCCTCACATGGGCACTCTGCAACAGCCGCATGTAAGTCCATGCATCCGTGATGAAATAAAAGTTTCATTACTATCAAGTGTTATTTTTCTAGTTGTTCACCTCGGTTTTGAGTTGTTGATACACCGTTTGTTGGAATTATATCCAAGAAGCACACGAAGGGCACTTTTCCCATTGTCACCTCAGCTTAGACCTGCGGCGTACTTTCAGCAAAGATGCTTGTATTATGGAGATGGCAACCTTCCATTAGAAAACATGCAACTGTAAACTTGGGTAGCGTGTAGCACCTCAGCCAGTCAATAATAATCAGTGATACATATTGGGGGCGTTCAGAGTGTAACGACAGTCAGTTATAGTTTAAATTTTACAGTTTCTTGGCAGAATTTAAGATTACATTTTTAATCTGTTCATTAAAAAACGGCTTCTGGTCTCCTTCCCAGTGTATTGCAGCGTTGCTATGCTAAGCTACTAGGCATACCTGAAGAGGGTTTTTGCTTTCAGTATCCTAACCATATTTGCATTTTCTGTATCGGACCCTATCAGATCCACTGCAGATGCCATTTTGTTGCGTTGGCAGCCAGCCTCGCACAACATTAAAAAGCCCAGGTGCGTTTGGCATTGAGCATCATTGTGATCATGGCTAGTTTAACTTCTGCTCGCTTGCTTCATTTTTTTCTCAGGTTGTATGTGTTTTGTGCAGGCGCCGCACACACATGCATGATCTTGCTTATTCGACAATCTTTAAGTTTTATCGATTCAATTCTTATCGACAATGAATCGAAGATCGATCAGATTATAATCAACAGCCTTATTAGGCTCCTTTTGTTGCTCAAGTGCACAAGGACACACGTTCGGCACACTGAAAAAAAATCTTTTCAATTTACTTAATTTTAATATGTACATCGGTCCCACATAATCCGATTGTGTAACACCAACATAATTTTCCTCAATTAAATTTATGTGTCAGACCAAAACATTTTAATTCTTTTAAGTAGTCTAATATAAATAGGTTGATTGAAAGTGATATTTCTCTTTACTATAACACATTTATTTTGTAATGTTTGAGTAATTTTATTATGTAGGGGGACTAGATTTTCATCTGTAATTCCAACATGCTTTTTAAAAGCTTATATTATGGGATTATGTAACTCTAAAGCAATTTCATTATGTCTCTGGCACCAGAATAATCACCCATAATTATCCAAATGTTATTTATTGTTTTTTAAATACAAAATACATTTGCATTGGCATAAAAAGCAAAGAGTTTTGTACAAATGTTTAGTGATATTGAGGCAAACCACTGCTTTCAGATCATCAATTCATTTAAATCACTACACATTAATTCATTAACAGTCAATAACTATTACAACAATCAGCACATGCAGTACATACATAAAGGGGCAATTTCCCAGAAAGGTTGTAGATTAAGCCATGACTAGGCCCTAGTTATATTAAGATATGTTTTACAAAAAAGTTTACAAACAAACCTATCTTACAAAAACAACACTGGAGTACATCTTTAGACAAAACAATGGCACTGATATATGTCAAGATATGTCAGTGCAATCTGTTTTCAAATTAAGGCATTGCAAAAGTCTGGGACTAGGAAAATCCATCTGTGAAACTGACCCAAATGTTTAAAATAGTTACTATCACAATAGATTTAGAAGTGCTAAAGCACAAACACTGCATTCCAAGTGACATGCAAAACAGTAAGTACTATTATTTTTTAAATGGATTTACAAACTGGAAAATATCAATCCTTAAGAAAGTCAGAGCTACAGCATTTGTATAAACTGTTAATCAAAGATTCAACAAAAACAAATACAACAACCATTTCCAAAATCGACTCTGAGCAGCAAACTGTTAATGTATTAATAAGAGAAAACACTTAAAACAGATAAACAAAGTAAAAAATGAGCAGCACAGTCTTTCTGATCCTTTCACTGAAAGAAACTGTTCGTTAAAGTTACACTCAATGCAGTTCCATTAAAATCTTTTGGATTTCCTCAAAAATAAAGCGGAAATCAGGATAGCTCAGGTTTAAGGCATACATCAGCTCAAACAACATGGCAAGATGTTGCAACACCTTCATGGCTTCCAGGACTATACAAAGATCCTCTTCTTCATCACAAGAAGCATGTTGTTTGAGAGCACAAATCCCAACAGTGGTGTCCTCAAATGACCTCACTGATGCTGACTTCATCCATGCCCTGTACAAAACAGACAAATGTAGTTAAAGAAACAGAAAAAAAAGGTTATTGTTATAATAAAAGTGTCATTGGAAATTAGTACAATGCAAACAAATATAAATGTAAGTATACAGACCCATGTGCCACAGCATGTTACAATTGGTTACAAATACATGGGTTACAAAGCAAGGCAGCTGCACTGTCCACTGCTCCAGGTGTGTGTGCACGTTTACTACACTGGAATGAGTTAAATGAAGAGGCCACATTTCGAGTGTGTGCTACCATACCTGCCAATCACAGCAAAAGTGAATTCACTCATTTTCTCACTCTCATGTTGTTACAGACCTGTATAAATGTCTGTTTTCTGGTGAAAACAAAGGAAGATATTTATTTTGAGGAATGTTTGCAACCAAACTGTTCATGAGCCCCATTCACTTCCATAGTATTATTTTTCCCCACTATGGAAGTGAATGGGGCTTATGATTGGTTTGGTTACAAACATTCCTCAAAATATCTTCCTTAGTGTTCATAAGAACAAAGACATTTATAAAGGTTTGTAACAACATGATAGGGAGTAAGTGATGAGAATTTTTATTTTTGGGTGAACTACCCCTTTAAATCTTCCCAGGTGTTTAATGACCCGTGTGCCAAAAGATGTTGTAACTAAAACATACTAAACGTTCTGTACTTCCAACGTTTACACATTTTTATGTCCATGAATTTATATTACTTACATCAGTCATTTGATCATTAATTGTTTGAAGTCTTTTTGCTAGCTGTCCTCCTTTCTGATAGAAGAGTTTCATCAGGTTTTTGAATTGGCGGTCCAGGTGACACAGGAACATAAGACAGTAGTGATTCTTTTAAATTCAGCATTTATCTGAAAACAAATTAACCAACCATTGTATATTTGAGTACTGCGAGTCAAATAATAATACATGTATATTAGTTACAAAAATAAGATTTAGCTCCTAACAGCAGTACAAAAGTGAAAGAAATTACTTACCAATGCTTTTGAGTGTGTAGTGCATGAAAGGATAATGGACCTATAAGAGGAAATATTCAGAGGAGAAATCAACACATAACCTCAAATGATTAAGACCACACATACACAGAGCAATAATGAAGTAAGTATTATATCTGTCATAGGACGCAATGTCGGACAAAATGAGATCTTAAAACAACAAGGTGCTCTTCTGAAAACGTCAGCTTTAAGGTGTGGCCACTTCAACGCAAATTTTTTTCCAGTTAATATACCAGACGTCACGCGAGACATTTAAAAAAAGCTTTCTCTAATGGACTCTATGCACGCTTAACTTCCGCGTTTGACTCAATGCTGCTCTTCAGTTTCCGATACAGGATATTTGAAGGGGATTGACGGCAGAATCGCTAAAATGTACTCAGTTGTTTGCTGAATTTACCCAAATTTACAACCTGTGATTTGTGAGGAATTGTCCAGATGTGCAAACTCGAGAAAGGTTACAAGTTGTATGTGTCGTCTCTGTATAATCATTGTAGTTTTTTTCGATTGCTAAACGACAGTGGGCACAACTGGAGTCACATGTGCAAAACTCTAACTACAGTCTGCACAGCAGCAGTTCATGTGGACCAAACTCTGGTTCATTTTTCATTGCTTGAACACAGTTTTCAAAACTTTACACACTTATCCCATGACTTTAAACACAACCTGCACAACACTGTGAATTTACAGCACTTTGTTCAAATGCTAACACACTGCTATCAAAACTCTGAACCACACATTCAAAACACAATTGATTTCAGCCTTGTGCCTTTCAAACACTGCTGATTGCAATTTCATATAAATATAAATTCCAATTTCATATATATATTTCATATATATATAAAATATTACCTTTCATGTACATTTAGTTTCTACCTTTTTTTTCTCATTACTGTAATTCTGCAAATTACTCCAGACTACTGAAGCAAACTGCTAATTTTCATTTACCTTAAAGAATTATGATGTTCTAAATAAAATAATAAGTCATGTGATAAATCAATAAATAAATCAATCTTTGAAGAAAACATTACTTTGTGTGACGTCACTGAAATTGTTAAAACTGTAAAGATAAAAAGTTAGTATTTTGTGTATTGGTGTTTGATGTTAGTGTTTTTCCTCTCAGTGTGTTGTGAGTGACAGTGTGTGTTATCTCAGTGAGGATTGTGTTTAGTGTTTGGCTGCAATGAGCTGTTTTGAGTCATGTGTTTAGAGTTGTGCTCAGGTGACTTTTGGTAGTGCGGACTGTGGTTGGAGTTTTGCACATGTGGCCCCGGTTGTGCTCACTGTCGTTTAGCAATCGAAAAAAACTGTAAGATATGTTCAGCTAGCCTGTACTAACAGAGCGTACATCGTGCTATTACGATTTGAACAGCAGGCTAATCACGCTGGTAATATATTACGTCTTTGTAATGTTAAAGTAATCTTAAACTGCAGGTAAAATAAGAGATTCATATACACGTCGATTGTCAAAACATTTTTACTTGGTTATTTGTGAGTTAGTATCCTGACACATTTGAGAATCTAAAGAACAAAGCAAAAAAGACTTAACTATTGTAAAGTCTGTTGTAGAAATCTATATTTTTCCCATTATTTGTTATCCCGTGTATTTAGTTTGCTGTGTGTGTGTGTGTGTGTGTTTTCTTTCTCTGAAGTTATTCTTGTTGTCAATGATATTAATTTTCCATTTGTCTTTTGCATTTGTTATTAATAAAGAATAAATAAATATAGAAAATATGAGTTTCTACTGTTCTAACATTTAGCTTGTATAACCAAAGATGTTATCTTCGCTAGTACTGATAATAACAATCATACCAAATTTGTATATCAACAACAGATGAATAGCACTGTTATCAGTGCAAGTTTTATCTAAAAGTAGTCGTAATGCAGATACAGGGTAGCAGTGTAGAAGTTGGCATGCTTTCCAGTGAGTCGCTGTAAACACTATGACACAGCAGTGGTGGCTAGAAGTTCGGTCCTCCCGTCTTTAAAAATATACTTTCATACGTTTAAATGTCATTATGGTATTAAGTGTGGAGTATAAGTTATTTCTATGTAAAGTAAACAAGCATCAACAAAATTTGCTGTGTTATTTTGGCTGTTTGGGCAACCAACAGTCCTTAATATCATAGCGCTCTATGACTGGCGGAAGTAGTCCAGCATCCTGAGATATCACCGGAAACACGTCAAGCGCTGCCGTGCATAGAGTCCATTGAATCAAGTGTTGCTCGTGTCGTAGCGAAGTCACGAATAACTGATGCGGGTCTGATAATCTGATTAAGCAGACAGTTTGTTTAATCCGCAATGTCATTATTAATGTAGTCAATTGATATCATCTGGTAAATTACTTACATGGATAACGTTACTCTGGACAGAATAACTTTTGGTTTGCGTTTTATTTGTCCTGACACTTTCCATAGAACAACTGAGTAAAAAGTGCCTCAAAAGTCATCTAAAAGCTGACAGTTTTCAACTCAGATAAAACTACCAAATGTGAAATAACGTTAAACAGCTGACGTTTTTAAAACGTTGTGTTTTTCTTTATGAGCCTGCCTGACTGACTGACTGACTGTAACGTTAACTTACTCCACCAACCTCCTCCAAACAAATTTTTACTACAAGTCATTGCAATGGCTACATATTGTAAAACATAAATAAATAATAGAACTTACTTTAATAACGTGGTGTCCGTCTGAGAGAGTTCTTCTGACTGACTGCTGTGCTGAGTCTTCATTTTGGCGCCCAAAACAAACAATATTTATTCTTCTATTAGGGCAATTGACGTCCTTTTCATTGAGCTTTACTGCCACCTACTGCTCAGGAGGTGCCATTTTGTGTGCAAACCCAATTTTATTGCTTTAAGTATTCAATTCAATCAATTTTAATCAATGTGAGAACAATGTGTTCATTTTACATTCAAACAAAAATTTAGTGCGAGCTGAACGTGCGTTGCATTACAGAGCAGCAGATTTATGGAATTATATTTGTGTCAAATTAAACGCACGCAACTTTTGCAAAAACGAACAAAAATATACACTGATAAAAGAAAAAAACACTTTGAAAATAAAAACAATCACTAACTAGCAAAAAAATTAACATCATCTTTAAATATACTGCATTCTTTGTTTGTGGTTTTCTGGGTTTCACTTTCACTAAACATAGTTTTGAATGTGCTGCAAGTGTTTTCGTTTTCGCTTTCCAAGTTTTCGTTTGCGCTTCGCAAATTTACGTTCTCCATTTTGACACAAACCTCTCGTGAGGGGCGGGCTTAACACCGGTTCGCTCTTATTGGCTTGTGAGATTTTGATTGACAGCTCATTGAACCAGAACCCCGGAACAGAAGGTGGCGGTAGTGCACAAATAAGCTTGATGCCAACCGCTTTTAACAATAACAAGAAGAAGACGATCGGACTCTGGAGCTGCAAGAAGTCTAAACAAACGGTAATAAGAGTATATTAAAGAACATTAATGACAAAACACGGATATTTTACACATCAGCAGAAGAATAACAATAGTTCAAGGTGAGTTATCGGGAGGCTCACGGTCCGGAGCATGAACACCATCCTCCTCGGCCGGACAATTGAGGCAGCATGAGGTAAGTTTGTAATAACTATAAAAATAAATAGAATAATTCCACTGCAAGTTTTATTCTTGTGAAGACTGCAACAGTTGTGTTTCTCAAAGCAGAGCAAAGATCGTTACGTAACAGACCATTTGTTCCATAGTCTACTTTGGCACATATGTTAGGCTTACAATATGGATATGTGAAACGCAAAGATAATGATCTTTCTTTAGTTGTGGTTAGGAAAACAATTCTATCTTTATTATTGTCCATACAAAAACAAATGTAAGATTTTAGCCTAATTCCGCTTTTCTTTTTATATTACTTATCAGGACCAAAGAGTGTCATTTCTCCAGGTAGGCACTGAACCAGTTCATGTTGTTGTCTGTATATAAAATACCAATTTAAAGGGGCTTTGGTATATTTTTAGGTGTTTTTAGTTGATGTTTTTATTAGATTTGAAATGTAACAAGTTCAGCATAGAATTCATGTGTGAGAACATATTTTGCAGGGTATGTTAAGTTTAAATCAAATTTAATTCAAATCAATTAATCTTAAATGCACGTTTACAAGAGCACCGTGCTACATAAGGTTAAAATTAAGCCTTTGAAAGTGGTAGTCATGTTTGCTGTTACTGGTGGGACAGAAAGCTCTCTTTGAAATGAGGTGTATTAACAGCACTCTAAAAGTGCATATCTGCACCACATCTGGTGGTATTCAGCCTACCTGCCCTTAATGTAGAAATGCCACTTATTTGTTTTCCATAATACTTCACATGATGATTTACTATGGACAAAAAAAATTATAAGCTACGATTTGACCATACTTCTCTATCTCTTTTTTTTTTTTAGAATTGAGCCTCTATGGTGTGATGTTTGGTCAGCCGTCTCTTGTACTTTGAAGAACTGCAATGGAAGAAGTGACAGTGCTTGATTCGGCAGGTGAACTGCACCTATTTTGTAAGACCAGGTTTAATTTTAGAATATTTATCAAGAATAAATGTTTCATTTTTCATCTTTTTTTAAATTCAGAATTCTAGCGGGGTAGATGGCATGACATTAAACTATTAATAAACAACAACAAAAAAACAACAACACTGTAATAATACATCCTTCCCCCGACACTTTTTTACAAAGTCATTACTCATTATCATAGTAAGTAGTGTGGTGTCCCCTTCCCCTTAAAGCAAATGTGGTCTCAAGACTCATCCAATACCATGTGTAAATAGGGCCTATGTTACATGAGATTAAATAAATATCAGGATTTTTATTCTTGACATTCATGTACTTGCATATAGTTACTTTGGCATTATGTAATTATGGGTCCTTAGAAATTTATCAAACTAAATTTGGTTAGCATTATAACACATTGTTTCTTTTTCAGATGGTGGAACAACTTTTTTAAGAGGACATTGTTGACATTGTCACAGAGGATGATGGTGTGGTCGTGGTGCCAGAGATCTATTGTCCTTTGTCTGACCAAAAGCCTTTGATATCACCTTTGAATGTCCAGGAGTTATACCAACAGACACTCGATGTCATCCAAAGACTCCGCTCCATTTAAATTGTAAAAGTCATTTTTATGTTTGAAAGATGAAGTTGGTTCACAGATGTACTTTTCCTTTAAAACAATTTCCCATTTGTAATCACAATGGAGACACATCTCTGACTGCTGGGCTTCCCCTCTTATTGTGTTCTGATTCATATGCATCTGCAGGGTTATTCATGCCAACACTTTATACCGTTGTGCTGGTAATTTATCTTTATATATCATGCCTTCTCACTGCGTCTGCCAGCCGGTGCTTTACATATCTGAGAGTCAACGCAGCTGAACATGAAGGACAAATGCAATGCAAGACGTTATGCATGTTATATATCGGCATATGGATGATTAGTTTAGAAACTGCTTTCTGTTGGTGTGTTTAAACATCACATGACATAGAAAATGTACTGTCTTCCATTTTCTGTTGTGTAATAATTCATAGGAAAATCACTTTAAACCATTCAATCATTTATTTTGAGAAATAACTTTTTGTAACAAAAGTATTTAAGACTTTTTAAACCATTTAGTAGCATGTACAATCACAAGTGTTTTTTGTCATCCTCATCCCATCTCCATGTTGTTTCTTTATTCTGCTGAACACAAGACATTTTAGAAAAAGAAGACATTTTAATAAATGATGGTTAGCACACATGAGACTGTACCCATTGACTTCCTTAGATATTATTTGTACTTTAGACGTCAATGGGTACACTCTCCTGTGTGCCTAACACCATTTATCAAAATATCTTCTCAGCAGAATAAAGAAACTTAAACAGGTTTACAACAACATGAGGCTGAGTAAATGATAACAGAATTTTCATTTTTGGGTGAACTATCCCTTTAAGACTCTGTAAACCATTCAGATGCATGTAAAATCATTAACAACTGTTAAACAGCATCTATAAATGATAAAAAAGACATTACTATTGGGAGAAACATTTTGTCTAGACATTTGAGTTCATTTCAACCGATACTCTGTAAAAGTAAGCAGCATGTTGCACTGCTGTTTTCATTCTTTCTTTAAATTCATTTGCTTGGCCTTCGGTGCATGCATGTGTGATCAAACTCAGTTATTTTGAAGGTGTTTTGCCTGTCAACCACTGCATCACTCGTGGGACAGAAAGTGCTGCCTCATCCTGAGTTTCGCCGTCTAGGGCAGTTAAATAAACAATAAGCATTTAATGACATCACTACATAAAGCACAATAATCATTAAACACAAATACTTGAAAATGTATAACTTGTTTGTAACTAATTGTTGCTTTAGAAAACCGCAAGTTTACAGACAAGGTTAACATTAAAACCCTAAAATTTTGAAGCTGTGCAAGGCTTACAGCTTACAGCAAAAACCTCCCCAGCAGCACATGAATAAAACTTGCAGTGGGATTATTTATTTGTTTTGGTAGTTGTTGCAGGCTTGCCTCGTGCTGCCTTGATTGTCCGGCCGGGGAGGATGGTGTTGATGCTCCGGGCCGTGGGCCTCCCGATTGCTCATCTTGAACTGTTGTTGTTCTTCTGCTGATGTGTAAAATATCCGTGTTTTATCATTAATGTTCTTTAATATACTCTTATTACCGTTTGTTTAGACTTCTTGCAGCTCCAGAGTCCGATCATCTTCTTCTTGTTATTTTTAACACCGGTTGGCATCCAGCTTATTTGTGCACTACCGCCACCTTCTGTTCCGGGGTTCTGGTTCAATGAGCTGTCAATCAAAATCTCACAAGCCAATAAGAGCGAACCGGTGTTAAGCCCGCCCCTCACGAGAGGTTTGTGTCAAAATGGAGAACGTAAATTTGCGAAGCGCAAACGAAAACTTGGAAAGCGAAAACGAAAACACTTGCAGCACATTCAAAACTATGTTTAGTGAAAGTGAAACTTAGAAAACCATAAACAAAGAATGCAGTATATTTAAAGATGATGTTGATTTTTTTGCTGGTTAGTTGATTGTTTTTGTTTTCGAAGTGTTTTTTTCTTTTATCGATGTGTGTTTTTGTTTGTTTTTGCAAAAGTTGCGTGCGTTTGATTTGACACAAATATAATTCCATACAGATTTCATTTATTACTTGAGTGTTCGGCAAGCTGACTGACCAAGCAATTGGAAAAACCACATGCTTATTTGTTTGGTTAATAATGTTTAATGTGAGTGAGATCGTCATTGTTTTGTTGTTGAGTTTTTTATTAAGAATAATAATGAACCCATCGTTCAAGCAGCGATTGAAATGGACCGAGACGGTTGTCCCGATGCTCAGATTGGGACTGGCGGGCTTCTGTACAGATAACTTGTTAGAAGTACAAGGGCACACTGACTCATAATTAAAATGGTTGTTGCCCTCACATTGCCGCTAATTGAAAAGTGTAAGTAAAAGTGTTGTGTATGTAGTAGAAACAAAGCAGTCACAGCCAAGGTTAAGTATAACTTTCTTTACAAAATTTCTTCACACCTGGATCTCTTCCTAAACCATCGGCTATTCTCATGCCTGCACATGCAAGGCCTTTGGTTGAGAATAAGGTAGTCAGAGGGCTGTGGTCTCTTCTAAAAGTAAAGTGAGGACCCCACAAGTAAGTGCACAACTTTTCAGTCTCCCAGACACACGCTAAGGCCTCTTTTTCAATTCTAGAGTACTTGCGTTTGCACTCAGTCAGTGCTATAGAAGCGAATGCAACTGTCTGTTCTGTATGGCCCTGGATCTGTGTCAGCACAAAGCAAGAGCAGGGCTTGTAGCTATGATGTCTTTAACTCTGGAAAAGTTTTCCTGAGCCTCCTCAGTCCAATGGAAACCAGTAGACTTTTGAAGTAGAGCACGAAGAGGTTCTACAAGTGTGGCGTAATTGGGAATAAACTTTGAATACCATGCAGTCAGGCCAAGAAAAGAACGTAGTGACTGAGCGTCATGAGGAGGAGGAGCTTGAGCCACAGCTTGAACATGGCCAGGGTCTGGTGGTAGGCCAGAGGCAGAAATGAGATGCCCAAGAAAGGACAACTCAGATTTCCCGAAGTGGCATTTAACTATTTTCAGCTTCAATCCACTCTTTTGTAGGCAGTGAAGGACAGCTTTCAGTCTCGTGTCATGAAGTTCAGGCATCTCACCATATACTATGATGTCATCTAGATAGCATTGCACACCTTTTTTATCTGCCAGGATCTGGGACATCATCCGTTGGAAGGCAGTATAGGTGCTGAGGCCAAGCCGTATGGGACTCTTGTAAAACGAAAAAGTCAGTCATGCGTTATAAACACTGTAAGATCTCTGCTGCTTGGGTGTAACTGGACTTGATTGTAGGCATTTTGCAAATCGATTGTGGAGAACATAGTTGCACCACAGAGCTCAGTAAAGACTTCTTCGATGTGTGGCAAAGGGTGACTGTCTATCACCATCGCTCTGTTTGGCTTACATAAATCCACACAAAGACGAATGCCACTAGACTTTTTCTTCACGACCACCAGAGGAGACACCCAGGCAGACGAGTCAACTCTGTCTTTGACGCCTTCTGCTTCGAGTCTTTTCAACTCCTCTGAAACAGCATAACGAACAGCAAATGGCAGTCTGCAAAGTTTCTGCTGAACTGAGGGCACATCTGAACGCATTTTAACTTTGTGGGTAAATCCAGTAGCAATGCCTAAAGCCTTAGTGTTGTTGACAGCAGTTTGATCCTCTGCTGGTAAAGCAGGTGGTTCAATGTGTCCATCTTGAATTTGAAGGCGCAGAGCTGTGAAAAATTCCATTCTGAGCAAAGATGTCCCATCACGGACAATGTAGAAGTCTGTTTGAGTGCTATGGCTGCAGTATGTAACAGTAAGGTGAAGGAATCCAATGACAGGAATAGGTTTCTTCATGTAGGTCACTAGACGTACTGTAGGCTTTTTAAGGGGCATATGCAGGAATGTCTGGCGGTAAACATGCTCTGGAAGAATGGAGACTGCTGAACCTGTGTCTACAAGCAAATCTGTGGTAAGTAACTGTCCATCTTTTACATGAAGAGACACAGTACAGGTTACATGTTTAGTCTGTGACACAGTTGAAGTAGGAGTAATATTTAAGACTGTAAGATCTGGCACAGTAACTTCTTGCACATTGCACATGGAAGCTGCGTTGTGACAAACTTTGGCAAAGTGTCCTATTTTCCCACATTGTTTGCATTTTGCATGTTTAGCAGCACATTTTGGGTTGTTGGCTAAATGTGATTGGATCCACAATGGTAAAAAGTATTGTGTTGGGCAGTGTGAGTAGGGCCATTATGTGTGCGTGTTGCATTTGATTTCGTTGTCATTCTACATTTGAACAAGTTTGAACATTGTCGGCTCCCCAGGAGTGTCCAGGAAACTTGGAGGTTGTGAAATTCCAAGAAAAGCCATTCCTCATCGCCAATATGTTGTATATGTAGTTGAAACAAAGCAGTCACAGCCAAGGCTAACTATAAATTTCTTTACTAAACATCTTCACACCCGGATCTCTTCCTCTCCTCCATACTTTCAGGAACGAGTCAGAGAAAGGATTCAATTGCAAGTAAAATCTTTATTTATAAAGAAAGAGTCACTAGATAGCCAGACAGGAAAAACCCTCCACAGGTAAGCTGGTGATGTCACACGAGTACTCGAAAGCCAGCCAGAAACACCCTCCATGGGTGGGCTGGTGATGTCACAAATTTCTAGAAAGCCAGCTGGGAAACATCCTCCAGAGGCGAACTGGTGATGTCACACGCATACTCGAAAGCCAGCGAGTAACACCCTCCACGGGCGAGCTGGCAGTGCCCACTGTGGTGCCAGGAGCTGGAGATGTAGAGAGCGAAGCCGATAGTCAGGAGACCATACAGAGCACGTAGAGCGCAGCATCTCAGGCAGTGGCGGAGCCAGAGGGGTGTCCAGGGTGGCACTGGACACCCTTGGCATGTCACTGGCCACCCTGTGTGCCACCCCAAATTTAATGCGCTACTTTCACTTAATCGCCATGTTTATTTTCGACGTGCGGCAGCGCAGCACATTGTTAAAAAAAACATTATGAATATTAACCCTCCCTGCGGTGGCGGCGCAAACTCTTTATTTTTCAATCACTGCGCAAAGAGACTTGGATTACTCTGTTGATTTTGGACATACAGATATGATTTATACATCATTTAAAACGTTCAAGTGTCATTTTTTGTGTGTCTATAAAACTGAATGTTGTGCTTTTCACAAAATTAAGAAAATATACATAATGCGCGTTCTGTTATCTCTCCATCAGTGACGTCTTTTCAAAAACGCGTCAGAAAAATTACTGTAACTTAACGAATACTTTTCATACCATCAGAAGACAAATGTCATGTCTACATAATGCTTGGAATCTTTAAAATGATGTAACTGAAGTTGTACATTTTGCTAATACTACATGATTTATTTTCACCGTATATGCTGGAAGTGTGGTAATTGTCTTGTGGACTGAATAAAGTCTAAGATTGCCAATTCTTTTTACAACAAAACCCAGCACCATGTTTTCATTCTTGACGTGATCTTTATGCTACTGTATGATTGTTAATTCGACTGGATTGCCACATTGAACTTGAAAGCGCGAGGCGCATATCCAATAGTGCGCGTGCACAGCCAGAGCTTAAACGACTTCATATTCGCGTCTTTTTGGCTTAAACGGACAAATGCTCATATGTCAAAATAGCTGTCTTGGTGATTTTCATACTAAACATTTGGTTACTGTACGTCTTAAACGAATAAACATTTTATTGCATTCGGTCTTAGCCTAACCTGTTAAAGTCTCTCTGTCATTAAAGTTAATTAAATATTAAAAGAAAAAAGAAAACTTTTGCATCTTCTGCATCTTCGTAAATAAAGATTAATCGAAACATCCTTTGTGTTGAGCTCTGCTATTTGAAGTAAGTTTAAGGTTTATCATGGAGTTTAGATTTCCTGATCTTTTGCTTCATTAAAGGGATAGTTCACAAAATAAAAATTCTGTCATCATTTTTACATCCTTATGTCGTTTTAAACCTGTACGAATTTCTTTTTTCTTATGAACACAAAAGAAGATATTTTGATAAATGATGGTATGCACACAGCTGTTAACCATTGACTTCCATAGTAGGAATAAAAACAACATAATGGAATTCAATGGATATACCATTAATTGTGTGCTTACCAACATTTATCAAAATATCTTCTTTTGTGCATGTTTATCAAAATAAAATAAAGGTTTAGAACAACATAAGGGTGAGTAAATGATGACAGAATTTTCATTTTTGGGTGAATCCCTTTAACAGACAGTAAATCAGATGAAAGAAATACAGTAAAAAAGATTTAAAATTCACCCTTATTATGTTTACATCTAATGCGATCAAAAGATTAATTTATGCTTTCTTGATACATGGTTACATGTCATTTTCTTTTATGGACTATGGACCCCCTAAAGTAGCTTTGGCCACCCCCTGGCCACCCCATTAAAAAAATTCTAGTTCCGCCACTGATCTCAGGATGGAAGACCAGGGCAGATTGCAGGGAACAGTGATCTGAAACAAAATATGAAAGCACACGAAAAGCACTGGAGACTAAAACACTGACGGCAAACTGCAGGAAAACAAAAACTAAAGAAGCTAAACAAGACAAGACTAGACAAGAGGCAAGGACAGAGAACAAACTCAGACAGTCACGCACAGAACAAGAGATGGAGGGAAGCGAAATAGTGAACTAATGAGGTGATAAAAAGCAGGTGCACAAGACGACACGCTGCAACAAATTAATGCAATGACAAGAGGGAGGAGAGAACGCAATGACAGATACCCACGAGGAGTTCTGTCAACACACACACACATACACAAAGAAACGGCCGATCAGGACCATCCCACCTAATGATACCAGGATCACCTGGTTTGTCCTACGCTGAATAACCGATGAGAAAATTTTCTCATCTCTATATCTTTACTGTCCCAGCTAACAAAATGTGTTGTTTTTGCTAAAATGCCCAAACTGTCCAGTTTTTTATGTTAAGGGAACATCCCAATCTACCTTTGTCATAAAATTGTGAGAACTTTATATTTGAATATAAAAAACATTTTTTACTGATTATGCAAACATTGGACAAACAATTCTTTAGATCTATAATACCTATGACAATGTTAATTCTTAATGTTTTGAAAACTTTCAAAACTTTCAGTTTTTACAATGTTTTTAGAAAAAAATTAACCTCTAAACTACTAACATGCTCCACATGTTAACCCCTCTGGGGTCTAAGGGGTTTTTAGGGCCCTGGGGAAGTTTTGACATGCACTGACATTTGTGCTTTTTTCAGTTGCTTAAAAACATATTAATGGCAAAAGTCTCATAATAATGTGTTCAACACAAACTGGGCTACAATATTATATGATCAACATGTATGTACATGTTTGTATTTTTGAGAGAAAAATGTTTATGCATGTTTTTTGAAAAAGCTAAATTTTTAAGTCACTGATATAAGTCCACAAAACTCATTCTAAACATCTTTTCGCAAGACTTTTCAAAACAGAATCTAGTAGTCTAGAGTTTTTTCTTCAAAATGATGAAAAAATCATTCGACCTACTCATTCACATAAACCAATATATTGATTTACAATTTCGAAGACACTTTTGCTTGGGAAAGGCCGTATGCGTGGAGGCAGGAAAGCTCCTGAATATTCAGTGATTGACAGCTCAGTAAACAAAAGAGTTGAATGAGCCACATAATGAGCCTTGTAGGAATGTTCAACAGGAATGTAACTTTCTCTGTAGTAAAACCATCTAAAGGTCAACTTGTTAAGTTATAACAAAACATTTATATATATATATATATATATATATATATATATATATATATATATATATATATATATATATATATATATATATATATATATATATATATGTAATATCTGACTTACATCATTTAAAATCAGACATTCCAAGCATTATGTAGCCATTTATCTTTTGTTTCTATGACAAGTATTCATTAAGTTACAGTAAATTTTTCTGACGCGTTTCTGAAAGGACTTCACTGAGGGAGAGAGAACAAAATGCGCATCATGTTTATTTTCTTAATTTTGCGAAAAGCACAACATTCTGTTTTTATTGGGAGTGGACAGAAAAAACGAGACACATTAACGTTTTAAATGATGTATAAATCATATCTGTATGTCCAAAATCAGCAGAGTAATTCAAGTCTTTTTGAGGAGTGATCTCTGGGCCGCAGTTGACCCCAGAGTGTTAATGATAAATTGTAAGGGTTATGTCTTGTATTATGTTGTGTTTTGTACTTTTATTTTGACACCCCTTTCTGTTCTGACTTTAATTTTGAAAGTCATGCTTCACTTCCCACTTCCTGTTTGTTTTGTATAAAGCCACTTCAATTCTGTTCATTCCCTGCTGATTATTACTCAGTATGTCCAGCCTGTTTACATTGCCTGTTCGCCTGATTCTCTTGAGTCGTCTAGTTCACCTGATTCTCCTGAGTCGTCTGGTTCACCTGATTCTCCTGAGTCATCTGATTCACCTGACTCACCATCATGTCCTGTTCCAGTTGGAGGGTCTAAAGCACCTGCATCACCACCCTGGTCAGCAGAAGCTTCTCAAAGTTTTTTTGGGGGGGTAGTACCTGGACACAGGAGGGAGGCAGAGAACACAGAGGAGGAGGCCGAGGTGTACCCAAATCCCAGCCTGCCCCATGACCCAGGTCCTAGCCTGCCCCATGACCCAGGTCCTAGCCTGCCCCATGACCCAGGTCCTAGCCTGCCCCATGACCCAGGTCCTAGCCTGCCCCATGACCCAGGTCCTAGACTGCCCCATGAACCAGGTCCAAGCCTGCCCCATGACCCAGGTCCTAGCCTGCCCCATGACCCAGGTCCAAGCCTGCTCCATGACCCAGGTCCAAGCCTGCCCCATGACTCAGGTCCAAGCCTGCCCCTTGACCCTGGACCATCCTGGCCACACAACCCACCCTTGGACTTTGTATTTGATGAGTGTTGGGCTCCAGGAGTCGCCCTTAAGAGGGGGGGGTTCTGTTGTGTTTTGTATTTTTATTTTGACACCCCGTTCTGTTTTAACTTTTATTTTGACAGATCATCATGCCATGTTTCAATTAAATTAAATTTTATTTATATAGCGCTTTTTTCTTTTATTATGTTGTGTTTTGTGTTTTGTACTTTTATTTTGACACCCGTTCTGTTCTGACTTTTATTTTGACAGATCATCATGCCATGTTTCAACTAAATTCAATTTTATTTATATTTTTTTTAATTCAATTTTATTTATATAGCGCTTTTCACAATTTGGTGATTGTTTCAAAGCAGCTTTACATAATAGATGCAGTGAAAAGCACAGAAAATCGACAGATAGCACAACATAATACACGATAGCACAAGCAGCTAAATTTGCTGCGGCTTTAAATCAACATTATAAGCGAACGTATTACTAATGTAACGTATAGAAGTTAAGCCCAAGAAGGCTGCCTCCCCGGGTTGAAAAACCCCCTGACCAATGACCACCGGCAGAACCCGCTTAATATCCGCTTAATCTCCTTATCCGTTTCAATGTGGCGGATGGGGAGATTGAGCGGATGTTGGGCGGGTTCTGTCGGTGGTCATTGGTCAGGCATCGGCTGGACATCACGTTGAAGAACAGCCAGTAGATTAGAGGTGTGCCGACTTTCACATTTACCGGAACTGGATCTGTTTGTCTCATTGTCCTCGGGATCGAGGACGAGAGAGGGACAGAGAAACAAAATCTTATTAGCGTAGGGGCCGTTCACATGAAAAGCAAGTGTCATACAGTGATGTGGTTTTAGTCAGCTTGGTTCCGGACAGGCTAACTATTGCTGGTTAAGTGTATTACATATAGTTGATGATTTTAGAAAATTTGTGGGCCCCGGGGCGAGTCTATGTATGGGGCCCCCCATATGATCTTTAAAACAGAAACTCGTTTGACTAAGGCCAGAGGCCCCACTGCCGTCGTTAATACTACCGTACAGTGGCAAACGGTTCTGTATGACATATTATTCTCAAGATCATGGGAAAAGCCAAAATTGCAACCCGACCATATGTGGAAATTAAGACTCCACCGACAACTAAATCAAAGTTTCAGCATATTACTAAAGAGTATTAATGACATTTACCATGCTTTGGAGTGTTGACGAAAAAAGGTTTTAATTTATTTATTTATTAGGTTGTACAAACTAGCTATTGAGAGACAAGTACCATTACTAAAACAAATTTTGTGAATGCCTTGTTAAAGAGAAAAGTTTGAAGTCTAGATTTAGAGTTGTCTACTGTTTCTGGTTTTCGGACGTCGGTTGGTGGGTCATTCCATAGCTTGGGGGCTAGGTGGGAGAGGGATCTGCCACCTTTGGACACTTTTGATGTTTTGGGGATGGTTAGGAGACCAGAGTTTTGTGACCGCAATGCGTGATGGATTGTATTCTGATAATAATTCTCTAGAATACGAAGGTGCTAGGACATTTAAGGCTTTATAGGTAATTAGTTATGTTTTAAAATGCATGCAATATTTAACTGGTAGCCAGTGTAAAGATGCCAGAAGTGGGCTTATGTGGTCATACTTCTTAGATCGAGTAAGCACTCTTGCAGAAGCGTTTTGAACTAGCTGAAGCTTGTTTACCTGTTTGCATGGCATCCTCCGAGTAACGAGTTACAATAGTCTATTCTAGAGGTCATAAAAGCGTGGATAAGCTTCTCTGCATCTGATGCAGACAACATATGGCGTATTTTTGAGATATGGAAGAATGCTGTGCGGCAGACATTGGAGATATGGCTATCGAAGGATAAATTGCTGTCGAACATCACACCTAAATTCTTAATCGTGGAGGTTGGCACCACAGTGCAGCCATCTATGGGCAACTTGTAATCTGTCATATTATATTTGTAGCGATTCGGAGTCTTATTGGAGTTTAGCATAAGAAAGTTATGTGCCATCCAGTCACTAATATTGCTGATGCAGTCTGATAGCTTAGAAAACTGGTGGGTTTCACTAGGATGTGAGGAGATGTAAAGCTGGGTATCATCTGCATAGCAGTGAAACCGTATGTTAGGATTCCTGATAATATCTCCTAGAGGTAACATATATAACGAGAACAGGATAGGACCTAAAACTGAGCCCTGCGGTACGCCGTATTTAACCAGGGAGTGATATGACTCCTCCTCATTTACATAAACAAAGTGATAGCGATTGGTTAGATACGATCTGAACCAGGCTAGCGCCTGACCACTGATGCCAACATAGTTTTCTAGCCTATTAAGTAAGATTGTGTGATCTATTGTGTCAAAGGCTGCACTGAGGTCTAGTAATATAAGGATTGAGATTTCACCACGATCGGATGTTAATAGGAGGTCATTTGTAACTCTAAGCAGCGCTGTCTCTGTGCTATGGTGGGGCCTGAATCCTGATTGGAACTTTTCATACGTACTATTATTTGCTAAGAATGTGCGTAGCTGGCTTGCCACTACTTTTTCTAATATTTTGGAAAGAAAAGGGAGATTTGAGATTGGTCTAAAGTTATTAAGATCTCCCTGGTCAAGGTGTGGTTTTTTTAATGAGCGTTCTAATAACTGCTAGTTTGAAAGCTGTTGGAACGTAGCCTAATTCTAGTGAAGAGTTAAAGACATTTAGTACTACATGGAATACCTCTTTGAGTAATTTTGTGGGAACGGGGTCTAATGTTAAGAAGGCCGAATTTTAACATTCTAGGTTCATCTGTAAATGTATTGTTTTCTAATTTTATGTTAGTAAGATTTGTACGAGACGAGGTAAATGGTGCTCTGTATTTGTTTGTTCGAGGAACGGACACAGTTGAAATGTGTTGATACTCTGGTAAGATAGACTCTAAGTGCTGGGACATATGTGATCTTGACATGTCAGGGCAGCTAACAGATGGACGGGTAAGCCGATCTATCTGTTTCCTGACCTGGGCCATGGGTAGTCAGACTGTATTAGAAGTAAGAGTATTGGTCAGATTTCTAGAAAGTATAGCATTTCCTTCCGATGACGGATGAAGGCCATCTCTCTTTAGCAGGTCAGGTCTCCCCCTGAAATGCTCCCAATTGTCTATATACCCTACGTTATGCTGAGGGCACCATTTTGACATCCAGTGGTGAAGAGACACTAATCTGCTATAAGTTTCATCACCCCGGTAGGCAGGGAGGGGACCAGAGCATATAACATTATCTGACATTGTTTTTGCAATTTCACACACCTCTTTAATAGTATCTTTGGTGATCTCCGACTGGCGGAGTCTGGTGTCATTTGCGCCGGCATGAATAACAATTTTAGAAAACTTACACTTAGCATTAGCCAGCACTTTAAGTTTGGATCTAATATCTGACGATCTGGCTCTTGGTATTGTAGTGCTGGTGCATTAAGCAGTCAAACGCAGAGGATCCAAGTGCAGTATATTTAATAAAAGTAAATTCAAACAAACAGGTACAAAACATAATCCAAAAACAGGCACGGGTGAACAGAGAGAACAGAGCATTACACTAACATATAGTAACAATCACCGACATCAGACAAGGCAAACACTGGGGTTAAATACAGAGGGAAATGAGAAACACCTGGGGGAACAATCAGCACACAGACCAATGAAACAAAAGAACTACAAAGAACTACAAAACATGGCAGACACAGACAGAACTTCAAAATAAGAGTCAACACAGGGGAAACACAGAACAGGATCATAACATAGCCCCCCCCCCCTAAGAGCGGTGCCGCGGGCGGAGGCTGGAGCCAGGGCGGTGCCGCGGGCGGAGGCTGGAGCCAGGGCGGTGCCGCGGGCGGAGGCTGGAGCCAGGGCGGTGCCGCGGGCGGAGGCTGGAGCCAGGGCGTTGCCGGCAGAGCAGGGAGCCAGGGCGGAGCCGGCAGAGCAGGGAGCCAGGGCGGAGCCGGCCGAGCAGGGAGCCAGGACCAGGGAGGAGCCGCAACCCATGGTGGTGCTGGGGAAACTCGGGGCCTGCAGATAGGGACAGGGTAGAGAGAGGCTGGCAAAGCCAGAGAAACAGAACACAATACGGACCAGATATCAGGCACCGACCAGTGGTGCCAGGCAGAGAGTTCATCAAGCTCAGGGACAGCCATCTTGAGACAGCCAGAGAGTTCAAAACTGCCCATTTCAGATGGAACAGACAGTTCAGAGTGAGCCATGAGTGGGTGTTCAGGGCACTTACGCTTGTGAGTAGGAGTGATGGCCTGTGAAAGAGATGTGCAAAAAACAGACCACACACAGCACAATGCCAGAGCAACCATAGATGATTCATAGAGTTCATCAAGTTCATAAAACGCAGAAGACTTGGCTAGTTCAAGTGGTACAGAAAGTCTGATTATTTCTGAGGTCTCAAACAGTTCCACAGAATCACTAATTATTAAAGAATCACTCAGAAATGGCTCACACCAAGATGATTCACGCGGCTCTGATGATTCACTCGGCTCTGATGATTCACTCGGCTCTGATGATTCACTCGGGGACTCGTTTGAGAGTTCACTCGGCTCTGATGATTCACTCAGCTCTGATGATTCACTCGGCTCTGATGATTCACTCGGCTCTGATGATTCACTCGGCTCTGATGATTCGTTCGAGGAAATGAGCGATCCAGAGATCCTGGCCGCTCGAACAGTCATCAGCGGGGTATCTGCCAAACTGGATGTCAAGCAGCCAACCCGGGTCCTCACGGGATGAACCGGATTACCTGACAACTCGTGCACAGGCTCAAACACGGCGGAAGTCATCTCGTGGACTGGCTCGGGAGCAGGCATACTAACGACAAGACTGGACAGAGTTACCGCAGAGCATTCAGGCATCCGTGGCTGATCTGGCTCCACAGCCCACGGAGCATGATGCCTACTGCCTCCCCCCAAAAAATATTTAGGAGCGGCGTCCACCTCTACCCTACTCACGGTGAGAGAGGACCCGCTCAACAGCAATGCCAAGTTTACAAACTCAGTGAAGGAACCGACTTAACGGCCATATGACATCAAATACTGTAAATTGTCCTCTAGTCCATGGCGGAAAATGTCCTTTAAAGCTACCTCTCCAAAACCCACCTGGTTACACAGGCTTAGAAAAATGTCCACATACTCTTCAATTGAGCTGTCTTCCTGGTGCAACCGAAACAATATCTCTGCTGGATCCATAGTGGTCGGTGATTCTGTAATGCTGGTGCATTAAGCAGTCAAACGCAGAGGATCCAAGTGCAGTATATTTAATAAAAGTAAATTCAAACAAACAGGTACAAAACATAATCCAAAAACAGGCACGGGTGAACAGAGAAAACAGAGCATTACACTAACATATAGTAACAATCACCGACATCAGACAAGGCAAACACTGGGGTTAAATACAGAGGGAAATGAGAAACACCTGGGGGAACAATCAGCACACAGACCAATGAAACAAAAGAACTACAAAGAACTATAAAACATGGCAGACACAGACAGATCCTCCCTCTACTGCGCACCGTTTCGTGCACGTGTGGGCGCTGCTAGCGCTGTGAGCTAGCTAGTGATCGTCCCTAAAGAGATTGTCCAATGAAAGGTCAATAGTCATCATGTAACTAATTTTATTTGCGTCTAAATTATTTTTTATTAATTTTACTAATAGTTAGATTGGGCAGGCCTTCACAAAAGGGCATTTAATTACAAAAAAAAATGCCTTAACAAAAAGGGCACTTTGGTCATCCAGGGGTAAAGGGGCAGGTGCTTGGGCACCCACCGCCCCCCCCCCCCCCTCTGCACGTGCCTGGTTCACGTTCTTGAGTATCGAGTTTCCAATAACCAGGGCACCTTTAACAGATGTCTCAGCCGGTGTATTGCTTAGAATGTCGAATCTGTTAGAAATTACTAGGGGGGTCTTCGATGGGCATCGAATATGACTATGCCGCCTGACAGTCACCCAGTTAGTCGGCCGCCTTAACTCAGTTGCCGGAACCGAGCTATGTGTATTACGCGCAGTGTTGGGTAAGTTACTCAAAAAAAGTAATTAATTACTAGTTACTAATTACATCTTCAATCATGTAATTAGATTACTTTACAAATTACTCTCTCCAAAAAGTATTTAATTACTTATTACTAATTACTTTCTAAATCCTAATTAGTACATGATACAAGAATAGGCTTGAAATGGCTCAAAGAAAAAATATATAAAAGTACATCAATTATTCTGGTCTCACTTTAGGGTCCAATTCTCTCTATTAACTAACTGTTAACTACTTTTGCCTCAATATATTCCAACTACTGCTTATTAATACTAAAGAAGTTGTTAATTTAATTTATTTAAGTATTGGTAGAAATGGGGAGGGTTAAGGATGTAGAATAAGGTTTTGCAGAATCAGGCATTAAAGGCGGAGTCCATGATGTTTGAAAGCCAATGTTGATATTTGAAATCACCTAAACAAACACGCCCCTACCCCAATAGAATCTGGACCTTCTGTTGATACACCCGCCCCACACATACGCAACCCGTCATTTGTTTTGTTGTGATTGGCTATCAGTGTGTTTTGGGAGGCGGCCCGTCTCCTTTTCCACCGCGTTTTCCAAACATCGGGGACTCCGCCTTTAATATGTGCTATTTAGTATTATTAATAATAATAATAAAATCTCATTAATATTAATGCTAATAATAATAAACCAGTTATTAGTGAGAATTGTAAACTAAAACCATGTTAAATCCACTATTGTATTTTAGTATACATAATTGTTTTACAGTCCATACACAGTATTAAGTTACATCAGAAGTAACTGTAATTAGATTACAAGAAAAATAAGAGTAATCCCTTACTTTACTTTTTACGCGTTACCGTAGGCACACCCGAAACAGTGTTTGAAACATTAACACTAGCATTAGCGGTCTTACTGTCCTCAACGAGCGTTCGGATGCGCGTTTCTAATTCTGCAAAATTCTCCGTCAGCCTTACTACTTCAATACACTTAGCACATGTAAACCCCTCTTTGCTGACGGAAGAAGCTAAACTGTACATGTGGCAAGTAGTGCAGGTTACAATGACAAGCGGAGTCTTACCGTTTTCATGCTGTGCGATAGCGTCTCCGTTCGCCCGAATGCGGTCCGTGAAGCTGCATCGAGACCGGTGCTCGCTCATTGCATGCCTCTGTCGTGTCCGGATGTCTGGAGCCAGGGTGATGTGAGGCACGCTGTGCCGCCTGCTGGGAATGCCGGGCCACAACTCCTCCACAGCTTCCCGCTCTGTTGAGGAAAGGTCTGAAAAGCATACATCGGATGAGTTCGCCATTAGATCGAAAAGTAAGGCAGATTTACAGTAAACAGACAGTGAGCAAGTGCTAACTTCAGCCAGCACCGTTTGTTGCTGCTAGCAGGCTATATGCTAACACTAGGTGTTTACTAGTGATAGATCGTTTTACTTAGTAATACTGTTCAATAATCGTCACGGTAAAGTATTCCTAAGATAAACTAGTACGTTATATTATATAGATAGGAACGAGATAGTAAGAAAATAGGATTTCGATAATGAACTCGACGGAGCTCCAATGCACGGAGCAGCGTTGCTGTTTGTTCATGCTAGCGGGCTATATGCTAATACTGGGTGTTTACCAGTGATAAATCGTTTCAGTTATTAATACTGTTGAATAATCGTCACGATAAAGTATTCCTAAGATGAACTAGTAAGTTATATTATATAGATAGGAACAAGATAGTAGGAAAATAGGATTTGGATGGTGAACTCGAGGGAGCTCCGATAACAGTGTTGCCACTCTCTTGCGTTTCTCTCTTGCATCTCTCTCTTGCGTCTCTCTCTTCACTTCTCACTTCCTGTTTGTTTTGTATAAAGCAGGGCTCGAAATTGCGACCATTTTGGTCGCATATGCGACCGAAATTGAATCTGTGCGACCTTAAAATATATTTGGGAGCATTTGTGCGACTGCCCATTTTGTTGTGGTGCGACTTGAAATTGAGATCAGGGGCGGACTTACCATTAGGCAAAGGTCGGCAGTTGCCTTGGGCCCCGCCTTACCAAGGGGCCCCGCCTTACCAAGGGGCCCCAAAACGCAGGGGTGTACTTGGTGAGCTGCCACTTTTTGCCCCTGCTTATCATCAAGATTCCCAGAAAACTATCATAATTTTGTATAATTAAGAATTCTATTTAAACATCTTTTGTGTTTTTCAGTATATTCCCATAAACGGTTTGAACGTTATTATTACATCTGCACGAATGCGCCCCCCATTATAGTTTAAAGTGGATCATTCCATGCACTACCGGATATGCGCGCGTAGCTCAAATCAACAAAGCGAGCAGAGCTGCAGGCAGCAGCGACTGAGTTTGATAGTTGATACATTAAAAGAGCGAAGCTGCAAGGAAATAAACTAAGAGTGAAACGTAGCTACACCAATGGAGCAGAAAAGATGATTCACACAAAAATGTTGCAAAAGTCTCAGCTTTTCTCCACACAAACACTGCCATGGTCTGTGCTGCTCTCAGCAACCTCTTTTCCGTCAGAAACAGCTCTCTCTCGGCCACGGACACTGATAGTGTGCCGGTGAGTATGCTCCGCAAATAAAACAGGATCTACAGTTTATATAATATTAGCATGTAATCTCAGGTACAGTAGCCTTTAGGTAAGCTTTAGTCCGCCGAAATGTCTGCCCTGCACCACTAAAGATTGTAATTCATCCCCAATCTGCACACGAATTCGTGATCGCTTTAGTCTCATTTAAATCTCATATGAAAACGGTAGCATGCTTCGGCTTTGCCCTGTATATCACTATCGAACATCAAAGTACAAGATGTGTACACAGATGACATCTGTATAGTTCAATAATATAAAAACTGTTTACATAATGTAATGCAGAGGCAATACATGACGCTTTACCATCCATATAGAAAGTCAAATTTCACCCCTTGTTTATCTTATGTCGAGTTCTTAACACCTATGATTGCATTATTTTAAAACCATATTATGTTTCTTGTCATCATATTATGTTCATTTGAATACAAAGTATTTTAATTTAAAATATATTGTGGATGTAATGTGGCATTAAATGAAAATGTATTAAAGAAATTAAGTACACAAAGTAAAATAAAAAGTACATAATTGTTATACACGTCTTTTTACCATGTAGTACTGCGGTTAGTATAAAATCCAATCATATTATCAAACAGTATTAATCTCAACCTCATTGGGGGCTGAAACTTATGTAACCTAGAGGAAAAAAGAGATAGCGATGAGAAAGAGAGAAAAATACAGTAAAGGTTGCATAAAGGGTGCATAGTTAGGGCCCCGACACATGGTTCGCCTTGAGCCCCCAAATCACCAAATCCGCCCCTGATTGAGATGCTGCGTGCTGGCGCTGTCCCAGGTTGAGTGTTCTCTCCAACGTTACATAACCAATCAAATTTCACCATTAAGTTCTTGCGTCTAATGAAGACCGCAGATTGGCTAATATGAGCGTCAGTCATTCCTAGTTGCCGTGCTACGTTCTGAAGCGCGGAAATATGAAAAGACGAACCGCGAGCATGACGAGAACGAGCCGATTACAGCCAATGTTACTATGGTAATTAATGACGACGATCCGGATTCAAATGCGACTTCACCACCGGAAGACTTGACTTTAAACCTTTCGGAGAGAGTGGCTTAAAGATTACAAGTGGCTCCGCTATGAAAATGGCTCGTTGTACTTACTGTGTTTTATTGTAAATCCTGTAAAACGGTGTTGGTGGCGGAATCAAACCTTGCTTAAACATGCCGAAAGTGCCAAAAACACAAGACGTGTCGTGACAAATGTGTTCATTATTAATGGAGACACCGACCTGTCTGTCAAAGAGTGTTTGATAGTGTATGTGCGCATGCGCTGGTGAATGGACATCCGACAAACATCCTTGTGGCCCATGTTGATGTGGAACACGACAATGCTGATGGTATGTTTTTGTTGTATTTGAAAACATTGCCTATTTAGTAGTAATAGCATCCTGGTATGCAGTTATCAATACCAATATATATTAGCCTTCTATATTAAGGTCACTTTTGTAATGTCACAATTAATCAGTGTTGCTAGATTTTCTATTGTAATCTTAATCATGTTACCTGTAATTCTGTTAATTCACTGCTGATTATTACTTAGTATGTCCAGCCTGTTTACATTGCCTGTTTGTTAGCCTGTTTACCTGTTATCCTGAATCCTGTTTTGTGTTTGCCTGTTTTTTGACACGTGCCTGTTCATTTGGATATTGTTTGTTTTGCTGCCTGCACTGACCTATTGCCTGTAAATGGATTACGTTTTGGATTGCCCCTTATTGGATGTGTTTGCCTGCCCTTTTGGGATTTTACTTTAATAAACCTCTTTTGCACATGGATTTAACTCTCCTCGTTTTTTTTTAAAGCATCCACGTTACATACAGTAAATAGACAAACACAATGTGCCCCACACTTTAAATGTGGTCCTAAACAAACTTTACTGAAAAACCCTAAGAAAAAAACACACACCCAGTAATATATGCCCTGTAAAGGTTTTGCCACAAACTCAAATTAAAGCTGATTTCACTAGCCAGCTTTTCACCTCAACAAGAATTTTACCCCGACAAGAATTCTTGTGATGGATTAATAACGCAAGATCTCGTGGCACGAGATCTCATGACACCCTAGGTCTTTCTGTGTGATGTTGGCATGTTCTTCCTCTGTCAAAATATACTTACTCTGGTTTTCTCCCACAGTCCCCAAAACATGCAGGTTAGCTTGGAGACAGAGCCGGCCCAGCCACTAAAGGACCATTGCGATTGCAAAGGGCCTCGTGGCCAGCAGAGGGCCCCCTAAAGTCACTTAGCTAGTGGTTGAAAAAAATCATTCATCAAAAGTAACATAAAATAAATATAAATATTCATTATTTATTATTATTGCAATGTTAAAAAGGCTGTTACTTGTTATTATAGTTATCATGAAAGTTCGCTAATAAGATCTCTTTCTTGCCGAGATTGATTGACACACAGCATCCAGCACAGCAGCCAATCAGTGCCCGCGATCTATGTGCAGGCGAGCATCCCGCCCACAGAACGCAAAGTTGAGTTGAGCCGGATCGCTGATACAGACGCAAACTTTTGCTGTTGCTTTAAGGACAATTTATTTAATGTTATGTGTGTTTGTGCATAAATGCGAAGTAAGTGGATCTTATTTGACTTCGGTAATGACCAAACCTGTGTTCTGTTTGACTTCTCTTTCTTATATTTGCCATCATAACGTGAATTGGTTTATTAAGCTTAATAATTAATATTTAAACGGTTTAACATGGTAAATTAATTCTGTTACGCTTATATTTCACGTATACCATTGTCATTTCTACATATTTATGTCATTAGTGTAATTATATTGTTAAACGTCTGAATTTAAAGTGTTTTATGTGTAAGAGTAAACAAACTCATGCGCATATGCGTGGTAACATGTCCAGACAGCGCACCGTTGTTAAACCACCTGCTAGCCTTTGCAAAAGTGTATAATGTCACTGTTCAGTGTTTAATATTTAAACTATAGCAATGCATATGACATACAGTAGCCAGCTTTGTTAGATTAATGTTATGAATGCAATGTTAATTGTTAATCTTCAATTATTAATATTATTTGCAAGTTAATTGTTATTATTCACAAACCTATGTGCCTCTTAAACTCTGCTGTCAATTAAAAATGTTTCTTTAATGGTCAGTGAAAATGACTTTATCAGTCTTTTTATTCAGCAAGTTCATCCGTGTGTATTTGTTGCACTGCACTGTCATTCAGTTCAGACAGTGGCATCATATTTTTCCTGTTAGACATCAAACATGGAACTCAAATCAAGAACTCAAGGGGCAGTTTCCCTGACAGGAATTAAACTAGACCTAGACTAAAATAAAAGTAGGCTAAGAGCTGTCCAAACTGAAAAAAGCTTGCACTGACATAACTTAAAATACACCAGTGCCCTTTGTTTTGCCTCAATATCCACAGAAATAATGTTTTAATAAGGCATTTTTGTTCAAATTAGTTATGTTTTCTAATTAAACTAAGGCCGAGTCCTGTCTTAAGATATTCCCTGTCCGGGACCACCCTAAGGTCTTTTATTGTCATTCTGTAGGCTACAAGTTGCCACATAAGAACAAAATATGTACTCAGGACCAGCAATGTAAAAAAGATCATTAACATACAGTATACATAGAATAATTAAAACATAATTTAATAGACACATTTAAAAAAAAATAACATAGTAGATATAATATGTGCAGTATAGTCATAAGGTAGTCGTTGCTTTTCTTTAGGCCTTACTTAAAACGGACCAAATTTTGCTTAGGGCCCCCAAAGGTCTAGGGCCGGCTCTGCTTGGAGATGTCAAATTGCCCTTTCCCCAAGTTGCGTGTTTCTCACCAAGAATATACCCATAGATGGTTGTAGCAACTCATAATGGAATAACTGCATATAAGTGTAAAAATGGCGAATAATATAGTATGTGTTACATTATTATTGTAATTTTATGTTCATAATGTAAAATTTTTCTTTTCCATTTAACGCCAAATAACAGACAAATGTAAAGAGAGCGCCTGAAACGCACACGTCAGCAATATTTCTTATTCATTGTCATTAAGTTTCGTGCAGAATAAAAAACAGCAACAGCAGTGCAACATTCTCTTAAAAAATATGCAGAGTGGACTGCTGCCATAAATGAAAAACATTACTGCAGGTTCAACCGGCTGCTTTTATGATTTAGGCAATTCAAAAATTATTTTAAATAATGATTCGATCCATTTCAAACAACTGTTCAAAAATGAAACTTTAAATAGACTTACTTGAAGTTGAGAACATGCTGTGTATTTTTTTATTAAACGTAACCGACACTTAATGACATAATGAAATGCGCAAAAAGACTAGGGCCATTACAAATTATTGGTCAGGAAAACAAGTCGATCAACATTTTAGGGGTCAAGAGCAGAGCGCTTTTTATTCACTATATGTCCATCTGTTGAGAAGACGCACTCCGACCGCACTGATGTCCCAGGGAAACTCGGGTACTTCGTTGCCAGCTGCGTATTTCGTACTGCCAATCTTCCATCACAAAAGCGGGTCGCTGTCAGCTCGCAAGGTTGGCTCCTTGTCATAACTCATCATCTCCTGTAAGGTCACAATTTTGACGCTGTCTCGTGTTGCACAGGTTTATTGACGTTGTCCTCAATTTTCTTTGCAAAACGCTAGATGCAGCGATTGAAAGCGTGAAACTATAGGTGCGTAAAATTGCTGGGTATTTTCTGTCTAGCTTTCGCACACCTACTGCACTTTTGGAATTCTTTATTTTCTTTTTCTGCTTGTTTGTGAGTTTTGTTACATCTATATTTTTAACTGTTTAATTCTTTTAAAATTAATAATGTACATATTTGGTTAAAATCGATTGCCTATTTTCGTTTTCGAAACGTTTTTTGGTTGGTCCGATCGATTGTGCAATCGATTTTCGAACGAAAAGTGACAGCCCTAGTTGTGACAAGCTCTTACATTTGGTCTTTTTTCAGTTGCTTTAAACATATTAATGGCTAATATCACATAACTAGGGATAGGACGATTACCGGTTTCACGATTAACCATGATAAAATGTCCTGACGGTTAGTATTAGCGTTGAAAATTTAATTATCATTACAACCGTGTTTGATTACCTTGATTTTGAAAACTTGCGGTAAATCCTGTCCAGCCAGAATCAGCTTGACGCAGGCGCGCGCATGCAACATTGGTTTTTGCACGAGAAGGCATGGCGGAAGGCAGTAACAGGTGCACTGTGTTTTAATGCGTTGCTTATGTGTGCATTTGATGTTCTTATTTAAAGGAATAGTCTACTCATTTTCAATATTAAAATATGTTATTACCTTAACTAAGAATTGTTGATACATCCCTCTATCATCTGTGTGCGTGCACGTAAGCGCTGGAGCGCGCTGCGACGCTTCGATAGCATTTAGCTTAGCCCCATTCATTCAATGGTACCATTTAGAGATAAAGTTAGAAGTGACCAAACACATCAACGTTTTCGACTCAGCGCAGTAACACCCTCCCTCTCCCATTATGAGAGGGAGAAGGGGAGCGGACTTTTCAGGCGAGTCGAAGTACTCCCAAAAGTGCTATTACGCCATGGAATGTGGTTCCTCTTTTGAGTCCGCTTGGAAGGGCGCTACGTTTTATTTTGTACCACCAAACTTGCTCGTATAACTACTCGTCTTAAATAGGAAAAACGTTGATGTGTTTGGTCACTTCTAACTTTATCTCTAAATGGTACCATTGAATGAATGGGGCTAAGCTAAATGCTATCGAAGTGTTGCAGCGCGCTCCAGCGCTTACGTGCACGCACACAGATGGATGTATCAACAATTCTTAGTTAAGGTAATAACATATTTTAATATTGAAAATGAGTAGACTATTCCTTTAAGGTACTGTTCATTAAAACAGGTTCATACATCTCTGGGCTCCATGTTAATGTTCATTTAATGCAGGGGTGTCCAATACGACCAGTCGATCACAAATGGAATGCCGGTAGATCGCACATAAGTTAATAACTGTGTATGCTGCTCCACGCCTCCACGAGCTTCGGAAAACAAAGTGCCAAATTGTCGTTATGGTCTTATGGTCTTTTTCAGTTGCTGCGCATTTCTTCTCAAGTGTGTTTTTATAAATCTTATGCCTGCCTGCTGCAGCGGAGTCGTCTTCCGAAATTTGGATGCACATTCTTGCCTTCATGCAGGAGTTGATCCACACGCATGGTGTATGTGCGCGCGATCGATCGACCGACCGAACGAGAGAGAGAGAGAGATGCTTCTGATACTGTTGTCATTTTCTAGTTTATTTCATCAAAACCGCATCTCCGCTATTCCGCTATAATGAGTACTCGGCATGTACTCAAGGATTTTTTTTCAAATTAGGGTTAAGTAACCAGTTCTCGTTAAATTTACACTTTCCCATAGCTAACGGACACTTTCTCCATTTATTAATAGCCAGTCCATGCACTTTAGCGAACTCCCTGCAAACTTGTGCTTTAATTGGTTCCGCCTATTTACTCCTGCCTGACACACGACAAACATGTAAAACAGTTACAATCTTCTTGGCGGTCCTGGTTGGACAAGATTTTTAAGACCTTTGATACGCAAATTTAGGACATTTAAATGCTAATTAAGGCCTTATTTTCATCAGTGGCGAACCGTGAGTACTTCAGCTGGGCCTTCAAAATATGCAATGAAGTGCAAATGCCTCTCCATGCGCAATTACGCATGGCGCAATAAATGAAAGTCACAAATTTAATGGATAGGTTCTACTTACTACACCGCCTTAATTCTTAAAAACAGGAAAATGGAGACAAGTGAGCATGGGGGAAAAAACACCAAAATAAATTGAGAGTAGTTTGTTTTTCATAAATTTTAAAATTCAGAATATAATACTAGGCTATTCGTATTTCGTTAAATCATACAGTGAACGTGTAAAAATTCTGAGCACGCAAAGTTAAATTACAGAATAGGCATCGTTTGCCTTTAAATGCAGTTTTAAAGTTTAAAATTACTTTAATCTAACTGATAAACACAAATACAGACTCTGCTGCTCTGTAAATTTGCATTTAATTTTTGTTTTTTGTAAATATATATTTAGCTGTAGGGTAGCTTGTTAGTCTTTTTTCATAAGGGGAAATATAGCACCCTGCGTTCTCAGTGCACCTCCTTGTGGCTTATAACTGTTATATTTTGCGGGCTCGCAAAATCCCTAGCCCGAGCCCCGGTGAATGTTTTTGCATTCTCTGAGATTTAGTTAGGTAATTATATTGTATGTAATTCGGCGTCGCCTGCAGTCATTACTATCCTCAAGTAAAACTGTCAGGAAGTGAAAGTATAATTAAACCCATTATTTTTCTCGTGTTCACGTCTGATATGCGCAGCGCAGCTGCACGCGCATTTCTCGGCTGTGCTCTTCACGAGTACCCGCTTAAGTAATTTCGTTTTTACCTCAGCCCTATCAAACTAGCCACAACGTCAATCACGTTTTCTGCCATTTACCTCAACCACTCTCACCGCAGAGATTCGGGCCATTAGACGATCTATGATTAGGACTTCTTCTTCTTTGGTGTTTTACGGCAGCTCGCATCCAGCTTGTTGCATGATTAGGACTTCATGAAGGCTTACAATGCTTTGTTTTTTACCCGCCCACTTGAAATCAAAGCGTGATTGGTCGATTTGCCCGTCACTCTCCACACCAAAACACATAGCTTGGCCTTCCTTGGGATTCTTGAAGTCCTAACCAATGAATGAGCCAGTTTACCGGGCCTTAATAGAGACAGACGATTCTGATTGGATATGAACCTGACAGTAAGCTTAACGTTACCCATCAGTCTGTTAGCTGCCTTGACATGTCAAGATCACATATATCCCAGCACATAGAGCCTTTTTTAACAGAGTACCAACACATCTCGACATCTCGACTGTGTCTGTTCCTCGAACAAATAAATACAGAGCACCGCTTACCTCGTCTCGTACAAATCTTATTAACATAAAAGTTAAAACTAGAACATAATACATTAACAGATGAAACTCAAATGTTAAAATTCGGCCTTCTTAACATTAGATCACTTACCAACAAAGAACCAATTATCAATGAAATAATTACTGACCAAAACTTAGATGCACTCTGTTTAACAGAAACCTGGCTTAAAGCAGACGATTACACCAGTTTAAACGAATCCACCCCACAAGACTATTATTATAAACATGTTCCTCGTCTAATAGGGAGAGGGGGTGGTGTAGCTACAATATACAATAAAATATTCAAAGTAAACCATAAATCCAACCTAAAATTTAATTCGTTTGAAATAATACTGTTAAATATGGAAATAACTGATCGCAACAACAAACGACTTTCGTTCATTTTAGCTACCATATATAGGCCTCCAGGCCACCACACAGATTTTCTTAAAGAAATAGCAGACTTCCTATCTGAGCTTACAGTCACTGTAGATAAAGCTCTTATCGTTGGTGATTTTAATATCCATGTGGATAATCCAAAAGATGCATTAGGACGTGCGTTTATGGATGTTCTAAATTCTCTCGGCATTAAACAAAACGTGTCAGGGCCCACGCATACTCGTAATCACACACTAGACTTAATTCTGTCACTCGGACTCAATATGAATGACATCGAAATATCACCCCAGAGCGATGCCGTTTCAGACCATTGCCTTGTGTCATGCACAATACTTCTAGATAGGACCGCTCAGCCTACAACATGCTACAGATTAGCCAGAACAATAATTTCCACCACTAAAGATAGCTTTATTAGCACTCCTCCAGACCTGTCTCAAATGAAAAATGTAGCAGATAATCGTGAAGATCTAGATATTATAATAGAAAACATGAACAACATATTCTCTAGCACGTTGGATGACGTTGCTCCCATTCTAAAAAATAGAATCAAAGAAAAACCGCCAGCTCCATGGTATGATCATCATACTGCAGCCCTTAAAAAAGTAGCTAGAAAAATGGAAAGAAACTACCGAAGCACAAAGTTAGAGGTATGGCGTTCAGCATGGAAAGAGAGTGTTCAACACTACAGACAGGCTATTAAAACTGCCAGATCTACCTATCTCAGTACGCTTATTAAAGAAAATCATAACAACCCTCGTTTTCTATTTAGCACAGTTGCGAAACTGACTAGAAACAAAGAACAAACAGAAACCAATAGTAAACTCCAACACAATAGTGATGACTTCATGAACTTCTTTACTAACAAAATTATGTTTATTAGGGAAAACATAGAAACTACGCAAGCAGCCATCACTCTACCCAATAGTACATTTTCCACTAGATTACCAAACGAACATCTTGAGTCATTTAATCCTACTACAATAGAAGAGCTCTCTAAACTAGTAACCTCATCCAAATCATCGTCCTGTATACTAGACCCCGTTCCCACAAAATTACTAAAAGAGGTATTTCATGTAGTGTCAGACACGGTACTTAATATCTTTAACTCATCTCTAGAATTAGGATACGTTCCAACAGCTTTCAAACTAGCAGTTATTAGACCGCTCATTAAAAAGCAAAACCTTGACCAGGGAGATCTTAATAACTTTAGACCAATCTCAAATCTACCTTTTCTTTCTAAAATATTAGAAAAAGTAGTGGCAAGCCAGCTACGCACATTCGTAGAAAATAATAATACATATGAAAAGTTCCAATCAGGATTCAGGCCCCACCATAGCACAGAGACAGCGCTGCTTAGAGTTACAAATGACCTCCTATTAACATCCGATCGTGGTGAAATCTCAATCCTTATATTACTAGACCTTAGTGCAGCCTTTGACACAATAGATCACACAATCTTACTCAATAGACTAGAAAACTATGTTGGCATCAGTGGTCAGGCGTTAGCCTGGTTCAGATCGTATCTAACCAATCGATATCACTTTGTTTATGTAAATGAGGAAGAGTCATATCACTCCCCCGTTAAATACGGCATACCTCAGGGATCAGTTCTAGGCCCTATCCTATTCTCGTTATATATGTTACCTCTAGGAGACATTATCAGGAAACATAACATAAGTTTTCACTGCTATGCGGATGATACCCAGCTTTACATCTCGTCGCATCCTAGCGAAACCCACCAGTTTTCTAAGCTAACAGACTGCATTAGTGATATTAGGGACTGGATGGCACAAAACTTTCTTATGCTAAACTCCAATAAAACAGAGATACTTATTATTGAACCGAATCGCTACAAACATAATATGTCAGATTACAAGTTGCCCATAGATGGCTGCACGGTGGTGCCATCTTCCACGGTTAAGAATATAGGCGTAATGTTCGACAGCAATCTATCTTTTGATAGTCATATCGTCAACATCTGCCGCACAGCATTCTTCCATCTTAGAAATATCTAAAAAATACGCCATATGCTGTCTGCATCAGAGGCAGAAAAGCTTATACATGCTTTTATGACCTCTAGAATAGACTATTGTAACTCGTTACTCGGGGGATGCCATGCAAATCAGGTAAACAAGCTACAGCTGGTTCAAAACGCCGCCGCAAGAGTGCTTACTCGATCTAAAAAGTATGACCACATCAGTCCAATTCTGGCATCTTTACACTGGCTACCAGTTAAATATCGTATACAATTTAAAATATTACTAATCACCTACAAAGCCTTAAATGGCCTAGCGCCTTCGTATATTAAAGAACTACTATCAGAATACAATCCATCACGTAAACTGCGCTCACAAAATTCTGGTCACTTAATTATCCCTAGAATATCAAAAGTGTCTAAAGGTGGTAGATCCTTTTCCTACTTAGCCCCTAAGCTCTGGAATGATTTACCAAATAATGTTCGAGTATCAGACACAGTCGATCAATTTAAATCTAAACTTAAGACATTCTTCTTTAACAAAGCAGTCACATAAACTGTCCAGTAAATGTACATGTCCCGCAGTAGTTAGTTTGTCTAGAACAAAGCACTCACATACCTCATATGGGTAATATACTATTGCCGCAATAGTTAGCCTGTCTGGAACCGAGCCGACTTGAACCACTATAATGTTTGACACTTGCATTGCATGTGAACGGCCCCTACGCTAATAGAATTCTGTTTTTCCTCTCCCTGTCTCGTCCTCAACCACGAGGACCATGAGACAAACAGACCCAGTTCCGGTTGCTGTGAAGATCATTGCATCACTGATCCACTGGCTGTCCTTCAACGTGATGACCAGCCGATGCCCGACCAACGACCACCGGCTAAACCAGTTTAATTCGCTTACCCGCCTCCTATCCCTACCGTTTCTATATATATATATAAATATATATTAATTCCTCCCAAGGGTTTTTGTCCTTCTAGGACTTTTTCCCATTGGGTTTTTTTTCCTAGAGGGTTTTTAATCCCAGGGAGAGTCAGCCAACTTTGGCTTAACTTAGCACTTTACTGTATACGTTACATTATTAATATGCTCGCTTGTACGGTTTAACCGCTTTCTCTACTTCTTATATTATCTATTGATTTTCTGTGTTCTCCTCTACATCTTCTCATGTAAAGCTGCTTTGCAACAATTAACACTTGTGAAAAGCGCTATATAAATAAAATTGAATTGAATTGAATTGAATTGAGAACATAGATGAGAGAAAATATATTACATGTATTAAATTAAATTAAATATAAATTTAAACATGTAAAAACATATTTTTATTGAATACTTTATTATTTATTAGTATTATTATAAAAAATATTTTTATTAATTTTTTTAGGCCTTCTCTGAAGGCGTAGAAGGCCCTGAAGGTTCCCCACTGATTTTCATAGTACAGAATTTAAGACGTTTTAAGACTTTTTAAGGATCCGCGGACACCCTGACGACTACACAGAGGTTACACTTAACATCGACTGACCAATGGGCACTGAACTAACAAGGTATTTAAATGTGTGAACAACCAATCACAGAACAGAAACAATAAAACACTATAACAACACACAATAGGCAATGAGTGAGTGAGTGAGTGTCCATAGCAACAAACAACTGACTGGAAACATCTGGGGAAACAATCAACATGGGAACCAATAAGAAAACAGAACTACAAGACAGAAAAGGAAGTAGGAACTCGAATACAAACTAAAAGTCCAAAATAACGTACAATAATGTACATAATCTTTCTTGATTTTCTGTGCTGATGTCTTCAGAAAGTTTCTTCCTCTGCTGTTCTCTATCTTCCACTGTATAATTCATTATAATTATCTATCACATCATTAAAAAAAATAAAATCACATACATCATAACACATCTCTTTACTGTTTAACCTGTTTGATTTAAAAATTGAACCTATGAAACTTACATCAATTTGGCCATATTGTAGTCACATCAGTTTCTTCAGTGTCTCTGACTGGAGTCTGAATTAGCCTGCTGTTCTGCAACTTCCACTGCACTTCATTATAATTCTCTTTCAAACAAAGTATTAAATTTTTTTCACAAACATCATAACACATCTGTTTACTATTTAACCTGTTTTTTATGATTTATTAAACTTACATGTTTTTTACCCAGAAACTTCTTCAGCATCAACAAACATGACTTCTGTAAACACAAACATGGAAGATTTTATATTAAAAAGATAAAGAAAGGCAAACATATCAAACATATCATGACTCGAAGCTTCTTTTTAACAACATCTAGGTTATCTTAAAGTAAACCTGGCTTTGTTACAAAAAATAAAGCTATTGAAACAGTCTTGCAAAATAAGCAACATTTTCCAGAACTAAAGAAATTAGCTTTTAACCTTCTGGGTTCCGACCATTTTGGGACACTGGCAGAGGTTTTGACATGATCTTACACAGGGTTGCCAACTCTCACGCATCTGGAGTGACAGTCACGCATTCAGCCTCAATCTCACCCTCTCACGCACAAAAAAGAAATTTCACGCTAAAATAGACATTCTTCTCTGCTGTATTTTTTTCACTCATGTGCATGTACTCACTGTTGAGGTCTTCGTCTTATTTAACCCAATGCTCAGTGCTCGTTTAGTTTCTTGCGCAGACCGATCGGCATGTGACGTCTTAGCACCACGAGAACCGATTCAACAGTAAATGACTCGGTATGCTTTTAAATCGATCTCGCGGTCGTGTGATGTCACAAGCCAACAGGTCTGTGCTGCGCCCCAATAAGTAAGATAAAGTTAAATTGATTCCCAGATGACGAATCAAATCACAGACAGAGGTGCAACTCAAAGGAGGACAGCTGCGCGATTCCTCAGAAAGTGGAAGTGGAAGAAAGATGTAAGTTATCAAACGCTGACTATTATACAGCTGTGTAATGATTAGATTTACAGCCTTGAACTTGAAAACCTGACGCACCGTGTGCAGCACACCACTTCATCCACCGGTAGCGTGTGCACACAGTATAAATAAGCCCATGTTTGTCTTTTGGCTTAAACGAACAAATTCACATAACATTTGTGAATGTAGCTGTCTTAATGAGTATCATGGTAAACAAATGATTGTCTTGACCATTTTACAACATTTTATTATTTGCATTCGGTCTAAAGCCTGCCTAATAAACAGTATTAGTAATAATACTGTAAAGTCATTAAAGTTAAACAAAAGAAGAGAAAATCACTCACTGGTCTTGACTGTAACTTCTGTAACTTTGTAAAAAAGGATTAATTCATATTTACTTTAAATATATAAATTACTTATTAGTTAATATAAATTAAACTAGAAAAATGCATTTCCAGAGGAACTGCAAAAGTGTGCTTGCTCTAGTGTGGTCACTAACGTGATTTGTGAAATGTACAATTTTAGAATGTTTTTTTATCTTGTGCATCCTCACATTGGAGTCCCAAGTTCATGTACAAAGTTTGGTTTCAATACGTGAGCATTCCTGCGACACACACACACACACACACACACACATGCACACACGCACACACGCACACGCACACAGAGAAATTTATACAGGCTTGTAACCAGGGGTGTCTCCAGCATTGAAGGACATCCGGGGCTTAGCCCAGACCATATTATGTAAATACAGGGATCACTAGCCTAAATCACCCGCTCTAGCTAGCCTAGAACCAATTATAACGGCTGTGCTGCACATGTTCAGTGTTTTCTTATTAGTCTTCTTTTAGAATTGTAATTTAAATAATTGTAATTTTTAAGTGAACAATCCGTTTAAAGTGCCCTATTTTCAAACACTTGTTCATATTTCATATGAATGTACTAAAGAACAAAAAATGTAGGCTATATTAAGTACAACATTAGCACATGAAAATAGAGCACTTTAAGTAGATTATGGAATTGTACTTTTTAACTTGAGCTTACTGCACACATACAGTATTGCAGAACATTTAATGATGAAAGGGCAATAATCATGAAATGCATCTCTATTACATTAATTTCAGGAAGCCTAGTTCTTTCCTACAGCTTCTGGTTGCAAAGCTTTTGGAGTTTTTGATTGAATCAGTAATAATTTAGCACGAATTTGGCTTTATTCCCCAATATTAGCTCTCAGTGTCTTTGAACAAAGATAATGTGATTTCGTCCAGGAATCGTGAAATCAAAATGCTTAAAAATGGGTTATATCTACCGCATTCATCGGATCTTGCTCATCCAACTTCCACTCCGTTAAATCCATGTTAGTAACGGACGTGCTTGCAGCTGGATAATATAATTTATCCAGAAACAACTTCGCATTTCTTTATGATTGTTTGATAGGATGCATAAATGTGTGTGCGACTTCACGAGACGCTGCAAGAAACGACAAGTGTGGATGACATCAGAGTAACGTGAGAGAAATCAGCCTCCTCTGCAAGATTTCTCGCGGTACTCTGATGTCAGTTTCTGCGGCGCTGCGTAAAGTTGAGCACACTTAAAAAACTCGAAGCAGCTGAACTCAACAGAACTGCCCCACATATGCCTGTGCCTCGTCTATTAATTGTATATAGCAGGACAATTCATCTCTTACTTCTCAGTGTGAGAAATAGCTACAAGGTGTGGCGTGTGAACTGACTAAAATGAGCCCAGGTCATTATTCCGGGCTTGACTCAAAACATTCAAATCGGCTGCGATGCCCCTGGTTGTAACAACTGTTTCTCTGAAATTTACGATAAAATAAAATATTTCACTCAATGATTGACAGCATAATGCAATCGATCGTGTTCCCGTTCAACAGTAGCTGCCAAACGATCGCGGCAGGCACCATTTCAGCACTGCCTGTGCTATGCGAGCGAGGACGTGATCCTCACGCTTGCCTACGCGTCTTTACAAACTAATACGTTTACAATGTATTACATTGATGAAAAAGGGAATTAAACTTGCATGCCATATATCAATGACATAAAAGAAAGGGTTTAACGTTAGATGTCTGTATCATTCCTACCTGTATGTGAAACTGCACGTTCTCCAGGAGAGCTCACGTTGATTCATAAGCGTTCAGAATATAAAATCCATTTGCAGTTTTGTGCACAAACGTATATGAGAAATATTAATATTCCATCGGATTTAGTATCAAATAATACTCAATATATATCGTTTTTCAATAATCACACAGTCTGTTTCTGTCTAGTCACGTGTGAAGGCACGTTTGAACGTAAAGGCTGCCCTCTAGTGGTGAAGAGGCGTTGCATTTTTTCTTATTTACATAGGGTTCAATTGGATATTTTAAAGTGGAAATAACATAATATAGACATGTTACTGCAATGTTTTTTTTTTATGTTGAGCATCTTCACATTGGAGTCCCGAGTTCATATAAAAAATTTGGTTTAGATATGTTACAGAGATCCTGAGATATGAACTACTTCCTGTTTGGCGACTACGCCACAGGTATCGTTTGGCCTGTGATGGGCAAATGCTTCCGAAAATCAAAAATCCTTCTAGTAACTTTTGTGAGGCTTGGTCCAAGGATCGTGTACGTCGAGTTTCGTGGAGTTCTGACAAAATTTGTGACCTGTGAATCTTTTTTAAGGTTTTCTGTTCAATCCAATATGGTGGAAGAACGACATGGATTTGTGACTTCATCTTCTCAAGCAACTTAGACCGGCACTGCCCGAACATTTTAAAGTTTCAACGGTGTCTCTGTGTCAAACGGTCTTGTCACAGGAGCTGGCCAAAAATTTAGGTCGGAATAATAATAATAAGAAAACTTATGAAGAACAATAAGAGGAAGAACTTTGGCAAGCACACTTAATAAATTACTATTTTGGCCAAACCCTTACGAAAATTAACCATGGTTTTACTACAGTTAAGACCAAAAAACCATGGTTACTGTAGTAAAACCATGGTTACCACAAAATAACCATGGTTTTGACAACAATGGTTTCCAAAAACCATAGTTAAACCATGGTTTCCAAAAACCATAGTTAAACCATGGTTAGTGTAGTAAAACCATGGTTTTGCTCATAGTAATCAATTGACCAAAAAAACATGGTTACTACACTTTTACCACAATAAAACCATGGTTAATTTTCGTAAGGGAAAATCCTTAGTGTTGAGCTCTTCTATTGAATTAAGTTTAAGGTTTATTATGGAATTTAGATTTCCTGAACAACTTTTACTAAAATTACTTCTTCATTAACAGACAGTAAATCAAATGTGAGAAATTTTTTATTCAGCCTTGCATTATATCTTACAGCAGGTAAGCTCAAAGATGATTATTTGTTACACCTGACCTAGAGAAAAAAAAGCAAAATTCTTATGACAGAGTGCCCAATATATAGTAATTTTCTGAATATAAGCACCATGCATTGTTTAATTCACCATGTTTTATGCAAACAAAAAACAAAACCATGTATTATGTGTATTAACCTCAGTTTACTAACACAACCTATTGAATCAGATCATGAGTTGATGATAAAGTAGAATAAATGCAATGCCATGTATAGTCCTCACTCATGCATTAACCTCATAGATGACATTTAGTTAATCAACCATGCTTGATTCAGGGGAGCTTGATGAACTTTCAGCTCTCTTTCAGCAATGTCCTGATCATAACAATCACAAAATAAACCAAATAGTCAAAGTAACAATGAACAAAAAGAAACCTATCCAAACAAAAAGAAACTTGCCAGAAACAAAAAGAAACTTATCAAAACAGAAACAAAAACATCAAACATATGGAAATGAATGTAGTCTGTGTAGGTTTAAATGGTAAGAGGCTTGTGGTGGCGGCAGCAGTGGCCAGTGGCCACTGGCCACTGGCCAAAATTTCCAGTAGGCCGCTGCATACGCATGTTTGAGGAGAAATCTCACTCCAGACAAATCACCAAAGTTGGCAACCCTGTCTTACATTTGGTCTTTTTTCAGTTGCTTAAAACATATTAATGACTAATATCACATAACACTGTATTCAGCACAAACTGTGCAATAATAATATGTGAGTAACATGTATATACATGTTTGTATTTCAAGGAAATAATGTTTATGCATGGTTAGTAAAAACATTTTAGTTGCTGAAATAAGGCCAAGGAAAACATACTAAACATTTATTCACAAACAAAAAAGTACTGGATCTTGTAGAGTTGAGAATTTGCTACAAAAGATGTGAATACCATTTTACACACTCATTCACATTAACCAATATATTAATTTAACTTTTGTAAGACACTTTTTATTGTGTAATGGCAAGATGCAAGGGAGTGTCAATGGTCATGAATATTGGTATGATTCACACCTGACAAGAAAAAGACTCAACCATCTAATGGCTCAATGAGGAATGTTGTGCTAAAATGAATTTGAGGAGACTTAAAGAGAAAATGTTTTGCTTGTAATTTAATAACAAAACAATGTGAACAATAAAATCTAAATCTAAATAAAAGCATAAATTATACATTTGTGTACACATACATTTTAGCAGACATCACAATTTATTAGCGAGGTAAGAAGATCAAAATTCAAAAGCAGATTCACAATCCATATCAAATATAAAATATAAATCAATAGGATTTTGCAATCAATAAACATTCGTAATAATATGAAAGCATTCCATACTTGGCAAAAGGACGATACACAGTTATAGTGTAGGAGATCTGACTACAGATTTCTTAAAGGGGCAATCAAGATTTTATTGTTCCCTTTCAGTCGGTCACTACAACGTCACGTCGTGACAGACGAATTGGCTCAGGGGACCATTCTACTTCGAGAAACTACTAACACGCCAATTAACTTGGCATGCAGATATTTGCATCTGACGGCGCCGCCCTGCTGCTCGGGTATTTAAATGAGGATCAGGTGCAATATCATTAGCTTGCTCTTTCGCTTTCGAAAGCTGGCAATAATCTGCTCACGAGAAGCTACACTCTCTGTTCTTTGGATAACTGTGCGTGTTCGAGTTGGTTGGGCAAAGACACTTCAGTGGAGGCTCGCGGGTGTTCCACCTCTCTTTTTAATTTTTTGACTTTTTTCTCACTCTTAGTTGAGTGTGTGCGTAGCCGTTCCCCTGTGTGCTTCATCAACATCAGCACATTAAAAGAGTGTTTCCTCTAAAAGAGTATTGCTGTGTTTTGCGTCTTTTTAAAGACAGCATTTCACTCGCACTGAGATGGGAGCGTCTTTTTAAGATGACTTTCCGTCCGTGTTTCTGGATGCGGCAAATGTATGGGTCCCCGGGTGCCCATGATCGTTCTCTCTCGTGTGCAAGAGTGCATGCTGAGGCTGCGTTCGTGGAGGGTTCATACTCCTAAGAGAGTGTGACCCTCTTGGATGACGGAGACGGGTTTCGTACCTCTGGGAATTTCACCCCCCCTTCCGTTGCGGAGCACCGTTTGAGATGCGGTGGAAAACTCCGGAAGTCTTATCTCCGTATATATGGTGCTGAATCGGTTAGCTGGTTCATCCAGTGACTCTCAGCACCCCCATCCACAGCCAGAGGTGCCGTTAGAGACAGGTGGCGCGTGTTCTACGCGCTCTCGTTCTCTTTCAGTCTTCACGTGGATTCTATGTTTGTCACACCATCGGAGAGGGGGTCGTCTATTCAGTCACCGACTCGGACCCACTCCCACCTTCGGGTAGGGTAGGAACTCCCGTGCTTGACCCCGAGTGGCGGCCATGTACGCTCGGGCCACGGAGACAGTATGTGTGGGGTGGAGAACTCCTCCCCCACCCGCACCATCCCGCCTAGATGATTGGTACTTTGGGGACTGCAAGAACAGCCCCAACCTTCTGTGCCTTTCTATCCCAAGATGCATGTTGGTTGACACGGTCATGGAAAACTCGTTTTCCTCCTGGAACCGACCGTTCAGCCATCACCCCTCCTGATGGTGGGGCCGCTAAGCCACCCTTCCCTCACAGACCCACAGGCTTGTGGAAGGCGGCCTCTGCCGTGCACACCATGGCATTGCTGCAAGTCCGCCAGGCTAAGGCACTGACGATCAGCACAGACGAGGTCACGGCCGGCAGCTAAAGATCCCTGTGTGGCTCTGACCTGGCGCTATGAGCGACTTAGGTTCACCGCACATGCCAACGGACATGCTATGCCCACCCCGGTGGTCCTGGAACACCATCTCTGGTTGTGTCTTATGGGCATTAAGTAGGTTGTTAAGTATCGTCTCCAAATGCTCCATTTTAGACCAGCCATGTCGGCGATGCGGCTAAAGAGCGTCCAACAATTCTCAGCCACTGTAGAGCAGAGGCATCATGCCACGTCGGAGCTTAGCTGCCCCCTCCGTTACGTCAGTATATTGGTCTGCTTTTCGCAGAGGGCGTCCTGCTACGGCTTTTTTCATTCCTTCATCCCGGCAGCTCTGAGGAACCTGTCGTAAGCAGTTTACCCCGGTTTAGTAGAGGCATGGCTGTCTGCTTTGTGAGTGGGCGCTGTAGTGCGCCTGAGTCAGGGACAGGTCACAGTAGTCACACTGTCTGACAGCGTCACTGCTGAAAGTTGACGTGTCTTGCATGGAAGATGGCAGAAAGTCAACCGCAGCAGAGAAAGCGATCTTAACCTCCCAAAATCTAAAAAGCCATGTCTGGAAGTACTTTGGATTTTGGTTTGTAGGAGGTAAAATTGTTGAGCCGCGAGATAAAGTTGTTAGCATACCATTCGACCACTAGCAACATGATGTCACATCTCGAAAATGTGCACCAAATGTACACAGTGCATATTCATTCGTTTGTCATTTCCACTTTTAATGCTTAATCCTATTCTGTTCACAGACAGTTAAGTAATTTACGGGACTGACAATCACATTCTACAACCGCATTAACTCCCGCAAAATGCATGTGACAACCGCGTTTACAGAAACTTTGCATAGTGTGCAGCCTACATAACCGAACTGAACAACTAGTAGTTAATAAAGTGTTTAAACGTGCATCATGGACATGACAAGTCTCTCTTCTGAAAAAAGGGAAAAAACTCTTCTGTATGCGCGGTACATACTATGACAGAGGCACAAGCATTTGCTGCTCAGTGTTGCCAGATCTTGCACTAAAAAAACAGCGAACAAGAAAATTCCAATAATAAACGGAAATCCAAATCCAAACGCTTTACCTCAAAGATCAAAGTATTGGGATCGACACCTTCACATTTAAACTACACCAAAAACTTGATCGCTTCATGAGCCAAAAGCCATAAACTGTTAAGCCCTAAAATGGTATGTGAGTACAAAAAAGACGAGGACCTGGCAACACTGCAAGAGCGCGCGCAGCCTCACAAATGCGTACAATACACAACGCCACAACGGAGGTTTATTGCAAAACATAATGCTGTTAAATTATTTTGGTCAAAGCTCTGAGTGATAAGCACGCGAGACGGCAGAACGTTGCTATGGTTAGCTCCATGCCAGCCATCACATTTTCGCATTTAAATGCAGTTGTCACTACTGAAAGTTTGCAGTGTGTAGGAGACCACAATGTGTGGAACTCCAGCTAAACAGTCACGTCTTGATGCTTTGCATCGCCCGCCACAAGCTCTTTGTCTGCAACACAACAAGAGGACATAACGGAGAAATTAATTTCGTTCATTTGTAAGGACATGAGACCGATCAGTGGAAATTTCCGTGGAAATTCTTACCACATTCCCCTAGCTCCGCATTTCCCTAATATGAGATACTACTAGGAGGGTTTTCACGTTATATTTTAAGCTCTCACAATGTCATCCATGTGGTAGACCCCTAGAGAGTAGTTCTGCAGCGTTCTAGTCCCGCCTGATGAGTTCGCTTCCCAGTTCGCTAGTCACTGTCGTGGGTTAAGGAACAGGTAGTGACTGACCTTCTGCAGTAAGCCTTAGCATCCGCCCTGCTACGTGGAGGGCGGAGGGCTTTTGCAGGCACTGGAAGGGTTCAGCTTCTGTGGCACTTTGGTAGGGTCTCCCAATTCGTCGGTCATGACGTTGTAGTGACCGACTGAAAGGGAACGTCTCGGTTACATATGTAACCCTCGTTCCGTGAAGGAAGGGAACGGAGACGTCATGTCCCATCGCCACAGTTCTGTTCCATTGCTGAATTAGTCTGTGCACTGTTGCCAGCTTTCTCAGCGAAAAAATCAAGCTAATGATTTTGCCCCTGATCCTCGTTTAAATACCCGATTGCCGGGGCGGCGCCTTAAGATGCAAATATCTGCATGCCGTTCATTGGCGTGTTAGTAGTTTCTCAAAGTAGATTGGTCCCGCAAGGCGCGTTCCCAATTCATTGGTCACAACGTGACGCCTCTGTTCCCTATCCTTCAGGAAACGAGGGTTACATATGTAACCGAGACATTTTATACTGTTGTCTGAGGTCTACTTATGATGTTCGTGTGGTTTTTACATTCAAAAACATCAAAAGCAATAAGTAATAGGCTATTTTGTAACATTGTTCTGATGCTGTCTGGAGAAATGGTTTGTTTGAAGTGGCGGGCTGCATTGAAGACCTGGACGTAAACACCCACTGCTATGATTGGATAGCTTCATTCCCCGTCATTACATGTGGGGAAATGTTTTAAAAACATTAATGTTATTAAATACAGCATTATTCTGTTTTAATACACGATTATGAAACTAAAAGCCACTAAAGTCCATAAGAGTACAGCAGACATCTGCTACCATTCATTTATGTAAGGTATAGCACTGCATAATTCACTATAACCTCATGTTTCAGAAAAGCCTGCATAGAGTGCCACTGCAGCCAGGAAGAGCATGTGGACAGCTCTGACATAGGAGATGACCACATGGTAGGGAGATTGCTTGCTGAGTCCCACTATGCTTATCTTACGACAAAGGTTAAAGGAGGAGATGGGCTGAGGGTCTACAAACGCAACCGCATGATCATTACTAATCCAATCGTTTCCCGTAAAGACCCAACTTTCAACACCATCACCTACGACTGGGCCCCGCCAGGCCTCACCCAGAAACTGGTAAGACTTAAACGGATGGTAGACATAAATAACTGCTGTCCTAAATATTTGTGAAATTTCATACTGTGACAATTTTACATGTAATAGTTAATGGTTACAGTCAAGTTTCCACATAATAACCATAAAACATTGTTTTAGTGACATTTTTCTGCTAAGACAAAAACTACTAAATGTATTTACAATGAAACAAATGAAAACCAGCCAGTCTTTGTTTAGTTGGTAAACCAACAGTGTGTTAATATGGGGTGATAATTGTTGCTTATCAGATATGCCTATGATCCTCAAATAAAAGTATTTTATAAACATTTTATGAATTCACAAATGCACAGAAAGCAATTCAAAAATAAATTAGAGGTTGGGGAGGGGTCTAGGGAGGCCAGTGCCTCTGTGACAACAAGCTTGGACCCCCTTGTGGCCCCCCTAAATGTGGAGTGTGAAATAATTTTTACAACAGTGTTTTTTGCGATCAATGTTTTTTACATATGTTATCAGACAGTGCAGAACAGAAATGTTTCCCACACATTTTCTAGAGGGACTGCTTAAAGCGGAACACAACCGTATCGTAGAGCATGCATGTTTTTTCTACTCAGAAGTTGGTGGAAGTTTTGTGCGAATGTTATAGTTGAGGACCTCAAGCAAAGAAGGAAATGTATAGGTGAGTAAAGTTGTTAATATGTTGTATTTGTATTAAATGCATTACAGAAGTAGTGCATAATGTTAGGTCAGCTAATCTTAACCTGGGTGTTTGTTAGTTTGTGGCAGTTTGAAAAGGGATAATATATAAGATCAACAAACTCATGGTTCTGAGTGTTTTTACTCAGTAAACGAGTTGTAACATTAAATGTTTAGACATAGTTAGTTACATAGCAAGTCAAATTAATTCATAAGCTTCTTGGTCCCCAATGCTTTTGCTCTATAGTTCTCACAGAAATGAAGAGAAAGAAGGACATAATTTTGTTCTTCCAAAGAAAAGATAAGGTAGACAGTGAGACAGAGCCAGATGGTTCAGGTGTGAAGAGAGCATCTGTTAAATACATCTGTAAAGCAGTGCAACAAGTCAGTTTATATGGTGTATAGAAATTAATCAGTGTAATCAGTTTGTGAATGAAATTAATTATTATTTAACATGCTATAAGCTTGCCTGATGGCAACTGTATTTCTAAAATTAGAAAAATACATACTTTTTATGATTTTTTTACTATACATTCAGGGTAAAAAAGAATATAGAAGAGAAAATCATAACAGTAGTAATAACAACATGGTAAAATATTTATTTAAATGAAAAATATTTGCTGAAATTAAAAGGGTATACATACGTTTATCAGATATCAGCAAATCCCAGAAGATCCACCTGTGCAGCCAATGATGAATATATACTCAAGATCTCTGATGGGGGACCGTAGGAGAAGCTTTAAGGCAGCCTCGAACCATATCCACCCCTGGCTTGAATATTCCAAAGAATCAGACTCTGGGCCCTATTTTAACAATCTAATCGCATTGTCTAAAGCAGTGTATCCCAACCTTTTTTCTGCCACGGCACAGCTTTGATAAGAAAAAATCATACGGCACACCACTTTCACAATAAGCATTAACAGATCTGCACAAACCTGTATTGAAATGCTTAAATGACTTGTTAAACTGAAATATTATACTGCATTAAACGTAGTATTCACATTTAATGTGAAACTTGATCTTGTTTTGATGAACACAAATGATATCCTGGATGGAATTGGTGACAGTGACACACGCACCTGTGACCAACTCAGCAACCTGGTAGCTTTGAGCGGTTTAATTTTTCCACGGCACACCAAACAATTGGTCACGGCGCACTAGTGTGGCGTGGCACAGTGGTTGGGAAACACTGGTCTAAAGTGCACGGTCTAAATAGGCATGTCCAATGCCACTTTTGCTAAGTTAACGACGGGAAAAATGGTGTGTCTGCTGAGCGCACGGTCGAAAAGGGTTGTTCCTATTCCCCTAATGAGTAATGAGTGTGTTTTGGGCATAACATTCAATAAACCAATGAGAGTCTTATCTCTCATCCCCTTTAAAAGCCAGTTGCGCTGGTGCTATGTCTAATCCCTAATTTTAACAGTATAGTGTCCCCGTCCCCATAATATCCTACATAATCATTGTAATCTTATAAAATAATTTGCAGATATGCAAGAAATGAACCCGACCAAGAGAAAGAGGAAACTTAAGCTTAACCGCTACCGGACTGACGACCTTAACAATACTGTATGGACCAATGAATCGCGGAGCCAACTTACGAGGTGGTTCACGGAGAGGCAGATCCTTGGTTGAAAGCCATACTTTATGCCCACATACATAACCGGGTGCGGGTCGCCGGTGACAGCCGCAGCCTTGGTTCGTCTGGAGTTCTGTAATAAAAGAGTTCTAACTCTTCTCCAAGTGCATTTGCACCTTCATACAAAAGCTAGAGCAGACGGAACTGCTGCATCGGGTTCTTGTGATGGGAAAAGGGGAGGCTGAAAACTGATAGATAGGGAGACAATTTGGTCTAGGAAACGGGGAGAGAGTTATGAGAGGAGTATTCAACCCAGGGAAGCTGTTGACACCAGCAGTTTGGATATTGAGACGACAGACAGCTGAGAGTTCGACCAAGATCCTGATTAGCCCATTCACATTGCCCGTTGGTCTGCGGGTGATACCCAGAAGACAAGCTGGCTGTAGTGCAGATCTATCTACAAAATTCCTGCCAAAAACGAGAGATGAACTGAGGACACCTATCTGAATCTACGTCATTCTGAAGGCCGTGTAAATGAAAGAGACCAGGGGCGGGAGGGCACAAGCAAAGGTTTAAGCAGACCAACGGGTGGCTGATGAGATGCTTTGTTACAAGCGCAAACCTGACAGGCTAATACAAACTGTCTGACGTCAGAGCCCTTGGTGGGCCACCAAAAATGCTGACGGACGGTAGCCAACGTTCTCCGAACTTCAGGATGGCCGACAAACTTGGATTCATGACCCCACCGGAAAACTTTAATTCAATTCAATTCAATTTTATTTATATAGCGCTTTTAATAATAGCGGTTAAACCGTACAAGCAAGCATATTAATAATGTAACGTATACAGTAAAGTGCTAAGTTAAGCCAAAGTTGGCTGACTCTCCCTGGGACGAAAAAACCCCCTAGGAAAAAAACCCAATGGGAAAAACTCCTAGAAGGACAAAAACCCTTGGGAGGAATTTATATATATATATATATATATATATATAGATAGATAGATAGATAGATAGATAGATAGATAGATAGATAGATAGATAGATAGATAGATAGATACGGTAGGGATAGGAGGCGGGTAAGCGAATTAAACTGGTTTAGCCGGTGGTCGTTGGTCGGGCATCGGCTGGTCATCACGTTGAAGGACAGCCAGTGGATCAGTGATGCGATGATCTTCACAGCAACAGGAACTGGGTCTGTTTGTCTCATTGTCCTCGTGGTGGAGGACGAGACAGGAAGAGAAAAACAGAATTTCTATTAGCGTAGGGGCCGTTCGCATGTAATGCAAGTGTCAAACATTATAGTGGTTCAAGTCAGCTCGGTTCCAGACAGGCTAACTATTGCGGCAATAGTATATTACCCATATGAGGTATGTGAGTGCTTTGTTCTAGACAAACTATCTACTGCGGGAAAAGTACATTTACTGGACATTTTATGTGAATGCTTTGTTAAAGAAGAATGTCTTAAGTTAAGATTTAAATTGATCGACTGTGTCTGATACTCGAACATTATTTGGTAAATCATTCCAGAGCTTAGGGGCTAAGTAGGAAAAGGATCTACCACCTTTAGACACTTTTGATATTCTAGGGATAATTATGTGACCAGAATTTTGTGAGCGCAGTTTACGTGATGGATTGTATTCTGATAGTAGTTCTTTAATATACGAGGGCGCTAGGTCATTTAAGGCTTTGTAGGTGATTAGTAATATTTTAAATTGTACGCGATATTTAACTGGTAGCCAATGTAAAGATGCCAGAATTGGACTGATGTGGTCATACTTTTTAGATCGAGTAAGCACTCTTGCGGCTGCGTTTTGAACTAGCTGTAGCTTGTTTACCTGATTTGCATGGCATCCCCCGAGTAACGAGTTACAATAGTCTATTCTAGAGGTCATAAAAGCATGGATAAGCTTTTCTGCATCTGATGCAGACAGCATATGGCGTATTTTTGAGATATTTCTAAGATGGAAGAATGCTGTGTGGCAGACGTTGGCGATATGACTATCGAAAGATAGATTGCTGTCGAACATTACGCCTAAATTCTTAACCGTGGAAGATGGCACCACCGTGCAGCCATCTATGGGCAACTTGTAATCTGACATATTATGTTTGTAGCGATTCAGTTCAATAATAAGTATCTCCGTCTTATTGGAGTTTAGCATAAGAAAGTTATGTGCCATCCAATCCCTAATATCACTAATGCAGTCTGTTAGCTTAGAAAACTGGTGGGTTTCGCTAGGATGCGACGAGATGTAAAGCTGGGTATCATCCGCATAGCAGTGAAAACTTATGTTATGTTTCCTGATAATGTCTCCTAGAGGTAACATATATAACAAGAATAGGATGGGGCCTAGAACTGATCCCTGAGGTACGCCGTATTTAACGGGGGAGTGATATGACTCTTCCTCATTTAAATAAACAAAGTGATATCGATTGGTTAGATACGATCTAAACCAGGCTAACGCCTGACCACTGATGCCAACATAGTTTTCTAGTCTATTGAGTAAGATTGTGTGATCTATTGTGTCAAAGGCTGCACTAAGGTCTAGTAATATAAGGATTGAGATTTCACCACGATCGGATGTTAATAGGAGGTCATTTGTAACTCTAAGCAGCGCTGTCTCTGTGCTATGGTGGGGCCTGAATCCTGATTGGAACTTTTCATATGTATTATTATTTTCTACGAATGTGCGTAGCTGGCTTGCCACTACTTTTTCTAATATTTTAGAAAGAAAATGTAGATTTGAGATTGGTCTAAAGTTATTAAGATCTCCCTGGTCAAGGTTTGGTTTTTTAATGAGCAGTCTAATAACTGCTAGTTTGAAAGCTGTTGGAACGTATCCTAATTCTAGAGATGAGTTAAAGATATTAAGTACCGTGTCTGACACTACATGAAATACCTCTTTTAGTAATTTTGTGGGAACGGGGTCTAGTATACAGGACGATGATTTGGATGACGTTACTAATTTAGAGAGCTCTTCTATTGTAGTAGGATTAAATGACTCAAGATGTTCGTTTGGTAATCTAGTGGAAAATGTACTACTGGGTAAAGTGGTGGCTGCTTGCGTAGTTTCTATGTTTTCCCTAATAAACATAATTTTGTTAGTAAAGAAGTTCATGAAGTCATCACTATTGTGTTGGAGTTTACTATTGGTTTCTGTTTGTTCTTTGTTTCTAGTCAGTTTCGCAACTGTGCTAAATAGGAAACGAGGGTTGTTATGATTTTCTTTAATAAGCGTACTGAGATAGGCAGATCCGGCAGCTCCAATAGCCTGTCCGTAGCGCCAAACACTCTCCCTCCATGCCGAACGCCACACCTCCAACCCCGTGCCTCGGCAGTTTCCTTCCATTTCTCTAGATACTTTTTTAAGGGCTGCAGTATGATGGTCATACCATGGAGCTGGCGGTTTTTCTTTGATTCTCTTTTTTTTGAATGGGAGCAACGGCATCCAACGTGCTAGAGCAGACATTGTTCAGGTTTACTATTATAATATCTAGATCTTCACGGTTATCTGCTACATGTTTCATTTGAGACAGGTCTGGAAGAGTGCTAATAAAGCTATCTTTAGTGGTGGAAATTATTGTTCTGGCTAATCTGTAGCATGTTGTAGACCGAGCGGTCCTATCTAGAAGTATTGTGTATGACAGAAGGCAATGGTCTGAAACGGCATCGCTCTTTGGTGATATTTCGATGTCATTAATATTGAGTCCGAGTGACAGAATTAAGTCTAGTGTGTGATTACGAGTATGCGTGGGCCCCGACACGTTTTGTTTAATGCCGAGAGATTTTAGAACATCCATAAACGCACGTCCTAATGCATCTTTTGGATTATCCACATGGATATTAAAATCACCAACGATAAGAGCTTTATCTACAGTGACTGTTAGCTCAGATAGGAAGTCTGCTATTTCTTTAAGAAAATCTGTGTGGTGGCCCGGAGGCCTATATATGGTAGCTAAAATGAACGAAAGCCGTTTGTTGTTGCGATCAGTTATTTCCATATTTAACAGTATTATTTCAAACAAATTAAATTTTAGGTTGGATTTATGGTTTACTTTGAATATTTTATTGTATATTGTAGCTACACCACCCCCTCTCCCTTTTAGACGAGGAACATGTTTATAATAATAGTCTTGTGGGGTGGATTCGTTTAAACTGGTGTAATCGTCTGCTTTAAGCCAGGTTTCTGTTAAACAGAGTGCATCTAAGTTTTGGTCAGTAATTATTTCATTGATAATTGGTTCTTTATTGGTAAGCGATCTAATGTTAGGAAGGCCGAATTTTAACATTTGAGTTTCATCTGTTAATGTATTGTGTTCTAATTTTATGTTAATAAGATTTGTACGAGACGAGGTAAACGGTGCTCTGTATTTATTTGTTCGAGGAACAGACACAGTCGAGATGTGTTGGTACTCTGTTAAAAAAGGCTCTATGTGCTGGGATATATGTGATCTTGACATGTCAAGGCAGCTAACAGACTGATAGGTAAGCCGATCTGTCTGTTTCCTGACCTGGGCCCTGGATAGTCAGACAATATCAAAAGTAAGACTATTGGTCAGATTTCTAGAGAGTATAGCACTTCCTTCCGGAGACGGATGGAGGCCATCTCTCTTTAGCAGGTCAGGTATTCCCCGGAAATGCTTCCAATTGTCTATAAACCCTACGTTATGCTGAGGGCACCACTTTGACATCCAGCCATGAAGAGACACTAATCTACTGTAAGTTTCATCCCCACGGTAGGCGGGGAGGGGACCAGAGCAAATTACATTGTCTGACATTGTTTTTGCAATTTCACACATCTCTTTAATAGTATCTTTGGTGATCTCCGACTGGCGGAGTCTGGTGTCATTCGTGCCGGCGTGAATAACAATCTTAGAAAACTTACGGTTAGCATTAGCCAGCACTTTAAGTTTGCATCTAATGTCAGACGCTCTGGCTCCCGGTATACAATCGACTATGGTGGCTGGTGCCTCAATGCCAACGTTCCTGAGTATAGAATCTCCAATAACCAGGGCACCTTTAACAGATGTCTCAGCCGGTGTATTGCTGAGTGGAGAAAATCTGTTTGATATTAAAACAGGAACGTGATTTGGATGCCGAATGTGACTAGGCCGCCTGACAGTCACCCAGTTAGTCAGCCGCCTGGACTCTGATGTCGGAACCGAGCCATGTGTATTACGCTTAACACTAGGCGCACCCGAAACAGTGTTTGTAACATTAACATTAGCGGTCTTACTGTCCTCAACTAGCGTTCGGATGCGCGCTTCTAGTTCTGCAACCTTCTCCGTCAGCCTTACTACTTCAATACACTTAGCACATGTAAACCCCTCTATTCTGACGGAAGAAGCTAAACTGTACATGTGGCAAGTAGTACAGGTTACAATGACAAGCGGAGTCTTACCGTTTTCATGCTGGGCGATGGCGTCTCCGTTCGCCCGAACGCGGTCCGTGAAGCTGCATCAAGATGGGTGCTCGCTCGTTGCGTGCCTCGGTCGTCTCCGGGTGTCTGGAGCCAGGGTGATGTGAGGCACGCTGTACCGCCTGGTGCGAATGCCGGGACACAACTCCTCCACAGCTTCCCGCTCTGGTGAGGAAAGGTCTGAAAAACATACATCGGATGAGTCCGCCATTAGATCGAAAAGGAAGGCAGATTTACAGTAAACAGACAGTGAGCAAGTGCTAACTTCAACCGGCACGTTTGTTGATGCTAGCGGGCTATATGCTAACACTAGGTGTTTACTAGTGATAGATCGTTTTACTTATTAATACTGTTCAATAATCGAAGAGTACTAGTTAAAGTATTCCTAAGATAAACTAGTACGTTATATTATATAGATAGGAACGAGATAGTAAGAAAATAGGATTTAGATGATGAACTCGACGGAGCTCCAATGCACTGAGCAGCGTTTCCCCGTTTGCTAATGCTAGCGGGCTATATGCTAATACTGGCTGTTTACCAGTGATACATCGTTTCACTTATTGAAACTGTCGAATAATCGTCACGGTAAATTATTCCTAAGATGAACTAGTAAGTTATATTATATAGATACGAACAAGATAGTAAGAAAATAAGATTTAGATGATGAACTCGACGGAGCTCCGATAACAGTGTTGCCACTCTCTTGCGTCTCTCTCTTGCGTCTCTATCTTGCGTCTCTCTCGCGTCTCTCTTGCGTCTCTCTCTTGCGTCTCTCTCTCTTGCGTCTCTCTCTTGCGTCTCTCTCTTTATGGATGTCCGTGAATGTGCAAACCCACATGGAAAGAACCTATATGAGGATATATGCACATATATGAAACCTATATGCAGCTTATATGCACATACAGTATATGCTGCATATAGGAAAAATTGAGGTGCATATATGTGCATATAATAATTAATATAATAAATAATAAATAATTCAAGTTGAGGGGATGTTTGAGATGTTGTTTTTTTTAAGTCAGCCCAGACAGCTGAAAATGTACTGCGCAAATCAATTAAGCAGAGAATTTTGCGTCCATGAAAGGGTGAGGCTTATTCCAACTATAATTGTATAGTTTTAATTAAGGTTGGATCATTTCTATTGAGCTGCCTGTTCGTGAAGCTGAAAGTGCACGTTATAAAATAATATACCATTGATGCAAACCAACAGGAATCCTTGCTTTTTGCTCTATTATGCTTATGTTTTATGTGGGTAGGGCCCCCTATTAGTTATTGAAACGGGCCACCAGATGCTTAAGGCCGGCTCTGCACAGAACAGATCTAAGGGGCAGTCATGCTTATTGGCAGCAGACAGCAGAACATCAAGGCATGGGGATTTTTCCAGAGCATTGTCCCGAAGCACATGGCCAATGGGACTTGTGGAGGCTAGTGTTGGGCGATATGCCCCATTTTGAGATCGTCCTATCGTCAGCCTGCGAGATCGGCGATACATGATAGTATCGGGGGGCGGGGCAGTAGTTTACTTATTTTTTATTTGTTAATTTTTTACTCATTATAACAAGTCACTTGATTGGTGGACAAAAAAACAAGAGCAACACCGTCATGACCGCAACCTTCTTAAAACTGATGCCATTAATGCGAACGCGTCATTAAAACCCTAACCATGATTACTTAAAGGGCGTGTTGCAGGTTAAATTTTTTAACAAATTTGTGCAATTTGCTTGTTGATAATAAACATTTAAACTGTTATTCTTTGTATTTTATGTTGTTGGGTATCACAAAACGGAATATAATACGAAAAAATACAGCGGTTTGCAATGATTCTCCTTTCCCCCACAACGCACTGTATGACGTCACGCTGGGGAGAGAATTTACCAAAGCCGCCTTGAGAGCATTGAGAGTGACTATTCACCTTATTTTTCACGACAACAAGGGCGGCGCCATTGCGCTCATTTTGTCAACGTACTTCCGGGCGCATAGATGATGAGCAGCTGAGGCAAGGCGACGCGTTAAACTTTAAAAGCTCACTCAAACGCTGTTATGTTTGTTTCTTACCAATTTTAACGGACGGGAAGCCGACTGAGGAACACCCTTATCCCAAGTAATGGTTCGACTACGATGTTCCGGTAACTTTAAACCACGCCGGGTATTGAAAATGTGGCTTCAGGTGAGCTATCTTAGCTAACTATTTGCTCGTTCGCCTAAAGTTAGATTTGTGAAGTCCGTTCTACAAATACACTTAAGATCAGTAACGTTAGTTTATAAAATGCAACTATTTTGAATGGTTTTAATTGTCCACCTATATTTTTATATTTACGATAGTACAACGAGATATTATAGTACATTACATTCTTACAGTAGCCCACGTGATTCCTACAAGTTACTAAGATTTCAGATGCTAGAATGTCAGTTTATTTCTCATTCAGATATTGATAATGACCTATATAACGACATATTATTTAACACTGAAGTTAGAGGTTGTGTGTATAATGTTACTGTCTCTTTTTAACTCTTTCCCCGCCATTGACGAGATATCTCGTCAATCAAGAGAAAACGCTTCCCCGCCAATGACGAGTATTTCCGTCTTTCCGCAATACTGCTATTATTCCGCAACTTTTTAAAACCAGAAGTATTGCCCTATGGCAAGCTGCTGCATGTCCGTGTCTGTTTTAAAGATCGCTCTGAATGGGATCTCTATGAACAGTCCGTCACAAAAATTGAATTATCTCTGCTTTTTGCTCAAAATGTGGTGTTTTTGCAGAAACCTACCCATATTCAAAAGCTGATTACAAAATAACTACTGAAGGTAGGATGAAACGGTTTTTTTGTTTGAAAGCAGAGGGTCTGTTCTTTCATTTGGTATATTGTATGTTTATATATTTGAAGAAGAACATTTTCTGGAAGGCATTAAACTTTTGTGAAAATCATGAAAAACGCTGGCGCTGGCTGGCAACTTTTTTTAAAAACGCTGGCGTGAAAGAGTTAAAGCATCTCTCTCACACACTGTTCTGTTTAATTATGGATGCCATTTATATATTAATTCTCATGATGCAAGTTTATTTTAAATACTAACATTAAAATGTTTATGGTTATATTATTTTCACAGATGCATTGATGTGATGCAGTGGACAACTGTGAGGATGATACAATCAACATGTTCCTAAACTGTGATGCAGAAACACAATGGGAGGATCCATTCTTCACTACACTTTAAAATCACAACTCAACCTGAAGCAACCTACATCTGATATGGGAAAACACTGGTGCGGTTTCCCGGACAGGGCTTATCCTGGTCCCATGCTAAAATGCATATTTGAGCTACAATAATTTAAAAACACCTTGTACCTCAATATATATGAGTGCCATTGTTTTGTCACAAGATGCGCACCAGTCTTGTTTTTTGTAGGGTTTGTTTGTAAAAACTAAAATGTCCTAATATAATTAAGGCCTAGTCCTGTAAACCTTGTCCGAGAAACTGCTTCAATGTGTTGAGCTGGCACAAATGTACATATCTCTGCTGAGAAACAACCGTCTTTGTCAGCTTTACACAGGGTTGATATTGCATCCATTACACAGTCGCCAAGCACTTTACCAGTACATACACCAACAGCTTCCAGATAAACACTTGGGATCAGCTCCTGACTCTTATAAAGCTGTGTCTTAATTTATTGCAGGGTGGTCTTGCTGAAAAGTTAGCTGTTTCTTAGTCCATAGTTATTTTTTATAAACCTTTACAATGTGACCTGATTTTACCTGTTGTAAAGTTACATTAAAATAACTTTTTTTCCAGAAGATCAAGTGTTGGTTTTGCTACCAGTCCCTGGGTACATTTTACATGCTAGATTTGCCGGCCCATATTCAATTGTGAGAAAGTTTAATGAAACTAATTAAGTTGTTGCTACACCAGACCGGAGGAGTAAAAGTTGTGTGTGTCATGTAAATCGACTCAAAGCTTATGTCAACAGAATTTCTGAGGAAAAACAGACTGGTGTTGCTGAAAATGGTACAGTTTCTACTGCAATGGTGAGTGTAGTAGCTAAACCTTCAGTAGATGAGGTTGATCTGTATGACAGGAATTCATTTTCCTTTCCTACTCGCCTTCAGAATTCCATGGTGTTGAAAAATCTTCAAGATTATCTTCGGCATCTTATTGCAAATCAGACTAATGATTTATTGCAGTTGCTAGTGCTCACTCTACCTTATTTAATGATGTGCCGGGTAGAACATCTTAGTCAATAACATAACAAAACCTGACTCCTTTCCTCTTCCAAGAATGGAGGATTGTATAGATAAGGTAGGTGTAGCAAAGTTTGTTACGAAACTGGACTTATTAAAGGGGTATTGGCAGGTTCCCCTCACACAGCGTGCTTCTGAGATTTCTGCTTTCGTGACACCTACAGTATATGGTTTTGCTTTCAGCATGAGAAATGCGCCAGCTACATTCCAACGAATGATGCACCAAGTTCTGTTAGGAGTGGTAGACTGTGAAGTGTATCTAGATGATATTGTGATTCATTCAGATAACTGGGAACAACATGGAGACGCTCAAAGAAGTTTGTAGGCGTTTGGAAGCGGCCTCTTTGACTCTTAACTTGGCAAAGTGTAAATTTGCTAAAGGCACTGTCACCTATCTTGGTAAACAAGTTGGCCAGGGTATGGTAAAACCAATTGATGCTAAAATATCAGCCATACTTGCGTTTCCAGCTCCGTCAAATAAACGTGAATTAAGACGTTTCCTTGGGATGTGTGGTTATTATCGGGCTTTTTGTCCAAACTTTTCCACTTTGGTTTGCCCACTTACAGATCTTCTGAGTAGGTTTGGGTATCGTTTGAATTTGAACGATTCCAATTCCGATTCCTTGTTTCGATTCCGGTTCCTATCGATTCTCGATTCCGATTCTTTTAAGAGGCAGGGTCAAAATTGTTTAGTATATTTTAAATGAGCTAGCTAACCAATGGTCTTTCTGAAGGAAATAGTCTGACCTTCTCCATCAATTTTAATTTTATAAACTTTTGACTTTTTATGAACTTTACTATTAATTTCTCACATGGCTGTTTTCAACAATATAAATATCAAATCTATGAACTTGAATATAAATATTATAAATTATGAATATATTTTTACAGGGGTACACTTTCCTCAAAAGAGCTTTATTTTTAAAAACCTCATGAAAACACATGAGTGTATGATGCTGCTGCAGGTACTTGAACATGTTACCGTGCTCCCACTGATGGGCTAACTAACATTCGCACTCTTAGCTCATAAATTGTCTATGAAAAAATACATGGGCTAATTTGTTAGCTCAATGTTGGTGCAAGGCATTCTTTTCAGGGCTCCCAAAATCGCTAGCCCGACGTCCCGGGGCTATTGCGAATTCCTGTCGGGTTATCAAATGCATCTTCGCTCTGCCTGTGCGGGCTATCATAGGAAAAATATTTTAATGTTTTTGCATTCTCTCAGATTTTGTTAGGTAGTATGTACGGCGTCGTCTTGTCAGTCATTACTATCCTCACGTAACAAGAAGTGAAACTGAAAGCATAATTAAACCCATTATTCCTTTCGTGTTCACGTCTGAGATGCGCGCTCCTCTGCATCCTGGGTCCGCTCTTCACAAGTACGCGCTTGTTCTTGTGCTCAGCAAAAAGCGCGAACTCAAGTAATTTAAAAATAATAAGTCCTTTTGTTTTCAGAGACTAACATTGTTTCAGCGTTTCTTTTTTCTACCAGGGATTTCGAAATTTAGCGAGCCCTCATTGTATAATATATATTGTTTTACTTACTTGATACGGACTGCAGTGCAGTCACTGCGGTGCCAAGCTGGGGGTCATAGACAGAGGAAGAGGCAGCGGAGGACAGTCGGCGCAGCGCGTCAAAGACGGGGCACACATTTATTTCTACTCAATGAACGAGGTGCTTTATTACGTTCGACGTGCACCCTCCTATGCACGGTCGTCGGACTGTGAATCGAAACTAGGAATCGAATTTTAAACTTTTGAACGATTCCGGGAAAATCGCAAAGCTAGTCCCGGTTCCAATTGATTCTTGATTCTCGATTCCCAAGCCTACTTCTGAGTACCAAACGAGAATTTGTGTGGACTGTTGATTGTCAGCTTGCCTTTGAAGCAGCTAAAGATCTCCTCTGTCAAGCTCCTGTACTTTCTGCTCCTGATTTTTCAAAGCCTTTTGAGTTGCATGTGGATGCAAGCAATAGTTGTGCTGGAGCAGTATTGTTACAACAAGGTCAAGATTGTGTTGAACATCCTATTTCCTATTTTTCTAAAAAATTTGTTGGAGCTCAACAGAATTATAGTGTGATTGAGAAAGAGGCCCTTGCATTGATCTTAGCTTTGAAACACTTTGATGTATATTTAGGAAATAGTATTAGCCCTATAACTATTTATACTGATCATAACCCCCTGCTGTTTCTTTCTCGAATGTCAAGTGCCAACCAACGACTGCTGCGGTGGTCTCTCTTTTTACAAGAGTACAACCTGGATGTACACCATAAAAAGGGAAGTGAAAATGTTATGGCAGATGCTCTTTCTAGAGTGTTGAAGATGTAAAACATCTTGTGTAACCTCATAAGTAAAGAAAAAAGGTAAACTTTGTGTTAAAGTTTTTTTATTTATTTACTGTCTTAATGGTGGGGGTGTTACGGTCCAAGAGCCTTAAAGCTTATTTGTATGCAGTATGAGAGAAGTGCTGCCACCTAATGGCATTGTTGTGTTTTCTCCTCCTCTTTCTCTCTCTCCCTCTCTTTCACACAGGGAGTAATTGTGTCCAAGGTGAAGGGGATTATAGTGTGGTATAAAGGACGAAGAGAGTCAAGATGCAGTGCTGACGGCTACACTTTCGCTCACCTGATCCAGACTGTGATAGTGTGTAAATGTGGAGAGTTTTGAAAAACCGTGTGAGGTTTTTGGTGTTATATTATTAGATACAATGTTTATCTGAGTTAATTAGATAACTGGTTGACTACACTTTTATTTCTGTTGGATATTTTTGACTTGTTAATTTATTGTATTTATTTTAGTATGGAGGCTGTAGGGAAAGGGTGCCATTTATTTTCTACCCCCTTTCATTCCTGTTTATGTTAGTTAGGGAGGCAGATAAGCATGTGTCATTTGTTTGCTTATTTTTTACTTTTGATACAGCTTATTAAGTTCCTTTAAGAGTTAGAGGGTTTTTTGTTTGTTATGTTGGCTTGACCCTTTCCTGAAGATTTGCTTCCTTTATACTTTCAATCTTATGTTATTAATAAATCACTACGTTATTTTCAATTGATGTTAGTTGTGGTTTTTGGTTCATTCTGGATCAGGAGATTGATGTGTCTGTCAGTCATTTATTTTATTACATTTACTTAAGTTATTTCAGTTGTTACATTACCTCCCTTGTTTCCCCTAGACATATAAAGGAGGTATGTAACAGTGAGGGAGGGTCATAAAAAAGCGAACTGGAATGCAGGGTCGGTCTTTTGAGTAGAGGAACTTTTATGTGCCAGAAACCCGCACACAGTATACCGGAAGTAAACAAGGAGTAGAGGTAAACATGGCTAGACGCAGCACAGCACCACGTTTTTGGAGCAAGGAGAAAACCAATCGCTATCTGCCCCAAATCGCGATCTGCCCTGAACTATTCATTATCCATGTGCTGCTGCTGCTGTTGTTGTTGTCTTTGGATACAGGAAGAAGAATTGGAAACGACGCATATTGTCTTAAGGTTGTCCGTACGTCCAGACGCTAATCGTGCGTCGCCATATACATCAGGATATTGCAAATTGACTAAAAATTCCATGTATACAGGAGTAACTCTCTCTGCTCGCGCATGTAAACGGGTTATTCTGAATGTTACAGAAACCCGAATAGTGACCATAACCTGAATATCGACAGCATGTAAACGTGGTCACTGTAAGATCTTTTCTGCCTCGGAGGTAGTTGCATTGTTCTGCTCTCAGGATAGATCTCATTTAGGGTGTGTTGAGGTAAATTTCTCAGATGATGGTTTGAGCTGGTTGCTCTGGCTGTTGTTTGGCTGTTCCTGGCTGGCCGTGTTTTTTACTCTCTTCTGAAAGGCATGGTGCTGTGGTGCCTGTGTGTGACGTCCAGAGCCAGTTCTGGTTGAAATTCAGGAACAAAAAGAGATTTAACAGTTCTGGTTGAAATTCAGGAACAAAAAGAGTCTTTTTGGAAGCAACCCTTTAGTAGTCATTGTGCAGTCAGGCCATAATACTGACTCATGTGGTAACTTATGTTGTAATGCAGTATCTTAGGAGGAAGAAAGTTCTAAAGTGTTGTTGTCTTCTCTTTCTCAGCTTGCTCCGCAATGCAGGTAAGCTCATCTGAGTCAATTATAACAGGCATGTTGTAGCTGCTGGTAATCCACTTTGACTAATTGACAGATTGATGATCATGAGCGGATGCAGTCTTCAGGTAGGTGCTGTATGTTGTGGTTTCCTGCAGGGTTTGGGCTGAAGGTTGTTTGGCCAGCATGTTGAGGTCAGTGGGGCAACGGGAGCATGAGTGTCTGCAGAGATGCTTTGGAAGGATCCCCAATGGGGGCCTCTACCCCCCACTGGCAGCCTGTGACTTTGGCTGGGCCTACTGGTCAGAGAAAATTCTGTGGTGTGTTTTCCCTTTTCTATAAAATTTTAAGTCTGCAAGTATTGTCCAGTTTATCTGAATGATGCACAGTGTTTGCACTGTGTCCAGGCGGTTTGCATGTCCACCTGGTAGCTCTGCTTTTTTGCTGACATTGCTAAGGTTCAACTAGATGATGAGGCTGTAGATGAGGGCACTGATGATCCTGGCTCATTCTCTGTAGTCGTAGCTCTGGGTTGGATCATGCTGGTCTGCTGGCCAGCTCAGGTCATTGTCCAATTGTCCTCACCTCAGATGTTGTATGTCAGATGTCACTGGTAGCTCCGGGCAGGAAGGTGTTAGTTGCAGTGCTCAGCCAGGCTGCTAGTTGAGCCTAATGGAGTGACAGGACTGGATGATCTGGACTTCTGCGCACACAGATGGAAAGAGAGAGAGAAGCACAAACAGCCAATGCAAGTTCGCACAGATTCCCTGAGCTAAAATAATTATGTGGGCTATATGTGGTGCATTTAACTAGGGTGAACATGGCCGTACCCACCATTGAGGTCCGAACCTCTGGCATTTTCTGTCGCTCGTCTTATTTAGCTCAATGCTCAGCATTGGTTTGGTTTCTTGTGGCGCCGCACAGACCGATCAGCATATGACATCTTAAGCTGAAATATACTAGGGACGTCCGCGTATGCCCGGCATCTGCATGACGACATTTTTGTCATCAGAAGGGTCCGCAGCCCTACGTGCGCACCGTCCGCATGCTGCCCAAAATTTGAGTCCGCGTATGACAGCGCATGCGCCTGAAAATGTTGAGACAGGACACCACACTACGAACAATTACACAAAGGCAATAGACAGCGTTTGCACACACACCAATGTCTTTTCTCCTTTTCACTTCTTCCAAGAACAGACAGCTGTGAAGCATTTTTGTCACCATAATATTTGATTCTTGTTCTCTGTTTTCTTGTTGTTTGTTCTAAATTTTTCTTCATCTATCCAAATTTTTAAATGTAGTGTAAATGTCGCGAATCAGCGCAGCCCTGACGGCCTGGTAGAGTAATCATTTGAATAAGAAATCATTTGGTTTGCGGTAGGTGTTGAACGCGGCCATCTGTGCATAGCCGCGATGAGTATACTTGGAAAGCTGCGCAGGAGAAAAGGTTTACATGGCCCTTTAGCACCGTGAGAGCGATTCGACAGGTCACTCAGGCACATTGGCTTAAAGAGCACTTCAGCCATTTGCATTAAGCTTTGTATAGTTAAAACCCCAGTCATGTTTTTGAATGGTCGTGCATCATTCCCTCAGTTTCCCCTGAGACAGGAGAAATACAGATTTCAGTGTTGCACTTCCTTCTTTCATTGATGTAAAAATCATAATATTGCATCATTTAAAGCAGGAAGTCCAATATCTTTGTTGAGGGGGTGAGACTACAAACACCCCTTTTCTCGGTCAAATAGGCACCAAATTCGAAATGTATGTTACATTTTGACTACAAATATGATGCACTTTCAATAAAGATTAATGTTTCTACGGGTGAAATGCTCCTAAGCACTTGATGAAACCAGCTTTTGCACTCACATTGCACGCGGATGCACGCGATTTAACACAGCATTACGCAAGCGCTGCATTTAAACAGTTGCGTCTAATTCAAAAGTGAAAGTGAAAGTAAAATGCCCCTCCCACCCGGTGATATCGGTTTGTCACACGCTGATTAACTGGTGCAGAGTGCTGCAGAAAAGTGCTATATAAATGTAGCAAATTATTATTAGTTTGTGACTAAGGCAGCGGGTCAGCTTTAAAGTAATTACATTTCATCACCTATTTCTTACATAACTTAATACTTAGTATTTTGGCATAGCAGTAGGTATATAGCTCTATAATAGTTATAGGGCATAGCAAGGTATTTGTATGTATTATAATGAATATTGTTTTGTGATCAAGTTTTAAATATAACTAATAGAAGCTCCAAGGAACAACAAAGAACTTGGAATACCTTTACTCACAGCACTGACTTCAATCCAATGTAGGGCCAACCAAGGTTCATACACTAACATTACAAGAAAGCAAGCAAATTGTGACATACCGTTGGAAGTTACAGGAGAAAAGTATTGACTATTGTCTCTTTCTCCCAGGCAATGCAATATATGGAGCTTCTCCCTGAAAACAGGCGACCTGTAGCTGGAACGGAAGGGGCATTGTATCGTCACAAGCAACTGTTAAGACAGTTGCCCCCCTATGATCAAGACCACACATACTGTCACAGTATGTCTGAGGCAGAGCTAAAGGCCATGACTCAGTTTGTAAAATCCTATAAGGAGGAAGCTCTTGGAGTGGGGATAATTGCTCTGCCGGGGGAAGAAGGAAAAGCTAAGCAAAAGAATGAAAGAGCCTTCCACAATCCAGAACAGTACAATACAGAGACCACTGCCAGTGATACCACAGAGAAGAACAACCAGGAAAGTGAATATGTGAGTTTATTGAAGCATTTATTCTTAGTAATACCCTCACAAATTCCAAGTAATTTAAGTAAAATTATTGTTTCTAAATGCAGTTACTTAAAATAACGAATTAAAAAAAAATTCTTAACATGTTTTACATTATTACAGCAGCTCTCTTCTCAGTCGCTCTTAAGCACTCTGTTACTTCCAGACTCTATGAAACCCCTCATTTTGGAACACTACAATTAGTCAGGCTATCTTAGGGAGGAAAAATATAGTTTAATGCTTTTGCATTCTTTCACAGATTTGGTTGGGTAATTATGTTGGATGTATTTCAGGCATTGGGTATTGAAATTGCAATTAAATGCGTGCTTACTTTTTACTTTTACTTTCCATTCACAGTAGCTCAAATTGTACAGGGAGCAGCAGTGCTGATTGTCATTGATGCTTTGGATCTGTTGCATACAATATTCTCCCAACTTCATTTTGTCTGTCATTATTATTCTCACATAGAAAGTGAAATGTCCTGCAGCAAGCTTAAGCATGATATAGATTGCATGCACAGTGAAGAGAATTGGGAAATTGCTGACAGTTATGTCATAAACCTCTGTTAAGGACAAACAGCAGAGAAGTGGAGACATGAGCAGATGAAGGAAATATGCTGTTATGATTCACTGTAGCTGAGGGTTACAGAAATGAAGAGTTTGGTTCCAAAACGCGATAAACGCCATTTTTGAAAGAAATGAGTTACTGCCAAAATCAGTATTATATCAGGTCAGTATTTAAAATTAAATAATTAATTTTACGCAAATTCCAATATCCGCCATGTTATTCTGTCATCTTTTCTCCCTTTTTTCCCAAAATGCGATAAACGCCACTCCTCCTTTTTTACAGAAGCAAGCAATAAATCCATTCCAGAAATTACAGCGGACCATTCACGCAATGTAAACAAACATGGCGGCGCGCCGAGTACACGGAGTCCTAGTTTTTCTCATCTACTTTGTACTTTGTGATCAACAAACAAAACAAAATAATACTTCAATGGCATTGATAAACCTGGTTGTTTTCTGTGACGGGAAAGATTGTCATCAACATCTAATAATTTACGCGAAGCACTCGGGAGACTGGTGCTTATCTCCCGACAGCATCAAGTTTCTCATGCTAACACATTGACCCCAGGGGATCTTATGAATAACTTTACATTATTTTACTCAAAGTCAATGAAAATCGAGCAGGACCAAAACATTTTACAGCTGATCGCTGTGAAAAATGCTAAGCAACGGCGTCAAGTATAACCGCAGCAATATGACAGTGATCTTAATATGACAAAGTAAGTGTTTTGATTAATGACATTAATGTTTATTTTTATCAGTGTATATCACTGATTATACAACAGTTCTTTCTGGTTCTCGAATCTGATTGGCTAAGAGCTATGCGATATTGTGCTAATATCGGCACTGTAACCGCTTCACCTTTCGTATCATTCCGCCACCTAGTGAATGGAGGTCCTAAGCAGGCTCATCTCTGAATGGAAAAACACAGACGCGCTGTTTTGAATCACTCTCCGTGTGTCTCATTACTAGCTCATAAATCAGTCTGTGAATCCCCAATCGGAAGTTATTATTCCGTCAAAGATCAGCGCTCTTTGATGTTGCGTTAAAGTTAATGGGAGAAATGTCTTGTCACATCTTGTGGACGATTAACACTTGGAAAGAGGAATATAAACACTCGTTTTTTTTCTGGAGCTATATCTCATCAGAACGCGAAAACACTGTGGAACTGCAGGTAAGCACCGCAGCTTTTAAATGTGGACATTGATCATTTACTTTATCGTGACGTGACTATTAAAACATGTTATGAGATATCGCCACTGATATATTTATAAGCAACATGCAAAAACATCTCTCTGACACTTATAAAAAAACGTTTTATATAGTACTGACAAGAACAAAGTTTAATAATAATAATCGAGTGCTCGTATCACGTTAAGAATAAATGAGAAAGCAATAGTAACGTTATACAAGTAGTTTTATTAACTTTTACCTCGCGCCAAAACAATAACAACACAAAAGACACTAAATATGAATTAAAAAACAAGTAATAGTTTGATCATGACACCAAATACTGCTGATTTGATCTCATTTTGACGATCATAAACAAACAAGGCCAACATGAGAGCCAGGGTATCTCTGTCAGAGATGTAGCCCAGAGAGGGCGGTGGTCAGCGGGGCGAGTGAACACTGATGTCAGCTCATGCTTTGGTTCTCATTCAAACCCGATTCTCACTAAGCAAACGTTCAAACAGGCGCTATCTTTACTAATCGACTGCAGATTTAAATATAAAACATATACATTCTCGACTGAACTAATCTTAAAACTACACTTTGTGACCAAGAAATGGTAATATAAAGTAACGGCTTTTCCGTCCATTGAGTTGTTATGAGCTTCAAAGCAGCCGAAAGTTTTACCTGTCATTCTGGCCGCCCTCAAATCCGTGGCGGAAGAAGTAGTTCTCAAACAAAGAGGCTTTTAAAATAACTCCGTTGTTGTTTTCTAGTTTTCGTTTTTCAAACGTGTGCCGTCGAACTGTTGTATAAAAGCAATATCGCTCTCGGAGTCGTGTGATATAGCTCTATATCATCACGGCTGTGATTGCCTACGGCCTCGTGCCTCTGGCCTAATCACAGCCGTGATGATATAGAGCTATATCACACTCCTACTCGAGCGATATTGCTTAAATATATCATGGCAAAGATGAATGCACATTTATACATTGATTGAATAGATTTATAGCATTTTGAAAAAAAAACCGTCATGGATTGCTTGCATTTTGTGGAGAAAATAATTCGTTTTTATAATAAATCTTTGAAAATCAAGTTATGGTATTTTAATTTTTTATGTTTTTATAACCTAAAGATGCTATGGGAAAGTTTGTAACAGAAAATAGTGGTTTTCATCTTGTCACTTTCTTGGTATAGAAAACACGTTTTTACCAAAATGGATTTATTGCGTTTTGGAACAAACTCTTCAAATATCATTGTCAAGGATTGCTATGACCCCAACATTAGAGGTATGGATTGAATACAGAAGCACACACTCAGAAGCTTGCATATAGAGAGTAGCCTAGCATTTCCGACAATGGCAGTGGCGGCTGATGACTTATTTTTCGAGGGCACAAGATGCGAAGCTTGTCACATGTGTGTAGCCTGTCATTTGTGTGGCTTGTCATTTCAAAATATGTGTTCGGCTGTCATGTAAACTTATGTGCATCACTTGTGATGTCAAAATGCGTACCTGCTGCATAGGCATCAAAAGGATTTATGATAATAGAGATGCTCACATTCACGAAATACTCACAAAACACTAGTTTAACACTAAACTCTGATTACACATGATATTAAACAAGTATCTGGCAAATGCAAGCGTCTCTTTTATCATAAACCCTTTCGAAGTGTCTGCATCAGGTTCGTATTTTGACATGACACATGATGTCCATACCTAGCTGTTCAAAGGGTATAGGAAGTGGATCAAGAGGGGCTCTAGGATGACCTCTCAAAAAGGTTTGCTGACATTGTGGGCAGATTTTACAATACAAACTGATATCTTTCCTCATCCCAGGCCAATAGAAATAACGTGGTAGTCTTATGCTTTCCTAGATGCCCTGCCCAGGGCACAGAATGGCCCAACGAAAGCACAATTTCTCTACCCTCTTTGGGAATTACCAAATGGGACTCAGATCCCTGCCTACGACACAAGACATCATTTGCAAGAAAGAAAATTCCCTGACCACTTTTTGTCTCTACCTGGCCTGCCTGTTGTTGCTTCCTAACAAGATCATACAGAGGCCTGATAGCAACATCTAGTTTCTGCAGTTCCCCTAGGTTTTGGGGTACTTTGAAACCCAACAGATTCTCAGGGATGAATTCATCTTTACTCACAACTAAATGCCTAAATTTCTCACATTTCCTTTGACTTCTAGATTTACGAGTCTTTCCTGGCTCTACCTCAATGTCTGCCTCATAAAAGGGTAAAACACCCAGTAAATCTACATCCTTCTCAATACTCCTGGCCATACTATGAGTTACCACAGTATTACACTCCTGTATAGAGGGATATTGGATATGATAACTCATGTGAAAGGCCAACCTTCAACAAATATGACTGCCCTTGTACGGTCACATACACATTAGCAGTAGGGTAGTGCTTTTCATCACCATGGACACATTTAACTATTACAGGTGATGTGTGGTCCCAAAGATTAAGTGGTACTAATTCTGCCTTAACCAACGTCTGCATACTTCCTGTATCTACTAAGGCACTAACTGGCTGCCCATTTAACAAAATGGTTGTATAATGCAACAGACTCTGTCTTACTCTAGCAGGAATTTCTGGTCTAGGCACACTACACATATTTGCATGCGTGGAGGGGTTATTGGGGCACTTGGGCTTAGTGTGTCCTTCCTGACCGCACTGATAGCATATGATAACTTTGGCATTATGCCCCAAGTTCTCACTTACAGGACCACCCTTCGCACCCACAAACTTACCTCCTGCCGTACTTGACTTTATTGGAGAGAAAGACATTTTCCCTGGTCTTCTGGGATCCTTAGAAGCTTTCCACTGATTATAAGACCATTGTTGACCTCGTCGACGAGCAGCCACGAACACATCAGCAAGTTCTGCAGCTTTTGCAGCAGTACAAGGGTCATGCTCCTTTATCCAAACTTGAAGGTCTGGGGCCATCATTCGAAGATATTGCTCCAAGATAATGACCTCAGCGACTTCAGCCTTGCTCCGCTGTTCTGGCTGCACCCATTTGTTGAAAGTGTCTTTAAGGCGTACATAAAGCTCTTTAGGTGTCTCGTCAGGAGGTACATCTGCGGATCGAAACCTCAAACGATATGTCTCTGGGTTAATGTCATACTTTTTCAAGACTGCAGCTTTTACACTCTCGAAATCAAGAGATTCATTTATGTCCATATTCACATAAGCACTACGGGCCTTGCCCGTTAAAAGTGGCACTAACCTGACAGCCCAATCAGTCATCGGCCAACGGCATGCCCTGGCTATGCGCTCGAAAGTAGCAAGGAAATGTTCCACATCATCATCCTCCTTAAGTGGCTGCATTCGTGGTTCTGCCATGGGATCCAGCTGCCCTGTTCCATGCCCAATTGGTCCATCTAATGGAGACCCCTGATGAACATCACTTTGTGCACCTCCTGGACCTAAGGGAGTAAATGAAGTACCAGAGAGGGAAGCAGGTATGGGTGTAGTCCTCGCATGGACCTCTTCTTGCAGTAAAATAAACTGATGCTGCAGAGCCTTCTATCGTGTCTCCTGTCGAGTTGCTTCCTGATCCATACGCTTATCCCTTTCCTGTTGCATTTGCATATGTGCCCGAAACATCTGTTGTAACTCCTCCATGGCAACCCCCTGCGAGCTTCTTAAAGCTGATAGATTCTCAGAATCCTCACCTCCTGTAGCCGTAACTATGGCTGGTAACTCATCCAGCTTTACTGCTTTCTTCTGTCCCTTTTCAGACTGTGGTAAAAATATACTACTGCCCCTTACTGGCGATCCCACCGCTGCCACCAATTGTGAGAGTCATGGCCAGAGGGTTGAAAAATACACAGGGGCAGTAGTTTCATGGAAAAACATTTTGAAAGTTTATTGTCTCAAATACAAGGCAACCATATACAAAGTAACAAAAAAAGAATAAACCAAAAATAGAAAAAACAAACAAAATGAAGTAATACAAAAATGGAGCTAATAATGGTTGTCTCTGCATATGCCTCTCAACAATAAAATACCAGAGGTCCAAAATCTACAGTTAAAACATGTTCACTCCAGACCCACAACCAACAACTAACCTACAATTCTTCTTCTTCTTCTTCTTTATAGTTTATTGGCGGTTGGCAAACCAGCTTTTTGGTGCATTTCCGCCACCTACTGGGATGGAGTGTGAATACCTAGGATGATGGAATGGATAAACTACTATATATATAAAAAAATAAAAGAAAGAAAGAAAAATAAATAAATAAATAATAATAATAATAATAATGATAACACTAATGATAACACATTACAATAAATCAAACAAATAAGATTAAATAATACTAAACACTTCTTTTTGTAACACCTTAAATCCTGTGTATTAACCGTGTATCTCTCAAATATTTAAATAATATAGGGTACACTTTTGATTGTACTTGTGCACTCTGAAATAAATCTTTTATTGTTAACTGAACTTTCAGTTTCTTTAGTCCATCCACAAGTTGACCTCGTTCATTATTATACCATTGACAGTGAACAAGCACATGCTCCACTGTTTCTGCCACTCCACAGTGGATGCACCCATCTGTCTCACTTTTTCCTAACATGTGTAAATAATAATTTAAACTGAACTTTGAGTTTCTTTAGTCCATCCACAAGTTGACCTCGTTCATTATTATACCCTTGACAGTGAACAAGCACATGCTCCACTGTTTCTGCCACTCCACAGTGGATGCACCCATCTGTCTCACTTTTCCCTAACATGTGTAAATAATAATTTAACCTGGTGTGCCCAATGCGTAGCCTCGAGATACTTGTATCCTCTCTTCTGGATCCATATTTTCTCCTATCATTCCCAACTGTATCCTGAATAGTATATAAATGTCTCCCTTTTAACTCCTTATTCCAGTTGTCTCGCCAGATATTTATAACAGATTTTCTTATAATACACTTAGCTTCAGCTTTGCTTAATGGAATCTTTATGTCAACTTCATCCTTATTTAATCCAGTCTTTGCCAGTTTATCCACAATCTCATTTCCCTCAACTCCAACATGAGCTGGTACCCATAAAAAAGTTATATTTTTATCTAGTGGATTTATTCTGTACAAGATCTGTAATTTGTCACACAATATATCTTGTCTAGTATCTGACTTTCCACTTTTTAAGCTGCACAAAGCTGAGAATGAATCAGAGCATATAATTGTATCCTTAATATTAGAGTCTTCCACCCATAAAATTGCTATGAATATTGCCATGAGTTCTGTTGTAAATACTGAGATGTCGTTAGACAACCTTTTAACAGTACTATGATCAATATGAGGTATATATATTGCTGCTGCTGTATACCCAGATTGAGGATTTTTAGACCCATCAGTGAATATCTGAACACTATATTTATAGTTTTGATTCAAATAATTTGCCACTGTTATATCCATAGATACATACCTATGCTTTTCGTTCTTTATACTGTTTAATTGTAGATCCACTAACGGCATTCTGTACAGCCAAGGGGGTAAAATTGGTAGACTTACTGTAGGGCTCATGACTATACCATCTATTCCAATATCTTTGGCAACTTGATCAGCCCTTCATCCAAAACTATTTAAACTTACATACTCATGCTCCCAACATTCTTTTAATACATCTTTTACTGGATGCGCATCTGTATGTCCCTTTATGGAGCACCAATATGCCATTTCCAGCTTAATTTTCCTAATTTCTAACGGCATTTCTGCCATTTCAACCTGCAGAGCAGAAATTGGAGATGTTCTAAATGCCCCACATGCTATTCTCAGTGCCTGGGATTGTACTCCATTTACTTTCTTTAGCATGGAAGGCGCTGCTGAACTGTATACTATGCCACCATAATCAATAATTGGCCTTATCACTGCACAGTAAATTCTCTTTAAAGAATACAGAGTTGCCCGCCAGTCTACTCCTGCAAGACACCTGAGAACATTAACTCCCTTTTTACATTTTTCCACTACTTTCTTGATGTGTAATGCAAAAGTAAGTCTAGAATCCATCCATATCCCAAGGAACCTAATTTCTGAGACCTGTTCTAATGCCTTATCATATAACTTAAGTGTAGTGGTGGGTAATTTCTTTTTGTTAGAAAAACATATTACTTTTGTTTTTTCCACAGACATTCTAAAGCTCCAGCTATTAGCCCATTTTTCCACTTCTATGATGGCTTTCTGCATACATCTTTCCACATATGCCACATTTCTACGCCGTTTCCACAATGCACCGTCATCTGCATACAGAGATTTTCCAATACCCTGTCCAACTTTGGAAAAGATATCATTAATCATGATATTAAACAATACTGGACTACACACACTTCCTTGTGGTATACCATTATCAATTGCCACAATCCTAGAGTAACTTGTCCCAACCCTTACTTGAATGGTCCTATTTAGCAGAAAATCCATTATCCAATTATATATTTTTCCTTTAATGCCCATCTTTTCTAATTTAATTAAAAGTCCCTCTCTCCATAACATGTCATAAGCCTTTTCAACATCAAAAATACTCCAATTAATACTTCTTTATTTACCATTGCCTTTCTGATTTCAGATTCTAAACATATGACTGAATCCATAGTACTACGTCCTTTTTCTAAATCCGCTCTGATGTGGGCACAGAAGATTTCCCTTTTCTATAACATAATTAAATCTGCCTATTACCATTCTTTCCATTAACATACACATATTTGATGTCAATGCAATGGGTCTATAACTAGATGCTAACGAATGATTCTTCCCAGGTTTTGCAATTGGAATTATTACACCATGTTTCCATGAAGAGGGAAGTTTACCCATGTCCCATATCTTATTGAACAGTAGTAAAATAAAATTCAGGGATACATCTGAAAGATGTTTTATCATTTCATAACATATATCGTCCTTCCCTGGAGATGTATACCTGACCCCTTGTAGTACCTGCTTTAACTCATATAAGGTAAACCCTTCGTCCATTACATCACCATCAGGCACTCTTTGAACCATTGTATTGGGATTTTCACTCATGATTTGCTCTCTATACATTCTCATATCATCTGATATGTTACTATCACTGTGAACCTTGACAAAAGCTTCTACTAATTCCTCTGCCTTTTCTTCATTAGATGTAATATATTTATCATCTTTGATTAACACTGGGACACCTTTATGCATTTGGATCCCTCCCATCTTTCTTATCATATTCCACATTTCACTGATATCTGTACTCTCACCTATTTCATCACAAAAAGTCCTCCAATACATCCTTTTATTCACCCTTATTACTCTTCTTACATCTGCCTGTGCTCTCTTATATGCTATTAAGTCATCAAATAAATATGTTTTTTTCACTTTTCTTAACGCTTTGTTACGAATTTTAATTACTTCACTACATTCATCTGTCCACCAAGGTACTGCCTTTTTAACCCTAATACCTTTATTTTTTCCTATAACCTCATTAGCTGTATCACACAGAATATTATTTATTTTATTATTCATTTCCTCTATGTCTCCTAAATTTACTTTCATAACTGCCATTTTACTTTCACATATTTCTTTGAACTCTTCCCATTTAGCTTTTTTAAATCTCCACCTTTGAATGTACTCCTCATGACACTCATCTACTTCCATCCCAATACTACATTTAATAGGATAATGATCACTACCCATACTATTCTGATCACATACTTCCCATTAACATTTCCTTGCTAATCCACTAGATACAATTGTTAAATCTAATACCGAATGCCTTCCTCTTACTACATCCATCCTTGTAACGCTGCCATCATTCAAACATACAAGATCATTTTCATCTAAGGGCCTTTTTACACCTGGTCACTTCATGGGTTTTCTCTGATCGGATGGCTATCTGATCGTAAAAAGACCAGGTGTAAATGCCCTCTGAAACGATTTCGAGACGGATTTAAATCCGATCGCTCAAACCACTTCAGGAGGTGGTCTGGGACGCATTTCAGAGAAGTGTAAATGTATCTGGTTGATGAATCCACATATGTCACGCTTTACTCCTCCTAAACGTAAACACGTCACTCGCAAGTAAGCTGGAAGAGCGCCAAACAAACAAAGATGACACGCCTATTGCTTTATGGAGTGATGACAGCGGGTAAAAAAGCTTCATAGAATCAATAAAAGAGTCTAATGACAAACTCAAATGATATTAAACAAAGAAATATAACTTTAAGAGAGAGTTTTGTGAATGCTTTTCTCATCATGGACCTGCATTAAATCATCGCGCTGTCACTCTCCTACTGCGAGCTTCAGCTCATGCCGAGCAAGGAGAGACGCGCGTCCCCTGCCCAACATACAGTACAACATACAGTAAGTGCTGCATATTGTTGCATAAACGTCATCTTAAGTTTTTTAAGGCGGAGTAATAAATAGTGTATTTGCATTTCGGGCGTGGGTAAAAGATCGGATTCATATCTGTTTTGCCAAGACGCATTTATGTGGCCAAATGTAAATGGAACAGTTTTAACAAATCAGATAGCTATCCGATCAGAGAAAACACATGAAGTGACCAGGCGTAAAAAGGCCCTAAAATTTCTTCTACCACATTCCCGTTTGGATCATTATTTGTGCTTCAATTCAATTCAATTCAATTCAATTCAATTCAATTCAATTTTATTTATATAGCGCTTTTCACAATACTCAATTGTTTCAAAGCAGCTTTACATTAATAGAAGCAGTAAAAGCACAGAAAAACGACAGATAGCATAACATAATACACAATAGCATAAGCAGTCAAATTTGCTGCGGCTATGACGCGACATTATGAGCGAGCATATTACCAGTGTTGGGGAAAGTTACTTTTAAAAGTAATGCATTACAATATTAAGTTACTCCCAAAAAAAGTAACTAATTGCATTACTTAGTTACTTTTCATGGAAAGTAATGCTTACGTTACTTTTAGTTACTTTTGCGTTACTTTTTCTTCTCTTTCAGGCCTTGCAGGTGTTTTTATGACTAAAAAGTTCTGCATTCAGAAATTGCATATTTCATCACAAAAATGTTTAGCTCTGGCCTGCCATCTCAGTTTCTGACTCAAACTATTTCCACACAGGCACAGAGAGTGCATACGTTTAGTTTAATTCCGTACATATTTTTTAATCAAATTAATTAAACTAAAAAAGTAACTTGAGTTACTTTTTTGAAAAAGTAACTCAAATATTAATGTGTACATTTAAAAAGTAATGCGTTACTTTACTCGTTACTTCAGAAAAGTAATATTATTACGTAACTAAAGTTACTTGTAATGCGTTACCCCCAACACTGCATATTACTAATGTAACGTCTAGAAGAAGACGCTAAGTTAAGCCCAAGCAGGCTACCTCCCCGGGGTAAAAAAACCCCTAGGAGAAAAAAAACAAAAACCCGGGTTGTTTAGCCGAGGAAATAAAAATAAAAGTCCTAGGAGGGAAAAACCCTTGGGAGATATACATGTATATACACACATATAAACGGATAAGGAGCTTAAGCGGAGTTTAAGTAAGCGGAGATTAAGCGGATATTAAGCGGGTCCTGCCGGTGGTCGTTGGTCAGGCATCAGCTGGGCATCACATTGAAGGACGACCAGTAGATCAGAGGTGTGCCGACTTTCACATCTACCGGAACTGGGTCTGTTTGTCCCATTGTCCTCAGGGTCAATGGGACCCAGGGACGAGACAGGGAGAGAAAAACAAAATCATATTAGCGTAGGGGCCGTTCACATGTAATGCAAGTGTCACACAGTGATGTGGTTTAATCAGCTTAGTTTCAGACAGACTAACTATTGAGGCATAATTGTTTTATCCACAGTTGAGGATTTTGCAAATTGGGGGCCCACTGCGACGGTATATATGGTAACTAAGGGTCACCTTCCGATTTTTAAGAGAAAATGAAACCGGTCGACCCGTTTGACTAAGGCCTGTAACCCCACTGTCGTCGTTAATGCAGGTTCAGTGGCAAACGGGTCTATATTGCATACTATTTACAAGATCACGAAAAAAACGCCAACATCGCAACCTGACCATACGTGTCAACCCGTTTGACTAAGGCTGGAGGCCCCACTGTCGTTGTTAATGCAGGTTCAGTGGCAAACGAGTCTGTATGGCATACTATTCACAAGACACAAGAAAGCGCCAAAATCGCAACCCGACCATACGTGCCAACCCGTTTGACTAAGGCTGGAAGCCCCACTGTCGTCGTTAATGCAGGTTCAGTGGCAAACGGGTCTGTATGGCATACTATTCGCAATAGAAAGAAAGCGCCAAAATCACAACCCAACCATACGTGCCAACCCGTTTGACTAAGGCCAAAAGCCCCATCTTAATAACTTTAGACCAATCTCAAATCTACCTTTTCTTTCTAAAATATTAGAAAAAGTAGTGGCAAGCCAGCTACGCACATTCGTAGAAAATAATAATACATATGAAAAGTTCCAATCAGGATTCAGGCCCCACCATAGCACAGAGACAGCGCTGCTTAGAGTTACAAATGACCTCCTATTAACATCCGATCGTGGTGAAATCTCAATCCTTATATTACTAGACCTTAGTGCAGCCTTTGACACAATAGATCACACAATCTTACTCAATAGACTAGAAAACTATGTTGGCATCAGTGGTCAGGCGTTAGCCTGGTTCAGATCGTATCTAACCAATCGATATCACTTTGTTTATGTAAATGAGGAAGAGTCATATCACTCCCCCGTTAAATACGGCATACCTCAGGGATCAGTTCTAGGCCCTATCCTATTCTCGTTATATATGTTACCTCTAGGAGACATTATCAGGAAACATAACATAAGTTTTCACTGCTATGCGGATGATACCCAGCTTTACATCTCGTCGCATCCTAGCGAAACCCACCAGTTTTCTAAGCTAACAGACTGCATTAGTGATATTAGGGACTGGATGGCACAAAACTTTCTTATGCTAAACTCCAATAAAACAGAGATACTTATTATTGAACCGAATCGCTACAAACATAATATGTCAGATTACAAGTTGCCCATAGATGGCTGCACGGTGGTGCCATCTTCCACGGTTAAGAATTTAGGCGTAATGTTCGACAGCAATCTATCTTTTGATAGTCATATCGCCAACATCTGCCGCACAGCATTCTTCCATCTTAGAAATATCTCAAAAATACGCCATATGCTGTCTGCATCAGATGCAGAAAAGCTTATACATGCTTTTATGACCTCTAGAATAGACTATTGTAACTCGTTACTCGGGGGATGCCATGCAAATCAGGTAAACAAGCTACAGCTGGTTCAAAACGCCGCCGCAAGAGTGCTTACTCGATCTAAAAAGTATGACCACATCAGTCCAATTCTGGCATCTTTACACTGGCTACCAGTTAAATATCGTATACAATTTAAAATATTACTAATCACCTACAAAGCCTTAAATGGCCTAGCGCCTTCGTATATTAAAGAACTACTATCAGAATACAATCCATCACGTAAACTGCGCTCACAAAATTCTGGTCACTTAATTATCCCTAGAATATCAAAAGTGTCTAAAGGTGGTAGATCCTTTTCCTTCTTAGCCCCTAAGCTCTGGAATGATTTACCAAATAATGTTCGAGTATCAGACACAGTCGATCAATTTAAATCTAAACTTAAGACATTCTTCTTTAACAAAGCATTCACATAAAATGTCCAGTAAATGTACATTTCCCGCAGTAGTTAGTTTGTCTAGAACAAAGCACTCACATACCTCATATGGGTAATATACTATTGCCGCAATAGTTAGCCTGTCTGGAACCGAGCCGACTTGAACCACTATAATGTTTGACACTTGCATTGCATGCGAACGGCCCCTACGCTAATAGAATTCTGTTTTTCTCTCCCTGTCTCGTCCTCAACCACGAGAACCATGAGACAAACAGACCCAGTTCCGGTTGCTGTGAAGATCATTGCATCACTGATCCACCGGCTGTCCTTCAACGTGATGACCAGCTGATGCCCGACCAACGACCACCGGCTAAACCAGTTTAATTCGCTTACCCGCCTCCTATCCCTACCGTTTCTATATATATATAAATATATATTAATTCCTCCCAAGGGTTTTTGTCCTTCTAGGACTTTTTCCCATTGGGTTTTTTTTCCTAGAGGGTTTTTAATCCCAGGGAGAGTCAGCCAACTTTGGCTTAACTTAGCACTTTACAGTATACGTTACATTATTAATATGCTCGCTTGTACGGTTTAACCGCTTTCTCTACTTCTTATATTATCTATTGATTTTCTGTGTTCTCCTCTACATCTTCTCATGTAAAGCTGCTTTGCAACAATTAACACTTGTGAAAAGCGCTATATAAATAAAATTGAATTGAATTGAATTGAACTGTCGTCGTTAATGCAGGTTCAGTGGCAAACGGGTCTGTATGGCATACTATTTGCAATACAAAGAAAGCGCCAAAATCACAACCCAACCATACGTGCCAACCCGTTTGACTAAGGCTGGAGGCCCCACTGTCGTCGTTAATGCAGGTTCAGTGGCAAACGGGTTTGTATGGCATACTATTCACAAGAACACGAAAGTTCCAAAATCGCAATCCGACTATAGGTTAAGATAAGGTTTTTATTTATTTATTTGGTTGGTCTGTGTTATGACCGCGAGTGCTTTGTTCCGTACAGATAACTATTTCGAGTTAAGTACTTTTACTAGACAAATTATGCGAATGCTTTGTTGAAGAGAAAAGTTTTAAGTCTAGATTTAAAATTATCGACTGTGTCTGATTCTCGGACATCGGTTGGTAAATCATTCCAGAGCTTAGGGGCTAAGTAGGAAAATGACCTTCCACTTTTAGACACTTTTGATAGTCTAGGGATAATCAAGAGACCAGAATTTTGCTTGTTATTTCTAAGATGGAAGAATGCTGTGCGGCAGACGTTGGCGATATGACTATCGAAGGTTAAGTTGCTGTCGAACATCACACCTAAGTTCCTAACCGTGGAAGATGGCACCACAGTGCAGCCATCTATGTGCAACTTGTAATCTGACATATTATGTTTGTAGCGATTCGGTTCAATGATAAGTATCTCTGTCTTATTGGAGTTCAACTTAAGAAAGTTATGTGCCATCCAGTCACTAACATTGCTAAGGCAGTCTGTGAGCTTAGAAAACGTGTGTGTTTCGCTGGGATGTGAGGAGATGTAAAGCTGGGTATCATCCGCGTAGCAGTGAAAACTTATGTTATGTTTCCTGATAATGTCTCCTAGAGGTAACATGTATAACGAGAACAGGATAGGACCTAAAACCGAACCCTGCGGTACACCGTATTTAACCAGGGAGTGATATGACTCTTCCTCGTTTACATAAACAAAGTGATAGCGATTGGTTAGATATGACCTAAACCAGGCTAGCGCCTGACCACTGATACCAACATAGTTTTCTAGTCTATTGAGTAAGATTGTATGATCTATTGTGTCAAAGGCTGCACTAAGGTCTAATAATATAAGAATTGAGATTTCACCACGATCGGATGTTAATAGGAGGTCATTTGTAACTCTAAGCAATGCTGTCTCTGTGCTATGGTGGGGCCTGAATCCTGATTGGAACTTTTCATATGTACTATTATATGTCAAGAATGTGCGTAACTGGCTTGCCACTACCTTTTCTAATATTTTCGAAAGAAAAGGGAGATTTGAGATTGGTCTAAAGTTATTAAGCTCTCCCTGATCAAGCTGCGGTTTTTTAATCAGCGGTTTAATAACTGCTAGTTTGAAAGCTGTTGGAACGTATCCTATTTCTAGCGATGAGTTAAAGATATTTAGAACCGGGGTTGACACTACAGGGAATACCTCTTTAAGCAGTTTTGTGGGACCGGGGTCTAATATACAGGATGATGATTTGGATGATGTAACTAGTCTAGAGAGCTCATCTATTGTAGTAGGTTTAAATGAATCAAGATGTTCGTATGGTAGTCTAGTGTTAAGTGAACTAACGGGTAGAGTGGTGGCTGCCTGGGTAGCTACGATGTTTTCCCTTATAGCCGTAATTTTGTTAGAAAAGAAGTTCATGAAGTCGTTACTATTGTGTTGAAGTTTACTATTGGTTTCTGTTTGTTCTTTATTTCTAGTCAGTTTTGCAACGGTGCTGAAGAGGAAACGAGGGTTATTATGATTCTCATTTATAAGCTTGCTAAGATAGGTAGATCTGGCGGTTTTAATAGCCTGTCTGTATTGTTTAACACTCTCTTTCCATGCTGCACGCCATACCTCTAACTTTGTGCTTCTATAATTTCTTTCCATTTTCCTAGTTGCCTTTTTGAGTGCTGCGGTGTGATGATCATACCATGGAGCTGGTGGTTTTTCTTTGATTCTCTTTTTTCGAATGGGAGCAACGGCATCCAATGTGTTAGAACAGACATTGTTCAGGTTTTCTATTACAGTATCTAGATCGTCACAGTTATCTGCTACATGTTTAATTTGGGACAGGTCTGGAAGAGTGCTAATAAATCTATCTTTAGTGGTGGAACTTATTGTTCTGGCTAATCTGTAGCATGTTGTGGATTGAGTGATCCTATCTAGAAGTACAGTGTATGACACAAGGTAATGGTCAGAAACTGCATCACTCTGAGGTGATATTTTGATGTCATTAATATGGAGCCCGAGTCTTAAGAGAATTAAGTCTAATGTGTGCTTACGAGTATGCGTTGGCCCTGTCACGTTTTGTCTAATATTGAGAGAATTTAGAACATCCATAAATGCAAGTCCTAGTGCATCTTTTGGGTTATCCACATGAATATTAAAATCACCAACGATAAGAGCTTTATCTACAGTGACTACAAGCTCAGACAGGAAATCTGCTATTTCTTTAAGGAAATCTGCATGGTGGCCCGGAGGTCTATAGATTGTAGCTAAGGCAAAAGAGAGCTGTTTGTGGTTACGATCGGTTATTTCCATATTTAACAACATTAGTTCGAATGATTTAAATTTTAAAGGTACTATGTGCATTAAAGTCACCGCACCAAACTATCTTACAATTCCCATCACCTCCTACATCTTTATACAACTCTTTATTTAGACTCTTACATGGATTATAAAAATTAATTATCCTAATATTTTGATTTCCAGCTTTCACTTCTACCACCACTGCCTCCAGTTCTTCAATAACATTTACCTCCCTAAAGACCACACCTTGCTTTATAAAAGTTATCACACCTCCACCAGTCCCTTTATTTCTATCTTTACGCACTATTGAATATCCCTGAATCACAAAACTCAAGTTAGGCTTTAACCATGTCTCCTGTACACATATTATATGAGGTTTCACATTAAAATCATCAACATGTTTTTTAAACTCCTGTCCATTAGATATAAGACTTCTTGCATTCCACTGCAAGACAGTCACTACCATTAAGACCCTCCACGCTCTGTCTGTGTATTAGTAGCACGCACACTTAATTTCTCATTAACCTGTTCTACCGTTACAATACTTAGATACTTGTCTGCTGCTCTAATTATTATTTTAATTCTTTCAGTCCTACTTACTGTCTGAGCTGAACAATTTACCACTTCAGCAATGAAAGTTAGAAACGCCAGCCTGTCTTCAATTAACACACATTCCTTTTGCTTTTCCACTTTTGAACTCTCTTTCCTTATCTTTGGCAGAACTGCTATCTTTTCTGTTGCTTTTTCTGTATCCTTAACTCGTTTAATAGCCTCTGCATATGATACTCCTTCCGATACCTTGACATTCTGTATCATAGCAGCACTTTTTCTCACTTGACATCCTCCATATCCAGTACTGTGATCTCCCCTGCAGTTACAACATTTGGGTTTTACACCGTCTTCTTCACATTCCCCATATTCATGTTTCCCCCCACATCTCGCACAACGTTGCTTACCTCAACACACCGCTGCTACATGCCCACACTTTTGGCACTTAAAACATCTCAACGGAGGAGGAATATACGGTCTTACCACATAACTCATTGCTCCAAGGAATACTCTACTTGGCATATTCTCCTCATCAAATCTTAGCATTACCGAAAGGTTATCCAGTCTCTCTTTATTCCGAGTGTATTTCAACCTCCTAGCTTCTAATACCGTTGCTCCTGAGATGTTTCTCTTTATTACATCCACTGAAATATCGGTGGGAATACCCGAGATTACTCCTCAAGTCCATTTCTTTCCTTCCATAACACTGCACGTCACTTTTTGCCCATCAAGGGTTTTAATCCCTGCAGCAGCTTTCTGTTGTTTAATATCTTTACAAAACACTATCATTTTTCCATCTCGCAAAATTTTAGCACCTTCAATTACACCGATCGTTTCTTTCAGTGCCTTAGTACGTTTCAATGGATTAATTTGATTTACTGCCTCAGACATAAACTTCACCATAACCTTGTATTCCTCCTTACCTCTTTTACTTTGATTATCTCCTCCCTCGCTTTCAGTACCTGACGTTTGGCTCCAATCTTTCCTCCTTTTCCTCTTTTCCACTACTTTCCACTTACTATTTTTGTTTACTTCATTTCTCCCGCCATCAATCTCTTCCTCCATATCTAGATCACTTCCTGACACTCCACTTCCTTCCATCCTAGCTTCAGTCACAACCCAGTGTTGCCAACCGACACCTACCGACCGACTCCCACCATACGGTGATTCATTCACACACCACTAACCTACAATATCCGAACACAACCCTCTTATACCTTGGCGACCAGCACCAATACAGTGGATATGGGGGGTCTACACACCCCTGTTTGGATGGCATGTTTTTGTGATTTATAAAATGAAACCAAGACGAATCATTTTGGAACCTGTTCCAACTTAATTCCCTACTTCAAACCTACACTGAAAAAAATGATTCATTGAATTTAATAATTTTTTTTAAGGTAAGTGGTTGCAATCAATTTATTTAAGCTACATTTAAACAAAAGTTTTATATTTTATTTTACTTTGCTAATCTTTTTTGTTTAAATGTAGCTTAAATAAATTGATTGCAACCACTTACCTTAAAAAATTGATTAAATTCAATGAATCATTTTTTTCAGTGTATATATTAAAGTAAAAAACATTAAGAATAATTTTGTGGTGAAAAAATGGCAAGTAAAGTTGTACAATAACCAGGTTGCATAGGTGTGCACACCCTTTTACAATAGTGATTGTGGCAGTGTTCAGAAGCAACCAGTCACATTTAGACTTAAGTTAAATATGAAGTAGTACATACCTGTCATCAATTAAAATAACTTTTTAACTATTAATGAAGTGTGCCTGGCCCTAAAGGATTTTTTCTAAGTATCATCCCACTGAAAAAGCCATTGTCTGTGTAGAGCTTACTCAGCAGGTACATGATCCCATTGTTGAAAAATCTTAATCAACAGAGGATTAAAAACATTTCCAAGACCCTGCATATACCATGGAGCATGTAAAAACAATAATCAACAAGTGGAAAAAATATGGCACAACATTGACATTACTAAGACCAGGGCATACACCTAAAATTTATGAGAAAACCAGGAAAAAAAGGTAAGGAAGGCTGCCAAGAGTCCTACAGCAACATTAAAAGAATTGTAACAATATCTGGCAAGTACTTTTTGCTCCCTGCATGTGACAAAAATCTCCTGAATTCTTCATGTTTGGGCTATAAGCATTTTTTAACCAAAAATATTATCAAGTCCATCTAAAGTTTGTAAAAACAAATATTTCTATATCCCAATCCATTTGGAATAATGTATTATAGTCCATTGAGACCAAAGTTGAACTTGGGCCGTTATACCAAAATATATATTTGGTGCAATAAAACCCACATCACACACTCTAAAAAACGTTGGGTTAAAATTTACCCAATTTGGGTTGTTTTGCAACCCAACGTTGGGTTAAATATGGACCAACCCAACGCTGGGTTATTTTGATTTTTTATTGATTTTTTAACCCATCTGTTTGGTAGAAATAACTTTTTGTTGGGTTGAAACAACCCAACGTTTGGTTAATGTGTTTAAAGCTGAAATTTTGTGGTTTAAATTGCTTTCATACCTTTCATTGTGGTGTCTATAAATAACAAAGCATAGATTTAATTGAAAAAGCATATTTATTGCACATGAACAATAAAAGAGTACATAGGCCTACACAAACAATCAACTTTCTGATAAAAAAATATATTAGTATTATATCTCACAATCTAAAATGACAGATACACAGTTAACATTACAATTAGATCAAGAAAAAAGTTGTACAAGTAAGGGATAATGTATTGGCAGCATGTCATCACAGAAAAAAGCCCCAACAGTTTCTTCAGGACAAATGTCACGAACACATTGGTTTAATCATTTGTAAATTTAATGTCGGATATGTAATTAATAGACATTGATATTTAATTTTTGTGTAATATAAAACTGTACCTGTCAAAATGATTTGCAGCATTGGAGTTTTTAGTTTTGAGCAGTAGTAGAATGTCACGACTGGCCAATCAGAAACTAGCATTTTAGAGAACCGTGTAATAAGAAATGGTTAATGTAACACATAAGATCAACACAAAGTTGCACAAACAGTCAATATATGATCAACATGAGTTATCGCCTTAGCATGACAAATAACTACACAGACTTCTTATAGAAAGGGATTCTGTTCTTGGGAGTTTGTAAACAACAGTCTTCAAAAACACCCACACTGATGTGCACTGCTTAGTAAAATGAATGTCCAAAACATAAAAAAAGTTTAAAACATGTCAACATCACCAAGGAGGGTGTATTGCTGGAGTGACTGTCTGTCAAAAACAACGAAGGCTTTATGGCAGAGATCGTCATCTTCCAATCCAAGGACAAACGAGAATGGTTTTGTCACCTCAGCCTCTCAGAAGAATGCAACCATGTTGGTCCCAACCTGTTGAAAACAGACAAAACACTTGTTAGAATGCAGGCAAAGACTCTAAATGCATGATGCAGCATTATTATACAAAACCAAACAATTCATATTTCATACACACAAATGTAGTATGTAGTTTAATTGTAATGAAATTTATAAATTTCTTTTTTATTTCAATAACCTTACAATATACTCTTTGTTCATGCCAATAACTCAGATTCACAGTAATTTCATATTCTGCCACATCACTTTACCTGGCAGTAAGCCCAATTTTTTTGATTTTGCAACAACCTGCATACTTGCCCTTATTACTCAATATAGCCAACACTTTATTAGCATATATTATGTAATGAATACAGGGCTGGACATTAAAGGAATAGTCTACTCATTTTCAATATTAAACTATGTTATTACCTTAACTAAGAAAAGTTGATACATCCCTCCATCATCTTAGTGCGGGCACGTAAGCGCTGGAGCGCACTGCGACACTTCAATAGCATTTAGCTTAGCCCCATTTTTTCAATGGTACCAATCAGATATAAAGTTAGAAGTGACCAAACACATCAATGTTTTTCCTATTTAAAACGAGCAGTTATACGAGCAAGTTTGGTGGTACAAAATAAAACGTAGCGCTTTTCTAAGCGGATTTAAAAGAGGAACTATATTTTATGGCGTAATAGCACTTTTGGGAATACTTTGACTCGGCGCAGTAACAGACTTTTCTGCGGACTTTTCAGGCGTTGATGTGTTTGGTCACTTCTGGCTTTGTCTCTGATTGGTGCCATTGAATGGGTGGGGCTACGCTAGGTGCTATCGGGGTGTCGTAGCGCGCTCCGGCGCTTGCGTGCACGCACACAGATGAGGGAGGGATGTATCAACAATTCTTGGTTAAGGTAATAACAAAGTTCAATATTGAAAATGAGTAGACTATTCCTTTAATATTTTGTTTGTGAACTAGCAAGAAGACATGTTTACAAGTAGGAATAGAGTTAAAACTCGGACAAGAAAAATTGTCTTTCACTCGCAAAACCCTAAAACATTAACTTTAGGGACAGAAGTTAATGTCCAGCCCTGTATTCATTCATTACATAATATATGCTAATAAAGTGTTGGCTATATTAAGTAATAAGGGCAAGTATGCAGGTTGTTGCAAAATCTAAAAAATTGGGCTTACTAGTTTAATATTGAAAATGAGTAGACTATTCCCCCAACGTTTGTCCCTAAAGTTAATGTTTTAAAGTTGCGAGTAAAAGACAATTTTTCTTGTCCGAGTTTTAACTCTATTCCTACTTGTAAACATGTCTTCTTGCTAGTTCACAAACAAAATATTAAATGTTTTAGGTTGCTTGCAAAGCAAAGTGTGCAATACTTCCATTACTTACATAGACTTAAGATTTTCTTCCCACTTTTGTAGACAGGAGTTGGAATATCATCATGGGGTTCTGTAGAGAAAAATGTTTAGGTTAAATTAGTAACTTTACTGTCATAATACTCAGCAAACAACTATTGTATTCCCAAGTGTACCTGGAGGTGATTTGTTGATGCTCCTGGTTCTTGGCTGGGAAGTTGCAGGATTCTGTCTGTAAAATGCAGTGCCCAAGTTTCAAATAGCTTTTCGGCATGGTCAGGGAATAACACAGAGAAGTCTTGTGAACTCTGAAAATGACAAATCATGCATTCATTTTCAATAAAACTTTAATGTAAATTTATGCGATAATGAATGATATATGGGCTAGCTTGTCAGTGACATATGGCTGCGTGTAGTAAATGGTGCTTCACCTGTTTTCAGATGATGGCAATTTTCAACTAATCACAGAACCGGCTTTGACCGATGAGATGGGCTTGACAATTTTATACAATTAAAGAGATAGTTGGGCCAAAAATGATATTAAACCCATGAATTACTCACCTCCAAGCCGTTCAAGACGCACATGTCCACCATTTTTCAGACCAACACACTTTCAGTCACTCTAGAAAATGTTTTAGATCTTTCAGTTAATCAAATGTAAAGTTATGGGGTCCACTCCTTCAAGTCAAACAAAACGGTGCGGATTACGCTCAGAAGACCTTTGTTTATCATCGTGGAGCCATTTGGATTTCTTTTGTGAAGGATGAATGCACATTTTTTGGACGTGAAGGAGTGGACCCTGTAATATAATCTATAATATCTCAAAATGTGTTAGTCTAAAAAATGATGGACATATGCATCTCGAATGGCTTGGGGGTGAGTAAATCATGAGTTTAATATAATTTTTGGGTGAACTATTCCTTTAATCGTGCAACCTTACATACCACTTTTGAAAATGACATACTCACAGCAAAATAAGCAGGGATTCTTAATAAAGAAATGCTTTGATATGCCTCATTGTAATATCAACATATCACTTTAAATAATAAAAAACAAGTGCATTTTCATGTTACCTGTAAATAACGTTGTAAAAGCTGGTATCAGAACCTCAAAGTTACATTGTTTTAGCTTCTACAGGAAAAAATATCCATCTTTTATCCATCAGAGTCTGTGGAAAAAAGCCAAAACTGTGATTTAAGTGGGCATCATCAAAAACTTTTCAAAAAGACAAAAATGTCTGTAACTTACACAGACCAAATGAGAGTTCACAATATGTGTTGTGATACCCTGTCTGTGAACTCAAGGCTAAAGTTTCATCATCTAAACATGATATTAAAAGCATCCGTTTGATTTCAACTTTTACAACAAACGATTATTTATTTAAAACGTACACGTTTCTTCCTCATATTAACGTTATCTGTTTAAACTGAATTTCTAAACCATTAGAATACGTTACACTCTAACGTTTCTAAAATTATTAAAAGCCATGTTTTAGACATATTTCATAAAACGTTTAATCCAACAAAATATTTAAATCATTTAAAAGCAAGCATAAACATAGTTCAGATTTACTGGGCATTACAGACTAGCCAACGGAAGCTAATAAAACTTTTAATAAGAGTCATGTGAACCATCATTTTGCACAATTTTGCATTCAGAAATAGTTTAAATGATTAAAAACAATGATACAAACCTTTTCCTTAAAATAAATCAAAGATAAGTCGACGAAAAACCGTCCATAAATCTTGAGGTAATAAACTCCCGCGTCAGGTAACGTTGCAGTGAGAGGCAGTTCAGCTGACCGTCTGTGGGGGAAGGGAGGATTTCTCTCTGGGGAAGAACAACACTGACACCCGGTGGCCGGTAACATTCCGACTTTGACTAATAAAACTTTAAAATTGGCGTTCACTTTACAAACCGACTGCAAATTTGAACATTATACATATATATTCTCGCCTGAACTTATGTTTAAAATACATTTTGTGGACTAGACAAAGTAATATTGAGAAACAGCTATATGTATCTATTAAGTTGGCTCTGCTTCAAAATTACCCAACATATAACCCAACAAGTTGGGTTACACAAAAACTACCCAACACTGATAAAACAACCCAACAAAATAACCCAACTGGCTCAACCCAGCAGTTGGGTTAAAAAAAAAACAACCCAACGTTTTTTAGAGTGCATCACCAAATGAACACCATGCCCACAGTAAAGCGTGAAGGTGACAGCATCATACTTTGTGGCTGCTTTTCTTCGGCTGGAACTGGGGTTTTTAATTAGGGTAGATAGAATAATGAATAGCTCCAAATACCCGTCAAAACCTTAGGGCTTCTGCCAAAACACTTAAGATGAAGAGAAATTTCACCTTACAGCATGACAATGACACAAAGCACACCTCTAATCAACAAAGGAATTACTTCACCAAAACAAGATCAAGGTTTTGGAATGGCCCAGCAAGAGTCCGGATCTAAATCCCATCCAAAATCTATGGGGTGATCTGAAGAGGGCTGTGCACAGGAGAAACCCAACCAATTTGACAGATTTAAAATGCTTTTGCAAGGAGAAATGGCAAAATATTGCAAATTCAAAAAGTGTTAAATTGATTGACACATACCCATTAAGATTGAATGTTGTGATAAAATCTAAAGGTGCTTAAACTAAGTTTTAGTTTAAGGGTGTGCACACTTATGCAACCTGGTTATTGTACAACTTTACTTGCCATTTTTTCACCACAAAAGTTTTCTTATTGTTATTAACTTTAATATATAGGTTGGAAGTACGGAATCAAGTTGGAACAGGTTCCAAAATGATTCGTCTTGTTTTCATTTTTTAAATCACAGGGGCCTGCGGTTTTAACAGGGGTGTGTAGACTTTTTATATTCACTGTATATAACACATAGGAGACACATAACTAACATAATGGCCATTACACAAACTAATGACAAAGAACTACACAATTCACAAACAAAATACACAATAAACATAACATAACTTTTAATTTCCCACATCACACATTATCAAAATTATTGAGCAAACATAGTTGGAGTCCCCTTTCTTGTGGATGCCAATGGTTTGGTCTGGACCGTCGTTAGGAACGGTATAAATACGGCTGAAGTTTCCGCCCGGACCTCTTTTAATGACGGACCAACCTCAGAAACTCGGCCACCATCAAACACACAAAAGAACATGGTAAGAAAAATCACATTAGGCTAGCCAAATAAAAGACTTCAAATTTAACCATTTTACTTGTGTCTGTGAATTGATTTTACGTATAAGCATTTAACTAGTAAAGAAAAGGATGGATTTATCACCTGTAGTCTCCTACGTCCTTCACAGTCTGTAAAACAGACATCTCTAAAATAAATTTAGTTAGTTAGACCAGTGGTTCTCAAACTTTTTCTGCGTGTGGCCCCCCTTGTGTAGGGTGCCTTCCTTTGCTGCCCCCCAAAGAAAATTTATGACAAAAAACTGTTCTAAAATGTAACATTTTAATTGAACAAAAAACATATTAAGTTATACAAAGTATTGCTGTTGGTTAGTAGCTTTATTTTTTTAGGTTTAATTACACAGAATTCATGATAAATAGTGAAGTAATTTATAAAATGTCATAAAACTGGGGCCCCCTGGCACCATCTCGTGGCCCCCCTGGGGGCCCTGGCCTCCAGTTTGAGAACCACTGAGTTAGACAACGGGCCCTACAGTTACGAATTGATGCGCGTGCGTCTGTTTCATACAGCATGAGCTGCAGAGCGTGAGTGACGTGACTGCTGCGAGCAGCTGTGTCACGTGTTTATATTCTCGCTTTGGTCCACAACGCGAGCCTCCCCCGCTCGCGCCCGCGTCTCAAGACGCGATGACTGACAGTGGTGAGTTAAGATACCGGACTCTATGGCTGTTTTAACTTTATTTGTTGTATTTCCAGCTTAAAAACATTGCCTTTTCCGACAATTGTTGTCTGATATGTCGGCTCAATGATGACTTGCTTATCCACAATGAGATTAACGTTAGATGTCTTAATAAAGGAAACTCGTTGAAATGATTTTGTGAACTAGACAAAAAGATCCTGCCGTTTCTCTAAAATTCAAAACAGACAAATGCTCAAATATTATGCGAGTCATCGTTCTCACACAAGAATGCAATTAAAACGAGTAAGTTAACAGTTAGTCGCCCATCGCTCACAGCCCAGCACCTGCACCACTGTATGCGTATCGTGCTTACAAACATACGCCTGATTTTACTGCTCTTGCGAAATCTAAAAGTATAATTTCTGTTATTAGAAGCTAGCCTAATGTTTGCCAATCATTAAGATGGCTGTTGTGGTCTAAATAGGGCTACCGTAATAATTAGCTTTGACAAAAAACAGAATAAAAAATTATTTTCCATATTATAAACTTTTTTGTTATGTGCACTGAAGTAAGTAAATGAGTTAAATTCTCAATGAGTGTGATATGGCTCTTATTTACCTCTTTATATGTAGAATAAAGCTTACTTGGGCATCTTACAATGCACTTGTTATGCAATTTTAAAATACAACATATGAACATGTCTGGGTGTAGAAAAAGCCTACTTTGACATCTAACAAAGCACTAATGTTGTTGTATGCAGTTTCAAAATACATGTTTATAGAAAAAGCCTATTGTACAATGCACTGATTTTGTTGTTATGCAGTTTCGAAATATAACATTAGTATTTTTAAATGTAGGAAAATGTAGTCATCATCACTGATATATCTCCGGCCCCTCATTTGAGATCCTTTTCATGAACTGGCCCCCATGACAAACTAATTGAATAGCCATGCTGTAGATGATGACGTTGCCTTCATTTGTAGGGAGTTACATTTATGTCGGGAGAGGATTTTGGGACCCCAAGTGGATTTTTGTCATTTCCACGTACATTTATTTGAGCTGTATAATTTTTCGTTGCTGTCATTTTAGATAGGCTATAATACTCATCCTTACGTGATTATCAGCCTTTGAGTTGATTGAACCTCCTTACTGAAACGGCCCCTGTTAAAGATGCGGTTTCTGTAATGTGTGCAAGAATCCAGAATGGATGTTTATAACACCATGTCCGGGATAAAGAATATGCGTTATCATCCTATAGGGAATGTGAAGGTGACGTAACGCTGTGTTGCATTCTGAGTCCTCCGCCATATTTGCAGGATTGCGCCATATGCCGCTGTATTTGAATTTGTGTGTTGGAGGCTGTGTTTGGATTTTTCTGTCAAGATTTTAATAAACGTCAATATGGTTGGTCAGTGTACCGCTTGATCAACAACTACCATAGCAGGTCACACAATTGTTCAGGGAGAAAACTGAACACAACGGAATACTTTTTTCGGCTTTCCTTCCTGGATAAAACAACAGGGGAACCAGGTGGAGGAGCCTAAATTATCTTGTTTTCATGCTAACACTGTCAAACTAACTTGTAATAGTGGTGTGTCGTTCATGAACGATTCGTTCATTTTGAACAAATCTTTAATATGACTCGAGACTACCGAGTTGTCTCAGAGAGTGATTTGTTTATTTTGTGTTGACCGCGCATTGCGCAACATATGGGTTCTGAATCTGAAACAGAAATTATTAGTTCATCATTCTCTTGAGTCTCGAGTTCGGGACAGGTTCGAGTCTTTTGTTCTTCCTGTCAGTCCCATAGAGGCTACCAGTACTGGAAAGAGAAATGATTAGTTCACCTTTCGAGTTCGGGTTCGGTCGGGTCCGATCTTTCGTTCTTCAATAAGATGGAACTTTTATTTTTCATATAATGTTTTTGCACATATTTTTTATTTTAATGACTAAATATAAAACAATATAGGATACATTCAGACACAATCAATAATATGAATCTAATGTTGTATTTAATGTGATATACCAGCGATCACGTGACATAAGGACTCGGACCCGGCCGAACCTGAACTCAAGACTTGAATGAACTTATCATTTCTTTTTCCGGTACTGACAGCATAGCCTCTATGGGACTGACAGGAAGAACAAAAGACTCGGAACCGGCTGAACTCGAGACTAGAAAGATGAACTAATCATTTATCTTTCCGGTACTGACAGCATAGCCTCTATGAGGCTGACAGGAAGAACGAAAGACTCGAACCCGTCCCGAACTCGAGAGAATGATGAACTAATCATTTCTCTTTCCGGTCCTGTGCTGTATATCACACGGCACAGCCTGGCCGAACACAGAGAGTCAGTAAGAAAGAGTTGACAACTAACATCTGTAGACACGAGAGGAGGCGTACAAATGTGATAAATATTAAGTTAAGTTTCTTATAATTTGGCTTTGGCTGCATTACCCTGACTTGTACATGAGGACTGACTTTGGAGGTAAGCTAATCATTTCTATCTCTTGTGCAGGTTTCAAAGCTTGTGTCACGAAATAATGAAATAAGGATTTTTATTTCTCATAACTTGTAAGAAATGTCGTAATTGTTTGCATTAGTGGTTATTTTGGGATAATTTGTGAAATTATAGGTAATCATATTTTAAATGAACAAAAAGAACGAAATGACTCAAAAAAAGATTTGTTCATTTTGATGAACGAGATTCAGAGATCCGAATCAGAAAAATGATCCGAACTTCCCATTACTAACTTGTAAATGTAAATTATGTATTTTAATGTAAAAAATTATGTAATGTAAATTATTGATTGTAAAGTATGTATTCATTAATTTCTAATCAACATAACCACATGAGTTACAAAAATAAGTCTGCCCACCACAAGCAAAATAAAACTGCGGTTTTAGACAATTTTGATGATTATAACATATTTTTTTTAATTAAATGCACTGCTCAAACCCACTGCTTATGACTCTTTAAAATAACATAACTTTAGCTGAATATTTAGCATTTTGTTTGATTTAATAACAGAAGTACCATCTTATGAACATGTGTTGATTCATTGCAATCATGTAACGAAGGGCTGCTTTAAATAAAGCGAGAGAGATAGAAGAATCCATGTGCAAGAAGGTTTATTTACAAATCCCAAATGGGCTGGCAAACAAAGGGGCAATCCAATAGAGTAATCCAAAAATGTAGGCAAGATCAAAACCATGAATAAAAATACAAAGCAAGACATGAACCATTAAACAAGATACTAAAAATGACCATGAAACGCTCTTCAAGAACTGCAGCTATTACACAATACTTCGCAATGTCATGTTGAAATTGAACCTGTTATATAGGGACAAACAAGAAGTGAATTGTGAAGCATGACATGAACAGATTACAAAATAGAAGACCGGAAACAGAACATGATGTCAAAATAAAAGACCTAATAAAAAACAAATATAACACAAGACAAAACCCTTACAAATCATTAAGATCCATAGGTATTAATACATTTTCAGTAAATAGCATATTTCTTTTAGCTGGTCTGCCAACCGTCATAAAACTCCAAAAGAAGAAGTGCCATCTTACTATGAGCTTGAAGGGATTTATAGCTTTTAAACTCCTGCAAAGTGTACACAATCAATCCAAAAACAAGATAATTGACCAGATGAGATATGTGAGCGGAGGTAGTGCGCCTGGATCCGTAATCCAGTGTTGGGCTGCTAAATTATATGGATCTATGTTTTTTTTAATCTATCATGTGTAAATAAATAAATGTGAAAATGAATACATGTTCAATGAATAATTAGGGAATTATGAATGTATAAATAACTCATAAATAAATGTGTGAAAAATATAAAGAAATTAAAGTAGCAATACTTATATATAAAAAATATATATTTGTTTTTATATTTCTCTGCATATTTGCTTTTTATTTATGTTTGTTTTGTATATTTCTTAAAATAAAGAATATTCTTGGAATATACCCCTGGAATTTATGCCTATGCTTCTAATCTTCTTACTTTGTCTGTCTATTTGTGTCTTAGTGGTGTAGTGGATGTGGGAAGATGGCAGCTACCGATAGTCCTGTGGTCTATGCGGACAGAGCTGGGTATGAAAGACTGTGGCATCCCACCTGCTTTGTGTGTTGTGAATGTGGTGAAGCTCTAGTAGACCTTATCTACTTCTGGAAGGAAGGAGTACTCCTGTGTGGACGCCATTACTGCCAGAGGATCAGACCTCGGTGCTTTGGCTGTGATGAGGTAAACAAAAAGTTTATTTATGGTTGCCGAAGAACTTAGTAATGCCCATTAATATAGAATATGTACATTCTATAAATCCTCACATGTTTATTAGCAATTTACAATTACTTCAAATATGGTTTAAGTTTAAGATCTGTTTAAACGAAACCCCAATTTATTTTCTCACTCTCTTTTATGTAGTTGATCTTCTCAGAGATGTTTCATCAGGATGCTGATGGACGTGTTTGGCACAAGGAACACTTCTGCTGTTGGCTCTGTGGACAGAGTATGATGATTCAGTGCGGCTGTGACATACAACAATCAAAATAAATTGTTTAAAGGCTGATAAATAGTCTAAAATTAGACATCAAGATGACACCACAATTAGAAATGTCAAAGAGGCTGTCCCAGAACCCAGATTTGGGTTCTTTGCCTTTGCATGCTTACATATTTGCAATTATGTGATTTCAGTAGTCAAATGGTCCTGAAGACCATGTAGAATATAAGATTGAATAATTATACACCTGAACAGTGTTGTTCCAGGTTGTGGCAGGAGTTCTTGCTTTACTGCTTTGTAGGGGTGGGCGGTATGAGCAAAAATGCATATCAAGGTATTTTCCACTCTTCAGCCGGTATTACGGTATGTTGCCATATGAGATAAAACATTTTGGAGTCACACTGTAGTAAACCTTAGTTAAATTGCTGGCAAAATTTGTATTTTTAACCTTATGTTACTAATAAGTGAGGGATTGGACATAGACATGATTTTTTATCTTTTCCAATTTTTTACTTTAAAAGTGCCATTGTGTGGATGGGTGGACTCATCTTCTTATGCATATTGTCACTAATATGGGAAGTATGAAAGTATGGAAATTAGTATGGTCATTTGCTGGTAGGCTATGTGCCTTATTAGAATGTTTTACGCTACATCCAACAACTTTAAAGCTGTGTGCTGTGTATATCTTGTGTCTGTTTGATTTATAAATATACAAAGAACAAGATTTTCTTTTTGTTGTTAATATGAACATCTTTAAATTAACACTTTTAATTATTATTAATCCCTGAACGCATTAATAAATGCAGTTTATTAATACAAGTTAGTTATATTAATAAATGTATTTATTGCATTTAATTTAATTGACCAGCAGATTCACAGTGCCAAAAACACTCCACTCATACGTTTTTATGCGTAATATGCACTATGTATTGTTTAATAGCCTCTATAAATTAATAAATCTGCATTAAGAAAACGAAATTTACCATTAAAGGCTGTTTTTAATGTGTTTGGTATGTTGCTTATGTTATCCGCTAAAGGACTCTGAAAGTGCTATTCATTTAACCGTAACTCCTCAACCATTTGCGCTATCAAAAAAGGAATGGTTCCTAAAAGAAGATAAATTGCACTTTTTGGCAAATTATGGTTTATTACTAGCCTGGGTGCCAGCCGATCTTAGCCCCGCCCACCACATTTTGAAGAGGGGAAGATTGGTCTGGGGTTGAGGAGCTACTATGCGAGTCCCAAAGCTGGTCGAACCAATCAAATTGTGAGGGTGGGCCTTATACGATGATGGACAGATGTTTAACAGTAACGTAATCAACTGCGTCACCAAAGAGCGCGTGTGTTGAATCTGTTTACAACGAAATGGCTGCCGCTGGAGAATTCAGATGTGTGGATTCTGACATTGAGTCTGTTCTAACAGATATCGACAGAGCATTGATTTTAAAAGAGGAACAGAGAAACACGAGCAAGGCATTTGTTTATGTTTTTGCCATCCTTCCTACGGGATTCGGCAAAAGTTGGTTGCACTTATGGAGGACAAAGTTAAAGAACCAACTGAAATGAGTGTCACGGCGATGCAACTCGGCGTGCACGATGAGATGGATATAATTAGCGGTCGTTGCCAGCTTCTTTTCGGAACCCCGGAATCGTGACTGCTGAATAAGTGGAGGGACATGCTAGGCTCCGATATTTTTCAAGCCAACGTAACGTTAATGGGTATCGTCGTGGATGAAGTTCACCTAACGTACAAATGGTAAGAGATAGTCTTACTGTATGACTTAGTAAATACTTAATGTTGTGATATAAATGAAATGTTGTAAACATAGTAGTTGTTGATGTACGTTGCTAACTCAGACTTAGTATTATCACAATGTTAGTGTCATTGTAGCGAAATAACTAGCAGTTCGGACAGGCTACAAAAGACGACATTTCAACATACGTTACACACTCGGTTGCTCTGATTGGTCGTAGGTCTATCCAATTGAGTGCAGAGGCATTTTTCGGTTGAGACACGCCTCATAATTATAGCTCAATGGAGCGGTATCAGACTCAAATTCTGACTAGAATTGAGTATGACAACGTCAGGCTAGTTTATTACAGTCATTTCTTGCTTTCCGTACTCCAATCGCTGCTGTTATCTGGAGAGCGCGTGCAGGGCGCAGTAGAGAGCAGATCTGAGTGAAAAGGGAGGGAGTAACACCGTTAAGGGTGACATAGAATGATTGAACGGAGTATTTATCCTTGTTCTGTGATGTGACATGTAGACAGAATTTTTTTGTTTGGGTCTGTAATGCCTTAGAAGCTTTCTAAAAACCTCTCTCAGAAAGCTCTATTAGGGTGGGGGATTTTAAACAAGTGGTTTTGCACCTATTTGGCTCCCCCTACTGGCTTAACTTGCAATCTCATTACTGATTGGCTGACTTTGCTGCCACTCAAAAAATGTAGCCAATTATTTTAAAGTGGAGGGGCAGTTAGATGCCTGTGATGTCATAAGCATCAGTTTTTCAGATTGGGCTGTTTTCTGGCTGACATTTCCAAAAGAGGAATTTCTATGAGACTGAGATGTTTAGCATGTTTAGCACTTTTTGTATGTTTGTGAATGTGGGTAGACTACCATTATTCAACAAAGACAAGGTAAAAATGTTTTTTCATTCTCTGTCCCCTTTAAACGCCTTTGAATCAGTGAGGTAAAAAAAGCCTCCGTATAACACTGTTGACGCGTTGTTGGTGCCTTGGGACTCAATAAAGCAGTGTTGATTTTGTTCGCTTCTGGGTCCACTTATGTTTCAGAACCTGGTAATGCTAATGTAAGCCACAGGCTTGTTTTTCGCCAAACTCGCTGTATACAGATCACAACACCTGAAATATAGTCTTTGGCAGGATTTGCGTGCACTATGATGTGCATCCTCTTAAAAAAATGATGATTAAAAATGGATTGAAGTGCGATCGGAGCTTTTCGTTTTGTGTTTCTGTGGACAGCGCATCTCGGGAACGGAGGTATGACTTTTAAGACTTGGGTAAACTCCCGCGGGGTCTTTAAAAATAACATTCAGAAAGTTAAATTTAAGTCCTAGAATGAAGATCCAGACTAGAACATCTTTGCCTTGTAGCTCAGCTTTGAGGCTCTCATTGCTACCTATTGCTAAAATCGTACCTATTATATAATATATCCTCTAGAATCAGCTATGTATGTCTCTCTCCCAAGGGTTTTTTCCCCTCCTAGGACTTTTCGCCCACAGGGATTTTCTCCTAGGGTTTTTCAACCCCTGGGGAGTCTGCTAAAATTTTAATATTCTTTAGGCGAACATCTGCAGTACAACTTATTCAACTTGTACTTATTTGCCCATAACTATTTTAAAGACTTTCAATAAGAATTACAGACTCAGAGTTTAAAGCACATGTTCCGGTTGCCTGGCTAATGCTGGTCTCAACCTTGACCAGTCCAAAACACCAAATGTGTTTCATAAAACTTTAAAATAAAGACAATAAAATACTTTCGGTTTGTAGATAACCTACATGAACCACTGAGCTGCCGCCCATGAGTCTGAAACTACCAAAAATGACCAATAAATTATAGCGGGGAAAATAAGTATTTGACACATCAGCATTTTTATCAGTAAGAGGATTTCTATTGAGACAAAATTTCCACCAGATGTAGCCATCAAGCCAAATATTAAATTTATACAAAGAAATCAGAACATTTAAGTATACAAGTTGAGTCATAATAAATAAAGTGAAATGACACAGGGAATAAGTATTGAACATATGAAGAGAACAGGGTGCAAAATGGCATAGAAAGCTGGGATATCACCTGAAATCTGTCAGTATTTAGAGAGAAATCCTGCCCCCTATCAGTACTAATTCATATCAGCTGCTTTAGTCCTAATTGATGGCCTATAAAGGCTTCTCATTACACTGGAGGCACACAGGAAAGACTTCATGATGGGTAAAGGCAAAGAACCCTCTCAAGATCTTCGTAATCTTATCGTTGAAAAGCATTTTGATGGGAATGGTTATAGGCGCATTTCCAGAATGCTGAATGTTCCTGTGAGCACTGTGGGGCCCATTATCTGGAAATGGAAAGAGCATCACTTCACCATAAACCTAGTGATGGCCAAATGAAGCGTTTCGAAGCATTATTGCTTTCCGATACAATTGTGTCGAAAATGGTTCATTACTCGAAGCTTCATTCAAACAGAAAATGCACACCACCATCTGCTGGTGAAGTAAATGTAATGCAACAAAGCTGACAATGCGAGTAGGTTAATGTACCCGATTTGGGCTGTCAGAGCTTTGACACTGTGTTCATGTTTCAAACCCTCAATAAAACATTGAACATGAGATGTGTTTGTGTGTGAATATTTAGCCGTAGAATACAGCACTCTACAACTTACTATAACTGGACATTTATGTATTTAAAAATGTATTTATAATGTGGCAGAGGGCAACTGGACAGGGCTTGGACAATGTGGAGGAGGATATTCATTAAATGTTGTGGTTTTATTCAGAAATATAATTTTATATTAATTATAATATAATTTTATATTTTTTAATAATTTTATAATATAGCCTAATACATTTGGTGATGTGGGCGATTTCTTTCTTTTTTTAACAAATTCACCAGCTTTGGAGAATATTCTCTCACATGAAACAGATGATGCTGGAGTACACAAAAATTGTTTAGAAAGCTTTTCTATGGTTTGGCTTCACTTGCGTGGAAAATAAAGCCGCCAGTTTCAAACCTATCAACGCCGCTGGGCTATCAAAGCAGTCGTGTGGTTCACTAGAGAAATGAACCAGTGTGTTTGCTTCAGACGTCGTATTTCACGTGACTAGTGACGTAACGATACAAGCTCCGAAGCAGTGGTTCATTGCAAGGACTTTTCGAGTCTGAAGCAAGCATCGAAGCTTCGGTGTCAAACGTAACATCACTACATAAACCAGCCACGATCAGGTGCTCCACGTAAGATCCCTGTCTGAGGAGTCCAAAGAATAATCAGGAGAGTTCTCCAAGAGCCAAGAACCACTCAGGCAGAACTTCAGGAAGATCTTGCATCAGCAGGTACTGTTGTTTTAAAGAAAACTATAAGCAATGCACTGAACCGCCATGGCATCCATGCACGCTCACCAAGCAAGACTCCATTTCTGAACAAAAAGCATGTTGAGGCTCGGTTAAAGTTTGCGAAAGAGCATTTGGAGAAGCATGTGGATTATTGGGAGACTATAGTATGGTCAGATGAAAGCAAAATTGAACTTTTGGGACCCTTGACATGAGTCCACAAGGGCACACCAGAGTCGTGTTTTGGGGTAGACTCAAGCGTCATGCCGGAAATAGGAAGATAAATTGCCCATCAGTGTGAACTCCTCCCATCCATTGTCTGATTGGTCTGATTGCTCTTTTGCAAGGACTTCTGGGTTGGTAAAGTGCATGAAGCCTGCAGCAGTGTGGGCTTTTCCAAAGACAAAGCATAAGAAAATCCCATCATGCATCATGTTCTGGATGTAAATTTTGAGACTTTATTTGTGACATTTCGCAAGGTTTGGGCAACTTTAAATTGCAAGTTAATTAATGGATAAATACATATTTTGGTAGTAAAACTGAAAGTGTTGCAAATTTCATTTCATGTTATGCATTTTGTTAAACATCTGCAACTGCTTTTATTACATTTATCACATAAACAACATTAATTGCGTCATTTATTCAGGGACTACTGAATAAACAATACATTTTAATTAAGCAGCATGCACAAAATGGGAAGTTCTTTACAGGTGCAAAAAATTCAGCAAATAAAAGTTCAGCAAATGCTCATTTCAGAGTTTTATGTGTTAATTTAATTTAAAGAAAAACGTAAAAATATATATTTTAAGTAGCGTAAACAAAATGAATATGTTTTGGTGCAAATTGCTGCCACTACCTGGATTAACATTTTTACACTTACTAAGTGTGTCCCATCGCATGAATAACTATACATGCATGCTTCCACACTTTGTGCCCACTAGGGCCAATTACAGGAGATATGTCATGTAAGTAGTCAAGTGCGAAGACCACAAATGTGGGTATTTGGATAAGTGTGCATTAAGAGCTTCTTTTTCTTCTTTGGGGTTTATGGCAGCTGGCATTCAAATTGTTGCATCACTTGTAATCTGTTCAAACTTTGCCTAACATTATATTTTCTTATCCAGTCCAGTTTCTTTTAAGTAGTTGAATAAATACTTAATGAGTTGTCCCTTCTCCGCTTGATCTACAATACTTTTAAAGTTTCCCTCTTTCTGTTCTATACTCTGAATCATCATTTATTGCCTTTCCTGATTAAATTTTCCACATGATATGAGGACATGCTCCACCGTCACCTTTTCCTGACAGTAAGTGCACAAACCTGTTGGATGCTTTCCCATAATATAAAAAGTACCATTTAGGTTACTAAATTCTTAGTCTGCTTAAAATAACTTGTTCATTCCTATTCATTTCCTTATCTCCTGTAACACCCACCCTATTTTGCACTTAATAAAAGTATCTTTCTTTTGTTTCATTGCCCCACTGCTTTTGCCATTTCTCCATTACTTCACTTCAAACTATGCTCTTTGCCTCTGATTTGAATAACTTATTATATATTTCAACATTTTACTTTTTAGCTGCTTTTTTGCTAATTTATCTGCTTTCTTATTACCCTGAATACCCAAATGTGCCGGCACTGCACTACAAAGGGCACTGCTCTTTTTTAAATGGATAGTTCACCCAAACATTTTGTCATCATTTACTCACCATCATGTTTATACAAACATGTATACATTTCTATGTTTTAATGAACACAAAGATATTTTGAGAAATCTTTGTAACCAAACCGATCATGAGCCCCATTCACTACTATAGAAGTGAATGGGGCTCGTAAACAGTTTGTTTTAATGAACACGGAGAAAGATATTTTAAGAAATGTTTGTAACCAGACCGTTTGTGAGCCCCATTTACTTCCATAATAGGAAAAAAGAATACTATGGAAGTGAATGGGGCTCATAAACGGTTTGGTTACAAACATTCCTCAAAAAAATTTTCTCTTTGTTCATCAAAACAAAGAAATTTATACAGGTTTGTAACAAGTTTTGGATGAAGTCTTGCGCATTTACTTCCTGCCGCTTGCACATGCCTTCGGGTGGCCAAGTTTGGAGATGCACCCATACTGCTCTCTGTGCCATGCTTGACTACTTCCTGATTAACACATGACATGACTCCTTATTGACACCTAATATTCTTAAAGGAATCATGACCAAATACAATCACTTTAAGTATAAACAAGACTAGCAAATGTGACGATGGAACAGATACTGTAGATTTTGAGTTGAAAGACCAGGCTTTTGCATTAAGCTATGTGGCCATTTTACCATGTGCACATGATCCTTATATTTACTCAGATGGCAGATGTTTTTAGCCTATCCAAAGTGACATTTTAACCAATTAAGCTGCAACCAGTGTAAATTAGATTAATCCAGGGCTAGGCTTTATTTATAATTACAAGTATAGTTTTCACAAGCATACCTTACAAAAACATTACTGGTGTGCATCTTCAGACAATAGCACTGACATTTGTAATGAATAAAAATATATTTTAATAAATCTTTTAAATATTTAAAAAGTATTATCACATGGGACATCCTAAGTTGTTCTGATCCATACAGATAAAAGTACTGAGCATTAGTAGTTAATACAGTTAGACTCAGATGATTACCTGAAACAAAAAATACTTACAGTCATAAGATCAGAGAGAAGAGACTACTATTAGAAGAGACTGTGATGCGTTGTTACTCACATGTTGAAACAATGAAGTTTTTCGTTGTAAAGATTATCAAAATATTCAAAGATTTTAACATTAATTCTGCATATAAAAAAAAAATGCATTTTTAAAACTAAAACACAGCAAAAAAAGTGACACCTGAAAATGTGTTCTACAACTGACCAAAGTGAAAAGGGAAGTAAAAGAAACTTTTAGAAACACATAGAAAAGTGTGAAGAACAACTGTTATTTATTTTTCTAAAACATAACATTTGTTTTTTTACAAACAAAATTCACTTTGTTTAAAACACATTTAATTAAGTAGTTGTTGTAGTTGTAGTTGTAATACATTTTTAAACATCTTTAAGTAAAGTTCTTGGTCATTTAAAGCTAAAAATTAGCAAACAAACAGTACGCAAACAATGAAGTAGCTCAAGTCGAATTATATGAACCTAATCACGGCGGTAGCTAGGGTTTGAAAATTAGTGAGGTCCAGGGTGAAAAAAATTTACTAAAATACACTTTTTAAAAAATAGACGTAGTAAATGTACTATTTTCGCACACTAATTTTGTAGCTATATATATATAGCAAATTTGTCCTTAGTACTTCTTAAGATTAACTGTGCTATTTTGAGACACCATTTATTTTAATACATTTAAAAATCTATTTAACTCTTTCCCCGCCATGCATTTTTGGAAAAGTTGCCAGCCAGCACCAGGATTTTTTTTATGATTTTCACAAAAGTTAGTTTCATAAGTTGGGTACCACCTAGTCGATAATACCAGAATGGATTGTCCTAAAAACTTGTCATTGACAGGGAAACATTTTCTTTTAATAGACAAGATAACTTGTCAGTGGTAGGGAAAGAGTTAATAACTGGTACAGGTATTTAGCATACTTTAGCAGGTGCACTGAAGTACCACTAAAGTAGAACTTTACTTTTCATTAGTATATTTGTAGTACAACTTTATATAATTTACAAATGGATTTGTTTTAGAACATTCAAGTATACTCTATTTTTTTTTACCTGGGATCTAATGTAGTCTTAACCTTTTTGCCATGTTACACTATGGGTACACACCCTGTCTGTCAGTTTAGTTGCTGGTCAACCAGTGTTGCCAGATATTAGTACGAAAAACAAACAAAAAATAATAGGCCATAAAAAACAACGTAAGTTCAAACCTTGTCTTTCAGAAATAAATCAGAGAAATCGCTAACACTAAACCTAATCCTCACTTTATAAATATCCCAAAGTGTCTCATTAATTGTTAAAATACTACATTTGCAATACATTTATTTACATTTTACATGCAACATTATTAAAAAGCCCTATATAACACATTTGAAGTAAATTGCTAAAAGAGAATTAGACTGACAACAAGCACATATCCAGCACTTGTTCCAGAGTAAGATCTAATGGTCTTCCACACACTGACACACTATCAAATACCCTGCTGAAAAAACAGCATAGACCAGCATCATTCCCATGCTGGTTTGGTGCTGATTTAGCTGGTGGTCACCAGCATACCAGCACAAAAACATCTTGCTGGTATGACCAGCATGGGATGCTGGTGCTAGTGCTGGTATGCTGATGACCCCCAGCTAAACCTGCACCAGACCAGCACGGGATTTATGCTAATCTATGCTGGTGGTCGCAATGCTGGTCTTGCTGGTATGCTGTTTTTTTCCAGCAGGGTAAACATTGGAGGTACAGAATCTTACAAAAAGGAATATACCCCTCACATTTCACCTACACTATTATGTCAAAGTAGCTGGCAACAAAAGTGTGTACACCCTAAGTGATAACAGATGTATTGTTTAACCATGCAAAGCCACATGTGCTATTCATCACGTTCGTGTTTTTTTGTCTGCTTGACAGGAACATACAAATGTGTGTATCTTGTATTAGAGCTGTTAAAATTTTATGCTTTGAGTACAGTTTTTATCATACGACCACTGAATCTTGAAGATGGCACCTCATGTCAAAAAAACTCTCTTAGGATTTAAGAAACAGAAATGTTGTTCTCCACAAAAATAGCATAGGCTATGAGAAGATTGGTGACAAAAACAGATGCATAAGTGCTGCCAGCATTGCTTTACAGGTTGCAAAAGCGGATGATTAGATTGTCAGTTCTTAGACCATACGCTGCACACTGCAACAAGACGGTTTGCATGGCCATCGTCCCAGATGGAAGACTCTTTTTAAGTTGTCTCACAAGAAAGCCTGCAAACAGTTTGCTGAGGACTGTCCAAGAGCATGAATTATTGGAACCATGTCCTGTGCTCTGATAAGACTAAGATAAACTATTTTGGCTCAATTTGACGTGTTGGTGTCCGGCATGTGTGGGCGACTGCCATGCAAACCGAATGGTTGTAGTGTGTGCCGTATGGAGTACTGAGTACTTGTCATGTAAACTTATCTGCATCATGTGTCATGTCAAAATACATGCTTTGAAGGGATTTATGATGAAAGAGACCCCATGTCCCAAATTCTCATGTGTAATCAGAGTTTATTGTTGAGTTAGTGTCTTGCATTAGCCTGGATGCCAGCCGATCTTAGCCCCGCCCACAAGATTTTGAGAACAGGAAGATCGGTCTGGGGTTTCTGCGTTGAGGAGCTACTATGCTAGACCCAAAGCTGGTCGAACCAATCAAATTGTCAGGGCGGGCTTTATACGATGATGGACAGATAATCAACAGTAACGTAATGAACCACGTCACCAAAGAGCGCGTGTGTTGAATCTGTGTACAACAAAATGGCTGCCACTGTAGAATTCAGATGTGTGGATTCTGACATTGAGTCTGTTCTAAAAGATATCGACATAGCATTGATTTTAAAAGAGGAACAGAGAAACGCGAGCAGGGCATTTGTTGATGTTTTTGCCGTCCTTCCTACAGGATTCAGCAAAAGTTGGTCGCAACTGAAACTGGTATCAAGGCGATGCAACTCGGCATGCATGACGAGATGGATATAATTAGCGGTCGTTGCCAGCTTCTTTTCGAAAGCCCGGAATCGTGGTTGCTGAATAAGTGGAGGGACATGCTAGGCTCCAATATTTTCAAGCCAACGTAATGGGTATCCTCGTGGATCACCTAACGTACAAATGGTAAGAGATAGTCTTACTGTATGACTTAGTAAATACTTAATGTTGTGATATAAACGAAATGTTGTAAACATAGTAGGTGTTGATGTACGTTCTCTAAGACTTAGTATAATCACAATGTGTCATTGTAGCGAAATAACTAGCAGTTCGGTCAGGCTGCAAAAGACGTAACGTACGTCACACACTGCGTTGCTCTGATTGGTCGTAGGTCTATCCAATTGAGTGCAGAGGCATTTTTCGGTTGAGACACGCCTCATAATTATAGCTCAATGGAGCGGTATCAGACTCAAATTCTGACTAGAATTGAGTATGACAACGTCAGGCTAGTCTTGCATGTGCAGCAGGCACTTATTTTGACATGACGCATGATGCACATGGTTTACATAACCCTAACCCTAACACATGATGAGCAACACAAGACATTCTAAACACATATTTTGAATATGCCGTCACTGACCAGAACTTGTTGGAAAACCTCTGTATGACCCTGGCTATTTTACTGTAACTTCGACCTAAGTTTTGGGGTGTTACCAATCTTCTTTTATAGCCTAGGCTATCTTTGTGGAAAGCAATAATGTTTAACAAATGAGGTGCCATGTTTAACATTTAGAGGTTAGTAGGAAAGAATTGTACTGAGCGCAGCAAATTTTGACTGCTCTAATACAAAATAGACACATTTGCAGAGGCAGCCGGTGACTACTTTATTCGAGGGCGCACAATGCGAAGTTTGTCACAACATGTATGTGTCACCGGTCAGAGCGGACCACTAACGTCCCTCCCTAAGTTCCACCTCGAGGAGGTCCCCAAAGATACCCCAATGACCAAGCACACGAGAGAAGGATAAGTAAAATTAAAACAAACTTTATTTAAATTAGTAAAAATATTCTTGGGAAGGGAAAGGGGAATCTAAAATGTCGTCTTCTGTCTCTTTTCCCCTCTTGCAGGAGAAAAACCGCCAGATCTACCTATCTTAGTACGCTTATTAAAGAAAATCATAACAACCCTCGTTTCCCATTTAGCACAGTTGCGAAACTGACTAGAAACAAAGAACAAACAGAAACTTTACTAACAAAATTATGTTCATTAGGGAAAACACAGAAACTACACAAGCAGCCACCACTATACCCAATAGTACATTTATCACTAGATTACCATATGAACATCTTGAGTCATTTAAACCTACTACAATAGAAGAGCTCTCTAAACTAGTAACGTCATCCAAATCATCGTCCTGTATACTAGAACCCGTTCCCACAAAATTACTAAAAGAGGTATTTCATGTAGTATCAGACGCGGTACTAAATATATTTAACTCATCTCTAGAATTAGGATACGTTCCAACAGCTTTCAAACTAGCAGTTATTAGACCACTCATTAAAAAACCAAACCTTGACCAGGGAGATCTTAATAACTTTAGACCAATCTCAAATCTACCTTTTCTTTCTAAAATATTAGAAAAAGTAGTGGAAAGCCAGCTACGCACATTCATAGCGAATAATAATGTCACAGGGCGACTATTGTAGGGCGGAACCAAAAGTGGCGGAGATTGGTTCCACCTGAAGATGGTTTCCTGCCAGACCTTCTTTCACAAACACTCTTTACTTCCTGGTTGTCTGGGGCAACACAATCGGGGCTTACAAGAAACAGGTGTGCGGATTTAAAAGTGGCAGTTGTGATTGGAGGAAGAATGAAGAGAAGACAGCTAAATAGGCCCATAGAAACACAGTATGGGCGCGGTTGACTGGAGAGTTGATTTCGGGGTAAGCTCTGCTCCGCCAAGGGCAGATTAAACACCCCTTCCTTAGAAGGCGCCGTTGATCCGGGGATCGCTAAAGCGAGCAGAAAGAAGACGGCTGAAGGAGCCGAAAGAAAGGAGTGGAGGTCGTTTTATTAAAGGAGCACCACAGAAGAGGACGCGAGAACCAGTGGTTCGTTTTGCCCATCGGGCTTGTTGTGCTGATTGGGTTCATTGTTTACGGTGGTGAAGTGGATACTGGTGCTGCTGTGGCGTACAGAAGGAGGATTAAATGAGATGCGAGTTGGAAACGGAAGAAGAGGAGAAATCGTTGGCTGAGTTTATTGAAAGTTATTGGTGTTGTGAAAGTATTGACATGCATATCCTCATTGAAATCGTTGGATAAATACGACTGGATTACATGCAACTTAGCCGTGTGGATGCCACGGAGACCAAGAGAGAGAGTGTGACAACTTACCGTGAGTACAAGGAATTTACAGCTGGATGTAATTATTGAGAGTACGTTGTTTCATGTGTGTGTGAGCCCCCAGCGAACGAAGATAGCGGCCCTGTCACGGAGCAGAGTGGTGGGCGAGCCGGCAGTGCAGCATTTTAAGGAAGGAGGACCATTGCAATAGCTACTTCAATCAACAGCCTTCGATTACACCGCCCCGCCGGCCCACAGCCGACTCCGGGAAGATCTTGGCCTGACCTTACTATTTTTCACTTAAGGTGTGTCGTGGGTGAGTCGTGACTTTGCTGGATGTGTGCACTTGATGTCGTGCAGTGTTGTGCTGTGTATTTGTTGTCAGGAGCCATTATAGCGAGTCGGCCGCGAGAGGAGACGCCGTGCGGTGGGCGAAGTGCTATTAAAGCATCTGCTGCGCAGTGATTCAGTGTGGAGATGGGCGTGGCATCCAGAGTCCCCATTGTAGTGCAGTTGGTGGTGGATTACACTGGAGACTCAGACCTTTGCGTGAGTAGAGATTCGAGTGCTGATGCATATGTGAAGAAAAGCAAAGTGTGTGTGTAGAAGTGTAGTAACCTGTCTGTCCCGGAGCCTCTTCAAAGGTGCGCCCCTGTCCAGATCTCTGGAGCTACACATACAGGGAGGAGAGGGCAGCGTTCGGCTCATCGGTGACAGTACTCTATCCCCCCTAGCTTGTGATAGAGGCCTTGGAGGTAAAGGCCATAAGTGACCATCTCACCACGGAGGGTCTGTGAGTAAATCCATCCACTGCACACACACCGTAGGCTACGAAAAGTCCCATACAAGTACGAATTAGATACCTGGGAAAATACCTACCGTACCCACTGCTACCAGTCCACCTGTAAGAGAAAGAAAGTCACAGTTAAAGGTGTCGTGTGATCTTGTGTTACAGCCCCGAGCCTCTAAAGGAGGAAAACTACTAACTAGTTACCCGTAAAAGTACTCACCGTATCTACTGCTACCAGTCCACCTGTAAGAGAAAGAAAGTCACAGTTAAAGGTGCCGTGTGATCTTGTGTTGCAGCCCCGAGCCCTCTAAAGGAGGAGAACTACTAACCAGATACCTGTAAAAGTACTCAATGTATCCACCGCCACCAGTCCACCTGCAAGTAAGAGAGAAAGTCACAGGTAAAGGTGCTGTGTGATCTTGTGTTACAGCCCCGAGCCTCTAAAGGAGGAAGACTACGAACCAGCGACTCGAAGATTACTTACCGTATCCATTGCTATAAGCCACCTGCAAGTAAAAGAGAAAGTCACAGTTAAAGGTGCCGTGTGATCTTGTGTTACAGCCCTGAGCCCTCTAAAGGAGGAAGACTACGAACCAGTTACCCGAAGAGTACTCATCGTGCCCACTGCTACTAGTTACCTGAAATTCTGCCTCCAGGATAGCGGAGGGCGCCACGGATAAAAGAGACCCCAAAAGGCCGTCCCCTCCCCTCTCTTTTAAATTTGCCTGGAGGCCAGAAGAGGCCCTTATTTTAAGTCCCCTTTTCCCCTTCCCTGACTGTTTAATTTTAAGTAATTTAATAAAGTTTCATTTTAATTTTATTCTTATCTTGTGTGTCTGGTCATTGGGGTGGCTTTGGGAACCTCCTCGAGGTGGAAAATTAGAAAGGGGCGTGACCTCATAGCATCTGGGTCCGCCCCGACTTGTGACAATAATACATATGAAAAATTCCAATCAGGATTCAGGCCCCACCATAGCACAGAGACAGTGCTGCTTAGAGTTACAAATGACCTCCTATTAACATCCGATCGTGGTGAAATCTCAATCCTTATATTACTAGACCTTAGTGCAGCCTTTGACACAATAGATCCAAGAATCTTACTCAATAGACTAGAAAACTATGTTGGCATTAGTGGTCAGGCGTTAGCCTGGTTTAGATCGTATCTAACCAATCGATATCACTTTGTTTTTGTAAATGAGGAAGAGTCATATCACTCCCCCGTTAAATACGGCGTACCTCAGGGATCAGTTCAAGGCCCTATCCTATTCTCGTTATATATGTTACCTCTAGGAGACATTATCAGGAAACATAACATAAGTTTTCACTGCTATGCAGATGATACCCAGCTTTACATCTCGTCACATCCTAGCGAAACCCACCAGTTTGCTAAGCTAACAGACTGCATTAGTGATAATAGGGATTGGTTGGCCCATAACTTTCTTATGCCAATTTTCTTATACTCCAATAAGACTGAGATACTTATTATTGAACCAAATCGCTCCAAACATAATATGTCAGATTGCAAGTTGTCCATAGATGGCTGCACGGTGGTGCCATCTTCCATGGTTAAGAATTTAGGCGTAATGTTCGACAGAAATCTATCTTTTGATAGTCACATCTCCAACGTCTGCCGCACAGCATTCTTCCATCTTAGAAATATATCAAAAATATGCCATATGCTGTCTGCATGAGATGCAGAAAAGCTTATACATGCTTTTATGACCTCTAGAATAGAACTCGTTATTCGGGAGATGCCATTCAAATCAGGTAAACAAGCTACAGCTGGTTCAAAACGTCGCCGCAAGAGTGCTTACTCGATCTAAAAAGTATGACCACATTACTCCAATTCTGACATCTTTACATTGGCTACCAGTTAAATATTGCATACCATTTAAAATATTACTAATCACCTACAAAGCCTTAAATGGCCTAGCGCCCTCGTATATTAAAGAACTACTATCAGAATACAATCCACCACGTAAACTGCGCTCACAAAATTCTGGTCACTTAATTATCCCTAGAATATCAAAAGTGTCTAAAGGTGGTAGATCCTTTTCCTACTTGGCCCCTAAGCTCTGGAATGACTTACCAAACAACGTTCGAGTATCAGACACAGTCGATCAATTTAAATCTAAACTTAAGACATTCTTCTTTAACAAAGCATTTACATAAAATGTCCAGTAAATGTACTTTTCCCGCAGTAGTTATTTTGTCTAGAACAAAGCACTCACATACCTCATATGGGTAATATACTTTTGCCGCAATAGTTAGCCTGTCTGGAACCGAGCTGACTTAAACCACTATAATGTATGACACTTGCATTACATGCGAACGGCCCCTACGCTAATAGAACTCTGTTTTTGTCTCCCTGTCTCGTCCTCGACCCCGAGGACAATGAGACAAACAGACCCAGTTCCTGTTGCTGTGAAGGTCATCGCACCACTGAACTACTGGTTGTCCTTCAACGTGATGCCTAGCCGGTGCGCGACCAACGACCACCGGCTGAACCAGTTTAATCCGCTTACCCGCTTCATATCCCTACCGTTTCTACATATATGAAGGGAGAGGGGAAACGGAGCTCCTTTGTTCCTACGGCCGGTAAGTATATCCTCCTGGGGGCCTTTTGTCCTCCTCCTTGTGGTTTATGACACGTGGCGCCCTCCTTTTCTCCTGGAGGCAGAAATACAGTAGAAACACAGTAAGTGGGTGGAAGGCTGAAGCGGCTACCTGCAACCTGGTGAAGGTTATATTCCTTGGGTCGGAGTTAGGAATGACTTGTCTCTCCACTCCTCTCTACAGGGCGCTTGGTCGATGTCTACTTCCCCGGAGGCTGGAGATGGACACCACACGCTGCAGCAGAACTCCTGAGAATACAAGTAAAGGGCAAGGTAAGTATTGCTACTGGTTCTGACTTGGAAGAAACTTGTTCCTTCTGTTTTCTCTCTCCACTGGATGCTTGGACAACTCCTCTCTGTCCGTGGACCCGAGGTCCTCACAGCTCGACGCACAAGGCTCCTAAAGTCACAGGCAAAGGACAAGGTGAGTGCAGTCTTTTACTTGGGCCGATAATACTCTTTACCAGTACTAAAACGTTCTGTCCTGGGTTTGCAGGGCCTACGGAATAAATATAACTTCTGTGTCGTGTCGGAATGCACTTGGTCGTTGCTGGATCGTGCTGTCCTGGACTTATGGGGCTTATGAGGTAAGTATAACTTTTGGCTTGGGTCAGGTGACACTCTGGGCCTGCTGTTCTGGGCTCACAGGGCTTTCAAGGTAAGTATAGCTTTTAACTTGGTTCAGATACCACTCTGTATCTCGCTGGGCGTGTTGTTCTGGGCTTACAGGGCTTTCAAGGTAAGTATAGCTACTAGCTCGGTTCAGGTAACACTCTGTTTCTCACGGGGGTGTGCTGTTCTGGGCTCACAGGACTTTCGAGGTAAGTATAGCTTTTAGCTCGGTTCAGGTAACACTCCGTCTCTCACTGGGGCATGCTGTTCTGGGCTTACAGGACTTTCGAGGTAAGTATAGCTTTTAGCTCGGTTCAGGTAACACTCGGTCTCTCACTGGGGCGTGCTGTTCTGGGCTTACAGGACTTTCAAGGTAAGTATAGCTTTTAGCTTTATTGCGGGCAACGGGTTATCTCAATTACTGCATCTGGACTCTACAGGTTCAGAGCCAGTTATTGCAAACATGGACAAGAAAAACCATACGTCACCTTGGCTTCGTTCAAGGGCTAGGGAGGGTGGTCTTTACCAGCTTCCAACTGCTACTTGTTGGGCTGAGCACGGCCGATGTCGTCCCGGGAAAGGGAGGTAGATGGGACCGCAACACTATGTCCATGCAGTCAGACTGATACGCCTGCTTTTCGTTCCTTCCAGTGGCCAGACAGGCACCTAGATCAGAGAGGCAGGCAGCTGGACTCTCTCCACAGTACAAGACATGCACGCAGACGGTTATACTTGTCTGTAACAGTTTCACCACTCCCCTTTTTACAGTATGGTCTTCCCCCACAATACCTCACTTGATGTACTCGCTCGACTTCGTTCTTATTTGTACGCAAGGGCTGGAGTTGTAGGTGGGTAAACACAAGATGGCGGTCGCCGCCACAGCAGCTCACGTGGCACCCACAGGGATTTGCTTGACCTAGGGGCGAGTACAGACAACAGGAGACATGGCACAGCACTGCAGGACTTCAGGTGCACATGTCAAAAAGCACACTCACCCACTGCAATACACACACTTTAGTGACTTGTAGGGCCAGTACTCCGCACTACGTCAAGACACACCCTGAGGGAAACGTTGGGATCGCTGACACGGGAGTGGTATCGATGTGTTTAATCCTCTGACTCGCCCACCCGCTTCGTTCTCCACGTTGGGGCCACTAAACAATGAACAATCTCCACACAAAGAATTAATCTCCGTTTCCTGGTGTCTCAATGAAAGTAAACAACCCGCTGTACTCACAGTTTCAGGAGCATTTTTCTTTCCTCCTTCTTAACACTCCTTCTCCTCAAACTTCGTTCTCTTCAAACCTGTTCTGTTGGTTCATCTCCAAACGCTTCATTCAGTCAGCGAATCCTCTTGAATGCCTCTGCCTGTTCCCCTCATCTCCGTAACAGCATATACACAGCCTCACCCGCAGTGTTTCTTTCCAACCATAGACTACTTCCTGTATCTTGCACGCTTCCTTTATACTTCTTCCAGCGTGTGAATTGCCCACTAAACGATCGCCACCTCATCGCACACACCTGTTAGGCATTACCGCTGATTTGGTTGCCCGGGGTTACCCGGAAGTGACGGGTGTTTGCACAATTCGGTCCGGGCGGAACTTTTCCTCATAGCAGACAATAATGTCTTTATGTTAAGTAATTTTTAGAGGACAGTAAATCTTGTACTGCTATACAATCAGAATGGACTACTCTACAATATATCCAAAATTAATTTCTATAAAATAGTCCCTTGAGAAGATATAATAAAATGGTGGTGTGAGGGCAAAAAACACAGAGAGATCCCAGTGCAGATGAACATAAATATTTATTGAAATAAAATAATATAAAGGAGAGTCAGTAGCACGTCTGGGCACACAGGCCACATCGAGGCAGATGGCAAAAAGGCGATGAGCACACACACTGGGTCAGAGAGAGAACCACACACGTCCGGGCTCCAGCCACACTTAAACGGACGGTGGGAGAGAGGAAGGATGGCACACGGCACCGCAAGAGAAATCCACAACTCGCCTGGGCGAGAGAAGTGATCCTGTGGCGGGCAGAGAGAGAGAGAGAGCGTTAGTGGTGCTGAGTGCTGACAGGGAGAAGCTGGACAGCTCCCAAGGCGAAGGATCGCCCTGCTGGACAGCGGCAAAGCCGTGATGAGAATCCTCTGCACGGAGATGGAGATATAAGGCAGTCTTTAATGAGAAGATGAAACAGAGGATCACTGATGGAAACAGCAGCGGTAAACCAAATCTTCCGGGTAGCAGAGAGCACAGATAAACAGGGAATATACTATTAAAGGTGCAGTATGTAGATTTTTGCGGAATCTAGTGGTGAGGTTGTGCATTGCAACCAACGGCTCAGTCCACTGCTCATCCTTTGCTTTTGAAACGCATAGAGGAACTACGTTAGCCGCCACCGGACAAACATGTCATCGTCGGAGACAACTTGGTAAAAAAAGTTTGTCCGTTAAGGGCTTCTGTAGAAACATGGCAGCACAAAATGGCTGGACCCTCTGTGTATGTAGATAAAAACATCTAATTTTAAGGTAATAAAAACATAACGGTAAATTACATGAAAGGTCTTTATACACCCTTGATCATATAGTTTTGTAAAATATTTAGCATTTATGTGAAGAGATTCTTCTAAAAATTACACACTGCACCTTTAACTGACTAGGAAAACTCACACGACACGACAAGACAAGACTAGGATCTAGACAAGGCTAGAAACGGGCGAGCACATACAAAGACGAACTTGCAACGAGACACAAAACACAAACACAGGGAAACAAAAATACAGCAGCCGGTAAAACTGAAATCATGACAGGTGGGGTGTACTCACTTTCGTGAGATACTGTATATGCAAATTCTTTGGCTATAAATATAACTGAATTTAACTGTAAATAATGACATTAAATATAAAATAAATATTTGAATTGGCAAATATAATTAGAACACATAGCTAATACTTTTTTTTTTTTTTACAAAATATTACACAAACATTCTGTATTAATTTTAAAACAGTTTAAAATGTACAGGTCAAAGTTGCTTCCTGATGTTAAACAAGCTGATGACATCAAAACCACATTGGTCCTCCCTCACAAACGTGTGTGTATTACTTGACTGCCGCATGTAAGCTGCATATAACAAAAACTGTTCTGCAACCCCAAAACACTTTTCAATATGATTCACACAAGTCGCATCACCCTTCTGTTTCTGATACTGTGCTCTCTGCAGTGGCGAGGTGAGTTGATTTGTGTTTGTATTGCATACAGACTTAAATATCATTTGAATTAAATGTGAACAACATAAATGTTTACTTCTGTGAATGTTATAAAATGCAATATTTAGCTCATCTGGATACATTCACATCACTTTCATGTACATTCTTTATATATATATGTTTAGTATCTTTGCACCGTATTACACAGTAAATATGTAAAACCCAATAGCTAATAACTCAACCTTGGTTAACACTTTGCCAACTGCTTTGTGCTTACAGGAAATACTCTCACCTCAAATGCGTTTGACTCTATAACAAAAGAAGCTTCTACAGTTGAAGGCCATGATAGCCACAACAATGCTACAAATCTGCCCAAGAGACCTATTCTTCAGCCCAAAGAAACCGTTCCACTTCAGTTTACATGCACTTTAAAGAACCCTCAGGGCAAAGTATGTGTGCGGGCCAGTTTGGGAGTGGAGTATGTCGTGAGGGTGAACAAAGTAAGCCTGTTAGAGTCTCAGCACTTTTATTTCAAGTCTCAGCATATATTTTCAAGGGGTGAGAACTCATTTGGTTGATGACCAACACTGTGTTAAGTCAGTTAACGACTCGCCAAGGATAAGCATATTGCAAAACAAGCCTATCAGCACTTTTGTTGATCCTCCTAGAAATTTGAATCTTGCTAATTATTTTAATTTTACTTTTTTATATGCATGATGCACCATTAATTTATATAATATTGGTATGATTTACTTTCTTTGTATTGCAGAAAAATTATTATTACAACCTGAATCCCAGCTTAATACAAGCCACAGGATATTGTGGGGACACTAAATCAGTGCTCTCATTGGACTTTGAAGGTGGACATCTAGAGTTCACCTTTATAAAGGTACCTACAGCTCATCTGATTTAATTTAAACTGATTTAACTTTTTTATAAACTAAAATATATAATTATTTAATTAACCTTATCAAATATAAAAACATCATCGACATCAACATGCTAATATATTTTATTTTTTATTAACCACATTTACAGGAAGGCGGTTTCTCGTATGTGAAGACTATTAAAGGTCTTTTGAATCCCGCCCCTCCTTGTAAAAAATGCCAAAGTAAGTATAAACTATATGGGGTGGTTTCCCGGCCAGGGTTTAGGTTAATCCAGGACTAGGCCTTTTAAATATTTGGTCATTTTTACAAACATACCTTACAAAATACTACAGGTGTGCATCTTAAGACATAACAATGTCAATATGAAATGAATGTTAATGAAATATGTTAAAAATAAACAAGACAAGGTGTTTTTAAATTAAAGTTAGCTCAAACATGCATTTTAGTCTGGGACTAGGATAAGCCCTGTCCTGGAAACCGCCCCTAAATCTTTCTATTGATTTTGTGGTGAATCTAGTCTTTCAAGAGATTGACATGTAACCATTAGTTTGATAAAAATTATACTTTTGATGTAATTTTGATTTAATATTTTTTTACAATGAATAGGTAAACCCTACATTGGAATTGTGGATCATGAAAACCTGTTCAAAACTAGCAATGGCCTGAGCTTCAAGTGCAAGTCTGAGACGATGCTGATACTGGCAAATAACTTCAGAGTTAAACTTATACCTCTGCAGATGCAAGCTTTTGATCTGGCTAATGGAGCGTTCGGAAAAGGTGGGATATCAGCCTGCACATGTCTACATAATACAGTATGTTTTTAAATGTAAATATAAATAAATCAACTAAGTAACATTTTGTAAACTAAAATGAGTTATTTTACATGTTTTCTTTAAAAAAATTAAAATAAATAAAAAATAAAATAAAATGCATACCCAAAGATAACTTTTTTATAACTTTATTTTAGATGCTGAATGCTGGGCGGATTACAACAAGCGAATGATTCCGATTATTTTGGGAGCTGTAGCTGCAGCAGTTTGTCTCATTGCAATTTTGACCTTTGTGCTTGTCCGTGAACGTCGTGGACAAGGCTACGAACAACTCTGAGACTCTACATGTGTGTTACAATCAAGTGATTTCATATTTTTTTTGCATTATTTGAATTTCAGGTTTCAAAGAATAAATACTGTTGTCATGTGCTCAGTAAAATGACATAATCCTCTTGTAATTGCTAAATCTGATGTGTAAAAATAACAAGCAGGAAGCAGACTAAACAAAAATTAATAAAAGTTGTAAAGGTATCAGTCTTACTGTTATTTCAGTTAATTATAATTTGAATACAATTAAAAACACTTACTAAACATTTACTAATTAACAAAAGGAATATAGCTTATAATGAACCACAAAAGACACTTTTGAATATGCAATTATTACACAGATTTAAATGTTTTTGACCAAATCAATTTATAATTTCCATAACATAGTAATAATAAGACAATGAGCAAAATGAAAACATTCTTGGTGGTTAAAAATGTTTAATTAACTTGCATATAAGACATTTTAAGGAGGAGCTATTGAAAACTTTGTTGTTTTATGTGTTTAATTCAAATAAAACTTTAATGAGGTTTATTTCCAGATGTTTCTCTATAAAATTGTGTGCACATTATTCAAACATAATTTACTGTACATTTACATTTTAACATTAAGGAACTTACAAAAGTGCAAAATAAAAAAACATCCTCACGAAACTAATGGGATACAACAGTAAAACTTCTGGGGCATATTGACATACTAACTACAGTGCCGTTTCTCAATCGGAAGACTGCAACGTCCGGAGGTCGCCTATACAGGTTGCATACGTCATCAAGCCTGGTTTATTTAAGTTAACTAAGCCTTACATTCGCAATTCATAAACATATTACAACAATTTACGATTAACTTAGAGTAATAGTCAACTTTATAATCGTTAATATTCTGAAATAAGACAGTCTTTATGAGGTATGCAGCCTACATATGCGACCTCCGGAGGCCGCAGCCTTCCGATTGAGAAAGGGCCTACATATCCCCAGTCGCCCTGCGTCCAAATTCTCGACTCTGATTGGCCTGTGAAAGTACGGCAAGACGGTGTGGACAAACTGGTCGGCCGTCTGTTCCGGCTGTACTTGTTTCCACAAATATAATTTTAAAGATATTTATAACTCGAATAATAAACCGAGAATGAATATGATAATTAATATTTAGATATCATCGATTTATTAATTATGGTGTAGCTGTTAAATAGCCGAAAAAACTAAAATTAAATTAATTGTCTCAGTAATAGCGACTAGTAGTAGCGACTACTACTGCATGCTAACACAGTTATCATGGCTACAGTGTTGCTGAAAACTGAAATCAGCAGAACTTTTAACAAACATCTACTGTAAGTTATGTTATATTCTTAATATTATCACATGCAATACATGTTTTATCCAAATTTAGTTGTGGATAAAGCTAGAATTTTTAGCTAGCGTTTGTTTTCGTGATCTTTCTTATTCGTGTTTAGAGAGAAACGATTAATTGTAATATTTATCACTTTTAAACTGATTCATATTGATACACAACTAGGCTTTGCTTTTAAAAAGTTGCACGAGAAGCCACATTTGCGCTCAGAAAAACAAACAAACAAAGCTATTAAATGCATGTTTGTTAAAATGACCTCTGGATAGTGAATTTAATATAGTTGTGCATAGTCTAGTTTTGCCTTAAGTGAAACAAAGTTTTGTTTAATGTTGAATATGCATGGTATAAAATGAAATGAATAATAGAGAGGTCACCTCTGCAAATGGTATGTCCTTGAGAGCAGTCTGATTCTCGTCCTACTATTAACTAAGAAAATGAAATTAAAGAGCCAAATAGTTAATAAACTTAGATCTTGTGTTCCCTCGATTGTAGGAAACTGATCTGTGCTAAAGGATCTGTCAGATATGCCTCTGTGGGTAAGATCACATTGGAAACTGTTATTGTTATTATTTCATTATCATGTTGGACTTGGATTATATGCAAGCAGTCCTATACGTGACATGTTTGTCTGTCTATAGACAGGATTGAGAAAGTTCTCATTGCTAACAGAGGAGAGATAGCCTGTCGGGTCATGCGAACAGCTAAGAAGATGGGTGTTCGCTCTGTTGCGGTGTACAGTGAACCAGACAGACATTCCATGCATGTGGCCATGGTGAGAAAAAATAAAAGACATTGCAGCAGTCATTTATCGTTTGATAAATAGATATGCACATAGGTAGAGATGCCTGTAGATTGATATAAGACTGATATGATAGATTTAAATCTCTAAAATAATATTATTTTTGTGATATATCATAATCTCTCTGTAGGCAGATGAAGCATATCATATTGGGCCTGCAGCGTCTCAGCAGAGTTATCTGTGCATGGACAAGATACTGGAAGTGGCCAAAAAATCCTGTGCACAGGTATGTCAGTGTGTAGATAAGTTTTGTGATCTAAACATGGGTTACAGTCGACTTTAGAATAAAAAATATCTTAATAAACTTAAGGAAATGTTTTTATTCTCGGTTAGGCGGTCCATCCTGGATACGGTTTCCTCTCGGAAAATACAGAGTTTGCTGAACAGTGCAAAAAGGAAGGTATCATCTTTATCGGTCCACCTTCATCTGCTATTCGGGACATGGGAATCAAAAGGTTTGGGCAAAATGTTTTCATTATCAAAATGCTTTGAACATCAGAGTTTGTGTTGTTATTTTATTAAGTAAAACACATATTGTTGTTTTAGCACATCTAAACACATTATGTCAGCTGCTGGTGTACCTATCATTGAGGGCTACCATGGAGAGGACCAATCAGATGAAAAACTTAAAAAAGAGGCGGCACGGATCGGTTACCCTGTGATGATCAAAGCTGTTCGTGGTGGTGGTGGAAAAGTGAGCTGAAAGTTGTATTTCACATAGCAGTTTTGTAATGTTATGCTGTAAGTGCACATGACGTCACTTTGCTTTTTCGATTCACGCAGGGAATGCGAATTGCAGTTTCAGAAGCAACTTTTCACGAGCAGCTGGAATCCGCCCGGAGAGAAGCCCGCAAGTCATTCAATGATGATGTCATGCTTATAGAGAAGTTTGTTGAGAACCCAAGGTCTGCTTTGTTAGATTCTCTTAATTATTTCCCATGTGATAAGTTATGATATGTGAGTATTTGTGTTGTATTAGACATGTAGAGGTGCAGGTGTTTGGTGACCAGTATGGTAATGTCGTGTATCTGTTCGAGAGAGACTGTAGCGTTCAGAGACGTCATCAGAAGATCATTGAGGAAGCTCCAGGGGTATGAATTACATCATCTGTCAGTTAAATTGTCTTTTGCAATTTAAGTTGCTACGTGAGAAATGTTGTTTGGCAGAATGAATCCTGTTGTTCTAACATTTCTTACATCCTAAGATTCACTCAGTAGGCTACAGGAAACTAAATACAGTTTTCCATTGCGTTGAACCTAATAACACCATTTAACCATGGTAAATTCACTGTAGCGCATGAACTTCACTTTAGAGGTCTTCTCGTGTCCAAAGAAATGGAGGTCTTCTCGTGTCCAAAGAAATGGACCCGACATGAAATGTCCCGACTCACCTTTTACCCAAACCCGATGTGCAGAATTTTTTTTTTTAAGAAATACCCGACCTGAGACAAACCCGAACCAGTGACATTTTTTTCACCCAAATGGACCCGAATGTAAACTGTGAGTGTGCAAGGCAAGTCTGCAGCCCCGCATGTTTGGTCAGATAGAAAGAAACACCAAGGTAAATTGTACATTTAAAATTGATTGACACATTTGTCTCAATGAAAATTAACCTACCGCCCATCACATGTTGTTGCAAGCGCTCTTGGCAAACAGAGGAGGGGTTGGAAAAGGACATTGACGCAAACCCTAGACAGTTAGGTTTTTTTTAGTCAGTTCGGCAAAAACACATTCATTTTAAATTACCTGATGCTGCTATTATTATAACCGACCCTTGTCTGAGGCAAACGTGAAACTTTTAGACCCAAACCCGCTTAGACCTTGGGTTTTCAGATCTAAGTGGACCCGTGAAGACTTCTCCACTTATTGCTGAGATGAGAAATTAATTTACATAAAGAGACAATTATTCCTCAGTACATGGGTGTGACATGATAATTTATGATGTTTTTTGTTGTTGATGAAACTGCCCCAGTGATTGAATTGGCTCTGTATGTGTCATTGCAGCCAGACATTAGTTCTGAGGTCAGGCGGAGACTCGGGGAGGCAGCTGTGCGAGCGGCTAAAGCCGTCAACTATGTGGGAGCAGGTGATGATGATGTCATGTCAAATTTATGATGCACTTATGATACATTTTGTTCATTGTAGAGCATATATTTTCCATTGCAAACCTATTTAGCATAATACTAAGTTTATAAAAAATCTAGTATGTATTAATTTAGCTGAATGTTATTTTAACAGGCACAGTAGAATTTATCATGGATGCCAAGCACAATTTCTACTTTATGGAGATGAACACACGTCTGCAGGTGGAGCATCCTGTTTCAGAGATGATCACAGGAACTGACCTGGTGGAGTGGCAGCTGCGGGTGAGACACGGGGTGACAGCATCTACTGCAGGGCTAAATGAAAATTTAAAGGCTGCTTAATTTATTTTTTAGATTAGGGATTTAATGTTTTTTTTGTTCAAAGTTTTAAACTTGGGAAACATTCTTCTGCTTTAGGACGTGAGCTATATGTGCATCACCAAAATCCAAAGTTTTTAATCCATCTTGCTGTAGCTAAAATTGGATTATTGTAAAAACATCACACTGATCTAATAAATTGAATACTAAAGGCATAGTTCACCAAAAAAAATGAATTATGTCATCATTTACTCTTTTTAGCTTTATGTTGTTCTAAACCTGTATAAGTTTTTATTTTATTTTGATGAACACAAAAGAAGATATTTTGATAAATTATGGTAAACAGCTGATTGTAACCATTGACTTCCTTAGTAGGAAAAACAAATAATTGATAAAATTGAATAGATACTGTCAAATGTGTGTTTACCATCATTTATCAAAATATAATTTTTTACAATACCTTCATAATAATTGTTTTTCCTACTATTAAAGTCAATGGTTACAATCATCTGTGTGCTTACCATCCTTTTTTAAAAGATATTATTTTGTGTTCATCAGAAAATAAAAGAAATTCATACAGGTTTGAACCATGATGATGAGAAAATTATGACAGAATTTTTATTTTTGGCTTAACTAACCATTTAAGGTAATCCCATTGGTCATAAAAGACAGCTCCACTGATTGATGTGGCTGCTTTAGTGTTTAGTAGTTGCAAAATGACTTATTGAAGGATATGGTTTGCAATATGATGTCAGAAAATGTGCCCACAAGGGGTCACAATTACATCTTTTTACACAGCTGGACAGCATTGCTTTTCTGAAAAGTTTATGATAAAAATGTGTTATAATTTTGCTCTGTCCATCAGGTGGCAGCAGGAGAGAAGTTGCCCCTCACTCAGGAAGAGATTGTGTTGAGGGGTCACTCTTTTGAAGCCAGAATTTATGCTGAAGACCCCAATAACAACTTCTTGCCAGGAGCAGGGCCATTGCTTCACCTGTCAACCCCGCAGGCAGATCAGTGCACACGGATTGAGACAGGGGTTCGAGAAGGTACTTTTACAATAAAAATATTATTCCTCATTATTTGAATTTGGTCAAATAAACCTAGATATTATTTGTTTTGAGATAACATAATGTTATATGGACCAGAATTATGCACATTGACTTGGATATGGTTTTGTTTTGACATGTTAATGTATAGAGTATCTATTTTGTCTAAGGTGATGAGGTGTCAGCCCACTATGATCCAATGATTGCTAAGCTGGTGGTTTGGGGGGAAGATCGCTCCGCTGCTCTGAAGAAACTCAGATATTGCTTACGCCAGTACAATGTAAGCAAACCATAAGTTCATATTCGAACAAAAAACCTACTAAGAAAAGTGTGTGTGTGCATTGGTGAGGAAGACATACACTCACAATACCACACAACGCTAGCGATATTTCAGGAGATTTGTACATCTAGTACATTAATCTTAGTATTTCGGAAAAAAAATGCGCTGTGCAGATTGATGTATGACATCAAACGTTGTTTATCTAGGAATGAAGCTGATTTGTTCCCATGGTCTTCAGTCTTTTCCCAGCATATTCCTTAAAGTTAGCCAAAGCTTTCTGCTTGGCTTTTCCACCAGATTTTCCAGACTTGTTGTGAACTATGCACTTGTCTGTTGAATTGTGAACATTGTCTCTGCAGCGTAATTCACCTCTCATTTGCATAGTCAAGCATTTGTAAATGTTTTTCTGCTCTTACTCTTATAATCTCACATGTCAGACAGATGCTTTACTCCCATCAAAAACAACAACAACATCATGAAGCAGCACATATTTTACTTCCTGTAATCTGTTTATTTATAAGATATGCTGAATATTTTGTTGGAAATATTGTATGGTTTAGGCCTGTTTGGGCTGTGCTATAATTGGTTCATATTTTGCAACCTGAATGTGTCTGTTATTAATTAAAAGTCCTTTTTTATGTATATGTATATCTTCAAATTGCAACATAAAATATATACCAACAAATTAAAGATAAAAGATAAAATGTTGTCTTAAGGACTTGCATTAGACAATCATGCCAATTATGATAAAAAAAGTGGTAGACATTTTCTAGTTTTCTAAATGGAAATATTTGATATAGTGTTCATGTGTCCTGCTATATTTTAGTCGGATCTCTCTTTAATCTTCAGATTGTGGGTCTAAACACCAACATTGAGTTCCTTCTGAGTCTATCCGGACATCCAGAGTTTGAAGCAGGAAACGTTCACACAAGTTTTATTACACAGCACTATGATCAGCTCTTCCCATCAGTACAGGAAGTGTCTGCAGAAGTCCTGTGTCAGGCTGCCCTGGGCCTGCTGCTACAAGAAAAACACTACACAGACAAATACAGGGACCAGTCCAGCGGTGACAGATTATTATTATTAATACTTCACAAGTATCTTAATATTTATGTATGTGCTTTCACATAGATTAAAAGTGCATGTTTTATAAAAGGAACAATACTTTTAAACTTAAAGAGCCATTGTAAGCCAGTAGATTCAACATATTTGATGCAAGAAGCGAAAAAAGCTGATGCTTCAGGATGTATTCAAGTACAGATTAGATCAAATAAATGTATATTATTTTTTGAGTTAATAAGTTATAAATGCATTCCAATAATAGCAGTAGGAAGCTTGTTTGAGTTGTTAACCAGTAACATTCTCTTGCAGACATGTACTCACCATTTGCGTGCAGTAACGGGAGACGACTCAATGTCCTGCAATGTAGGGACCTGACACTGCAGCTAGGGGACAAAAGTAAGTGTTCATGCTCTAATAATCACACAAACAAAGCTTTCATCTTAAGCCAATGACTAATACATTCCTGTGTTAGGCCACAATAAACCACAATCACAATGCAAAATCCCTGGCATTGTATAAAAATAGCCCATGTGTGATTCTGTGGCTGTTTCCGAAATCGCATTGCATTAAATGAAGTACCTACTTATCGACTGTTAAAAGAGTAGGTACTATATAGTATGAATAAATTCAGACTTATTACATCTGCCATGTTGATACATCAAATAACATACGTTGTCTCAACAACAAGTTAGTCGTTAACCGGAATGACGTTAAACTAGCGCAATTTAACCACAACGGACAGCTGTTTAATATATGTATTTGCATTTGAATAGAGCTGTGTTACTGCTTTTGGGTATTTTTAAATAAAACAACTCCCCTTCGACAATGGTCTTCGTTGGATAACCCCTTTCCTTGCCAGAAGCAGTAGGTCATCTGGGTATTTTCGCCTACTGTTTTTTTAATACTATGAATTTGGACATACTACTTACCCTGCCTAGTTTAGGACACAGCCTGTAATTGCATATAACTCTCATCTTTTTATTACTCTTGTTTATTACAAACTTGTAATTCAGTGAGGTTAAGGTAATTTAAGATTTTGCTGACAGGTCAGACATTGAGCTAAAAGTTATCTAACATATGATGACACATGATCATGAATCAATGTCCTGGCTAAAAATTCCACAGGATCATTTAACATGAACAATATTGTGAATAATGCAGAATCAGTTTGCTTATTAATAGACTGCACACATAATCATTCCTCCTTCATGTCAAGACTTCCTTAAATAGCAACATATCCTATGCATTATATATGAGCAGTGATGGCATTGATCATAATAAAAGCAGATTTGAGATTCTGGATGAGATGATGAATCTCTCAAAGTCCAGCTCATATTTCAATCCAAACAAAAGAAAACCAAAATTATCTTAAGAGTTTGCAAATTTGACATTTCATGACTAAAACTTGCTTTTGTTTTGTTTGCTTCATATGATTACATTTTTGTTAAATTTACATAAGAAACTGGTAAAGTAGTACAGCATACTATCATAATGTGTACTTATAATTGTACTTTAAAAATGTACAATTAAAAATTATAATGTTAAGGCAATTTTTTTCCCTTTTGACATTGAAGTAAAACGTGATCCAAATGTTCATAATTTTCCATATATTTTTTTTTTACAGAAATTGCTTTGTCTGTTACATACAATCCAGATGGGACGTATCGTATGGAGGTAAATGTTAATATTTTACAATCTGAAAAAGTGTGCATAAGCCTGCCCTGTATGTGGCAATGAGTTTGAGGGATATGACTTAGTCTAAAAGTTAATAGTCGGGGATTATGTAATGGCTAAACGTGACATTTTTTTGTTTGTCAGACTGAAGGTCAGGTGTTTCATGTGTCAGGTGAGCTTCAGATGGACAGAGATGTGACCTACCTGTGGTGCTCTCTCAATGGAGTGATGAGCCGACCCAAACTTATCATTCTGGACAACACTATACACATCTTTTCTACAGTAGGTTTTTGTATTGTTTTTAAATCATGATTCATGCATTATTCATGCCATGCGTGGAGGATTGTCTGTTTATGGTCTGCTTTGTTTTATCTTGTAGGAGGGAAGCACCCAAATTGATGTCCCTGTTCCCAAGTTCCTGGCCGGTGTTACTGCCTCCAGTGCACAGAGTGGTGCTGTTGCACCTATGACGGGCACTATTGAGAAGGTGCATGTTGAATTTGCATGTTGTGCATATCACACGATCTAGATCAGGATAACTGCATACAGTACTGATTACAGTATATCAAAAACATTACTAACCGTTATATACATAATGCAAAAATAATGCATTTATTTTAAACATGTTTCAATCACAATCCAATCATATTTATCAATGCTACATTGTGAAAATCACTTTATAATTCAATATGAATTTGAATACCTGGATAATTGTGCTGTGGGCGAGGTAGTATAATATGTCACAATGTTTTGTGACGTTTATTGTACCGTAGATACCCGCCCCATTTTATGTATACAGTTTTACTAGTGTAACTGAATTTTTACTTTGTTCGTAGGTGCTAGTCAAGGTTGGAGACTTTGTGCAGAAGGGTGACCCTTTAATGGTGATGAATGCTATGAAAATGGAGGTAAGAATTCATCAATGTCCTATACAGTGCCGTTTATAATTTTGACTACTACAGAGTACTTTCTTGTGTTTCTGGACAGCATACCATCCGTGCACCTAAGGCAGGAGTTATAAGAAAGGTGTTCTTCAAGGAAAGCTCACAGGCAAACCGCCATGCAACATTGGTGGACATTGAAGAGAAGGAAGGAGCTAAAGCCGAATAACAATGTGATGTCATTCAGTGTGATGTCACAGAAATCAGCATTATAAGAAAATGTTGATATGATGGACAGATGTTCAAAACTTGGACTGATTCCCTAATAGGCAGTAGTTTGGAAAAACCTAATAATTTTTGAGATGTTAGATTGTTTTTTCTGTTTGATTTGTATAGTCTATTAAAACTAAATCTATGAAAGTTTTTCTGGCGTGGTTTATTTTGTGGAATAAAGTAATTAGTAACGAAACAATAATGTAATTGTTTGGTAGATAAAAATGTATTTGTAAGCCGGGCCCCATTTGCCTGGATGTCCATTGTATAAAATGCCTGGTATGCTTGGTTTGTTTTCCGGGTCAAATTCAGATGATTGCGGACTGGCACTCCATATCCTGTTCTTATGTGTTCTAGGAGGGATTCACATTTTAACAAATTAAGCATGAGCTTGTTCACTCAAGCATCAAGTACTTTTAACAAGTTGCAGAGTGATTGGTTAAACCATACAAATCTATTCAGAGGTAACAGTTGTGTTGCCAGTGACATAATTTTCAAGAAATGTTCTTCCTAAAGTAATTTGATTAATAACACTACTTATTTTGGTTAGTGTAATGATTGCTGTTTTAGCACTTATTTTTAACAAAGAAAACAAAAGTGCTCATTAAAGATGTTTTATGCACAAATTAGTGTATATTCCTATTTATTTTGCAAATGCACTTGATGAAACTGCTTTTATCACAACTATAAACTAAATAAAACCATAAATCTTATAACTACACACTACAAAATGACACAATTTGTATAAACCTCAAACTTTGTCAAAATAAATATTTTTGTTACAACCATATTAGAAATCAAACTGGCCTCAGATAAGAGTCGGTACAGAGACTGGGCAAAGATATGTAATATTACCAAGATATCACAGGTATTGATATACATTTACATACTGTACATGTTAAAAAAAATAGCAGTGTACTAAGAAAAATGAATAAAGTGCAAAAATTGTAAAAATAGATATATGTATATGCCTTCTGAAACCTAGAAACAGGAATTTCAGCCCACGCATCCACAGTTCCCGTGAATTTGATATAAAACTGCCTTTTTAAAGTCACCCCACAAGTTTTAATGTGATTGAGTTCAGGGAATTGAGCTGGCCACTCCGTTACCTCGATCCTTTTTGTTTTTCACAGAATTAACTAATTTTCTAATTATACTTTACACTGATTTTATTTTACAGTTTTTCTCAGTTGCTTAAACGCATTTCTTGAAACTATGCCTCATATTCTCAAAACAGTAAACACAATTGCATAACATCTCATCCCAATACTCCAAACATCATATTTTCAGGTCAAAATGAAGCTCTACACTCAAAACCATTCACTTTGAAAAACCAAACTTTTCCCTCAGAAAACAAAAAAACCCACACACATAGTATTACTAACTGGTGCAATAAATTCAAAACTATATATCCAAAATTGGTAAGTTGCTTGTGGTTCTCCCGCTCAAAAACCTTTTCTTATGACCAAAAAATACACAATCAATGTATACATTAAGCACATTTTTATTCATTCATGTGCTACACAGCACAACTGTAAAACATTTGTAAAAAAAATTATTCCGCCTCAACATCCCATCTTTTTTGTGTCTAGCAATCGAGAAAAACTGTAAGCACTATTCGGATGGGATTAGTTTTCCAAACAACGTGCCCCACAGGACGTCTGTGATTTTATGTACCGATTCGGACGGGATTACAATTCTCAGGCTATTCCAGAGATGGGAGTGTCTGTTTCATGCATTTGGGCATTGCAGAAGAGCACGTGCTACGAGTGTTTGTAATGTTGAATGTTGAAAAACACAGACATGGCCGATTCGGATGGGATTAAAAACACAGCTTCTCATAGAGGACCTATGAGAAGCTCGATTTTCTCAGAGGTCCCCCCTGTAAAACTAATCCTGTCCGAATAGGGCTCTACTGTAACCACTACCTCCTTCACCACGTCCTCCTCCTTGACCTATTCCTTCATTTCTCTGTTGATCCATTGTTCCAAAGCTCAGTGAACTGATTCGGGCCCTTTTATCTATCTATTGAAGGATCTGATTGCTGTGTGTTAAATTTTGACTCTTAGTGTTTCCACCTTGGTAATTGTTTGCTAATTGAGCCTAAGCTGTGCTGACTTGAGTGAACAGTATTGAATGCTAGTGCTTTCCATATGACCAGATGGTGAAAGCACTGAGAAATGTAGGGATTTGTGTGTAGAGTTTTGAAGTAAAAGTTCACCAAATTTGACTCGTGTGTTAAAGCAGGGGAGTAGTGTTATAGTTCAGCAAAATGATTGTGCTTCTTGAAAAATGGCGTTATGGTTTTGAAATTTTAGTTCAAAAGCCTGGTTATAGTGTTTTAGCAATTGAGAAAAACTGTAATCACGTTTCAATAAAGTCATTTACCCATTGGTAATGATATCCACACTACTACTTCTGTTACACAACTATTACATCCTTAATCAAGTAAATAATTAGCAATGCAGAAATATTAGTACTAATAATAATAACAGTGGTTTATCAGGTTACTGATTTTGTACTGCTATTTTTAAACACAAAACGTTATATGAGGTAGATCACAACGGTCAGCATCAGTATCACCAGTCCTGGTTTCCAAAAAAAAGAGCAAATCGTCAACAGTTAAAGAATGACATTTTCCGGGGGAGGGACTTTGTGCATGCAAAGTCTTGCTTTAGCAAGATCTGAAAGCATTGCAAATTGCCACAGTGACGCAAATGCTTTAAAATGACTTTGCTATGGGCCCATTTATAAAAAGCTGCGTAGAAACCATCCTAAAAAATTTGGTCTTACGATCAATGTGTGCACAGAAAACATGCGTTTTTGTAATTTCTGCCTATAAATTATGCATAATTAATGTTATTTACATATTAAAGATATGTCAATGTTTAAATGGCCCATATTTTGTGGATAAAAGGCACATTACTTTGTGTACAATGTGTTTGAGTGGTTTATGGTTAAAAAACGTATCGGTTACATATGTAACTCTCGTTCCCTGAAGGAAGGGAACGGAGACCTCACGTCGTGACCGACGAATTGGGAACCGCTTCGCGGCTGACCTATCTGCTTCGAGAAACCTTTAACTCTTTCACCGCCAGCATTTTTTTAAAAAAGTTGCCAGCCAGCGCCAGCGTTTTTCATGATTTTCACAAAAGTTTAATGCCTTCCAGAAAATGTTCTTCTTCAAATATATAAACATACAATATACCAAATGAAAGAACAGACCCTCTGCTTTCAAACAAAAAACTGTTTGAGCTCCGCTAAGGGAAACGTGGAAATTCAGAAACTTTCCACGGAAAATACTCACAAAGAAACCACTAGGGGGCGCAATGTGGGCGCTAGCCTCACCCAGGTTCTTAAGGATACATCTAGTGAGAGGCTGACAGCCGATGCTCCCCAACATCGGCCACCACGCGGTGGAGGAGACAAAAAACAGTTTTTTGTAACGTTTTTGCCTTAACGGCCTTCCATAATGGTGCGGTTGTGCGGCATCAAAAAAGAAAGGCTCCAAGCCGACACAGGAGCCGTTCCTCGATGTTCTCACTGATCTGACGAGAGAACTCGAGAGGATACCGGCTCAACACGACCACTGTAGAATCTAGTGAACGTATTAGGTGTCGCCCAGCCAGCAGCTCTACAAATATCTGAAAGTGAGGAACCACAAGCCAAAGCCCAAGATGAAGCCACGCTTCTGGTTGAATGGGCTCTCAAACCAAAAGGGCAAGGAATGCCCTGTTTCTCATAAGCCAGGGCGATTGTGTCTACAATCCAATGAGACATCCTCAGTCTAGTGACAGCTTTCCCTTTCTGCTGACCACCGTAACAGACAAAGAGCTGTTCTGAGGTCCGAAAGCTTTGAGTGCGATCCACATACACAAGTAGTGCACGTACAGGACATAACAAAGCCATGTCTGGGTCTGCCTCCTCCGAAGGCAGCGCTTGTAAGTTCACCACCTGATCTCTGAAGGGAGTGGTGGGAACTTTAGGCACGTAGCCCGGCTGGGGTCTCAGTGTAACGATGGATTCAGCCGGCCCGAACTGAAGGCACGAATTGTTGACCGAAAATGCATGAAGATCCCCTCCTCTTAATGGAAGCCAATGCGAGGAGCGTCAAAGTTTTCATAGTGAGAAACTTGACGCTCACCGTCCGCAGAGGATCGAAAGGGGCGTCCTGCAGGGCTTTCAGCACCATGGGCAGATCCCAAGGAGGAATAGAGGGAGGGCGCGAAGGATTCAGCCTTAGTGCACCTCTTAAAAACCTAATGACCAGATCGTGCTGACCCACAGATCTACCGTCTATGGGTGCGTGATGCGCGGATATCGCCGCGATATCTACTTTAATAGTAGATGGTGACAGCCTCTTCTCCAAGCGGTGCTGGAGATATGAAAGCACAATACTGATCGAGCATTCCCGGGGGTCCTCTCGTTGAGAGGTACACCATTCAACAAACAGGTTCCATTTCAGCGTATACGCCTGTCTCGTAGACGGCGCTCGCGCTGCATCGATGGTGTTAGATACCGCCTGGGGTAAATCACCTAAAACCTAAAATAGGCGACAGTGGGTTGTTTCTGGAGATGCAAACAGATCTATCTGCGCTCTGCCGAAATGTTTCCAAATCATCTGGACCGACTGCAATTTATGTGCCAATGCAGCTGAGGTGATGTCCACACTCCTGAAGCTGCAAGCTCGCCGTACGTGGCTCCCCACCCCGTGTTGGAGGCATCTGTGCATACTATTGCATGTCTGAAGACCTGCAATGCATGTAATGCAAGTGTCATACAGTATTGTGGTTTAAAATCCGCTCGGTTCCAGACAGGCTACCTATTGCGGCAATAGTATATTACCCATATGAGGTATATGAGTGCTTAGTGCGGAATAAGTACATTTACTGGACATTTTATGTGAATGCTTTGTTTAAGAAGAATGTCTTAAGTTTAGCTTTAAATTGATCGACTGTGTCTGATACTCGACCATTATTTGGTAAATCATTCCAGAGCTAGGGGCTAAGCAGGAAACCTTTAGACACTTTTGATATTCTAGGGATAATTAAGTGGCCAGAATTTTGTGATCGCAGTTTATGTGGTGGATTGTATTCTGATAGTAATTCTTTAATGTACGAGGGTGCTAGGCCATTTAAGGCTTTGTAGGTGATTAGTAATATTTTAAATTGTATGCAATATTTAACTGGTAGCCAGTGTAAAGATGCCAGAATTGGACTAATGTGGTCATACTTTTTAGATTGAGTAAGCACTCTTGCGGCGGCATTTAGACTTAAGTAATAGGTAAATAAATGGTTTTAAAAAGTAAAAATATAAATGGTTATAAGTAATGTTATAGACGTCAAGACGTTTGATATATTACAAATCACCTGGTAAAAAGAATCAATTTCAAAAACAATGTTGAATGATTTGTTACTACCCTTTAGTGTGGTAAAATAACTAACTCAAGCTCCGTACTGCTTTAAAAACAGTATGATAAAAGACAGTTACCTATATTTAAGAAATTATTTATTATTAATAATAATAATATCAGTGATTTATCTGCCAAGTAAGTTTCTGAAACATATAAAGAACATTTCTAGCTCTAGGCTGTTTGTGGATGTCAGGCTACAAGGAACATTTATGGTCATTTACATAGTATGCCTTAGCCAATTTAAATTCATTGTTTGGAACCAATCATTTTATAAACATAAAGGCCTGGTTTCACAGACAGGGCGGTAACACTTTACAATAGGTTGTATTAGTAAACATTAGTAAATGTATGAACTAACAACAAACAATATAGGTTTTTTTTTGCATTACTGAATCTTCTTTAATGTTAGTTAATGTCAATACAATTGTTCATGTTAGTTTACGGTGCATTTACTAAGGTTAATGTTTAAAAATGTATTAGTAAATATTAAAATTAACATAAACTAACATTAATAAATGCTGTAGTATTGTTCACTGATAGTTCATGTTAGATTGCATTAACTAATTGTTAACAAATACAACTTAGCTGTAAAGTGTTACCGGCAGGGCTTAGAGGGCCAGGAGACATTTAAGCTGCTTTTATAAATGTGACTCATAACTGATGTGCATCCTGACTCCTGAGACAAGGAAATAGTGATGAAATAATTTACAAAATGGCAAGGCAAATATTTTCCAGTTAAGACAACTTAAACATGCCTTTTAGTCTGGGACTATACCCTTAATGCTTTTCTGTAAAACTTGGCCAAAATCATTAACAATGGCAGATAAGGAAGACAGAAAAGGAAGATTAAGTGACCGGAGAAAAAGCTTTGCAAATGCGTCAAAATAGATATTATGATGTAGTTTTGGTGTTAAAGCTTTGTTTACCATCGGTTTAGCCAGACTGAGTTGTTTTAAAATCTATACTTGGAAAGGAACTGAACCACCTGGATAATTGCTTACCAAAACTTATTACTTTATCCGCTGTAGTGCATTAATGAGACACCATATTTTAAAAATGTATTTATTCTGTAAATAGATCTTTCATAAACATCAGTACTTAAATTCATTGCAAGGAAAGTAGAACAGACATTTACAGAAAAAAATAGAACCGTAACATGAATTACTGACATCACAGCTAGATCAGGCATTACCAGTCTAGACCGAGTCTTATTGCTAATGTCTTTTTGAGTAACAAATGGCATACTGAATTGCTATATAATCAATTACAATACATTATACAGCAAAACACTTTCTATTTTTAACTCATATAAATAGTTATGACTGGTGTTCAGAAGTTTGTTTACTGACATGAAAAGTGATATACAAACAAAAAACAGAGGTAACAAATCTCTGTACTCCACAACTCTTTAGTTCGATCATTCAACAGCCATAAGGGTCACGGCACCATATTTAAAGGATCCAGGCTGGATCAATTTGAATTGTACTGTGCAAAAACAAAAACAAACTTAAAGCCTAGTTTTAACACTCACCAAGCTGGGAGTATTTATGTCAAGTTATCTAATGCCAATCCGGGGTAATTCTGACGGACTGACCAAAGCGCTACATGCAGGCTAATATCAAAAACTTTAGTATAGTTGATAAGCAAGTTTAAAACGGTTGTCTCAAAGCTTAAGCATTCATGTAACAGTAAATCACTGCCCATGTGGGAAGATTTTTTAATTTATATAGACTATGTCCTCTTATGCAAATTAAATACACACACAAAAAATAAAACAGCTCTGTCAAGCGGGAACATACAGTGAGCAGAAAAACAAGGAACACGCCAACAATGATAAATTAACTTGTGACAATGGCTAGAGATGAAAACATAGCAAACATTTGCAAGAGAGAAGAAACATGAAATAATATGCAGGCACAGGGTTAATGAGGTTTAAAGTATGAAAATGATATGTCAGCCTTTAAGAACTCTGCAACATTCCTGCATTATGATAATCTGCACAATCCAAGACTGTTTGGGTGTACAGGTAGGCATCTCAGGTTAGGAGGTTACATATTTGAGCTCTAATGCTACACTAAACTTACATTTAATACCTTGAAAATCAGGCATTTAAGAGGGAATTATGGCTTTCAAACAGACCCCTCATTTTCCTCAGGAAAGATTGTGGCCCTTTGCATACAGTTCCATGGTTAACTACTGCAATAGCAGAACCCGAATCATTCAAATCTTTTGGTTTCTTTAAAGAACCACTGAATATCTTGTGTTGCTTGTCAAGGTTGACGCAATGTGCTCTGAAAACCAGAGCCTTTAAAGTGTAAAGGTGTTCTCTGTGTATGACTGGCTGGTGATTGTACTAGGGCAAGGGGAAAGGGTAGGTGTCCAAACTTCATGAACGGTTCCTTTTTTGGGGCTGGTGTGTGGCCTTTTCTTAACAATGGGATACTTCCATGGGCGAGAGTGTCAAGATGCTTCGGTCATTGGAGAAGGTCTCTGAGTCACTCCATGATCTGGAAGCATCAATTGTGAAGAAAGAGGGGGAAAGTGTAAATGCTTTGGACAAGTTTAAAATATATAATTCCTGTTCTACCTGCATTAGTCAGACTAATATGTGGGTGTTTGAATATGAAGAGAGGGACTGAAATCTCTAAGACCCTTATACTAAAAAATACATCTTATTCAACTTGTACATCTTGATATTACATTTTACTTGAAACATGCCAAATTTAAAATGTGTAGATTATCTGGCTATTGCATTAGCCTATGTACCTGTCTGGTCTCTAGATATTGTTACTCTAATTATAAGACATAATTAACCATGACACTTAACATTGAATACTACTGATGCTTTGAAATCTGTATAGTACAAAGAGTTGTGTAAAGGTGACTTTATGACTAACAAAAGTAATGATTGGCTACAAGCCTGCCTATATTGGTGCATGCCTACAATACACATCTTCTAAAGCTGCATTTAAAGATGGACAATGCAGGATTTCCCAAAAAATAAAGTATGGACTTATTAATATACATTCAAAATAAAGGTGCTTCACAATGAAATAAAATATATTTTTGACTAAATGTTTCCATAAAAAAACATCTGAAGAATCGTTTGACAAAGGGCCTTTGTGGTGCAAAAAGATTCTTCAAATTATACAGTTAAATAATTTTCTTTGCAACAATTGGGCCATTGCGGTTCACTCAAAGTAAGTAGTAGTTTTGTATGTTTGTACAGAGAGAGGCGAGAGCGAGAGTCTAAATGTTGTAACTGAAAATCCTGCACAGTGCACCTTTAACTCATGGATGGCATCAATGGAAAAATGAATGCAAAGACAGGTTAGTGCAAGATGGATTCATGTGCATAGTTAAAGGACACCAAATACAAATATACACACAACATCCGTTCACAGCTTTGACATTTACATAGACTACAACCTCTTCAGTATATAAGTTCACAAGTTACAGTACGTAAGTAATAATCATATAAACTATTTATTAAGATAAATCTATAGACTGTAGAAAAATATTCGGCATGAATATAGCTTTACTATAAAACATATATAATATTTGTAAATTGAGTGGAATAAGGCAGCCCTTAAGCAGTCTGAGCAAGCTGTATTTCTCAAATGCCATACCAACAGTAAATCGGAGTTATTCACCATAGGGCATCACTTCATAAAGTTTCTTTTGAGGACAAATGTCCTTCAAGTACAGCCATGTTATAGATACACCATGCTATATAAGATAAAGATTACATTAGTAGCTACAGTAATGCAGTTATCTTTGGATTATGTTGAAGAAAGGAGTAAGATAGGATGAATAAACATATGTACCATTGTTGCAGATAAAGACAACCGTTTTAAGATCTTGAGGTATAGAGGTTTAGGTCAGAAAGAGTATATTGAATTCATATACATACATATATGCAGGGTCTACTGAATGCATACCACCACAGTAGACAATCTTTCATTGTCTATAACAGTGGCTCTTAGCTAATTTTATAAGTAGTTGTCTACCACACTGGTCTAAAGACAAATGGAAGTAAAGCAGTATAGACCAGAGATCCCCAACCACTGGGCCACGACCCAGTACCGGGCTGAAGACAAGTTGCCACTGGGACCTGGAAAACGTGCGTATAATAGTAACGTGATAGCTTTAGGAGGAACGCAACCAGTCCTGTGTCGATCATCATTAAAACCATAAAAATGGCAGTCTCCATGCTTCCCTGCCCAGCAGCATTTTTTTCAGCATCCCTTCTCTTCCCATCTCCTCCTTCATTGCTTATTTTTCCTCTGTGCAGTTCTACTTTAACTTGGGGCTTGATCCTGACCTTTAAGGACAGCAAGCCAAAATTGTTTACCATTAAAGGTTCTGAAGAATGCATTGAAATAATATGTTTACTTGTTCTCTGATATTTATATAGAAGCTTTATTAAGCGCACAAAATATCCAGAGACGGTTTTACATGTCCATTTACAACCCTAGGATTTGCCTTTAGAATAAAATGGTCATTTCTGAATGGTAAGTTTGTGTCATGGACCTGCAAAACGCAACTGTAATGTCAATAGTATAACGTCAGCCTAAATGCTAGCATATAGCATTAACTAGCATATGGCGTTAACTCAGCAGTCACAACTTTGTTTTTAGCATTGTAACAACACTGTACTTAATTTAATGTTGGGGGGTACATCTTGACTGTAACTTCACAGTCGGTGTTGTGTTAAGACTAGGCTGTTTTTTTTAGCTGTCTTTTGCATGCATGAGGTTTACATAAGGAGAAAACAATTGCGTTCACGATATGTCATTACCATGTACAGAGCTCGTATTATTCATCTATGCCTAGGTAAATACAATTTTACATTCTACAGCACCTTTAATTATTAAAGCTGAATGGGCAGGAAACTTGTAAAACAATGAAAGTAAGTGGTGCTCCTGTATAGCTTAGTGGTAGAGCATTGCGTTAGCAGTGCAAAAGGTATGTGCAACACGCGAGTCTTACTTGCACTAGCACAATCCAAGCCACCCACTGTCCGTGGAACAATTTTAAGCCGAAACCGGTCCACAGTGTAAAAAAAGTTGGGGACCCCTGGTACAGACCAACCAATCAATGCAACAAGCCACTGAACTAAATGTATAAAAATTTAAATGCTTCAATTTTAAGATTGTAGGAGCTGAAAAAAACCTGGCAAATCAATGGAGGATAATACTATTTTGGGAAAAAGCACTCTTTTAAAAGGCATTTACTGACCATTCAACACAGTAAATACCAACGGCTGCAACCATGCAATTAGACACACTGATAGTTCATTTGTAAGGCTTCAAGTTTAACAATTAAAACAGCAAAGGCGATTAAAAAATTAGCTTGGAGACTACAGGAGACTACAGATTCCAGTGTCTCCCTCAATCCTAAAGTGGTCCCTAGATTTCTTTTCATTTTTTCTTTGTAGTAACCAAACCAATAACTCAACAGTAGATAAACATTGTATCTACAGCTGACATTGGCCAGTCAAAGCAGAGGTCTTCATTAGTACCCTGCTATCCATGGCAGTGTTCTAGCGGTTAAACTGGAACAGGTTTTTATATTTTATATTTATGGAGATCAAATGTCTATTTACATGTTTCAACATTTGGACACTATGGAGTAGCTTCGGAAACATACGGACACTGACAGTTAAAATTATTACAAGAAATGTAATTACATTATAGCTGCATGCAGATTGCCCTCACTGAGAGATATGAACATAAAGCAAAGATAACATGAAGACTAAAACACTCTGAACTGGGACGCAAAACTGAGAACATAGGATGTTTCACAGACATCATAATACAACATTCCACAAGCATATACTTGGATATACTGACATAGTGTTAGTTTTGCTGGGTGTGATGTGTAAAAACACTGATAAGCAGACAGCTTTAGTGATTATAGAGTCTGATATAGGGCTGCACGATAAATCGCATGCGTTTGTCACGCGCATCCCGCCAGCAATGCCGGCTCCCCGACCAGTACCAAACCGCCATCAGCTGCTTTCAGATGGAGCTGCCCCAACTAGTTCACTGACAATCGGGGCAATCTCGCATTAGTTATCGCTGACATATCGCCTGCGATATGTATGCGATATGGCCCAGCCTGTCAGGGAACTACGGCTCTGTGCAGTTAATGTCGCGCCATCTGAAAGCAGCTGTTGGCGACCCAACACCAATCAAGGAACCGGCATCTCCGACGCGATGCGCGTGGTATCGCATGCGATTTATCGTGCAGCCCTAGTCTGATATAAAATGGAGGCACAAGCAGTATAGTAAGTGATCTTCATATCATCTGCTACATAAAAAACACACACAACACGTCACCAAAGCAAAGACAGGAGGTAAAGACTATAAAAAACGAAAACAGTGATCCTAAAAAGCAAACTCAAAAATGTAACTTCATGGCAAGAAGTTTTGTATTCATTTTCTTTGTATTTGCACATACCCAGACCCTACCAGGTGGTGTAGCACACATCTACATAATAAAGATCTGCAAGAAGTTAAAGGTTTCTTTCCTAAACTCTATGCTTTAATCTTTAGGGAATGCTTCAAGTTCAGCGCTGGCCCTCACTACTCCAGGACGACTGGCTCGTCGCAATCCAGCTTGTAGGATATATGCTTACAGCAAAGGTGAGAGAGAGAAAGGTCGCACCTGGTGGCCCGGGAGGGGTCACAGTGGCCCATCATTCGCTCCACCATCCGACCCAGCCGTGAGCAGGCGTTTTGCCCCTCTGAGAAACAGCACATGGAGTCCATACATCCGATGCCCTGGTGGGCCTCAATAGACTAAAATGGACAGAAGAGAGAAAAAAATTCTTAAAAAAACATGAAGCCAAAATAAAAGCACCTATAAGCACAAAAATATGTCTGTGCTGAAAAGTTATTTAATGTAAATAATGAAGAGTATAGGCATATATCTTAATTTTCCCCTGAACAGTTACTGAATACTAAAGCATACTGAAGAACCTTTAAACAGTTATACTAAAATCTGAGCATACTGTAGATGATTAAAGGTTGTAGGAAATGCCATGTCACTCATCGTGCCAGTATGATAATGCATATGTAAGAATGGCATAAAAGTTACAAAAGAAAAAAGCTAAATAAAACTAGTGCACCATTTCTTACAATTACACTTTATACTAATCATGAATCCAATTTCAGTTATTTCAATGAAGTGCCTAAACTGAACTTCTGTGTGCTGTTTCCATTGGCGTGGTTATTTTTCAGTTGAAGCTGCATGCCATGTAATGTAACCAGCAATGTTTAAAACCTGTTTTGGCAATACTTTTACTTTACAGTCAACAGGGTTTTGGTCTGTCAAAATCACAAAAAAATGCACCACAATGGATTAATGGTGGGCAAAGGGCGTTTCACACGGTACACAGCAAACAGTGAAAGCGCCTTTCTCGTAAAGTGTAAGCAGGCGGTGCTGGTGTCACGTTGGTGAAACGGACGTTGCCATGTTACATTTGTTTTTATTGAAAACGAATAAAACATAACGAAAATTCTGTTTGTGTCATTTTGTCATTCATTGTGTAGTTTTAATTACTGCAATTATTTAATATCTTTTCATTTTCATCAATTTTCCTAATGCATTATCTTATTTCTTTTCCTAAATTTTTGATTTCTGATTTATATTTCTATATGTATTTGTTGATGCATCAGATAGCTCTGTGAATTAAAGGTATAGTGGAAGATTTTCCAGAATTATTTAAAAGAACCGCCCCTCGATGCACACGCAACACTCTCCGAGGGGTAACGCCTGTTAAACGCGTGCACGAGACAGAGAGAGAGCATGCAGGAGCTCAGTTCTACTCTTTGCTCTGTTTACAAGTTTCTGTCGGCATGTTTACCGTGTCTGTGCAGTTCGTGACTTGTGCCAGGGCTAGCATCGCTAATCATAGCTTACATCAACTTTTACTAGCAGTGATTTTAAATGAATTTCTCCAAATAGCATGACAAAATGTACCTTTCCAGTAGAAACTTCACGTGGGAAACCCAACCTGTCCTTTTAGCTCACGCCAGCATGTGAAATAATCTCCCATAAACATTCTGGTCTTGTTTCTTTCTTTATAGTCCTTTCTCTTCTTGTCATACAATTCGTAGACACTTTTTCTCTTGTGACCCTCAGACATTTTGAAAAAAACACAGTGAGAACGTGACCTTCAATGAATGGTTGAAACCGTAGCACAACACACATACACGTGAAAGTGCGCATGTGCAGAAAGCGAACGTAGAGGCGAGCACGTACGACGGTTATACGTCAACATATAATCAGAATGATTGACATCTGGGATGACCAATAACAGTGGTGATCCACCCGGAAAACGAAAATCTTCCGCTATACCTTTAAATCACATTTCAAATGATTTTCTCCTCAATATTTTAAGTAAAATAATAAGTAAAATGTTCTGATTGGTTGTTAATAATCTGTTCAATGTCTGGTTAAAGCCTACGCTGCTGCCATTCACAAAAATATCAAATATTTTTATCTTCAGCAGCTGCCGCGAAGACCCCGTGAAATTTTGGGTGCACGAGCACTTCATGCGGAGCAGTGAAAACCGCCCACTGTTTGCCACTTTCTGCATGTCGCCTAATGAAAATGAGTTCATTTTGTGGTTAAACAGTTATTTTGAAACTGTGTAGCTTTTACAGTCACAACTGCCGCATCCTGTCTGAAAGGCCCTTAAAATAGACCACAATCAGAACCTTAAATAGACCACAATCAGGCATGACTCAAATGCCCATCTTTGTTTACAGTCACCATAATGAAATCTACCAATAACAATACACCTTGAGACTCAACACACATTCTATATGCAAAACTGGTATACAGTGCAAAGACAAATTCTGCTCATGCCTGTATACCTGTAGGGATTTAGAATTACATACTTATAATATGTTTGATATATACTAGGACGAGCTGTAGTCTTAAAAAACCCAAAAGGCTAGGTTTAGTACGGTGGCCCTGAAGTGCAAACCACAACAACAAATTACTAAACAACAACAACAAATTAAAAAACACTGCAACAAATAAAAAAAACAACAACAAATTAAAAAAACACTACAGCAAATTAAAAACCACTACAGCAAATTAAAAAACACTACAACAAAATAAAATACAAATAAAAAATAAAAAACACACCAGCAAGTTAAAAAAACACACCAGCAAATAAAAAAAACACAACTACAAATTAAAAAAACACTACACCAAATTAAAAACACAACTACAAATTAAAAAACACTACAACAAAATAAAAAACCATAACAACATAAAAAACACTTTAAAGGGAGATAATGGCCCTCATTTATCAAAAGTGCGTACACCCAAAACCACGGTGACTTTGAGATTTATCAATATGGACGTTGGCGTACGGCACGCTCAAATCCTACGCCTGCTAAGGAGGTGGTGTACGCACGTTTTGAGTTAGGAAATGCACAGAAAAATTCCTAACACAACAAAACGCACTGACAAACTAAAATAGTATATGATATATTATGACCCACTGTAAAAAAACAACAACAACAACAACAGTATTTATAAACTTAGGTGTTTTTTTTTTTTGCAACATGAACTTCAATGTTTAATTTGTGTGACTTTACCAAAGCATTTTATTTGTATGCATATGTATTCCTTAAGTTGCGAGCCGTTTCAGGGCAGAGCACGTGAGCGCAGCGGAGCGTTAAGCGGTGCGGTAATACCATCAGAGCGCCTTTTTCCGAAAATTCCGCTCGCTCAGCACCGCTCGTTGAACCTAGAACGCCCTTTGATAATTTGCTAGTTCGCGAATCTGTAAAAACGTCTAGCAATAAGTTATGGAATTCAAGCCTTATACATAAATGTAAAGTAAAAATCAAAGTTAAGATTGGACAGGACGAAAACATTAAAAGGGACTGCAGAGAGACTGTAAACGTTAGCAAATATTGATCCTGGAATCTGAAGCAGCACATTGCAAGAAAGCACAAGGATGTGCTACGAAAACATGGTAATAATGCATCAAAGCTAGTTACATACCATTCGATGATAAATAAATAGCTATACATGAATAGGTAAGGTAAAATGCTTGTGTTGAATGGAGCCATAAATCCGATCATGATGACATGCGGACAAAATCATGGCCACGAATTATCTTTTATGCTACATTATGGACACCTCTTTTTCTTATTTAGTCTAAAGTATGGCCATAAATATAAAATTCGTTCCCAATATTCAACATTTTGTTGGAATTATTTATTATAATATTTCGTAATTACTATTACAATTATTATTACTTCAAATTATGAATTAGCCTAGTAAAACATGTGGATGTCGTGGAAACAAATTGTTAATTTGAATTATATCCGGAGCTCCGTATCAAACTGGATCTTAGCTAACAAACAATTGTATGTAAATACAGAAAAACACACTATAAAAGTTACATATTTTTTAAAAATCCCGCTCTTTAAACTCCCAAATAAAACAATTGTGTTTCTTTCCACTTCCCTGGTTTCTCTTCTTTGCCGTCTTCCATGTGTCATTGTCGTAAAATTAGGGCGTGGGGGAGGTGGAGACTTGAATTTATATGGGCGTGTTATTCTAATGACGGTCGTTTTCAGCCGCGGCATTTATGAAGGGCAGATATTGCTTACACCTGAATTTCAGAGGTACGCACAGCTTCATAAATCAGGAGGTGAGAGGAGTGTAAGCATAATCTTACGCCAACATACACGCCCGTTTCTACGCAAGAATGATAAATGAGGGCCATTGTCTTTAAGAGAAATCACTTTTTAAGAACTATGACGAATGGATATGGACCAAAACAAGGTTTTCCTGGTTTTGTGATCTTACAAACCCAAAGTTTTAATAAAGAGGCGAGATCTCGCCCTGATTCTAAAACCTCTTTGTTTTGCCTTTGTAATATTAAAAGAATATTGATGTAGCATTTAGCTGCAAGCTCACTTACTTTACTTAAAGTCTCTGTTTACTGCTTGTAGTTCTGTTGATAAAGATTCAGCTGCACCGACTTTATGAGATAACAGTGCGTTTAATTCAGAAAGTGATCAACGCTATGCCCTAATAATCTGCTGTAAAGAATATTCTTTGTAATATTCAGATACAGGGTGCGTGTGCGGCTCTAATTTTGTATAGTCGTATCTCACATCATGTCTGAAATGTATAAGACAATTACAAAATGACAGCATATCTTTGAAACATCACGCTCAAGTGCTTGGGTAACCAGATCCTTCTGTAACCGAAGCCGCATCAGGCAGAACTATAACTTGGTATGGGAGTTCATGCGCTCTACCATGCAGTGAGATTTACACAAACTGTACAGTTTTTAACACATGGCTGTCCTCTGTCATGCGGCACTCTTACCGGTGAATTTGTGTGAACATCACTCTGCATGTTGGACTGATGCCATTGTTTACATGTGAGAAGCTACAGCGCTTTCTCGTAAGCTAAATATGGTAGGGGGCAAGACAGCTCCAACACACACTTTAAGTGAATGTCCATTCACAACTGACTGGGCCAGCTTGCCCAATCAGAGGTTCGAAAGAAAGGGTTTCATATCCACCTTTTTCTCGAATGCGAAACTAAGTGATGTGACGTACTGAAGGCCCGGGTATACTTTTTTTCCGCGTCCGCGTCCGGCTCGCGCGGGCACGCGTCCGCGCAGCTTTCCGAGTATAGTCCCCGCGGCTACACGCGGATGGCCGCGTTCGACACTGTACGCAATACAAGTGATTTCTTATTCAAATTATTAGTCTAACAGGCTGTCAGGGCAGCACTGATTTGGAGACATTTACAGTACATTAAAACATTAGGATAGGTGAAGAAAAGTAACTGATCCACCATTGCAAACACAGTTTAGAACAAACAACAAGACAACAAAGAACAGGAATCAAACAAACATGCTCCACAGCTTTCTGTTCTTGGAAGAAGTAAAAGTTAAAGAAGAAAAACGATAGTGTGTGTGCAAATGCTGTCTATTTCCTTTGTATAATTGTTTATAGTGGAGTGTCCTGTCTAAATATTTTCACGCGCATGCGTTGTTGTACGCGGACTGTACGCGCACTGTCCGCGCGGTCTCAAATTTTGGGCTGCACGCGGACGGTCCGCGCGGACGGCCGCGGACCCTCCTGATGACGAAAATGACGTCATGCGGACGGCGCGCATACACGGACGTCCCTAGTATACTTTCGGCTTTACTTTCCGGTGCGAGACTTCTGGTTCAATAGCCAGCCGGTAGAAAACAGTGTTAGCGGGAGCACGCATAAAACATGATTTAAACAGTTAATATTTACTACAGCTGCCATGTATGAACCAGTGTGAGGATGAAAGTTAAAATTGGCTTGATATATAAAGATATATTTAAACATTTCGTGTTGTTGTTGATCAGAGGTGAGGTCTACAAATATAAAAGCACAGAGACATACCAGTATCTTTACAATGGGACAGTCAGTCGAGTGTTTGCACATGGAATTACAATTCAGTTCTTGTGCATGTATTATGGTTAAAACAAATGTTTTTAGAGATTTACTGCATTTGTATTAGCTATAATGGCAACCCCTAACTGCACAAATTATGTCGGTCTTCCTGGATTTCATAATAAACATTAAACAGCCAGTCAAAACGGCACACTTGTGTCCTTCGCAACAGACTACCATTAGCTTTAGTGGCTCACCGGAAGTCATAAACAGGAAAGCTCAAAGATGGGGGCGTCCACATTTACATCAAGAAACAGGTGGACAGATTGGAAGTAACAGAGCGTTGGAAACAGACTGGGAAGAAAGCTGCAGCAATCATTTAAAATAATAAAGTATTTTTTTTAACAATTAACCAATAAAAATCTATTCTAGTACACCTTGAAAGATCACGACTTCGACAAAGGGCATAATACAACCCCTTTAATAAAACACACTCATAACACCCAAAGCAGCTCTCGCTTCAGGTTCACAGCAACACAGGAAGAGCCAGTGTCACATGACAAGATGTCATATTCTGAGCTGACTGAAATCTTATCCTCTTCCATCTGAAGTACAAAACAATGCAGTAAGTCTAGCACGTGTATGAAACAAAATGAATGAGCATGAAAATGCTTCAAATCCACTGCGAGAAACAGATTTTTAAGTCACAGAATACACTTTAAGGTAGTTCTTTTCAGCTAAAGCCAAGAAACAAAGAAGGACTGATCTCTCTCTTTAGCTGAATTTGAGATCATTTTATCTGCTCTTTGTCAGAGGCTCAATAAAGAAAACTATGTTTTAGGAGCATGCAGTCCAGATAAATATTTTCATAAAAAAGCAACTATTTTAGGCTGCCATGCTGAGTTGCTTCAAGAAGACATATCTGTAAACAAGCTCGTGGTTTGTTAAAATCGTTCCTGCAGAAGCATGCATGCGTAGGTGGGGGTTTACATGCAGGGAGAATTGTTACATCACTGCCTCTGCTCTCATGAACGCCGGTTAGTTTATTCTGCTGCATGCAGATGAGAGTATCTCTCCTACTCTACCTAATCTTGCCCAGTTGAGTCTTGGCTCTGGACAGAGGCTGCAGTGCGATGAAGTCATCACCTATAGCCACACGGTTGGTGTACATCTACAGAACACACAGAGAGTCAGATAGAGGAGAAAGCCACATGTGGAGTTAGACACTAATGTCCTAAAGGTCACATTCAATCTACACACACTCAGAAATGACAAAGGCAGCAAACAAGCAGCGGATGCAAAAAACATACACTTAAAAACTAGCAAATGTCATCCGCAGGGCAACGCGTGCTAATGCCACAGAACTGTGCTGTATCGCTTAGAGGTGTCAAATGTATCACTAGCTAGGTACTAAATTTGTCTTTCTCAGTCTCTGTAGTACCAACACAATTTGGTAACTATGTCTATGCCAAATTTCAATATATGCATTTACTTTAACCAAACAGCAATAACTGTCAAAAAAGATTTCACTTTAATGCAAGACGTAAAAACATTAAAATCTAATCAAACAGTCTGTTTTTTACAAGCTTACATTTATGCATTAACCAACTTGGGAGGAGCATTTATCATTTTATTTTAGTCAAAAGTCTTACAAAACCAACAGGAAAATGTAACCATTTTCATTTATATTTACCTATATGCACATATACAGTTGTGCTCAAAATTATTCATACACAGGTCAAATTTTTAATTATGGTTAATTTTTATATGACAAATAGGCATATTCTGGCTGAAAATGACACAAGATATATTAGATATACGTTAAGAGATATTAAAAAAATAATAGCTGTTTTTTCATTTATTTACATTTTGAAAAAATGTCCCATGTCCAAAATGATTCATACCGTTTCTCTATAATCAATGGCGAATCCTTAACATTTCTTCACAGCTGTCCGATTTTTTTACCATTAGTGACAAGGTTTTTGCATATTACCACTGGGATTTTGGACCACTTCTCTTTTGCGTGGATCTCCAGGTCCTTGAGGTTGAAAGGCTTCCATGCCATCACTTTGGTCGTTCGTTCTCTCCATAAATTATAATTGAATTTAGGTCTAGACTCTGGCTTGGCTACTCCAAAATGTTGATATTGTTCTCTGCCAACCATTTCTTGACCACTTTGGCTGTGTGGTTTGGTTCATTATCTTGTTGGAAGGTCTACGGCAGGGATGGGCAGCTTCGGTCCTGGAGGGCCAGTGTCCTGCAGAGTTTAGCTCCAACTTGCCTCAGCACACCTGCCTAAAAGTTTCTAGTATGCCTAGTAAGACCTTAATTGGCTGCTTAAGGTGTGTTTAATTGTGGTTGGAGCTAAACAGGACACCGGCCCTCCAGGACCGAAGTCGGCCATCGGTGTGCCCAGGTCAAGTTTTTCTGCATACTGTCTAATGTTTTGCATCAGAATCCTAATGTAGTATCTTCTTTTTTATGATACCACTTACTTTTACAAGTTGGCCTGGCCCATTGGCTGAGAAACACCACCAAAGCATCATGTTCCCACCACCATGCTTAACCATGGGGTTGATGTTCCTGGGGTTAAATGCTTCCCCTTTATTCTCCAAACCAAAGCCACATCCCTGTCCAAACAACTTAATTTTGTCTCGTCAGACCATAGAATCAATGACAAGATGGATTATTCCTTGTCCAGGTGAGCTTTTGCAAAGGCTGGGTTAAAATTGATCCAATACTGGGTTGTTTTAACCCAACAGCTGGGTTATTATAATCCATGATTGCATTTTAACCCGGCATGGGGTAATTTTTAACCCAGCATGTGTTCTGCCCAATATTTACCCATTATGAGTCAAAAATAACCCAGCCATTTTTAGAGTGTAGTATGGAAGTAGGCGTTTTCGGACGCAGCCATGTTAACCATTCTGGAAGGATGCTGATAAATTGAATCTGGTGTTTTAAATAAGGTGACATGTAAAACTTTATCAGAGGGGTCCTTGAGGACCAGGATTAGGAAGCACTGCTCTAGAAAATACTAAAAGTTAACATATTAAAAGTAAACAGAATTTAAAATGATGTAGAAGATTGAATTTGCCTGGAATTATGCAAAAAGAATAAGTGTGAAGTGGCTCAGGTGCGTTGGGAATAAGACATTTTGTCAAAATGTAAAAAAGAAACAATAGCTGATATTTTTCATTAATATTACTAACAACATGTCTTACAGTCTTTGGCCACTTTCTTGTGCCATTTACAGTCAGAAGTTTCCCATTACCAAATAAAAATCACCACAATTAAAAATGTGGCATGTGTATGAATAATTTGGAGCATAACTGTACCTAAAAATGTTTTGTTCCTGTGGTATATAATATGCATTTGGAACTCATAAACACTAAGTGCCACTAGACTTTCACTACACAGAAGCCGAATGCATCAGAGCTCATTCTGTAGAGCAGCAGTAAAAGTGAAAGAGTAGTGTTTGAAATCAACTTAGCCTGCTTTTTGCTGATGGGTTTAACTTGACAGTTCAATTCATGAACAAATATGACAAGCTACATAAAAATGAAAGTATTCATGCACATTCAGCAAGCAGGTATTTAAAACTTATCACAAACAGATATGTTTAAATATTACTGTACTTACTTTAACTAGAAATGCATTTCAACATGTCACTGATTTCTTACTTGTCAATAACAAATAATGTTATAGTGCTGTATTTTCAATATTACCATTACTTAATTTCAATACAATAATCTTAATTTACAAATCAAAATAATGGTATTTGCAGTACTACTTGCAGCGGTAATAGGGAATCTGATTGACTATGTATGTTCTTTAAAACATAAAAAGGTCATGAAGGAAAAGCAGAAGATTTAATAAGGAGCACTATAAAAAATTTAGCTTTAAGGCAAGCCATGAGACTAAAAGGGTTGCAAAACTAGTCTAATGACATGACAAAAACCAAATATAGACCTTCACAATATTAACAATATTGCTTAATTTAAGTCATTAATGAAAGCATCACAAATATACTGTGAATGCGTATTACATATCTAAGTACTATAAAGAAAAAAAATTATATCAAAAATAAGTAGGAATGGAAATGTTTTGGGCAGTTTTATCAACAAGTCTTCTGTGCTAGACTGTACTCACAGGTTATTGTTATTTTACATCTTCACCACATGCAGTGTGCAGCCATCTGAGCAACCATCACAGATGAACGACATTGTTGGGCTTTTAATATAGCTGTAAACTGTTTAGCACAGATTTTAACTCTCAAATGAGAAAGAGTCTGACTTAAAATAAACAATTTCACAGTTTCACCTGAATGAGGAACCGTAATGCTATAACAGTAAGGAAGTATCCAGTAACTAATCATACAAAGACCTGGTCAAACAAGGCAACCAATACAGGTAACCATACAGCCTCAGTGCATGGCTTGAAACCTGCCATTATTCATTACTACCTTCTCTGTAGATACCATACTAATATATAGTTTCCATTACTGGTGAATATATAATAAATAAATTATAAGTCATGTATGAGTATAACATTGCTGTAATGACGTAATAGTTTTAGGTGATGTGTCTGTCTCATTATGCTTATGAGTTTGAGTGATGGTGGGCAAGTGGTAATGCTGTGAGATAATCTTTATGCTTTTTTACTACATTATAGTTTTATCTGTGAAAGCATAAACCTTCCTTATTATAAACACAGTCATAAGTCACAGACATAATTATTAACACTCTCCTTTTAAGCATTTCTGTTGAAAAGTTAAGCTCACCTGAGACTTCTGTGTGCTGGTTGGATGCAGGTGCCTGTAAAAGATTTTCTTGATGACATCAGGAAACAGACAGGTTATGATGATGATGATTATAGCAAACCATGCCGAACCGCTGGACAGTAGCTGGACAAAGACAAAGTACATGTCCTGTGTGTGAAGAAATGGCCTGGCAGGGGAAAATAATCACACTGCAATTAGTGTCAATGAAAGTCCAGGCAAAGCTTCTAAAAGTTAGTAAAGTCAATACATTTAAATAAATTTTATTTGTCTAATATATAAAACTAATCCAAAAGCCAAGTATGTATGTGGTGACTTGATCTTATGATAACTTAAGTACATAAATAAATTAAAAAATACAAGAAAACCATGAGTTGGGCATCTCTTTATATTATATTTTCCTATTTTATGTGGTTTCTCTTCTTCATCATTCATGTAAAGCTGCTTTGAAACAGTATTTAAATAAACTTGATTTGAATAGGTGAAAACACAGAAATACAGTAGCAGATGATGCCACCATAAAACAAGGAGAAGATGAAGTAGAAGGCGATGGAACCCCATGTGACAAAGTGATTCATCCACGTCCAGAAATGCGTCTCTAAAGCCAGCTGTGATGAGAGCAGTTCAAATTAACCTTAAGCTCACATTTAATATAGAAACCTATGCAACGCTGCATTTACACATAAACTTACCTTCAGTGTCACAGTTATAACCATCACAGTGAATACTAAAGTACCAAAAGTCCAGTTTCCAAACATCTGAAAGAAAGAAACTTACATTTGAAAATATTGTAACCTATTCTACAGCTCTAGCGGCTGATGGTGTTTTTAAACATGTTGTGTGGTCTAGTTCTGCAAAATATCGGAAGGGCTTCAATTTATTCTAAATAAAACAAACAATCCTCAATCACTTAATACCAGAGAGAGAGAGAGAGTGTGAGAGAGAGAGAGAGAGAGAGAGAGAGAGAGAGAGAGTAAGAGCGAGATTCCGGCCTGTCGGAAGCCATTTACTGTCATGCAAAGCTTAGTGCTGAAGGGAACGCCTCCAGGTCTGATCGTAATTGAGGATGACAGAAATCGAACGCTTATCAGAGCCACTCATGCAGAGAGACACAGACAGCTGGTTATTTATAAAGAACACATGCATCAACTGGAATTCAGTCAATTCTTACCAGTTGCTTGTTAGCTCGCAAAATCTGAGAGCATGCACAGCAAAACAGAGAAAGAGATAAGCAGAAGAAAAGAGAATATGGATAAAAAATAAGTAAAAGCCTATATCCTCTGACTATATGTTATCAGATAACAGTGTAATTACATTAAAGGAATAGTCTACTCATTTTCAATATTAAAATATGTTATTACCTTAACTAAGAATTGTTGATACATCCCTCTACCATCTGTGAGCGTGCACGTAAGCGCTGGAGCACGCTGCGACGCTTCGATAGCATTTAGCTTAGCCCCATTCATTCAATGGTACCATTTAGAGATAAAGTTAGAAGTGACCAAACACATCAACGTTTTTCCTATTTAAGACGAGTAGTTATACGAGCAAGTTTGGTGGTACAAAATAAAACGTAGCGCTTTTCTAAGCGGATTTAAAAGAGGAACTATATTTTATGGCGTAATAGCACTTTTGGGAGTACTTCGACTCGCCTGAAAAGTCCGCTCCCCTTCTCACTCTCATAATGGGAGAGGGAGGGTGTTACTGCGCCGAGACGAAGTACTCCCAAAAGTGCTATTACGCCATAAAATATAGTTCCTCTTTTAAATCCGCTTAGAAAAGCGCTACGTTTTATTTTGTACCACCAAAACTTGCTCGTATAACTACTCTTCTTAAATAGGAAAAACGTTTATGTGTTTGGTCACTTCTAACTTTATCTCTAAATGGTACAATTGAATGAATGGGGCTAAGCTAAATGCTATCTAAGCGTCGCAGCGCTTAAGTGCACGCACACAGATGATAGAGGGATGTATCAACAGTTCTTGGTTGGGGTGATAACATATTTTGATGTTGAAAATGAGTAGACTATTCCTTTAAGGATTGATGCATTGTGTCTGTAAGCTGGAGTTAATCAATACTCATTAAGGCTGTGTTATGGTTATTAATGTCTAATGTCTAATGAATTCTCTTCTGCGCTCCTACTGTGGCTACATAATTTAGTCTGTGATCCACATATTTGTTAGCTGTTTTGAATAAAAGCATCTGCTGAATTAATAAATGAAGTGTAAATAAAACGTAAGTGTACTGTAGACAGGTTTAATTAAAAGACATCCAAAAAGTCATGCGGAAACAGAACAGCAGTGTTAGGCACATTTAGTGTTAGAATTTGAGTGATAAAATGAGAGACAAGGTTCAGATGAAGCTGAAGAGAAGTCCTGACCTGTCCATTCCCAAGAAGCGTGGTGTCCTCTCCCATCAGGATGTAAGACCCAAAGAAGAAGATGAAGGCATGGCAGAACCCCAGTACAGTCCAATACAAAAAGGTTTTGAAGGAGAGCATTGAGTTTTTACTGATGTCTCTGATGAACAAACAGAAAATGATTTTACTGCCATTGATAGTCCCCTAGTTCCTGTACTCTAATTAATGTTATTGGCCTCATAAACACTCAAATAAGAGTGCTATACTAGGGTTGAGATACATAAAGGCATGAAATCTATTATCCAGGATTAATTGCTAACAAGTTTGAAATCTTTTTACCTGTAAAGTGCTGGTTTGCTCTGCAGAACATGTGGATGCACCAGTTGCTCAAACAGACTATACACCAGTATGGGCAGAGAGGTGAAGCAGATATTATACAGCGTCAGATATACACTGTCATAGAGGGTCTGTAAAATACAAGCAGCATTTCAAGTATCCACACTGCAAATCACACATGGCTTATATCATACATACAATACCTCACTTCTGGCTTAAATCATCTGATTTTTTTCTATAATTGCATGCCTACTCTATAATGATGCAATCTGAATTGTACAGCCTTGTAGATGTTTGTTGACTATTGCTAACACACTTTTTGGCTTCTTTGATCGACAGCAGAGGTGCTAAGAGAGAGTCAGAATTAATATCAGTCCTCTTGTGGTCTAATGGCTTTACCGATGGCAGATTGCCACTACTGCCAAACAGGGGCGTCACTATGGGGGGGAAAGGTAAGACAATTCTAAGAGCTCATGCACTATTGGGCCCCTTAAAGATCATAGTAACATGTAGTGTAGTAACGTGTGTGGTAGAGGGCCCAACCTCATATTCTTTCATAGGGCCACAAATTGCTACTGCTGTCAATAAAACATGGGTTAAGCACTTTACACATACCCAAAATCAATGACGTCAATCAAACAATCATGAAATATCATTACAAAATTATATTAAAATTGTAAATATATTTATGAGAAATTGTATACTGTATATTCATGATACAATAATTGTAAAAAAATATACTTTTTTAATTAAAGTTGGCACAACATCAACATCACTATTTCTTCCACATACCTAACTTTAAACATTGAGGGGCAGATTCCTGGAGTCTTAGACAAAAATGCATGATTGAACTGCCTAAATTTAAAAACACCTTTCACGGAAACATTTGAACATATATAAGTGCAATTGTTTTTGTATGCAAGATGCATACCAGTATTGATTTTTGTAAAGTTTGTTTGTAAAAACTACTTAGATGTCCTATTATAACTAAGGCTTAGTCCTGGATTCATCTAAACCCTGTCTGGGATATCGCCCCTGAGAGATAAAATCATTAGAATAATTTCAGTCAATTGAACTTTTAACAGAAATTATTTGGAAACGGTTTTATACATGGCATTAGGAGTCTGATGTTATTCCCTAGTCTATAGTAACACTAATCACAACCTTAGTATGCAAACCACTTATACAGAAAATGACAGCAATTTAAATTACTTCAGGGCATAAACAAATCACTGATGGTGAGGTACTTACTTGTTGTGAAAACAGACAGAAGAACTGGTATAAAAACTGAGGAGTGATAAAGCACACATTCTGCAAGAGTAAAGAAATTTATAAGAATTGCATTATAAGAATACAATCACATCTGTAGTAAAGAGACGGTGCAAATGGCAGAAGGAAATGTACCTTGTAGAAAAAGTATTGCACAAGGGTTGCTATTCTAATGTAGTAGAAATGACCATGCACAAGCAGCAATTTGGCAAGAAATCTGAACCTCGCGATTGCATAGTCACTGTTTCTTACAGCTTGTCTTCCCTCTTTCCCCATGATACCTGAGTGGAATGGATTTCTGTTAGACTGATTGCGAAAGGATGCAATTAACTACTTTAGATACATTAACATTTTAATTGCAAACAGTGTCTCATAGATCTCACACTTTAAAGCCATGTTTGCTTTTCTGTTTATCTGCTAAACAGACACCTACCGATTCCAACATGAGCTTCTTGGATCATACTGACATCATTGGCTCCATCCCCGATGGCTAACGTAATAGGCTTTTCTGGAGAAGTCTTCAGAAGTCTCACCACCTGCCAAACACACAGAAGCTATTAACACCAATACTATGAAAACAACAGGGCAATGTGGGAAACTTTAGCTTGGGTGAGGACATACTAGAGCACATGATCCCTGTCCTTACAAGACCAATGTGAAATGTGAACAGGCATACGAGAGAGGGGAAGGTCACCACCTTGGCTTTCTGGAGAGGTGCCATTCTGCAGCAAAGCACAGCCGAGCAGTTCTTACACACCTCCATGAAGAGTTTCTCATGTTCTCGCAGAGCCAGAGACAAACTGGCCCCATCCACGACCAGTCCATGCTGAATAACATGATCTTCTTTGATCCTGCACAAATATTAATACACTGTTAAATCTATGGATGACAATCACAACATATTTTATGATACTGGTTGTGACTATTACAGTGAGCTACATTACAGTGTGTATTAAAGGTCACAGGTTTAGTTAGTGTCTAATGTTGCTGTTAGAGCATAAATAATACATGCAAAATGATAAAGCTCAAAGTTAACTGCAGGCGATATATTTTCTTTAACAGAAGTCCCCTTCAAAGCCTACAGTGAACGACTGTTTTGAACTACACTGCCCCACAAAGGCTAAGGGCAGTAACTTGTGTAAAATGTCCTTAAAGTTTTTTACACCAGCCAGTCAAACATGTTACTGCAATTTTGGCACACACGTTTATCTGAAATGGGACCAAATTGAACCAGGAGACTGTGTCACAAGACACAATAGATCTCACAAAGCCCATTTCAACCCTTAACTCAATTTTGACCAAATGTGTAGTTACTGAGCTTTGGCTTTGTAGGGCGATATTATATTTTTCCTACATATACTGATTTTGTGTGTGCCAAATTTATTAATATTGAGTTAGTTTGGTTGCTAAGATTTTGTTTTGGAACTTTCTTAAATTGACTTTGCTGATTATATCAACTTGAAATAAGTGTATCTGTCGTTTTTTTTTGTTAGATTCCAACAAATACTTTGAAGATGTTAAAATATATAACAGTTTACATTTATTTTATTTATATTTCTGGTCACAACATAATTCCCATAGTTATGTTGTAATTCTGTTGTTTTAATGAATTTACTGTTTGTTATTCTAGTACATAAAACTATTTTAATTCAACAAAACATGCAATCTCCCGTGGATAAAAAATGCTTTCTAAAGTTAAATGATAGCTGTAAAAATATTCATTAATTATTCTCACTTTAATTAAAGGGGTCATGGCATGAAAATCTGACTTTTTCCATGTATAAAGTGCTATGATTGGGTCTCCAGTGCTTCTATCAACCTAGAACAGTAATTCTTAAAGTGTGGTCCGCGGACCACTAATGGTCTGCCAAACCCCCCCAGTGGTCTGCCAAAAGATGACCTAAAGTAGGCAAGTTTTTATACAAAATCATGACTTATTTAAGTAGATTTTTAATGCACTTGCGAAACTGTGATATCAGGTCATGCCATTCTGTTTTAATAACGTAAAAATGGATCGGTGGCTAAACCAAAGAGGAGTCAAAAGAAAAGATCAAGCGTCAACTGAAAGCAGCTAAAATCCACAGCTCTATTATTTTTGAAATGTACTAGTTTTTGTTTCATGTGTAAAATCCCTGTAATTTCAGTGATTTTGGAGATTAAGGGGAATTTTTTTTCAGCATTTTATTGTTACCATAGTTACAACCATAGACTTCATATACCCACCACCTCAGTTTTAAACTAATGGCTCTTTGGAATGACATGTATCATGGGACCTAGGCTGTTACAGTATGTTTAATTGCAGTTTTTCTTCACATGTGCAGTTTGTTGTTCATATTAAACTGCAACTCATTTCACATTTACTTTTTCAAATGAAATAAAATTCATATAATCATTTCTGAACATAGCATTGCATTTGAGTTTAAAGACTAAGTTTTTGACTTGAAACAGTTGCATATTAAACTTAAATTTAGCTTATCCTTCCTTTTTTGTAGTGTTTTAGGGGCGTGTTAGAGTTGGATTCTGGTGGTCCTCAGAAAAAAAATGGAAGATAAAGTTGTCCTTGGGCTGAAAAAGTTTGAGAAACACTGACCTAGAAAATGTGAAAAAGATCAACCCAGTAACTTAGTTTTGATAAACCATTCTCTACAAGCACATCGAAAAAATAGGTCGTTGAAATTTGGCTGTCCTTATGATGTCATAAGGAGCTCTTATTTTAATAATACCACCCCTTAATCTGCACTATCAGCAACCACAGCACTCCCATTTAGTGCAGAGAAAAGCACAATTAAGTTTTAATTGCAACAAACCACTATCATTGTGATCAGTGTTTGAATTTCATCAGCTCAATTGCATTTTTTTTAAAAGTCCAAAACGGCACATTTTTGCTTACACCTACAAAGTGGCAATTTTAACACGCTATAATAAATTATTTATATGGTATTTTGAGCTAAAACTTCACATATGTGCTCTGGGGACACCAAAGATTTATTTGACATCTTAAAAAAGGGTTGTGCCATGGCCCCTACATTTTGTAGTCAAAAATTTGGTGTAGACACTTGTATTTGGTTTGAACGGTCAACAATTTGGACCCCATCAATGAATTATATAAACATACAAAGATGGAAGTATCCAGTGGATGTTATGCATGTCATTAATGGTTTAAAATGTTAAAATCAGAGAAAGACAAGGAAGAAATTAATGTGAAGGAGTGTGTGGATGTATTGTACCTCCTGGCCAGTCTACGGAGCTGTTCGGCACACTCATTGTCTGATTTCTGCTGCACAAGCTCCAAGATGTTCATAGTGCGGTGAAAGTGACCACATGAGAGACTTACGCTAACTGCCGTCTCATGTTTATCACCTGTCAAAACCCACACCTTAATTCCAGCTAACCGCAGGGCTTCAATCGTCTCCTGAACCTTATCCTGTAGCCTAGACAACACAGAACGATTAGTTTAGCGTTAATATAATCATTTTATTTTCGGCCACTAACTACAGTGATCACAACAAGTATAACAAGACAATTAGCATAACCAAAGGTGTCTTATTTTATTTTACTGTTGTTTTAATACAGTCCTGTGATAGTGGACAAAGTGAATTAAACTTCTGTAATAAATATGTCAATTGCATAAGGAATGTTGAAATAAAATATGACCAGGACATTGCCTTTGTGAGACTTATACTGTATGATACATTTTATTTGAACACACCCAGAATATGCAGCCTTTTCTAAGCTGAATAAGTCATTGTATCAAAGTGGCCAAATTTTACTTATGTTCAGTAAGATCACGGCCTATAATCATACAATAATTTAAGACTAACATAAAAACACATTTTTTTTTCCACATTATGTGTTGATTCCACTAGGTAAAGAACACTCTTGGCATTTTCTCTCGGGACAAGAGTAATATGCTGCATAAGATGCCAACAACATAATTACAGACATCTTAATGACTTGTTTTCCCTTTGGTCTTATTAAATGTGCAGATTAACAGCCACTTTAAACACAGATACAGTTCACCCTCATTAAACCACAATGCAGCCCCTACTGATCTCTGTGTGTTTGTGTCTAGAAGTGCCAGGTGGTAAAGATTTTGGAACGTAATTAGGGGAAAAGAAGGAATAACGTGCAGTAACGATCAATAAGAACCTACATTTACCAAAGGTTTTATTAAAACATCAGGTTTTACCTGTAGACCGACATCCAAATATCTACATTTATTTACTAGTTACCACTATAAAAAGGTCTTGATCTAACTTTTTACATATCAGGGCTCAATCCATTTTATCTACTGGCCTGGCTCAAAATTTGACTTAACCTCTAAAAATTTTACACTCACTAAAAGTAATAAATAAAACAGGCCTAGTTATTTTATTGATTACCTAATTACATTTAATTACCTTATTCACTTAACTATAAATTAAATATAGATTAATCCTTAATACAATTTTCTTTGTCCTTTGTTGCTTAATTTGTTGTGTTTACAAATTAAAACAGCAAGCTGCAGGTTTATTAGTCTGTGTCACCTTAAGACCAATAATCCAATTGAATGTTTTATTTCTGAATTGTTTATGTTGACTTACAACAGAACAGACTGTTTAAAAGGATACTTGCCAATAGCCCTGTCACAATAATTACTTAACAGACTTATTGCACGACTAATAAAAATGACATCTGTACCATCTTAGTGTTTAAATGTGTTTGCAAGAAAATTAATGCCATTAAGATTTTAACCGATTGCAGTGCCTCTGTCATTTGTCTGTCTCGAAGGAGTGGCATGCGCACCTCAGAGTCCCTGCTGAGCGGACACTGACAGGCGAAGAGAAAGCATTACTAAACCGAATTTCTTGTTTTTCTGATGAATACACACAGTTTAAAAGAATAAATCCAACTGGAACGGGTTTCAAAGCTACAACCCACAACTCCGCCATGAATGAGATGTGGGGAGAGGAAATTAACGTAAGCCGACATGTTGACTTTATTTAAAAACAGAGGCAACGCGAAGAGCAATAGGAAAAGTCACCTGAAACCACCATAATATTTTTTTAAATCTGAGGTGTTCTACACTAGCTGTTATAAATACTCACAGATGCAATCAGAGGAACACTCGTCTAAAGCAATAAACCACGTGCAGCCATAATTTACAATGAACAATGAATATTAGCCGTTTTTAATTCAAATGCAGCTCAACCAATGACTGGTACTATACCTTCGCACAATATTTATTTATGTTTTAATTGTTCATTTGAGACATGAAAGAGATGTGAAAGAGAAATTAATTTGCGCTGAGGTCTGAGGTGCAAATTTCGGGCATGTACTTCGGGTGTGTGTGCACACAAAACTTCTCAAACAGTGCGCAAATACCACATTCGTCTTCTTGCATTTGAATATTTAAATATTGCACTGGCTTGATCGACTAAATTACAAAATTCTCAGATGCTTACTGAGTAGACTAAGGAGGACTGCGTTTAGGTTGCAGGCCAATTGGTAGCCATAATGGTTTAAATGATAAGTAAAAAAGCTCATGAAAATCACAATGATAGTCACGGCAGTATGATTAGCACATTCCTGTTTCCCTGCCTGGCTGCAGTTCATGTGGTTGAGCTTCAGTCTAAAGAAAGCCCCACAATTCATCATGGCATGACAAACTGCATTAGCAGCAGTCACACAATGACTCACTAACGACTTTGTGAGTCCATTCAATAATCATGATTGAAGAGTTTCACAATCATTACTTTGATAACTGATACCTGTCATAAAAAGTAAAAATGTTTTCTGTGAAACAGAAAAACAGAGGTTATTTTGGGTTATATCAGATTCTCATTGCACTTACCAGCAAAGGGGGGTTTGGAAAAAATATTAGTATTATTAATAATAGTATTTTGACTACTTAAATTCTACTACTAAACTTCAGATGATTTCTGATATGACTGTTCAGACTGAGCATTGCAAAACATCTGACCTGTGTTTGATTTAGATACCACATATGTAAGTGGCTCAAATCAGAATTGAAAAGATCAAATTCAATTGTTTGCGCTGTTGTTTGCGCTGTTTACACTGTCATGCAAAGAGACAGATCTGGGTCACATATCAGCCAAATCCGCAGTATGAACGTAGTCTGTTTGTTGAGTCCAACGCATGCTGTGCTACTCTTTACTGTGCTGCAAACAGTGCATGCAGAATGTACAGTATGTCTAACGCATTACTATATTGACTCACTTGTCCTCCACACCGGTGGCTCCCACCAACTCCAAGTCCTTTTCGATGAAGTTAAAGACCTCAGCAAGCCGTTCTTCTCTCTGTTGTAAAGCCGTTCTGGCTTCATAAAGCTTTCGGTCCACTTCATTGTACTCATCCACACTGAAGTGTCTGCAGGCCACCACCAGTGTCCGCAGGCCCTTCTACATAAAAACGAAAAGATGAGGAACAAACAATACTATCATATAAAAGGAAATAGCTGTGCAAAAATAAAACCAATGATACCTATAATGAAAAAGGGGAACCACTGACACATGCTTAACATATGCTCAGCAAAGTTATCTGATTTAACCACTTCAGGAGGTGGTCTAGGCAAAACTATTCCAGACAAAACGAAGTGTAAATGCATTTGTTTGTTGAAGCCATATATGTAGCACTTTACTCCTCCTAAAAGTAAAGACATCACTCGCAAGTTAGATGGCCCAGAAGCAAACAAACAAAGATGTCACATTGTTGCTATACAACGAACGTGTGCAAAAACATGCCAAACTCGCTTTTATTAAACAAACCAAAACAAGTTTTTTTTTGTTAGACAGAAGCACTTTTGTAAGTGCTCAAGTGCATTTTCCTTTGTCATTGACCTGTCAATCATCGCGCCATCTCTCTTCTTCTGCTTTGTACTTGTGCTGGACGGAGCAAATGTGCTTCCCCTGTATAACATAATAAGAGCTGCCTTTTGATGCTAAAGCATCATTGAAAGTTTCTTAGGGTTGAGTAATGCTTTTCAAAGACAGCTGGATCACCAGTGTCCCAGTAATGTGTTGTTTGCAGTTTTAAAGCCCTATGCACAACCTGCAGAGTATTTTTGTTATTTAAATTAAAAGTGAATAGAATTTTGTTGGTATTAAGTAGTGATCAGAGATATGGTTGAGCGATGTCTACCAAATTGGCATAGGAGGATGTCTACAGTCAAGCGATGACATAACTCCTTAGTGGTCAGCTGCTGGAAAGCAGGCCAAAATCGAAATTGCTGAGGAGATGAAAGTATTCATTGGAAATTGAGAATGTTACGTTTATAATAATATTATTGTTTCTATGCACAAATTCCCCATTTTTAATTTGGGCAGAGACAATAGAACGAAAATATGAATATAAAGTCGTTATTTGCTTTTTGTTTTGGTTTTGTAAAGAAATAACGAAATAAGTTCTTTTTCGTATTTCAGATTTGATTCTTAATGTAGAATTAATTTTTATAGTGTACGTAATCATTTGGTGCTCCAAACAGCAAATGAGATAATTCTGGAGCAGGTGCAAGCCATCAAAGGGGTGTTTGCTTAAGAAGATGTTATCAGTGGGCTAAAGCCAGAAGCGGAATTTTCAGATTTAACAGACATTCTCAGATATTCAATAATAAGTCATTTTTAAAAATTATTTGTCAATATGTTTCAATATTTGAAAAATACATGTCATTGAACCTGTCTACAGAATGAAGTCTAGCAAACTATGGACCTTTTTTGCCCCGGAAATAGGGAACCAATCACAGAACAGGGAGGGGGCAGCAAGACGATGATAAGGTCTATGCGACACACCGAAGCAGTTTCGTTTATACAACCAGACAGTAGACGCGAAGTTACTTTTCAATGCAGCCTTAGATAGTGTTCTAAGTAGTTTTGAACGCAAGTTTATTTAAAAAAGAGCAACTTTTTGCGTTAAACAATTTCATATCCAAGAAGGATGTTTGGTTATGGCAAGACATGATAGCCACAGAGTTTTATAGGACCAACCTGTTAGGCATCGTCGTCGACGAAGTACAATTAAATTATAAATGGTAAGTGGTTTTTATTAATATCATATTGTCATTATGCCTGTACTGTGGTTGTCACAGTGCCACTAAATTGTGTTGCTTTTCAATACAATATATAGCTACCGGTTTAGTTGCATAGCTTTCAGCTGTTTGCACACGTACAGATAAAGTAGTTTACGTTTGAATTTATGTTGCTCTACATACGTCATCTGGTATAAATGAAACGATTGGCTATGAGCTACGTACAGACGCATTTAATAGAAATTCGTAGCACCCAATAAACAGCTCTGGGCATGGGCTCTGGTAAAAAAAATGTTAAATGGCGTTTATCGTGTTTTGGAACTAAACTCTTCACATAGTCTCGTAAATTTTACATTTTGCTGACAAGCAGTCATGCTTACTGCCATACACCATTAATATGACAGGATGTTGAGCATGTCTGAAGCATCCAGACACAAGCGTATGTGTGCCCTCCTGCTGCATACTTCATTAACGTGAGACCTCAATACAAGATATTTTCTTTTTTTTGTTTAGATTTTTATTGGCCTCAGCACTGAGTTTATACAGCACGTGAGGGAAGCAGACAGAGCATGCTGATGCAAGCAGCTAAAAACAAAGCACTTATAACACTATATATCAGGGTGCATATAAAAAGTTGGTATAGCAGTTATAATATGTGGCAACAGTTGGTGGCACTATGTACACTATTTAGGGTGCAAACCTTTAAAATGACACGCTGTCACGTTAAAGCCTGCTGTCATGTTATATGGTCTCATTTGTGGCAAGAAAAGTATCCTAGTACTTATGTGCTTGTTTTGAGTGTTTGTGTCATTAATACACACACAAAGTGCTTAAAAAGTTAAAACTCTGCAAAGCCTGCAGTTCTGTCTCTATGTTATTATTTACACAGTCCTTGCGGCTGGTCAGTCATCTTTTGGTAGTGTAATCATATGATAGTGGCTTGACGAATCAGGATAGGATACGCAATGATCCAGAACATGCAGTCAAGGATTGAATGTGGGCACCCACCGCTTTGTTTACATAAGTCTCTCGTTAGGTCCGTCTACACTGCAACTCCAAAATTTTTCAAATAAAACAGGGTCTGCTGCATTTACAAAGTCTCAATTTTGAAAAGATCGAAAACCCCAGAGTAGTCTGCATGCCAGACATAATTGTAGCAAAAGTAAACCACACTAATGTAAACATAGTCTCAGATAGATGGATCTTGAGGACTTTATTTTATGAATCACCAAGGACCAAGGTTTTAGGTAAAAATCTATTGATCTGCTAATGAAAAAATTCTCATACATCTTAAATGGCCTTAGAATGAAAATTAACAGCTTATTTTTATGATTCAGTGAACTACTCAAAACTTTTTACAAAGCTTTGTACAAAAAGAATAGATGTCTGTGCATAATCCTCAAGTGCATTGGCAATAGAGGTATATGCCCTTTAAGAACTGGACAGGCAACAATATAAAAAAAATTCAATAATCTCACCAGAGCAAACTCATCCACATGGACTCTGGTTTTTTCAATCTCTCCACTAGTGCTGTACGGGAGGATTGCTGATTCAGCTCCTTTTGTGAACAGCACCTTTTCACCTATTAAGACAGTGTAAATTTAACAAACTCATCTGCTGCAGTCAACAAATAACCACCAAATACACGTGTTCAAAATTTCATGCCTGAGGGCGTCTGCAGGATCACGCTCATTCTTCTGCGATTTGCATCAAACTCAAGAACATGAAGAAGTTTGTATCTGTGTGCAGAAGGACAGCTGTTTAAAAACAAAATTCTAAAAGCAATGACAACATCATTTACTACCATGTAAAACGGTTTCAATTATATTAGGGTAAATATCTGAGGTAAATGCAGAAATTAGTTACTTCTCTGCTTTTCCAAATGTTTTAATCTCCATGTTTTCTCCATTGCTTCCTGTGAATGTGACACCCATCCTAAAGTTTAAAAACATAGACAAGATAAAATGAACAAGATTTTCAGTTAATTATAACATGACCTTGCCTTACACAAAGTTATAAATGTTTAAATGTAGAGATGGCCTCATTTGATTTTACATTTTAATGATGAATAAAGGAACATGTTCCTATCAGTATCCACACTAGCTAAAGAGCATAAGCACAGAGTTTTTCGACATGCGGCAACTTGATTTTCTGAAAATGTTTAGCAATACAAGTGTGGATAACACGGTTCATTTAAATAAAATAAATTAAAAACCACATTTATTGTGCGTGCAGAATAACAATATGAATTTGGTCATATGTAAAGTATTTATCATTTAACTGACAGTTTTTTAAAAGCTGCCTGTACATTTTAAAAAAAGGATGAGCATTAGCAGTCATTTTGTCTACTTGAGAATAGGGCTGTCACAATGATAAAAAAATTGTCTATTCGCGATGAGGTCAAATTTCAGATCACTGCAATGATTGCACATCTATCTAAAAAACACAAGGGGAGCTGCAGCGCCTATATTAATGAGACCGCATCAGATGGCACTCCTTAACTGACAGTGTAACGTGATACATTGCAAAGCCATTCAATACAGTGGAAAAACAACAACATTTAAAGAAATGCTTCAAAACTTTGAAAAGCAGTATGAACTTCCAGGTAAAACATAAATTTTAAAAATAGCAATTTCAAATTTATGAAAGTAAATGATGCTAAGGAATCTGTAAGGAATTACTTTTTTGGCAGCCACTTCAGACATGTGGTCAAGTACTAATATGACCTTAGTAAAATTGGCTATTATTTAAGCCCTGTTCTAGTATGGTTTATTTTGATTGCATTTTTATTTTCTGTTATTTTTCAGACACTTTATTGTGTTTATTTCTTATGAAGTATATTCAGTTTTTGAAAGATATATTCATTACATAATTACTTTTAAATATGTGTTATGTGAATTTCCTGCCAGGTAAACTTCGCAAAAGATTAAATTTAAATAACTACAACAAATTATTTCATAAACAAACAAAAAATATGAGAATTAAATGTCAAAGCAATAAAACAGACAATTAATCGTCATAATCATCACATTTTATCAGACAATTAACCGTCAGCCAAATTTCTTAACCATGATTGCCCTACTTGAGAACTTATTTGAGATATCTGACAGCAATTACATTTTTTACATTTTTTAAGCATCTATTTTATTATTATAGCCACTGATACAAAAGTTTAATGCAACAAAACATAAAATCAAAACATGTCTTGTTTTGTTATTTTGTGATGAATGAGAGAGCATAAGTTATGTTAAAAGTCATAGGTTTGGAACATATTGAGGGACAGTATGTACGTAAATGCAGACGTATTTTTCTTTAAGTGCATCACTGGTTCACACAAATACATGTTTGATAACTAGCAACCCTTGCAATGCATTATGCATTGCATTATGACTTGCACCTTTGTGACTGTTTTCAGGGCAAAACAATGCTTACAATTATTTGTGAATAGCCAGAAGAGTAGTCTGCATTTACTTATGTTTCCAGCCTTAATGACAGAATGGTTATTGTTGAGTGAGCAATTATTTCAAATAAATGAAAAGAGGATTTATTGGCATTGTAATCGTGCCTGAACAAAGGATGCAAACAGTGTTAGCAGCTCTGATCTTACCTCTTGGTGGCTTCTACTAGGGCCTTCTCATCCGGAGAGGACGCATAATACTCCATCTGAGGTGAGAAGCCATTGGAATGACAGAATGGGTCTCCCGGTCCATCTGCCTGATCATAACTGATCTGTACCGTATGACACAGCGAGACAGCTTTCAGGAACAACTCCTCCTCTCTGTTCTGAAAGGTGTAAAAAAGGTGTAATAAATAATAAACTTAATTTTATCATACACATGGGTCATTTATAGGACCTCTACAATGTTTATCATACTGTTTATTGCTTAAAATAAAACTGCAGTAACTTTACCCAGTTTACATTCATAACATGAAGCATTTCCAGGGTGAAATGACAAATCATTGTAAAAACCATTACGCTATCTATAATATTAGCATTATTGTTTGCAAAACAGATGCAAAAACTGATTTGTCTAAATGGGGCTTGCTAAACATCATTTTCATCTTGTGTGGTATCATTTTTTGTGTGTCTACATTAAATTACTTTAATAACAAATTGTGTATACAGTGAGTGCAATTCGTGACAACTTTTCACATTGCTTGGTTACATTGTACCATTTACTTACATTTATTTTCACCAAAGCCAAAACTTTCTTCACTACACGAGTTTGTTACTGTAATGTCATGTTTGTCATGTTTTTATTTGTGCATTGTTACATTACAACACTAGTTCAAGATTTTATTGCATGCATGAGACTAAATCTTACCAGACAAGACACAGATCCATCTGGAGAGACTTCTGTCATTCCTTCAGGGATAAGCTTTCCATTGATCTCTTGGTATTTTATGCCATTAATGGAACATTCCCTGAACTGCATCTCGTTTTCGGTAAGAGTTCCTGTTTTGTCAGTGAAAACATACTCCACCTGGGGTACAATATAAAAATTTTTTGTTTGAAAAAGCATGGCCACATTAATTATTTGCACATAAAAATGTTAAAAGTTCAAGTTTTACTGTTTCCACAAGGACCCAAACGCTCCTTTTTTATCAAGAGCCCTACCTCCAGTGTGATCAGAATACCCAGCCACTGGAAGGACTGTTTAAATATTGCCATGTTTAAACTTAGAACTATAACAACAAACAATACGTTTTTAGATTTCATCTTGGCCTGCTTATAAGTCACACACCTGTCCTAGCTCCTCGTTAAGGTCTGATGTGTTGACTTGAGCTTTCTGGTCACTCTCTTCATGGTAAAGATCCAAATCCCAGCCAATAAAAAATGAGCCCAGAAACTTCTGGAGCTCAACCGTAACATATAGAGAAATGGGGATAATGAAGTTGTACAACACCAGGAAGGCCAGGAAATCAGAAATAAACTTCAGAATCTGTAAAAAAATCATATGTTAAATAATGAATGTGTTAAATAACACATGATGCCATCTAGCAAAGAGGTGAACCACCTATCTCACAAAATCCTCTGAAACATTGCTTTTAACAAATTTCAATAATAACATTATCTGATATATATATTTTGTAGGACTTTGAATAAATACAAATTACTGTACATCAAACATCAATCAAACATTTTCAAAGAGTTTCACATTTAATCCCAAGATCTGCTCTTTGCTGTGTTATGGGAAGATAATGATATGTAGTGACCTGGCTGCTGTTTTTCTCCTGATCAGTCTTCTGATTGTAAAAGGGTTCATTCCACTTATTCTCTGCCTGCCAGGCATACTTCAGTATAGTGCTAAGGATGGCTTCAAATAGCAATATACACAGGTAGATGAGAAGAAATGTATTCATGGACCTGCACAAGAAAGAGAGGATGTGGCCATTAAGGAGTGGTGATGAAATAAACTAGGAGGCTGATTACACCTGGTATTAAGACGCATTTTAGTCGATCGGATCATAAGTGAACGACGTTAAAAGACAGGTGTAAACGAGGTGTAAAACGTTTTGAGCTCGCCCACTTTCGACCACATTCAGAGGATTGCTTATGTTGTGTAAACTTAGGGCTGTCAACGAATATTCTAAATTTGAATATATATTCGAATAGTTAAAAAAAAACGAATTTCGAATATGAAAATTAATATTCAAATAAATTATTATTATTATTTTTTAAAGCCCGCGGTAGTGGGCGTGGCTGTCTGGTTTGTGAGTGGGCGCACTAGTGCGCCTGGTTCAGGGACAGGTCACAGTAGTCACACTGTCTGTCACTGTTAAAAGATGACGCGTCTTGCATGGAAGAGGGCAGAACGTCGACCGCAGCAGAGAAAGCGATTTTAACCCCCAAAAATATAAAAAGCTATGTCTGGAACTTAAGTACTTTGGATTTTGGTCGGTAGGAGGTAAAATTGTTGAGCCGCGAGATAAAGTTGTTAGCATACCATTCGACCACTAGCAACATGATGTCACATCTCGAAAATGTGCATCCAAATGAGCATGGCATCTTCTACACACTGCATATTAATTTGTTTGTCACTTCAACTTTTAATGCTTTATCCTGTTCTGTACACACACACTTCAGTAATTTACGGGACTGACAATCGCATTCTACAACCACATTAACTCCCGCATTGCAAACTGCAGTGACAACCGCGTTTACAGAAACTTTGCATAGTGTGTAGCCTACATAACCGAACTGAACAACTAGTAGTTAATAAAGTGTTTAAACGTGCATCATGGACATGACAGGTCTCTCTTCTGAAGAAATAAATAATTTCAAGGGGGAAAAGTCTTCTGTATGTGCGGTACAGAGAATGACAGAGGCACAAGCGTTTGCTACTCAGTGTTGCCACATCTTGCACTAAAAAAAACAGCGAACAAGAAAAATCCAATAATAAACCAAAATAAATCCAAACGCTTTACCTCAAAGATCAAAATATTGGGACTGGCACCTTCACATTTTAACAACACCAAAAACTTGATCGCTTCATGAGCCAAAAGCCATAAACGGTTAAGCGCTAAAATGGTATGCGAGTACAAAAAAGACGAGAACCTGGCAACACTTCACAAATGCGTACAATACACAACGACACGACGGAGGTTTATTGCAAAACATAATGCTGTTAAATTATTTTCATCAAAGCTGTGAGGGATAAGCACGTGAGACGGCAGACCGTTGCTATGGTTATCTCCGTGCCAATCATCACATTTTCACATTTAAATGCGGTTGTCACTCCTGAAACTTTGCAGTGTGTACAAGACCACAATGTGTGGAACTCCAGCTAAACAGTCACGTCCTAACACTTACTTTACATCGGCCACCACAAGCTATTTGTCTGCAACACGACAAGAGGTCATAACGGAGAAATTAATATCATTCATTTGTAAGGACATGAGACCGATCAGTGTCCTGGATGGAGCAGGCTTCAGGGAGTTTTGTCAAGCAATGTAACCGAGGTACCATATCACTTTGATGTCTCTTGATTTACTTGTTTTGTTTATGTAATATATGTTGCCAAATATGTTTAAACTTAAATAGACTACCTATAGAAGTAGTTATGTCTCTTTATATTAATTTGTCCTGTTATTGACGTAATGCGTCATTAAACGTCGTTAACGTCGTTGAAAAAAAAATGGGCAACCAGATTTTCGAATAGTTCGAATATTCGTGGGTTTTTTAGTGAGAATATTCGAACGTCATTTTTGAGCAATTTTGACAGCCCTAGTGTAAACGCGCATGTGGTCACAAAACACTGTCTACTCTCCGCCTATTGATCTAATGTGTAATGTATCAAGCACAATGTTTTGAAGGTGGGGTGCATGATGTTTCATAAATGCTTTAGAAAATAAACTTGTAGCCAATTAGCAGAAAGGGGCGTGTCTTCTCATTATGCGGTGGAGGGAGTGTTCAGTGCGCAAGTCTGACCTTAGCTGAAACTGAGCGATTGAAAGATTGACAGATCTGCCTAAGACACCAAGGTTGCATTTTCCCTTCTCGATAGGTGAGCAAAGTTGGTTTTGCTTTGTTTCACAGAACTAATATATGCTGTCTTTTGCACATTATGCTTATGTGTCATGTTTGCTTGTTTGTTTATCTGCAATCGTATTGTTCTTCCCAACAGCTATGATGAAGACATTTATTTCCACACCCTATAAGCCTTGTGCGTCTAAACCTCCTCCAAACTATTTGGATTAGGGGTGTGTTTGTTTAGGTGATTATTAATGTCAACATTGGCTTCCAGAGATCGTGCACCCCGCCTTTAACATGACTTCTAGTGTGAACACACAATGTACAGCACTATCTTTAAGCTTTTATTTTTAAAACTTATACATGTACAAAACTGTGTTCAGCACAAGGAGCGACTCGGACATTATATTACTTTTGTGTTTCTGTTTATTTAAACCCATAATTTCTCGTTTTTGTGTTTAAACGAAACCAGACAGACTCGCCCACAGACCACCCCCTCAGTAATCAGGACACGAAGCAGTCGAAAGTGGACAAAAGAAATGGATTAAAATACCAGGTGTAAACGTGAATGTGTCTCTTGTGTCTCTCTTGATCCGGTCAACCAAAACGCATCCTAATACAAGGTATAAACAGCTGTCTCTGATATAACAACTTTCACACACTCGCAAAATAAAAAATTAAAGACGTGGAGATCAGCCGCTTTAGTTTTATTAACAAAAGCCTAAAATATATCGATATACACTGTGTGTTCGCACTAGAAGTCAGAAACAATGTAAACGATTGTGCTCAATTCCTCAGATTAGATAAATAGGCGGTCTTGTGTGGCTGTTCGAACACATTCAACCACATGTGCATTTACACCACAAAAGCAATCCGGTCGACTACCTCTGAATGTGGTCAAAAGTGGACGGGCTCAAAACGTTTCAAACACTGTTTACACCTGTCTTTAGCATCGTCCACTTGTGATCTGATCGATGAAAACACATCTTAATACAAAGTGTAAACATCCCGCAACTGGACATAACAAATGTGATGAAATACAAACTTTTCTACTGCTGAGCGCTTCTGGGACTTGCACTTGTAGTTCAGAGCCATCTTGGCCTCCATGCCAGTATACACTGCCACACCTGCATGACAAGATGTTAGTATCTTTGGCTTGATTTTCAGTAAATTAAATTTATAGAACTGTTTCTAAAAACATTATAAATGTTAAAATTGTATTGCTCAAACACTGTGAACTGTGTAGTAGTAAATTGTAGAGTTACACCGTTAACCAGTTTTCTACATTTCTGAGTTCACTTTCACTTTCGCACTGGAGCCACCAAGCACGGCCCCGCCCCTAACACATTTGTGAGCATCCAATTAGGTTGCAGCGGTATTTGAAAGTTAAAAAGGTGACGTCAGATTTTACCCATGAGTGGCCTTCGTTTCAGTGCCGACAGCAGACAAGATTTTCTTGTTTTTCAAGTTTTTAATAACGTATATTTACTTGGCAGTTTTTTATCGTTCAAATTTGGCTGGGTGGTTATTAACACATTTTTATGTGATGTGACAAACTGAGAACATTGGACTTTACAAAGACTTTAACTATTATTGTAACTACTATGAAAATTATTCATGGTTTGGTGAGCAACCTTGGAAGAATTTGTTGATTAGTTTTTGTACACTGAATGAAAATGTCCAAATGAACTAAACCTTGAAACACTAACAGCAGTGACTAACGATATGATAGGAGAAACAAAGAGCAGATGCACAGCATCCAATTGCAGAAAAAAAATGTAGCAAAAAGGCAGTGAAAAATAAAGTTAAATAAATAATAAATAAACAATAGTTAGCAGATAAATAATCTAAAAGAGTACAGGTTCTAACTTGTTTATTTAACAAGTGTAATGTCAGAATAATCTAAAAATAATTTTAATAATTATTTTTCTTTTTTTCCCATGGCAGTATTTTTCCACATTTAAAGCTTCTAGGTATATTTATATACTTTTGTTAAAATCTAAGCAATAATAATAATACAGCTATTAATACAGCTAAAATTGTCATTCCAGATAATCAGTTTGTCCTGTTCTACATTATATCATACTCGCTATTATATCACACTGAATATTCAGCTTTACTCAAAAATCACAAAAAAACTAATGTTCATGTTTCTTTGATTTTTTTTTACCAAAAATTTCTTTGGTGTTTTTTAATCTTGCTCCTCGAAGCAGGAGGTTCTCGGGTCCTAAAGGTCTGAAAAATATAAAATAAGTATATTTCAAATCCCAAACCCTCCTACTAAATTAACCCCCAATAAACAAAACAAAAAATGAAAACACTTCATATTTTATATAAATTACCTTATATAAATGTAATTTAAATGGAAAGTTTTCTAAATCTCAGATATGAAGCCGGTCTTACCTGACTATCTCCTCTCCTTGTTGAGTTACTGTTATTCTTCCAACAAACCTGACAGAGAGAGAGCATAATAAAGTGCCACCAATATTTTAAATGTATGACAGGAAAGACTCAAACTTTTACAGTTCACAAAAAAACTTTTGAAAACTGACATAAAAAGAAATAATACAGGCCTATACTAATAAAAAAGTGCGCAATCTTAATATATCTAAATATAATTTGTAGCTATTGTAGCTATAGTTGCTGGTTTGTAGGGAAATACCTGTACAAGTCAGCTTCCGGCTGCTGGCACTCTATTACTGCCTGCAGAGACTCCAGCCGGGACACCGTCTGCGACACAGCTGTTTCTGGCACTGCAAAGTGCGTCTTCACATCAGATTAGATAACAGTTTAAAACTACTGCATAATTCTACTACTATAGAAAATGTATTTCTATTTAATTTTATTTCTATAGTTTTATAGTTTGTCTTCTAAAATTGCAAAAAGACTATTTTAGAAATAATTCTTGCAAAAATGACCTACACTACAGTCCTTTTGACAAATTTATTCATGTCTACAAACTGTATCTACATAATGGAAGAAATTAAATTTCAAGGTAATGTCAATATGCCCCAGTGAGCAAGTCAGTGGTGAGTCAGCGGTCTGACAAAAAACCAAAACTCCAAGAGGTGACGTGATGGAGCAAAAACCTTAGGAGAAACTGACTCAACAAGATGGGGTTCTCTTCTGTATATTCTTTATAGCATAATGTTTTTGATAATTTTATGACACATGTTTTAAATATTAACTAAGCTAAATTTAATCAACTAAAGTATGAAAATCTTTCATATTATATTGTCTACTTTGACAACACTGTTACATAGGGGTAACAATGTTAAGAACATTATCATAAGCAGATGAAAACAAAGACCTTCAGGTTAGTCTCTCCGTCAAGGCTGGCAGTGGTAATATGGCAAGTCCCCTCTGCACGGTCTGATGATAAGAGTACCAGGTCTGCAGGAAACGTCTCATCTTTGGCTACTCTCACAATATCACCTACCTGCAGACATGAAAACACAGGGCCCACTTCAGAATGTGTCACATAAACTAATGTCCCTTTATGTTGTCATTAAATTAATAATCTTAATGTAATTTGTTACTTTTCAGTAACGTCTGTGAGACTGAAATTTGCCATAAAAATTGCTCATGCTTATAATTTATAAGTTATTTGTACAAATCCTTCTATATACAAAAAAAATTCCCATTTGATGGGAATGAATAGATATTATTGATTTATTACAATAGTGGGACACACTATAAAGTTAAGGTTGTTAAATAAAAGTTCAATAAAAACTACTGAAATGAGTTTGGTGGACATTTTATTCCTAGTTAAGTAAACTCAGCAATCTACTTTTATTAAGTGATTGTTTGAAGCTGGTTCAACAGATTGTTTTAGTAGATAAATTGAAAGACACTGGATATCACTCAGAAAACTGAGTTAGATGAACTGCTTCGCCAAAAAACTTTTATTGGTCAAGCTGACCGAATTGGTTGTGATTGGTCACCCGTCTAGGGCATGTGATGAATGCTCCGCCTCTTACCATAACCGCATGATTTAGCTTCTCAGGTGTGAACAGTAACAATGTAGATACTTTTACCATATCAATTCAATGCATGGAATCAAAACAACAAGTTTGCAAGTTGAGCATAGCAAAAATGTGAAAGGTGCTCAGTGTATAAACCTCACATTTCAAAATGTACAGACCATTTCAAAATTCATGTTAATCAGAACTTACTCTAATATTCTTGGATCGGGTCTGGACTAGACTGCCGCTGCGCACAACATATACAGGGGCTCCATTAACTTCATTGTCAGCATTGTGACGCAGCCAATCTTCATATCCCTGTATATGTGTGTAATAAAAAAATCTTACTGTTTGCCCTGCAATCATACTGGCATAACACTGTTCATATATTTTTGAAAACATAGCAGCATTAACTCGTCATATGCTTACCTGCTTGATGGCAGTTACAGTGATGACAAAAAATAGAGGAAGTCCACTGGTTATAGGGGAAGTGGGAGTGTCTATCATTAACTAAAAAGGAGAGAAAGTATATTTCTGAATAAATACTAGACTACTGAACCATGTACTACAGTTAACTGTCATGATATTTATGACTCCTGACAAATCAAGAAACAATGCTTAATAAAGAAGAACTTAGTAAAAAAACAGTGACCAGTACATTATTCAGAATTTCTTCTTTCATGTCCTACAGATGAAATACAGATCCCACGCTATATTCTAAATACCAAGGGCTTACCCAAGATAAAACAAATATAATTGTTGTGTACAAACATGTTATAAAATTGTACTTGCATTTAAAGTATCTGCAGGTCATTACACACACCAATCCTAATCATAAAGCCTAGAGGATAGTTTGAGGCCAATTTTAATTTTGTGGCGGACTAAGAAATAAATAAATGTATGGGAATATACAACGACACTCTCCTCTCACTTGTATGATGTCACAGCTGTAGGCAGCACAAATATAACGCGACGCCTATAATCCCTCCCACTGCAAAGTGATACTAAACTCAAAGGAAAAGCTAACTACGCCAAAGTGAGGTGAGCTGACCCGACCCAAACTAAACTAAACCGTGGGGTACTATGCAATGGAAAAGCGCCATTATTTTTCGGTAAAACAATCAAATGGGAATGTTTTTGGTAACCTACTAGCTTGTTTTCAGGGGGTGAAAGACTTGTGTTCAGGAGTGTTTGGCAGACAATTTTTTAAAAACTAAATGAGGAAAAAACAGAGGTTGTAGTTTTTGGTCCCAATTCTCACTCAGTGTCCGGGCAAATAAAAGATACCCCCCCTGGCAGTTGCAATCTTTGACAAGGTTAAAAGCCTTGATTTTATCTTGGACTCTGAGCTAAAAATGGACAAACAAAAAAATAGTGTAGTAAAATCTAGCTTCTTTCACTTAAAGCTCTTAGCAAAAACCAAACCATTTTTATCTTCAACAGATTTTGAGAGAGCTATTTCTGCGGTCGTTTTCTGTAAAATTGATTATTGTAATTCACTGTATGCTGGGATTGATAAAAAAACCTCTGGCACACCTGCAAAACATACAAAATGCTGCAGCCAGATTGGTGAAGTCAGCCAAGAAAACAGATCATGTTACACCTTTTTTGAGATCTTTAAATTGGTTACCAGTCCAGTATAGAGTACATTACAAGATCATTGTTATGGTTTTTAAAGCACTACATAATTTGGCACCGCCATATCTTTCATAGTTGTTGCCTGTGTACATCCCGCCCAGGTCATTGAGGTCAGAAATCTCAATCTCCTGGTGACTGTAAGAACAAACTTTAAACGTATAGGAGACAGGGCCCAGTTCCCCGATAACGCTCACTCTTAGCGTGCTAAGAAGTAGAGGTCGACCGATATGGCTTTTTCTCTGGCCGATGCCGATATTTAGACATCAGGGCCGAAGTTTGGCCGATTTTCTATATGTACATAATAATCAAAATGTTCTCATCATTAGCAGATATTTTAAATGTAAAATGTCACTATTTAAGTCAAAGTATTTAAAAAAATTATGACTGGTCTTTCTGAAGAGTTTTACAACCTCCTCTGCACCATGCATTTATCAGACACAGATATTACCTGACACTCTGCTGTCATCATCTTTGATCAGTTTTTTACCATGGCTTTTATTGCTTTGTAGGATTAAATCCTTATTTGGTAGACCTGATAAATTATTTATTCATCATAAAGTTAACATAGTAAATGTCTATGTTTTTTAGTTGAGACTGTTATTTAGGGCAAATCTTTCTGAACACATTTACATTCTCATTTCTGAGGTGCTATAAGTGACTCATTGTGCTGACAGTGACGTCTTGTGGTTTAGTGTTGGGATAGATCTGTTGTTTCAACCGTTCATTCAAACGAATCATTGATTCAAGCAAGAAAGAAAGAAAGAAATGTGCATGCGTGACATATGAGTACAAAATATGTGCAGTTACAAAAATCTGGCAGCGCGCACAACGACCCTTGTGTACCCAAAACACATGTGCCCAAAAGGTACAATGCATTTTATTATGCAAATGCACTGTGTTTAAAAACATCTACACAAAGTGGGACCGAAATACATTAAATACAGGTTTAAGGGTGAGTGCATAATTAGTGCATTTTTTTTGTATATGTAGTATTGCTTTAAATATCTTTTATAGTGATTACATGCATTGAAAGATAGATGAACCATCCTGGAAAACAAAGAAACTCTGTCTCACAATCTGTTGAGGGCTGGAGACAGATAAAGACAAGTCAGGACTTAACTGAACTAAGAAGATAATGAGAAAATAAAAATTGGCTATTCTTCTGAACTGCTCAAACAAATTCTTAGGGACAAAGTTCCATATGGTGTACTACAAAGAGAAAACAAGAGCATGGAGGATTTTACTGTCAAATCCATGGGCAGAGTAGGAAAAGACTTCACACGTGACAGTCAAATGACTCCACATTTACATATGTAGCTCAGTCGACAATGTTTTAACATTCATTCATTGCCTATGATTAGTAATGCTGTAACCTCCTACCTTGGATGAAATGATCCTGTTGTCTGCAAATCTCTGAGGAATATAATGGCCATGATGTGGGAACTTGTTTGCTATGTACACTGTCCTTGTATCACTTTGATGGGGAGGGTCAAAGCCCTGTAAGAAATAAGGAGAGACAGACCAAAGATAACATTTCCATCATGTCATGTAAGCATAATTGTGTGAAAATAAACACCTAAAATTAGGGATGTCCCGATCCGATCACGTGATCGGAAATCGGCCCCGATCACGTGGTTTCAGACTCGATCGGAATCGGACGTTACCTCCCGATCAGGACTCGGATACATATGCAGGGTTTTAAATCCATTAAGGTCTCGCTCTGCTCCGCGCCAGTGTACGCGCTGCGCTGATGCATGTGAACTAAAGAGAAGAGGCTTGTTCGACTTCATGCAGCGCCGCAACAACCGGCAGCCGGATGACGTCTAAGTTCCGCGAGAGCGATTTAAAAGCAAACTCCTCCGTATGATTTCGCGGATCACTCTCGCGGTAGTTTGACGTCACCCGGCTAATTTATAAGATATATTGCTGAATCAGTATGTTGTTTTTCTTGTTAATTGAGTCTGGGTAGCCTATCTTATGCCTAGAATTAGTCAAGGAGGTTGATTCTTATAACTTCCTTCAAAGTTTGATCAATTGTGCATAATGACATGTGCAACAAATGCATATAGGGTGTCAGACTCATAGATTTGCATAATTTAAGTTCAGGTTTTAAAGTTTGGGTCAACATGTGGCACAGCTTTAAAACTGAAACTTATAAAATCCTATCAGAGGTCCAAAATGTCATTGAAACACACCAGTGGCTTTGCTGTCATCAGGATTAAACATGTTACCCCCGAACCCTCCCTCCCAACAGAGCATCCCCAAAAAACAAATCCCAATTTAACCCCTGTACATATACTATATATTCTCATTATTTTTTAACACATCTATAGTTATGCGCTGGCACAGAGTTAGACTCTTTTGACTCCACACAGAAACAGCATTGCGTGCGGCATGACATAAGGAACATCCTGGTTCTGTTTTTTTCGCTCTTATTTTTTCTTTTTTTATGTATTATAGAAGTATCGGATCGGGACTCGGTATCGGCAGATACTCAAAATCAAATGACTCGGACTCGAGGGCAAAAAAACCTGATCGGGACATCCCTACCTAAAATAGAGAGTGGCCATATTACAGAAATTTCTAAGTAAGGTGCCTTGCAGTGGTAGTTGCGAGTTGACGTCATTTTAACTGAAACAGGAAGTCAGTGCATGACATATTGAGTAGCCCATCCCCTTCTCTTTTAATAACAAATAGTGTTTTCATGACACAGCCTGGCAAAGCTGCATTTGACAGCTTGAGAGAGCCACAGAAAATTAAGTCTAACAGATTCCTGATGTAGATCCCATCCCTTATATGAAACTGTTACTCCAGTGATGGGAAATTTATGTTGGTGCACGACAGCAGTGATTGTCTCCTCTTGTCCTCGTCAATACTTTTTAGAATGTCTAGGATGTCTACCCATCTGCCAAATCGATGTTTGATCTCCTTCACAGAGCATGAAAGCATGATTCTGTCAAGAATCTAAATGGGTCAGATAAGTTTTGTTTTTGGCCCAAAATTGCACATATGATCCGTTTTGTGCTATTGTACTGGACCGCAGTACACTGTTGGCACTGCAGCAGCTCACGTGACACCCATGCGAACAGACTTCATTCATCCCAATCCACTGCAACCCCCTATCCACTGCATAATGCACTATGTACCATTAATCATACTAGTCTCAGCCTCAGACGTCATGCGCACAGACCATTGGCCGAACATCTGATGCATACGGCACACTTAACTAGAAACACTTCACCAGATTCCAAAGTCGTCCTCTGAATGGTTCAATTGCACAGGATTTCTAGGAGACATGTTGGTTGCGTTCCATAACAGTCTGCCTGGAAACAACAAAAAGCTGTCTAATTGAAGAAGAAACCTGTCAGTTTTACTAGGGCTGGGCAAAATATTGCATGACATTGCCATGTGCATATCATCAGTAAAGTAAAGTTTCATGATTAGTAGTAAATCACGATCGCCTGCTTTCAGATGAAGTGGATTTTACTTCACAGAGCAGTTGTTCACTGACAGGCTAGGCAACATCGCATTCATAACTGCAAGCAGTGGCGGCAGGTCAGCGGGGGCGCTGGGGAGCTGCACACCTTAAAGTGGGCCAGAGAAGAAAGCAACTTTAACATGTTACCAAAAAGTTAAATATATAGTGCTAATTAATACAACATGAAATCATTTAGTTGTACTAATTCACTGTTAGTCACATTATCAGTTACAAAAAAAAAATTATTGAATGTAAAAACTTAATAAGTCATGGCTATTTTGTACATTGGTTTTGAGGCTGGCTCCAGAAATGCTCTGTTTTGATTGATGCCTATGATTGGATATCGTAATTTCCCGTCATTACGGTGGAAAATTATTTTGAAAACCTTAATGTGTAAAATAAGGAGCCGAACACATACAAGTTCGAGCCACAAAGGTTCTAGAAGTGGCACTAGGGTGCTAGAGATGATACACATAAATGACAATGCGTATGGTGAAGTGGCAACAAATCTTCAAACCCGACGTGACTAAATTACTGTATACAACAGAGTAAGCGCGTATCAGAATCTAAATTGCAGCTGGTAAGTCCTTATCACTTAATTTATATATTTCTAATGTGCTTGTGATGTTGCTTTTATATACACGTAACGTAACATACCTTAGTTACACAATAAAAAGCTTTGTTTGTTGAGTGTTGGACCTTTCAAACGCAACTTGCCTAAATTACCGTAAACAACACAGTAAGCAGCATCAGAATAACACGCTGGTACGTTCTTGTCACTAACTTTGTATATTTCTAACGTTATATTACAGTTATATTACTATTAGAGTGTTGGACCTTTATTAATCGTTTAATGTTTTTAGTAAATTAAAAAAATTTAAAAAATTAGACACGGATGTTACACACAATCAGGACATATCAAGCCATCTCTAATAAAGCAGTAGTGACATGTAGCAACTTACTAAAATGTTTTACTCATAAGATTGCTGTGTCACTGCTGTCAGATCCAATATTATGGTACAACACTGCTTTTTAATCACACTCTTTCTGCAAACCCAGCATCAAGATTTTTACACGTTTGTTGATATTTGTTGTTAGTATTTTGTGATTTGATTTGTTCATATTTGCCTGTTCAGCATAAATTTCACGTTTTATCGCCTCCCCTGTCACTGCGAGAAAAAAAGCATTAGATCATCTGCTTCATGTGATGTTAAACATGTAAAGTAATGCAGAGTCTCTGTTTATCTTTTCTCTTCATTAATGATTATAAACCCACATTATACTCATATTTCAGATTCATAGTACATTTATTTCATACAGTTGACCTCAACAACAGTAAAATTTTCAGCATTTTAGCTAAGCAGCAATGGTGCATCTTTACCTAAAAAAAAGGTTATTTACAGTCCTACATTACTACAGTAAAAGTTTGATTTTGAGTTTGTTTGAGCCCCCCAAATATTTTTTAGCACCAGCCACCACGGATTGCTAGCCTGACTACGTCAGACTTCGTACTTCCGCTAAATTTCATTACGCTTCTGTACTCAGTCTGAGATACCTCCCATTCAAACCGTTTTCCTCCGGTCTCAAAACGACCGTCCAATCAACGAACAGAGGGCGGGCTGAAAGCCGTGACGTAGACGCTAAACGCCGAATCACGGTTGTAGTTTGTTGTGGACATGGAGACACAGAAAGCTATTTGCTCTGTTGTGGAGAACCGGCACTTGCCAACTTAAACCCAAACAAGAAAAGTGTTTGTTAAACATTTGAATGGAGATTATGTTGTTGCCCTACTCCCGACAAGTTTTTGGAAAAGTTTAATTTATCAACTTTACCGATCGTCAGCGAGAAACTGTGTGCAGCACAGCTTGACGTGCACAACGATCGAGAAATCATGGAAGGGAATTATATTGTTCACAGTTAATGGTGGAGGACGCGTGGGCAAGTATTCTTTGGTGACATTCCTGATTAACCAGAAAATAAGGTAGGAAGATTTAATTTACATATGGTTATGGTTGTCTGGTGGAAGAGTTTGAGAGGAGAGAGGGGCTTTCCTCCCGTTAGACGTGAGTGGAAAGCCACCGTAAGGATAGTGTTCAACTAGCTCTGGCCCGATTTACTTTACATAATCTGCAAAAGTCGTTCATAGCCATGTTAACTCTGGTATTTCGCTCGATGGGTTTGTTTTCACATCATACGTGTATTTTACAGCAGAGATTCGATGCGGCTGATCTGGCGCATAAAGCACATCATATCCAAATGTTATGTGTGATTGGCTTACGTTTAGACCAATGATTTTAAACTTCAGATAAGCCCCTCCCACGAGAAGGAAAACGATTGTCAATTATGCCCAGCCAGACTCTGTCTATGAAGCAAAGCAAAATAGCAGAGGATGGTATTACCAGGCTAACGGATTGCAGGTGAAAGGTAACCAATGCTTACCTTACTGTCTTGTCTTTTTGAGAATATGGCCTTTAAAAAGGTTTAATGTATTCTATTAACGGATGTTAATAGTTATGATTAGAGCATGAAGTGTGCACACTGTGCCTTGTTAAAAAGTATTGGTACATAACGTTTTATGCATCTTTAATAAAAATATTTCAGTAAAGAACAAATACATTAATTGTTTGAATGGGCATCGCTTTTGGCCGACTGTACATGTAAGGGGTTTGGATATTTTAAATGCGTCAAAGCACAAATTAAGACATGTTGGACAGTGTCAATCAGGACTTTTCTATCACCTGAAAAGATAGCAGTCCGGCGCTAGTAATGGTGATATACCAATATAGCAATAATACATAAAAGACAAAAGAGTCTTACATCAGATGTAAACAGCCATTTGTGCATCATAAAATTGTGCTTCATTGATTTCTATCATAATTGTTCTGTGACAATCTGGGTGTCTGCAGCCCAAAATAAACACAACATGAATATTAGCTTTGCAAGAAATCTCCAGTTACAAAATTTACAAATAAGTACAAATCTAATTACACAGATGAGCAATGCTCAATGAAGAAGCATTGCATGAATGTGTAAAAAAAACAGAGATGTGGTTCTATACCACCAATTTTTTTACATCTCTCAACTAACCAATTACTTTTAAGAGCAGGTTTGCAGTAGTGTATTCAGACATCTAAAGAAACGACCACAGAAAACAAACCAGATCTAGAAACACTTCCTGAGTAAGACCAAACGCATTAGGACACAGACTGCATTTCTATACAATGTTGTGCAATTTCCATTTACAGAGACATACCAACTACTACACAATTATTATTAACAAAGTATTAACAAAATTAGTAAGTGTGTGTTAAACAACTCGTAGGAAATTCAGTTTTCTACATCAGATGCTTATATTTTTCAGATTGCTAAAACATGCATGCAAAGGGTTAAAACAGTAAGCTATGACATAACATAAATGATTTTATGAACTAAAACCAGACACGTCATTGCTAAACACATTTAGCATTCAACTTTTTACAGACAAATTTTAAATGTTATAAATGAACTGAATAACAGACTTTCTATGTAATGCTAAATAAATGTCTTAACCCTTTTGCTTTATTTTGGATCTGAGCCCTGAAGACTTAATGCTCAATTCAATAAATATCGCATACAATTTAAAATATCACTAATCACCTACAAAGCTTTAAATGGCCTAGTACCCTCATATCTTAGAGAATTACTATCAGAATACAATCCATCACGCACACTACGGTCGCAAAATTCTGGTCTATTGATTATCCCTAGACTATTAAAAATGTCTAGAAGTGGAAGATCCTTTTCCTACTTAGCCCCTAAGCTCTGGAATGATTTATCAACCGATGTCCGAGAATCAGACACAGTCGATCATTTTAAATCTAGACTTAAAACTTAAGACCTGAACCTGCATTAACGACGACAGTGGGGCCTCCAGCCTTAGTCAAACGGGTTGACACGTATGGTTGCGATGTTGCCGTTTTCTCGTGGTCTTGTATGCAATATAGACCCATTTGCCACTGAACCTGCATTAACGACGACAGTGGGGCTTCAGGCCTTGTGACGTTAATGCCAGGTGTAAACAGTGTTCAAAACGTTTTGAGCTCGTCCACTTTCGACCACTTTCAACCACATCCAGAGGTGGTCGAAACCACTTTCGATCGGATCGCTTTAGAGTTGCGGAACGCACATGTGGTTGAATGCGTTCGAACAGCCACACGCGACCGCCTTCTCTCCGCCCATTTATCTAATCTGAGGTATTAAACACAAGTTTTATGTCTTTTTTGACTTCTGGCGTGAACATTCGGTGAACAGCGAATTTTTAGCCTTTCATTGATAAAACTAAGCGGCTGATCTCCGTAGTTTCGTTTTGAAAGCGTGTGAAAGTTGCGCGATCCTATTTCATCAATTGCGCTGAAAATTCAAAGAAAGCTCTTACATACTCATGTACAAAACACTGTGCAGCATGTTTACTTGCTAATATATAATAATAATATTAGTTTGCGTCCATATAAACTCATAACTACTCCCGCTCGGGTTTGAATGACAGCAGAGAGACTCGCCCACCGTCTCACAGACCACCCCCTCATAGTATTCAGCACAGAAGTGGTCAAAAGTGGACAAAAGAGACGGATTTAAATACCAGGTGTAAACGTAATGTGTCTCTCTCGTCCACTTGTGATCCGATCAATGAAAACACATCTTAATACCAAGTGTAAACAGCCCCTTAGTCAAACGGGTCGACAGGTTTCATTTTCTCTTAAAGATCGGAAGGTGACCCTTAATTACCATATATACCTTCGCATTGGGCCCCCAATTTGCTAAATCCTCAACTGTGGATAACATAATTATGCCGCAATAATTAGTCTGTCTGGAACTAAGCTGCTTTAAACCACATCACTGTGTGACACTTGCATTACATGTGACAGCCCCTACGCTAATATGATTTTGTTTTTCTCTCCCTGTCTCGTCCCCACTATTGTGAAAAGCACTATATAAATAAAATTGAATTGAATTGAATAACTTAAAGCTGCAATCCGTAACTTTGGCCTCTCTATCGCCATCTTTGATTGAAATATAGACCTCATCTGGTCCATAGAGTGTAAAAAAAGATGGAAAAACGTCAGTTTGGAGCCAAGGCATGCGCAGAAGGAATCGTCCGTGGAGCCAGAGGCGGAGCCGTGGTATCAAACTTCCGCCCAAACGCTTGCGCGACCAATTCAACCACACCAAACATAACAACACGCCCCGTTTCTATAGCATCAAATAACAAGCTAAAATGAAACTTACCACAATAATGAACACTTGAACATATATCAGCGTGATAACAACTACTTGAAAGGACCAAAACCATCTTTCGGAAACTTTTATTGGAAGTGTAAAAATTTTTTTTATTTAGAGCAGAGTCCCATTCGTTGGAATGGAGAGGGCGGGGTTTATAACTTGTACTGCAGCCAGCCACCAGGGGGCGATCAAAGAGCCAGAGGCTTCACTTTTCAAGACTTATGAGGCACACCCGATCTGGTCACTCAACACCATGTGAAGAAGGCACAACAGCAGCTGTATTTTCTAAGGAGACTGGGGAAGTTTGGCATGTCGCCTAAGATCCTTCACAACCTTTACAGCTGTGTTGTTGAGAGCGTCTTGAGTCTTGACCACCTGCATCACTGTGTGGTATGGCAACACTACTGTCATGGACCGCAAATTTCTGCAGAGAATTGTCAAGACTGCTGAGAACATCCTCAGAACCTCACTGCCCTCTCTGCAGGCCATTTACCAAAATCTCATTTTGCCATATATATATCCAAATATATATATATAGGTATGTTTCTAACTCCGCTGTCACAGCTGACTTTTTGGTTCCGTTCAACGAAACTCAAGATTTCCTCAGGCGGCGCGCGTTAATGTGAAAAATAAAAGCTCTGTTGGTTTGTTGATGGCGAAATTTCTGAGTTTTTATTGTTAACATCACCGGAAGAAGCATAGGTACCTTTTCGTTTTCAGTCACCACCTTTCATGTTTGACTACTGGCCGTGCGAGCTCGCCAAAGTCTGTTGTTTGTAAAATCGTCGTTGTTTTTGCTGAAGTTGAGTAAAGACATTCTTGAAATTGTAAAGACATTTAGTTTAATTGCTAAACTACAAGTGAACGAAATTTTAATAAATTTGAACGACTACCACAGGTGGTTTTACCTCTACTAGGGGTGTCCATGGTTAACCGATTAACCGTTAAAAATTGTTTAACCGAGTGAAACATTTTGCTCGGTTAAGTGGCATCAATGGCGTGCATTGAATTTAGTTGTAATACATTTTTGCACCACCAGAGACCGCCAAAGCGCTCCCAGACATTTGTAATGTCCACAAGTAGTAGCAGTTTTCTAATATGAAGCGGTCAAAGAAAAGCACAGCGTGGGAGCACTTTAAAATCGAGAATGACAGGGCAAAATGCAAGTATTGCAATGCAGTGCTTATATACTTCATGTACAACCTAGGGTTGCTGCGGTGACAGAATTTTCCCACCGGTTAATGCATGCAGACGTGCGCATTTAACTTTCACTTTTGAATTACGCAATTGTTTAAATGCAGCGCTTGCGTAAGCTGCATTAAATCGCGTATGAATTTGCGTGCTTATGAATAAACAGCTGGTTTAATTAAGTGCTTGAGTCAAAGCGCTGCTTGAATGATGGGTTTATTATTTTTCTTGATAAAAATTCAACAAAACTATCTCGCTTATATTAAACATCATATATGTGCATTAAAACAAAAACGAGTAAGCACGCGGCTTCTGCTATCGTCTGGTCATTCAGCTCGCCTCGCAAATGACAGAAATAAATGAAATCTGACACCTGCTGCTTTGTGACGTGACGCGCGTTCAGCTCCGCTGTGAATTCATGCAGCAGACACATTCAGTTATAAGTGTTTGCTCTCTCTAACGAAGCTAAATTATTTAATTACAAGAAAATATAAAAACGACGGTGAAAGACGGTGTCGGGGTGGGCAAGTGATCTAACCGGTGAAAGGCTGAAGCACCGGCAATCACCGTTTCACCGACTATCGCGGCAAACCCAGCCAACACCCGGGCATCATAGAGAGGCGGCCGCGGAGCCTGCGAGTACCTTCGCCCAGCCTACCATCCCCGCGAACGCAAAAGTCAGTGACATACTTAGCTGCTCTGTCCTTACCACTGCGTTTTATTTCTATAAATTAATTTTGTTTTAAATGTGGTCCAACCAGTTATTAAAGGTGTTAATAATTAATAACTACCCCTTTCTCGTGTGTCTGTATCTCTGGGTTGCCTTGCGCATAATATGGTTAACCGAGTATTAACCGCTAAGGGTGTTGGTTAACGGTTAATTAAAAACTTGAAAACGTGCAGCCCTAACCTCTACCAAAATCTGCTTGAATGGTAAAGAATGGGAAGCAGCCATATAGCCATGTAGTAGATGTCTGTATATATAGACTGAATAAAGCGTGTTATTTGGTGTAATTAGTGGTTTGTTTTATTATATATCTGACTTTTCACAAGTAGAATATGTAGCGGATATATCAAACAGCTTATCCTGAAAGATTCAGGTCAATATCTCAAAAATGTAAAAAGTTATAGCAAAAATTTTATAATTTTCATGATTCAGTCACACATTTTCTAGAATTTTAATGGAAAACATGGGACAAAATAAAGTGATGATTTTCGAGTTTCAAATTACCAGTATTTTGTTATTCTTGAACCCATAATATGATCTTGGTCTCATTTAAAAGCTTTTTTCAAGCTCTTTCTATCTGATCAACTACTTTTAGCATTTAACCATTTTAAATTTTTTTAGCAACATACATAATATGTAATATATAATATATATATATAAATATGTATGTATAGGCACTCCTTCGATCTTGACCTAAACGCCACCATCTAGATGACACATTTAAACTCTAAGCAACACTAAGTGTTGTTTAAGCTTCATACTCCCATACTGAGCACATGCGATGAAGTAGCCGGCTCCTCTTCTTTATTGTTTACGGACGTGATGTAATCACGCAAAGATAAATTAGTTTTTTTTTTACTTTTTGCCGGTAAAACCAACCTGGCCACTCAAATTATAAATCATTATTATAAGCTTTCCATTGTAAAATGTTGTAAATTGAGCCAAGGTAAGATACCTTTTTAAGACTTTTTTTCTACATATTCAATAATTGAATTTTGTTCGGATTGCAGCTTTAAACAACATATTCAACTTTAACATATCAAGTTGTTACTTCATGGTCTTTTATTGTCGTAAATCATGTAGACTATTTTGGCTGAAAATTTGTTTTGTGTTATTGTCTTAGTGGATGTAAACCATTTCATAATTCATATGCGTTTTAAAATAGACAACTAAATATTCTTATTGCTGTGCCCCCTACACTTTTTATTGATGTACACAATCCTAGTCTACTGGTGAAAGCAGTAAAACTTGATTGATGCAAGACTGCCATTGTAGATTTCAATAAGCTTCAATAAGTGTCAGGTGTTTATAGAGAGAAACAATAGAAACAAACCGCAACTATCCACAAATAATACGCGAGCTTAAAGCAAACATTACACGCTCTGCTCCAAAACAATAAGACACACACACAAACACACCATAAACGTTCAACGTTGAATAATAAGTAATAAATCATAAATCAACATTTTGGAAATAGCCAGTACCACCAAAAAACATTTTCATCAATATGAAAAATTAAAATCTAAGTTATATAAGTAAAACACTTGACACAAGTAAAACCTTTTCTTGTGGCTCTACTAAATATTTTTAAATAGTTGTAAAGATAATTTAAATAGCTAATGCTAGCCTGGATCTGGAACTAACTGACAAAATATCCATTCAAAACATTTTATTTTCTGTAAGAGGCATGATAAAGGGATCAAATGCAGTTTTGGAGAGAGTGACATCGTTACTGTACCAGCTGCTGTCGGATCCAGCGAATCATCTTGTGTTCTCAGCTTTGTACGTAGTAAGCTAGCTCCTCCTCATCGACACGGCATCAACACAACTGCTGCTCCCGACACGTCTAACTCTCTGCATTACACAAAAAGCGTGTGTACACAAATAAAATTCATTTTCCAAATCACATTATTAAACCCATTGATGTCGAAACACGAAGACGACCGCACACCGACTGCGCTTGACGGAGATGACTTCTTACCAACAACATCCTGGAAGTGACGTCACGTGTGACTCGTGAACTAAGCAGCGGTGGGGGAGTTGTGTTGCACTACTAGCTACAGAAGTTCAATTTCAACCACGTAAATATTGACATTAGGTCACTGAGTTTACCATGAAATCTATTTCAGTTAATTGGAATAGATATCCTGGAAGCATCAGTTCACACAACAAAGCGGAAAATAATTTCATTTACTCTCCCTTTCCAAATCTGCTTTGAGAAACACAGCAAGAAGTTTTGAAGATCTTTTTACACTTAATAGTAACCAGTAGCTACTGTCAGATCAAAGGCTGTCATCTGAGCAAAAGTTGTTATTCACTGAAAATCATCTTCCCTGCAGTTCTCAGATCTTTGTTTTGGTGCCCTGTCATACTTGACGTTAGTAGCATAGACAATAATTTGTGGGGTCACAGGTTTGAATTAAGTAAGGTGTTTTGGGGTTTGGTTTAAACGTCGTCATTTCTTGCTTCTGCATGAACACAAACCTAGTGTTATTTTGTACATTTATGTTTGTAACTGTTAATAAAAAGTTGACAGTCAAGCTGAAATTAAAAGTCAAACAGAAACATATTTGGATTCCTCATGTATTCTGCCCCTGAGGCCATGTTTGATCTACAAATAGCTAAAAAACTGTCTTTTTAAAATTAAGGTATAAATATTTAAGCACTTAATTGATTATTAATATTGTGTTATTAATACTATTTTATCACATCATATTTTCAAAATAATTATTATATTGGAACTCAAAGGCAGTAGAGAGAACAGCAGAAATTATACCATGTTAGCAGAACATGCTGCATTAAACCCAGCACATGCACCATTATTAATGAATATGTCTGAGCACTCAATTTCAGTACACTGTCATCTGCTGAGTTTATTTTCCTGGATTAGTTCAAGAATATCAAAGCTGTCAAAATACCCTGCTGTCACATAACTTCCTTATATTTTGAATCATTTAACAATGATTGGGAATGTTTAGTTTTGTGCATCTAAGTGTTGCCTACTCATGTAGCCTACAGATGGACAAACAGACAATCTTGGTGCAAAATCAGTGTTTCAACAAGCACGGATGTTGCATAAATCCGTTTGTGATGTAAACCTTCCAGTTGCCAATAGAAAGCATTCACCACATCACACACCCATGCAAATATGCAGAATTGCTCAAGATGTATAGTTTAGTTAAGGGAAGCAGTTTCTTTCTCTTGATATTCTTACGTTATTTGAATACCTTTTATTTTTTAAATGTTATTGCTATTTTTAGTTGTGACATTTATAACAAGGTTTTGTTTCTTTACAAACAGACACAAGTCAGTAAAATATTAATAACTGTTTAGCTGGACCTTTTTCCTATAATGTGTAACTCGGCTACGTCACCTACTGTGTGTAAAGCCTTTTTCTATTCCAACAGCGCCACTTGCAGGATAATAAAAAAATACTTGTTGTTCAAAAGAAGCACAATATCTTACAAATAGAAATAGACTTTCCAAATTACCCTTGTTTATAATTATTTGTCAGGTCTGCAGAAAAAAATTATACTGTACAAACTTTAATATAATTTTATTTACATGGTGTTTTCCGGCTGATAATTGTTTCAAGTAGTTTTACTGGGAAAAATACATTTAGTTACAATGTTTCATGTTTTCTTATTGAGCAGTTTAAAATAATTATGACTTAATTTGTCCATGTGCACACAGTGAGCAAACTGTCAGTGACTGAAGCTATAGGAATGAAACACCACATCCCGTAAAGCTTCAAATAACAGCCCGGGCTTTTCTTTTCCCAAACCTATCGTCACACCAGGCGTCTAAAAGAGACAGGTTTCTATAAGAGATACGCTTTTAATTTAATTGTTCAAGCATGACAGCAGGAGGTTACCACGTATTACATTTTATTTATAATTTGAATGTGTTTAACAAATTAGTTTGTGTAAGAATAACAGTCTTAACATTATTTGCAGCATAAATAAAGCAAACGAGGATATGCTTTTTGTTGGTTGTTGCGTTAAATCTTACCCAGATACAACAGTGCTATTTTCTGATTGGCTTTTGTGTAGCCTCTTTCTTTTTGTTCTTTTTTTGATTGGCTGATATGTGGCACGCTCGACTAGAACTCCAGGGGAGACGGGCTTGATAGAGAGAGTGGTGCGGCAAATACATTTTGGGCGCTGCACCATATTAAATATATGATAAATAGTTTTTCCGCCTACAATTGCCTACAATCTGAGGACTATTTGCGTCGTAACACACTGTAACTTATATGAGATCACATTTTAGGTTAAAATAAACACGCGTTAAAACTTTGTTTTTAAAAGTAGGCGGGAGTATAATCCATAACATCCAAATAGCGCTGTTATTTCCGTGAGCCATGATAACAGTAGAGGATATCAGCAAAGTGACTGCTCTGTGCTCTCTAGCTACCTGGTGGGTGGAGACCTGCGAGTGGGGTGGTGGACCGTGGGCGGGAAAATTCAAACGGAATGTGACGAAAGGCTAGTTACGTCACTTCGGAGCTGAGTTTAAACTCGTGCAATCTGAGACTAAAGGCAGAGGACATTCTGAAACCTGTATCTCACTCAAAACAGCATGGATGGATTTTTTTCCAAGTTTGTATGCGTGTGGAAGAATCAGAGACACAAAATAACACCCCAAAACCCAGAAAAAGTGAGTTTTTCATAATATAGGCACTTTTAATACAACCCGAAACTAAATAACAGACGAGGCCTTTATTTGGCATTTATTTATCTCAAGTTTATTTTATTTATATAGCGCTTTTCACAATTGTTCCAAAGGAGCTTTACATTAATAAAAAATAAGAGAAAACACAAAGAAATCTGAGGGTAACAAAAGTAGCAAAGTACAACGGCTAAGATTAAACCATACTGGACAGAGTATTAATTTAACGCATAGGCTAGAAGAATCTTCTAAGTTAAGCTAATGTTAGCCAGGGGTTGAAAAAAACTCCTAGGAGAAAAACCCCATGTGTCACACCCGGAGAGAAGACAGGCAGTCAGATGGTAAGTATAACAATGTTTATTGAAACACAGAGATATGGAGTAGATATGGTAAATGGTATGTGCTCTAGTTATTTGAGGTAAACTTAGCTTGGTAAGCAAATGAGTCTCTTGGTTGCAGATGGTTGTAGAAGATTTTTGTATGATGGACAAGGAGGAGAAACGACAGATGACGATGTAGTATAAAAGGTAAGTACCAGAGGTAAGTAGTTTGAGAGAATCGGTGTCATAATAGATGAGACCAGAAGGTGAATGATAGAAAGAGAGCGGGTTATAAAGGATATGGGTGATGAGGATCAGGTGGAAATGATTAGTATCCTGGTAAGTGAGAATGATTGGGTGGAGTGTGAGAGGTGGACAGTGATGGGGGATGCAATCCTGACAGTACCCCCTCCTCCCAAGGTGGCTCTTAATGACAGTGGAGAGAGGTGAGTACGGCGACGAGGTCTACCATGGGGTCAAGGAGCAGGACGGTCGGGATGCTCGGAATAGATCTGGGTGACTAATAAAGAATCTAGAATATTTTTTCTGGGAACCCAACAGGAATGGGAGGAGGAGGTACATCTTCTGGGTCAGTGTCTGTGGGAGGAAGAGAGATAGGGTAAGTGAAGAGTTTGAGAAGAGACATGTGGAATGAGGGAGAAATCCTGTACTGTGGTGGTAAGTTGAGCCGGTAAGTCACTTCGTTCACCTGCCTCTGAATGGTGAAGGGATCGATGTAACAGGGACTCAGCTGGCTGACAGAGGCAGATGTCTTTGGAGGATAGCCACACCTTCTGTCCAGGTTGGTACCATGGAGTCTCGATGCGACTGCGGTTAGCCTGGTCCTGATGCCTCCGCATAGCCTGTTGGAGATGTACATAGGCCGAGTCCCACACCCCCTCGCTCTGGTGGAACCAGTAATCGACAGTTGGAACTGTGGACGGCTCGTCAGACCAAGGGAACAAAGGAGGTTGGTAGCCCAGATTGCACTGAAAGGGGTGAGTCCATTGGTGGATTGAGGAAGTGAACCAGAGAAAGATGATGGTAATCAATACAGGATCATAGTCCTCCATCTTTCTTACCCATGAAGTAGAAACTGGAAGCAGCAGGGGACGTAGAAGGTCGAATAAACTGTTGTTGAAGTGCCTCCTCCACGTAATCCTCCATGGCCCTTTGCTCCGGGAATGACAGAGGATAGATGCGACCCTTCACTAATGTGGCTCCAGGTAGCAGGTCGATGGCACAGTCCCATGGCCGGTGAGGAGGTAGTTTGGTTGCCAGTTGTTTACTAAAGACATCCTGGAACGCCCTGTACTCAGGGGGTATCTGAACTTGGTGTAAAACAGAGGGTTTTCAATAGATGTGGAGTTTACTGATCAGGAGACCTCAGGAGAGACAAAAGAAGATGACTTGGGAACTTTCTGAACAGGAGTAATACAGGACTGAGCACAGTCTTTACCCCATCTGAGGACCTCACGGGTACGTCAGTTAAAGGTGGGTTGGTGTTGAATCATCCACAGGCATCCCAGAATTAGCTCAGCGGTGGACTCCAGCAAATTTGTCGACAAATATTTTTGTTGTTAAGTAGTCGTTTGGTTTTACTTAACCTAATTTAAGGGCCTGCAATGTTGTGATTTGACCGCTATGACGCTGTAGCGTTAGAGTGTAATGCAGCCCTTACAAATTTACGATAGAAGAAGATAGATGAAAACACAACGCAGATTATTGCGTAGTGCAAATGTATCAGAACGTACATTTCACAAAACTTCAAGCCAAGAAAGCTGTCATGTTTAATACATAAAAGACAAAACTTGCCTTTTACAGGACCACAACATTTAAAGAAGAAATATCCGGGCTCAAGAGGAGCCGGTGAGAGGTAACTTAAGTGTTCTCAAGCTGGAGCTAACTTGCGTTAACTAGCAGTAAATCTCTATTACATAAATGAGAATGCATTACAGTACTATGAATCATAATGAACTTATTTTGACTTTAGCCTGAACTAATACTGAGTTAAAGCATGCAAGTTACAAATCTCATAAACTAATGAAGAGTAGTCATTAAGTACAACAAGACATGTTTTTTAGTTGTTAGTTAATATATTCATAAACAATGAATTAATGTGTTGAGTCATGTTATATGATGACTCTTCATTAGTTTATGATTACTACATGCCTTAACTCAGCATTACTTCATTTTTAAGTAAGAATTCATTTAGATCAGTTCATTATGGTTCATGGACCCTTATAAAGTGTTACCAATATAATTACAGTAATCTGATTATTTATTTTTCATAGAATAAAGCTTGATCGAGTTTAATAGTCAGGATAGTGATAATAAATAGTGTTATTATAGTAACAATTTTAGATCTTATAGTCTGTTTTAGAAAAGAAGCTTTACTGATTAGAGATGTTTGTGTTAAAAAATATTTTGTCTGTAATGCTGCTTAGTGTTTGTTTATTTTTTATTAAAAGAGAACAGAATATTTAAACAATGCTTAGAAAGCATTTGTGTGAAATTTGAGTTGGACAGAAATACGAAAACCTAAGAGAATGACCTGCTCAAAGTTCAATAAAACAACTATTTAAAGAATATGTGTAACTTAAAGGTATAGCAGAAGATTTTCCCGAATTATTTAAAAGAACCGCCCCTCGATATTTTTTTAAAAATGCACACGCAACACTCCCGAGAGGGAACGCCTGTTAAACGCGTGCACGAGACAGAGAGAGAGAGAGAGCATGCAGGAGCTCAGTTCTTCTCTTCGCTCTGTTTACAAGTTTCTGTCGGCATGTTTACCGTGTTTGTGCGGTTCGTGACTTGTGCCAGGGCTAGCATCGCTAATCATAGCTCACATCAACTTTTACTAGCAGTGATTTTAAATGGATTTCTCCAAATTGCATGACAAAATATACCTTTCCAGTAGAAACTTCGCGTGGGAAGCCCAACCTGTCCTTTTAGCTCACGCCAGCGTGTGAAATAGTCTCCCATAAACATTCTGGTCTTGTTTCGTTCTTTATAGTCCTTTCTCTTCTTGTCATACAATTCGTAGACACCTTTTCTCTTGCGACCCTCAGACATTTTGAAAAAAAAAAAACACAGCGAGAACGCGAGCTTCAATGAATTGTTGAAACCGTAGCACAACACACATACACGTGAAAGTGCGCATGTGCAGCAAGCGAACCTAGAGGCGAGCACGTACAATGGTTATACGTCAACATATAATCAGAATGATTGACATCTGGGATGACCAATAGTCTTGATGATCCACCCGGAAAACGGAAATATTCCGCTATACCTTTAATGTTTTAACTAATTGAAAAGGCTGAATAGTCGTTCAAAACGTACTGATTAGTTGGTGAAAAAAATCCTCGATTAGTCGATTAATCATTCTAATAATCAATAGATTATTTGATTATCAGAATAATCATTTGTTGCAGCCCTAAGCACCATAAACAAAATCTCTTCTCTATGCAAACATACAATTTGAAAAATGATACTAGGGTGAAGTGATGGATACGACCTCGGCCCAGCAGCTTTCCCTGAATGATTTGCACCCTGAGCATGCAATCCTGATTACAGGGATGTTTTTACGAAGGTTTAGCTTATGAAGGAGTTGCCCGCAGATCCGGGGTCAACGAGGGCTTGCGCTGGGACACAAACACTAGCCAATGTACAGTGGTATGATTGAGAACTTCAACTTTAGGAAGTATTTGGACATAACTTACTGCCAGGTGTGGAGGTCGAACTGGGCAGTCACTAGGGCTGTGCAAATGCGCGTTTTCTCAATGAATGAATTGTAATGAATTACGGTGAAATCCCGGTACATCCCACATGTTTCAGGTATTTTTATGATAATAAAGAATATTTTAAAATGACGGAGAGCTTTCCTTGACGAAGATTAAAGAGTTGATCATGGATAGACAAATCCGCTGCTGTTTGTCCGAATACCTCCTTTAAATGTTCAATAAAACTGGAAAGAGATTTTAGAATGGATGAATTGGAGTTCCAGAGGGATTGAGCCCACTGAAGTGCTCATCCAGACAGCAGAGAAATAACAAATGCCACACAAGATGAATCATTGGAAAATAGATGAGCTTGCATTTGCAGATACAATGATACCTGTAACAAGAAACCGCTGCAATCCTCTGTCTCACTGGTATACGTCGCTGGTCGGGCCATGGGACTGGCAGAGCCAGCTGACAAGGGAGTGGTGTCATGTGGAAGTGTGCGTTGGCATGCTACTTGCAGGATATCTTCAGGAACCAGGGGTGGATTTAATGGTGGAGTGGGTAGAAGAGATTGACGGACTGCCTGTACTAATTCCACAAACGGATTGCGAGCCAGATTGGACATGGACTTGGTGGGATCCTACATGTTCGGTCTGGTCTTCTGTCACATACCATTAGTCAGATGGTAAGTATAACAATGTTTATTGAAACACAGAGATATGGTGTAGATATGGTAAATGGCATATGCTCTAGTTCTTTGAGGTAAACTTAGCTTGGTAAGCAAATGAGTCTCTTGGTTGCAGATGGTTGTAGAAGATTTTGTGATGATGGACGAGAAGGAGAAATGACAAATGATGCTGGGGGATAACAGGTTAGTTCCAGAGGTAAGTAGTTTGAGAGAATCGGTGTCATAATAGATGAGACCAGCCAATAAATGCTAGAAGGAGAGCAGGTTATAAAGGATATGGGTGATGAGGATCAGGTGGAGATGATTAGTACTTTGGTAAGTGAGAACGAGTGAGTGGAGTGTGAGAGGTGGACAGTGATGGGGATGCAGTCCTGACACCATGGCGAAAAAGTTCTTGGGAGAAAAAAACCTTTGAAAAAGAGCCAGACCTAGCTGACCCTATATAAAATAGACTATATTTTGAGTAGTACTGTATATTATTAAAAAATGATAGAGATTTAAAGTTGTAATCAATCCAGTAGAAAAAAATACTGTACTTGACTATAAGATTTATTAAGAATAAAAAAATGAAATAAAGGAAAGTGGTCAGTGGTTGCTGGTCAGACTTCGGCTGGGCATCACGATAATGGGAGGCTAGTAGATCAGTAGTTTGATGAGCTTCACGGCAGCAGGAACTGGGTATGTTAGTCTCAGTGTCCTTGGGTTGTAGCGTAGCCACATATGGAGAGGACTATTTATACGCTGTGAATGTTAGTGTATTGTTATATGTCTTTATTATCTCCACCTGGACTGTTTTTTGTCCCTTCTGTTTGTGTTTTGTCCCGTCTCTCGCTGTCGCGAGAGTTTACACCGCGATCTCACGTCACGTGTGAGATTGCCGGTTGACTTCCGGATTGGCCATATATGGCGCCGGTTCCGGCGTGCGAGACAGCGTGTTATTGGATGGTAGGCGATCGCCATTATACTCTGAGATATAATATACTCTGAGCTGTCATTGTAAGGATTATCCTTCCCTGAGGAATATATCGTTTTTATGGAATTATTCACCTGGGAAGACACCTTTACACACTCACCTTTTTTATGGATTATGCTGCTGGTTGCGATCTTCACCGGTTGGACTGATCCGTTCTTGTAAATATATTGAACTTGAGACTTTCACGCACGCACGCACATACACAATCACGGTATTATTTGGAAATCATTGTTTATCTTGTATATATTTTGTTATTGTATATATTTGATTATTTTTGTATAATACACTTGGGCAAGTTAAATGGTATTGGTGTCTGTGTCTTTATATTCTGCTTTCGTAGTTTACTGTCTTAAAGGTGAGCATCCTCCCCTTTATTATACTTTTGTACACTCCGTGATTTAAAAGTATAGCGGAGCGTTACAGGGTTTGCTCACATATAATGCAAGTGTCATACAGTATAATGGATGAATGTGTGCTCAGTTCCGGACCAGCTTACTATTGCGGCATACATATATTTACTAGACAAATTATGTGAATGCTTTATTAAAGAGATATGTCTTTAGTTTAAACTTAAAGTGATTGACTGTGTCTGATTCTCAAAATTGTTTTTGGTAAATCATTCCAGAGCTTGGGGCTAAGTAGGATAATAATCTACCACCTTCAGACACGTTTGATATCATAATTAAATGACCCTTAATTTTGTGACCGCAATTTACACAATGGATTGTATTCTTCAAAGATATAGAGACGCTAGGCCATTTAAGGCTATATGAGTGATAAGCAATATTTTAAAATGTATGCAATATTTATTAACCAGTAGCCTGTGTAAAGATTACAAAATTTGGGCTTATGTGATCATACTTAGAGTAAGCACTCTTGCAGTGGCGTTTTGAACCAGCGGAAGCTTGTTTACCTGATTTGTGTGATATCTAATAATATTTTTTAACTAAAGGGGCTGTTTATAACTGGTATTTAGATGCGTTTTCATCAATCGGATCACAAGTAGACGAGGGAGACACATCCACAAATACACCTGATTGTCAGGCTGCATTGTGCGTGGTGAAAGACTCAGAGAAGAGATTAAAAATTAAAAACTTTAATTTCAAATCTGGGAACAGGAAGACAGGCATGAAAACACACTCTAAATTCGACTGAGACCAGACATACACTGAAGGGAACCGGAATGTATAAATGGGTTGGAGATGATGAGGATGGCTGGCAGGTGAGGTTGTTTTGAAGGCATGAAAAGGGTGAGGGAGCATAGAGGATGAAGGGAAATGAAGAAAAGAGGGAGAGAAATGGTGAATACTGTACTTGGGGAACAGAACAGGAGGACTGACATGGAGAGTGACATTACTCGCCTCTCCCAGAAGTTGCATTTTTGAGCCAAAATACAGATATAAAGTACATCCTGGAAGGGGGTGGTGGGCATTTTTGAGGCTGATGAAGGATGGATGGACAGGATGGGACAGGACGTCTCAACGAACCCAGGTGCAGCCCGCATCGGGAGCCAGGGAGGTATTGCCGACAATGGGAGCCATGGAGGACAGAGAACATCAGTAGCTGATTGGCTGGAGACTGGAACACATGAGATATAGACAGCCGCCATGGCTGTTACATCGCAGACAGGAGCACAGAAGATAGTGATGGTCTACTGTGGCCGTAATGCTTGAGCTGAGAACAGCCACCTCAGTCAAGAAGGGCTAGCACCCACTAAATTTTCTGTAAAAGGAGAGATACTGGAGATACCCAATGGCTAGTCCCATCAAGAATGGCATAATGACCCCTGGAGCCACCGCAGGAGCTGGACTGAGCTCTGGGACGAGCTTTGGAGTGGACTCTGGAGGACATTATTAATGAAATAGGCTATGGGCAACTTACATGAGGAGACAGAAGCAGAAACAAATGATCATCCAGTACCATCTGAAAGCATGCATTGAGCATCGAATCACTCCACTTCACTAGATGCCATAAGTCCAAAAATTCTGAAATATATAACTCAAGAGACCATTGTGATTGTGGTGGATGAGCAGGTGATCTTCTGGAGATATCATGTTGTACGTTGTATGGGTCCAGTTTTCTATCAGGCTGCGTGTGCGTGGACTAACTGGAGACTCAAGCTGCATTTTCATTACAGATTTGAGAAACTTTAGCATTATTTACTAAATGTCTATCAATCAATCAATCAATCAATTTTATTTATATATAGCACACTTAAAACAACCATGGTTGACCAAGGTGCTTCACAGGTTCAATTTGACCAACAACAGATTACTACTACTACATTTACAACAACAAAACGTACGTAATATGCAATAAATAAGATAAAATTCCCGGGAATTAACAAGCCTAATGTGGTCTACAAAAGACTATGGCGAAATGACAGTGTTTCCATTGATATGCAACTAAAACATAGTTTTTCCTCTAACGATAAGTCATTCCAAACATCACGTCAACTGTATTGGTAGATTTACCACAATAGGCATTATTTTTAACCGCAGGTGACATAACCATATTATCCAAACATTAATGCCAAGGAAAGCCTTAGGGGCAGCAACGTATGGGTTTTCTTGGAGGTAGTAGTACATTATTTTAAACCAAAAGGAGATGTAAAGATAAGAGTGTTATCCAAACATTATTGGCAAGAAAAGCTTCTTATACTTGGGAGCAAGCACGTATTGAGGTGTTTCTGGAAGGTTTTAGTACATACCACGTCATCTTCAAATTATAACTATCCCAGCTAGCAAAAACCCGTCTATTAGACGTTGAATAGATGTAAACTTTCAACGTCTAATTTTGGTCCACTGAAGGTTGAAAATGAAAATTGAAAAGACGTCAAATTTGTCCAACTTTTCAACGTTGAAAACAAGTCGATCTTTAACGTCTAATTACGGTCCAGTGAAGGTTGAACATGAAAATTGAAAAGACGTCAAATTTGTCCAACTTTTCAACATTGAAAACAGGTCCACATTAACATACCAAGTAACATTTTATACAATGAAACAAAGCTTTAAAGGGTTATAATAACTTTAATAAAACAGCACATTTTAAACAGTGCAAACAGTCAAGTAACCAACAGATTTCACAGTCTGCAATTAACAGGTCGGTCCATTAACCAACACAGAGTGCAATTGTCACACGGTGACAAATACATGGGGCGGAACCAAAATCCTAGAAGATTGGTTCCGCCCGGAGTTGAGTTCCACCCGGCGGCATGAGCAGAAACACCGGAATTTCCGGGAAAACGCCGCGACCGAAATCAAGCTGACGATGCGCAGGTGTGACAAACAAACGCAGCGATCGAGGATTGGAGGACGTAAGGAAGCCAAGGAGTATAAGAGAGAGAGGAAAATCAAAGGTTGGGTGGCTCGTTTTACCCATTGGGTTTGTTGTGTTGGCGGAGCTCGTCATTGAGGTGGTGAAGTGGATACTGGTGTTGTCGCCGTATGCAGACGGAGGATTAAATGAACTGTGAGTAGAAACAGGAGGGAAGAAGAAATCGTTGGCTGAGTATACTGAAAGTTATTGGTGTTGTGGAAGTATTGACGTGCACATCCTCATTTAAGCCATTGGCTAACCACGACTGGATTATATGCAGCTTTGCTGCGTGAATGCCACGGAGGACAAGAGAGAGAGAGTGACCACTTACCGTGAGTACCAGGAATTTACAGTAGAATGCATTGATTGAGAAAATGTTGTTTCATGTGTGTGTGAGCCCCAGTGAACGAAGATAACGGCCCCGTCACGGAGCAGAGTGGTGGGCGAGCCGGCAGTATAGTATTTCCAGGAAAAAGACCATTGCAATAGCGATCTTCTACCTCAGCCTTCGATTACAACGCCCCGCCGGCCCACGGCCTACTCCGGGAAGATCTTGGCCTGACCCTAATTATTTATCACTGAAGTGTGTTGTGGGTGAGTCGTGACTTTGCTGTATGTGTACACTTGATGCTGTGCAGTGTTGTGCTGTGTATTTGTTGTCAGGAGCCATTACAGTGAGTTGGCCGTGAGAGCAGACGCCGTGCGGTGGGCGAAGTGCTAATTATACATCTGCTGTGCAGCGGTTTGGTGTAGAGACGGGTGTGGCATCAAGTGCCCCTGTCGTGGAGTTGGTACCGTTGGTGGTGGATTATGCTGAAGGCCCAGACCCTGGTGTGAGTAGAAATTCAAATGCTGATGTGTATGAGAAGGAAAGCACGGTGTGTGTAGACGTGCAGTAATCTGTTTGTCACGGAGTCTCTTCAAGGGTGCGCCCCTGTCCAGATCTCTGAAGTTACACATACGGAGAGGAGAGGGAAGCGTTCGGCTCGTCGGTGACAGTATTTCATCCCCTCGTTGTGATTGAGGACTTGGAGGTAAAAACTACAAGAACCCATCTCACCACGGGTGGCCTGTGAGTAGATCCATCCACCGCACCCACACCTTATGTTACAGCACTGAGCCTTTAAAGAAGGAAGACGACTAAATAGTTACCTGTAAAAGTACTCACCACGTTTACTGCTACCAGCCCGCCTGTGAAAGAGAGATAGTCTCAGTTAAAGGTGCCGTGTGAATTGTGTTACAGCCCTGAGCTTCTACAGGAGGAAGACGACGAAATAGATACCTGTAGAAGTACTCACCGTATTCACTGCCCCCAGTCCACCTGTAAGAGAAAGAACGTTGAAGTTAAAGGTGCCGTGTGATTTGTGTTACAGCCTGAGCCTCTAAAGGAGGAAGACGACCAACCAGTTACCTGTGAAAGTACTCACCATATCCATCGCCGCCAGTCCACCTGCAAGTAAGAGAAAGAACGTTGAAGTTAAAGGTGCCGTGTGATTTGTGTTACAGCCTGAGCCTCTAAAGGAGGAAGACGACCAACCAGTTACCTGTGGAAGTACTCACCATATCCATCGCCGCCAGTCCACCTGCAAGTAAGAGAGAAAAGCTAAAGTTAAAGGTGCCGTGTGATTTGTGTTCCAGCGAGCCTCTAAAGGAGGAAGACGTCCAACCAGTTACCTGTGAAAGTACTCACCATATCCATCGCCGCCAGTCCACCTGCAAGTAAGAGAGAAAAGCTAAAGTTTAAGGTGCCATGTGATTTGTGTTCCAGCGAGCCTCTAAAGGAGGAAGACGTCCAACTAGTTACCTGTGAAAGTACTCACCATATCCATCGCCGCCAGTCCACCTGCAAGCAAGAGAGAAAAGCTAAAGTTAAAGGTGCCGTGTGATTTGTGTTCCAGCGAGCCTCTAAAGGAGGAAGACGTCCAACTAGTTACCTGTGAAAGTACTCACCATATCCATCGCCGCCAGTCCACCTGCAAGTAAGAGAGAAAGTTACAATTAAAGGTGCCGTGTGATCTTGTGTTGCAGCCCCAAGCCCGCCCACAGGAGGAACATTACAAACTAGTTATCCGAAGATTGCCCACTGTGCTCGTTGTTCCGAGCCAACAGATTTCTGCCTCCAGGAAAGCGGAGGGCGCCACGGATAGAAGAGACCCCAAAAGGCTGCCCCCCTCTCCCCTTTGAACCTGCCTGGAGGCTAGAAGAGGCCCTTGTTTTAAAAATTCCCTTTTCCCTTCCCCTATCCCTTCTTTTTAAATATTTAATAAAGTTTGTTTTAAGATTATTCGTACCTTGTGTGTCTGGTCATTGGGGTGGCTTTGGGAACCTCCTCGAGGTGGAAATTAGAAAGGGGCGTGACCTCATTAACATCTGGGTCCGCCCCGACTTGTGACACAATAAACATATACCAACACAGATTTCAGAGTGCAGTAAACATAGGTCAGTCCTGAGCAGTCCAGAGCTTTCTGTAATCTGGTGGTTGGTTGGGCTTCTCTCTGTGATGATGGGTGGAAGATTCACGCCACATTCACGCACCTCTTCGCTTCTTCTTCTTTCGGTTTTATGGCGGTTGGACACTATCTTTAATGGTGCATTACCGCCACCTGGTGGGGTGGGGTAATTATAGCATGAATCCTCATTGCACCTCAATCGCCGTTTCATATTTTTTTATAACTTTTAAGGAATATGTAAAACTCTTTACATTTATTTAAGATAATAATAAACATGGTTTGGTAATTTGTTTTAGTATGTATAACAGATTATCTAGCTGTCTTAGATTATGAGTTGGAAACATGGTCAGTTGAAAACACGTAGTCAAACAGTCCAGCCAAAACTACTTAGTTCAAATCACGTCGTGAACCAGTCCAAAGCGGACCGACTTATTTTCAACCATATTTAAACATTGAAAGACAGTAATTGTTTACTGGGATGTGATTTACTTGCATCAGGTGAGTTGAAAATGAATAAACTGTTTCTACTGCAGTTTTGCGAAATACACCTTTTCAGAATTGCCTTAAAAAACATCCTCATGCGAGCATTGTTGTTCTTGGCAGCAATTTTAGTTTTAGTCTTATTCTTTTGAATGTATATGATATGTTAACAGCGTAACTTGTTGTTACCTTTAAAAAAATATTAGCGTGATGAGCCTTCAGGTGCCGCTTGAGGTTGGTGGTATTCTTCCCACCTAGTTTGAGGCCACATTTACCGTCGTCTCCCTATATGCATTCTGTTTTTCTTTCTGATGGATTATACTGAAAGTATGTCCATAAATCATCAGTGGTGGGCGTACCCAATAGGATAGGAAGCAGCAGCATTGCTAATACTTTTTATCTAAAAACAGACAGATTTCATTTGACATGCATTGTGAACGTCAGACTTATAATAATTTTGCATTCCATCTCGTCTCGTCAACAAAAACTCGGAAGCGTTGCGGCTGGGCGCAGAGGCACGGAGACTCACGTTTATCATGATTAATCACACAGTTGAACGTCTCCGCATATGTACATCATTGCGACGTACATTTGCAAATTATTCATAAAGTCATACCTCCGCAATTCTTTGATCGATTGTGTTTTAGAAGTACTGTATGCTCAAAGTATGACAGCAATGTGATCGCTGATGTGCTGGTAGAGAGAGAGAGAGGTGGAGAAAAAGAGAGAGAGCGCGGCTTTGTACAAAAGTGGAAATGATCGATGTTATTTGAAGTCGGCTTTTAAAGTACAAAATACCCGATTAAGCTATTACGTGACTATTATACACATTTTTTTTCGGGACGTTCTTGCGACCCGGTGGTTGGGGACCTCTGCTCTATTGGGTTGAGATTTCGTGACTGTGGGGGCCGTTTTAATACAGTGAACTCATTGTCATGTTCAAGAAACCAATTAGAAATGATTCGAGATTTGTGACATAATGCATTATCCTGCTGGAAGTAGCCATCAGAGGATGGGTACATGGTGGTCATAAAGGGATGGACATGGTCAGAAACAATGCTCAGGTAGGCTGTGGCATTTAAATGATACCCAATTGGCACTAAGGGGCCTAAAGTGTGCCAAGAAAACATCCCCCACGCCATTACACCACCACCACCAGCCTGCACAGTGCTAACAAGGCATGATGGATCCATGTTCTCATTCTGTTCACGCCAAATTCTGACTCTACCATCTGAATGTCTCAACAGAAATTGAGACTCATCAAACCAGGCAACATTTTTCCAGTCTTTAACTGTCCAAGTTTGGTGAGCTTTTGCAAATTGTAGCCTCTTTTTTCTATTTGTAGTGGAGATGAGTGGTACCTGGTGGGGTCTTCTGCTGTTGTAGCCCATCCGTCTCAAGGTTGTGCGTGTTGTGGTTTCACAAATGCTTTGCTGCATACCTCGGTTGTAACGAGTGGTTATTTCAGTCAAAGTTGCTCTTCTATCACCTTGAATCAGTCGGCCCATTCTCCTCTGACCTCTAGCTCTCTAACTGCCATGTGATTGGTTCATTAGATAATTTCATTAATGTGAAATTGAACAGGCGTTCCTAATAATCCATTAGGTGAGTGTATATAGGCTATATATAGGAGTTGCTAAATTCATGTGTTCCCACTGGCCATATTTTGATTTCGCATTTTCAGTGTTTGCACAATTTAAAGGGAAGTGGAAATGCAGCATTCAACAAACACTAAAGGGAACAGGAGAGTAAAAATTGGCTGGAAATGATAAGGATAATGGCGGGCAGGAGAGGATAATTGAAGACATGAGACAAAGAGGGAGCTTGGAGGATGATGGGAAATGAGAGAGAGTTTATTAACACAGGTTGTTAATGAAGTCTCCAGTGTTTTGTATCCCCATGTGCATCGACAGAAGAACCGACAATCAGTTTAAGAGGCGTCCCTTGTTAGTGTTTTTTATTTTCAGTTTTAGTGTTCGTGTTTAGTGTTTCAGTTCACTTGTCCCACCTAATAGATTTCCTTGCTGTTCGTCTTCTGTGCCTAAAGGAGATTGCTCCCTTGAGGAACACCTAGAAGAATTTCTCCTGTTGGTTCCTGACACCCCCTTCCCAGGCTGCTGCTTATGCACTTTTCTCCATTGTGGCCTCAACACCGCCACACGTGCGCAGTCGTCCGGGGAGGGTCCTTGAGGGGGTCCTGCCCAATTGTTTTTCATCTTCATTGGTTCCGCCCTGCCTCATCGCCAGCCATTATCTCAACCACCAATCAACTGGCTCCTGATTACACCCCAGCTCACCCTCTGCGTGTCGGCAATGCAGGGTCGGATGAACTGGGGCGTAACCATCTGCCAGGGGTCTCTGAGGTGGTTCCTATGTCTCCACCTGCATCCTCCAAAACCCTGACTCCGCCTCAGTTCTTCAACCCATTAGCTACACCTCAGATCAAGACTCCTTTATCTCTACTGTGGCCCATCCCCCTACCAGCTCCACCAGGCTTACCCATCCCTTCGGCTCTGCCATGGTCGGTCATCGTCCCGTCCTCCCCTCTGGACTACACTCCTCTGGCTACATCTCGTCACTCCGTCCTGCCGGTTTTGGTGGGCTCTTCCCTCCACCCAACTCCGTCTTCAGCCGCTTTGGCTCTGCTGCAGGCTTCCGGATCCCTGGCCCCACCTTAGTCACCATCCCGTCGACTACGCCCTGGCCCTCTGGCACCTCAGCTTCCCCCAGATTCTGCTTGGCTCTGCCCTAGTCACCTACTACATCACTGTCATCACCGTCACTCTTCTCCAGGGTGTTGAAACCCATCTCTTCACCCCTGCTTTAGTTCAGTCCTTGTCGGTTCTCGTTAATGTTAACTTGTGTTTGCTGTGTACCCTTCATTGTGATTGAAGATTATTGTTTATTTAATCCTCTCGTCATCTTCATTGTGTGTAGAAGTAAACGTGATGGTCGGTGTGTGAATGGGTGAATGTGAGGCAACTTGTAAAGCGCTTTGGTGCCCATGGGTCTGTTGAAAGCACTATATAAATGCAGTCCATCCAATATGTGACCCTGCCTGTGAAAACCTAGAAAGTTTTTTTGTGATTTACTGGAAAATATAATCTTGATAGCTTTAATATCGAATGAGTAAGGTCATGCAAATTCAATTATTAAAATCAACCTTTGATGCTTCTAATCTCACCATGAGATTATTAGACTTCAGCATGGATTTCACAAGCAGGGTCACATATAAATGGGGTTGGATAAATATTTTTTGCTTTGGTGTGTGTGTGTGTGTGCGATTTTGGTTAGATGACAGTTGTAGGTTACAGTTTGACAAAAGCACAATGTTTTGTTTTATTGCGACTGTACACAAATACAAGCAAACACTTTGCAGTTTGAATGATGTCCCATATGAACAAAATGACGGTGTACCCTATGTATTGGTTTTACGTTTTCACTGTTCAATCGCGCTCGCGCCTCTCTCTCTCACACACACACACAAACGCACGCACACACACACACACACACACACACACACACTCACATTATGTCTCTCTCTAACAGTAGTTGCGCATTACGTTAATTTTTATGTGAGTTTTATTTATTTTTATATCGTGTATATTATATAATGTCACATGTCCTGCTACTATTGGCACTTACAGGACCTCTTGCTGATGTGAAGTTAACTCTGTCTGTCTCTCATCATGACCAGGCTGTGGATGCTCAGGCTTATGAATTTTGGAAATCCGTGGACCAATCACAGCTAGTAGGCCGACTCTTCTTCCTCTGGGGAACCAAAGATTCTTGTTGTGTTGCGTTTGAAACTTTTCGCTCCGAGATGATCAAGCTTTTTGATTGCAGTGTTCAAGGCGATTTAGCTGCTGCCGAATTGACCCGTCTTACCCAGGATAAGTCTTTTGTTACTGATTATGCGAATGAGTTTAGGACCCTCGCCGTATCCAGCGGGTGATACAGCCCAGAAAGCGCAAGTTCTTAAGAGGTCTCAATTAGAGTATTCAAGACAAGATCATGTCTTATGATCTTCCTATCTCTCTAGGAGTTATCGATTTGGCTCTTTGAGTCAAGGCTCATCACAGGCAGCTGAGGGTTCGTCACTCATTTCATCATCTTCTCCGATCCTTCACTGCATGTGAGCGATAATACTTCTCCATCTTCCTCCTCGGTAGAGCCTATGCAACTGGGTCGGCTCCGGCTGACCTCGGAGGAGAAACAACATAGTTTCATCAATGGTCTCTGTTTGTATTGTGGTAAGCCGGGGCATAAGGCTCTCAACTGCCCAGCAAAAGGTTCCGCCCGCCGGTAGTCCCGGGAGTATCGTTGGGCGTTTCTCATCTCAGCTCTTCTCCCGGGTCTCATACCATGTTGACGGCCTCCATCATCTATATAAACTCTGTATCCCACTCTCAGGCTTTACTGGACTCTGGTGCCGAGGCGAGTTTTATGGATGCTTCTCTTGCTGAGTCTTGGGGTATTCCTGTGGTACCTCTAACTGGCTGTCTGTCTGCTTTAACTTTAAAGGGGCAACACATGGCAGAGATTACTCACTGCACTCCCTCTGTAAGTCTTTGTGTTTCTGGCAATCATAGTGAGGATTTAAAATTTTTCTTGTTACATTCTTCCCAGTCACCCAGTCACGTTGATTGGCAGAATTGGCACTTGGTTCGCATAAGGTAGGGTGATGAGTGGAAGACAGCATTTAATACACCCTCGGGGCACTGGGAATACTTTGTTTTACCGTTCGGGCTCGCGAACGCATCGGCTGTTTTCCAGACTATGGTTAATGAAGTGTTGGGAGACATGATTAACAAATTTGTCTTTGTGTATCTAGATGACATTCTCATCTTCTCTGCTTCTATGCAAATACACACCCAACATGTTCGCCTAGTCTTACAACGGCTATTAGAGAATCAGTTGTTTGTCAAGGCAGAGAAGTGCAAATTCCACAAACAGTCGGTTATGTTCTTGGGTTTTGTTATAGCCGCTGGGGACTCTTTGACCATTTTAACTTCACCCTCTCATACCGGCCTGGTTCAAAGAACCAGGGGCATTGAAAAGTGGGTGAGAGAGGCCAGACAAGGGGTGGAAATTCCAAAGGGCTGTCCGGTGGGTCGTCTGTGGGTCGTCTCGGTTCCCGAGGCGTTGCATTCTAATGTCATCCGGTGGTGTTATAAATCCAGGTTTGTCTGTGGGTTCCCGAGGCGTTGGCAGCGTCAACGTTTTTGGTGGCCCACTATGGGTTCTAACGTCAGAAAGTTTGTATTATCCTGTCAGGTTTGTGCTTGTAATAAGGCCTCTCATCATGGTCTGCTTAAAGAGATGGTTCAGAGTCTGATTAACCATGTTTTTAGGTTACATGGTGTTCCGACTGACGTGGTTTAAGATAGGGGTCCTCAGTTCATCTCGCGTTTCTGGCAGGAGTTTTGTAAACAGATCGGCGCCACCGCCAGCTTGTCTTCTGGTTATCATCCGCAGACCAACGGTCAATGCGAACGGGCTAATCAGGACTTCAGTCGTATGCTCTGCTGTCTGTCATCTCGTGATCTGAACTCCTGGTGCCAACAGCTCTCCTGGGTCGAGTACTCCATAATTCTCTGCCCGTTTCCTCAACCAATCTGTCCCCGTTTGAAGCCTCTATCGGTTTTCAACCTTCTCTATTTCCATCACAAGAACCCGATGCAGCGGTTCCCTCTGCTCTAGCTCTTATCCGAAGATGCAAACGCACTTGGAAGAGAGATAGAACCCTATTATTACAAAGCTCCAGACAAACCACAGCTGTGGCTGACCCTCATCGGCGACCTCTTCCTCGTTATATCTGTGGACAAAAGGTTTGGCTTTCTTCCAAGGATCTGCCTCTCCACGAGTCATCTCGTAAGCTGGCTCCGAGATTCCTTGGGCCATTCAGTATTGTGAAGGTCGTCAGTCAAGTGGCAGTTAAGCTTAAGTTACTTCTTTCTCTTGGTCGGGTTCACCCTGTTTTTCATGTATCCAGGGTTAAACCAGTATTTTTGCCTCCATTAATCCCCCTTTCTCTGCCCCCAAACCCCCCACCCCTCAACTAGTGGATGGTACTCCTGCCTACTCGGTCAGGAAGTTACTAGATGTTCACCATAGAGGTAGAGGTTTTCAGTATCTTGTGGACTGGGAGGGATTCGGTCCAGAGGAGAGGTGTTGGGGACCGGCTCGGGACATCCTGGACCACGGTTTGATCGAGGACCCCCGCTGATGACAGGGTGAGTCCCTTCCTGGCTCGTGCAGTGCCAGCCATTGGGGGGTACTGTTACCTAAACTACAATTAATAATAATGGTGATGCTTGTCATAACTAATACTAAATGCTTTGTAGTTTCTGTCCAAAAAGTCATCTTATGACGCATCTTATTTCCAAAGGGACCTGTTGTAATTTAAGGGGATACCAAACTGACAGCTCTCAAGGCATTTTGTGGTTATCAAAACATGTTAATGTTAGGCTTATTACAGGGTTTGGCAGGCAGTCTGCCACACATGCTGTCATGTAACATGCAAAACATGTGGCCAGCCTTGTGCTACACTGGTTTAAAATGATTATCATGATGCAGTTAAAGGCTGTCTGCCACACCAATATCTTAATTGGTTATCATTAAATAACCAAACGCAACAAAAGAATGTGGGTGTGGCTGGATCATTTTTAGCATTGTACAAACAGTGATTAAATCAAGCTGAAATTTGACAGAGAACCTCTTTATTAGCACCTTTAAAAAAATATCAAGAAAAAATATGTCCAGCACATTTCCTATATAAGCTCCATTTCAGTTTGTGTCTGATCCAATTGTAGCCCCTATGAGGCTTCTTAGGGATGACTACTCACTGAAATGCAACAATGCACTAGGCCAGATAGATCAGAAGACAACGCGGTTCGTAGGAGGCAATGGCACACACACACACACGTATATATATATATAGTTTGAATGTAAATGTTTATGTATGTTGTGTTTATAATTGTTACCAAAGAAAAGAAAATTTTAGTATAACAATATCACAATATAAACAAATTAAAATAAAAGGAATGTAAAAGAAAGCAAACCAACTCTAAAAGTAGAGTAACAATTCGTATAATTAACGAAATAAACTCAAATACCAAGAAACTCCTTGGAGTGTATAGTTCAACAAGGCACAAAAATCAAGTATATCAGTTCAAATGAGATTAATAATTTCTCTTTCATCAGTTCCTTAGAATGAATGTTCCAGTGCTTCAATAATCAAACCTTCAATAATCCAGTGAAACAATTTGTAGAAATTGCAACGCAGATATCAACAGAAGAAAAGTAGGTGTCTCATGGTGGCTCGCCATCTCACACTATGCACATTCGAAGTTCCAGATTAATGCAGTCCACAGTAAAGAGATCCAGAATCTGATTTCTCAGATAACAAAACTGGCCTGTGCACAACACACAGGATACACACTTAATCAATGTATACATCACATGCATCTCTCATTATACATAAACTTTAAACTTTTATACATATCTACTTTCATATAATACACACATTTATTCAATATAAACAGAACATTTATCCTTTAACACATGAACATAGTATTAAATCATACATTTTCACATATATACTCAAAATAATCATACAAAACTCACCGATTCCCTCGTATAACAAAAATATATTTTTATCTCCTTCAGATTTTCACCGGATGATGACCGGATGGCCTACATCATAGGATTTCAACACGAAAACAGCACGTGGATAACAAAACAAAAGGTAAGTTCTACTAAGATCTGTTACACTTTATTTTTCAACAAAATAATGACTAAATGACTTACAGTTTTATCTTCCAGGTGTATTTCTCGAATAAACCTCTCAAAAATCCAAACTTTATCAAAGATAAAGTTCTCATGCTCTCTATCTTTCCCCTTTCCAGCAGCTTCTGCCTAGGGCGGAGTCAGCGTGACCTACTTACACGCAACTGGCTGCCCAGTTGTGCAGTGCAGATCAATATCACAAATCAGAACAAGTTTACAACAAAAACTTTTTCTTTAGTTTTTTGCCTTTAGTGCTATATATTTTTCTTTGTTTTTACTTATATTGTAAATAAACCATCCTTGATAGAAAACTTTATCTTCATTAGAAGAAAATATGATGTACCATGTGTCAAAAATTATGATTTATGGCCCTGATTTACGACCTAACACCTTATGAGTTGTTTGCTTCCTGTAATAAAATATTATGGTGGCAATTAATGTTTATACCCCGGAAATTACTCCGGAAATTACTCAGGAAATGATGTTTGTCCAGGTGTCCTATGGTCTCTGTTGTTTCACGCCTCCCCTCTCCTGTGTGAGTGTTTAAATAGGGTCTGGTAGTTTGTATTTTAAACAAGAAGACTGGTGTGGTTCTAGTGTTGCAATGGCTGCTCCAAAGACTCCTAAAAAGGCGAGACGAGTGTTGTGTACTTCTCCGACAAGAGGTGTTGTGGAAATGGAAGAAAGGATTACTTTTGCTCCTAAGAAAAAACAGAGTGTAAGTTTGACAAAGTTTCTCCATGAAAATGAGAAATTTGTGAGACATGAATTCTCAATGTCTGATAGACGTGTGGGGAGATATCTGTTTGACAAGGAGTCGCGGTTCGTCCGGCTCTTTGCTGGCGATTTGGTAGGTGGAATTACTTCGGATGATCCTAGTTTGGTGTTCCCTGCTAAAGACTGGTTCATATTTTATAACTATGTTTGGAACGATTTGAACAACTGCGGCGACGAGCCTTTGTACATCGCGGAGTGGGACGGCGAGGATCCTCAAACAAGATACCGGGTGGTTGGAGACCATTGTAGAAAGCTGCCAGATGACTTTGTTTATATTTTTCACTGCGACGACAAGACAAAGATCATGGAATATACTTGGCCGATTCCCGAGTCTGAGCATTACAAGTACTACAACTTGGTATATCTGCTTCAATGGAAAGATGTGCGAATGTTTGACAACATTTTTTCATGCATTGATAAACTGTTTAGATGGTGTGAACTTTATGATCGCTACACATCCGTTAAAGTGAAGTTGTTCCACCCAGAGAGGTGTGTCCCACCCTCAGGGGCCGGCCTCCTAACCCCGCCTACCTATTACAGGCATTAAAATGGTACCAGTTTGGATCATTCAACACACTTGCTTAACAGGCTTCAAGAAACCATGGCTTCCCCATGCTACACCAGTACCTTTGCGCTCCCCGTACCAGGACTTGATGAAGATGAAAGAACCTACAGTTGGACCAGTGCCCTCAAGCCGCCCCCGGCGATGCCTGATGACAATGCAACACCCTACAGCGGCAGCGAACCTCTTGAGACGGTCCCTACAATACCTGATGTTGTTCCAGCATGCTGCAACAATATCCTTGGGTCTGCTCCGGAAACGTCTGAAGGGTTTCCAGTACCCTATGACCACAGCCTCGAGACTGATACTGGAAAGCCTGTCGATGAGTCATCCCCAATGGATATTACTATGCCAATTTCTGACAACTCTTGGTTGGATAAATTTTGCATGGACCTGGGGTATCACAACCTGACCTTCCTTACGACACCTTATGGTTGTACTGGTTCAGTAGCTGGAGCAGCACACTTTGCGGGGATCGACTCCACAGACGGATGTATCCGGACTGACGGCTTCAAGCTCATAAAAACAATCGTTGTGGCACTTTTGCAGCATCTTGTTGACAAAAAGCTGAAAGAGCTCTGTAGCGGTTGTGAGGTTAATCATCCTAGTCAGCTTAGGCACAGCTGTATTTTTGAGGCTAATGCCTATTTCTTTGACTTTTACTTTGAGGAACTGTCACGTGCTCTGTTCAAGCCAGAACTCAAACATATCATTTCTCAAGCATTGAACCGTTGTGGATTAAGGATTCATCCTCTGAGGGTTCAGGGGTCAGTTGACAGCATCTTACACGAGCTGCGTGAGGAAATTTTTATTGTGGAAAAACTTTCTGAGATCAGAGAAAAACTTGGAGGCCCTGACAACGAAAGGATTGTCCGTGACGCTGTGGACAGCTGGAAGGGTATCATTCATATTGACTGTGTCTAACAAAAACCATGGGGAATACATGCTTTGTGACGGGATTGGTCAAGTGTCTACTTAAACATCGTATTAGATGTGAGATGACCAGCTTACTTTATAAAATTGTTAATGAAAACTCTGATGTAACTGTACCTGTTAACAGATGTGATATGGATGCTAAACGCCCTACAAATCTCGAGAACCAAATGTCTGTTGTAAGAAATATTTCTAATGATTGGTCTGCACTGATGCGTTTATGCATTAACAAGGATGACTCAATTTCTGTAACTATTAAAAAAATTTTAGACTTGATGACTGAATGTGGTGCCATTATCAGAATTACTGATATATTATGCATATGTACATATGTGACTGATTTATGTGTATTTACAATGTCTAGTAATGATAAGGATTATGTTTGTGAAATTATTGAAACACTGGTTGATTACCTTCTTGACAAAAATATTGTGATGTGTATAAAGTTTCTACACTACATTGATGACTTGTGATGTAAAATCTTTCACAATAAATACTTGTACCACTTTGAACCTCTGTGTTATTCGTTTGTGGAGACTGGTGTTACAATATGTCTGAAGAAGTAATGAAAAGGATTTATTACACGCCTTCAAACCCAGGTTCTTTAGGGGGTAAACAACGTTTAAAAGATGCTGTTTTGAAAGAAACGGGTGTTCGCTTAACCAATGATGAAGTATCGGAATGGCTCTCCGGCGAAGATGCTTACACATTACATAAAACTGCACCTTTAAAATACAAAAGGAATAGGGTATTTGTCTATGGTATCGATATGCAGTTTCAGGCTGATCTAGTTGATATGTCTGCATATGCTAAGGAAAATGACAACAATCATTTTCTGTTGACATGTATAGATCTGTTTAGTAAATATGCTTGGACACGTGTGTTAAAAAACAAGTCCGCAGTAGAGGTTGCTAAAGCCTTTGAATCAATACTGGAAGAGGGACGTGTACCAGAGAAAATACAAACAGATGAGGGGAAGGAATTTTTTAACAAACATTTCCAAAAACTTATGAAGAAGTACAACATTACGCATTTTGCAACATCCAGTGAATTAAAATCAAGTGTAATTGAGAGGTTTAACAGGACTCTGCGAGGAAGGATGTGGAGATATTTAACGGCTACAAACTCAAAGCGCTATATTGATATACTTCAAGACATAACACGTGGCTACAACGTCAGCTATCATAGAAGTATAAAGATGAGGCCGATTGATGTAAACGAAGAAAACAAATCCGAGGTGTTACATAATCTTTACGGTGATAGCCGATCTCACAGTGTAAACCCCATATTTAAATACAAAGTTGGTGACGTAGTTAGAATTTCTAAAGTTAGAGGTCCTTTTGCAAGAGGGTATGAGGAAAACTATACGCAGGAGTTTTTCACTATATCAGCATGTATCCCAAGAGAGCCACCTGTTTACAGATTGTGTGATTATGATGGGGATGTCATCGAAGGCGTTTTTTATGAGGAAGAGTTACAAAAGATACTTGTAAGTGAAAACAAAGCCTTTAAAGTTGAAAAAATATTAGACAAGAAGAAGAAAGGAAACAAAACATTATTGCTGGTACAATGGCTCGGATGGCCTGCGAAATTTGCATCATGGATCGATGAAAAAGAGTTGGTTGATGTGCAGCCATCAATAAAATAAAGGACCTGCATAGATGCCATGCATTTGTGTAAAAACCTACCATGGCTGAGGGTGGCTTTTATGTTACATTGCCCTGCAATGCTTCGTTAGCAGCCTATCCGGGAAATAAAATATCTTATTATACAACCAGCTTAGCAAGAACTATGCATCTGAAAGGTGAATGGGAGGTGGGCTTGATAGAATTTGAGTATCCTACGTCATGGTATACATTTAATGAGGAAGATGCTATCTTTATTCTCGACAATGGTATAAAACATATCACTGATTACCCTGCTGAAGGCAAAGAGATTGAGATCTTCATCAACGGCGATCAAAAGACATCGAACGTACTTTACAGAATAAAATCTGGATATTATGATGACATTGTTTTCTTGATCAGGGAGATCAATGCAAATCTACCATCGGGTGTGAGTCTTGGATTTGACCACGTTAAAAACAAGGTGTTTCTAAAAGGACCCCCAAAGACGTCACTAAAGTTTTTCGGAAAGTTGGCAGTAATTTTAGGGTTAAAACCGGGGATTGCAATAGAAACAAACCCTCCAACTCATGACAACCATGGTATCGGTTACACATCTGTGACGTATGCGCCCCATCAAGCAGATATAAATGGAGGATTCTACACCATGTATATAAACACAGATATAATAGAATATCAATCAGTTGGTGATTATCATGTACCACTACTAAGGTGTGTCCATATAGACGGTGAGAACAACAAGATTATTAATGTTAGGTACGACAGGCCGCATTACGTACCGGTGAATAAATCTTCTATCACTGAGATAAGTATACAGGTGAAAGACGATCAAAATCAAGACATAAGTTTTAGCTACGGAAAGGTGTGTGCTAAATTACATTTTAGACCCGTGAAACAACGTCTTTTTTAAAGGGTTTGGAAAAAAATGGCATATTACAACAATCATAATACTGACCCCATGCGTTACGTTGCCTATTATCAGAATCAGGCAGGCAATGGGCTTCCTGGCTATGCAGGGGGTGGGGTTATGTATGGAGCGGGGTTGGGAGGCCTTTTTCGCGGGCTCTTTAGAATGGCTATACCATTACTAAGATGTGGGTTTAACATAGCTAAACCACATCTTAAATCAGCTGCAAAGAACATAATAAGTGATGTTGTTAGCCATACAATGTCACAGTCTTTTAACAATAACAATAATAGTCAAGAAGGTTCAGGACTGATGGTAATGGCAAGCAAAAGAGTGTCTAGACCCCCAGGTGCCCGGAGGAGTGGCCAGACGCAGAAGAAAAGAAAACGACATCTGAAAAAAACTTCAGTTGTAAAACGCAAGCGTAAGGAGTCGGGAAAGTGTCCGGCAGCAAAAAGGAGAAGAAAGACAATATTTTAGACCATGGCTTTACTACACAGTATGTCAGAAGAATGTTTAAAATCAGAGCTGGATCTGTTTACAGTACCGCTGACTCAGATGGCTATTGAGAAAAATACATATATAGAAATACCTCCATTATCAGCGATTTCAGACTCTACACCTCTGGAATTTTTTATTGCCGGAACGGGGGAGGATTATGTGGATCTAAACAATACATTGTTATTTTTACGACTCAAAATCACAAATCCAGATGGCACAGATATTGCAGATGGAGCTCCTGTGGGCCTTATAAACTATCCAAGCTGTTCGATTTTTGGGCAGGTGGATGTGTGGTTGGGGGACCGACTTATATCACAAAGTACTAGTACATACCCTTATCGCGGGATAATAGAATGTCTTACCAATTATGGGAAAGATGCTCTTGAAACACTCTTCAGTGCAGCATTGTTCTATAAAGACACCGCGGGGCATATGGACGTAACGGATCCTGCGGGGGCAAATCGAGGGTTAACAAAGAGGGCAGCCTTCACCAACGCCAGTAATGTGGTCGAACTTCTCTCACCTGTTCACAGCGACATTCTCTTTCAAGAGAAACTGATGCTTAATGGGGTTGATATTAAAGTTCGTATGACCAGAGGAAAAGATGAATTTTGTCTGATGAGAAGCGACGCTACGGCCTACAAGCTAAACATCCTGTCAGCATCTTTATTTGTGAAAAAAGTGACAGTATCACCGCCTGTAAGATTGGGGCATGCACAAGCATTGCTTTCAACCACTGCCAAATACCCTATCGACAGAGTATGTCTGAAGAATTTCTCAGTACCTGCAGGATCGCGTGTCTGCAATCAAGAAAACTTGTTCTTAGGAACTCTACCAAAATCTATCGTAGTAGCGATGGTTGATAATGATGCTTTTGTGGGGGCGTATGATAAAAACCCCTTTGCATTTAAAAACTACGACCTTGAATTTTTATCCATTTATGCCGATGGTGTCCAGATTCCTTCAAAACCGTTGCAACCTGAATTTGGAAGCGGTTCTGCAGTGAGGGAATTTTATCAGTTAGCCCTGTCCTCTGGAAGACATCTTAAAAATCAGGGACTATCTATTGATAGAGAAGAATTCCTGCACGGCTATACACTCTACGCATTCAATCTAACTCCGGATGAGGAGTGCGGGCAGCACATTTCGCTTATTAAGAGTGGTAATATTAGACTGGAAGCCCGTTTTAGACAACCCCTCCCTCGGACAGTAAATTTAATTTTATACGCTACTTTTGACAGTGTTATAGAAATATCAAATCGTCGGCAGGTCCTGGTTGACTACTATTAATACTCAAAAAATGAATACTGTACAGCTTACATCAGTTATGGACCGGATTTCCTGCAACATTCATTTTCTCGGAGTACTACCATGTGATTATCTACCGAAAGAGCCTTTAAAGAAATTACCATCAATGGTTATTTTGAACACACATCCTTCTGGACTTCCCGGTCAACATTGGTTAGCCATCTACATAAACGAAGAGCGTTTAGGATGTTTCTTTGACAGTTTTGGCAATAAACCAGATTACCAAGGTTTTCCACCAATTATCAAAAACTTTTTAAAACTCAATTCTAAGGAGATTCAACACTCGAATGTGCAAGTACAGGATTTTACATCAGACACATGCGGGCAGCATTGTGTGTTTTTTCTTTACCATATGACAAAGGGATTTGAATATGATTATGTACTGAAAATGTATAGTGATGATTTAATTAAAAATGATAAAAGAGTGTCTACATTTGTGAAAAGATTAAAACAATCTAACTGTAATGAAAATGTTTTCAAATGTATTCAGTGTGTACAAACAGGTGAAATGTTTATGTAGGTATTTTCTTAATAAATAACTACCAATGACAAGTATTACAGCTTTTGGGGGTTTTATTTACGACATTCAACATTACAGATAACAACAACAATAAACATTCACAGTGTCTTTAAAAATTTAGCCATTGACCTCTGTCAAGAACAGGGGGTGAAAATACATGCCCCTCTGAAGAATTAGATTTTTCTGGAGGTGTACCCTGATGACTCTTTTTCCTTTTATTACTCCTCTTAGACGAGTTTGTAATAACTGAAGTAGACTTGTTTTTGAAAGAGTTAATTACATGTCTGACATAGTGGTTAGGCACAGTAGAGAATGGTACATTTAAAATAGCAAATGCCTCCAGAAACTCGTTCCATCCAATAGGTCTCCGTTCATCAGCGACCTTTTGAGGGGCTGTGACGCTTTTAACTAAATCGAGCATGTGTGATCCAGGAATCAATCTACCTTTAAACACAAACTCTCCCGAATCAGTCCATGATGTGATGTCCTTAGTTTTAGATAATTTATCCAAAATGTATCGAACATTTTTAACACTTCTCTGTGGAACATTCTTTAAAATGTCATCAGCAACATTAGACAAGGTATCCGGCGGATTCACAGGACCCGTCATAACAGGGTTTTCATTTTCAATGTGAACAGGCTGTGGAAGAGTTAATGTTAATGTGGTGGTCTCCCTGTCCGCTTGTCTAGAAAGGTTTAAAAATCTCTGCAAAACACCTGTATACATCTTAGCTTTTTCATATGTGTCCAGATCAGACCTGTAGAGAATATTTCTTATGGTCATGTCCAAGTCATTTTCCACGGTATGTTGAATAGACTCACGAGGAGGAGCAGTTTTCAACTTATCCAGCTGGTGTTGCGGAACTAAAAACATTTTCTCTGCATACTCCATCAGCAAATACTTATTTAGAGGTGATCAAACTGGTAATGAAAGGTATTGCTACGCTTAAAAGTGGTAACAAAAAACCTCCTTGTTGATTGATTAACCTTCTTTTTCTACCAACGCCAACCTTCTTATCTGCAACAATTTTGATTTCGTTACTTCTTCTCTTCAGTTTCCGATATTGTAGCGGGGTGAGTGGTATATTGCCATGAAGGACATTTAAAGCTACTTCGCACAATGTAACAATGAACTCGTCTGTAGCAACCTCTAAAATAACACGTCTTTGTCGAGGTGTAGCCTTTAATAATAGCTTTAAAATAGATAGGTTTCTTAAAAGCAAATCTGTTCTGAGACGATACTGCTCTGGAGTTTTAGCTTTAAAGTCAATCAGTAGGTAGCCGAAGGGGTTGCTGGTAGCATCTTCATAACATTCCATGAAAAATTTAGTATTTCGAGGGTACATCTGTCTGGCTAACACGTTAATTTGAGTATTATCTCTGGGGTTTTTAAACAGCACCATATAATTGGTGTTCAAGCTGATGGTCCTGCTGGATTTACCTTGACAAAACAAGTTCTGGACAATATACAATGCACTTAAATTTTTGTGGTGTACATAATTTGTAAATACTCTTTCAACTTCAGAATTACCACTAGCATCTTTCATAACATCGTCTAAAATTAAAAAATGTATCTTGTTTGGTGGAAACAAAGAGTCGTCATTTAGATTCTGTGGAATTCCTTCAATAAATTTAATGTCAAACATTTTCATCAAATCATCATACATTGGCTGCCAACAATCATAAATTAACACAATATTTTCAATATTTTTAGAAACAATTTTCTCAGCGTTTTGTAACAGCATTTTTACAAAGAATGTCTTTCCAGAGAATGAGGGCCCTGAAATGACCATGGAGAAAGGATGCTGAATTCTGAAATCAAACCCCTCTATAGCTTGCATACCCAGATTACCGTAAGACATGTTTCAATATCCGAACAGACTCGACGTGTAATCTTTATTCAATATTCTTTTGACATAAACGACACGGAACTTCTTAACAACTGACTTGTTTTTCAGTGTGAAATTCTTTTTATTTCTGACATACGAGCCCCTCCATTCAAACTTCTTGCTATTGATACATGCAGTTGCAAACTGTCATCTACCAACACCTGTTCATTACTTTGTGCAACCGATTCAAACTGATCGATAAAACGATTTTCATCATAGTCGTTACCGGGACACAGTATAGTGTTAACGTCAGATTTGAGACTGTCGCCTTTTAGACTGATATTAATGAAGCAATTATCACCTCCTATCTGCCTAGAGAATGAAACCATTTCCGACAGAATATTTTGAACAAATATAGTGTACGCTGCCAAATCTGTGGTTATGATCTTGCGCAAATTTAGATTTCTGTGGATTTCTAGACCATTAAAATAGGGTCTCGGGACTATTGTGTAATCACTTACTGTCCCTCCATCACGCACTAGCGTGTCCACGTCACTCTGACTTAAACCCATAAGGGTGTCTGTCGTGTTAGAATTATCAGTAGGATTTACTACGCCATAACCTGTTTGTAACAAATTTGTTTCAAATCTTTGTTCATATGACCGATTCATTTCATTTTGCCTTTCACGTATTTGTTCGTATGTTAGGTCTACCCTCGCAGGCACAGGTTCTAAAATCTGATATGGATATGACCGAATCATTTCGTTTACCGTTTCAAGTAATTGGTCTTGTGCGGCAGCAAACATTTCAGCCTCAGTCTCATGCCTAGCCCTTACAGTAGGTATTTCTTGACAGCTATGTAGATCATCATCTGAATGCACTCTTTTACCAGCCATTTTCAAAAATATTTAGAACTTCTCCAGGATTACACAGATATTTTCTCTGATTATACCCAAAATAGCATTACAAATTAACGTTAGCCATTGTCGATATAGCCAAACAAAAATAAAAAATAAAAAACACTTAAATTACTCTTAACCGTAATAAAACTAGCAATCCCAAAAAAAATATATATATATCGCAATTAAACCGGTATCACAAAATAGTAGAAAACCTCTGTAACAACACGTATTTCAACTATAAACCAGCATCACCAAAAATAACCAAATACATATTTAAAAACACATTTAAAACAGCTTCGCAAAATAGTAGAAAAAACCAAGCAACACCAAAATAATCAAAACATATTTAAAAACACATTTAAAACAGCTTCGCAAAATAGTAGAATAAAACCCAGCAACACCAAAAATAATCAAAACATATTTAAAAAACACATTTAAAACAGCTTTGCAAAATAGTAGAATAAAAACCCAGCAACAACAACACTTATTTCAACTATAAACCATTATTGTGTGAAACAGCATCTTTAACTTGTTGAATCAGAATTACCGTGCTTCGCTGTACGTCGAATTCCTTTCTCTGGGCTTTTTCAACGTCCACCAATCGATCAAGCAGCACTCTGTTCACCAAGTTTTGTTCTTCAGAAGTCTTTTTGTGAGCTTCAAATATAAGTCTGGTCAATAACTCTTGATCTTTAGACCACGAAATTATGGCAGCGATGCCTTCAGTCAGTCTTCTCAGCAATACGTCTTGATCTGTACACCTTGAAATTATGGCAGCGATGCCTTCAGCCTGTCTTCTCACTCGGGCTGTCAACTCATTGATGAAATGTTCCTGGTTTGTAGGTAGAGATGTTTCAAAAATCACAGAAGATTCATCCTCAACACATTTGGCATCCAACCACATTTGGCAGATTAACAGCCACAGATGTCTGCGAGTCCAAAGACGATGACAGTACGGTATTAACTACCGGTACTATTGCATCACCGTTAGCTTCTGAGCCCCTAGCCAACGCTGCATACCATGAATTTGTGACATCTCCAGCTCCTAACAGGTTTTCTGTATAGAAATCTGTTTAAATACAGCAAGATTAGTATACTACAACACCACAGTATTTAAAAATCGAATATTTAGTCATATAAATCACACTTACCAACTGTTTTAATGAAATCTGTGGTAGTATCCAGAGGTTGCGCATCAGAAACTAGTGTATGGGCAGGGCATGCCCTTTTATCACAGGTATTAGAACGGGCCTGCTTACGTTTCCGACTAAGACTAAGTCTTGAAGATTTTGTAGAGGTTTTCTGTGGTACAAATCCTGGTTGTGTGACTAGTAATGCAGCATCTACATGTATAAAACAGAAAGAAAAGTTTTTTCAAAAAGAATTAAGACACATGTAACAGTCAATAATACACATTAAAGAGATGTAAAGATCAAATAATATAGTCACCTTGCAGTTCACAGCCCTCATTAAAGCCTTGAGAACCCTCATTTATTGCGGGGTTATTAACTATGGGTATAAAAGTGTAAAAAAATGTAAGTATCACGTTTTTCAGAAAATCTGAATGTATAATTAAAACACAGTATTACCTTGCAGATCGCTGGTCCTAGTGTCGCTTTGCTCTTCAATATTTATCAAAGTAGAATTCACTAATTTGGAATAAACGTGTAATATAAAATATACATACATAAACGCGCTCATATGATCATTCAGGAAATTTACTTGAAAATATACTTAAAACACTTACAAAGCTGGTCGATCTGTTCAAAATGTTGGCAGGGAGGTAGCGTTTTTAAAATTCCTGTATCGTATACATACACATTTAAAAGCCTGTTAAATGTTAAAAATAAAAACAAAATAAGACTGTTTTTACAAATGAAGATAACTTGGTATATCAAACATGATAAATAAAACATTTAAAACAAACAAAATAACTTACCAGCGAGTCCTGAGTCCATTGTTTGAGAAAAATAAAACAAGGCCTCTTTAATATAACTGAGAGAAAGAGATGTCCTCGCGAAAATCAATTGTAAGGGCCCAAATGAGAATCCAACCTTTTGAACTACGGAGGCGGTGCTTGCCAGACTCAGGAGGCCATACCCCACATATTTACATGACACAAACCCCACCCTATATTTTATTTGGCTATTTATTTTTAAACCTTTTACAAATAAGATTATCAACTATAAATATAAGCTTCTCTAGTAAATTATAGATAATTATACATTTATAATGTAAAGAATATATCTTCATGAAAACTGATGGGAAAAAGAACAAACTAGACAAGCCTGTAGTTAAAAGTATAATTACTTATCACTGTTAAAAGAATACATTTAATATATTAACATTTTAAACAGTATAAGACAAATGACATAACATTTCACCCGCGCATACTTATAACGATATGTATACGACTTTTTATTTGTGTAGACATCTAAAGCACAAAAGAATAAGCAATGCTATGCTTAAATCTACTTTTTAATTGAATTACATTTAAACACTACAATTCAAAAGATCTGTTTTCCCCAAGAAAAAAGGTGTGTGTTTAAGAAAGGATGAATTCATATATCAAGGAAGGACCTTTTGGCTTGAGTAGACACTAAGTCTACAGGGAAAGGAAATGTCTTAACACCTAACCGAGTTCCTAAACTTTTATTCTATTGATCTATATTATTATTATTGTAAAACCATGGCACCTTATTTGTGGGAGATTACAGAGACTGCAAGGAAGTAATATTTGAATATCAAGGAAGGACCTTTGCCGTGAGTAGACACTAAGTCTGCAGGGAAAGGAAATGTCTTAACACCTCGCATAGGTCGTAAAGTATAGATCTATTGATCTACTGTATATTATTATTGTAAAACCATGGCACCTTGTTTGTGGGAGATGACAGAGACTGCAAGGAAGTAATATTTGAATATCAAGCAAGGACCTTTGCCGTGAGTAGACACTAAGTCTGCAGGGAAAGGAAATGTCTTAACACCTCGCATAGGTCGTAAAGTATAGATCTATTGATCTATATTATTATTGTAAAACCATGGCACCTTGTTTGTGGGAGATGACAGAGACTGCAAGGAAGTAATATTTGAATATCAAGCAAGGACCTTTGCCGTGAGTAGACACTAAGTCTGCAGGGAAAGGAAATGTCTTAACACCCCGCATAGGTCGTAAAAGTATAGATCTATTGATCTAGATTTTTTGTAATACCATGGCACCTTGTTTGTGGTAGATGACAGAGACTGCAAGGAAGTTATATTTGAATATCAAGGAAGATCCTTTGGCGTGAGCAGACACTTAGTCTACAGGGGGAAAGGAAATGTCTTAACGCCTAGCCGAGTTCCTAAACTTTTATTCTATTAAACTGTACCGACGTATCAGAAGTCTTGGGGCGTGACCCAGTTAGACGACGATGAATGACATGGAAGAAAAGATTTACATTACAACCTTCAAGACAGGAAGACAACAGCTTATTCAATTGAGCTCCTAACCGGTACCTCTTTTAAAAAATCTACCTAAATACTATTACAATTTATTTTATTTAACATTGTTTCTTCATCAGGTCTTCTTATTTCTTTAATCATATGTATTGATTTATACACAGACATTATGCTTAAAAGCAAAACATTCTGGCATACAGTTCTAACTTATCTTTTTTACTATCTTCTGATTTCTTCAAACACTCACACAGGAGAGGGGAGGCGTGAAACAACAGAGACTATAGGACACCTGGACAAACATCATTTCCTGAGTAATTTCCGGAGTAATTTCCGGGGTATAAACATTAATTGCCACCATAATATTTTATTACAGGAAGCAAACATCTCATAAGGTGTTAGGTCGTAAATCAGGGCCATAAATCATAATTTTGACACATGGTACATCATATTTTCTTCTTTCATTTCACTACTTAGACTCTTCTTCATTTTCACTTATCATTCAATAAAATTATTCATTTTATCACTACCTCAGTCTACAAATGTTTTTGAGCCTGGGTTACACCCTCCCCCCTTAAAATCTTGCAAGTCCCTTTGCACATCCTTAGTGAGTACATACTCTTGAGACACAGGACAACTCAATTGGGAATGTTCTTGCAAGGACTCTGAAAAAGCATCATTCAGACCTTGAAGAAGGGACTGAACTATTGTAATCAGAGGATTTCCTAATTTAGGGTAAGTCAAGACCTTGGGTTTCTCTCTAATTCTGGTAGATCTTCTTAGCTCATTTCCATCTATGATCTTCTCAGGTTCTTGGACTCCTGTACTAGTTTCAGCAACTTTAACATTGTTTGATTCCTCTTCAGCTGAACCAGATCTATCCATGGGTGATTCTCTATGACACCGAGGTAGCTGAATGAGTTAGCTGGACTGTGTTCTCTCTTTCAGGTTCGACTTCAAGATGTCACAAGGTGACGATCTTTTCAGGGGCAGAACCAAAGTTAGGGAAGTTTGGTTCCGCCCGGAAGGTTTCCCACCGGGCCGCATTCGAGGACGAACCTTCTCACTTCCTGGTTTCCAGGGAAACCTAATCGGGCTTTACGAGCCACAGGTGAGAAGAGTTAAGTAAGCGAAGTGTGATTGGAGGCTGTGGGAAAGGGAGAGGAATAAATAGCTCTGCTGAAACACAAAGAAGAGTGCGGAGTTCAGACACGAGAGGCGATCGACACGGGGAAAGCTCCTCTGCCTAAGGCAGAGAGACGACCCGCACCTTTTGAAGAGCCCGCAGGCTCTGTTGATCCGGGCTGCGCTACGAAGCGCGCGGAAAGAGGACAGGAGCCACGAGAGGCGAAAGAAAGGCAGGACGGGAAGAGAGAGTAAAGGAGCACCCCGAAGAGAGCTTTTTATTGCTGGAACTATTGATTGTGAAGTCATCGCGAACCTTAAAGGTTGTGAGGAGAACGAACACATGACGGATTGAGACGAAGTGAAAAAGGGAATTTAAACCGGCATCGCTGTGAGTACCTAGATCTAGCTGGTATTAACCTGGCTTATGTTAACTCCCTCCAGGAGAAGGAGGACGGCCCTACCCCTCATAGAGCGTGGTGGGTGAGCCGAGGAAATACTTACTGAAGCAGACACAACAATGACACCACTATCTGGGCCGCATATTTCAATCGCCATATCTGAACGAAGCGAAGTAAGGGAAGACGGGCGTCTTTTTCGTACACTTGGAGTGGTGGGTGAGTCTTTGTGCTGTGGAAACCTTTATTTTAGACGTGGTGCTGTATATTGCTGTGGGTTGCTGTGTATTGCTGTGTGTCTTGTCAGATCATCCCCCGCCTTCACGCACTTCGTCGAGAGAAGATAAAGAGGCTGCTGGCTTTAGCTCAGTTCAGTACAGCATACGTTGTGAGCGTGCTTCGGGCCTCCAGAAATAGTACGGTGCCCAGAAACGATTTTCCCCTGTCTAGACCTCGGGCGGATGTGAAGAGTGGCGGTGAAGAGCCGAGGAAACAGCAGAGGTGTGAGTACGATTTGGGGCTATTATTATTGACGTTTTCGATTGCATAAACATTGTTGTTGCAGAGAGAGAGGTGACGTAAATCCATCGTCCCGTGGCCTCTACAAAGGGGCGCCCCTGTCCAGAGTTCGAACGCCGGACGGTAACGAGGAAAGGGCAGCGCTCGGCCCGGTAAGACGTTGGGATATTCCACCCCTCTGCCACCATCTAGCGGTCGTGAGGGTTCGCCCCCGACACCACCTAGGAACTACCTACCCCATCGCACGTCCCGCCGACTGCTGTAAGTCCGCCACTGCTGCCTGTGTGCCTATTTAATCTCTTAAGCTGTCGATCCATAGAGACGGAGCATGCACTGTATCCGGTATACCTGTGGAGAGAAGAGAAGAGAGAGTGAATAATCTGAGGAGAAATCGAGCAAAACCTGTACCTACGGTACACTGAGTCCAGCCGAGAGGTGAGAGCCAATCAAAGCAAACTAACTGTGCTTCTGTGTCCAAGTCGATACCTGTGGAGAGAAGAGGAGAGAGAGTGAATAACCTGAGGAGAAATCGAGCAAAACCTGTACTTACGGTACGCCGAGTCCAGCCAAGAGGTGAGAAACATCCATAGCAGAGTAACTGTGCCTCTTGTGTTTCCAGCTGATGCCTGTGGAGAGAGAGAGACAAAATGAGCGACACGAAGAGGAACTGTGTGAAATCCAGCCGGCGAAAATAACGAGAGCCTAAAGAGGCCGTTATTTTAAGTTCCCCTTCCTCCCTCCCCTATTTATTATTTTAAGTAATTTAAATAAAGTACATTTTAATTTTATGCTTACCTTGTGTGTCTGGTCATTGGGGTGGCTTTGGGAATCTCCTCGAGGTGGAGAAAGGGGCGTGACCTTATTAATATCTGGGTCCACCCCTACCTGTGACAGATGTCACCGGGTGACTTAGGGCGGAACCGAAAATGGAGAGGAGAGGTTCCGCCCGGACAGATTTTTTTTAATGCACCGGTTTACTTCCTGGTTCTCCATAGCAACAAATGAGCCAAATTCGCTACAGGTGCAACGAATTAGAGAAACGAAGTGTGATTGGAGGTTGCGGGAAGATGAAGCATTTAAATAGCTCTGTGGGACCACAAAGAGGGAAGCGATGTACACGAGAGGCGATTGACACGGGGGAGCTCCTTTGCCAAAGGCAAAACAAAGACAAGCACCTTTTGAAGAGCCCGAAGGCTCTGTTGATCCGGGGATCGCTGAAGCGAGCGGAAAGAGGACAGAGCCACAGGAGGCGAAAGGAAGGCAAGCCGTGGATCTTTTAAAAGGAGCACCCCGAAGGGTTCGTTGTTGGTGTGTATTGAAGTGCTGAGTTGTGCTCGCCTGATACGCTGATCGATCGCTATACTTGCTCTCTCTCTCGTCTTGTGTTATGGATATATGTTGATGGGGATACCGAACACCTTATAGGTTGAAGAACGAACGAATAGTGACATCTAGAGAAGGGAAACAAAGGAAGAGGATACGTATTGCTGTGAGTAAACACCCGTGGGAAAAGTGTGTTTTGGCGATTGAAAACCGCCCTGCCAGTGCATCTGAAGTATTTGCGACGTGGATTTACGTAAGGAAGCGTGGGACAAAGGAAGTACGGCAGCCGTGAGTAGCCAAACCAAATTATTATCGGAACGAATTGTACATTGTCTGACTTGTAAATCTTTCGAGTGCCTCCAAGAGAGGGAGGGCGGCCCTACCCCTGAGCCAGTGTGGTGGGTGAGCCGAAGGATCCTTTATGAAGCAGCTACAGTGACGAAACAAACACTAGGCCGTGTTATCATCGCCGGATTCTGCCCAGAGCGAAGTGGAGGAAGACGGGCGTCTTATTTGTGTGCACTGAGCGTGGTGGGTGAGTCTTTGGATGTAGAAATTTTCACTTTGAAGTGGTGCTGTGTAATGCTGTGTATTGCAGTGAAATTGCTGTGTCTTGTCAGACGTATCCCCGCCTCCACTCACTCGTCAAGGGAGGACGAAGAGGCAAGCGGTCCTAGAGCAAACTTGTAAATAATTATGCTGTGAGTGTGCTTCAATTTTGAATAACAGAGTGGCATCCTGGAGTGATTTCGCAGCCGAACACTCGGCGGACTTTATTGAGTGGTGGTGAAGAACTGTAGAGTTGGCAGTGTGTGAGTATTACCAATAATATTGCTCCCTTACCTGTGTAATTTCATCGTCGCAGAGCTAGAGGCGAAGGAGATCTGCCGCCCCGAGGTCTCTACAAAAGGGCGCCCCTGTCCAGTGTTCGATCGCCCAACGGGTACCGAGGAAAGGGCAGCGCTCGACCCGGTGTGACGGTGTGACGTTCTCGCCCCTCTGTAGACCAACGAGCTCGCCGAGAGGGTTTGTCCCCGGCGTCATATAGGAACTATTGTCCGGCTGACACACTGTGGACGCCAGCTGCCGTAAGTCCGCCACCCTGTAAAGTTTATACTAACCTGCTAAGTCTGTCGATCAACAGAGACGAAGAGTGTGCCGTGTATATCGACCTGAGAGGAGCCACCATTGAAGATCACGTGCTTACAGTATGACGCAAAGAGGTGAGAGAGCCATTTGAGATCGATTCACTGTGTCCTTGTGTCCCAGCTGCCGTCTGTGGAGAGAGAGAGAACGAGGGTGAGCGCTAAGGAAACGAGCTGTGGAGGAACCTACACTTACCAAGAGCTGTAGCCAGCGAAGAGGTGAGAGAGCCATTTGAGATCGATTCACTGTGTCCTTGTGTCCCAGCTGCCGTCTGTGGAGAGAGACAACGAGCGTGAGCGCTAAGGAAACGAGCTGGGGAGGAACCTACACTTACCAGGAGCTGTAGCCAGCAAGGAGGTGAGAGAGCCATTTGAGATCGGTTCACTGTGTCCTTGTGTCCCAGCTGCCGTCTGTGGAGAGAGAGAAAACAAGCGTGAGCGCTAAGGAAACGAGCTGTGGAGGAAACCTACACTTACCAAGAGCTGTAGCCAGCGAAGAGGTGAGAGAGCCATTTGAGATCGATTCACTGTGTCCTTGTGTCCCAGCTGCCGTCTGTGGAGAGAGAGACAACAAGCGTGAGCGCTAAGGAAACGAGCTGTGGAGGAACCTACACTTACCAAGAGCTGTAGCCAGCGAAGAGGTGAGAGAGCTATTTGAGATCGATTCACTGTGTCCTTGTGTCCCAGCTGCCGTCTGTGGAGAGAGAGAAAACAAGTGTGAGCGCTAAGGAAACGAGCTGTGGAGGAATCTACACTTACCAAGAGCTGTAACCAGCGAAGTGGTGAGAGAGCCATTTGAGTTGGATTCACTGTGTCCTTGTGCCCCAGCTGCTGTCTGTGGGGAGAGAGAACAGGAGTGAGCATTGAGAGAACGGGCCGTGAGAGAAACTGCATTCACCAAGGGTTGTAGCCGGCAAAGAGGTGAGAGCTATCCCGTTAGATTTAGCGTGTCCTCTGTGTCTCGGTCACTGCCTGTGGAGAGAGACGGAAAGGAGAGTGAGACGACAACAAAGAGTGTGCGAATTCAAGCGGTGGAGTGCCGCAAGAGCAATACAGGTACGCAGACAGGAAAAACCAATACCAACACTCATTGTATTTTTGTTCTGCCTCCAGGAAGGAAGAGGAGGGCGCCACGGGCAGAAGGAACTAGAGGCGGGAGCCTGTTCTTCAACGTTACCCCTCCCCCCCCTTGGTCACTCACTTGGCCGTGACCCCCTGGAGGGCAGAGTCCGATATTAGTTTTAATTCCCTTTCCCCATTTCCTCTTTTGCATTTTAAATATTTAAATAAATAAAGAATACTTTTATACTTACCTGTCCTCGTTGTTGTCTGGTCATTGGGTTGGTTTTGGGGACCTCCTCGAGGTGGAAGTTGAGAAGCGGCGTGGCTTAACAATTAGCAGCCAGCCCCTGGCTTGTGACAGATTTTGCCGTAGTCGGCAGGATTCCACCTCGAGTTGAGTAACCAAGCTCGCCCAATGACCGACAACGCGGGGTCCGCAGCCCAAACCCCGTGCCAGGCCATCCTGTTTTTAAAGAAAGACCCTACACCATTTTTACCTGTCCCTATGAAGAGCCCGTTCTAGGGACTAGAACGGATTGGCGGGGGAGGATGTCACCGGGTGACTTAGGGCGGAACCGAAAATGGAGAGGAGAGGTTCCGCCCGGACAGATTTTTTTTAATGCACCGGTTTACTTCCTGGTTCTCCATAGCAACAAACGAGCCAAATTCGCTACAGGTGCAACGAATTAGAGAAACGAAGTGTGATTGGAGGTTGCGAGAAGATGAAGCATTTAAATAGCTCTGTGGGAACACAAAGAGGGAAGCGATGTACACGAGAGGCGATTGACACGGGGGAGCTCCTTTGCCAAAGGCAAAACAGACACGCACCTTTTGAAGAGCCCGGAGGCTCTGTTGATCCGGGGATCGCTGAAGCGACTGGAAAGAGGACAGAGCCACAGGAGGCGAAAGGAAGGCAAGCCGTGGATCTTTTAAAAGGAGCACCCCGAAGGGTTCGTTGTTGGTGTGTATTGAAGTGCTGAGTTGTGCTCGCCTGATACGCTGATCGATCGTTATACTTGCTTTCTCTCTCGTCTTGTGTTATGGATATATGTTGATGGGGATACCGAACACCTTATAGGTTGAAGAACGAACGAATAGTGACATCTAGAGAAGGGAAACAAAGGAAGAGGATACGTATTGCTGTGAGTAAACACCCGTGGGAAAAGTGTGTTTTGGCGATTGAAAACCGCCCTGCCAGTGCATCTGAAGTATTTGCGACGTGGATTTACGTAAGGAAGCGTGGGACAAAGGAAGTACGGCAGCCGTGAGTAGCCAAACCAAATTATTATCGGAACGAATTGTACATTGTCTGACTTGTAAATCTTTCGAGTGCCTCCAAGAGAGGGAGGGCGGCCCTACCCCTGAGCCAGTGTGGTGGGTGAGCCGAAGGATCCTTTATGAAGCAGCTACAGTGACGAAACAAACACTAGGCCGTGTTATCATCGCCGGATTCCGCCCAGAGCGAAGTGGAGGAAGACGGGCGTCTTATTTGTGTGCACTGAGCGTGGTGGGGGAGTCTTTGGATGTAGAAATTTTCACTTTGAAGTGGTGCTGTGTAATGCTGTGTATTGCAGTGAAATTGCTGTGTCTTGTCAGACGTATCCCCGCCTCCACTCACTCGTCAAGGGAGGACGAAGAGGCAAGCAGTCCTAGAGCAAACTTGTAAATAATTATGCTGTGAGTGTGCTTCAATTTTGAATAACAGAGTGGCATCCTGGAGTGATTTCGCAGCCGAACGCTCGGCGGACTTTATTGAGTGGTGGTGAAGAACTGTAGAGTTGGCAGTGTGTGAGTATTACCAATAATATTGCTCCCTTACCTGTGTAATTTCATCGTCACAGAGCTAGAGGCGAAGGAGATCCGCCGCCCCGAGGTCTCTACAAAAGGACGCCCCTGTCCAGTGTTCGATCGCCCAACGGGTACAGAGGAAAGGGCAGCGCTCGACCCGGTGTGACGTTCTCGCCCCTCTGTAGACCAACAAACTCGCCGAGAGGGTTTGTCCCCGGCGTCATATAGGAACTATTGTCCGGCTGACACACTGTGGACGCCAGCTGCCGTAAGTCCGCCACCCTGTAAAGTGTATACTAACCTGCTAAGTCTGTCGATCAACAGAGACGAAGAGTGTGCCGTGTATATCGACCTGAGAGGAGCCACCATTGAAGATCACGTGCATACAGTATGACGCGAAGAGGTGAGAGAGCCATTTGAGATCGATTCACTGTGTCCTTGTGTCCCAGCTGCCGTCTGTGGAGAGAGAGAGAACGAGCGTGAGCGCTAAGGAAACGAGCTGTGGAGGAACCTACACTTACCAAGAGCTGTAGCCAGCGAAGAGGTGAGATAGCCATTTGAGATCGATTCACTGTGTCCTTGTGTCCCAGCTGCCGTCTGTGGAGAGAGAGAATGAGCGTGAGCGCTAAGGAAACGAGCTGGGGAGGAACCTACACTTACCAGGAGCTGTACCCAGCGAGGAGGTGAGAGAGCCATTTGAGATCGGTTCACTGTGTCCTTGTGTCCCAGCTGCCGTCTGTGGAGAGAGAGAAAACAAGCGTGAGCGCTAAGGAAACGAGCTGTGGAGGAAACCTACACTTACCAAGAGCTGTAGCCAGCGAAGAGGTGAGAGAGCCATTTGAGATCGATTCACTGTGTCCTTGTGTCCCAGCTGCCGTCTGTGGAGAGAGAGACAACAAGCGTGAGCGCTAAGGAAATGAGCTGTGGAGGAACCTACACTTACCAAGAGCTGTAGCCAGCGAAGAGGTGAGAGAGCTATTTGAGATCGATTCACTGTGTCCTTGTGTCCCAGCTGCCGTCTGTGGAGAGAGAGAAAACAAGTGTGAGCGCTAAGGAAACGAGCTGTGGAGGAATCTACACTTACCAAGAGCTGTAACCAGCGAAGAGGTGAGAGAGCCATTTGAGTTGGATTCACTGTGTCCTTGTGCCCCAGCTGCTGTCTGTGGGGAGAGAGAACAGGAGTGAGCATTGAGAGAACGGGCCGTGAGAGAAACTGCATTCACCAAGGGTTGTAGCCGGCAAAGAGGTGAGAGCTATCCCGTTAGATTTAGCGTGTCCTCTGTGGCTCGGTCACTGCCTGTGGAGAGAGACGGAAAGGAGAGTGAGACGACAACAAAGAGTGTGCGAATTCAAGCGGTGGAGTGCCGCGAGAGCAATACAGGTACGCAGACAGGAAAAACCAATACCAACACTCATTGTATTTTTGTTCTGCCTCCAGGAAGGAAGAGGAGGGCGCCACGGGCAGAAGGAACTAGAGGCGGGAGCCTGTTCCTCAAGGTTACCCCCCCCCCCCCCTGGTCACTCACTTGGCCGTGGCCCCCTGGAGGGCAGAGTCCGATATTAGTTTTAATTCCCTTTCCCCATTTCCCCTTTTGCATTTTAAATATTTAAATAAATAAAGAATACTTTTATACTTACCTGTCCTCGTTGTTGTCTGGTCATTGGGTTGGTTTTGGGGACCTCCTCGAGGTGGAAGTTGAGAAGGGGCGTGGCTTAACAATTAGCAGCCAGCCCCTGGCTTGTGACAAAGACTCAGAGGTAAGTTTCCTTCAGGAACTCCAGGTAAGTTTTCTTCAGGATCTCCAGGTAAGTTTTCTTCAGGATCTCCAGGTAAGTTTTCTTCAGGCTGAACCTCACCATTTGGGGTTTCATTCTCTGAGCTCCCTTCAAGAATTTAACAGTATTCTCCTCAGGATGCGTAACTTCAGAAGTATGAAGTGTATAAGACTCATGTACAACATCTAATTGGGGTCCTAAATAGTAAACCTCCTCATCTGAGTCAGGAATATTTTCAGAATCTTCACAGACTGCTCTACTACGAGTTTTACGCTTTAGAACTGGATTTGGTGACTCATGCTCTTTTACATCAGAAGAGAGGGTTCCGCAAGGAAGTAATAAGTCACGATGTAAAGTCCGAATGGGCCCGGTTTGAAACTCAGGACACACTTTGTACACAGGTAAATCACCATGTTGATCAATCACAACGTAGACCATTTCTTCCCATTTGTCGGCAAGTTTATTCTTTCCTCTCAATCTGACATTTCTCACGAGAACTCTGTCACCTTTTTCCAATACTGATGCAACAACATGTCTATCATAGCGAGCTTTATTTTTTCCAGCCATCTTTTTGGAATTTTCGACTGTGATCCGAAAACTTTCCTTGAGGTTTGACTTTAGGTTCTTTACATACTGAGAGTGTGTCACATCCATCTTCTCTTTTATGGGTAATCCAAATGCTAGATCTACTGGAAGCCTAGGTTGTCGCCCAAACATTAGCTCATAAGGGCTAAACCCGGTGGTTTCATTTCTAGTACAGTTGTAAGTGTGTACGAGTGGCTTTACAAACTCTTTCCAGCAACTTTTCTTCTTGGCTTCCAAAGTTCCAAGCATGTTTAGCAAGGTCCTGTTGAATCTTTCAACTGGGTTTCCCCTCGGATGGTATGGGGTTGTCCTGACTTTTCGCACTCCAGCAATGTCACACAATTCCTTAATTAGCTGCGACTCAAAATCAGGGCCTTGATCGCTGTGAAGGCGTTCTGGATAGCCATAGTAACATATGAACTGCTCCCACAGACACTTCGCAACAGTCTTGGCTTTTTGGTTTGGAGTAGGAATAGCCAGGGCATATTTAGTAAAGTGATCTGTTATTACCAACACATCCTTAGTGTTGCTGCGATCAGGCTCAAGTGTAAGAAAATCCATGCATACTAACTGTAAAGGCCGGTTGGTTATAATGTTCACTAGTGGTGCAGCCTTTTCAGGTAGGACCTTTCGCCGTATACATCGACCACACGTTCTGATCTTATACTCTATGTCCGAAGCCATTTTGGGCCAATAGAAACGGTTCCGCACCAACTCTAAAGTACAGTCAATTCCCATATGACCAAGGTCATCATGTAGATATTTAAGGACGTCGGAATGATATTCTTCCGGCAGAACCAACTGATATGTTGTCTTATCAGCTACACTTCTTCTTCGATAGAGAACTCCATCATGGAACTCCAATCGTTTCTTTTCTCTAAGAAGGTAAGGTAACCTAGGAAGAGCGTCACGGACAGTTTTTGAAGGAGATTCTCCAGTCTGAATTTGGGTGATAACTTCTCTGATACAAGGATCGGCCAGTTGAGCTCTTTGGATCTCTAAAGAAGATAGATGGGGAATACTTGGTAATCCCCCACAATGGTCTTCTTGTGAGTAAACATCAGGCACTGCAGCTGTCTGCATTGTCAGAGAACTAATGAAGGTAACAGATAAGTTGTGCATATACTCTGACTGTTGGGTAAGACGACTGTCACATATGGCTCTCACTACTTCACTGCTAATTTTTCTCTCTCCTGCCTCTTCAGTGAGCCGTTCAACAAAGGTAAGTATTTGGTTCTGTTCATTGTGAGAGGCATCATCTACAGAAAGGTTTGTATGAGGTCGGCGAGACAATCCATCAGCGTCAATGTTTTGCTTCCCGCACCTGTACTGCAGCTTAAAGTCATAAGTAGAGAGCGCAGCTAACCACCTATACCCTGCTGCATCAAGCTTGGCAGTGGAAAGGACATAGGTTAGGGGGTTACTATCTGTCACTACTGTGAAGGTGCTGCCATAAAGGAAATCATGGAATTTCTCTGTGACCGCCCATTTTAACGCTAGAATTCTAATTTATGGGCGGGATACTTGGATTCGCTGGATGAGAGTCCCCGACTTGCATAAGCAATTACCCTCATTTGCCCTTCCTGCTCTTGGTATAAAGCGGCACCTAGCCCTGATGTGCTAGCATCTGTGTGCAGAACATATGGTAATTTTGGGTTAGCGAATGCTAATTGGGGAGCGGTAGTGAGTTCCTCAATTATTTGATCAAATGCTCTTTGGCAAGTAGTTGTCCATCTACTGCTGAAAGAATCCTTCGGGTTCCAATACTGTCCACTTTTATTTGGCTTTGTGTCCCGACGAGCAGGGGGGTATCCTCAAGTTAAGTCATTTAGGGGCTTGACTTTTTTCGAGAAATCTCTGACAAAATGGCGGTAATAACCTACAAATCCTAGAAAGGATCGAAGTTCTTTCAGATTCCTAGGAACTGGCCAGGTTTTGACAGCTGCCACTTTGTCTGGATCGGTCTGCACACCTTTGTCGGACACTATATGTCCGAGGTACCTGACTGAGGACTGTGCACAGATGCATTTCTCTGGAGCAAGTTTTAAGCCATATTCCTTGAGCCTGTTTAAGACCCTGAATAGCCTTTCTTCATGCTCGTCCAAGTCTTTGGAGAACACAATTATATCATCAATAAACACAAGAACTTCACGGAGATTAATGTCTGCCATGCACTTCTCCATGATTCTCTGAAAAGTGCTTGGTGCATTAGTGACCCCTTGTGGCATACGGTTAGATTCGTAGAATCCCAAGGGACACACAAACGCGGTCTTTGCCTTATCCTTCTCCTCGACCTCAATTTGGTAAAATCCAGACTTCAGGTCAAGTACCGAGAACCACTTGGATCCTGTCAAAGCCATGAAGGTATCCTCCAGTTTTGGAAGTGCATAAGCATCTTTTATGGTTTGTTGGTTCAGTTTCCGATAGTCTATACATAATCTGACATCGCCACTTTTCTTTTTCACAACGACAATTGGTGAGGAATAAGGGGACACAGATTCTCGTATGACTCCTGCATCGAGCAACTCCTGTAGATGTTTCTTTACAGCTTCCATATCCTCTGGATGTATAGGCCTGTCCCGATGTTTAAAAGGGGTCTCATCCGTGAGGTTGATTTTATGTTTAACTTTGTCAGTGCACCCGAAATCTTGAGAATGTAAAGAAAGGACTTCTGGCATTTCCCTTAACCGACTGGTAAGCCTGTATTTCCATTCTGGCGGAATGGACGAATCTCCAAAATTGAATTCAAGAGAAGACTTCAGAGTGGGTTCTGTATCAACCTCACTGGCTGACTGTTTACTAGGATTCACAGACTGAACAGCCTTTAGTTCAGCCACAATACATCTGGAAGGAATGGTGATGTCATGAGCGGTGGGATTGGAAATCACCACAGGTAAGTAACAAGGGTTAAACTCCCCAAGGGTAGCTATGCATGTCTTTACAATCAAGCCACCAGGTAAAGAAGAAAAGGTTGGGTGTTCAACAACTACCCATTTGTCAGGGTACACTCTTTGAACAGATGCTGTTCCGCAAAGAACTGTGCTTTGACCAGGTGGAATTACTTGGGGTTGCTTCTCAGGTAAACGCACCAGCCCAACATTTCCTTCCACAGCCTGGTTTTGGCACAACTCCAAGATTTTAAGAACTTGCTTGTACCCAAAAGAGGGTGAAAAGTAACGAGGTTTTTGATGTGAAAAGTCCTTATATAGCTCATCCAAGGTATTTGTGCCAGTCAATACAGATGGCTGAAAGGCAGATGGAAGATCAGGGATAACAAGAGCTAAGGTAGGTACATCCATATTGACTCCAACAAATTCTCTAGGAAAGGTGATGGGGAGTTCGACGTAACCAAGGTAGGGGACATTTTGACCGTTGGCACTCTTAACCTCAAGTAAATTACCTAAAGAATGAATTTGTTGGTCACTTAGGTTTCTATTGTAGAAAGACTGCGTAATGGTGGTAACATGTGAACCAGTATCGAGCAAACAGTCACACGTTACTCCTGCTATGTTCACTTGGGTGGTGCATCTGGCTCCAATTAATCCTCTGGGTAACATTGGTTGTCGTAAATTACTCTGTGCTCGAGCTATCAACACTTTTTGTGGTTTGGGACACTTTGATTTGGTTCCAGTTCCTGTTTGTCCCGCAGCAGGAACTGCTTTTAGTTTGACTGCGGCTTAAGGTTGCCATACTGCAAATCCCATTCGCTTTGACGCTTTTTGAGTTGTTCTCTTTTTTCTGCTACTAACATGGGATTAGGATAATTTGAGCAGGAGCTGGCAATATGCCCCTCCTCTCCACACCTAAAGCAGTAACCTGGCTTAGGTCTAGCTGGCTGTGATTTGTCTGAAATTTTGTCTTTTCTCTTAGAACTACACGTGTCCTGACTACTCCCAGGTTTGACAGCACTAATCTTTAGGTTTTGCTTCTCTTTGGACTGTTTTGAAGTTAGCACTGCAAGCTGCTTTTGGAGCTGTGTTATTTGGCTTGCTAACTGAGCAGTAACGGAATGTAACTGGGTCACATCATCTCTAATGGCTGTTTGAGAATTTACTACAACACGTGGCTTAGGGTTACCTAAGTGTTGTTTCATCCGTACATTTTTTGAAGCTTGTTTGCTCTCCTCAGTACGTAACATTGTCATCAGCTCAGCAAAGGACGGAGGTGAGTTCTTTTTCTGCTCTAATTGCAACTCTAGAAGCAAAGGGCTTTCCCAACATCCCCTGCAAAACTGTTTAAGCAGATGTTTGTCGACCTCTGAACTAAGTACTCCACCACGTCGCATGGTGGTCTGCAATGCCACATGCAGTCTTTGTAGGTAGGCAGATGGCTTTTCACCTGGGTTCTGAAATGTATTTAGAAATTTGGCGAATAATTCATCACCATCCTCAATGGGAGCAAAAGCAGAGTCAAGTAGCTGAATGTAAGCTGAAGGCGTCGCTGTGGGACTAAGAGATTTCACAATGTCTGCTGCTGGGGACAAAAGACTTTCACAGATTCTACGAACTCTGTGGAAATCAGATACTGTTGGGTCTTGAAAGAGAAGTTCAGCACTGGTGCGCCAGGTTTCATAATCAGCCTCATTGGGTGGGTGGGGAACTCGCCCAGAGAAAGCACGGAGCCGCAATGGTGAATTCCCAGTCATTGCACTTGTGCGTACAAGGTGCTCCACTACAACTTTTTGCACTGCAGGTGGGTTTAAGTCACTTACAGTGAATGATGGGGACCTTGGGCTTGCAGCTGCAGATGCTGGTGGAACAGTGTGATGTTGTGCAGCATTTGTTGGCACTTGAGACTGCTCACTCATGGGGATTTCTGCAATTCTCTTTACAGCATCAAAAAAGGAATTCCATCTTGTGGATGTTGGTACCAGGAGCTTTCTTTTGCTGACTTCCTCCACTGTTTCTGATGCAATGGTTGATCTACTTGATTTGGTCCAAAGAGCTGTGCATTTTGCTGTGCTGCTTCTATACACAGTCTTGCTCTCTGCATTGGAAGTTAAATATTTCTCCACATCATTTGTGGAGATGAGGTTGATGGTATGTGAAGCACACCTGTGGTGTGGGGGAAGAGACAGCTGGCCATCACTTTCATCGTCAGCTGAGAGGATTTCTGACAGATCTAAAAAAGTCACATCATCATCGTCTGTGGGGGTGGACTCTCCGTCCGTCTCATCATCGGACTCTGTGACAGGCTGATAAACTTTAAACGCCTTGACAAAGTTTGATCCGTTATCAGTCACTGTTGCAACTACTTTGTTGATTAGTCCATATGACGAGTGAATGTTTTCGATTTCTGCACCAATAACATCATACGTGTGTCTACCGCGAATTCTCCTACATGCCAATGCAGCCTTGTCGCGCTTTACTGTGGATTTACTGATCCAGTGGAGCGTCACTCCCATATAACTTCTGTTGTTAACAGTCCAAATATCCGCGGTAGTTGACACAAAGTCGACCTCATTCAACGCGGCCTTCAGATTTCTTTCCATCACTGCATACTCATTCTCCATGTAAGAAGAAAAGGCTGTTCTGTGAGGCAGCTCGGCATTTACAGTCGTAGGGATCGTCTTTATTATTGCACGAAACGAGGGCGAGTCAACCGTGTTTAAGGGCAGCATTTCCTCTACAACATACTGCCCGACCAACTTCTTCAACTCTCCCCCACTTAACGTTACTGGTTTTGCACCGAAGTCCAACTTTTGTTGTTTGGGTGGTGGGGGACCTCCTGTTTGCTTCGCTCCACCGGGTGGGACTTGCTCTGTAAGTTTGACTGTGCCGTGCTGCGACTCCAAATGTTTTTTTAAATTTGACGTAGTGTTTTTGTAGCTGGATAGCACTTTGTCACCAGCACAGAGTGTACACCGAACCTTAATATTGCCATCTTTAGCTGACAAAAACTCAAAATAGTGACGGTATTTCCAGCTAGAAAACGCGCATCTCTCTTCTCGCTCCATGTTGTTTACGCTTGTGTCGCTAGCACGTGACGTGAACTGTCCTCATGCTGAAAAGGTGACTTGTCGCATGCCTGACTTTACTTCCCGAGACGCAAGAGGAAATATATAAGAAAATATAAAATTTTACTAAGGAAAATTACAAAAATAGTAACGCACAGTGACTTGGATAAGTAACTTTAATCTGATTACTGGTTTGGAAATATTAACGCGTTAGATTACTCGTTACTGAAAAAAGTGGTCAGATTAGAGGAACGCGTTACTAAGTAACGCGTTACCGGCATCACTGGCTGTCACACAGTTGAACGTCTCCGCGTATGTACATCATTGCGACGTACATTTGCAAATGATTCATAAAGTCATACCTCCGCAATTCTTTTATCGATTGTGTTTTAGAAGTACTGTATGCTCAAACTCTAATGACAGCAATGTGATCGCTGATGCACTGGTAGAGAGAGAGAGGCGGAGAAAAAGAGAGAGAGCGCGGCTCTGTACAAAAGTGGAAATGATTGATGTTATTTGAAGTCGGCTCTTAAAGTACAAAATACCCGATTAAGCTATTACGTGGCTATTATACAATTTTTTTCGGGACGTTCTTGCGACCCGGTGGCAACTTGTCCACGACCCAGTACTGGGTCGCGACCCGGTGGTTGGGGACCTCTGAGTTAGACTCTTCTTCATTTTCACTTATCATTCAATAAAATTATTCATTTTATCACTACCTCAGACTACAAATGTTTTTGAGCCTGGGTTACACAATGTACTATTATTAATATTATTATTATACACTGAATAATTCACTTTGGTAACTTATTCTTATCTTCATAATATGGAATTTGGCAGTTAGCATTTATTAAATTCACTATCAAATCCACAGATTGATAGAGGAGAATTGATTAATTCTAGATCAAATCGTCCATTTATTTTACAAATACTAGTAGTATTCCGTTAACTTTGTTACATTTTATTTTACAGAAATTCTATTTTATTTTATATTTTATTTATTTTATATTACATTTTATTTAGGATTGAGATCACATTGCAGTAAAACGACTTATGAGATTGTTCTTTGCTGCTGTTGTCCTATAATCATGGCAGCTTTGCTCATCTAATATTACTGGATCTTACTGTTGCTGTCTACAGATCATGACTTTCTTGGGCAGTCCAATCCACTGCAGCTTTCTATCCTGGAGCCAATCAATTACATGAGCCAAGCAGCTGGGGATTTGCATTTTTCCTGACGAACGACAATGCAGCATTTCTGAATAGACTCTGCCTATACTGTGATGCTTCAGGTCATTTTGTCGTTGCCTGTCAGTTAAATGCCAGGGCTTGTCAGTAGTTAGGTGAGCGCTCAAGGCTCGCACCACCATTGCAACTACCCTCCGGTATACCAGTTCTACTATCTTTTGCATAGTCCTCATTAATTTAAGAGTGGAGGGTAATTTCCTTGATGAGACATAAGCATGTGAAAAGGGCATTCCATTAGGTGAACTAAAGGACCCGCTTATAGTTTTTACCTTCGACGACTAGGTTCTCCCTCAAATTCATCAAGCCAACGTCCGGTTGAGTATCACTGTCTCAGGGAATCACAAAGAAACTTTAACCCAAGTTTTCCAAGGCGAGGCAAAGGCGGTCAAACAAATATAGCAGACTTGCTTGCTGCAGGTATTATTGTCCGGCCTAATTCTCTCACCAGGACAGGGTTCTTTGTGAGAAAAAGAAGGACAGCTCTTTGCATCCCTGAATAGATAACGTCTCGGTTACGGATGTAACCCTCGTTCCCTGAAGGAGGGAACGGAGACGTCACGTCGTGACCGACGAATTGGGAACTCGCTTAGAGGGACCAATCTGCTTCGAATACTACTAAAACGCCAATGAACTTGGCATTGAGATATTTGCATAATGCTGGCGCCGCCCCGCCAGGTGCGTATATAAGGAGCACGTGCAAATAGGGAAATCTGTTCGCTGAGAAAGCCGGAAAGGTGACTGGCCGTAACAGCAGGTGGCAGCACCTGTGGCGACGGGACGTGACGTCTCCGTTCCCTCCTTCAGGGAACGAGGGTTACATCCGTAACCGAGACGTTCCCTTTCAGTCGGTCACTACGACGTCACGTCGTTACCGACGAATTGGGAATCCCTACCAAAACGCCACTAGGGGCTGACCTCTTCCAGTGTCTGCAAAAAGCCCTCCAAATCCCCTTAAGGGAATGGAGAAATAGGATAAGGCAGAAAGGCCGGGCACTAGATGTTCCTTTAACCCCACAGTAGTGCCAGCGACTGGGAAGCGCCCTACCAGAGCGGGATAGGAACGCTGCGGAAGCCACCGCCCCTCTTAAGGGCTAATGGTGGGCGAAAGTCAACCGTAGTTGAGGTAACATGACAGCCATGGCTGTGTAAGCAAAGCAGTGCTCTGCTAAGGGAAACGTGGGCTGGTAGGATTAACCCCACGGAATAATACTCACAAAGGAACCCGATGGGACACAATGTGGGGCCCTGGCCAATCACGTAGGTTCGTAAGAATACAGCTAGTGAAAGGCTGACAGCCAATGCTCCGCAACAAAGGCTGCCTGGAGGAAGAGCAATTCAAACCATTACGCATTTTTGCTCTGATGGCCTTCCATACTGAAACTCAATTTGGAGCCTCAGTCGGAGGCTGCAAGCCGACCTGCGAGTCTGCTCTCCGTGCCCTCCCTGGAGAGGAAAGGACACGAGAGGCTCGATACGAACACTGTAAAATCTAATGAACGTATTAGGTGTCGCCCAACCAGCAGCTCTACAGATGTCTGTTAGCGAGGAACCACGAGCGAGAGCCCAAGATGAGGCAACACTCCGTGTAGAGTGCGCTCTCAAATTAAAGGGGCAAGGAATACCCTGAAGATTATAAGCCAGGGCGATAGCATCCACTATCCAATGAGACATCCTCTGCTTAGTGACAGCTTTCCCTTTCTGCTGGCCACCATAACAAACAAAGAGCTGGTCTGAGGTCCTGAGGCTTTGCGTGCGGTCCACGTAGAATCGCAGTGCGCGTACGGGGCACAACAAAGCCTCGGTTGGGTTTGCCTGCTCCAAAGGCAACGCTTGCAAGCTCACCACCTGATCTCTGAAGGGAGTGGTGGGAACTTTGGGCACGTAGCCTGGTCTGGGTCTCAATGTCACGCTCGAGACAGCAGGACCAAACTGAAGGCACGAATCGTCAACAGAGAATGCATGTAAATCCCCTACTCTTTTCACTGAGGCCAATGCTAGCAGGGTCAGAGCTTTCATTGATAAAAGCTTCAGACTCGCAGACTGCAAAGGCTCGAATGGCGGTCCTTGGAGTGCTTTCAGCACCATGGACAAGTCCCAGGGAGGAATAGAAGGAGGGCGCGAGGGGTTTAGCCTGCGAGCGCCTCTCAGGAATCTAATAACCAAATCATGCTGGCCAACTGATCTGCCGTTAATAAGTGAGTGATGAGCAGATATAGCGGCGATATCAACTTTAATAGTGGAGGGTGACACTGGAGGCTGTTCCCCCTCCGTGGCCTGGAAGATGTTCTAGCGGGGGGGGGCGGAGGCAGCCGCCGGAGGGCGCCCTCGGCGAGAAGCAGGCGGGGCCGCCGGCGCTGGAGGGCGAGATGCAGATCCCTTGCGCCGGGGCATGATCTGAGCGATCGCCTCCGTCTGCTTCTGGGCGGCGGAGAACTGCTGGGCAAACGACTCCACTGACTCACCGAAGAGGCCAGCCTGGGACACGGGAGCGTCCAAGAACTTGTTCTTCTCCGCGTCCGACATGTCCGCCAGACATAGCCATAGATGGCGTTCCTGGACCACCATCGTGGACATCGCACGACCAATTGCCTGCGCTGTGACCTTAGTAGCGCGAAGAGCCAGATCCGTAGCGGCCCAGAGCTCCGAAAGGACAGGCGAGTCGTGTCCTCCCTCGTGCAGATCTCTCAAAGCCTTGGCCTGATGAACTTGCAGCAACGCCATTGCGTGCAGCGCTGAAGCCGCCTCTCCGCATGCCTGGTGGGCAGCCCCCGATAAACCGGAAGACTGTCTGCAAGCATGGGAGGGGAGGGTTGGGCGGTCCTTCCAGGAGGGAGCGGTGGCCGGACACAGCTGCATCGCGACCGCACGCTCCACGAGGGGGATCCCCGAATAACCCTTAGCGGCTCCATCGGTGAGGGAGGTAAGGGGGGAGGGCTGAAACGGCCGTAATCTGGTAGAAAACGGCGACTTCCAGGTTATAGTCAGCTCCTCGTGCACCTCGGGGAAGAAAGGCACCGGTGGAGAGGGTTGTGAAACCCGGGCAGCTCCAAAGAACCAATCATCCAGGCGGGACGGTTCGGGCTGAGGGGGGTGAACCCACTCTAACCCTACGGTCTCCGCCGCTCGAGCGAGCACGGCCACCATCTCTGGATCAAACTCCGGCGTCACGACCCGTCCGGAGGGGGGAAGGACGTCAGGGTCTTCAGAGGGAGAGGGCCCACCCTCGGATGCTGCGGTCTCCGTGGACCCGGAGGGAGGCACGACAGGTCCTACAGACATCGTAGAACACGACTCTGAAGTCTCCATCGGCACATCAACCGGCTGTGGATGAGGAGGCTGAGAGCCGGAGGACGAATCCCCCGACCGGCTCAGCACAGTGATGCGGAGATCATCCTTCGAGAGCCTCACGGCCGCTCCGTGGCGGCGTTCGGAACTCGTCGGACGCGGGTTGCGTTTTTCCCGAAGGAAAGACAACCGTCTCCGCAAATCCACAAGGGACATGTTCTCGCAGTGAGAACACTTACCCCCAGCAAATGCTGCCTCCGCATGCTCGATGCCCAAGCACGAAAGACAACGCTCGTGACCGTCCTTCGGACCCATATACTTCCCGCATCCAAGATCGCACGGACGAAAAGCCATCCTGAAAAGGACGCTAATCTCCGGATATACGAGAGAGTGGCTGCCTTTAACAAGGCACAAAGCTCTCCGTATCACTCTTTTAGGGAAATTCACTCAGATGCTCAGTTGATGATGCGCACAGGGAAGGCAACGCACACACTAAACTCAAAACAAACAAAAAAGATGCAGAGCCTGTGGAATACTGCGAAGTGTCCGCTGTGGTACTGCCAGTCCAACCAACTTCCGCAATCGATCCCAACAGAGTAAAGTAGCTTCTCAGTAGCAGATACTGCCGGCTTTCGAAGCGATAAAAAGCTGATTTCCCTATTTGCACGTGCTCCTTATATACGCACCTGGCGGGGCGGCGCCAGCATTATGCAAATATCTCAATGCCAAGTTCATTGGCGTTTTAGTAGTATTCGAAGCAGATTGGTCCCTCTAAGCGAGTTCCCAATTCGTCGGTCACGACGTGACGTCGTAGTGACCGACTGAAAGGGAACTGGGGGCTGAATGGCATCACCAATTTTTTTTTTTTTATTAAGAAAATATAAACAAAACAATTGGCATCACCAATTAAGAACCAGGATCCGTTGCTGCTGATGTCATCAGTTTTCGAGATGTTGCAGGAAGCAAAGATTTTCACAAAATTGAATCTACGCAATGCATTTAGTATGTATTAAAGTGGAAGGCAAGTGGAAAACTCACCCTTAGGTCACTTTGAATATATAACCTTGCTGTTTGAGCTTGTAATTTCCCTGTGGTTTTCTTAACAGACATTCTCAACATCTCTTAAATAACCCTATTTGTGAAAGCCAAAAAATGCACATTTCATGCAGAGTAAGTTAAGTTTTTAGGATCGAATGTGTTGGTGCAGGGGATCAGTATGGATTCTGCCAAAGTATGGGCGTTCTGAGTCTCACACTGCACTTCAATGATTTCAATGGGTTTGCAAATTTCAATCAATGTTTCATTTTTAATTTCAATGTCAATGTCATATTATTTCTATAGCACTACTAAACACAACACCAGTTGACCAGTGTGCTTTACATAAATACAACAATAAAAAATACATTAATACACAAAAACTACAATACATTTCATCCCTTAGGCGTATGCCAAATGAAAAAGATAGGTTTTTAACCTAGATTTAAAAACAGACAAGTAAGGAGCAGATCTAATAGTAAAAAGGTAACGCATCCCACAATCTTGGCTCCGCATTTGAAAAAGCGATTTGATTTCAGTCAAGTGGAAGCCCCTCCAACTGCCCTCACCATGACTAAGTCTCGCTTTGTCTGGTCGCAGGCAGCCCAAGTCGCTTCAATCATCTTAAGGTGTTATTCATCCCCGCCCCTGATTCTAATCACCCCTGATTCCAAGGAGCAATTTATTGTGGTCATGAATGCATCTGACATGGGTGTGGGAGCGGTGCTTTTACCAGCCCTTACTGCTTGACAGTAAGGTTCATCCTTGCATGTTCTTTTCTCACAGGCTTTCGCAGAGAAATGAAGACGCATTTTGACACAGCTCTTATCAACGCCGGCGAAGGAGGTACGTGGCAAACTCAAAAAATGAGAATTAAAAACAAAGGAAATAGAAGGTCAGAAAAGGGTTGTCTGGAATAAGTTTTACAAAGTGGTAAATCAGGATGACACCAGTTCAGGCTATGTAATTTGTGCGGTTAATTTAGGCTATTTATTTATATATTTTTGTCCCTGTGCGCCGATCGGAGACGGAGTTCACTGCTGATATTCTAGAGCTTTCTAGTCTCGCGGCTGTCATCAGCAGCGCCTTGCATCGCCCAGTCAGCGGATGGCAGGCGGGTGCGTGTTTGAAAACCGGTCAGAAACGTTGGTGCGGATGGATGGCGGACGAATGATGAGTTTTGTGATGCGGTTGCGGATGAAATAATTGCCCATCTGCGCATCTCTAGTCTCTCAACTGGGGTTGTGCAGACTATTTTACATTCCAGAGCTCTCTCCGTCAGAAAATTATAAGTATTTAAATGAAGACTTTTAATTATATGGTGCCAAGAGCACATTCATGACCCAGTTAACTGCTCGTTGGTACAGATCTTGAGTTTTTATAGGGGCGGTTAGCAGCAAGACTGTCCTCTTTGACCATTAAGGTTTATGTGGCAGCTATACCTGCCTTCCATACCTTAGTGGTCGGTCCCTCGTTAGATAGAGACCAACTAGTCATGCGTTTCCTGTGTGGCACTTGGAGGCCTGCAAGCCATTCTAGGATCTGTTGGATCTGTTTGTGGTGCTGGAGGGCTTATCAGGGCACCATTTGAGCTGTTGAATACAGTGTCTGAGAAGCTTCTCACACTAAAAACCTATATTTGTCCTAGCTCTTACCTCTCTTAAAGGAATAGTCTACTCATTTTCAATATTAAAATATGTTATTACCTTAACTAAGAATTGTTGATACATCCCTCCACCATCCGTGTGCGCGCACGCAAGCGCCGGAACGCGCTGCGACGCCTCGACAGCACCCAGCCTAGCCCCATTCATTCAACGGCACCATCCAGAGACAAAGCCAGAAGCGACCAAACACATCAACGTTTTTCCTATTTAAGACGAGTAGTTATACGAACAAGTTTGGTGGTACAAAATAAAATGTAGCGCTTTTCTAAGCGGATTTAAAAGAGGAACTATATTTTATGGCGTAATAGCACTTTTGGGAGTACTTCCACTCGCCTGAAAAGTCCGCTCCCCTTCTCACTCTCATAATGGGAGAGGGAGGGTGTTACTGCGCCGAGTCGAAGTACTCCCAAAAGTGCTATTACGCCATAAAATATAGTTCCTCTTTTAAATCCGCTTAGAAAAGCGCTACGTTTGATTTTGTACCACCAAACTTGCTCGTATAACTACTCGTCTTAAATAGGAAAAACGTTGATGTGTTTGGTCACTTCTAACTTTATCTCTAAATGGTACAATTGAATGAATAGGGCTAAGCTAAATGCTATCGAAGCGTCGCAGCGCGCTCCAGCGCTTACGTGCACGCACACAGATGATAGAGGGATGTATCAACAGTTCTTAGTTAAAGTAATAACATATTTTAATATTGAAAATGAGTAGACTATTCCTTTAAGAGGGTATTAGATTTAGAGACTTGAATTTGCACCAGGCATGGTTAAGGCTTTTCTATACCACAGGCCAGGTTATGTTCCTAAGATTCCTAACAACCAGGGTTAAACCAGTGATTTTTGCCTCCATTAATCCCCCTTTCTCTGCCCCCAAACCCCCACCCCTCAACTAGTGGATGGTACTCCTGCCTAGAGCTGTAATCGGGCCTTAAAAGTTAGGCCCGAAATGTCCAGAGCCCGACAGAATGCAGCCCGAACCCGAACGTACATTTAGATTGACAGCTTTTTAAAAGCCCGAACCCGTTTACAGCCTGACATTATTTAAATGTGCGCACACACACTGCTTTTGTCAAGAATGAGAAATTTACACAGGTTTTAACATTATTCTTTCATGACTAATAATCTACACGCCACTTGGAAGAAATAAAATAAGTCATCTGTAACTTTGTAACATCTCATTCTAAATAGGCTTATGCAATACACTATAAATATGCCAATAAAATTATTATTTCTTAACGAATTAAATTAAGATAATACATTCTGAATTAAGATGGGTATTTGGCAATAACGAAATTAAGAGAAAGGCTCCGCGGGATTTGCGTCGGCACTTAACTCCATTACTGCCAACATTAGTCTATATCCTCTGTCTAAATTATGTATTTAAGACTCGATTCATATTTAGTTATACATTGAAAAACCTACTCACCAAGATTAGGCTACATGTTTTTGATGAGGAAAATCATAAAATCCACTGTAAATGAATTCAGCGCGGTTCTGCGCTACTGATCCTGCATCCAGCAGCATTGAACTTGACCGCTCATTTACCTCACAAAGCCGGAGCGCAAGCCCGAGCCCGGCCCGAGCCCGTGTAAAATGTTAGAAATGAAGCCTGAACCCGCCCGAGCAAAAGATCTTCAGCTCTACTCCTGCCTACTACTATTCTCCTATTACCTCTCTTAAGAGGGTAGGAGATTTAGAGACTTGAATTCGCGCCAGGCATGGTTAAGGCTTTTCTATACCACAGGCCAGGTTATGTTACTAAGATTCCTAACAACCAGGGTTAAACCAGTGATTTTTGCCTCCATTTATCCCCCTTTCTCTGCCCCCAAACCCCCCACCCCTCAACTAGTGGATGGTACACCTGCCTACTCGGTCAGGAAGTTACTAGCCGTTCACCATAGAGGTAGAGGTTTTCAGTATCTTTTGGACTGGGAGGGATACGGATACTTCATTTTATCATGTAAATCCACTTAAATTTTTAAAAAGAAAATAATAATTTTGTGTTGAATCTACATGAATGAATTTATTAAACATAACTAACTAGGCAGTGGACTTGTAGTTCCTAGCATGCTTTGCATGGGACTGCATTTGGAGGGCGAATTTGAATTCTCACATATGATTAGGTAAATTTGACTAAAACATAAAGTTCATAAAACCTGATTAAAATTAGTACATGTTACTTGCAGCAAGCTATAAATAAGTTACTTGTACCAAGAAAATTAGGTTACTCTAACTGAGTAGTACTAGTACTAGTACTACCTGCAGAGTTACATACCTGCCAACTTTTCAAAAAACCTTGGAGTGAGATTTTGTCAGGGGTGATCAGAATTATTCTGCGCACGCAGCCACACAAGTTGGTGACTCAGATATCAGAGAATTGGAATTAATTTGATGTTGTACACTAGGATGCCCCTATCAACCCTATCAGAATGCAGTGTACAACATCAAATTAATTCCAATTCTCTGATATCTTAGCCACCAACTTGTGTGGCAGCGTGCATGGCATAATTTTGATCACCCCTGACAAAATCTCACTCCAAGGTTTTTTAAAAAGTTGGCAGGTATGTAACTTGGCATGTTGTCATACTCAATTCTAGTCAGAATTGGAGTCTGAGACTGCTTCATTGGGCTGGGATTATCAGTGTTGGGGAAAGTTACTTTTAAAAGTAATGCATTACAATATTAAGTTACTTACCAAAAAAGTAACTAATTGCATTACTTAGTTACTTTTCATGGAAAGTAATGCTTACGTTACTTTTAAGTTACTTTTGTACCGTGGCCTGGGGGTGCAAAAATAAATTACAATGGTAAATTACTTATTTACAATATTAAAAACAAATTTACAAGTTTTTTAACAAATTTACACGTTTTTTTTAACAACTTTACAAGTTTTTAAACAAATTTACAATGAGTGAATACATTTACAATGAGTGAATAAATGTACAAGTTTTTTTAACAAATTTACAATTGTTTAAACAAATTTACAATGAGCGAACAAAATTACAAGTTTTAAAACAAATTTACGTTTATTACGGAAAGGGTAGGTACAATACGCTGACGTCATGCATCTGAGCCTCCGGTGAGAAACCCGGAAGTATCGCCGTAAATCACATGAGAGTTGTGAATGCGATGTTGTGTATTAGGCTGTGCATAATATTAACGGAAAGATAGTGATAATATATAACCTTTCATCGCTTCCGAAGTGACTAAAAGGGATATTGGACCTTATTTTCAGGTAAGTGAAATAGTTTTAGTTTGCTAACGCTAGCTTTCCAAGTTGCAGACATTTTGGATGGTAGTTATCAAAATAATTCACTGACTTTCTCATTAGATTACAGACAACACGAGAGGGTGCCTCAAACTTTTTAATCAGGACTGCATCGTTCGGGGTTACATAGACTGAAACGGGGAAGCGTGACGAGTTTGTTTACATGGTGCTGTAAACTCCAACCCAGGAGGACACTTCAGAGGAATCACAGGGATAACATGGTGTGATTTTTTTTGTCAAAACCAGAACTTACTTCCGAATCCACCTGGAACGCATTTACTTTGATGGAGATGTGGGCGGAGGCTAAACCCTCCAAATAGTATATTTAGAGAAATAGAAGTCAGTAAAAATTAAGTTGGACTCGTTCTTTTTAACTACTGGCTGCCTAACACATGCTTATAAACCCAGGAATAGCACACACACACACACACACACACACACACACACACACACACACACACACACACACTTCTAACAAACATGCAATCCACACATTAGATACGTGTTAAGTAAATAACTACAGTTTTAGAACAACTCATTTATACATTAAAGAAACCTAATTTCACTCATTGTTCAAAATATAGTTTTATTTATAAATGAAGTTCAATGTATATTGTCTCAAGTATGAAAAAATATATATGTACATTTTTAGAACCAATCATATTTACATTAAAAGCCAGTGGGTACTAACACACTTTTTTACACAGGGCCATGTAGTTTTGATTTTTTTCCCCTTAATGATAAAAAACCTTCATTTAAAAACTGCATGTTCTGTTCACTTGTTTTTTTTTTTTGACCAATATTTTAATTTGTTTGATGATCTGAAACATTAAAGTGTGACAAATATGCAATAATAACATGGGAAATCTGGATGGGGGCTAACACTTTTTCACACCACTGTATATAAATTTGTTCCAATGTATATTTTCTATCTACTGTACAAATTGTAACAATAAAGCAAAGTAAAAACATTTAAATTAAAAACTTTTGTTTTTGGAATTAAAGGAATTTTTCACCCAAGATATAGATGGTTTGTTTTTTCATTGGAACAGATTTGGAGAAATTAAGCATTACACTGCGTACAATGGGATCCTCTGCAGTGAATGGGTGCCGTGAGAATGAGAGTATTTAAAGGCGGAGTCCATGATGTTTGAAAGCCAATGTTGATATTTGAAATCACCTAAACAAACACGCCCCTACCCCAATAGAATCTGGACCTTCTGTTGATAGACCCGCCCCACACATACGCAACCGGGCATTTGATTTGATTTGATTGGCTATAAGTGTGTTTTGGTAGTCGGCCCGTCTCCTTTTCCAACGCGTTTTTCAAACATCGTGGACTCCGCCTTTAACACAAACTATGATTGTGTTTATGGTGTGCAATATAGCGTGTGTTAATGTTTTGTATGTAAAAAAAGACAATATTTTTCACATAATTTCTCTCTATAGCATTGTTTTCACTTTCCTAAAAACGAGCTGATGTCTTCCTTGTTCTATAAAGTCCCTCCTTCAGAAATACCTATAGAGTTCTGATTGTGTAGTTTGTTTAGTGTGCAGTGATTCAACAGCAGCTTAGCTTAGTAGAGCCACTTGAGCTTAGCTGGTGACTGACATATTCCAGTGGGTGGAGGTAAGTAAAAAAACTCTTCTTTGGATGTCATTCAATCGGGAAGTAGAGGGCTGTAGTCCAAACTGGCCGTTTGCTATAGGCTTTGAAAGGAAAATTCTGTTAAAGAAAATATATTGCTTGGTATAGAATTTTGAGCTTTATAATTTTACAGATATTATTTATGCTCTAACAGCAACATTACACACCAACTAAAGTTTACAAAATGGGATCAGGATAAACGGGACCTTTAAACCTTACAGCTAAATCTGCGGAAAGAAGCCCCTGCCTCATACGGCAGAGAAACAAGAAAAACTGATCCAAGACACAAATGTTGCGATAATCTTCCATAATAGGAGATGTTTCCAGGTAATCATAGTCTTGCAATGCCCCAGAACCACTGTTAGATCTGTGTATTGAGAAAGAGGAGAAAATTGCATGTAAAAATAGAAAGATCAATGAGGACATAAGATTTATTTGTTCTAATTTTCATCAATGAATTACATGCTTAATTTTTTTCTCACTCTTCTCTTGTGTTCTGATCAGGAAACGAATGGTGGTCCTCCTCTTCTTCCTTTAGTGTTTCAACATCACAGACACTGGAAATTAACATAATCATGATTTCAGTCTTGGCTATCTATCTATCTATCTATCTATCTATCTATCTATCTATCTATCTATCTATCTATCTATCTATCTATCTGACATAAATGTCAGTTTGCTTAGGCAACATTATGATAAAACATTACAGTACTGTCACACTCAGAGAGGATTAAATAAAAATATAATTAATAGTATAAATTTAGGTAATTTTAACAAATCGTCTCATTACATAAAATCCTAATCTTTTAAAGATTATTCAGATTATATCATTGAACAAGTTAACGCACCCTTGATTCCTCTGAAGTGTCCTCCTGGGTTGGAGTTTACAGCACCATGTAAATAAACTCGTCATACTTCCTCGTTTCAGTCTATGTAACCCCGGGAGCGAACGATCAATGCAGTCCTGATTAAAAAGTTTGGCGCACCCTCTCGTGTTGTCTGTAATCTAATGAGAAAGTGAGTGAATTATTTTGATAACTGCCATCCAAAACGTGTTCAACTTGGAAAGCTAGCGTTAGCAAACTAAAACAATTTCACTTACCTGAAAATAAGGTCCAATATCCCTTTTAGTCACTTCGGAAGCGATGAAAGGTTATATATTATCACTCTCTTTCCGTTAATATGTACAGCCTAATACACAACATCGCATTCACAACTCTCATGTGATTCACGGAGATACTTCCGGGTTTCTCACCGGAGGCTCACATGCGTGACGTCAGCGTGTTGTACCTACCCTTTCCGTAATAAACGTAAATTTGTTTTAAAACTTGTAATTTTGTTTGCTCATTGTAAATTTGTTTAAAAACTCGTAAATTTGTTCACTCATTGTAAATTTGTTTAAAAACTTGTAAGTTTGTTCAGTCATTGTAAATTTGTTAAAAAACATGTAAATTTGTTTAAAAAACTTGTAAATTTGTTCACTCATTGTAAATTGGTTAAGAAAACTTGTACATTTATTCACTTATTGTAAATTTGTTAAAAGACTTGTAAATTTGTTTAAAAAATTGTACATTTGTTTTAAAAAATTGTAAATTTGTTTAAAAAAATTGTAAATTTGTTTTTAATCTTGTAAATAAGTAATTTATTATTGTAATTTATTTTTGCACCCCCAGGCCACCGTACTTTTGCATTACTTTTTCTTACTTGGCTAAGCCTAGATCTCTTTCAGGCCTTGCAGGTGGCTTTTATGACTAAGAAGTTCTGCATTCAGAAATTGCATATTTCCATTGCAAAAATGTCAAGCTCTTGCCTGCCATCTCTATTTCTGAGTAAAACTGTTCTTGCTCAGACGCGCATGCATAGAGTGTGTAAATCTACGTTAATATGTTCAGTTTTTAACATCGAATTAATTAAACTGAAAAGTAACTTGCATTACTTTTTAAAAAAAGTAACTCAAATATTAATATGTATGTAGTGTGGCGCTGTTTTAGTCCAAGTTGCTCATTGGTTGGTTTCATTTTAGATCTGCAAACCAATCAGGGGAGGTTTCATAGGGTGTAAGATTTGGTGGTCGCTCATTGGCTGGTGTCATGCAAATCTGCAAACCCAATAGGGGCATGTTTTACAAGATATATGAATCCTAGTGGTGTAGTGTCTGGGAAACGTCATCCATAGATATCGCGCCCTTCGTGGAAGCATTTTTTTTGTGAATGAGCGGAGGGTGGTTACGCGTCATCCATTGATATCACCCTCTGGGTGTTAGCGTTTTGTGAATGAGTGATAAGTGGTTTGGTTGTATGTTAAAATTGACATCTATAAGTCATTTCATTGATAATGGTATTTGTTAATGTAGGATGAGTTTTTCGGCTGGTTTTCTGACCGCTGTGCGTTGCTGTGCTTGCAGCAGCTACAGGTGAGGTTTTTTGGTGCTGCTGTAATTTTATCGCTTTTAAAGAGAGACTGATTTTTTGTGTATGTTTAGTGTGCTGCACGTGTATTTATCTAATTTACCTCGGACGAGTGATATGGCGTGAAGACTTCGTTAATACCTTTCCGTATGTATTGTTGTTTTTACTTGTTAAGTGATTATATTTTTGTACTAAATTGTATCTCATGTTTCTCATGTATCTCACGGATCGCCCGTCATACAGTTTCTTTGGTTATTTTGTTTATGTGGTTGTTTGGTTTTGTGATTTAATTATGTATTGAAATTATTCACATCTATAAAGAGGGAGATATTGCCTGAGTTTGTGTACACAATTTTGCTGTGTGGTGTTTTCACCAGTGTATAATTATATAAGGTGTGTGGTGACTCCCCGATCCCTGCAGGCGATCTCCCCTTCTTGATGTGATCAATCATTTTATTGTCATTTTATTGTTGTTTTGCTTTGTGTAACTTTTAACCATACTGAAATTGATTGTGTCTTTCACACCCCATCCATTGGAACTGTGTGTTCTAATTACGATTTCCTGGGTATCCTGGGTGGCGTAGTCGGGACATTAAGTCTTTTTGAAATTTGAAATTCCATTCTCATGTACATCCCCATGCCACATGTACATTTATAAAGTAATGCACTACTTTACTCGTTACTTCAGAAAAGTAATATTATTACGTAATGCATGTTACTTGTAATGCGTTACCTCCAACACTGGTGATTGTGAGGTGTGTTTCAACTGAACCAGGACAAAAAATGCCTCTGCACTCAGATGGATAGACCTACAACCAGTCAGAGCAACTGAGTGTGTGAAGTATGTTGAAATGGCGTCTGTCTTCTTTTACAGCCTGAGCTGAACTGTTAGTTATTTTGCTACAATGAGACTAACATTATGATTGTACCAAGTCTGAGTTGGCGAACGTACATAGACACCTATGTTTAGAACATTTCATTCATATCACGCCATTGTGAGCTATTTACTTTAAGTCATACATTCAGACTATCTCCTACCATTTGTAAGTTAGATGCACCTCATCCACAGGCTTCTGAAAAGGAGCTGGCAACGACCACTAGTTATACCACTAGTTGCATACTGAATAGAGGGTATGCATTGACATCACTTTTCCAAGTGACCACACGGGAGCACGCCCTATTGAGTGGCAAACGTTCAACAAAATGGCTGGTTTTATAGCGACTGCTGCGAAAATTTCAGGGAAACTGACTATTATCAGCTTAAATTGAATTTAGTTGGACTTGATAGCAGAGGTGGACAACACTTTGTTACTTTTTTTTAAGCATCTGTGCTTTATTATGGTGTTTGTCTTGGGAATAATTTTACTTCACTGCATTCTAAAGCATAGAATCATACTGTGTATCCTTTAACATTGCATATTAAAATTACATAATACCTAAGTATGTTCATGTACTTAAATATTAAATGTAAAACAAAAGCGTATATTTTAGAAATGTAATAGAGTAAAAATTATGATAATATGCTTTGAAATGTATGTTTTTCAAATAAAAACACTGATACTCTAAAATACAAATACTTGAAAAAGGTAGAAAGTAAAACCTCTCCTTGATAGTGACCCTAGCAACTTGTCAACCCACCTGTGGTCTGTGGACGTTGGCATGAACGATCAATTTACTTATCCATTCGGTGGTTTTTGGCAGTCTGTAAAACGATAGCTTCAAATTCTTGTTAAATTTGTTTGTACAGTCTATCGCACAACAGCTTTTTCCAATTTAGATGCGTTTTCCCCGTGTTTTTGCTGATTTCACATTGTACACAAATGCTGACGCTCTGTCTTTTGCCACTCAGTGGCGTAACCGCAGTCATTTTCGCCCAAGGTGATGTCACGTGCATACCCTTTATTCTCAGCAGCAGCCATTTTGTTGTAAACAGATTTAACAAAAGCGCTTTTTGGTGACCTGGTTGATTACATTACTGTTGATCATCTGTCCATCATCGTATAAAGCCCACCCTGACAATCTGATTGGTCCGAACAGTTTTTATTCGAGGATTGTAGCGTCACAATGGAGCGACTCCAGACTGAACTTCCTGTCCTGAAATGTTGTGTGCGAGGCTGTTCGGGCTGGCAACCAGGCTAGGGGCAGCCTACTCTGTCACTTTTGAACACCCAGGAGTCATGACATACGGGAGATGGACAATATTGATTACATTCTGTGAGGCAGACATAGCTGAAGGTCCACCCCAAGGAAATTTTGGATTAAGTAGATGTGATTTTCTGCAATTTAGTGGATTTTAGTGGTGTTCTGTTTAGTGGATTTTAGTGGTGTTCTGTTTAAGATGTGCTAAACTTATTCTGATTCATGTTTGGCATCATGACTTGTTGGGCCTTCTAGACTTGAGCTGAACATTCAACCAGAAAACTATTGTTGTGCCTAAATGACTGCCTATGTTCCATAATAAAGCCTTATTTAGACCAGTGTTTAAGATTTGACCTAGATAGGTTGATTGATATTTTTTATTAGAATGGTAAGAGCCATATCAGCTGAGTTTACATTTACCACACTAAATGTTCACAGACACTTTGTACAATTGATCTATGGCTAAGCCACGCCCCCTCCACTCACTCTGACAAACAATTAACATTCAGTGACAGGTGCTATGGCAGAGTAAGTTACCTATCCGTTAGTTTGGTGCTACAGTATTTTCATGAATCATTCAGCACAACATTGCTATTACATATAACATTTGTTATCTCGGTTATTTACATATACGTTAATGAAGCGACATGATGTGCAACGCAGCTAACGTTCAAATATGTTGTTGACTTGGCTTAGAACAGATGTAGACCCATGTTTAATTTCTCCACGTTTAGTTGGTGTTGTGGTCTACCGCATAACTTAATCATTAGAAGACACTTAGCGTTATTTCGGTTGAAATGTGGCTTGGGAAAGGGTAGAAAATACACACCGTCGCCCAGCTTTTCAGGATACATAGTGTCGGAGTTGCATGTACCCTATGCACACTGTTTCACCATTTTTAACTTAAAATGACTAAAAAAAACATATAAAAACTGACTAACTGCAATGCATTTTAATGGGCGTGGAAGGAAAGAATGTCCGAGTGGGTTGCTATGCGCACTGTGATTGGCTAATCACGTTTGGGGGCATGACTCAGCCATAGGTCATTTGTGTAACCTGTTGTACACAAACGTGGACACTTACACCGCTTCATGTTTACAATAAGTTTTGGAAACTCATAGAAATGCATATGCAAAAAAGTCAGTCGCAAAAATAACTAACTGTTAGACCACACCTTTTCAGTGCTTATTATCCACTGCACATCTTTAGTAGCCTAAGTCCTGACATAGTCATTATTTTAGGCCAAAATGAAGGTTTGCGCTGCCGCAAGCTGAAGTCTCAGCTCAGATTCTCATCATCAGACTTCTTTTCGCAGTGTATCTCTTCTTCTGTTGCTAACTGCGGGGGGCACCCAGCTACAGACGCCATCAGCGCCATTGCGGGGCGGCAGTGGCTCAGTGGTTCATGTAGGTTGTCTACAAACCGGAAGGTTGGTGGTTCAAACCCCGGCTCCATCGGACCAAGTGTCGAGGTGTCCTTGAGCAAGACACCTAACCCCAGCTGCTCCCGACGAGCTGGATGGCGCCTTGCATGGCTGACACCGTCGGTGTATGAATGCGTGAGTGAATGGGTGAATGTGAGGCAACTTGTAAAGTGCTTTGGATGGCCATAGGTCTATTAAAAGCGCTATATAAATGCAGTCCATTTACCATCTAGTACCATCGGGGAGTTTGAAGAGCAACTAACGAGTCTTGGCCCAAGATCAGATTTTTTTTACGTGAGTAATTGGATGTGTGGCGTAGGTAGCTACGTGTGAAAACAGGCAAAACCGTGTGTCACACAGCGAAAGTGTGAGAGTTGGCAGATCTGATGTTACAGTGTTTATTATACTTAAAGGGATATGTCACCAGGTGACGATTTGTGAGGGCGGAACCAAAAGTGTGGAAGACGGGTTCCGCCCGACAATGGTTCCGCCCGGACGACTGACTCCGAACACCGGAATTTCCGGGGTTTCCCCGAACACTAAATCAAGCCCGATTACGCACAGGTGAGGGCGATTAATGCAGCGTTTGCTGATAGGTCAATGAGGAGGGAAGGCAGAGTACAAAAAGACCTTTGAAAACATCAAACGGTGTGCTTTGGTGTACTTTGTGTGCGCTGTGTTGCTGCTGTGCAGACTCGCTGTGCTGACCTACATCGATCCCTTGGGGAAGAAAGAGGTAGAAGGTGACCGGGCGAAGAGTTATTGGGCGATTTCACTTGTGCATGGGCTACTACCGAGTCATCGACTGAATTGTTGTGGGATGGTGTTGACAAGGAAGAGTGAGTAACAGCGGATGTGTGTTTGATGAAGTATTTAAAAGAAGAGCTGCTTGGTGTATATTCTAAGTGTGTTGAAGGTCCCTGGCCCCACTGTAGAGGAAAGCTTGGGCGAGCCGCGGATCAACCGGAAGCACGGGCAGGAAACTGGACTGGGAAACCGTTTGCCGTGTGTCAAGAAGCGTGGGTGAGCCGAAGAGGTAACCAAGAACATACAGGGGCTGCGTTGATTATAATTGTGTACCAACCCGTCTTCTCTGTGGCAAGAACAACGCCCAACCAGCCTCACGAGGGGGTCGAGGCCAGGCGGTCAAGTCCGTAAATTCACGTAAAGTGTGTGCAGAGTGCTGTGGGTGGGTTGTGATTATCATTTGTGTTTACACTAAGCTTGCTGTGTATGCTGTGCTTGTAGCGACCAAAACTGCCCTGGCCCCGGACGGGTCGTGAGAAGGAAAGGACACGCTGTGGCTTGAGCCCTATGAGAAGAGGAAACTAAACTTTTTGGCCCCCTGTGTGCTAGCGAGAGCTGCACCACTCCAGTTAGCAGACAGTGGCGAAGCCCAGCGGTACGTCAGAGTGAGTAGCAGTCAAAGTGCACTGTACGGATTGAGGGTCGTAGTTGTGTATAGATCGATCCGACAGAAACCTTGGTGTGTGCGGAGCCTCGTCGAGAGTTCGCCCCAGCTCACGACCCCTGTCGCTATAGAAGGAGGGGGAGCTAGGGAAGGGTTCGGCTCTGTGTCACACGACTCATCAGTCCCCACGACACCCAGGAAGTTTAAGTGACGGGTGGAGGTATACTGTGTACGGACGCTGCTGCGAAAGCCCACTGCCTGTAGAAGTGAACGAAAACCCAAGTCTTGTGAGTAACTTACCATTGTGATGTGTAACATACTTCTGCTTACAGCAACGCCTAAGGAGGAACGAACCGTGTCAATAGTGTGAATCACTTACCTGTGCCCCAGCGAACGTCCCGTAGTGAACGAAGAGCCCAAGTCTTGTGAGTAACTTACCTTTGTGATGTGTCACCTACCTTTGCTTACAGCAACGCCTTAAGGAGGAACGAACCGTGTCAATAGTGTGAATCACTTACCTGTGTCCCAGTGAATGTCCCGAAGTGAACGAGAAGCCCAAGTCTTGTGAGTAACTTATCTTTGTGATGTGTCACCTAACTTTGCTTACAGCAACGCATTAATGAGGAACGAACCGTGTCAATAGTGTGAATCACTTACCTGTGCCCCAGCGGACGTCCCGTAGTGAACGAAGAGCCCAAGTCTTGTGAGTAACTTACCTTTGTGATGTGTCACCTACCTTTGCTTACAGTAACGCCTTAAGGAGAAACGCACCGTGTCAATAGTGTGAACCACTTACCTGTGTCCCAGTGGATGCCTCGAAGCGAACGAAGAGCCCAAGTCTTGTGAGTGCTTACCTTGGTGGTGGGTAACCTACCTTTGCTTCCAGCAACGTCTCCAGGAGGAACGAACCGTGCCAATAGTGTGAATCACTTACCTGTGCCCCAGTGGATGCCCCGAAGCGAACGAAGAGCCCAAGTTTTGTGAGTAACTTACCTTTGTGGTGTGTAACCTACCTTTGCTCCAGTGAATGCCCCGGAGTGAACGAAGATCCCAAGTCTTGTGAGTAACTTACCTTTGTGGTGTGTAACCTACCTTTGCCTACAGCAACGTCTAAAGAAAGAACGAACAGTGTCAATAGTGTCAACCACTTACCTTTGCTCCAGCGAAGGCCCCGAAGGAAGGAAACGCCAAGCCTTGTGAGTAACTTACCTTGGTGATGTGCAATCTACCTCTGCTTACAGAAACCTCTGAACGATAAACGAGCAGCCTCAGTAGTGTGAGTACTCACCTTTGGCCACTAGTTCGCACCTGTGGGACGTGGAAGACCCCCAGAGACCAGGAAGTCCCAGCCGGGAAACCTAAGGGTGCACAAGAGACAGAAGGAATTAGGCAAGTAGCGACCCAGTACGGAAACAAGCCACTAATTGTGTTCTCCCTGTTTTGCCTCCAGGAAGAAGCGGAGGGCGCCACGGATTGAAGGACAAAACTGGAAAGGAGTCCCAGCCCCCGCTTCATGGTCCAAACCGCCCTGGAGGCGAGAAGAAGAAATTTGTTTTAAATTGCCCTTTTCCCTCCCCCCCCTTGCTTTTAAATATTTAAATAAAGTTATATTTTAATTGTAGTATACTTGTCTGTCTGGTCATTGGAGTGGTCTTGGGAACCTCCTCGAGGTGGAAACTAGAGAGGGGCGTGGCCCTTTAGCTATCTCGGGTCCGCCCCGACCTGTGACAGATTGTTCGGCAAAAAATTATATTAAACCCATGATTTACTCACCCCCAAGCTGTCCGAGTTGCATATGTCCATCGTTTTTCAGACAAACACATTTACAGATATTTTAGAAAATGTTTTAGATCTTTCAGTTAATTAAATGTGAAGTTACGGGGTCCACGTCCTTCAAGTCTAAAAAAAGTGCGTCCATCCTTCAAAAAAATAAATCCAAACGGCTCCAGGACGATAAACAAAGGTCTTCTGAGGGTAATCCGTGCAGTGTTGTATTCTAGAAATATCCATATTTAAAACTTTGTTAATGAAAATGGCTATCTTCCGGTGGTGCCGCCATCTTGGACTCCTCTGTATTCAGGAGAGAGTATTAGCGTAGTGTACGCACTTTTCTTAGTGACGTATGACAAATTCGGAGGGTGGAGGCACAGAGCAGCAGCAGGGTAGCCTCTGTAAGCTGCTTAAAGCTATGATCTTGAATACGGACGCGACTAAGATGGCGGCGCTACCGGAAGGTTATTATTTTTGTTAATAAAGTTTTAAATATGGATATTTCTACAACAACACCGCGGGGATTACAATCAGAAGACCTTTGTTTATCATCCTGGAGCCCTTTGGATTTATTTTGTGAAGGTTGGATGAACTTTTTTGGACTTGATGGTCGTGGACCCCGTAACATCACATTCAATCAACTGAAAGATCTAAAACATTTTCTAAAATATCCGAAAATATCCGAAAAGGTGTTTGTCTGAAAACGATGGACATATGCAACTCGGACAGCTTGGGGGTGAGTAAATCATGGGTTTAATATCATTTTTGGCCGAACTATCCCTTTAAAAAGGCTGCAAGTTGACTCCACTTGCCTTACTTTTTATAAGTTAGATCTAGGTATTACTTCTTACAGTGTTGTTGCCATGTACAGAGTTAGTTTATCTATAAAGAAGATAGTTTTGTTAAGTAAAGCTCTCTAACCAGCATTTATTCATTAAAATATGTGAACCTGATCAGCTTTGAGGAGCTTGAGTTTTGGATGTGATCAGTATGTGGGCATCTGACATATTGAAGAAACCAGGTGTTGCAGTGAATGTTATCACAAGACCTGGAACTGAACTCTCTTCAAAGAGAGTGTGTCAAAATCATGCTGCTTGAAGTCTTTTGTTTCGCCTCTTGTGCTGATAAACCTGACCAAGTTCACTGCTATAAATCATATAGGGTGAAGAGAAGGTTTGCATGTTTCAGATAAGATAATGTCATTGCCAGCTAAAAATAGTTTTGGATGGTAATTGTCAAATATGGACTTTTAAAAGCATACAATTTATTACATACTTTGAGGCAGCTATTGATATTTACTGTTGGTATATTGACATTTGTTTGCTAAAGTGTATTTAAAGCAGACTTAGATATTAATGCAGGTTAGATTGAACTGAAGACATTTTGCAGCCTGTAAAACCTGTAAAAAATGCAACAAAAAAGTACATAATTAGTGATATAAAAAAATCATATTTTTACACAAGCACACATATCTCTTCTCTAAATGAACACTCAAAGTTCTCATACAATTTCACCGAAAGTGACAGGGTAAATTATACAACTTGGTTGGTTGAGGTTTATTATAACAGATAGACAGTTTGTTGTAACACTTGTTTAAAATTTTTAATTGAACACAATTCACTGTCTATAACAGATAGATATCCACACATCATCCCTTATCTAGCCATTCTTCTATTATGGCACAAATAGAACAAAAATCATATTTTTTTATTATTTTTTCTGACATTGTAATTACGTTGAAATGAATTTACATTGGTTTCAATGTAATAAACTCCGCTGTGTGAAATTTTTTCAATCCAAGCTAACAGTTGCTAGAAGTTGCTGACGTGTTAAAATGTTATTATGTTTTAGGCAAGACAGTAATTTTAAATTGAATTTGGTGACTTACACACCTAACCCAGAAATATGAAAAAACATACTGATGATAAAGAAATGTACTTTCATGCCACAAAACAATCCAGTATCTTGAGAAAAAAACACATTTCAACTTTTCACAAAATTGCAGGTGATTTTATATTGACAGTGGGAGAAAAAGACCTTCTCAATTCTGTGTAACTTTGCAAAAGATCTATGTAACATTTAACCCTGCATTAGGTTGTTCCCAACTCACCCCTCCACTTTAGAAACCCTTAATCACTCACAACCTTGTCTCAAATAGCCAGACCTTAACTTCATATTCATGGTAGATATTTTCAAATTTAGTGTGCAAGGTGGTTAGTGAACAGAATGTGGTGTGCTGTCTGAAGCTGAGTACTGTACCCACATGCTAGCAGTGTGGTGGTAAGTTTTGCACTTTTCTTCAAAAAGATTTATATTTCAGTTCTCACATGCACTAATACTGTCTTTAAGCATTTTTCCTACCGCAGAACATAAACTACAGGGGGAACTTGCTTCTAATATATGTGTCAGATCTTTCATCGGTTTTGTTCTTTTTGCTAAAACATGTCTTAAAGTTGCCATGACATCATGTGGTGGGTGCCCCTGTCTGTGAAGTACCCTGTCAAATACTTTCTTGGGGCTGTTAGTACCTGCATGTGTCTAATCCACTCAATTTTGCTTGTTTTGCTTTGCTTAAATGGCAGAGAAGAATGCCTGAGGACTGTCAGCACACACCTGCAGTCTGCACTCCCTAGGCAGATCTCTCGGCCTCCAACGAAGCTGGTGCAACACGAGAAAGATATTAGCGACTATGAGAAATGTAACAAACAGGTTTGCAGTGTAACAGATCGGCTCCCACACTTGGCCAGGGTCCAGGAAGGAAACAAGCCAGGGCAGTGAGAAGACCACAGAGCTGGGCTTGAGTCCTCCAGACGTTGTTGTTATGATGAAAGGAAATTCTCAATGGCTCATCTCACCGCAGGCTCAGTTAAAAGCCTGTGATGTTTTTTTTTTTTAGAAATCTGCAATAATTACATGTAAGCAAGGGTTAAACTTTAACTTCTACACCTGTAAAGTGAATAGCGGTAGATTTCTTGCGCGACACAGATTCATAGCTGTCAGTTGGTGGTTTATCTTGCCGTTTGTGCCATTCAGCTGCACCAAGCTGCTTACACCTTGCTCAGAGACCACCAACTTTGAATGCAAAGTTGAAAGACTTACTATTTTGAAAAATAATTAATATTAATCTTTCATCTAGAGTAAAAGTTTTTTTTCTGCAGGCTTCAAAATGTGTCCATTATAGAGAAACTATTCCCATGCTGCTTTATGACAGGGAATTATACATCCAAGATGGAGTTGATTAAAACATGATCATACAAATTGATATAATTTATTCAATTTTGAAAATTATCAATTAAGATACTATTTTAATATATATTACTATTTTAATATATATTACAGTAAAATACTATTTTACTACAAATATAAAAATATTTTTTGCCAATGCATATTGGGTTGCACCTCTTACAATTGATTGCATTGATATGATGATATATTTACCTTTAAATAATGATGGGTTGTTGTTACCCAACTATGGGTTGAAACAACCTTGTATATGGGTTGAAATAACTTATTTTTATTTACAACTGGTCTGGTTTGTCCATATTTAATCCAACCATGTGTTAAAACAACCTATGTTTTTTAGAATGTATATACAGTGTTGGTTCTCACACATTTCCAAACTTTTCCAAACGTTTCCAACACCAACTTCAGAAATCTGATCTTTTAACAAAACAATAAAATGTTTTCCAAGTATCCCACTGGGTATGCCCTCCATCACAACACTCCCCAATGCCATTTAGATTTGATCAAACAAAGCCTAAGAGGGGATGTGGAAACTCAGGATCATATGTACAACTCCGTCTTTAGCCAGATGATGGCACTGTGTTTCCATCAAAACTCTTTAATGTTACCCAAACCATGGGGACTGCCATGAACTGTTTTTGTTTTGAACACAATATCCCTTGAAGTTTGAAGAGATTTGTAGCATAGTAAACATGAGTAAATAATACACAGTATGAAAAAAAATATTATTTAAAAATAATAATAAAACCAATGATGTTGTGTGAGTGTTATGTAATTTTACCACACATTTGACTGGCTAATTTGTTTACGTATTAATATTGTTTTGTGTCTTTGTGTAGACTTGTTTGTTTTTTTATTTTAGTGTGATTATACAGTGCTTCATTACACAAAGTTTACATTGATGTTATTAAGTTGTATTCACAAAAAGGCATAAAAAACCAACCCTCAAAAACAAAAGATTTTAACTTTTTTATCTTTTTAGTTGTAGCAGCAATATTTCTTTCATTCACAGATTAACACTATTTATGTGATCTACAATGCATATAACCCCCATATCGATTTGCCAAAATGATACACACACACACAACACACAAATTATGCATTTTTTTTTTTTGCAATAATAGTACATTTCCACTAAATCATCACAAAGAAAAAACAGATACATTGTTTTAAATGTCCTGTTTGGTCAACATATTTAATTTTTCTATTCTCTTTCTAGATCTTAAAAGATTTGTTACCAGCACTGACACATTTACTGAAAATTAAATAAAACATTCATCGTATCACAATCTCATGTGGGCATTTTTAGCTGTGCAACAGGATGGTCGTACAAGCCAAAAATGGCCTGCAAAACACAGCAGTTTGCATGCTCGAATCATAACGGCCAGACATGACATCAATGGATGAGTAGCCAGAATTACATGAAAGATTGTTGGTTTAGCTAAATTGATCCCTATGTTTTCCAGTGCTTGTTTGCAGTGCTCTAGCTGTCTGACACACAATATGGGCCACTGAGAAACTTTTTGCTCTATTTATCTGTGTACCAACATTACATGAGCATTCAAATCCATCTTTTTGCCTGAGTTGAAAGTGCATGTGTCCACATAACCTCTCACACACATGGCTTCCAAGAGGCAAGGGTGTGCTCATTCCGGCAGGGTTGGGCAGAGATCAGAAGTAGCATACAGGTGCACCATGACAATTGACTGAGGATTGATGTTGCCTACAGAGAAGTTGTGGTTTAGTACCTGCGTGACTACAGCAGGTAACCCAGGGAAGGTGGAGTGGGGCGGCAGCGGTGTATGGAAATTCTTTTCTTGTTTGTTTGCTTTTTAGACGGTGAGAGTACCGCTGTGCTCTAATGACACTAATCCCTCCTCAACGCAAGCGGAAATTCTGATGGTTTCAACAGAAACTCTGGACAAAATCCTCAGTCAGACTTGAGATGATGAAGTTTGTTTGTTTCACAGCCAGATTGACAGGAAGGACATATGTATAAAAACTTATCTTGAACTTGTTACCCTCTGCAGGTAAAAATTGGCTAATGAAGCCTCAGAGGCTTTAATGTTAAGAATAGATATTGGCTGTGTCAATAACTGGAATAAGAAAAGTCAAAGTATTACTTTCTTGTATTGGACATAAAGACACTTGGATTTGGCTTTGAAACTGAATAGTCTCACACTTGGTCAATAGGTTTAAAGACTTCAGTTCTGTACTCATAGAGTCTTTAGCACACGTAATTCCTTGAGGTGGTTAAATGCATAAATCCTCTACCGGCTCTCCTGGAGGAGACATTGTTATGACTACAGAGAACACAAAATCAAAAGGCATGCAATTGAGAGAGTTTTAAATGTCCGAAAACTGGATGGGATGCAAACAAGCCCTTGAAATGAAAATATGGAGAGCTATCTGGCTTACTTCTGCCATAGATGTGGGAAGGCTGAATTCTTTTGAGACACTCTTTCAAAATTGTGCAAAAGTAAATATTTCAATGTTAAGGAAATAATTTAGCCACCTATAAACTGTTCCTGGTCAAATTGTTGTAAACTACCCATACGATGCATAAAATTGCATGATGCACTTTATATATTTAGAAATATTTGAATGTTTTCTTGGCGGCTCTTTAAGCAGAAAGTGTGTGTGTTGCAAATCCTAATGATGATGAAATTCAATGTATGAAAAAGCAGCCAATTGTTGGCTCGGATTTTTGACCATACGCTGCGTTTAGCATTCATCTTCTTCAACAAGCTGTCACTGTTCCACACGGCCCCCAAGGAAAGTCTGCCAAAATATCTGCACTCGCAGAGGCTCTTGTTGGATGTGACTCAAGGATCATGTCTTTTTGTTTCACACAGGGCCTGTGGAGCGTGACCCTGAGGAGTTCCATGCATTAATCATTAGCAGTGGCCAGGACGCCCGACAGGCCCGGACATTCCTGAGACCGCTGGCCGCTGGGCAGGTGTAACTCTGAGGCTGTCCCTCCTCTGCTGTGAAGCCAAGGTAGGGGCTAGAGGTGTTGCTATGGGGCCGATCCCTGCAGAGTTTTCGGCAAGCACTCTCCTGACAAGTAAATAGGATGAGTAATTAGATATTACAATGAAAGATTAATGGTGTCAAATTGATGGTTCACTCATGAAAGCTACCAGAAAGCTACCAGAGGTCACAAATCTCTCTCCGTCTTGCATTGGTCACCGGCCCATTTGCAACCGCTGGAGTTTGGACTGTGAATGTTGAGTTTATGTTTGGTATTATGAATGAGATCAAACTAACAATTCATTGTTCTGCCAGAGAGCTTGGACTAAATCCAATTTAGCACGCCTAGTAACTAGATTCGTTATCATCCGCTTAGTGAGTGAACAGGTTGTGCTGGCACCCTAACAGTGGACATATGATCTTCTCTTTGTGCATCATCCAATAATTTTGTTAGGTCTTTAAGTGAATATGTCAAGGAAAGATTAATCATTTCTGAACGCTTCAAATGTACAATTGATTAATTAACTATTTGAAATGATTAAGGTAACTACAATACTTGTTAACATTAGTTAAGGCATTGGCTAACATGAACTATAAATGAACAATACAGCATTTATTAATTTTAGTTCATGTTATTTTCATTATTTTTACTAATACTTTTGTAAATCAAAAGGTATAACTGTTGAGTAGTAATTGCTCAAAAACTATATTGTTCATTGTTAGTTCATGTTAGCATTTACTGTTAATGCATTTACTAATGTTAACAACTATAACCTTATTGTAATATAAAAATATTACTGTAATATAAATAAAATCAACCTCAACAATCAATTTATTTACTTATATATCGATTTATTAGTTGATAAAAACATTACTAATTTCATCCTATAAAATACACGAAAGTGTAAAATAACACACCCTTACAAAAATTATCCATGGTTTTACTACGGTTAAAACAACAAAAAACATGGTTACTGTAGTAAAATCATGGTAACCACACAATTATTAATTAATTAAATATTAAATTAAAATTTTAAAAATCATAGTTAATCCATGGTTAGTGTAGTAAAACCATAGTTTTGCTGATAGTAATCAAAACACAAAAAATACCATGGTTACTACACTTTTACCACAATAAAACCATGGTTAATTTTCATAAGGGCAGTACCATATACTTATAAATATAGGTGCCAAAAAAGTTCTTGACAGAGATGCCATAGAAGAACCATTTTTAGCCTGAGCTTTCCTATTTACTTTTGCCTCGTTTTACTCTGTATCAACATTATGGCAGCACTATATTTTTAAGCACAGATAAAACACACTTTCATTTGCAAGTGAAACTCTGGCATGGCCTCAAATCATGTTTTGTTCAACATTCTTTCTTTATTATTGATGACAGGTGCAATTACACATGATGGCCAGTTTAACTGAAACGGACGCTCATTTTTGTGGACACCTCCTCTTGAAACTTGGGCTCACTGACCTTCATGACCTGCTGGAGTGCTAATGCACTGGAAGGTAACTGAGTTTAGCCTATGACCATGTACATCAGGACACAAGTCTGCTGTTTAATGAGGGGAAATTAAGAGATACGCTGGCATGCATCATCTGTGAGGGCCTCTCTGTCTGTTTTGTGGCTTCTATTGTTTCAGAGAGCTCAAGTGAGTTGTTGAACATGGCACATACTTTTTTTATTTTATTCATGGCATGCTGTTACAGTATGTGTTTTCCAGGCATTAAATATTTCACAGTTTACTTCAACAAAACCGACCCTAGAATTACTTTCTCAATACCTTAAAAAAAATCTGGTTTCTGGTTACACTGGGACACTTTACTTATTTGTATCATTTTGCCACTGATATAAAGTTATTGTTCCTTAGGTAGACATGATGCGGAAATACAAAATAGTTTTCACCTTTTTAGATTTTATTAGTCACTTTATAATTCCAATAGATCTTCTCTCACACCTCACACACAAACACACACACACACATACACACACATGCACACAACACGCACGCACACACAATACGCACGCATGCATGCACACATACACGCACACACACATATATTACTATTTAGAAATAATTATTTCTGAAACATATAAAGCATAATGAAAAATCTCTCTGTGTATAAGAGACTTCCATCTATGTTTTAGATTTTTCCCATCTTTGTATAGCATGATATGGCTTTTGAAGCTGTTTGTATGTCGAGATGTGAGTGTGTATGTGTGTGTGTGTGTGGGGGGGGGGTGTTTTGTAATGCTGTTTGCTTTGGAGCACATATTATGAGATGAAAGAGATATAGCACTACGCCCTGCGGTGCTCCAAAATATGGAACGCTCCACGTTTGCTCACCTGGACCCGCAGTCAGTTCAGAAGCATTAGTAAACAAAAGGGTGGCTTTTCGCTGCGAGCATGTACAACAGATGTTCACTGTGACTCTGGATAACAGCTGCCCTTTACTGTCTGACTGCAGGGTGTCACATTTGACTTCACCAGTCAACATGTTACCTTACTTGTGAATTTGTAGTTTATATGACTTTGTTTCCTCTAAATTAAAAGTGATCTAAGTGATATTAGCTTTGTTCCACCTAGTTAGCAGCCTGATGATGTTATAACAAAATTTAGGTATAACTAATATGCTGCTTCACAAGATTTCAGCACAAGACATCACATCCATTCTTTGCAGACAAGGCCACCCCATAATGAATTCATAACTAATGTTAACAGCAATTATATTAAAATCAGTTGTGTTTAGGGACATATGATCCTTTTCTTTTGTCGATTACAAAATGACGGTGTAAGTGCCAAAAAACAAAACAAAGCTCACAGAAATAATCTGTGTAATCTAGTTCTTTAGATAAGAAAATCTGTTGTTCACTAAAAACAATTCTTTGCAGGTTAGGAAAGCCATCACAAAAAAATCGAATTTATTCAGAAGCTATAAACTAATTAGTGTTAATTAGCATTTTGGGACACTGGCAGAGGTTCTGACATGCTCTTACATTTGGTCTTTTTTTCAGTTGCTTTAAACATATTAATGGCAAGTGTCTCATAACACTGCGTTCAGCACAAACCGGGCTACAATATAATATGGGCTACATGTATATACATGTTTGTATTTTTGAGAGAAAAATGTTTATGTGTGGTTTTTTTAAAAAATCAAATTTTTTAAGTCACTGATATAAGTCCACAAAACCCATACTAAACATGTTTTAACAATACTTTTCTAATCAGAATCTAGTAGTCTAGAGTTTTTTCTTTAAAATGATGTGAAAATCGTTCTGCCTACTCCTTCACATAAAACAATATATTGATTTAGAAATTGTAAGACACTTTTGGTTTAGAGAGGCAGTATGCACGAGAAGGATTGATTGACAGCTGAGGAAACAAAAGACTCGCATAATGAGCTGCATAATGAGCCTTTAGGCAGGAATGTGAGAGGAAACTACAGAAAAGAATGTGAGGAAAAAAATTAATGTATACATGTTTGTTTGTGGTTTATTAAGAAGTTAACATTATAATCAAAATATAAATGAATAGGGATACCAAAAAATGAAAATTTCAACATGATCTCACACCGTGGTATAGTGACATGTTTTCTTGTAAATTAGTATTTTTTATCAGACTCTTAATGGATTCTGCCAACATACAGTATTTTAAATGGCCTGAGACAGGGACTAAGCCGATTTTAAGTGAAAGGATTTTACGTGCAGAGAGTATTTAGTTAATATCTCTTTATCTAATTTTTTGATGGATGTGGCATTTAGAGGCTTTTGCATCTGAGCTCCTCAATTCCATCCAGATTCCACTTAAATTAAAATTATTTAATTTTAATTTCATTTATTTTTGTTTTATAACTAAAGATATCAATGTAATCAGAATCCCATGTTAATGTTTGCCACAGAAGAACCAAACTCTTTATACTCAACAGGACTTTCGAAAGTGTTACTAAGCTAGGTACATTATTCCAAAGATAATAGATGTAACAAGACTGGGCACTGCTATTACTATGAAGGGGCAAATGCAACTTTAAGTATGGCTACTGTGGCGCCACCTGTCAGTTTAAAGAACCATCATCAATCGGTAAAGATTGACGCTACTTTGGAGAAGGGGCTTTAAACAGTTTTGTAACTTTGATTATACTCTAGCACACACAAATGTTGGGTACATTGGGCCAGTTTAAGTATTTTTTATCATACCTTGTGGTAAAAGTATTCAACATCTTAATTCCATCCTCTCCATCTCTGGGCCTGTGACAATGTATTACATACATACACACAATCCTGAAAACTTTATCTAACCCCATTTTTACATTAGCCAGTGTTTATGTGATTATGTGAGTAAACGCCACAGACAAACCTAAAATGACATGTATATGAATGGTTTATAGAGGACCCTGCCTTCACCCTTAGTTAGCTTTGAATGCTGCTCCATAAACTTTCCTCATGGGAGATGTATAAGGCCGTAAGCAGTAGTCTTAATTGGGTGTGAGAAGAAGCATGGGTCCTTACAAGGTTATTCACACAGTCATCCACAAATTACCCCTCTGAGATTTGGGCTAAGCCTCTCCACCACTCATAAAGGCCAATCACGTGAGGAATTTCCTGTCTGAGTTTGCTTTAATAGCTTGGAATAAAGGCTAGGGGAACATGTAAAGGATACTCAGTAGGGAAGGGTTTATTTTTTTAAGCTGATCTAAACACCTGAACCCTTTGCCAACTGTCTACCCCAATGGACACTATTACTTTCAGTGCACTGCAAGTTGTCAACAAACTTTGAGTCTCTAGTGACATCAGGGAATCACTTTGTGCCCCTACACAGCTATGACATCATAATGTGGAAGTGTGTGTATTCTGTTCCGTTGTATAAGTTGGATGTGTCCCTCCTTCGTCTGCTTGAAATCTCCTCACAGTAATCCGAAGGTAACTTTGCAAGGCTTCCACGCAGCGAATTCTAGTGTATTCAGTGTGTTTTATTTTATTTATTTATAAGCCTAGGTCTAGAAAGATTTATTAAAAAATAATGACTTAAATCCACTTCTTTAATGAAAATCCAGGGGTTGGGAAACACAAACTTGGGTTGCCTGAACATTAACAGCACCATGCAACATGCTAGTTAAAATTAAAGTTTATTATAGTTTGGAAAACTAACTACCATGTTCTTTCATGTTCTCAAATTTCTTGCCTGTTTGAATAAACTCCCCTTGTGTTGGGTCCTATTTCCCCAAACCATGACTCCCTCATTGCTATGCACTGCACGAACAGCCACTGTGTTTGTTGATCCACACGACTTCAGCGAAGGAAGGCTCTGGATGTGGACAGGGAGGGGTTGTGGGTTCTCCATTCATTCACTCTAGCCTCTCATTTACATTGTAACAGCCGTGGCTTTGCTCCTAACTACCCCCCAAATATTAATACACTCTCCTTCCAGTTAACACCCTTCACCAAATCACAAACCTGCAGCAGTTTCTAGAGGAAAACTATTTTTCTTAAGTCTGCACTCTAGACCTCCTCTCTAACCCCCTTTCCAACATTCAGCCTCTTTGATGTCTTATTTTTCATTTCTCACCCTCTTTTCTCTCTCATTTGAGTGTCCTGAAAGACTGGCTATGGATAAAAAACAGAAAACCTTCTTGTTATAGACGTTGAGACGAAAATGGTCTTAATGGTAACAAGCAGGTGCACTGGGCTCTAATCATCTTTTTTTAGTACTCAAGAAAAGGTGTTCAAGCTCTCCTTAAACACTTCATATAACAATCTCATGCAATTCACACTGTAATTGCTGAGATACACATTCTCTCTCTCTTTTCTCCAATGGCCATGTCCAGCAACATGGGCTGCTCCATTAATGAGACACATGCAGCTAGATGGGAATGTATCAGGCAGACTGTTGTTTCTGTTTTGCATTTCAGTCAAAAGACGTTTAAAGTTGGGCATAAATTCGATGAGATCCACGTGGCATGGTCAATAGCTCTAGTCTGGCACATATTCCCGTCGGCTGTTAATGCCGTGCACAATAACATATTTTCCCCAAGGTCTCTGCAGATAAACTGATGACTAACCGAGGAGAGTGAGATTTGTCTGTCATTTTCTGTCTGTGTGAATGCTGTATTTGCCTTCTGAAGGTCTCCTGCAAGCTTTGCAGACATATTTTTGCTGAAAAACATTTGAGTTTGAGAGCTGTTTGTCACATAAAGCATTTTTTAAGATTATTTAAAGGTATTTATAGGAGAAGCCATTTTTTATATATCTATACTTTTTCTTATACCAGTTTTGAATAGAAAGTCAATAATATGAATTCCAGTAAACCATTTGTTTTTTCCTGGAAAGTGGAAGCTCTGTAACAACTCTGCAGCATTTTTCTGATTGTTGAAACATCTCAATCAGACTGACATAACAACATTGGTCCGGGAGTATTTTGGATCAGATTTATGGGTCAAACACCCTACACAGGTATTAATTGATCTGCTTTAAATGTTCCACAATTTCTATTTTGATTCCCAGTAGCTTCAGGATTAAACTTTGTTCCTTCTAAAACTGAAGGAATGCAGATGTAAAGGGGTAACGGATTTAGGGTCCCCAGAGCCGAACTGAATTCTTGCTTAGGGTCCCGTCACCCCTTCCAAAAGCCTCCATGGATGACACAGCTCATTGATGCATCACTCATTAGCATTTCACCAGCTCGCTTCACTAGTTTAGAAGCAAGCCGCCCTGAGAAAAACAGAAGAATGTGCTTTATTTGCATGATGCTCTGCAAGAAATTCACTCTATACTCTCATGGTCATTTGGTTATATACACAAGACTTCTCAACTTTCTCAGGGAAAATCTAAGAAATCATAAACTTCATTTTGTGCTTTGAGAGATGAGAACATTATTGTAATTAAGCAATGGTTTATATTCTGGAATTATACTTACAAAACAAAAGTCCAGAAATATTATTTTATGTTGAATATAATACAGTAGGCATGGTTTTGGTATATAACTATTTTGTTTACAAATATCATGAACAAAAGCATGCTGTTGCTAGCATGAGACATTATTGCTTATAACAAGGGTTAAGGTTTTGATTAAATCGAGAGTTACATTTGTTATCTTAAAGCGTAACCAAACCCCTGGTCAGAGCCTGACTCCACCCACTGGCAATATTTGAAAAATGCAAGAAAAGTGGGCAGATCCCAACGGAGATAGAGGGGACGAACTAAGCTCGTACCAGGCATGTGGTGAGATCGTAACAAGGGCGTGGGGAGCTTGAACCTGCTTACGTCAAGAGTTACTTTTTGGACCCAACATCCAATAGGAAAATTCAACTGCAGTAGCCACCGTTCAACCTGAAGAGGGCAGCACTCAGACGTTTACACCATATATTGTAGTATTGAAACACTTAATATCCAAATGTCAAAAAACTGGCTAAAATCAATCCACAGCACTAATAAAGCATCATTCTTACAGATCATTAACTAAAAAAAGTTGGTTAAGGGTTTAGTTACTCTTTAAGATCAAAGTTAATCTTATTTTAGATGGCATAGTAAGTTTTGTTCTACATATTTAAAATAGTAATTTTGACACAAACATGACTGTATACTATGCACTCCTCTAGAAAGATGCTGGCACTGTGTTTCTACCACCTGCTAAGTGGTAGGATGTTACAGAAATCTCTCACTCAGGATGTCAGACAAAAGTTCAAATGTCCAGTTTAAAGAATCATTTTACATAGTTTTTATCAAAACAGAAACCACAAACCACATAAAGAAATGTAATGCAAATATATTTGTATGTGGTTTTTTTTATATTAAGTTGCACATTTGCATTGAGATTGTGGTGTTCCTCACTGGAACCATGATTACTTTGAGGTGGACAAGACTTATGATGTGTTCTTCTAAATGACAGGTTGTATGAGAGCCTCTGTCTCATTAATTACTGGTAATTAATATTACCTTTGCCAGAGGCTGGAAGCCCATCTTTTTCTATCCCAATAACGATCAACACAGCTTGTTGTTAAACCCTCTATCTAATACAGCTCATCTTGAGCTGATGGGAACCACTTTTATCCCACTTCTTCTGGAGGTAAAGAGGAACAATCTTCTTATTCATAAGCATCACACACACACACACACACACACACACACACACACACACACACACACACACACACACACACACACACACACACACACACACACACACACACACACACACACACACACACACACACACACACACACACACACACACACACACACACACACACACACACAAACACACGTAGACACGCAACAAGAGAGAGACAGTAAAAAAACTACCCTGATTAATGGCCACTAATTAGCAATGTTAATGACCAGGTGTCCGTAAGCCGGCCAGATTCTCTCAGCATGGAGGGGCTCCTCATTGAGAGCCTAGTGAATCTATTCCTAGTGACCCCTTCCCCTCAGCTGGCAACTCCCGATTCTCCGATCTCTCTCATTACCCCAGAGAGAGGCTCAGAGGGAGGCCGACCCTGAGAGAAGCCTCTGTTCCCATTTTCAGCCAGGCTTGTATTAATTAAGGTCAGGATTGGCCAAGACTGTGGGGTCCTCCACAGGAAAAGCAAGAAGGATGGCTTGGACGAACAGAGGAGGAGTTTGAGACCATTTGAAACGCCAAACGCTTCCTTCATTGCCAATTTATCATGACTGTCATGAACAACGGTTAGCAAACCGAAGAATACATTTGCATGAACGCCAACTCTACAGTCACATATTTTTTGGTGTAGTGAAGTATGGACAAAGACTTTCATGAAGAGAAAAGCAATTAAAAGTTAAATAAATATATAAAAGAAAATAAATTGTCCACTAGAATCTGGATACTAGCAAAAGACAATGTTCTATCCACAAGTCCCTGCTAATCGTGCTGCCATAATTGCATGCATTGAAGAGTTGAGGAGCTACAGTACTCAAGGCTACCGAGTAATTAAAGGAGGCATTTTCTCGCCAAGCTTTAGCATCCTGGTTATGTTCTACTTCATTACCTTTTATGCTAAAACCTCGATTCATAAGTGGCAGGAAACCTTGTTGCAATTAGCAATGGATTATGACTGGAACACTTGAGGTATGGGAAAGTATTCTGCTGTGGGAGGATTGACATTGACAAGAAGCTTTTTGATTGGACATTTTCTACTCTGATATGAACAAAACTAGCCAATTACCCAAACACATTTTGCTTTGAAGTTGAGATTCAGTGTTACTAGAATTATAAAATAGTTTAGCAAAATCAGATGGTACAACATAAAAATTGTCTGTAATTTAGCTTTATTTATGATGGTGTTGCATTCAATAATGTGGTAATGAGGCAAGACCCACCACCATGAAGACAGTGGTGCATAAACAGTGAAACTACAGACCCGCACATATACGCAGGTAGAATTTCGTGATAACTGGTGGCAGGGCTAAGATGGCTAGGTTAATTCTGGTACATTCTCAGGCAGGAGAGTGGGAAAGCTGCGTTATCACACACTGTGCCATCAAGTTCTGGTTCCCACACACTCTGGTTACATCATTACGAGGTTTTGCGATCAGGCTATCCAATGGTGCTGCGGGGTACTGGTCAGCTGACCTGGGTATGAAAACATGGCAGAAACTCTATCCTGACTATGGGGTTTCAGTACAAACCCACTGATAGCCGTCTTCTCTCTTGCTGCACTGCAATTTTCAGATTCTGTTTCACCTTTGCTTTCATGCTAAGCTGTCGGCTTTCCAGAGCCTGATGAGCATGTCTGTGTGCGAGCTGGGCTGGAGCAAGCTTTGTACACAGGTGCTGTTGGAGCACTACCTAGCTAACATTACTACTGCCTCTCTAGAGTGAATGACACCCCATTTACAACGATGCTTCCCTTTGGTTGCAATCACTTCTGTTTTCATCAAATGCTGTCCGGGAGAGGCTAAGCCCACATATATGATGCAAAACAAATAAACTTTTTGTAAACAATAACAAAAAGTTTTGCTTGTATCTTCAAAACGCTCTGTACTCTTTGTAATTTTTGTCCTACATTTTAATTATAATTTCAACCCTGGGGGGGGCCAAAAAACAAAATGATCAGTTTTCCTCCAACCCCCCCCCCCCCCCAAAGCTACCTCTAAACTATACGAAGATCTGGGCATACATGATTTTTTATTAGAGGTTACTATTATAACCAGTTGCTTGGGTTTGCACATTGCTTGCATACCCCGCTAATTACTGATCAAATGTACTTCATGCGCACTGTAATAAAGTATCCATTGGGATTTATAGGGGTGGGTTTCTTTGACTTGGCCCAGTAAGCAAACATTTATTAATACACAAGCAATACCATCTATCAATGTTCTACAGCAAACCCCAAGTGTGTCCCTTGCAATGCCGAAGCAGTGTTGGGGACAAAATGGATGAACCCATGCTGGGTTGTTTCAACCCAAAATGCTGCATTGTTTCAAGCTATTGTTGGGTCAAATATACACATTTTCTGGGTTAATTTAACCCAACAGCTGGGTTTGTCTCTTTCTGGCCCAATGCTGGGTTTAATATAACTCAGCATATTTTAGAGAGTTAACACCATAGCAACTGTACAACCAAGGCAGCATTGTTGTGGTGTTTTAAACAAGTAAAATCAAGAACTCACATATGCTATAGAAAATATGAATATATAATTTATTAATTTGTGCATGTTTTTTTTTTTTTGCACAAATTTGAAACTGAATCTTGATGGTGGGACTATATACACAGTATACAGTGGAAACAGCAACAGGTCATTTAAAGGCGGAGTGCACAATGTTTGAAAGCCAATGTTGATATTTGAAATCACACGCTTAGTAGACCGGCTCCTTACTACTGATTGGCTATAAGTGTGTTTTGGTAGTTGGCCCGTCTCCTTTTCCAAAGCGTTTGTCAAACATTGTGCACTCCGCCTTTAAAGTGCTTTTCCAATGCATAGTACAGCCCCATCGTTTCCACTGTGTACAGTAGCTAGTACCTGATACTGTTTAGTACCACCTCGGTTGAAGTTCCAAGGGAGTTGTACTGATTGTAAAATATGACATGTAAACATTGCAGATCACTGATTGGTCAGAGAGAATCGTCACTACCAGCATCATTGGTAACATTTTTCCCTGCCAGCATTTTTTTTTTAAAGTTGCTGG